>NC_058520.1:485868325-487086658 GCF_904849725.1 Hordeum vulgare subsp. vulgare | reverse complement strand
ACGTCATTAGGAGAATCACGTGATGGACTAGATCCAAACTAATAGACGTAGCATGTTGATCGTGTCATTTTGTTGCTACTGTTTTCTGCGAGTCAAGTATTTGTTCCTATGACCATGAGATCATATAACTCACTGACACCGGAGGAATGCTTTATGTGTATCAAACGTCGCAACGTAACTAGTGACTATAAAGATGCCCTACAGGTATCTTCGAAGGTGTTCGTTGAGTTAGTATGGATCGAGACTGGGATTTGTCACTCCGTGTGACGGAGAGGTATCTTGGGGCCAACTCGGTAATACAACATCACACACAAGCCTCGCAAGCAATGTGACTTAGTGTAAGTGCGGGATCTTGTATTACGGAACGAGTAAAGAGACTTGCCGGTAAACGAGATTGAAATAGGTATGCGGATACTAACGATCGAATCTCGGGCAAGTAACATACCGAAGGACAAAGGGAATGACATACGGGATTATATGAATCCTTGGCACTGAGGTTCAAACGATAAGATCTTCGTAGAATATGTGGGATCCAATATGGGCATCTAGGTCCCGCTATTGGATATTGACCGAGGAGTCACTCGGGTCATGTCTACATAGTTCTCGAACCCGCAGGGTCTGCACACTTAAGGTTCGACGTTGTTTTATGCGTATTTGAGTTATATGGTTGGTTACCGAATGTTGTTCGGAGTCCCGGATGAGATCACGGACGTCACGAGGGTTTCCGGAATGGTCCGAAAACGAAGATTGATATATAAGATGACCTCATTTGATTACCGGAAGGTTTTTGGAGTTACCGGGAATGACGAATGGGTTCCGGGTGTTCACCGGGGGGGGGGGCAACCTTTTGGAATTATTCCCTAGAGGCAATAATAAATATAGTTATTATTATAATTCCTGTATCAAGATAATCGTTTATTATCCATGCTATAATTGTATTGAATGAAGACTCATTTACATGTGTGGATACATAGACAAAACACCGTCCCTAGCAAGCCTCTAGTTGGCTAGCCAGTTGATCAAAGATAGTCAGTGTCTTCTGATTATGAACAAAGTGTTGTTGCTTGATAACTGGATCACGTCATTAGGAGAATCACGTGATGGACTAGACCCAAACTAATAGACGTAGCATGTTGATCGTGTCATTTTGTTGCTACTGTTTTTCTGCGTGTCAAGTATTTATTCCTATGACCATGAGATCATATAACTCACTGACACCGGAGGAATGCTTTGTGTGTATCAAACGTCGCAACGTAACTGGGTGACTATAAAGATGCTCTACAGGTATCTCCGAAGGTGTTAGTTGAGTTAGTATGGATCAAGACTGGGATTTGTCACTCCGTGTGACGGAGAGGTATCTCGGGGCCCACTCGGTAATACAACATCACACACAAGCCTTGCAAGCAATGTAACTTAGTGTAACTTGCGGGATCTTGTATTACGGAACGAGTAAAGAGACTTGCCGGTAAACGAGATTGAAATAGGTATACGGATACTGACGATCGAATCTAGGGCAAGTAACATACCGAAGGACAAAGGGAATGACATACAGGATTATATGAATCCTTGGCACTGAGGTTCAAACGATAAGATCTTCGTAGAATATGTAGGATCCAATATGGGCATCCAGGTCCCGCTATTGGATATTGACCGAGGAGTCTCTCGGGTCATGTCTACATAGTTCTCGAACCCGCAGGGTCTGCACACTTAAGGTTCGACGTTGTTTTATGCGTATTTGAGTTATATGGTTGGTTACCGAATGTTGTTCGGAGTCCCGGATGAGATCACGGACGTCACGAGGGTTTCCGGAATGGTCCGGAAACGAAGATTGATATATAGGATGACCTCATTTGATTACCGGAAGGTTTTCGGAGTAACCGGGAATGTACCGGGAATGACGAATGGGTTCCGGGAGTTCACTGGGGGGGGCAACCCACCCTGGGGAAGCCCATAGGCCTTGAGGGTGGCACACCAGCCCTTAGTGGGCTGGTGGGACAGCCCAAGAGGGCCCTATGAGCCTAGAGAAGAAAATCAAAGAGAAAAGAAAAAAAAGAGGAGGTGGGAAGGGAAGGAAGGACTCCCTCCCACCAAACCAAGTCCAACTCGGTTTGGGGGGGGGGGGAACCTTCCCCTTGGACTCGGCCGACCCCCTTGGGGCTCCTTGAGCCCCAAGGCAAGGTCCCCTCCCTCCCACCTATATATACGGAGGTTTTAGGGCTGATTTGAGACGACTTTTCCACGGCAGCCCGACCACACACCTCCACGGTTTTTCCTCTAGATCGCGTTTCTGCGGAACTCGGGCGGAGCCCTGCTGAGACAAGGTCATCACCAACCTCCGGAGCGCCGTCACGCTGCCGGAGAACTCTTCTACCTCTCCGTCTCTCTTGCTGGATCAAGAAGGCCGAGATCATCGTCGAGCTGTACGTGTGCTGAACGCGGAGGTGCCGTCCGTTCGGTACTAGATCGTGGGACTGATCGCGGGATTGTTCGCGGGGCGGATCGAGGGACGTGAGGACGTTCCACTACATCAACCGCGTTCACTAACGCTTCTGCTGTACGGTCTACAAGGGTACGTAGATCACTCATCCCCTCTCGTAGATGGACATCACCATGATAGGTCTTCGTGCGCGTAGGAAAATTTTGTTTCCCATGCGACGTTCCCAACAGTGGCATCATGATCTAGGTTCATGCGTAGATGTCTTCTCGAGTAGAACACAAAAGTTTTTGTGGGCGGTGATGTGCGTTTTGCTGCCCTCCTTAGTCTTTTCTTGATTCCGCGGTATTGTTGGATTGAAGCGGCTTGGACCGACATTACTCGTACGCTTACGAGAGACTGGTTTCATCGTTACGAGTAACTCCGTTGCTCAAAGATGACCGGCAAGTGTCGGTTTCTCCAACTTTAGTTGAATCGGATTTGACCGAGGAGGTCCTTGGATGAGGTTAAATAGCAACTCATATATCTCCTTTGTGGTGTTTGCGTAAGTAAGATGCGATCCTACTAGATACCCATGGTCACCACGTAAAACATGCAACAACAAAATTAGAGGACGTCTAACTTGTTTTTGCAGGGTATGCTTGTGATGTTATATGGCCAACGATGTGATGTGATATATTGGATGTATGAGATGATCATGTTGTAATAGATAATATCGACTTGCACGTCGATGGTACGGCAACCGGCAGGAGCCATAGGGTTGTCTTTATACTAACGTTTGTGCTTGCAGATGCGTTTACTATTTTGCTAGGATGTAGCTTTAGTAGTAATAACATGAGTAGCACGACAACCCCAATGGCAACACGTTGATGGAGATCATGGTGTGGCACCGGTGACAAGAAGATCGTGCCGGTGCTTTGGTGATGGAGATCGAGAAGCACGTGATGATGGCCATATCATGTCACTTATGAATTGCATGTGATGTTAATCCTTTTATGCACCTTATTTTGCTTAGAACGACGGTAGCATTATGAGGTGATCTCTCACTAAAATTTCAAGACGAAATTGTGTTCTCCCCGACTGTGCACCGTTGCTACAGTTCGTCGTTTCGAGACACCACGTGATGATCGGGTGTGATAGACTCAACGTTCACATACAACGGGTGCAAAACAGTTGCACACGCGGAACACTCGGGTTAAGCTTGACGGGCCTAGCATGTGCAGACATGGCCTCGGAACACATGAGACCGAAAGGTCAATCATGAATCATATAGATGATACGATTAGCATAGGGATGCTTACCACTGAAACTATACTCAACTCACGTGATGATCGGACTTGAGCTAGTGTAAGTGGATCATGAACCACTCAAATGACTAGAGAGATGTACTTTTTGAGTGGGAGTTTAGCAAATAATTTGATTAAGTTAAACTCTAATTATCTTGAACATAGTCTAAGTCCACTTTGAATATATTTGTGTTGTAGATCATGGCTCACGCGACAGTCACCCTGAATTTTAATACGTTCCTAGAGAAAGCTAAGTTGAAAGACGATGGAAGCAACTTTGTAGACTGGGCTCGTAATCTTAAGCTAATCTTACAAGCTGGGAAGAAGGATTATGTCCTTAATGCTGCGCTAGGAGATGAACCACCCGCTACGGCTGATCAGGATGTTAAGAACGCTTGGTTAGCACGTAAGGAGGACTACTCAATAGTTCAATGTGGAGTCTTGTATGGCTTAGAACCGGGACTTCAACGTCGCTTTGAGCGTCATGGAGCATTTGAGATGTTCCAGGAGTTGAAGTTTATCTTTCAGAAGAACGCCCGGATCGAGAGGTATGAGACCTCCGATAAATTCTATGCTTGCAAGATGGAGGAGAATTCGTCTGTCAGTGAACATGTGCTCAAAATGTCTGGGTACTCAAATCGTCTAGCTGAGCTGGGGATTGAACTCCCGCAAGAGGCTATCACTGACAGAATCCTTCAATCACTGCCGCCAAGCTGTAAAGGCTTTGTGTTGAACTACAACATGCAAGGGATGAACAAGTCTCCCGGCGAGTTGTTTGCGATGCTGAAAGTCGCAGAGTCTGAACTCCGTAAAGAGCATCAAGTGTTGATGGTGAATAAGACCACTAGTTTCAAGAGAAACGGCAAAGGCAAGAAGGGTAATTCAAAGAAGAGCGGCAAGCCTGTTGCTAATCCGACGAAGAAACCCAAAGCTGGACCTAAGCCTGAAACAGAGTGCTACTATTGCAAGGGTATGGGTCACTGGAAGCGCAACTGCCCCAAGTATCTTGCTGATAAGAAGGCGGCCAAAGAAAAATCAGGTATATTTGATATACATGTTATTGATGTGTACTTAACCGGCTCTCGTAGTAGTGCCCCGGTATTCGATACCGGTTCTGTTGCTCATATTTGCAACTTGAAACAGGAACTACGGAATAGGCGAAGGCTGGCCAAAGATGAAGTGACGGTGCACGTAGGAAATGGTTCCAAGGTTGATGCAATCGCCGTCGGCACAGTTTCACTTCAGTTACCATCGGGATTAGTTATGAACTTGAATAATTGTTATTTAGTGCCTGCGTTGAGCATTAACATTATATCTGGATCTTGTTTATTGCGAGACGGTTACTCTTTTAAGTCAGAGAATAATGGTTGTTCTATTTCTATGAGTAACATCTTTTATGGTCATGCACCCAATGTGAGAGGATTGTTCATATTGAATCTTGATAGTGATACACATATCCATAACATTGAGACCAAAAGAGTTAGAGTTAACAATGATAGCGCCATGTTTTTGTGGCACTGCCGCTTAGGTCATATTGGTGTAAAGCGCATGAAGAAACTCCATACCGATGGACTTTTGGAGTCACTTGACTTTGATTCACTTGACACGTGCGAACCATGCCTCATGGGCAAGATGACTAAAACTCCGTTCTCCAGAACAATGGAGTGTGCCAGTGACTTGTTGGAAATCATACATACCGATGTGTGCGGTCCGATGAGCGTGGAGGCACGCGGCGGATATCGTTATTTTCTCACCTTCACTGACGATTTGAGTAGATATGGTTATGTCTACTTAATGAAGCACAAGTGTGAAACATTTGAAAAGTTCTAGAAATTTCAGAATGAAGTTGAAAATCATCGTAACAAGAAGATCAAGTTCCTACGGTCTGATCGTGGGGGTGAATATCTGAGTTTCGAGTTTGGTGCTCACTTAAGACAATGTGGAATTGTTTCACAGTTGATACCGCCTGGAACACCACAGCGTAATGGTGTGTCCGAACGTCGTAATCGTACTTTATTAGAGATGGTGCGATCTATGATGTCTCTTACCGATTTGCCGTTATCGTTTTGGGGTTATGCATTAGACACAGCTGCATTCACTTTAAATAGGGCACCATCAAAATCCGTTGAGACGACACCATACGAACTGTGGTATGGCAAAAGGCCAAAGTTGTCGTTTCTTAAAGTTTGGGGATGTGATGCTTATGTCAAAAAGCTTCAGCCTGAAAAGCTGGAACCCAAAGTGGAAAGGTGCATCTTCATAGGTTACCCAAAAGAGACAGTTGGGTACACCTTCTATCTCAAATCCGAGGGCAAAGTGTTTGTTGCTAAAAACGGAGCTTTTCTCGAGAAGGAGTTTCTCTCGAGAGAATTGAGTGGGAGGAAGATAGAACTTGATGAGGTTGTCGAACCTATCATCCCTCTGGATGGTGGCGAAGGGCAAGGGGAAACCCCTGTCGTTGCGATGCCGGTTGAGGAGGAAGTTAATGATGATGATCATGAAACTCCGGTTCAAGTTCCTATCGAACCACGCAGGTCGACGAGACCACGTGCTGCTCCAGAGTGGTACAGTAATCCCATTTTGTCAATCATGTTGTTAGACAACAATGAACCTGCAAATTATGAAGAAGCAATGGTGGGCCCAGATTCCAACAAATGGCTGGAGGCCATGAAGTCCGAGATAGGGTCCATGTATGAAATCAAAGTGTGGACTTTGGAAGTACTACCTAAGGGCCGCAAGGCTATTCAGAACAAATGGATCTTTAAGAAGAAGACGGACGCTGACGGCAATGTGACCATTTATAAAGCTCGACTTGTGGCAAAGGGTTTTTCACAAGTTCAAGGAGTTGACTATGATGAGACATTCTCACCTGTAGCGATGCTTAAGTCCGTCAGAATCATGTTAGCAATAGCTGCTTTTTTTGATTATGAAATCTAGCAGATGGATGTCAAAACGGCGTTCCTTAACGGTTTCCTTAAGGAAGAGTTGTATATGATGCAACCCGAAGGTTTTGTCGATCCTAAGAATGCTAACAAGGTGTGCAAGCTCCAGCGATCCATTTATGGACTGGTGCAAGCATCTCGGAGTTAGAACAAACGCTTTGATGAGGTGATCAAAGCATTTGGGTTTATACAAGTGGTTGGAGAATCTTGCATTTACAAGAAAGTGAGTGGGAGCTCTGTGGCGTTTCTAATATTATATGTGGATGACATATTGCTGATTGGAAACAACGTGGAGTTTTTGGAGAGCATAAAGGGTTACTTGAATAAAAGTTTCTCTATGAAGGACCTAGGAGAAGCTGCTTACATTCTAGGCATTAAGATCTACAGGGTTAGATCAAAACGTCTGATAGGACTTTCACAAAGCACATACCTTGATAAAGTTTTGAAGAGGTTCAAAATGGAACAGTCCAAGAAAGGGTTCTTGCCAGTTTTACAAGGTACGAGATTGAGTAAGACTCAGTGCCCAACAACTGATAAGGGTAGAGAGCATATGAGCACCGTCCCCTATGCTTCAGCCATAGGTTCTATCATGTATGCAATGCTGTGCACTAGACCGGACGTTAGCCTGGCCATAAGTATGGCAGGCAGGTTCCAGAGTAATCCAGGAGTGGATCACTGGACGGCGGTTAAGAATATCCTGAAGTACCTGAAAAGGACTAAGGAGATGTTTCTCGTGTATGGAGGTGACGAAGAGCTCGCCGTAAAGGGTTACGTCGATGCAAGCTTTGACACAGATCCGGACGACTCTAAGTCGCAGACTAGATACGTATTTATTCTTAATGGGGGTGCGGTAAGCTGGTGCAGTTCCAAGCAAAGCATCGTAGAAGATTCTACATGTGAAGCGGAGTACATGGCTGCCTCGGAGGCGGCTAAGGAGGGTGTGTGGATGAAGCAGTTCATGACGGATCTTGGAGTGGTGCCAAGCGCACTGAATCCAATAACCTTGTTCTGTGACAACACGAGTGCCATTGCCTTAGCAAAGGAACCACGGTTTCACAAGAAGACCAGACACATCAAACGACGCTTCAACCTCATCCGCGACTACGTCGAGGGAGAGGACGTAAATATATGCAAAGTGCACACGGATCTGAATGTAGCAGACCCGCTGACTAAACCTCTTCCACGGCCAAAGCATGATCAACACCAGAACTGTATGGGTGTTAGATTTATTACAATGTAATTCACATGATGATGTGAGGGCTAGATTATTGACTCTGGTGCAAGTGAGGGACTGTTGGAATTATGCCCTAGAGGCAATAATAAATATAGTTATTATTATAATTCCTGTATCAAGATAATCGTTTATTATCCATGCTATAATTGTATTGAATGAAGACTTAAATACATGTGTGGATGCATAGAAAAAACACTGTCCCTAGCAAGCCTCTAGTTGGCTAGCCAGTTGATCAAAGATAGTCAGGGTCTTCTGATTATATACAAGGTGTTGTTGTTTGATGACTGGATCACGTCATTAGGAGAATCACGTGATGAACTAGACCCAAACTAATAGACGTAGCATGTTGATCGTGTCATTTTGTTGCTACTGTTTTCTGCGTGTCAAGTATTTGTTCCTATGACCATGAGATCATATAACTCACCGACACGTGAAGAATGCTTTGTGTGTATCAAACGTCGCAACGTAATTGGGTGACTATAAAGATGCTCTACAGGTATCTCCGAAGGTGTTCGTTGAGTTAGTATGGATCGAGACTGGGATGCTCTACAGGTATCTCCGAAGGTGTTCGTTGACTTAGTGTAAGTTGCGGGATCTTGTATTACGGAACGAGTAAAGAGACTTGCCGGTAAACGAGATTGAAATAGGTATGCGGATACTGACGATCGAATCTCGGGCAAGTAACATACCGAAGGACAAAGGGAATGACATACGGGATTATATGAATCCTTGGCACTGAGGTTCAAACGATAAGATCTTCGTAGAATATGTGGGATCCAATATGGGCATCTAGGTCCCTCTATTGGATATTGACCGAGGAGTCACTCGGGTCATGTCTACATAGTTCTCGAACCCGCAGGGTCTGCACACTTAAGGTTCGACGTTGTTTTATGCGTATTTGAGTTATATGGTTGGTTACCGAATGTTGTTCGGAGTCCCGGATGAGATCACGGACGTCACGAGGGTTTCCGGAATGGTCCGAAAACGAAGATTGATATATAAGATGACCTCATTTGATTACCGGAAGGTTTTTGGAGTTACCGAGAATGTACCGGGAATGACGAATGGGTTCCGGGTGTTCACCGGGGGGGGGGGGGGGCAACCCACCCCGGGGAAGCCCATAGGCCTTGGGGGTGGCGCACCAGCCCTGGGTGGGCTGGTGGGACAGCCCAAGAGGGCCCTATGCGCCAATGATAGAAAATCAAAGAGAAAAGAAAAAAAAAGAGGTGGGAAGGGAGAGAAGGACTCCACTTTCCAATCCTAGTTGGACTAGGATTGGAGGAGGACTCCTCCTCTCCTTGGTGCTGGAGGACCCCGGTGAAAAGACCTCAATGACGCCTAGAGGGGGGGTGAATAGGCTATTTAAAAACTTCTTCAGATTTGGCTTGAACCTAATGCGGAAATAAACTAAGAAGGTACTTGTCAAGCACAAATCCTAAATATACTAGGCACTGCAACGTGTATCAACAACACGATCTACCAAGATGGACACAATGCAGTTACTAACAAGCACAAGTAAGTTACACAAACTTACTTGAGCTATATCACACGACAAGTAGGTGAACAACACAAGATACTAGATCACACTATATCACACGATATATCAAGGGCTGCAAGTATGTACGTGTGGATATAGAGGGTATGCTTGAATGATTAATCTTGTACAAGAAATAGCCAACACAATATAATGAGCACAAACAATATGCAATGTATGTATGCTCAAGTAACACAAGTAAACCACAAGTAAGGAGTTAGGGTTAAGGATAACCAAGGTCACTGAGACGAAGATGTATCCCGATGTTCACTTCCTTGGAGGGAAGCTAGTCACCGTTAGAGAGGTGGATGTTACCACGAAGGCACACCAACGCCACGAAGGCTCACCCTATTCTCCCTTTGAGATAACACCACGAAGGCGTTTCTTAACCACTAGTGGTAAGCCTTTGAGGTGGCTTCCAAACCCTCACAAACTTTTCCGGGGGGTAAGCACACGGATTGATTCCTCTCCGAAGAACTCCTACCGCCTAGGAGTCTCCAACCTCCAAGAGTAACAAGATCACGGGGAATGCTCAAAACTTGTTCAAATCTCAAATAGCTTGGGTTGAGAGGAGGAGAGGGAGACAATCTATCTTTTGATTGGAACAACTCTCAAAGGGGCTCACAAATGCTCTTGGGATCTAAGATTTGGTGCGAGCAAATGTGTGTGAGGTAGAAGTGTGTTCTTATGGGGATAAGGCTGTGTTGGACAACCCTCTCACGAAGTGGGAGGGGGGTATTTATAGTGGGAAGAGAAAAACAGTCGTTGGGGATACTTTAAGTCACACAGGGTCCGGACGTCCGATAGTTGTCGGAAGTCCGGGCGTCTGCGAGGGGTCGGACGTCCGACAAGGGTCGATCGTCCGAGGCCTGTAGGAACGACTGAAACTATTTTGAATTAAACAGCGACCGGACGTCCGGAGAGGACCGGAAATCCGAGTTATACAACTCAACTTATACTGGTGGTAGGTTCCGGATTTCCGACGGGGGTCGGACGTCCGGAGGGAGCCGGAAATCCGAGTTATAGAGCTCATGTTCTTCTGGTGCAGGCTCCGGATTTCCGAAGCTGGTCGGTCGTCCGACCCTTGACCGGCCCTCGGACGTCCGGAGAGAGCCGGAAGTCCGAGTTATATGGCTCAAGTTTCTCTGGTGCATTGTTCCGGAATTCCGAAGCTGGTCGGATATCCGGGCCTCGGACGTCCGGAGTGAGCCGGAAGTCCGAGTTATATGGCTCTGATTTCTCTGGTATAGGATTCTGGATTTCCGAAGCAGTCGGTCGTCTGGCCCTCAGACGTCCGGAGAAAGCCGGATGTCCGAGGCACTGGTTCTGTTTTCAGATAACAACAAAGCAGTGGAGATGTGGTCTGAGCAGAAAGTGAAGATGTAGTTTGAGCAAGTTCATCGCAAAACCTGTGATCCCCTCTTAATAGTGCGGGATCCCTAAGGACTCAAGAATCATAAAAGAGTACTGATGATCCATACTTGAGTGTATACTTTTATTCGCTGATCATCACTCCGCACCACTAACGTCAAAGGAACTGATACCTTTGAGTTAGCCCTTTCACCTGAGCTTGATGTTGTTGTTCCTTCTTGGCTCAAGTTGAAAGCAAGACATGATGAAGTCTTCAAGTAGCTTTTCCATACACAATGCGGAAAGCCTAGCTTATGTATTCATCTTCATTTGTCCACCATGTGAACATCCACAAGAATCAAGCATGTAGTGCTCAGGAATGCTTATCTTGATCTTGTCCTTCTTAGCACATGAGGTTGTCCTTATCAACACATGATCATTGACAATAGTTTCAATGATATATTAATGCTGATCCACTTGAACTTGCACACCACAATCTTGATGACGATCACCACTTGACGTCATCCTTCATGGGTTGTATGAGATCTTCCTTTTGACGCAAGCCCAATGGAAGCACACCTAACCCCCACATAGGAGTCTCACAAAGACCATGGGTTAGTACACAAACACGTAATGGACAATGCTTACCATACCATGGGATCACTTGATCCCTCTTGATACATCTTATACGCTTTGTGTGTTGATCATCTTGATTTACTCTTTGTCTGAGATCTTGATCAACCTAGTGTTTCTATGACCATTCTTTGGATAATACCTTGAATAACATCTTGGTCATCATATAAACTCCTTGAACCCAACAGATGGACTTCAAGAAGTGCCTGTGACGCCCTCGGCTTAATCGTACGCTAATCATACACGCAAATGCGTACGATCAAACCCAAGGACTCACGGGGAGATATCACAACACAACTCTAGACACAAATAAAATAACATCAGCTTCATATTACAAGCCAGGGGCCTCGAGGGCTAGAATACGAAAGCTCGATAAACACACGAGTCAGCGGAAGCAACAAATATCTGAGTACAGACATAAAACATGGGGGTGCCTTAGAGAAGGCTAGCACAAAAGATACAACGATCGAACGAGGCGAGGCCTCCTGCCTGGGAACCTCCTATCTACTCCTGATCATCAGCGGCCTCCACGTAGTAGTAGGCACCGTCGGGGTAGCAGTCGTCGGTGGCGGGGACCTCCATCTCCTGGGCTTCATCATCTGGTCGCAGCAAACGGATCAAGGGGACAAGGGGGAGGCAAAGCAGCGGTGAGTACTCATCCAAAGTACTCGCAAGTCTTACATCAGAACTATTCTAATTATGCATCAGTATCAAAGAAGGGGGGGTTATATGTGGACTGACTGCAGCAATGCGAGAATAGAGAGAGAAGGCCTAGTCCTATCGAAGACTAGCATCTTCAGGGTCTTGCAGCAATAGACGAGAGTAGAACAGGGGGGGTAACACATTAATAGTCATATTGTTGAAGCAATATTAAAGTGAGGTCACGCCTAAAGATCCTCCCTCGACTCCCTGCGAGGAAGCAATCCCGAGGCAAACTAATTCCAGTTAAGTAACAATTGTAGTTGTATAAGATCGGGGCACAACTCCAAGTCGTCCTGTAACCGTGGACACGGCTATCCGAATAGTTAATTTTCATCCCTGCAGGGGTGCACCACATGTCCCGTCACGCTCGATAACACTCTGGCCGGACATACTTTTCTGGGTCCTGCCCGGCCTCGGAATATCGACACGTCGCAGCCCCACCTAAGACTAATCAGAGAGGCCAGCCCGCCGGTCTAAATCCTAAGCACAAAGGGTTCATGGGCCCAGTTCCCCTTCACGCTCCTGCACGTGGCGTGGGCGGCCGACGTCAGTCCTAGCATCCCTTAATCACAAGCGCGATGCATCTCGGGACCACTCGGGCGCGCGCCGCTACACTGCTGGCATCTGAAAAGCTTCGGCTGATACCGCGACGCCGAGTACCCATAATTCTTCCCGCGTAGCCGGTTAGTGCGAAAAGGTCTCCGACCAACCCAGATCAAATACCCAAATCCATTAGCATTTTAATTAGGCCAGCAACACAGTCTCGCGGGAATCCACCCGTCTTACAACTAATCACCGAAGATCCCAGTAACATGGTCGAGTAACTGTGTGGTTGTAACATCAGGTGAATCCGAGGAATCACCCTCGTTGGATTCCGAACGATGTACCCGTCAAGGTGGGCTTAGAGGAATCACCCTCGGGGGTCCCACACTCGCGGGGTGGCACGACAGAGACGTCATCGGGAATGGTGAAAGAGGAATCACCCTCGATAACCATGACCGACTAGCTATACTACAGAGATATCATCAGGAGTACTTAGCGAGGTGTCACCCTCGGTACCCGATAGTATCCCTGTAGCGTCGTACAACGAAGGGGGGTGAACGTGCTGTGTCGGGTCTGGCTCGTCGATCAGAAATCGAGATTTGGAAACAAGCGGGGCAACTGATCTACGGGGTCAGAGGGGATGACTGCTCCACCTATACTAAGCAGGTTAAAGGTACAGGACTGAAAGTAGCAGTTCATCAAAAACAGGCTATGCATCAGATATAGGAGCTAACTACAACAGTAGCAAAATACTAATGCAAGCAGTAGGAAGAAAGACATAGGCGATATAGGAATGATCAAGGGGAGTTTGCTTGCCTTGCTGCTCTGCGGCAAAGGACTGATCGGCAGGGTCGTAGATGTACCCGGCAGCAGCGTCAGTCTCGGGGTCTACCGGTAAGAAGAGGGGGAAGAAACAATAAATAATAGCACCGATGCAACACAAAACATGACATGGAAATATGCAGGCTAGACATGAGCTAACGCAGCAACATCCGTCATAGACGGGTCGGAAGAATATCTGACGATATTTTCCCGGGTCTCGGGTTACTACCGGTTATACTGGAAACGATGGAAAAGTTCCATGTTTGCTATGCTAGGGACGCGTGACAGACGAACGGGCCGTGTATCCGGGTTCGTCTCGCTTTGCTGATCAACTTTCATGTTGAAAATATTTTGATCTGACTTACGGATTATTTAATATTAATTTTCAAAGGTTTATTAATTATTTAAGAATTAAAAACAGATTTAAAAGATTTAGTAAAATCCTATTATGACATCATCGCGATGTCAGGCTGACATCACATTTGACCGGTCAACTGACCAGCGGGTCCCGAACGTCATAGACACAAGTTTTATTTAAGATTAATTATTTATTAATCAGATTAATTCAACGAGGGACCCACGTGTCATACTCTAATTATGTTAATTAATTATTTTAACTAAATATCTATTTATTTATCTATTTTAAGAAAACATTATTTTTAATCATCGCGTGGGGCCTCCCTGTCATTGACAGCGGTGCATTGGCCCCACCGGTAAGTGGCCTAAGGTTATTTCCTCATTTATTTTTATTAGATACCTATCCGTGCAAATACCGTATTCCTCTAAATACCCAAATACACAAATACATACATCACATCTCATACACACATACATACATACGCATCTAATACACCATTTATTCTTTTTCATTTATCTTTTCTCTCAACACTCATCTCTCATCTCTCTGTTAACAGAGACAGAGAAGTTCTTTTGCTACTCCACCTAGAAGAACACAAACTTCGAATCCTTCTACCGGAGTCCACCGTCGACGGATCGAGGCCCCGTTTGCCGGAACGGAACCGGGACGTCGAGGAGAACGACACGGTGGGAGGAGCCCGAGGAGGGGCTCACCGAC
This sequence comes from Hordeum vulgare subsp. vulgare, assembly GCF_904849725.1. Taxonomy (NCBI): domain Eukaryota; kingdom Viridiplantae; phylum Streptophyta; class Magnoliopsida; order Poales; family Poaceae; genus Hordeum; species Hordeum vulgare. The sequence continues at coordinate 487,072,103 of NC_058520.1, read as the reverse complement.
GGTGACGTGACGGCCCGGTGAAGCCGGAGTTCGCACGAAGATGTCGGTGGAGACGGACGTGGAGGCGGTGACGGTGCCGACGAGGGGGAGCCGGTGAGGAGGGCCCCGGTGAGGAGAGGCCCCCGGAGGTGGAGCCGCCGACGGGGAGGGACGGTCACCGTAGAGAGGGCCGCCGGAGAGGGACCTCCCGGAAGGGGCCGGCCGCCGAGATGGGGGGGGCCGAGGTGGCCGGCGAGGTGGAGGCCGAGGCAACCGGGGCCCCCCTGCCGGCGGGGTGGAGGGGGTGGCTCGCCGTGAGATGGGGGGGCCGCCGGGGGAGGGAGGAGGTCGTGGGGGAAGCTTGCCGCGGGGGGGAGGAGGTGGTCGTGGGGGGGAGGTGAGGGGGGTGGCCGCCGGCGGAAGGAGAGGGGCCGCCGGGGGGGGCTGCCGGCGGGAGAGGGAGGAGCCGGCCAGGGAGGGGCGAGGTGGAGAGGAGGGAGGCGACGGGGTGTTGGGAGAGGAGGGAGTCACGGGAGCGAGTTGGGGCGAGATGGGGGGGGTGTCGGTGGGGTGGGGAGGGTCACGAGAGGGGAGGGAGAGGTGGCGGCGTGGGGGTGGGGCCCCCCACGAGGGGGGGCTGGCGGCGGCGTGGGAAAGGGGGGGGGGAAGTAGCGAGGGAAGGGGTCGGTCGCCAGGGGGGGGTTAGGGTTTGCGGGGTGGGGGCGCGGGAGGTGGCCGGCTGGGCCCTTTTTGGCCCAGCTGGGCCGGTTGGGGGGGGGGGTTGTTCCTTTTTTTTTTTTGATTTGTTTTGTTTTATTTTCTCTTTTCCCTTTTTTTTTATTATTTCTTTCTTTCAGTTTTCTTTCTTTCTTTTATCTTTATTGTTTCTTTAATACTTTCCTCGTTTTTACATATAGATTCTTGTAATATTTGCAATGAACTCATAACGTACTCTACTTTTGTTTTCAAATCTGAAATCCGGACAAACTCGAATCAACGCGGGTCTGAGATGGAAATCCGATGACGTGGCATCATTAACGGTTGATCACTGTAGCTTAATTACGATTACTACTGTAGCAAAAGTCGAGGATGTCACAATTCTCCCCTACTAACAAGAATTCTCGTCCCGAGAATTAAGAGGTAGAGAGAAAGAGCCCGGGGTATTCATCACGAAGATGATCCTCGCGTTCCCAAGTGGCTTCATCTTCAGAGTGATTTGACCACTGCACCTTAAGGAACTTAGTGACCTTGCGACGAGTCTTACGTTCAGCTTGGTCGAGAATGCGGACCGGATGCTCTTTATAAGAGAGGTCTTGTTGTAGCTCAAGCATATCGTGATCCACTGCTCGAATAGGGTCCTTGAAGCAGCGACGGAGCTGAGAAACATGGAAGACATCGTGAACCTGAGAAAGGTTCGCCGGCTGTTCCAATTGATAAGCCACTCTTCCACGCCTTTCGAGAACAGTGAAAGGACCAATATAACGAGGAGCTAACTTGCCCTTGATTCCGAAACGGTGTGCACCTCTCATTGGTGTGACACGAAGATAAGCCTTTTCGCCAGGTTGATAGACCATATCTTGATGATGACGGTCATACTGACTCTTCTGACGAGACTGAGCAGCCTTCAGATTCTCATGAATAATGCGGACTTGATCTTCGGCATGTTGAATAATATCCGGACCGAAGAGTGATCGTTCCCCAGTTTCTGACCAATTCAGAGGAGTTCGACACCTTCGCCCATACAATACTTCGAAAGGGGCCATCTTCAGACTAGCTTGATAGCTATTGTTGTACGAGAACTCGGCATACGGGAGAGATTCCTCCCATTTCTTACCGAAAGAAATGACACAAGCTCGAAGCATGTCCTCGAGAATTTGGTTGACTCGTTCAACTTGTCCCTGGGATTGAGGATGAAATGCAGTGCTGAAGGGCAGATGAGTCCCCATAGCCTTTTGAAAACTTTCCCAGAATTTTGAAGTAAACAAGCTGCCACGGTCCGAACTGATTACCAACGGAATACCGTGAAGTGAAACAACTCTTGACATATAAAGATCTGCCAGCTGACTAGCATTAATCGTTTCTTTGACGGCCAGGAAATGTGCAACCTTGGACAGTCGATCAATGACGACAAGAATAGCATCATTACCTTTCTGAGACCTGGGAAAACCAGTGACGAAGTCCATTTCAACGTGATCCCATTTCCACTCGGGAATAGAGATAGGTTGCAGAGTTCCAGCAGGCTTTTGGTGTTCTGCTTTGATACGCCGGCATATATCACATTCTGCCACATAGCGTGCAATGTCTTGTTTCATATTGGGCCACCAGAATCTTTGCCGGATGTCTTGGTACATCTTGGTACTACCCGGGTGAATAGACAATGGTGTGTCATGAGCTTCTTCCATCACCTTCCCAGTCATCCTGAGATTTTCCTTCTTATTTGGGACGAATAGGCGACCCTTGAAATACAAGGCGCCACCTTCATCAACAGTGAAAAAGGAGGGTTTACCCTTAGCAATATAGCTCTTAATCCTGTCGACATCATCGTCAAAGTTTTGTATATTCTTTATGGAGCTCACAAGATCTGGTTCAACCACTAGGTTACTGAGGGAACCCTGATTAACAACACGAAGGTTCATCTTTTGATACTCTTCAGGGGGAGGAACAAGGTAACCCTGAGGAACAATGTGGAGGTTCAGCTTACGGAATTCCTCTTGCAGACGATCGTGAACCTGATGAACCTGGAGGTGGTTGCAGTATGACTTGCGACTTAAGGCATCAGCCATTACGTTAGCCTTGCCAGGGGTATATGATATACTACAGTCAAAATCTGCTATACGCTCCATCCATCTTTGTTGACGCAGGTTCAGCTCCGGTTGAGTGAACAAGTACTTCAGACTTTGATGGTCGGTGTAGATTTCACAGCGATTACCGACAAGGTATTGTCGCCATTCCTTCAATGCATGAATGACTGCGGCAAGCTCGAGATCATGAACTGGGTAGTTCTCTTCATGAGCACGCAGTTGACGCGAAGCATAAGCGATCACCTTGCGATCCTGCATTAGGACACAACCTATTCCTTGACGAGAAGCATCACAGTATATGACGAAATCCCTTTTCGTATCTGGAGGAGCAAGTACTGGAGCGGACGTCAGTTTGTCCTTGAGTGCCTGGAAACTTTCCTGACATTTATCAGTCCATTCATACTTAACACCTTTGTGAAGCAGGTTGGTTAAGGGCTTCGCAATCTTGGAGAAGTTCTCGACGAATCGACGGCAATAGCTGGCGAGTCCGAGAAAACTTCTGACTTGCTTGACATTCTTCGGGGGAGTCCAGTCGAGAATAGCTTGAATTCGTTCGGGGTTGACCGCAATACCATCCTTGGAAATCACATGACCAAGGTAAGTCACTTCGTCTAGCCAGAACTCACATTTGGAATACTTCGCATAGAGTTTATGCTCCCGAAGCTTATCCAGTACAAGACGAAGATGTTCAGCATGCTCTTCTTTGTTCTTCGAAAACACCAGAATATCATCCAGATATACCACGACAAATTTGTCGAGGTAGTCCATGAATATATAATTCATCAGTCGAGAGAAGGTTGCCGGTGCATTGGTTAAGCCGAAGGACATGATGGTGTACTCGTATGATCCATATCGAGTAACAAAGGCGGTCTTTGGAATATCCTCCTTGCGAACACGGATCTGGTGGTATCCCAATCTCAAGTCGAGCTTAGAGAAAACGGTGGAACCAGCAAGTTGATCATACAAATCATTTATCCGAGGGAGAGGATATTTGTTTTGAATAGTGGCCTGGTTGATAGGACGATAGTCTTGAACCAATCGATTTGTCCCATCCTTCTTCTTAACAAAGAGAGAAGGTGCTCCCCAAGCAGAGGAACTCGGACGGATGAAACCCAGACGGAGCGAGTTGTCAATTTCTTGCTTAAGTTCAAGGAGTTCATGTGGTGGCATTTTATAAGGACGCTTGGCAATAGGAGTGGTACCGGGTACCAAGTCAATGACAAACTCGACAGCTCGAGCAGGGGGAATCCCCGGAAGTTCTTCTGGAAAGACATCTTGAAACTCTCGGACCACTGGAATGTTTTCAATCCCTTCAAGAGGCGACGCATTTAATGCATTCAAGGCATACAACCGTGCCTCAGCATTACGGACGAGATGAGCATGGTAGCTTACTAGTTCATCTGAAGGGTGTAGGAGGTGGACGGTTTTGTTGGCACAAACGATCGATGCCGTATGAGCTTTCAACCAGTCCATCCCCAATATGAGATCGATGTTGGATGACTTTAGTAGGATGGGGTTGGCAAGGAATTCTAATCCTTCAATTTCAACTGGAACATGGGGGCAAACCACAGAGGTTCGGCATTCGCCCCCAGGGGTGTTTACCACTATCGGGAGGTTCATCTCTTCGCTCCTAATGTCATGCATGTATGCAAAATTTTCCGACATAAAGGAATGCGATGCTCCTGTATCAAACAATACAGAAGCAGGTACTGAGTTAACGAGAAGTGTACCCATCACGGTAGCAGGCTGGTCTTGAGCTTGACCCATATCAATGTTGTTGGCCTGACCACGAACATAAGCAGGCTTAGTGTTGAAGTTGCGGTTCTGGTTGTTGCCACGGCCAGTTGCGGGAAGTGCCAGCTGATTCTGATTCTGCCTGCAGTCTCTAGCACGGTGACCTGGACGGCCACACTTGAAGCACAACCCGTCCTCAGGACGGGAAGGAGGAACTCGAGGCGGTGGAGCTGGGAGCCTCGGCTGCCTAGGCGGTGGAGGAGGCAGGCGAGGTGCAGCATAGGACGGCCTCGGAGTAGGAGCAGGTGCATGGTACATGTTGTTGGGAATCCAGATCTTCCGCTTCTGTGCAGATGAGCCCGAAGATGAGCCCATGTCACGGTTGCGCTTGCTGCTATCTTTGTATTCCTGCAGACCAGTCTCAACCTGAATAGCCTTGTTCACGAGGGTGGCGAAATCAGCATAGTCCTGAACGAGGAGTGTCAGCTTGATATCAGGGTGGAGGCCTTCACGGAACTTCTCCTGCCTGCGTGCATCAGTCGCAATGTCTTCTTCAGCATAGCGAGATAATTCCAGAAATTCCCGCTGATAAGCATCCACAGTCTTGTTGCCCTGGACCAAGTTGCGGAACTCACGCTTCTTCCGGTCCATGATTCCCTGGGGAATGTATCGAGCACGGAAAGCAGCCTTGAACTCTGCCCAAGTGATGATAGTTCCATCGGGCTGAGAGCGCCTGTGGCTGTCCCACCATTGAGCAGCGGGACCCTTCAGAAAGTAGGCGGCAAAGTTGACATAGCTCGCCAGGGGCACATTGGCAGACTCTAGCTCATAAGAAATGTCACGGAGCCAGTCATCAGCATCAAGAGGCTGAGTTGAGCTGCGGTAGATCGCAGGGTTGAGACGGCAGAAGTCTTGCAGTGTCACGCCTTGTGGTTGATTCATGTTCGGCCTTTGGAACTGATCCATGAGCCCTTGCATAAACTGGCGGTTCAGCTCAAACTGTTGGATCATCCCCGCCATATACTCAGGAGGCGGGGGTGGTGCATCGTTGGCACGGCCACGCGGGCGGCCAGCTGGTCTAACCATCCTGTTAAATATTTAGCAGGGGTAGTTTAGCTTAAAGTAATTGAAAGGCATCGCACGCATTCATGACGTAACCAAGCATAACGAAAGGGAAATGCGATAGATACTCCATAGTAGTTGAGTTCGACATACAGACCCATACATAAGTTCGATTACAGACTAACGATTAAAAACTCGAAATTTGGCGATAGCCCGGACGCATTTGACGATACCCTGGACTCACTAGGCGGCGCGCAGGCACGCGGTGGAAGAGTACCACAACGAGATGTAGCGATAAGGCTACATCAACGTCGGAGAGGACGAACGAATCCTGGTAGCTGGCGGTGATAGAAGGTAGGGACAGGACCCTGTGTCCCGTTGTGACTCTGGTGACGGTACCGCATCCAGTCGAGGAGCTGAGGTCCAAGTGCAGGGGTTCTACCCCCAACATCAGTCCACTCGAGAGCTGATGGTAGCTCTGTCCTGCTCGGCTCGCGGATGCGCAAAGGGGGATCCCTCGGACAGTGTGATGGCTGCAGCTCTGTCAACGCGTCGTAAAGACGAGCGCGTGTAGCATACAACTCCACAGTCAGAGCTCGGAAAGCACGATCCATTGCCTCAGTGTATTGCACCAAAATCCGCGCGTCGTACCGACGCGTCACGTAGGGGGCGCAGACAGCGACGTAGGAACGGTCGTTGCGCTCCCGAACGTCAGAAGCGTAGGCAGTGAGATCAGACCCAGTCTCATCCCCAGCAGGAGCATGCGGGATGTATCTGAAAGGGCTCTCCTCCAGGTGAGGGTACGCTCCACGGAGTCGGGTGATGGCGATGTAGGCCGCATCGTGGACGGCCATCTCGACCGACACTCCAATACCACAGAACACGTGGCGCTCGAGGGTCTCACCGCCCCTCTGGTAGAAGATGCGAACCTCAGCCTGGTACTGGTACTGGTTGTACTCGCGGAAATCCTCGAACACAGTGTACTCGGGGTACCAGCGATATCCCAGCCTGGTCAGGAGATCGACCAAAATGGCCGGGAACCCAGTCGTCTCGGTGGCCTGTGTCAGGCGCACGTGCTGTCTTGCGGGACGCATCTGAAAATAAGATTGACGGATGTCAATGACAGTGTGTGTAATACATATTCAGGAGAAAAAGAGTAGATAGTCCAGCGCTCCGGATTGGTGTGATTCGAGAACCTAATGTTAGAGTTAGTAAAATCTTTGACCCGAAAGAGAAGAGAAAGTAGAGCCCAGAGTATAGGAAAGGAGTAAAAGATACTAATACCACCCAATTGAGATGTGGGCCCGTAAGCCACAACATCAGTGTTAGTAAGTTTTTCAAACACTAGACTCAACTTCGGCCAAGGAGTTGGAAAGGGGGGCTACCTACAGGCAGTTGGCTCTGATACCAACTTGTGACACCCTCGGCTTAATCGTACGCTAATCATACACGCAAATGCGTACGATCAAACCCAAGGACTCACGGGGAGATATCACAACACAACTCTAGACACAAATAAAATAACATCAGCTTCATATTACAAGCCAGGGGCCTCGAGGGCTAGAATACGAAAGCTCGATAAACACACGAGTCAGCGGAAGCAACAAATATCTGAGTACAGACATAAAACATGGGGGTGCCTTAGAGAAGGCTAGCACAAAAGATACAACGATCGAACGAGGCGAGGCCTCCTGCCTGGGAACCTCCTATCTACTCCTGATCATCAGCGGCCTCCACGTAGTAGTAGGCACCGTCGGGGTAGCAGTCGTCGGTGGCGGGGACCTCCATCTCCTGGGCTTCATCATCTGGTCGCAGCAAACGGATCAAGGGGACAAGGGGGAGGCAAAGCAGCGGTGAGTACTCATCCAAAGTACTCGCAAGTCTTACATCAGAACTATTCTAATTATGCATCAGTATCAAAGAAGGGGGGGTTATATGTGGACTGACTGCAGCAATGCGAGAATAGAGAGAGAAGGCCTAGTCCTATCGAAGACTAGCATCTTCAGGGTCTTGCAGCAATAGACGAGAGTAGAACAGGGGGGGTAACACATTAATAGTCATATTGTTGAAGCAATATTAAAGTGAGGTCACGCCTAAAGATCCTCCCTCGACTCCCTGCGAGGAAGCAATCCCGAGGCAAACTAATTCCAGTTAAGTAACAATTGTAGTTGTATAAGATCGGGGCACAACTCCAAGTCGTCCTGTAACCGTGGACACGGCTATCCGAATAGTTAATTTTCATCCCTGCAGGGGTGCACCACATGTCCCGTCACGCTCGATAACACTCTGGCCGGACATACTTTTCTGGGTCCTGCCCGGCCTCGGAATATCGACACGTCGCAGCCCCACCTAAGACTAATCAGAGAGGCCAGCCCGCCGGTCTAAATCCTAAGCACAAAGGGTTCATGGGCCCAGTTCCCCTTCACGCTCCTGCACGTGGCGTGGGCGGCCGACGTCAGTCCTAGCATCCCTTAATCACAAGCGCGATGCATCTCGGGACCACTCGGGCGCGCGCCGCTACACTGCTGGCATCTGAAAAGCTTCGGCTGATACCGCGACGCCGAGTACCCATAATTCTTCCCGCGTAGCCGGTTAGTGCGAAAAGGTCTCCGACCAACCCAGATCAAATACCCAAATCCATTAGCATTTTAATTAGGCCAGCAACACAGTCTCGCGGGAATCCACCCGTCTTACAACTAATCACCGAAGATCCCAGTAACATGGTCGAGTAACTGTGTGGTTGTAACATCAGGTGAATCCGAGGAATCACCCTCGTTGGATTCCGAACGATGTACCCGTCAAGGTGGGCTTAGAGGAATCACCCTCGGGGGTCCCACACTCGCGGGGTGGCACGACAGAGACGTCATCGGGAATGGTGAAAGAGGAATCACCCTCGATAACCATGACCGACTAGCTATACTACAGAGATATCATCAGGAGTACTTAGCGAGGTGTCACCCTCGGTACCCGATAGTATCCCTGTAGCGTCGTACAACGAAGGGGGGTGAACGTGCTGTGTCGGGTCTGGCTCGTCGATCAGAAATCGAGATTTGGAAACAAGCGGGGCAACTGATCTACGGGGTCAGAGGGGATGACTGCTCCACCTATACTAAACAGGTTAAAGGTACAGGACTGAAAGTAGCAGTTCATCAAAAACAGGCTATGCATCAGATATAGGAGCTAACTACAACAGTAGCAAAATACTAATGCAAGCAGTAGGAAGAAAGACATAGGCGATATAGGAATGATCAAGGGGAGTTTGCTTGCCTTGCTGCTCTGCGGCAAAGGACTGATCGGCAGGGTCGTAGATGTACCCGGCAGCAGCGTCAGTCTCGGGGTCTACCGGTAAGAAGAGGGGGAAGAAACAATAAATAATAGCACCGATGCAACACAAAACATGACATGGAAATATGCAGGCTAGACATGAGCTAACGCAGCAACATCCGTCATAGACGGGTCGGAAGAATATCTGACGATATTTTCCCGGGTCTCGGGTTACTACCGGTTATACTGGAAACGATGGAAAAGTTCCATGTTTGCTATGCTAGGGACGCGTGACAGACGAACGGGCCGTGTATCCGGGTTCGTCTCGCTTTGCTGATCAACTTTCATGTTGAAAATATTTTGATCTGACTTACGGATTATTTAATATTAATTTTCAAAGGTTTATTAATTATTTAAGAATTAAAAACAGATTTAAAAGATTTAGTAAAATCCTATTATGACATCATCGCGATGTCAGGCTGACATCACATTTGACCGGTCAACTGACCAGCGGGTCCCGAACGTCATAGACACAAGTTTTATTTAAGATTAATTATTTATTAATCAGATTAATTCAACGAGGGACCCACGTGTCATACTCTAATTATGTTAATTAATTATTTTAACTAAATATCTATTTATTTATCTATTTTAAGAAAACATTATTTTTAATCATCGCGTGGGGCCTCCCTGTCATTGACAGCGGTGCATTGGCCCCACCGGTAAGTGGCCTAAGGTTATTTCCTCATTTATTTTTATTAGATACCTATCCGTGCAAATACCGTATTCCTCTAAATACCCAAATACACAAATACATACATCACATCTCATACACACATACATACATACGCATCTAATACACCATTTATTCTTTTTCATTTATCTTTTCTCTCAACACTCATCTCTCATCTCTCTGTTAACAGAGACAGAGAAGTTCTTTTGCTACTCCACCTAGAAGAACACAAACTTCGAATCCTTCTACCGGAGTCCACCGTCGACGGATCGAGGCCCCGTTTGCCGGAACGGAACCGGGACGTCGAGGAGAACGACACGGTGGGAGGAGCCCGAGGAGGGGCTCACCGACGGTGACGTGACGGCCCGGTGAAGCCGGAGTTCGCACGAAGATGTCGGTGGAGACGGACGTGGAGGCGGTGACGGTGCCGACGAGGGGGAGCCGGTGAGGAGGGCCCCGGTGAGGAGAGGCCCCCGGAGGTGGAGCCGCCGACGGGGAGGGACGGTCACCGTAGAGAGGGCCGCCGGAGAGGGACCTCCCGGAAGGGGCCGGCCGCCGAGATGGGGGGGGCCGAGGTGGCCGGCGAGGTGGAGGCCGAGGCAACCGGGGCCCCCCTGCCGGCGGGGTGGAGGGGGTGGCTCGCCGTGAGATGGGGGGGGCCGCCGGGGGAGGGAGGAGGTCGTGGGGGAAGCTTGCCGCGGGGGGGAGGAGGTGGCCGTGGGGGGGAGGTGAGGGGGGTGGCCGCCGGCGGAAGGAGAGGGGCCGCCGGGGGGGGCTGCCGGCGGGAGAGGGAGGAGCCGGCCAGGGAGGGGCGAGGTGGAGAGGAGGGAGGCGACGGGGTGTTGGGAGAGGAGGGAGTCACGGGAGCGAGTTGGGGCGAGATGGGGGGGTGTCGGTGGGGTGGGGAGGGTCACGAGAGGGGAGGGAGAGGTGGCGGCGTGGGGGTGGGGCCCCCCACGAGGGGGGGCTGGCGGCGGCGTGGGAAAGGGGGGGGGAAAGTAGCGAGGGAAGGGGTCGGTCGCCAGGGGGGGTTAGGGTTTGCGGGGTGGGGGCGCGGGAGGTGGCCGGCTGGGCCCTTTTTGGCCCAGCTGGGCCGGTTGGGGGGGGGGTTGTTCCTTTTTTTTTTGATTTGTTTTGTTTTATTTTCTCTTTTCCCTTTTTTTTTATTATTTCTTTCTTTCAGTTTTCTTTCTTTCTTTTATCTTTATTGTTTCTTTAATACTTTCCTCGTTTTTACATATAGATTCTTGTAATATTTGCAATGAACTCATAACGTACTCTACTTTTGTTTTCAAATCTGAAATCCGGACAAACTCGAATCAACGCGGGTCTGAGATGGAAATCCGATGACGTGGCATCATTAACGGTTGATCACTGTAGCTTAATTACGATTACTACTGTAGCAAAAGTCGAGGATGTCACATGCCTATGGACAAATCCTATAAATATAACTTAAGGCAACCATTAGTCCATAGGAATTGTCATCAATTACCAAAACCACATATGGAGATATATGTTCTAACAATCTCCCCCATTTTGGTAATTAAAGACAACCACTTCAAGAGAGTTTATATAAGAAAATAAGCATAACCAAGCGCACACATACAAGGTAATAATGCATGTGTGCAAGATGTAAATGCTTACGCAATAAAAGCAAACCCTCTAAACATATCCAAAGTAAACTCTCTAAACTTCTCCCCCATTGGCATCGATTGCCAAAATGGACGACAAGTTTAGAAAGCCAAAATAGTAGGTGGTCCTCCAAAAAGTGTGTACTTCTCAGCAATGAGTGCAGAAAAATACACAAATACAATGATAAGTAGTTGAAGGAAAACACACTATATTGAGGACCCAAAGATTGCAAATAAAAGGATCGTATGCCACAAAGGCATACAAAGATAGAGGCAAGCAATCAAAGAATTCCAGATGGAACAAACAATCATATGGTCCTTCGAACCACATGAATAAAAGATATTATGATAGAGGCAACATAGTGCTTTATCAAAAACTAGAGAAGCTCCCCATGATTTGTGCACTAATATGAGATTTTTGTATTTGACACAGGTGCACAAAATAGGATCGTTGCTCCTCCAAAATTAATAAAACCACAACGAGTGCAAGAAGGTAGATGAGACAATAAGCATATCAATTGCACAAAACTAATGGTTGAGCAACATGTAAAGGAAGCAACTTAAGAATAAGCTCAACCAAAGTAATGTGTGTGAGTCATGGCAAAGCACTTGAGAAGACTTAAGATAAGGATGAGCATTACTCATCAACATAGTCTTGATGAATATGAGATACAAAGTGCAAGACATATCATTCCCACACACACATATACTAGAAAATGGGTTCAAAAGCTTACTAATAAACAAAATAAGAACCAACGCTTGTGACAACCCATTGTGAAGATAGGAAGTAAGAACCTTGTCAATAGGAGGGATACTAGTTGAAATGGCAAAACCCTCATCAAGACAAGCATGAGGAAAAATAATCTTCATGGCCAAAGAGTGCATCAAAATGTAGGAAAATAAGATGTGCACTCAAAACAAATCCTTTCACGAAGCCACCAAAAACTTGAAAGAGGAAATGCAACAATGGGCGTGAAAGAAAAGAGGATATCAATTAGAGATGTAACTTTTCTCATGTGTAAAAAATTCTAAGTAGAAGACAATCATGATGATATATATCCACAAAGAAGGATGTACACACGAAATGGTTACAGAAAGGAACAAACTAGATATCCAAAAAGGAAGTCATAAATATATCAATGAGATCTTTTGCTTGGAAGCATAGCACATGGCCTAATATTTTCTTGTTGTACAATATGAACTTCCAACATACGAACATCACAGACATCCCAACTAGTAGTAAGACATCATCGTTCGGATGCTTTGAGAAAGCAAACAAGTACTATGAGAACAAATCAAGAGATTCATGCCATGATGCAACCTGAAAAGGAAAGACAGGTTGGGTCATTTGCAAGAAAATAATGCATGAAGTGGATACTTGTTACCGAGACAACATTGGATTGATGTAGTAGATAGTTGTTCTTTGATCATCCTAACTTGGCTCCAATAATCACATGGTCTTAACATCTTCCTTATAGGTGAGCCGAGCATCCAATCCATTTCCAGTTGTTCCTGGAACAACAAAACAAACAAAATGGTGCTCAAACTCATTGGGACCAAAGAGTTAGAAAACCAGCAATACATAGGACAAACTCCACATACATATGTGCATATAGATATGAATTTGAATTTCATGCACACTTTAGCCAATTTATGACAAGGTGGAGTTTCCCCTATATATTTGGTCAAAGAAGGAGAGCAAGCAAAAGAAGTTGTATATAGTAGCTAGATACGCATGCTCAAGACTCTCAAGAATCAACTCAACACAAAGTTGACAAGTCACCAAAAGACAAGGTATCAAGTGATAATAAGATCCTAAAAGAAAAAGAACTATCACTTGAAGGATATCAATTAAAAGATACCTCAAGGAATGAGATATCCATTGACACATGCCAAATAGAAGGCAACAAGAAACCAATTGAAGGAAAACAAACACGAGGTATCTAGTTTCCAAAAGAGAGCTAGGTTCCAACAAACCAAGCCCTCGACAAATTTTCATGATGGCACAAAGCATCATAAAGAGCAAGACTTGCCTCCCATCAACACATACTTGATGGGGATCAAAAGATTTTATGATGAGTGAATAAAGAGAGTGTTCTAAAGAAAATAGGATAGCTCCCCCAAGGGACGTGCATTATATAGAATTTGCATTTGAATACAAAACGCATATTTGAATACAAACTCATCTACCTCTCCGTCTCTCTTGCTGAATCAAGAAGGCCGAGATCATCGTCGAGCTGTACGTGTGCTGAACGCGGAGGTGCCGTCCGTTCGGCACTAGATCGTGGGACGGATCGCGGGACGGTTCGTGGGACGGTTCGCGGGGCGGATCGAGGGACGTAAGGACGTTCCACTACATCAACCGCGTTCACTAACGCTTCTGCTGTGCGATCTACAAGGGTACGTAGATCGGAAATCCCCTCTCGTAGATGGACATCACCATGATAGGTCTTCGTGCGCGTAGGAAATTTTTTGTTTCCCATGCGACGTTCCCCAACAGGATGAATGTGGTCGTCCAGGCCAAGTGGTTGTGCTTGAGTACGGTGGACCAGGATAAGCCTTGGTTGGAGTTCACGCTCTCAGTACCAAAGGAGTCCAGGCAGCTATTCCTGGCGACGACACGAGCAGTCGTTGGTGATGGGAGGAATACACTGTTTTGGGAGGATCGATGGCTCAGTGGCAATCAGAGTAGGAGGTTGCGCCACGAATTTACAGCAGATTCTAGTCAGAATGAGGAGGTCGAGAAACGGTATATGAGACAGTCACTGAGGAGAGATGGGCCAGAGATATTGGGTCGGCGCTAGGTGAGGCCACCCTTGCGGAGTACTTGGACATATGGCCGAGGGTTGCGGCGGTGCAACTGGACGAGCAAATTGATCGTTTCATCTGGTCCTGGGAGAGTAACGAGACGTTTTCGACTAAGTGTGCCTATGCGGCCAAGTTCGCAAGGCGAGAGGTCTCGCCCACAGCGGAATTCACGTAACACTTGTGGACCCCGCTTAGGTGTAAATTCTTCGCATGGCTTGCCATCATGAACCAGTGCTGGACTTCGGATAGATTGGCGCGAAAAGGGCTGCCGCACCAAGACTCGTGCACTTTTGCCACCAGCATGATGAGACGATTACCCATTTACTTATCGAGTGCCCTCTCCCGAGGGAGGTATGGGCAAAGTATTTTCTGTCCTAGGAATCCCGCACGACGAGCCACAACCAGGAGAGGCACTGCAGGGTTGGTGCACTAGGCAGGATACGCAGGGGTGCAACACGAAGATGGTTTGGACTATATGTCTCCTTGCCATGTGGGAAATATGAAAACATAGGAATGCCATTGTATTCGACGGAGTGACGACATGCCCGCAGCAGGTTTTGTGCCAGATCGCGAGAGAGAACGGGGTGTGGATGCATGCGGGCATGATCCGAGGGAACCTAGAGGGGGCAACCTTGGAGTGGACACATAGCAACACACTTGAGGTGGAGGGCACCAAACTGCAGAGGGCTCTTCCCCTTTTCTTTTATAACTAGTAAAAATGCCCGTGCGTTGCATCGGCTTAGATTGTCTATTTTTGCATCATGAATTTTGTATTTTGTATATAAAATAGCTATACTTGTGCAAACATAGATATACTAATGACTGGAAGGTATTATTGTAGCTACCGCACCACGCCAGTTTGATCAATTACCTGCTCAGAAGTAGCCATAGAGCCATGGCATGAAAGCAGTAACACTCTGTTTGGGTCACCTAGCAATGGATGTGCTTTTAATTGATCCTTCAAAGAGCTAATGTCATCCCATCCGGTCATAAAAACTAAAACTGCACCAACTCGCTCTTTACGACATATGTGGCACAATACAGCCTCTATGAGATTAAACCCTATGCAGTCAGGATTCCAGTTTGCCAGAGAATCACGTGTCCTTGAGCCATAGGTTTCAAAGTTCGAATTTTGAAGGGCATCCTGCATAGTACAATAACAATATCTGAAGAATGTTGAGCAATAATTGCAGTCACTAATCTTTATATAGAACAAGTACCTCGACAAGTGTAGTAATTTGATTTTTCCTTTTTCTGGGTAATAGCTGTCTCCGAGTCTTCCACACTTTATCTTGGCCGTAATCGTCAAGTTGATTATTTGCTGTCATCTTATAGCCTGTCCTTTCTAATATGTCTTCTAGAAAATGCGTCCTCACTGGATGTGTGAATCCCTAAATACAGGGGAAGAATGCAATGGATGCAAGATCACTTACACAATTATACCAACTGTACACAAGCTAGCAGATGAGCATTATGTATATACAGTGATATAATTCACATTCGAAAAAATAACAACTCACAGGAATGTGGATAGTTGGCGCTCCTCCGAAATAACTTGAGAACAGTTCCGCGTTTGAAGTAGCACTCATCAATATCAACCTTAGATCAGGCCGCCGTGACAATAGGTCCTTTAGAACGATCAATAAGAAATCTGACGGACCAAAGCAATAATAATTTAATTATTGTGATGAGTTAAATGGGGAACAAAACGATCATAAGGGCAAATAATAAGGTCTTGAGACACAACCTTCATTCATCCCTCTTTCATGTATTTGATCAACAAATACATGAGACACTCCATTCAAGTTTCGGTCACTCAGCAATCGTCTCAGTAAAATACCACTGGTGCAGAAAAGTAAATGTGTATCTTTTCCTCTAATTCCCTCCAATCGAACTTTGTAGCCAACCTATTGAAAAAGCTAGCGTTGTATGCCAAAAATTACAATGGAGATGGGCGCCAATAACAAAAGGTAGCAAATCAGAAGTTCCATCTTACCGATTCACCAAGGTTTTCACCTCTTTCGGTGGATACTTTTTCTGCAACAGCCATTGCAGATATTCTTCGTGGCTGTGTATAGATTATATTACAAAAGGCCCCACGACCAGATTGTATCTCTGACTCCAACACAAATTGAGGCAACTGTGTTGTTTTTCCACACCCTGTCTCCCCAGAAATAACTATGATCTGGAATTGCACATGAATATTCAGATAAATAGAACGACATATAGGAATTGTGACACATGTTTTCATTGAGTGCACTTATCTCATAAGTTCCTCCCAGACAAGTGTACCTGATTACGTGCAATGGCTGCCAGAAGCCTTTCCTTCTCCTTGTATGCTGGGAGCGATTTTCGAAATTCTACCATGTTAACACCTTCAGGTGATTCCTTTTATTACAAGTAGAAAAAATCTTAATCGAATATATCCATGAATCAGCAGCTCGCGTAAAGTTATACAAATGAACATATAAGAAATGGTGCAGAAGATATTTGTCCATCATCCTTTGTTTCTTTCCTCTAATATAAATTAAGCTATATGCTAAGAACAACAGAAATAAAGCTATGCAGCATTCAGATACTCTTAGAGTGTATCATACCTGCCAACTTCTTTGAAAATTGTGCATCCTAAGACTCTTCCTCTGAAGGATCTTCTCCATGACTGCATACATGCGCGAGGCCGGAGCAGAGGCGCCCTGCAGCGGGCGGCGCCGGGTCGAGGAGGGGCCGCGGCGAGCTCTGGCCGGAGAGGGAACGGCGCGCCCCAGGAGCACGCGCGGAGCTAGCCGGAGGAGACGGCGGCCACGCGCGGCGCCGTCGTCCGCCTGACCGCCAGCAGCGCCCCCGGCTTTCCCCCTCGCCGCGCCGCCCGTTCCCCCGGCCAGAAACGCCGAGCCGAAGCCCCCGCGCCCAGCCGTCGACAAATATGCTCTGGATCTTGGGGTTTCTCTTGCCATCAATCTGGAAAAACCTCAGATGTTTGTCCAGGCCAGCAACAAGCATCAGCTGTCCATTGCTATGGAACTCCACTGAATTGACAGGACCACTGGAAGGCTCCTGGGCATTCGCATCAACAAGCCTTGAGTAGTCCAGCATGCCAGGCAGGAGCTTAGCAGTGCCCTTGACAACGAGCTCATGATTGTTCCGAAGCACATTGTCGACTCCACCTTCTTCCTCGTCGGAGTCGCCATCACGGAGAGGAGGCTTACGGTCCATATCCGCCCAGCCAGTGAAAGGGTTCAGGTTGGCGTGGTGACCGCGCAGCCTAGCCTCATACTCCCTGCCAGAGATGACGCGCTCATCAGCCTCCTTCCTCAGCTTCCTGAGCCTCGCAACCTTCACGATGTCCACCACGGTGCTATCCTCCTCGTCATCCACCCAGGCGGGCTTCCTCCCCTTGTCCACCACCTCGTCCCCACCGCCCAGGTCCTCCTCATAAACGGGCAGGTCGTCGCCGGCAGACCGACCAACAAAGAACAGAGGACCTTCATCCTGGCCACGACCCGGCACGGCAGCCGCGGCCTCGGTGCCGAACTCGGGCGGGGCCTAGATGTTGCCGAACAGCGAGCTCTCCAGCAGCTTCATCTCGTCGGCCTCCTGGCCCAGCCTGGCCTGCAGCGCCTTCTTCTTCCTCCTCCGGTCGTTCTTGCGGCCGTCCGGCCCGGGCTTCTTCCCAGCCTCTGCGTCCGAGGCGACGGGGGAGCCCATGGTCTCTTCGTCGTCGTCGTTGCTGTCGCCCTTCTCCAGCCGGCGCTTCGGGAGCGCGTTCTGGGATATCAGGCTCGTCATGGCGCGGGGAGTCCTGCAGAGTACACAAGCGGATTAGGCGACAATGCTAACCCCGGCCGCAAATGCGCAAGGAGGATGGATCCATGGGTTGTGAGGGTCCGTGGGATTGAATGAATCGCTGGGTGAAAACGGGATAGCGAGCTTCGTACCTCGAGGGTCGGCGGCCAGGCACCGCGGACGGGGTGGAGACAGCGGAGACGGAGACGGAGACGGCGGCGGCGGCGACACGAGGGTAGTAGAGGCCGTGGTGCTTGGTTGGGGGATTGGAGAAACGAAGGGAGGAGGAGGTTTTGGGGTATAGGGTCCTAATCATAAAAGTGAAACGTTTTTCTCACTAAAGAAAGGACTACGGGTTTATTAACAAAAAGTGGAAGGGCCTTTTTGCAACAATGCCACGACGTGCGTTGCCACGGGCCTTTTAGTTCGTCTTCTTGTTGCATCTGCATACCGGTATTACTATGCAAAAGTCATTGAATTTTTGGTCCTTTATTCTTCTTAATTAATCAAAGAGGCAAAACTTTTTCCTCTGTTTTATTTTTTTTGAATTTTTGGTCCCTTCCAATGACATCGTCTCAGGACCCTTGTCGGTGGTTCTCTTTGAACGTCGACATGATCCATATTCATCTCTCTCACACTCTACAAAATTAATCGTACATAGAAATGCATCTTTTCCATTATCATGTGAAGCATATGTACAAATAAGCACAAATATTTGTATACATCTCTTATGATGGTGTAAAACTGTGATGAAATTTCAGTCCCTTTCATATAGTTGCACCAATAACTTTGTGAATCGACATTTCAAAGTATCATCCAAAGCCATTAGTTTTTATCTCTGATCTAAAAAACTGATCATATAAACATATATTAAAATAAAAAATGAGCTCATATACAATATACATTCATTGGTCGGCTTGGCCGTTTTTAGTCAAGTGAGTGGCATCGTGCTTTTTAGTAGGGTGAGTTGCTCCCAAATTTAAAAAACTGTAGGCTCACATATAAATCACATTGTTTGTGTGTCACTCGTGAGGAAATGTTACCCTCTATAACATTGTTTGGGACGCGGCTCGTCTGCAGTGCCTTCAGGCACGGCAGAACTGCAGTACATGTACAAATCAACCGTTCATTCACTTTCCATCCCATCCAACGGACTTCTGCTACTCGTCAACAAACGACCTTGAATTAGCGAGAGCTGCTAATAAACTAGCGCCAAAATCACGTCTTTCGTCTGGCCTTCTCGCGCCAAAACTTGTTGCGTCGTGTACCAGGGTGAGGTGCTCATGGCCGTGTAGAACCAAGTTCCTGCCAAGTTGTTGCTGCCGCTACCCCATCACCCGTCGCAGCCACCGTACCAGGGTGAAGGCACTGCAGACGAGCCACGTCCCGCTGCATCGAATTCAACGAATCTGCGGCCGCTGCATCGTCCGTCGAGCAGCCGTTGCCGCGTCGCCCGTCGAGCAGCCGCCGCCGCGTCGAATTCAAACTGCACGTACACGTCGCGATCTAAGACGAGTTTGATCTCCATAGGTAAAAACCGAAAATCATCATGAATCCCCTAATCCATTTTTCAAAACTGATCTGATATTCTTGCTTGTACAGCCCAATGGAAAACACAAACGAGGGAGATTACCAGGCCAATGGTAGTCTGAACACGTGAGTGAGCTGCAGTATAAATACTACAGTTATATTTTTAAGTTATTTATGTATGCCCAGCATAGAAAGTTGATTCTTGATTTTTACAGATCAAGTCCCATCCCAAGTTGGGTACCACAGATGGGCATGAAATTCGGCACAGTTGATGAAGCATGGACATTCTGGGTTGCTTATGGGGGCAAAGTTGGATTTGGTACTAGAAAGCGATACCTCAATCCAAGTAAGTTTGATCGGACAATCACGTCGTGTAGATTTGTTTGCCGCAAGGAAGGTCATCGAGGAAAAGACAAAAGAGATAAGCATATTAAGGAACCTCGAGCTGAGATTAGAACCGGTTGTCTAGCTCGTATAGGTCTCACAATAAATAGAGAAGAGGGGAATTATGAAGTGACTGATCTAGTTCTAGAGCACAATCACATTATGCAGTTACAAGAAACATGCCACTTTCTGCCATCACAGCGAAAGATATCTGAAATTCAAGCTTTTGAGATTGAAATTGCCGACGATTCCGGTATTGGGCCAAAAGCTGCATATGAGTGTGCTAGTCGTCGAGTTGGCGGACCATCTGTTCTTGGCTATATACGCAGGGATCATAAAAACTACCTACGTACTAAGCGTCAAAGGGAACTAATGTATGGTGAAGCTGGGAGTATGTTGAAATACTTTCAGGATAAAGTCGCCCAAAACCCATCATTCCAATATGCTGTACAGCTGGACAATGAAGAACAGATCACAAATATATTTTGGGCTGATGCAAAAATGTTAATTGATTATGCTCATTTTGGTGATGTGGTTACTTTTGACACAACATTTGGAACCAACAAGGAACTTAGGCCATTTGGTGTATTCGTTGGGTTCAATCAATTCAGACAAACTGTTATATTTGGTGCCTGCCTTTTATATAGTGAAGCATACGAGGCTTTCAAATGGCTATTTGAAACTTTTCTGGTTACACATAATCAGAAGCATCCTAGAACTATATATACAGATCAAGATGTTGCGATGGGAAATGCGGTTGAGGATGTGTTTCTTATGGCACGACATGGTTTATGCAGCTTTCACATAATGCAGAATGCCATTAAACATTTATCTTCTCATAAGAAGGAGGAGGAGGAGGATGAGGCGCAGGAGGAGGTTCAAGCGGAGGGGGGTGAGGAGGACGATGAACCACATATTCTTGCAGACTTCAGTGCTTGCATGTATGAGTACCGGGACAAGGATACATTTGAGGAAGCTTTTGACACCATGCGAGGTAAAATAGAAAAACAAACTTGGCTTGATAGCATCTATAAGGTAAAAGAGAAGTGGGCTGAATGTTTTATGATGGATGCTTTCACCTTGGGAATGCGAAGCACACAACTAAGTGAGAGCCTAAATAATGACCTCAAGAACCACTTAAAAGCAGATCTTGATATTCTTCGTTTTTTCAAACATTTTGAAAGGGCCGTGCAAGTGAAACGTGATGCAGAGTTGAATTCAGAGTATGAGTCTAGGGAGCTATTACCTAGGGTCAAAATGAATATTCCCATGTTGGTCCAAGCAAGCAAGGTTTACACTCCTATCATATTTGAAAGTTTTCAAACAGAATTTGAGAGATCCATTGCATCATTCACGAAACAATTGGATGTGGGATATGAATTTGCCATAACAATCAGTTCCGAAGATGAATGCAAAGTTATTGGGGATCCTTTTGAACAAACAACTTCCTGCAGTTGTGGCCAGTTTGAGAGAATTGGTATATTGTGTGCCCATGCTATAAAAGTTCTTGATCTGATGAACATCAAGCTATTGCCTGAACATTATATTCTAAAGAGATGGACTAGAGAAGCACGTTGTGGAACTATTCAGGACAGAAGTGGGAGAAATGTTCATGACAACCCAATGTTTGATATTGATCGGCGCTACAAATCTCTCAATCGCAAGTTTATGAATTTGGCCACCCAAGTAGCTCCCTCTGAAGAATGTTGTATTCTGCTTGAAAGTGCACTTGATAGCCTTACTAAGGAATTTCTAGGTCGAATGAAAAATGCCCATCAAAGTAACAACATGGAGGGATGTTCTACCCAGGTGGTACATGAAGAATCAAATGAGCACTTAGCTGTTGCACGCCTAAAGAAAAAATCCCCTAAGAAAAAACTAGAAAGAGAAAGTTGAGCTGGATTGACAAGCAACATAAGAACAAGAAGAAAGGGGCTCCAAAGAAAGGACAAAGTGAAGTTAGGAGAGAAAATAAATTACCTAAGGTATGTTCTTTATATATTACAAGTTTGTTGTTAATTAAAATATAAACTAAGACTTCACTGAAACTTTCTGTTATCTTTGGTCTCAGCAAAGAGAAGATGAGATGGGACCATCACAATCCCACTCCATAGAAAAAAATAATTATTGGAGCAATCATAATGTTACCGGGAGTAATTGTTTCACAGATAATTATATTGCAACTAGTTTTACCGATTTGTTGACGGTAAGTGTGATCTAAAATTGTGTTCTGCTGGTATGTTCAATAATGCAGTTGTACATTGCGATAAAACTATTTTTTGTAATGCAGACTTCTAGAGTAGAAGACATTGAAGCCCTTTGCCGCAACGACTTCCTTTGATAACTAAAGAAAGTGCTCTCATGTAATATGGCTTCTCAGTGTTATTGTATTTGGGGGGTTTATATAAGCAGTAATATTACTATGTTATACTTGAGTTTCATTGCTCACAATTGCAAAATTATTTGATTTACATTGCTTGGATGATTCAGTGCCAATATTGCAGTAACACTTGAGTTTTAGTTACCTGCAATTTTTGGTGCTTGGCATGTACCTACAGAGTTAAATGCATTTTTAGGTGCTTGGCATGTGGGGCACTTCAGACTACAGAGTACAGAGAAACAAGCAAGTACGTTGAACAATTCAGGACCATTTTTGGTGAGGAGCACCGGCGGCCAGAGTTCAACACTCGTGGGATTCTGTAACGTATTTGCACGGTGTTCTGTCAATGACTCAATGTGATGGTGGCGCAACAAAATCATCATGCCGCAGTAGTTTGTATCTTGGCAGCGCGGCTCGCGCGAGCTTGATAAAAGGGGTTTGAGGACGGACTGACGACGCTTGGAAGGGACACGTCGCCGCCGGTGTCGTCAACATCACGGAATACTCGCCGACGGCGACTGCGACGGGCGATGGGGTAGCGGCAGCAACAACTTGGCAGGAACTTGGTTCTACATGGCCATGAGCACCTCACCCTGGTACACGACGCAACAAGTTTTGGCGCGAGAAGGCCAGACGAAAGACGTGATTTTGGCGCTAGTTTATTAGCAGCTCTCGCTAATTCAGGGTCGTTTGTTGACGAGTAGCAGAAGTCCGTTGGATGGGATGGAAAGTGAATGAATGGTTGATTTGTACATGTACTGCAGTTCTGCCGTGCCTGAAGGCACTGCAGACGAGCCGCGTCCCATTGTTTGTGTGTCACTCCGTTTGTGTTTTTACCCTTCAAAGTACCTGTTACTCCGTAGGAGTTGTTTCCCTCCATAGCATATCTGTTACTGACTTTTGGGCGCGTGTTACTCCGTTTGGTTTGTTACTCCCGTAGGAATAACTGTTACTCCATAGGAGCTGTTACTCTCCTTGACATATCTGTTACTCACCTAACCCTAAAACCTATGTTACTCCGTTTGGTTTGTTACTCTGTATTTCAGATCTGTTACTCCGGTAGGCATGTTACCTTCAGTAGTGTAACTGTTACTCCATTGGAGTTGTTACTCTCCGTAGTATATATGTTACTCACCTTATTGTAGATCTGTTACTCCGGTATGCATGTTACCCTCTGTGGTACAACTGTTACTCCGTAGCATCTGTTACTCTCCATAACGTATCTTTACTGCCTTTGGGTACATGTTACTCCGTTTGGTTTTTACTAGCAAATATGCCCGTGCGTTGCAACGGGAGAAATATATACATTATACGCTAGCCAAATAAGCGTAATATTTTTTTAAGGATTGACACAATACCCTCACATATGAGCATCCTCTGTTTTTAACATGGTGACTCATCATGTTGCCACTTAACTTTCTCTCCCACCCTCGTTGATGATGGTCGCGATGTTCACGTGATGACAATGCATTCAACGCGCTAAATCCAAGGGCTATGAGCTTGCTACTGCATGTCACATTTGTCATTATGCTGCGGAAGAGAATTTTTTTTTAAAACAAATCTCACCGACCATGAGCTACTTCCAATGTCTAGACATATAAAGACTTTCGAAAATCTAATCAAATCCTAGACATAAAAGGCTTTGAATCGGTGAACAGTTTTTGAATTGACATTTTTATTTGAAAATCACCAACATTTGTTTTGTGTACGAACATTTTCTGAAATGCAAGAAAAGTTTTTGAATTCATGAGCATTTTGACTCAATAAACATGTTTTGAATCACATAACTTTTTTAAAAATTGGGAAACAAATTTTAAAATTTGTGTTTTTTTACTTTTTTGTGAACATTTTCTAAAATTCGATGGACACTTTTTGCAGATTCCCGAATATGTTTTGTGTATATATTTTGAAATGTATTTTCTGTACGAACATTTTTTGACTTTTTGTTTTGTGTACGAACATTTTCTGAAATGCATGAAAAGTTTTTGAATTCATGAGCATTTTTTGACTCAACAAACATGTTTTGAATCGCTTAACTTTTTTGAAAATACGGGAACAAATTTTAGAATTTATGTTTTTTTTTTACTTTTTGTAGACATTTTGTAAAATTTGATGGACACTTTTTGTAGATTTCCGAATATATTTTGAACAAATGATCATTTTTTCAACATCGAGAACATGATTTTATTTCCCGACTATTTATTTTTCAAATTGTGATTTTGTTTTGTAATTTCAAACAGTTTTACAAATACACAAATATATTTTGAATCCATGAAACTTTTATAATTTCCTTAGAAAATTAAATTCTGATGCATTTTATAATTTCTCAAACGTTTCTTTAAAACTCACCATATTTGAAATTTGGAAACCCCGAATTAATATAAAGAAGAGAACAGAATAAGAGAAGAAGAAAAATGAAGAAGAACAACGGAATCATGTGCAAGATGGGGGATCGAACCTGCTCGCTTGGCTAAAAGTGCAATGCCTCAACCACTACAGCGCTAGTCCGTTGCTGCTTCTATAGTAACATCTTCTTGGAATAAAGTACTACGCCGCGACTTTTGGAAAAAAAAAAATCAAAGCGTTTTTCTTTACTTTTGGGTGACACAGTGGATAATTTAAGTCAACTTTAAGGAAAATATTAATGACGGACGATCAGAAACCCAATTTGCTTTAGAGCTTTGCTACAAGTACACACGTTTTACAGGATTTTTACAGGCAAAGTTGAAGTGGCTTATTTTAATTGGTACTTAGATGAGTCCGGCCTCACCCTAAAAATCAGGAGGGAGATTAGTGAGGAGGAAAACCCATCAGTCCGTAACCTTCTGTAATAAAGGTCCGTAGGTCTGGCATTTTCCTTTGCTTTATTATTAAAGTAGGGAGAGATATATGAGTGTGCAGAAAAAAAATTGATAATTCTTATCTTTCTGCACACATGACATACATTTTTTGTTAGAGGCTAGTGCACAGCAGACAGTCTTATCGTTTTTCATGAGATACCAGTGCAATTTCAAGTTCCTCTTATGCGTTTTCTCTCTCTCTGTACGGAGTTACATGTTTCCTTTCTACAAATATGCTTTACGCGAACTTCAACTTTGTCCGCTCACAATTCCAGCGGCTTTAACATCAAAACTTTACATAACAGAGTCAACAGCAATGAAATAATCGACCCAAAATAGTAGCCTACATCACCTCTGAAATGGTGGACAAAGGCCTGAGAGGATACCAACGGTCTTTACATTGATCAAATACACACATCCGCTAACCAGCAAACAATTGCCTGGACCTCCAACTCCAAGCAATGACAGCTGCTCAGCAGTCGATGCTGCTGCAGGCTCCGGTGGCGACGGTCTCGGCGCCGCTGATAAAGGGGTCGATCTTGACCCAGAGGAGGGAGAAGACCGAGGCCAGCAGGACGGACCAGAGTATGACGATGGTGGGAGTCCGGTTCTGCCGGCCCATGAGACCCTTGAGGAACGGGTACAGGTGCATAATCACCCACATGGAGAAGAACACCTTGCCGAAGAGCGGCCCCCATGACTCGTAGCCGCTGTTGAGCGCGTCCGAGAACCCGGCCACCACGCCGACGAGGTTGAGCACCAGGATTGTCGTAGGCGGGATCAGCACCGTCGTCCACTTGAACACATACAGCTCAGCGAAATCGCCGTCCTCTGCTGCCTTGCTCGTGACCGTGAAGTTGGTGTCCAGCCCGATCACCATCTTGAGGATACCCTGGAACACGGCAAAGAGATGAGCAGATACGCCGCCGATGACCCAGAACTGCTCGTTGCGCCACCAGTCCTCGATGCCAATGCCGCTCCACCGCAGCTCCAGGACGCTCGTCAGGATGATGGAGGTGAAGAGGCCAAGAAACCATATCGTCGCGGCATTGGAGAGCTGTATTGACAGCAAGTGAACAATGTTATCGTTGTTAAACAGTGATGGTCATCAGAGCTCAATGGCAATGTATATATGTGTCTTGAGAAATCTTACGATGGGAATGATGAATTTGCCGGTGAGCAAGCAAATGGCAGGTAGGCAGCAGTATGCGACGAGAGGAACAGAGGTGAAGGGGTAGACGATGGTGTTGATGTAGGACAGCCTCTGGAGCCATCTCAGACGTCCACCGCCGTAGCCATACCACAGCGGGCAATGCCGGCTGAAGAAGATCTCGACAGAACCGAGAGCCCACCGAAGAACCTGGTGCAAACGATCTGAAAGGTTGATTGGGGCTGATCCCTTGAATGCGGGTCTTATCGGCATGCAGTAGATGGATCGCCACCCACGGCAATGCATCTTAAACCCAGTCAGAATATCCTCTGTAACTGAACCATAGATCCAACCAAGCTGACACAAAAGCAGAAACAAGCAGTCATGCCTAGTGAACAGAGCAAAATAACTTGAGGCATTGTCAAGCAATAATTTCACACAAGTATAGACACTGAAGAGCAAGAACTAACCTCTTTTCCCCATTCAGTTTTCTCTTCATACCCACAACTAATGACATGAATGGCTTCTTTAATCAGTGTAGAAGGGTCTGCAGACTCAGGAACACCTCCATTCTCCATAAGGGTTGATTCAATGAATACCGAAGACTGTCCAAATGACTTCTCGAAGCTCATCTGGGAGATAAGCATGGACCGCTCATACTCGTCGTAGTCTGCAAAAGCAACCAATGTTACGGAAACACAATTCTTAAGACTTAGAACGTTTATTCCACATAGTTCGTGTACTTACTGTCGATTTCCCGTAGATTGAAAATGGCAGACTCAAGGTCTTCTCGTCTGGAGTCTCTGTGCATTTCTTTCTCAGTTTTTTCAACCTTGTTCTTAGGACAGCAGCAGCAGAACGAACAAGCCGAAGATTTTGGAAGGGCAGGCAGAGATGGTGGCCCATAACCATAGAGTGCTTGCCTATAGAAACAACAACCAGTTCCCACATAAACCGGTCCTTGGATGCCATCAAGCCCTTTCATGTTAACCTGTGCATGATAAGTATGTACATATAAGTTATGTAAAGATACTTAAATGGAATACATATCAGTGGCACAATGCTTACATCAAAGAACACGACGTTCCTATTGGCATAACGATCACTGCGATCAATCCCATCGAATCTCTGTGGGAACTGGACATAGCAGACATCTCTACCAACAGAAGGGTCCATCATGAAGCACATTGCTTCACGCACAGCTTTGCTGTTGTTAACATAGTGATCACAGTCAAGGTTAAGAATGTAGGGAGCATTTGTCAGAACAGCAGACACTCGGACCTGCCAAATTAGATAATTATTCAGTAACCTTGTATTCGAGCAAATTTTGTCAAAGTAAACAAATAACTAGGATAATTCTCTAAAAAAGGATTTACCAGAGCGTTCATAGCCCCTGCCTTCTTGTGGTGTTGATACCCTGGTCTTTTCTCTCTTGAAACATATACTAGCCGAGGAAGCTCATTTCCATCGTAGTCGCGAGCACCGGTCTCACCAAGGAAAACCTGCAACCAGAAGTCAGAAATACGATAAGGATAAGTTTCAACAAATCACCGACAAGGTAACTATTCGTTGGTTTTCTCGGAAAGTCAGCAGGCATCAATTGAACATCTGCAAACCATGACTTCGCTTTTAGTCATGTAAGTTCAGCTTCAGTGAGGACATTTGAGACAATGGTAACTAATCGTATGCTGAACAAATAATGAATGCTTTTAGACACAATGCCCAGGAAAATTAACTACCTAATAGATCCTGATTTTTTATTTGTAGAGGTTTGCGTTATCTCTTAATCTCTTAAGAGGTTAAAGAATTAGCACTTTGCCGTTGCTTATATGGAGTAATATGAAAGGCAAAACCAAGTGTCATATTGAACTTTCAAGTCCAAATGGCAGCGTACACTTCATTATTGTGACATGTATAAACTTCAATACTAAGGTAAGAGGGACCATGTTAAAATTGCTTGTCAGTCAAAGATCGCCTTATATGTTCTTAAAAAAAAGTTTTGACTTTCCTAGACTGATTTCTATAGTGAAAAGCAAATTACCTGAATCATGCCGGGGTGGTCACGGGAGTTGTTCCCAGGCCATGGTGTCCCATCCTGCATGACCCAGCCTTCCTCAGGTGTCTTCTGAGCCTTGGCAACCAAAGCATTTATCCTCACCTTGAACTCTTCATAATCTCTCTGCACAAAACACAACGATTATTTACATGTCTAACAGGGAAACGAAATTGCCAAAATAAAGGACGTTGGCAAACTGTCCAATCGAAATATACCTTCATAGCCCTACGCTCCTTGACGAAAGACGGGTGTATTTTATCCTTCAAGTAGTCAATCTTCT
The DNA here is from genome assembly GCF_904849725.1 of Hordeum vulgare subsp. vulgare. Lineage (NCBI taxonomy): Eukaryota > Viridiplantae > Streptophyta > Magnoliopsida > Poales > Poaceae > Hordeum > Hordeum vulgare. The sequence continues at coordinate 487,043,688 of NC_058520.1, read as the reverse complement.
GTGAGAAGTAGAACTCAGGGGTTCGTGGCTCAATGGAGAACTTCTTGCAAAACGGAACCCATCTCCTTGCAAATTCCGCAGTTTCAGCAAGTGATTCAAACGTGAGCATAGCAGATCCATCGTCAGAGACGTAGCACGAAATTTTCTCAACAGGATAGTCCACCGCAAGAATGGACAGCACAGTGTTGGCAGTGATTAGCGGAGGCTCTTTCAATGGATCCACTGTACTGACAAAGAAATCCACAGGTGCTAACCCAGAATCTTCTCCGTCTCCATATCTGTAACATGAATGGATTATGAAATTCAGTACAATCAACGATTACTAATATATAAACAATTTTAGTGGTATATCACCGAGCATACCGTGCAATCAGCCTATCAACATAAGTCTCTCGGTTGACAGGACACCACTTGGGAAATTGATCCAAGATCCAGGAGAAACCGAACCAGATCTCACATATGACTGAAGTCAGCCAGAGACCAAAGGCGCTGTCGACAGGGTTGGTGATACGGTAGTGGAAGAAAAGCCCGAGAACTACTAGCCGCATAATGATGACTGCCCTGTAAGGTGTGAGCTTGTTCTTCGATATAGGGATGATCCGGGAAAGTGGCTCATACGCATCTGTCAAACTGCAAAAATCGTTTGATGTGTCACAATAAATTGACAGCATATTAAAGCTAACGGGGGAAGGTGATACGATGCATTTCAACAAATTGTCCGACTTTTAGGATGTATAAACAAGGTGCTGTTAATGGTTATAGGCCAGCTAGGCAACAGATTGTCTGACTTTTAGGTGTAAATGAAGCATGTTAATGAGATATGAAGTGTGAAAACAATATCACATTTCCAATTTTCCAGACCAGCTAAAGCTATTTCCCCCAGTACATGGGAAATATAGAACTTTGTATTTGGGATCTGGTAAGATATATAGCAATCGCATGATACATTAAGGTTAATTTCAAATATAACTGGCATCTAGCTCATTTAAAAGCTTCTATAGTGAGAATTCGAACTATATAATGGTTATGATTGTACCCAAAAAAATGGTCAATGTGATATTTACAGCTATTTTCATTTGTTAAGATACAGCAATACATATTTACAAGTAAAAGCTCTAGAGTAATCATTTAAGGATGTATAAATGGATGCGTAATTCTTACTCCTTTTCTTCCATGATCTGTTCTTCCACAGGCGGAACCTGTGCTTTAGCCGCAGCCTTTTTCGCTGAGGCTTTCTTCTCGTTCTTCTTCTCTTTCCAACTGTCAACCCTGTTCTTCCAGATGGGCTTCCCGGATTCATCATTCAACTCTTCAAATCCAGAGTGAGTGAAAAAAAAATCAGTACTCAAGCGACACCGAGTGAGGTAAAAATCCCAAGCAAACTAGAGAAGTGTGCATACCACTCCCAACTCCAGACATGCTGCTAAGGGTCCTGGCATGACTCACTTCATCCTGTTGCAGAAAAAAACCATCAAACATTGTCAGAACTGTAGGAAATTCCCCATCCTTGAGGGGTGTGTGGTGTTCAGCTGGTCTACACAAAACAGGACAGTTGCAGGAACAAATGTTCACCTGGCGATCGCTGAGTTGGTTCGCCATTGTGACCCGCCCACGCAGGCCCTCGGCGGCGAGCTGGTCCTCCACCGCCGCCTCCTCCTCCTCCTCCTCCATGGCGCTCCCCTTGGCATGCGCTGGAACAGAGAGCAAACTCGTCAGAGCAATGCGCTCAAATCGCTGGACGGCTGAGCTTTTTTCAAGGAAAACGGACCTGGGTCGGAGACGGCGTACTCCCCGCCGCAGCGCGCGCAGGCGGCGCGGCCCTCGGCGACGTCCTCGTCGAGGCACGCCCTGCAGAGCGCGTAGCTGCAGGCGCGGCAGGCGGCGTGCGCGTCGTCCCCGCAGGCCGCGCAGGGAGGATGGGCCCCCGGCTCCATCGTCGTTCCCTCCTCGCCGGCGCGCGGGCGGAGCCGGAAGGAAGGGTGGGGAGTGGAGTGGGGGAGGGAGAGAGGGAGGGAGGGAGGGATAGGGTCAGCGTGCCGGAGGTTGGATGCGTGGTGATATAGCCACGGCGGGGGTGCGGTGGCGTGGCGCTGGCAGGCGGTGGGTGGGGTTGGGGCGTCGGCATCGCATCGGCGGGTGGATGGAAAGAATGGAAGCAAAGGGCTGGGCGCCTGCGCCTGCGCCTGAGCGAGCGGAGGCGGGGCGGCGTGCGGCAGGTGTTTTTCGCGGGAGGGAGGGATTTTGCGGGGTTTGGAAGCGAAGGTGACGGGCGACTGGGCGTAAGCTGCAAGGCGGGAGGGTCGGAGGTCGGGGGCAGGTTGGTGGTGCTTTGGTATCGTCGGTGCGGGGCCCCAGGGCGAGGTGAGGAAGAGATCGCTCGCGTTGCGGCGTCGCTTTTGACAGCACGTTTTCTAACTCGCGACCAAGGCGACGGCCAAGGGCGAGGAGGAGGGGGGGTCGTGCTCCGCGGAGGACGAAATTTGCGCAGATTGCAGATGTGTGGTTATGTCCGTTGCGACTTCGCCAAGTTTCGGTCGATACGTTAGCAACATTTTTTCGTACCGGTTGCAGCATCCATAGCACGTCACTTCACTGGTCGAAACATTCTTCGTAGGATTGTAGCATTTTATTCGGAATGGATGTAACATATATCGTCGTTTGGATTGCGGTTGCAACATTGCATCGTTGTTTGTAGCATCCAGCGGTGCTGATCGTAGAACCATAATTACACCGATGTCACTCAGTTGGGACTTCAATAAGTCTGAGCCGACTGAGCTATGGACACAATCTTAGAGCAAGTACAATAAGATGGCATAAGCAGGCTATAAGGATTAGAACATTATATCTTTGCTTAGGTGGGAGAGAGAGAAGAGAAGCGATCTCTTGATTAGTAGCCAGCTGCACCACGAGCGCCAAGTTGCTTTGTGAGGTTGTAAGACGGGCCAACTATTAATAAAGTACTCCCTCCGTTTCTAAATATAAGTCTTTAAAGATGTTTCATTAGTGGACTACATACCGATGTATATGGACATACTTTAGAGTGTAGATTCACTCATTTTGCTCCGTATATAGACTCCTAGTGAAATATCTTAAAAGACTTATATTTAGAAACGGAGGGAGTAGTACACATTTAAAACTTACTATTGTAGATGCCGGCTATTAGGTTGGCTCTAGATGACATGACAACTTCTTATAGCCGACCGTTGGCTATTATTAACCATGCTCTTATTAAAAAACATAGTCAAACAGGTAACTTTTTATGCTATGATTATGTGTGAGTACGTTTCAAGATACATCTCCGATATCGTATAGGTACTTCACACATAATGTCCAATTTGTTACTTTTGGACTAGGCGTTGGATCTTACATGCTTCCCCTTTCCCTCTTGTTCATCTTCTTCTTTCGGTTTCTCAATTTTTACTGCTCAATGGTAGTATAGTTTGATATTCTATCGTTTCAGTCTTTCTATTGCATTCACGTTTTCATAATTTCTCTTTTTCGTTGTTTGACTATTGTGGTTATTGTTTGCCTTAGGAACAATAATACTAGACCCACATAAATTTTCTTACAAGGAGAAGCCTATTGGAGTACGTGTCAGCTAACTAATCTCCCCATCCCTTATTTTCAGGGTGTGATGAACCTTAATTCCCAACTATACCATGCCATGCCATGCCCGTAACACCAATCAGTAAATTCCTTCCATGAGTGTAGCATCTCTCCCTAAGAATAGGGATCGTTTCGAGCGGAGTTTGATGGATTAGAGTTACAACTAAACGGGTAATTTTCTCTTTTACTCTTTCTGTCATGTTAATTTTGTTGTGTACACACCATGGCATCCGTCTAGATTTGCGGAATTCGGATCATTTGATAGAAACATTTCTTATAATCTTTTTTACCTCATGTCCGTGTGAACGATTTGGATGTTAATCACCTGCATTCACCACACGATTTTCACCACCAATTGAGGAACACATTTTTTATTTTTGAAGCAACTTCTTTGACAGATCCACACATTCAGGTTTATCAATATGTTTCTTCAAAAGATTCAATGGGCATTCAATTATCATTTTCTAATACACCGATCAATATGCTGGGTGAATCTGAAATCTCTTTGCTTTCTATAACTATTTATTTGTTTATCGCCAAGTTACGTCACGCAAAACTTGTTTTACATAAGTTTCATTCGTTGTTTCTAACATAATTATGTACTGCGGCTCTTAGAATCTTACGAAGTATATTGCTACTATTGTTATATTGATAGTTGTTTGACATACGGATCTTGTGCCACGTGAATGCCCTTCGTTTTTTAATATCATTCCTACAACCATTGTATTTTTACTGATGTACCTCTGTCAGTCATGCATGAGTACAATAGATTGTCTAAACATTTTACTCGGTGGACATTTGTTTCCCACTTCATGTGTGCACATATTCATTTGCCAGTTCCATTGATGCGACGTGTCCACTTCTTTCTTACTTGTTGTGGCTTACTTTCAGATGGCAACGAGTATTAATTATACTCACAACTCCTTGTAGACGATCAACATGATGGCACAATGTTGGCCCATCTTCCTTGTTTTCGCTTCATCAGCACACCTCGTCACCTCATGTTGTTCATACCACTAAGTACAACATATTTATAAAACAATTCAATCAATATGCACTTTTTTGGTTGTTCAGTTGTACATCTGTTTGTTTGTTGCTCTATTTTTACAAAGGTTTTTAGTTCTTTATTACATGTCCTAACTTTCTTTACGAAAGGCATACCAACCTTAAATATAGCGAGGCCTCATCCGAATCCCTTAATGTTATGTCTGATGTTCAATTTTACCCGATATTCCTTAATTTGACTCTATGAACTTAAGACCATCACCTCAATCAATCCATACTCCTGCTTCAGACGATTCACACTATACACGTTCACCACTTGTAGTCCTTTCTTTCAAAAAAGAATCAAATGAGGCCAATTCCAGCCAACACGCGAGAACAACTAATACATACTCCCTTTGTCCCACAATATAAGATGTTATTACATCCAATATACTCACATATTGGATGTAATAACATTTTATATTATGGGATGGAGGGAGTAATTCATCTACCTTCATCTGAACTTACGATGACAAATTTATCACACTTCACTTCTGTATTATTAATTTGAACTATTTTTACCCGGTCGCATGATAATTCCATTGCAGATGTACATCCCACAAACACTTCTCGGCTTTGTGCTCTTGAAAAATCATTATTATCATATTCAACGCGCACAACGCCTTCTATTGTGTACTCATCTATTGGAACATCCTTGAATAGTATCATCAGAGGATATTATTTGCACAACTTATACATCTGGGAGATAAGCTTTTGAATCCTCTATGAAAGAACTTGGAAGAACATTAAGAAAATACGGGCGATGGGAGAATTCAACTGTCTATGTGGAGTATATGTTTCCGACTCATAACTTATGTTGTTACAACAATTTTACTACGCTGTATGGACCTTATCATGTTTGTGTAGCATATCCCACGCCAGGTGAACTATTAATCCATAAGAATGGAATGCACTTTGATGGTTCGACCGAGCCTTTACAATGATAATAGGAATTTATATTTCTGTGCCCCTTTTTCCTTAGTTGTACTCAGTTTTTTTCATGAAAGCAAACATTACTTACTTCCCCCTCCACCACTTGGCCCATTCTCACAATTTCCTAAACGAAGCCTTGCCATCGGGTCAAAGCAGTTGACCATTACTAACAAGTGGGACCGGGGCTCTTATGACAAGTGGGATGCGGTCGATTATGGCACGTGGGTCGCAACAGCTTTGGCACGTTGGCCGCCCTCACACAGCCACCACACAACCCACACACGGTCGCCCTCATCATTGTTCCCCTGCCACCCACTTTGTTTGTCTTCCTGAGGAGACCTCAATAAAGGAAGTGCCTGGTGTAGCCGCATCGCCCGTTCGCCCATCGATTCGAGGAACATGAGTCCCTTGGCCATCCGGTAAGTATCAAATCCTAACCCTAGAAGTCCCTAGTTCATCCCCTAGTAAGTAGTCCTGAAAAATATAATGAATACTGATACGTCTCCAACGTATCAACTTTTCCAAACATTTTTGTGTTGGGGAACATAGTAATTTCAAAAAAAATCCTACGTCACACAAGGATCTATCTTTGGAGAAACCAGCTACGAGCAAAGGGGTAGAGCATCTTCATACATTTGAAGATCGCTAAGCGAAAGCATTGCTAGAACGCGGTTGATGGAGTTGTACTCACATTGATTCGGATCGCAGTGGATTTCGATCTATGCACCGAACAATGGCGCCTCCGCGTTCAACACACGTGCAGCCCGGTGACGTCTCCAACGACTTGATCTAGCAAGGAGGGATGAGAGGTTGAGGGAGAGCTCCGGCAGCACGACGGCGTGGTGACGGTGGAGCTCCGTGGTACTCCGACAGGGCTTCACCAAGCACTACGGAGGACGGGGAGGAGGAGGAGTAGGGCTGCACCGTGGAGAGATGCAATTGTGTCTCAAAATAGCCCCAAACCCTCCACTATATATAGGAGGAGAGGGAGGAGGGTGCCCACCCTTAGGGTTTCCCACCCTAAGGGTGCGGCAGCCCTAGATGGGCATGGGGCGGCGGCCAAGGGTGGAGGCGCCCTAGGGTGGGCCTTGAGGCCCAAGGCAGCCCCTCCACGCCTAGGGTTTGGCCCCCTCCACCCCTTGCCGCGCCTTGGGCCTTTAGTGGTGGTGCACCAGCCCACCTAGGGGCTGGTTCCCATCCACTTTTGGCCCATGTAGCAGTATGGGGCTGGTGGCCCTTCCCGGTGGACCCCCGGAACCCTTCCGGTGGTCCCGGTACATTACCGGTGACGCCCGAAACACTTCCGGTGATCAAATCCTCACTTCCTATATATGAATCTTTACCTCCGGACCATTCCGGAGCTCCTCGTGACGTCCGGGATCTCATCAGGACTCCGAACAACCTTCGGTAACCACGTATACTATTCACATATAACCCTAGCATCTTCGAACCTTAAGTGTATAGACCCTATGGGTTCGGGAAGCATGCAGACATGACCGAGACACCTCTCCGGTCAATAACCAACAACAGGGTCTGGATATCCATGTCGTATCCCACATGTTCCAGATGATCTCATCGGATGAACCGCGATGTCGGGGGTTCCATCAACCCCGTATGCAATTCCCTTTGTCTACCGGTATGATACTTGCCCGAAATTCGATCGTCGGTATCCCTATACCTTCTTCAATCTCGTTACCGACAAGTCTCTTTACTCATTTCGTACCACATCATCCCGTGGCTAACTCCTTAGTCACATTGAGCTCATTACGATGATGCATTAACAAGTGGGCCCAGAGATACCTCTCCGTCACCCGGAGTGACGAATCCCAGTCTCGGTTCGTACAACTCAACAGATACTTCCGGAGATACCTCTAGTGTACCTTTATAATCACCCAGTTATGTTGTGACATTTGATACACCCGAAGCACTCCTACGGTATCCGGGAGTTGCACAATCTCATGGTCTAAGGAAATGATACTTGACATTAGAAAAGCTTTAGCAGACGAACTACATGATCTTGTGCTATGCTTAGTATTGGGTCTTGTCCATCACATCATTCTCCTAATTATGTGATCCCTTTATCAATCACATCCAATGTCCATGATCAGGAAACCATGACCATCTATTGATCAACGAGCTAGCCAACTAGAGACTCATTATGGACATGTTGTGGTCTATGTATTCACACATGTATTACGGTTTCCGGTTAATACAATTATAGCATGAATAATAGAAAATTATCATGAACAAGGAAATATAATAATAACCAAATTATTATTGCCTATAGGGCATATTTCCAACATTTTGCTCTTGTTTTGGACTCTAATTTGCATGATTTGAATGAAACTAATACGGGTTGACGATGTTTTCAAGAGAACTGCCATGGTGTTGTTTCGTCGAGAAATAAAATTTCTTGGAACTAGAAGTAACTTTCTAGACATTTTTTATGGAATATACAAAAAAGACTGGAGCGAATAGCCATCGGAGGGGGTCCATCAGTTTCTCACAAGGCAACATGATGCGTATTGATGCCCTGTGGGGCCCACATGGCTCCGTTGACCCTAATTCCAAGCCTATATATTCCTATTCCCCGACAAAAAAATAGGAGAGAAGTTTTCGTCGCGTTCTTTGAGATGGAGCAACCGCCACCTCATGTTCTTCCTTGGGAGGGTTGATCTAGAGTCCGTTTGGAGCTCCGGAGAGGGGGATTCGTCTCCATTGTCATCATGAACCCTTCTTCATCGACAATTCCATGATGCTCACCACCCGTAGTGAGTATTGCTATGTAGGTTTGCTGGACAGTGATGAGATTGCATGAGATTTATCATGTAATTGAGTTATTTTGATGGGGCTTGATCCCTAGTATCCACTATGTCCTGAGACTGATGTTGTTGTGACTTTGCTATGCTTAATGCTTGTCACTAGGGCCCGAGTGCCATGATTTTGGATTTGAACGTATTATGTTGTCATGAGTATGAGGGTGTTTTGGATCCTTCCTTGCAATTTATATGCACCTATAACGTGTCATGATCCGCATACCCCAAGGTGACAAAAATGTGATTCTTTTTGGTGATTCCTTAGTTTGAGGAGTTCATGTATTCACTATGTGTTAATGCTTTGTTTCGGTTCTCTATTAAAAGGAGGCCATAATATCCCTTAGCTTCTCTATGGACCCCGCTGCCATGGGAGGGTAGGACAAAAGATGTCATGCAAGTTCTTACTATAAGAACGTATGCCTATATACGATATACATGCCTATGTTACATTGATGAATTGGAGCTAGTTCGGTGTCGCTCTAGTGTGTAACTGTTACATGATGAATGACATCCAACATGCTTATCCATCACCCATCCAATGGCTACGGTTTTCACATATTGATCTTTGCTAAGTTACTATTGCTACTCTTGCTGTTACAATCACTACAAACTGCTACGGTTACTAATATTATTACTATTTTGCTATGCTACTAAAACCTTGTTGCAGAAAGATATTTCAAGTGTGGTTGAATTGAAAACTCAATTACTAAGACCAATAAATATTCTTTGGCTCCCCTTGCATCGAACCAATAAATTAGGGTGTAATACTAGCCGCGAAGACTGTTGTGATCCCTTATACTTGTGGGTTATCAAGACATTTTTCTGGCGCTATTGTCGGAGAGCATAGATCTATTTATTGTGTTCACTTGGGATTCGAATTTACCATGATGAAGAAACTGAAAGACCCGAAGACCAAGATCCGTCCCTCTAGAACGAGCGGAGGTAAGGTACTGCGATCAAGCTCTGCACTTGATTTACCTTTTGTTTTTATTAGGCTTGTGACACCACCACTTGTTGTTTGTTGTGATACGTCGCAAGTACTTGATGGTGCTACTTCTGAAATTTATGAGACTCGTGATGATGCTACTACTATGCTAGATGAAACTGAAATTGTGCTACTTAATGAATTACTTGATGCTCATATTACTACATCCAAAGAAATTGAATGTCGAAACTGATGCAAACTATGGTTCACCTAATATGCTTAGATATCCTACTAGAATTAGTATGCGTGATATGCCTGGGGGTTATGCTATGGATGGGGAGATAGCTAGAGACTTTCTTGCTTATAATAATAGAGATGATTTAAAGAAACTGCTATCTAAGCTGAAAGAAAAATCTATGATGAAAATATGAAATGTGATCCTAAGTTTGCTACTCCTCCTATATCTGTTGCTGATAAGGATTATGAATTCTTTGTTGATCCCGAGTAAATCACTTCGGTAGAATCTGATCCTTCTCATGGTTATGAAACTAAAACTATTGTGGCACACTGTTAGAGCATAATTTCTCCATATGTGGTTCTGGTAATTGATGACAATCCCTATGGACTAATGGTTGCCTTAAGTTATATTCAAAGGATTTGTCCATAGGCACTTCTTGAAGTCCATCTTTTGGTTTCAAGGAGTTTATATGATGACCAAGGTGGTATTCAATGTATTATCCAAAGAATGGTCCTAAAGACACAAGGTTGATCAAGACTAAGACAAAGAGTAAATCAAGTTGATCAACACACAAAGCGTACAAGCTCGAGTTAATAAAAAACGGAGTCCACATGCATCTTCTATGATGTTCTCGATGTTGGAAGTTTTTGTTGGTTCTTGATTCATAGGGGTCTCACATCTCTATATCATTGGCATTTTCATAGAGGTCGCTGTTTGGATAGCTCTTTTCGTCCTGAATCCAACAAGCTTGAGTTTGCTCAATTCAGAGCTCATTTGCAAAAGTTATGGCAGTTCTCGTTTTCTTCTGTTGCATGCGGTCTGCCCTGAAATGTCCCTTATCACTGGTAGTACCTCCCGGGCCGGCGGTAGTACTACTCAGAGCGGTAGTGCTCTGCTGGTGCCACTTGCGTGTACCGCTGCTCGGAAATGGGAACACTTTTGTGGGCGGACTTTGTGGTAGTACTAGGCGGTAGTACCCCATCAGGGCGGTACTACCGCTCCGAGCGGTACTAGCATCTCTAGGTCGGTCTCCCTCTTCCTAAGTGGTAGTGCCATTCCCGTGAGCTGTAGTAACGCTTATCATTGGTAGTACCGCTCCCGGGAGCGGTAGTACCGCTCTAGCTCGTGTTGAGGGGGTGGATGATGACGAGTTGATGAATATACTTCTCGCCCCTCGTTGGTTACCCCAAGTGCAAGGTGGAGATGTAGTCAACAACAAGTTTCCCTTACACGGAGACTGTAAGGTTTATCGAACCAGGAGGACTCCGAGGATCAACAAGTAGGTGTCCGCTGCCCTGGCGCAAGCAGAAGACGTGGACCTGCACACACACAAATAACTTTGCTCCCAACAAGTACACACAGGTTGTCAATCTCTCTGGCCTTGTAGTTTGCAAAGGATCAAAACACAAGCGGGAATAGTGATATTGATTGCAATGGAAAAGTAAATGAAAGTAGTAAATGATGGAGGTGTAAGCAATGGTGGTGATATGGACCGGAGTCACATGATGTTCACTAGTGATGTCTCTCTCCCAAAAGAAGATAAACAACTATGCTTGGGTAAACAAATTACAGCTGGGAATTTGATAGAATTATAAACGCACCGCAATGCTAATTATGCTACTTGAAAGTTAGAGGCTCAATAGTAATGGGCAGTACGCCAAGACAAGTGGACCGTTTATTCATCAGCATCAACTTACTAATCATCAACCTTGAGATATCTATCCAGAACATCTCGCTGGTATTAAGTTGCGAGCCCCATCCAAAGTGTAAACTCAAAGCAACGGACAATTGCATTAAAGAACTATGCATAAGGTAAACAATCCTTGCAACCGTAGTCACAAGCACCGTTGTTTTATCCCTGGTGGCAACAACACATCCCCTAGTCTCATGTTTCTATCACTCAAGCTAGACATCAGGGGGCATGAACCAACAATCATGCATAACGCTCCCTCTTGGAGTTACAATCTACTACTCGGCCAAAGCAATAAAGAGAAATGGAGAACATACGTGAATCACTAAAGAACATAATATAAAAGGATGATCAAATATATAAGTCATAACAATCTGAACATAATCTCATAATCCATCGGATCCCAACAAACCGAGCATAGCAATAGCACGAAAATTACATAGGTGCCTTGATCATGTAGGGAGCTCATAAGGGCTAATCATGGAAGCACAAGATTGGAGAGAAGACATCACATAGCTACTGGTCATGGACTCATGGTCCAAGGAGGACTACTCACGACACATCCGAAGAACTTGTGGAAGTGCTAACAATCGAATCCTCACATTAGTCTGAAGAACTTGTGACATCCTCGACTTTTGCTAAAGTGATGATTGTAATTAAGCGACAGTAATCCCGTGCTAATGATGCCACGTCATCGTGAATTATATCAATGATATCGTGTTGGTTGAAACCGAATCAAAGTTAGAAACTTAAAATTAAAGTCGGACGAGCAAAGATTTTATGTTGTTGAGATAACAACTTCGGGGAGTTATAAAAAATCCCTAGCGGATTATAATATCAAATCGGACACTTTAGAAATTATTGGTAAACCCTATATATATTTAAAAGTGGAGCTTTGGATAAAATAAATAAAAGAAATATAGTAAATGGAAAAGAAATAAATAAAAAGAAAGTATTAGAAATATGTATACTAAATAGTAAATAATATTTAGTAATAAAAAGAATAATAAAAAGAATTAGAATATATATATATATATATATATATATATATATATATATATATATATATATATATATATATATATATATATATATATATATATATATATATATATAAAGGGGACCCCCTTGCCCAACTAGGCCTAGTGGCCCAGCCGGCGAGGCCATCAGCCAACTGCAGGGGCAACCCTAGCGAACCCCCCATGACCCCTCCCCTCGTTCCCAGCAGCCGCCGCGAGCCCCCCTCCCACTCGCCTCCCATCCCGCCACCAACCCCACGAGAGGCCGGGCCCCCACCTAACTCTCCAGGTCACCCACGACCGATCCCCCACCTAATCCTCTCGCTATCTCTCCCCATCCCCACCGACACAAACCCCCACGACCTAGACTTCTCTCGGCCTGTCCCCCATCGTTCCCTTCTCCCCATCGACACCCACCCATCCAGATCCACCTCGCCCCGAGAGCCTTCCCCAGCGCCTCGCCCGGCTCCCCTCCCGTCGCCCCCCCCGTCCTCTCGCTGGCGGCACCCTGCCGCCTCCCTCCCTGCTCGCCCGAGCCTCCCAAGGGCCGAGCCCCTCTCCCCCGCGGAACCACCCCATGGAGACCGACCCCAGGAGCCCCGTCGGCCTCCCCTGCAAGCACTGCCGACCGGTCCTCCCATGCACCACCCCCCCCGTCGGCCCCTTCCTCCCGCTCGATCCAGGAGGGACCGGAGAGGGAGGCCCCTCCTCCTCGTCACGCCGGTCGGCCCCCTCCGGGGGGCCTCTCCGGCGTCCGACCTCACTGGCACCACCACCACCGTCAACACCGTCACCGCCTCGTCCTCCTCCTCGCCGGCACCTCCGCCTCCCGAGAACTCCGGCTTCACCGGGACCTCTCGTCAACGTCGGTGAGCCCCTCTTCGGGCTCCTCCCACCATCTCCTTCCTTGCGCCGTCCTGGTTCCGTTCCGGCAAACGGCGCTCCGATCCGACGCCGTTAGGTTCGCGTAGGTGATCTTGGAGATGTGTCCCTCTCTCTGTGATGTTGAGTTCTGTGTCAAACACACAGGTGGGAGTTGTGAGATGAGAAAGAAAGAAATAAAAACAAATAATGTATTGCGTATGTATTTTGTATGTATGAGATGCACGTATGTATGTATTTATGTATGTCGGTATATGGCGGTATACGTTAATTGTATGGATATGTATCTCTGGGTAAAAATGTGTATTTGGCCTAAGCCACTTACCGGTGGGGCAACCCACCCCGGTGTCTATGACAGGGAGGCCCCACACCCTCTTTTGAGAAAATGTGAAAATTAAAATATAAAATATAAAATAATATTTTTATTAAATAAATAAATAGATATATTAGTTAATTAATTAATTGGGTAATTAGAATAATTAGAGTATGACACATGGGTCCCCCACTAAATTAATCTCATTAGTTAATACTTAATCTTAATTAAAACTTTTGCCTATGACGCATGGGACCCACTGGTCAGTTGACCAGTCAACTGCTCATGTCAGCATGACATCATGCTGATGTCATAATTGCATTTAGTTAAATTAATTAAATCTGTTTTTAATCCCTAATTATTGAATAAAACTTTAAAAATTAATATAAAATAATCCGTAAGTCAGATCAAAATATTTTCAACATGAATGTTGATCAGCAGAACAAGACGAACTCGGATACACTATTCATTTGTTTGTCACGCGTCCCTAGCATAGTAAACATGGAACATTTCTATCGTTTCCAGTCTGTCCGGTAGTAGCCCGAGACTCGAAAAATATCGTCAGATATTCTTTCGACCCGTCTATGACGGATGTTGCTGTGTTAGCTCATGTCTAGCCTGCATCTTGCCATGTCATGCATTGTGTCGCACCGCTGCTATTATTTATTGTTTCTTCCCCCTCTTCTTACCGGTAGAACCCGTGACTGACGTTGTTGCCACGTACATCTACGACCCTGCCGATCAGTCCTTTGCCGCAGAGCAGCAAGGCAAGCAAAACCCCCTTGATCATTCCTATATCGCCTATGTCTTTCTTCCTACTGCTTGCATTAGTATTTTGCTACTGTTGTAGTTAGCTCCTATATCTGATGCTTAGCCTATTTTTGATGATCTGCTACTTTCAGTCCCGTACTTTAATCTGCTTAGTGTAGGTGGAGCAGTCATCCCCTCTGATCCCGTAGTCCAGTTGCCCCGCTTGTTTCCAAATCTCGATCCCTGATCGACGAGCCAGACCCGACACAACACATACACCCCCCTAGTTGTACGATGCTACAAAGATACTATCGGGTACCGAGGGTGACACCTCGCTAAGTGCTCCTAATGATATCTCTGTAGTATAGCTAGTCGGTCGTGGTTATCGAGGGTTATTCCTCTTGCACCATTCCCGACGATGCCTCTGTCGTGCAACCCCTCATGTGTGGGACCCCCGAGGGTGATTCCTCTAAGCCCACCTTGACGGATACATCGTTCGGAATCCAACGAGGGTGATACCTCGAATTCCCCCCGATGTTACAACCACACAGTTACTCGACCATGTTACTGGGATCATTGGTGATTAGATGTAAGACGGGTGGATTCCCGCGAGACTGTGTCGATGGCCTAATTAAAATGTTAATGGATTTGGGTATTTGATCTGGGTTGGTCGGAGACCTTTTCGCACTAACCGTCTGCATGGGAAGAATTATGGGTACTCGGCGTCGCGGTATCAGCCGAAGCTTTTCAGATGTTAGCAACGTAGTGGCGCGCGCCCGAGTGGTCCCGAGATGCATTGCGCTTGTGATTAAGGGATGCTAGGACTAACGTCGGCCGCCCTCGCATCGTGCAGGAGCGAGAAGGGGAACTGGGCCCATGAACCCTTTGCACTTAGGATTTAGACTGGCGGGCTAGCCTCTCTGATTAGTCTTAGGTGGGGCTGCGACGTGTCGATATTCCGAGGCTGGGCAGGACCTAGAAAAGTGTGTCCGGCCAGAGTGTTATCGAGCGCGTCGGGACATGTGGTGCACCCCTGCAGGGATGAAAATCAACTATTCGAATAGCCGTGTCCACGGTTATAGGACGACTTGGAGTTGTGCCATGATCTTATACAACTACAATTGTTACTTAACTGGATCTTTAGTTGCCTCGGGATTGCTTCCTCGCAGGGAGTCGAGGGAGGATCTCTGGGTGTGACCTCAATTTAATATTGCTGCACCAATATGACTATTAATGTGTTACCCTTGTTCTACTCTCGTCTATTGCTGCAAGACCCTGAAGATGCTAGTCTTCGATAGGACTAGGGTTTCCCTCTCTTTTCTTGCTTTGCTGCAGTCAGTCCACATATAAACACCCCCTTGTTTGATACTGATGCATACTTAGAATAGTTGTGATGTAAGACTTGTGAGTACTTTGGATGAGTACTCACCGCTGCTTTGCTCCCCCTTTGCCCCCTTGATCCGTTGCTGCGACCAGATGATGGAGCCCAGGAGATGGAGGTCCCCGCTGACGACGACTGCTACCCCGACGGTGCCTACTTCTACGTGGAGGCCGCTGATGATCAGGAGTAGTTACGAGGTTCCCAGGCAGGAGGCCTCGCCTCGTTCGATCGTTGTATCTTTTGTGCTAGCCTTCTCTAAGGCACCCCCATGTTTTATGTCTGTACTAAGATATTTGTTGCTTCCGCTGACTCGTGTGCTTATCGAGCTTCCGTATTCTAGCCCTCGAGGCCCCTGGCTTGTAATATGAAGCTGATATTGTTTTATTTGTGTTTAGTGTTGTGTTGTGATATCTTCCCTTGAGTCCATGGGTTTGATCGTACGCATTTGCGTGTATGATTAGCGTACGATTAAACCGAGGGCGTCACAAGTTGGTATCAGAGCCGACTGCCTGTAGGTAGCCCCCTTTCCAACTCCTTGGTCGAAGTTGAGTCTAGTGTTTGAAAAACATTAGTAACACTGATGTTGTGGCTTACGGGCCCACATCTCAATTGGGTGGTATTAGTATATTTTACTCCTTTCCTATACTCTGGGCTCTACTCTCTCTTCTCTTTCGGGTTAAAGATTTTACTAACTGTAACATTAGGTTCTCGAAATCACATCTACCCGGAGAGCCCCGTAATTCCAGACGATGGCTTAATCCGTCAAAAGACTTTGATAGTACTCTCCGATGTTTCTCTCAAGAACTTGTGCCCATCACTCTTGCGAGTTCCCTTCCTCCTTCAACCCCTGTGGATGATTGTATACAAATGTCATTCATATTTTCTTTCCAAATGCTCTTGTTTTTACGAGATGCAACGTATTATCTTATCGAGGATTCGTCCATCATCAGTTCTCATGGGTTTCGAGAGTTCTTCGAATTACTACTCGATCTTCCGAAATCCTCCCTAGCCTATTGTTCATGAGCTTTCTCATATGCTTGCATTATGGATAAATCCATATGTCTAGCCGCATTCATTAAATTCCTTTGTGAATTTCGTGTGATCTTATTGATTCTACCTTTGTGTGAATGCACACAATCATCTGTTGATACTCATAAATTATCCTTTCCGGCTCAGACGTCCTTCTAGACAGAGCTGATTCTCGACAAATCAACTTTGGTTGGTTATCCATCTAAGTCCATTCAACTTACTTGTATTTGATTGGAGCATCCGACTATGATACACCAACCTGGAAATCCTAATTCCTTTGGTAATTATGTATCAACATTTTTCAGATGTTCTATAACACGATGCCTTGCGTTTTACCCCCTCTGATTGAGTACCGATACGCACATCAGATCTTTTGTGGACTGTTAGACTCATTCTGGGTTATTATCCAACAACATCCCTTGCTTTCGGAAATTCTTGTGATTGCTTTCCTTGACACATGATGACATTGGTAAGTTGTGTATTCTCCCTCCGATAGAATTGTATCCTATGCTTTGTCAGCCTTACTCTTCAAGCATGTGTTAATTACTCTTGGAGTGTATGGTATATGTTCCTAAGATGCCCTAACGGGTTGAACCTATGCCTTCCTAAATCCATATGACTCGAAAAGTTTTCACGAGTCTTACTCTTCTGGTGTTATACCGAATATTCTTTCAAAACTACAACCTGATCAAAGGCAAGGAGTAAATGGCAGGTGATGCATTGATGAAGTGGGAGTCGACCTTGAACTTTGTGTTCATGCCCATGGAAACGACATTGACCCTATCATAGAAACTTCTCGTATCGATAATCATTCATTCTGTGGTTTAAATCTGGTATCTGTGATCTTGTCCTTTGCAATCGTGGTTCCGGCCACGTTGTCCTACCTTGATTTCATTCTCAGGCGAGTTAAAGTACTTGTCTTCTTCAGATCAATACCACGGTCCAAGCCTTAATGTTGATCTACCTCCGAGTATTAATCCTTGTAGCTCGAAGATATCGCAGAGCTACATAACTTCTTGTAAGCTCCTCATCGACTTTGATATTTTCATTAATTCCAGTTTCCTCGTGTTTGAGATGTTGGACATGCGAGTACCTCGATAACTGAATCGAGTTCGCATTGCGATTCAACAAAATTTTAGTAATCTTCCTTGATTACGAGTTTGTACTCAATCATGTCATTCCAAGCTGTTAAGCTACACCATCATCGTCATGTTGGAGCTCGACCGTGCTATCTATACCCTTCATCCTTGGAACACAATCCCGGCTGTGCGTTAAGCTTGCATCGAGCTTTCCACATCATGTTGCTTGTCCTGAAAGGCAATCTCAATTCTAAGCTAGTAGTATTATATGTGTTTCCGACAACCTCTTGCTTCATCATTCCCTTGCTTGTTGTCTTCGCTGATCGATTACATCTTCGTGAAGCTTCTCGACAAATGTGTCGTGATCGCCATCAGCATTCTGAGCTCTTGCAGGGTATCGACCGAATGCATGATGAGAAATACCATCCTTGCCCCTCGATGATTTGTATTATCATCGACATCCTTGTTTGCCTTCCCTACAACACAAACGTGTTCATGTTTTGTGTTGTTCCTTAAGTCCCTTACTATTCAGCTTATGTTATCTTCTACCTTGGAGTATTACTATCTTTATGTCAAGGATGTCGTGAGAATTGCACGCGTCTTAAGAATTCTTGATATAGTAATACTTCTCGCCATCACCATCCATTTCTTGGTCCCGTGTTGTTTCTAACCGAAGTACCGACAAGTGGACTCTGATGTGTGACTCCAACACTTCTGTCAACCATATTGCCTTGAGGTTAACAATTGATTGTTTCATTCATAGTGAGTGGGGTGTTGACTCATCATTTTTGACATTGGTTGTGCTACTCCGTCCGTATTTCCGGGTGCACCCATCGACCAATGTTTAATTGTGGTTGTTCCCTCGAGCATACGAGATTATACCATTTGATTTGACAAATGCTATCTCCTTGATATTATAATTTTGGAAACTCATCCCTGTCAAAATCTTGAGGCATTGATGCCGAGTCCATCGACCACACCCTCAACATATTCATGATTCACGATGAAGCCCTTGAAAGCTTTATCTTTGTGCCTAGCTTGTGAAGAATATGTTTGATAGAAGAAGTGTATTTCCCCAAAGTTCACGTGCAATCTTTCGGCCGCGAATAGGTGCAAGTTTTGTTTCGCTTCCTCTTGGGGAATACCAAATAATTCATGCATGTGCGAAGTGTTATATGTTATGAAGAATTGTTATCTTCACTTCACATAACTTCTCATAGCACGCAAAGCCACTGACTGATTTGATCAAGGGAAAATATTTTCCTTCATAAGAGCTAATCGAGACTTACACATGGAACCTTGTTATCCCAGATGATGGTTCCCAAGTGAGAACTCAGTTGCATTTTGACGTAAGAATTCCACATGGGCACGAATGTCTTGACATGAGGATCATGTGTCTTATAATCGGACTCATGGTTCAAAAATTGCTTGAGTAGCTCATATCATGAGAATCTTGCATCTTCATTTTTTCTACTCAGGCATCTTGAGTATGAGGTGTCCCGGTACCAATCATATTTGAATCTCGGGCACATATCCCAGTAATGATAACTTTGGTCTCATATAACCCGGTACGGTGATGTCTTGTCTAGCACACCGGGCCGAAGGACCTATTGTTATAAATTCTCCCATACGTAAGATTCACCATCCTTTCATACTGGAACTATATGACTTATTTCATAAGTTGATCCTCATGAATCCTCTTTGTATATCCATAAGTCCGACCTTTATCTGATGACCATGTCGATTGCTATCTCGAAGCACAGATGTGGTACTTCAAATTTCAACAAGAAGATTGGAAGCGCAATGCTAAATTGTTCCTGATCAATTATCCAAACCGTATGGTATGGGTAAACATCATGATTCTTCTTGTCTCTTTATCAAGATGGGTATGTACTGGATGACCTATCATGCATATCATACCCTATGTTTTCCTCGGGAATGGTATACCTTAATACCTGTGTGTGTGAACACCTTTGCCTTCCTATTGGTCTGTTTGACCTTTCTCGTGGCATTACTTATCTAAGCAGTGTTAATTCCCTACTTAGGTAAAACTCTCGGTATACGACTCTGTCAGTAAGGCCTTGTTACTATTGTGGATAACATTCCGGTAGCCGCCGGTGGACGAGAACTTTGCCTACTGGTCCGCCTCGTTTCAACGAGCAGGAAAATGGTTCTATTCGTCCCCCGCACTTGGTACTGACGTTGTTGCCAACATAACTGACAGGTTGTCCTCTGACATGTCTTGCTACCAATACAGTACAAGATGTCACCCCTCTACCTACTCTCGGCCCACATGGTGGACCCATAACCCAAAGTTCCAGAGGATTGAAACCTGGCTCTCCTGTACATCTTTGACTTCTAGTTATCCTTTACACTTGGCTTAGTATGAAATTCTCGAGCCACCGTTCAATGGACCGATCACTCTTCGGCCCGTATGATTTCCAACACGCTGAAGATCTAGTCCGCATTATTCATGCGAATCTGAAGGTTGCTCAGTCTCGTGAGAAGAGTCAGGATGACCATCATCATCAAGAGATGGTCTATCAACCTGGCGAAAAGGCTTGTCTTCGTGTCACACCAATGAGAGGTGCACACCATTTTGGGATCAAGTGCAAGTTAGCTCTCTGCTATATTGGCCCTTTCAGTGCTCTCGAAAAGCGTGGAAAAGTGGCTTATCAATTGGAACTGTCGGCGAACCTTTCTCAGGTTCACGATGTATTCTTTGTGTCCCAGCTCCGACGCTGCTTCAAGGATCATATTCGAGCAGTGGATCATGATATGCTTGAGCTGCAACAGGATCTTGCTTATAAAGGACATCCGGTCCGTATTCTCGAACAAGATGAACGGAAGACTCGTCGCAAAGTCACCAAGTTCCTCAAAGTGAAGTTGTCAAATCATTCTGAAGATGAAGCCACTTGGGAACGTGAGGATCATCTTCGTGATGAATACTCCGGGCTCTTTTCTTCTACCTCTTAATTCTCGGTACGAGAATTCTTGTTAGTAGGGGATAATTGTGACATCCTCGACTTTTGCTACATTGACGATTGTAATTAAGCGACAGCAATCCCGCGCTAATGATGCCACATCATCGTTAATTATATCAATGATCTCGTGTTGGTTGAAACCGAATCAAAGTTCGAAACTTAAAATTAAAGTCGGACGAGGAAGGATTTTATGTTGTTGTGATAACAACGTCAGGGAGTTATAAAAATTCCCTAGCGGATTATAATATCAAATCGGGCACTTTATGAATTATTGGTAAACCCTATATATTTAAAAGTGGAGCTTTGGATAAAATAAATAAAAGAAATATATTAAATGGAAAAGAAATAAATAAAAAGAAAGTATTAGAAATATATATACTAAATAGTAAATAATATTTAGTAATAAAAAGAATAATAAAAAGAATTAGAAATAATAATATATATAAAAAAGGGGACCCCGTGGCCCAACTAGGCCTAGTGGCTCAGCCGGCCAGGCCATCAACCAACCGCAGGGGCAACCCTAGCGAACCCCCCTAACCCCTCCCCTCGTTCCCAGCAGCCGCCGCCAGCCCCCTCCCGCTCGCCTCCCATCCCGCCACCAACCCCACGAGAGGCCGCCCCCACCTAACTCTCTCGGTCACCCACGACCGAGCCCCCACCTAATCCTCTCGCTATCTCTCCCACCCCCACCGACAGAAACCCCCACGACCGAGACTTCTCTCGGCCTCTCCCCCATCGTTCCCTTCTCCCCACTGACACCCACCCATCCAGATCCACCTCGCCTCGAGAGCCTCCCCTAGCGCCTCGCCCGACTCCCCTCCCGTCGCCCCCCCGTCCTCCCGCCGGTGGGCCCCTGCCGCCTCCCTCCCTGCTCGCCCGAGCCTCCCAGGGACCGAGCCCCTCTCTCCCGTGGCACTACCCCCTGGAGACCGACCCCAGGAGCCCCGTCGGCCTCCCCTGCAAGCACCGCCGACCGGTCCTCCCTTGCACCGTCCCCCCGTCGGCCCCTTCCTCCCGCTTGGTCCAGGAGGGACCAGGCAGGGAGGCCCCTCCTCCTCGTCACGCCGGTCGGCCCCCTCCGGGAGGCCTCTCCGGCGACCGACCTCACCGGCACCACCACCACCGTCAACACCGTCACCACCTCGTCCTCCTCCTCGTCGTCACCTCCGCCTCCCGAGAACTCCGGCTTCACCGGGCCCTCTAGTCAACGTCGGTGAGCCCCTCCTCGGGCTCCTCCCACCATCTCCTTCCTCGCGCCGTCCCGGTTCCGTTTCGGCAAACGGCGCTCCGATCCGACGCCGTTAGGTTCGCGTAGGTGATCTAGGAGATGTCTCCCTCTCTTTGTGATGTTGAGTTCTCTGTTAAACACACAGGTGGGAGTTGTGAGATGAGAAAGAAAGAAATAAAAATAAATAATGTATTGCGTATGTATTTTGTATGTATGAGATGCACGTATGTATGTATTTATGTATCTCGGTATATGGCGGTATACGTTAATTGTATGGATATGTATCTGTGGGTAAAAATGTGTATTTGGCCTAAGCCACTTACCGGTGGGGCCAACTCACCCCGCTGTCTATGACAGGGAGGCCCCACACCCTCTTTTGAGAAAATGTGAAATTAAAATATAAATATAAAAATAATGTTTTTATTAAATAAATAAATAAATAGATATATTATTTAATTAATTAATTGGGAAATTAGAATAATTAGAGTATGACACGTGGGTCCCCCACTAAATTAATCTGATTAGTTAATATTTAATCTTAATTAAAACTTGTGCCTATGACGCATGGGACCCACTGGTCAGTTGACCAGTCAACTGCTGATGTCAGCATGTCATTAATTAAATCTGTTTTTAATTCCTAATTATTGAATAAAACTTTAAAAAATAATATAAAATAATTCGTAAGTTAGATCAAAATATTTTCAACATGAATGTTGATCAGCAGAACGAGACGAACCCGGATACACGATCCATTCGTTTGTCACGCGTCCGTAGCATAGTAAACATGGAACATTTCCATCGTTTGCAGTTTGTCCGGTAGTAGCCCGAGACCCGAAAAATATCGTCAGATATCCTTCCGACCCGCCTATGACGGATGTTGCTGCGTTAGCTCATGTCTAGCCTGCATCTTGCCATGTCATGCATTGTGTCGCACCGTTGCTATTATTTATTGTTTCTTCCCCCTCTTCTTACGGGTAGACCCCGAGACTGACGCTGCTGCCGGGTACATCTACGACCCTGCCGATCAGTCCTTTGCCGCAGAGCAGCAAGGCAAGCAAAACCCCCTTGATCATTACTATATCGCCTATGTCTTTCTTCCTACTGCTTGCATTAGTATTTTGCTACTGTTGTAGTTAGCTCCTATATCTGATGCGTAGCCTATTTTTGATGATCTGCTACTTTCAGTCTTGTACTTTAATCTGCTTAGTGTAGGTGGAGTAGTCATCCCCTTTGATCCCGTAGTCCAGTTGCCCCGCTTGTTTCCAAATCTTGATCCCTGATCGACGAGCGACACAGCACATACACCCCCCTAGTTGTACGATGCTACAGAGATACTATCGGGTACCGAGGGTGACACCTCGCTAAGTACTCCTGATGATATCTCTGTAGTATAGCTAGTCGGTCGTGGTTATCGAGGGTGATTCCTCTTTCCCCATTCCCGACGATGCCTCTGTCGTGCAACCCCTCATGTGTGGGACCCCCGAGGGTGATTCCTCTAAGCCCACCTTGACGGATACATCGTTCGGAATCCAACGAGGGTGATACCTCGGATTCCCCCCGATGTTACAACCACACAGTTACTCGACCATGTTACTGGGATCATTGGTGATAAGATGTAAGACGGGTGGATTCCCGCGAGACTGTGTCGATGGCCTAATTAAAATGTTAATGGATTTGGGTATTTGATCTGGGTTGGTCGGAGACCTTTTTGCACTAACCATCTGCGTGGGAAGAATTATGGGTACTCGGCGTCGCGGTATCAGTCGAAGCTTTTCAGATGGCAGCAACGTAGTGGCGCGCGCCCGAGTGGTCCCGAGATGCATTGCGCTTGTGATTAAGGGATGCTAGGACTGACGTCGGCCGCCCTCGCATCGTGCAGGAGCGCGAAGGGGAACTGGGCCCATGAACCATTTGCTCTTAGGATTTAGACCGGCGGGCTGGCCTCTCTGATTAGTCTTAGGTGGGGCTGCGATGTGTCGATATTCCGAGGCTGGGCAGGACCCATAAAAGTGTGTGCGGACAGAGTGTTATCGAGCGCGTCGGGACATGTGGTGCACCCCTGCAGGGATGAAAATTAACTATTCGAATAGCCGTGTCCACGGTTACAGGACGACTTGGAGTTGTGCCCTGATCTTATACAACTACAACTTAAATAGCAACCTCAATTACCTACGCATGCAAGACACATAACTCAGTGCAACAAGCCAAATCTCTAAACAAGATAAGCATGAAAACTCAAGAGAGTTCCAAAAGAAACCTAAATAAAAGCTCTTAAAAATATATAGCATGAAAACTAAGAACTAAGCATGATAGTAGCTATGTAAAGATAAAGAACACACATAAAAGATAAGCATGAAAACCTATGTTGTGTTCTAGAGTGGAATGGAGCGTGTTTCTCTCCCAAACAAGGTAGGATAGGTTCCGACTTGTTATGACCATAAAGCAAAACTAAAACAAACTAAAAAGTAAAGAGCGGGACGCTCCAAGCATAACACATAACATATGAAGTGATAAAAATATAGCATGGAGATGAACGAACTGATGATTGTTGATAGAGAAGAGGATGCACGGGGGCATCCCCAAGCTTAGACGCTTGAGTCTCCTTAAATAGTTCTTGGGGTGCATGGGGGTATCCCCAAGCTTGAGCGCTTGACACTCCTGGATCTTCTTTCATCATCTGCCATCGCATACTTGAAAACTCCCTTCATACGGAACTCATCATAAGCTGATTAGAGTGGTTAGTACACATGATAAAATAATTCATTACCTACTAGAAATAATGACTTTAATGAAAAGCTAATGTTTCTCATGATTTCCAAAAGGTTTTTGCCAAGGAAAAGCAATCTTAAGATTCGCAAACTGATGAAACCGCACAACGTGGCAGAATCTGTGAAAAACAAAACAGCAGGTAGTAAATAATTTGTTCGGGGCACTTGTGCAACTCAAATAAAAAAACTTAGAACATATGCTAGAAATAAAATTATATAGAGCATTCTGTCAAGAAAATCCAGATCAAAAGGATAATCTGGTGATATTTGGCGAATTTTTCCGTCAAGCATACATAATCTGTTTCTGGATAGCATGTCACAACTTTTGAAATTTCTTGCAATCAAAGGATAAAACTTGGCACCAAGCTTGAAAATAAAGATACAATGATGTTGCTACAGTAGTAACAAGCATCAAGACCACTAAAACTGAAAGTAAAAACAAATTGGGTTGCCTCCCAACAAGCGCTTTCTTTTATGCCTTTGAGCTAGGCATGATGCAAGAAGGAGGATCAAAATTCACCAATGTCATCGAAATCATCAAAACCTTCAAACGGATCCTCAAAAAGTTCATCTTTATTTTTCCTAGGGAACGGATACGTACCTTTGGCTTTCCCACGTAAGCGTATGTGTCCTTTACCTATATCAATGAAGCCTTCCATGGCTCGGAGGAAGTCCCTTCCGAGCACTATGTTTCCTTGGTTTGGCTTCATGATAAAGAAATCAACCGTTGCATTCCTTTTAAAGAATGTAACCTGGACATCTTTTACCTTTCCCTGGATTTCAGAAATATCCCCATTAGCATGTTCATGATAAGATGAAAAATTGTCCATGTTTAAAAAGCTTAGAGAATCATAAACAACTTTTGGCATTGTAGAAACCATGCATCCAATATTACAATAAGCAAGGAAATCTTGGTTAGAGATTCTAATTCTAACAAAAGGCTCCGAGTCATCATCTATTTTCAAAATCTTTTTCTTATCAACCATGGGTTTCTCTCTTTCTCTTAAGTCTAGAGCATCTATTTTACTTTCAATGGTAGCAAGTCTATCTATAATAGTGTCAAATCCACGACCATAATCAAGGTATTTAGATAGACAATGTAGAATATCAAGAGCTCTAGCCTCATGACACTCTAAAAAATCTCCTTTAGCTATAATATCAAGAGAGTGTTTACACCATATAAAAAGACCATGATAAAAATTTCTAAGCACAATTTTGATAGGTATCCAAGGCATAATTCATTTATGTGCTTCAGAAATTCTATCCCAAGCCTCCTTCATATTTTCTCCATTCCTTTGATGGAAATCTAGGACCTCAGATTCCCTCAAAGCATCAAATCCTAACAAGCCGGACTAAGCAGAAAGGACAATTAAAATCAAATCAACTATTTTTTTTGTGGTTTTTTGTATAAGACTCTAAAGCAAAAACTAGAAAGCAAACTAACAAGACTAAAAAGCAAAAGTAAAAGATAGTGTGCAACTACCCTATCTTGAAGACTGGAGTCCCCGGCAACGACACCAGAAACTTGCTTGATGACGAGTTGATGAATATACTTCTTGCCCCTCGTTGGTTACCCCAAGTGGAAGGTGGAGATGTAGTCAGCAGCAAGTTTCCCTTACACGGAAACTGTAAGGTTTATCGAACCAGGAGGACTCCGATGATCAACAAGTAGGTGTCCGCTGCCCTGGCGCAAGCAGAAAAAATGGCCTTGCACACACACAAATAACTTTGCTCCCAACGAGTACAAAGAGGTTGTCAATCTCTCCGGCCTTGTAGTTTGCAAAGGAACAAAACACAAGCGGGAATAGTGATAGTGATTGCAACGGAAAAGTAAATGAAAGCAGTAAATGATGGAGGTGTAAGCAATGGTGGTGATATGGACCAGAGTCACATGATGTTTACTAGTGATGTCTCTCTCCCAACAGACAATAAACAACTATGCTTGGGTAAACAAATTACAGCTCGGCAATTGACAGAATTATAAATGTACCGCAATGGTAATTATGCTACTTGAAAGTTAGAGGCTCAATAGTAATGGGCAGAACGCCAAGACAAGTAGACCGTTTATTCATCAACATCTACTTACTTATCATCCACCTTGAGATATCTATCCAGAACATCTCGTTGGTATTAAGTTGCGAGCCCCACCCAAAGTGTAAACTCAAAGCAACAGACAACCGCATTAACGAACTATGCGTAAGGTAAACAATCCTTGCAACCGTGGTCACAAGCACCGTTGTTTTCTCCCTGGTGGCAACATCACATCCCCTAGTCTCATGTTTCTGTCACTCAAGCTAGACATCAGGGGCATGAACCCACAATCATGCATAACACTCCCTCTTGGAGTTACAATCTATTACTCGGCCAAAGCAATAAAGAGCAACGGAGAACATGCATGAATCACTAAAGAACATAATATAAAAGGATAATCAAATATATAACTCATAACAATCTGAACATAATCTCATAATCCATCCGATCCCAACAAACCGAGCATAGCAATAGCATGAAAATTACATAGGTGCCTTGATCATGTAGGGCAACTCACAAGGGCTAATCATGGAAGCACAAGATTGGAGAGAAGACATCACATAGATACTGGTCATGGACACATGGTCCAAGCAGGACTACTCACGGCACGTCCGGGAAGCGTCCATGGCGGTAGCGAAGCTCCGAGAGATCAATCCTCTCTCCGGCAGGGTGCCGGGTAGAGGACTCCTGACGCTCCCGATCTCCGAAGTGTTGCGGCGGCGGAACGATGGAGAAATTCGTGATTCTGGATGTGATGGAAGGGTTTCCTCTAGGAGGAGTAAATACAGGCCAAAGGAGGGCGTCAGAGGAGGTGGGGCCTGATACGTCTCCAACGTATCTATAATTTTTGATGGTTCCATGCTATTATCTTGTCAAACTTTGGATGTTTTGTATGCTTTTTATATCTTTTTTGGGACTAACTTATTAACTCAGTGCCAAGTGCGAGTTCTTTTTTTTCCTGTGTTTTTGACCCTTTTCAGAGGAGAATATTAAACGGAGTCCAAACGGAATAAAATTTCCGAAAAGATTTTTTCCGGAACAGATGATACGCACGGGGCGTGAGAACCAAGGCACAGGCCACCACGGGAGGCCACAAGCCCCCTAGGCGCGGCCAGGGGGGCCCGCGCCTAGCAGTCTTGTGGGCCCCATGTCGCTCGTCTGCCCTACCTCTTCCGCCTATAAATTCTGAAAAATCCAAAACTACGGGAGAGATCCACGAAAATACTTTTCCGCCGCCGCAAGCTTCTGTCTCCACAAGATCCCATCCGGGGCACGTTCTGGTGCCCTGGCGGAGGGGGGATTCAGATACGAAGGACTTCTTCATCAACACCATGGCCTCTCCGATGATGCGTGAGTAGTTCACCATAGACCTTCGGGTCCGTAGCTAGTAGCTAGATGGCTTCTTCTCTCTCTTGGATCTTCAATACAAAGTTCTCCATGATCTTCATGGAGATCTATCCGATGTAATCTTCTTTTGCGGTGTGTTTGTCGAGATCTGATGAATTGTGGATTTATGATCAGATTATATATGAATCTTATTTGAGTTTCTTATGATCTCTTATATGCATGATTTCATATCCTTGTAATTCTCTTCGAGTTGTGGGTTTTATTTGGCCAACTTGATCTATGATTCTTGTAATGGAAGAAGTGCTTGGTTTTGGGTTCATACCGCATGGTAACCTCACCCAGTGACAGAAGGGGTAGTGAGGCACACATCATGTTGTTGCCATCAAGGGTAAAAATATGGGGTTTACATCATTGGTTGAGTTTATCCCTCTACATCATGTCATCTTACTTAAAGCGTTACTCTGTTCGTCATGAACTCAATACACTAGATGCATGCTATATAGCGGTCAATGTTTGGAGTAATAGTAGTAGATGCAGACAATATCGGTCTACTTGTCTCGGACGTGATGCCTATATGTATGATCATTGCCTTAGATATCGTCATGACTTTGCGCGGTTCTATCAATTGCTCGACAGTAATTTGTTCACCCACCGTAATATTTGCTATTTTGAGAGAAGCCTCTAGTGAACACTATGGCCCCCGGGTGTACTTCACACCATATTTTCAGCCTTACACTTTTACTTCGTTGCACTTTCTGCCTTCAGATCTCACTTTGCGATCAATCTTGAAGGGATTGACAACCCCTTTATAGCGTTGGGTGCAAGCTTGTTTGTGTTTGCGCAGGTACTCTGGACACTTGGCTTGATTCTCCTACTGGATTGATACCTTGGTTCTCAAAACTGAGGGAAATACTTATTGCTACTGTGTTGCATCAGCCTTTCCTCTTCAAGGGAAAAACCATCGCAAGCTCAAGAGGTAGCAAGAAGGATTTCTGGCGCCGTTGCTGGGGAGGATCAAGTCAAGAATAGTCTCGCGTCAACGTGCCAATTTTTGGCGCCGTTGCGGGGGAGCATCAAGTGAAGCTTATCCAAGTAAGTGTCACAAACTCATCTCTTGCATTTACTTTTTTGCCTCTCGTTTTCCTCTCCCCCACTTCTGAAAAACAAAAAATTACATTTTTTTGCCTTTTTGTTTGCCTTTCCTTTGCTCGTGTGCTATGTGCCTTCAAAAAGCTTGCATCTTCGCTTGCTAAGTATCTATTGATATGGATCCTCATCCACTTGCTAATCTCTTTAAGAGATCCAATTATGTGGAACCAATTGCTAGTGAGTTGAGTGCACTTGACTTTCTTTATGAAGTTTTGCTTGAGATGCGTGAATCTGAAAATTGTAATGAAGAAATTTATGAAGTGATTCACGAGGGCTCCTTGGATGAAAAGCATGATTGCAATGGTTTCACTATGAATTCTATTAGTGACAATCATGCTAAAAATATGCAAAACCCTAAGCTTGGGGATGCTAGTTTCGCTATGTCCACTACTGGTTGCAATGATCATGATTGGGGTGATGATTTTTCTTATGATCTTGAAAATTTGTTTAAGCCTCATCATGAATATGATATTTGCAGTATTATTGAAAGTGGGTTTGGAGAAGTCATGACTTTAGTTGATGATAATCCCACTATTTTTGAAGAGCGTCAACTTTGCATGCATGTGGATCATGAAAATAATATCCTTTGTGATAGCTACATTGTGGAATTTGAATATGATCCCACATGTAATTATCATGAGAGAGGAAAATATTGTGGTAGAAATTTTCATATCAGTAAATCACCTCTCGTTATGTTGAGATTGCTCTTGTCTCTTTCTTCTTCCTTGCATATGGCAACTATTGGTTGTCTTGACAATCTGTTTTCCTATAAAATGCCTATGCATAGGAAGTATGTTAGACTTAGATGTGATTTTCACATGCTTTATGATGCTCTCGTTGTGATTCAATTCTTGTCTTTTGTGTGAGCATCAATGAATTATCAATGCCTAGCTAAGGGCGTTAAACAATAGCGTTTGTTGGGAGGCAACCTAATGAATTTATCTTTTTCTTTCTGTTTTGTTGCGTCCACACCATCATAATTCTGTTATGATTGTGTCTTTTGTGTTTGAGCCAAGCAAAACCTTTATGACTAGTTTGGTGTTGGTTGTTTGCTCCTGCTGGAAAAAGACAAAAACTTTTCGCTCATGAAATTATTTTTATTTTTTATCTAGAAAGATCTTTTGAGTTGATTGTTTTTGCTGCTGGTTGATATTCCTTTTTCCCAAGCTGTCGTAAGTTTTCAGAATTTTTGAGGTACCAGAAGTATACGAAGTATACAGATTGCTACAGACTAGTCTGTTTTTGACAGATTCTGTTTTTGTTGTGTTGGTTGGTTGTTTTGATAAAACTATGGATAGTATCGGGGGGTACTATCCATGGAAAAGTGAGAATACAGTAATCTAACACCAATATAAATAGAAATCAAGATTGCTATAGTACCTCAGGAGGTGGTAGTTTGTTTTGTTGTGCTAATGATATCACGAGTATCTGTTTAAGTTTTGTGTTGTGAAGTTTTCAAGTTTTGGGTGATGTTATCATGGACAAAGGGATAAAGAGTGGAAAGAGCTCAAGCTTGGGGATGCCCAAGGCATCCCAAGCCAAATTCAAGGACACCAAAAAGCCTAAGCTTGGGGATGCCCCGGGAAGGCATCCCCTCTTTCGTCTTCAATCCATCGGTAACATTACTTGGAGCTATATTTTTATTCACCACATGATATGTGTTTTGCTTGGAGCGTCTTGTATCGCAGGAGTCTTTTATTTTTGTTGTGTCACAATCATCCTTGCTGCACACCTTTTGAGAGAGACATGCACTCATCGTGAATTTGCTAGAATACTCATTGTGCTTCACTTATATCTTTTGAGCTAGACAATTTTTCTCTATGTGCTTCACTTAGATCTTTTAGAGCACGGCGGTGCGTAACTTGGTAGTTGGCTTGTGCTATGAAAGTAGTCCCAAAGGTGATAGGCACCCAAAGAGGTACAATAAAACCTCCATCTTCATGTGCATTGAGTAGAAAGAGAAGTCTGATTCCTCTCAATTAGTTTTGAGACGTGGATTCGGTAATATTAAGAGTTATGTTAGTAGGGTGTTGTGAATCTTGAAATACTTGTGTTGAAGTTAGTGATTCCCGTAACATGCACGTATGGTGAACCGCTATGTTAGGAAGTCGGAGCATAATTAATCTATTGATTGTCATCCTTTGTGTTGCGGCCGGGGTGCGTACCTCATCGATGCAGTCCTCCTTGCGCGAGTTGAATTTGGTGCCCTTGTATATGTAGGCCCCGCCGTACCGGATTCTTATGGGAAGCATCATGTGCACCGTGATCTCCTTGTTCTTGGGCTGCTTACCCATGGGATCTTCGCCGGGTCGACGTCCCGCTGGTGGTACTTGTTCATCACCTTCCGTTTACCCATCACGTCGCCGACGGAAAGCTCGTCGGAGAACTAGGTTGAAGGCGACGGAGACCGAAGAGAGGGGCTGGTCGTCGTTTCAAGGGCGGCGATTGAGGGTAGGACGAAGCGTCGAGGAGAGCGATCCCGTTTTAGCGCTTGATGGCCTTGCGCCTTGACTCCAACCCAACTCCAGTGCCTAGTAGACCAGTATCACTTAGATTTTTCTTTCAATACTAGGCCTATATAAAAACATTAGGGTCCCTCAAAAGTTTGAACCCTGTACGGGCCACAGTTTTGGCATCAGTGTAGGCCCGACCCTGGTCGACCTCTGGCAGGGCATCCTCTTCTGCGACGTGCTTGCGGCAGATGGACAACACACACTTTGCTTCGTCCCGCTGCCACTACCTCATGTTGAAGACAAGGTTTTTGATAGGGGCAGCCCGTGGATTTCTCGGGACATTGCCATCGTCAATGGGGTCATCAAGTACATTGAGTTGGACGTTCGTGTTGTGTGAGGTTCATCCTTCGGCTATGACACCTGCACCTTAGATGGATGGTCAGCTGCGCAATGGAGCATGAAGATTAGAGAAACTCCAACAACGGACGAACGCTTTGTCTGTATTTTGTCCATTTGGATCGGCTCGTCCGTCCTCTTTTACAAATGGATCGGCCGTGCGCCCAACACATCGTTCCATTTTTCGTGTGCGTGGTAGGATTGCAGTCATTTTTGATCGCATGGATAAATATTACAAATGATATAGATTAATAAATGTTCAATACAAAACATTGCATAGTTTCATAGTTATAAAAATATCTCATAGTCGATACATTTAAAATAAAAGATTGTCGATACATCTACTGATTGACGACATGAATCAACATATGCTCAACCAAATCATTTTCTAGCTGCATGTGAGTATTCCAGTCACACGTCTTATGATGGAACTCGACGAATTGTGCAAACGTTGCCTCTCCTCCATGCTCAGACACAACATTGTCACAGTGAAACTCAAACCCTTGATCACAGAGATGCTCTGGACGTTCATCCTCTATGATCATGTTGTGCATGATCACACAGGTAGTCATCACCTCCCACAATTTTTTGCATGTTTCATGTTCTAGCAGGATATCGAACGATGCCCAATCGATACTGAAGAACGCCAAAGGCACGCTCTACTTCTTTTCTAACACTGTCTTGCTCTTGGGCAAATCTTTTTCTCTTATCTCCTACATGATTGGAGATTGTCTTCACAAGAGTAGGCTACTGTGGATAAATACCGGGAGCTAGGTAGTATGCATTGGTGTATTGATGTCCATTGATCTCAACATTAACCTCCGAGCAATTGCCTTCTGCTATCCTAGCAAACACCGGAGAGCGCTGGAGCACATTGATATCGCTGCGGGATCGAGCCATGCCAAAGAAAGCGTGTCAAATCTAGAGATCTTGGGAAGCCACGACCTTAAGTATGATAGTGTAAGCTCGGACATGACTTTATATTGCCCTTGCCAAGCAGAAGGACAATTATTCCACTTCTAGTTCATACAATCTATACTACCAAGCATCCCCGGGAACCCCCTACAGGCATTCATCGACAACAATCGTGGTGTATCGGCAGTTGTTGGCTCTCTCAAGTACTCTGGCCCCAACACAACTATGACAACCCTGCATAATATATACATGGACTCAAGGCAGGTGGACTCATTCATACGGACATACTCATCAATGAGATCGCCGGGGACACCATATGCAAGCATCTGAATGATAGCAGTGCATTTCTGATAAGAGGAGAAGCCAATCTTTCCAAGGGAATCCGACTTGCACTCGAAATAATTATCATGCTAAACAACCCCTCTCGAATACGGTTGAAAACATGTCTAGCCATCCAAAAATGGCGACAGAACAAGTGATGTTTAAAGAGTGGATTTGGAGTCTCGAAATAGTCTTTCCAGAGTAGGAAATGACCACTCTCTCAGTTGTGATTAAGTGCCAACATGTGCCCTCATACGTCCCAAACGTATCTATAATTTCTGCTTGTTCCATGATCTTTTGGGTGACATTGTTATATATTTTGCTACACTTTTATATCATTTTACACATATTTGGACTAACCTACTAACTCAGTGCACCCAGTGCCAGTTTCTGTCTGCTGATGTCTATTTTGCAGGGGCTTTTATCTAATTTTCTGAAGCCCAAAAAATTCCAGAAAAAATATATAAAAATCAGTGAAATAGAAGCTTCCGGATCACCGAAGGAGTGCCACAGGGGGGCCAGGGTCCTCCTAGGCAGCCTGCTGGCGCAGACAGTTCCTAGGCCGCGCCAGGAGGTCGCCTGGGTGGG
Source organism: Hordeum vulgare subsp. vulgare (assembly GCF_904849725.1). Lineage (NCBI taxonomy): Eukaryota > Viridiplantae > Streptophyta > Magnoliopsida > Poales > Poaceae > Hordeum > Hordeum vulgare. The sequence continues at coordinate 487,009,803 of NC_058520.1, read as the reverse complement.
TCCCACCTCCTTCGATGCCCTCCTTTGGCCTATATTTAGAGTCCCGAGAGGAAACCCTCGCAGACTTTCTGAATCATGAATTTCTCCATCATTCCGCCGCTGCAGCGTTTGCGAGATTGGGAGCGTCAGGAGACCTCTTCCCGGCACCCTACCGGAGGGAGGATTGATCTCCGAGAGCTTCTCCACCGCCATGGACGCTTCCCAGACGTGCCATGAGTAGTCCTCCTTGGACCATGAGTACATGACCAGTAGCTATGTGATGTCTTCTCTCCAATCTTGTGCTTCAATGGTTAGTCCTTGTGAGCTCCCCTACATGATCAAGGCATCTATGTAATTCTCTTGCTATTGCTATGCTCGGTTTGTTGGGATCCGATGGATTATGAGATTATGTTCAGATTGTTATGAGTTATATATTTGATTATCCTTTTATATTATGTTCCTTAGTGATTCATGCATGTTCCCCGTTGCTTTTTATTGCTTTGGCCAAGTAGTAGATTGTAACTCCAAGAGGGACGTTATGCATGATTGTGGGTTCATGCCCCTCGATGTCTAGCTTGAGTGACAGAAACATGAGACTAGGGGATGTGTGCTTGTTCCCACCAGGGGGAAAACAACGGTGCTTATGACCACAGTTGTAAGGATTGTTTACCTTACACATAGTTCGCTAATGCAGTAGTCCGTTGCTTTGAGTTTACACTTTGGGTGGGGCTCGCTGTTGGGGAACGTCGCATGGGAAACAAAATTTTTCCTACGCGCACGAAGACCTATCATGGTGATGTCCATCTACGAGAGGGGATGAGTGATCTACGTACCCTTGTAGACCGTACAGCAGAAGCGTTAGAGAACACGGTTGATGTAGTGGAACGTCCTCACGTCCCTCGATTCGCCCCGCGAACAATCCCGCGATCAGTCCCACGATCTAGTACCGAACGGACGGCACCTCCGCGTTCAGCACACGTACAGCTCGACGATGATCTCGGCCTTCTTGATCCAGCAAGAGAGACGGAGAGGTAGAAGAGTTCTCCGACAGCGTGACGGCGCTCCGGAGGTTGGTGATGATCTTGTCTCAGCAGGGCTCCGCCCGAGCTCCGCAGAAACGCGATCTAGAGGAAAAACCGTGGAGGTATGTGGTCGGGCAGCCGTGAGAAAGTCGTCTCAAATCAGCCCTAATTGCTCCATATATATAGGAGGAGGGAGGGGGGGCCTTGCCTTGGGGTCCAAGGACCCCCAAGGAGTCGGCCGAGCCAAAGGGGGGAGGACTCCCCCCCAAACCGAGTTGGACTTGGTTTGGTGGGAGGAGTCCCCCTTCCTTCCCACCTCCTTCCTTTTTTTTTCTTTCCTCTTGATTTTTCTTCTCTTGGCGCATTGGGCACTTGTGGGCTGTCCCACCAGCCCACTAAGGGCTGGTGTGGCTCCCCAAATGCCTATGGGCTTCCCCGGGGTGGGTTGCCCCCCCGGTGAACTCCCGGAACCCATTCGTCATTCCCGGTACATTCCTGGTAACTCCGAAAACCTTCCGGTAATCAAATGAGGTCATCCTATATATCAATCTTCGTTTCCGGACCATTTCGGAAACCCTCGTGACGTCCGTGATCTCATCCGGGACTCCGAACAACATTCGGTAACCAACCATATAACTCAAATACGCATAAAACAACGTCGAACCTTAAGTGTGCAGACCCTGCGGGCTCGAGAACTATGTAGACATGACCCGAGAGACTCCTCGGTCAATATCCAATAGCGGGACCTGGATGCCCATATTGGATCCTACATATTCTACGAAGATCTTATCGTTTGAACCTCAGTGCCAAGGATTCGTATAATCCCGTATGTCATTCCCTTTGTCCTTCGGTATGTTACTTGCCCGAGATTCGATCGTCAGTATCCGCATACCTATTTCAATCTCGTTTACCGGCAAGTCTCTTTACTCGTTCCGTAATACAAGATCCCGCAACTTACACTAAGTTACATTGCTTGCAAGGCTTGTGTGTGATGTTGCATTACCGAGTGGGCCCCGAGATACCTCTCTGTCACACGGAGTGACAAATCCCAGTCTTGATCCATACTAACTCAACTAACACCTTCGGAGATACCTGTAGAGTATCTTTATAGTCACCCAGTTACGTTGCGACGTTTGATACACACAAAGCATTCCTCCGGTGTCAGTAAGTTATATGATCTCATGGTCATAGGAATAAATACTTGACACGCAGAAAACAGTAGCAACAAAATGACACGATCAACATGCTACGTCTATTAGTTTGGGTCTAGTCCATCACGTGATTCTCCCAATGACGTGATCCAGTTATCAAGCAACAACACCTTGTTCATAATCAGAAGACACTGACTATCATTGATCAACTGGCTAGCCAACTAGAGGCATGCTAGGGATGGTGTTTTGTCTATGTATCCACACATGTAAATGAGTCTTCATTCAATACAATTATAGCATGGATAATAAACTATTATCTTGATACAGGAATTATAATAACTATACATTTATTATTGCCTCTAGGGCATAATTCCAACACTCGCAACTTAATACCGGAGAGATGTTGTGGATAGATATATCAAGGTGGATGATTAGTAAGTAGATGCTGATGAATAAACAATCTACTTGTCTGGGCGTACTTCCCATTACTATTGAACATCTAACTATCATGTAACATAATTAGCATTGCGGTGCGATCATAATTCTGTCAATTGCCCAACTGTGATTTGTTTACCCTAGCATAGTTATTTATCGTCTTTTGGGAGAGAGACATCACTAGTGAACATCATGTGACTCCAGTCCATATCACCATCATTGTTTACACCTCCATCATTTACCGCTTTCATTTACTTTCCCGTTGCAATCACTATTACCTTCCCGCTTGTGTTTTGATCCTTTGCAAACTACAAGGCCGGAGAGATTGACAACCCTTCTGTACTCGTTGGGAGCAAAGTTATTTGTTGTCTGTGCAGGTCCACGTCTTCTGCTGACCAAGACAGGAGACACCTACTTATTGAGCTTAGGAGTCTTCTTGGTTCGATAAACCTTACAGTCTCCGTGTAAGGGCAATCTGCTGCTGACTACATCTCCACCTTTCACTTGGGGTAACCAACGAGGGGAGAGAAGTATATCCATCAACTTGTCATCAAGGCTGCCAGAAGAAGTCTGCGGCGCGGATGGCTAGCAGCGCCGGCAGAAGCGGGCGACGGGAGTGGAAGGTGGGGGCGGGCGGGTGTTTTGGAGGCAATGGAGGAAGAGACCGGCATACGTGCCACCGACTGGCAGGCCAGGGAAAGAGTAGGGCGGGCAACGAGCGTGTCCGCTTCGTGTCCGCGGCGACGCAAATGTCCCGCAAATTTGGGCTGGAATGAGTCATGGGTGGACGAAAAACAGATGTGCATCCGTTTGGATCGACGCGTTGGGCTGTGTTTTGTATCCGTGGTGATTCAAACGGACACGAGCGGAAAAATAGGTCGCCCGGTTGGAGTTGCTCTTACAGACACACTGTCGGAAAAGTTTAAGTTGAACTATGTTCCTGATGAGTGTGACATACTGGTACACTGAAGGTGAAGGTTGATGCGGGTACTGCTCAGCCAACATTGAAGGCGGTACACATAGGTCAGCTCACCCTGAGCGTGCAAGACGATGACATTGTTTACTTGCTCTCCAAGGTCGACCACCAGGACGAAGACCGGAACAGATGGGTGCTTGCCGTCGACGCGAAGAGCAAGACGATAAGGGGAGTGTCCAAGTTTGGCTTCCAAAGAACTTTGGGTTTATCATCTATTTACATCGCAAGTCGGATCTCTGAATATCTCAAATTTACTCGAGGTATAATACTTTGCTACCTCGGTGTACTTGCATCCTAGAACCAGAGTTTCTTTCTATGCTCTCCATGTCATTGCCAAAGCTGGAACTTTACTAGTGAAGAGCCAACCCGAAATAGTTTTTTTTACCGGGGCCGATATCTACCGGAATTGCATCCATCATTGACTCTAGCATTTAGATATGTGCATGCCTTGAGCATATAAATTAGAAAAGATTCATTTGTGCAATGCATTTCTATATACAGCTCACACCTACTCACAAATACTCACCACGTCCCCACTAGTCTTATATCTAGTACTGCATGCACACTCAGGGTCCTCTTCACCCATAAAGAAAGTAGCATTTATTTTATTGTGAGATATAAATACACCGATATCTTTTAATAAAAAAATGGTTATTTATTGTTTTTATATACTGGAGTTCATCACGATGAGATCTTTAAAACAAGACTAATCTTGAATATATTTCAAACAGTTTCAAAAAACTGATTCTACTCATTTTAAAAGAAGATTCCACTCATTTCAATCAACAAAGTTTACTTATTCGAGAGAAATTATTTCACTAATTTGAAAATGCAGATTCACTTGTTTGTAGAATGATTTCACTCTTTTGAAAACTAAGTTTCGGTCTTTTGTAAAATATGATAGTGAAAATGAAATAAGGTCCATTAAATATATTTTCAACTCATTTATTTATGTTCAAAAAACAAATTTCACTCATCTGAAGAAACTTATTTCACTCATATGAAGAAAATAATTTCACTCAGTTCTGAAAACATATTTCACTCGGTTGAGAAAATACATTTCGAAATTGATTTCATTCGATGCAAAGAACTGCTTTCAATTATTTCAAAAATACTATTTCATGCAATTCAAAAAAATCACTTGTAAAAACAGTTTCACTAGCTTCATAAACCAGATTTCGTTCATCTATTAAAACTATTTGGAATAATAAGTTCCAATTTATAAATGCTTTCACTATTTTCAGTAAACTGTTTTCACTTATTTCTACAAAAAACCATGTAAAATTCAATTTCGCTTACATCAAAACATTGGTTTTAGTGAATTAAAGAAACTTATTTCACTTACTTCAAAAGAATATCATGTAAAAATCCAGTTTCACTTATTTCAAAACATTGGTTTCACCGAATTAAAGAAACTTATTTCACTTATTTCAGAAATCCGATTTGACTCGTTTGAAACATTGAAGTTAAAACATGTTGAAATGCATCCAAGTTTGATCTTAATCTAAAGCTCTTGGTGTCAGGAATTTCAAATGTATAAAATATTTCAAAAATAATAGTATAGTTTAAAAGATACAAGTGAATGAAATTGCTAAGGAGAAAATAAAAGGAAAGGATTTATACCACTCCACCACATGCAGCATGAGGGATGGCTCTCTCTCTCTCTCTCACGTGACATGGCCCCACTGACCTAACCATGACTTGACAAAAAACAAAAATACAAGAGATAATTTGAATTATATTTTGATATACACATGCATATGGTCCCACAACTTTACATATGGAAGTATCTCATTGGTAGCAAGACCACCGGTAGCTACTGGAACCGGTAAAAATGGCTTTGCGAGAGCCAACCATATTGGTGTTGTTATTCAGTTGTTTGCCATTGAAATTTTGGTTGTTGAAGACATGTTTTTCTTGTTATGCCCAGGTAAAAATTGATTGCATAAACTACTAGGGATTCATTTTCCACGGTCATCTTGAAAGAAGGTTGAAGCTCCAAATTGCCACGGTCCAAAATACATGTTTTTTCTTGTTATGCCCATGGAATCCCCACCAATTTGGCTGATCTAGAAATAAATTAAGTCGCCTTTCAAAATTGAACCTCCAAATTTATAAGGGTTTGGTTAAGGATCGGTCAACTTAACCAAGTCTACTCAACTACATCGTTATGCATCGATTGTACTCCCTTTTTTATTAAATATATGTCTTTGTAAGGCGCCCCTCGTGACCCATAAGTATAGGGGATCAATCATAATATTTTTGATAAGTAAGAGTATAGAACCCAATGAGGAGCAAAACAAAATGACAAGTGGTTTTCAGGAGATATTCTTTGAAATTTCTAAAAATAATGGTGATATTTAGTTCTGTAGTAAGGTAATTCGTAACAAGTGACAAGTAACAATAGCTGAAGCTCCAAATTTTTTAAGGGTTTGGTTAAGGCTTGGCTGACTTAACCAAGTCTAGTCAACTATGTTATCATGTAGCGACTGTATGCTTCTCCTTCTATAAAGAAATATAAGAGCGTTTAGATCACTCCACTTATGTAATCCATCGATCACATATATCATGTTTTCTTGGTAGGTTGGTTGTCTTTGTCGTGAGTTACATGGGTTGCTAAGGGCATGTCCAATGCTAACCCCCAAATTTACTCTCATATCAGTCCATGGATAGGGGGATCAATCCATGGATACAGATGCGGAAGCTCATCATTCAAAGCTAGCCACATATGTTCGCTTGCATTTCAAATGAATTTTAATGAAATTGAATGATGCGTATCCGACGTATCCATTTTTTTATCGTTCCATGCTATGATATTATCATTCTAGGATGCTTTTAGGGTGTTTATATACCAATTAATATTATTTATGAGCACTAACCTATCAACCGAGTGCCAATTCTAGTTGTTGTTTTCTACATGTTTTTGGATTTTTCACATTTAAAGTACCAAATGGAGTCCAATTACCATGAAACTTTTTAATGATTTTTTCTAGACCGAAAGAAGACCTGGAAGCTTCGGGAGGAGACTGGACGCTGCAGGAGGGAAGGAGCACACAACAGGGCACGCTCGGGGGGGGGGGGGGGGGGGTTGCACCTCATGTGTGCTGCCCCCCTCGTGTGGCCCCCGACGTTCCTCTGTCGCCTATAAATTCCAAACCCTACGAGAGCCACCAGAAGTACTTTTCTGCATGTTGCAAGTCTCTATTCCGTCGTGTGCCCATTTGGAGCCGTGTTCCGGTGCCTTTTCAGAGGGGGGATCTATCACGGAGGGCCTCTACATCAACCTTTCTGCTCCCATTGTCATGTGTGAGTAGTTTACCATAGACCTACAGCTCCGTAGTTAGTACCTAGATCTCTCTCTCTCCCTCCCTCCCTCCCTCTCTCTCCCTCTCTCTCTCTTGAGCTTCAATAAAATGATCGTCACATCTTCACTTTGATCTATCCGATGTAATTATTTTGTGCGATGCATTTGTTGGTATCCGATGAATTGTGGGTTTATGTTCAGATTTTTCATGATAAAGATTTGAGTCTTCTCTAAATTCTATTATGATTCTTATTTGCATGACTATTATAGTTTCGTAAATCCCTCTGATCTATTGAAATAGTTTGGCCAACTAGATTGATATTTCTTTATTGAGAGGGGTGCATTGTAGTGGGTTCAATCTGACGGAGTTCTATATCCCAGTAACAAAAAGGGACAAGGACATGTATTTGTATTGTTGCCACTGAGATAAAACTATGGGGTTAATTCATATTAATTGAGCCTTTTTTGTCTACACCATGTCATTGTTCTCCAAGCATTACTCTGTTTTACATAATACTCTAGATGCATGTTGGATAGTGGTCAATGGGTGGAGTAATAGTAATAGGTGCAGGAAGGAGTCAACCTATTTGCTTATGGATGTGATGCCTATATATACATGATCACTGTTGTGGATATCACATAACTATGCGCTTTTCTATCAATTGCCCAACAGTAATTTGTTTACCCACCATATGCCTACTACATGAGAGATGCCATTAGGGAAAACTACGCCCCCATGTCTATTCACTTATAAGTTTACAAACACTACAATTACGTCGTTGTCTTATTTACTTTGCAATTATCAACTGTCATCTACACACTTTACTTTCTTGCAAATAACGAGTCAAGGGGGATGGACAACCCTCTTGCCCGCGTTGGGTGCAAGTGTTTGCTTCTTTTTGTGCAGTCGCTGAAGACGTGGGTTGTTTGTTACTCTTATTGATTCGATAAACCTTGGTTCTCTACTGAGGGGAATACTTATCTATATTGTGATGCATCACCCATTCCTCTTCACGGAAAACCCAACGCAGATCACAAGTATAGGGAAGGCTTTGTGTCCCCGTTGCCGGGGAGTATCATCAACCTACTATGAGGTACCTACACACAAATTATTATTCACGTGTTCTACTCTGAACTTGCCTAGAAATGCTATCTTTATCTTTGTCACACCAAAACAGAAAGTAAATGAAAATATTTAAGATAAATGGATTCTCATCCACTTGCCAATCTTTTCAAATGACCAGATTATGTTGAAACAATTTCTAGTGAGAGTTTACTAGATTATCTTTATGAGGTCTTGCTTAAAAATCACGAATCTAAAAATTGTGATGAAGTGTTGAAAGAAATTTATGTAGTGATTCATGATAGTTACTTGAATGGAAAGCATGATTGCAATTTTGTTAGTATAAATTATATGAATGTCAATTGTGTCAATGATCATGATTGGGGTGATAACCTTGATATTTCTTATGATCTTGTTAATCCGAGCTTCATGATGAATCTATTATTGATTATGATATTTTCAATAGTACTAAAAGTGGGTTTGGAAGAGCATTAACTTTTGGTAATAATGATGCCATTATCTTACAGACTGATGAATCTTGTGATTTTTTTTGATAAAAGTGGGTTTGGAGAGGTCATGACTTTAGCTAATGTAAAACTTTTGTGCATGTGGATCATAGAGAAAATATTTTATATGATAGCTATATTGTTGAATTTGAATATGATCCTACATATACTTATTATTAGAGAGGCAAATATGCTTATAGAAATTTTCATGTTACTTACTTACCTCTCTTGATGTTCAGATTGTTAATGGTTCAATCTTCTTACTTTCATATGGTAGACACCCCTTGTATTGACAATTTGTTTTCCTATAAAATGCATATGCATAGGAAGTATGTTAGACTTAGATGTGTTTTTCACATGCTATATGATGCTCTCTTTGTGCTTCGATTCTTGTCTTTTATGTGAGCATCATTATTATCCCAAGCCTACCTTTAGGGATATAAAGAAAGAGCTTGTTGGGAGACAATCCAATACTTTCTATTTGTATGTGATAACATGATATTTTACTTTGTAATGATTCTATTTTTATGTTTAAATTAGTGCTTGTGCCAAATAAAGCCTTTGGGATGATTTTAATGATAGTAGAACTGATACGGTGCAAAAACAGAACTTTAACGTCCAGTGCAGAATTTCTGTGATTTTACTCGAACGTCTTTTTAAGCTAATTTTTCTACACAGTATTGTTATTAAAATTCCTCAGGTCTTACTAATTTTTCAGAATTTTTGGAGTTACATAAGTGTGGTACTTAATTATATCATTACGTACTATTCTGTTTTAGAGAGATTCTGTTTTTGCTTGCGTAGTTTGCTTATTTTGATGATGCCATGGATTGTATCGGGGAGTGTAAGTAATGGAGAATTTATAGTACAGTACCTTATTCAATAATAAAATATGAAACAATTTATAACAGCACCTAAAGTATTTGATATGTTTATTATACTAACAGATCTCATGAAGTTTCTCTTGGGTTTTATGTGCCGAAGTTTTCAAGTTTTGGGTGTTGTCACGATGGATGAAGGAATAAGGAGTCGTAAGAGCCTAAGATTGGGGATTCCCAAGGAACCCTAAGGTAATATATAGGAATAATCAAGCATCTTGCTTGGGGGTTGATACTTCTCCGTCGTATCTACTTTTTCGAACTCTTTTGCCCTTGTTTTGGACTCTAATTTGCATGATTTGAATGGAACTAACCTGGACTAACGCTGTTTTCAGAAGAATTGCCATGGTGTTGTTTTGCGCAGAAATAAAAGTTCTCGGAATGACCTGAAAATTTACGGAGAATTTTTCTGGAATTTACGAAAAATACTGGCGCAAGAATCAGCGGAGGAAGTGGAGTCGTGAGCCCACAAGCCCACCAGGCGTGCCCCTGGCCGCTCCTGGCAGGTTTGTGGAGCCCACGACGCTCCACCACCTCCAATCTCAGCTCTATTTAGTCCGTCTCGCCTGGAAAAAAATCAAGGAGAAGAGTTCATCACGTTTTATGATACGGAGGCGCCGCCACCTCCTGTTCTTCATCTCGAGGGCAGATCTGGAGTCCGTTTTGGGCTCCGGAGAGGGGAAATCGTCGCCATCGTCATCATCAGCCTTCCTTCATCGCCAATTCCATGATTCTCTTCACTGTTCGTGAGTAATCTCATCATAGGCTTGCTGGACGGTGATGGGTTGGATGAGATCTATCATGTAATCGAGTTAGTTTTGACGGGGATTGATCCCTAGTATCCACTATGTCCTGAGATTAATGTTGCTACTACTTTGCCATGCTTAATGCTTGTCACTAGGGCCAGAGTGCCATGATTTCAGATCTGAACCTATTATGTTGTCGCCAATATATGTGTGTGTTAGATCCTATCTTGCAAGTTGTAGTCACCTACTATGTGTTATGACCCGGCAACCCCGGAGTGACAATAGCCGGAACCACTCCCGGAGATGACCATAGTGTGAGGAGTTCATGTATTCACCAAGTGTTAATGCGTTGGTCCGGTTCTTTATTAAAAGGAGAACCTTAATATCCCATAGTTTCCAATAGGGCCCCGCTGCCACGGGAGGGATGGACAACAGATGTCATGCAAGTTCTTTTCCCTAAGCACGTATGACTACATACGGAATACATGCCTACATTAGATTGACAAACTGGAGTTAGTTACTTATCTCTCCGTGTTATAATTGTTGCATGATGAATCACATCCGGCATAATCATCCATCACCGATCCAATGCCTACGAGTCTTTTACTACTGGTCCTTGCTATGTTACTTTGCTGCTACTGCTGTCACTGCTGCTACTGTTACTCTGTTGCTACTGCTGTTACTCTGCTGCTACTGGTTACTGTTGTTACTGCTGCTATCACCCTACTTTTCTATTGAGACTTTGCTGCAGATACTAAATCTTTGAGGTGTGGTTGAATTGACAACTCAACTGCTAATACTTGAGAATATTCTTTGGCTTCCCCTTGAGTCGAATCAATAAATTTGGGTTGAATACTCTACCCTCGAAAACTGTTGCGATCCCCTATACTTGTGGGTTATCAAGACCATTTTCTGGCGCCGTTGCTGGGGAAGCACATCTATATTCTCTGAGTCACTTGGGATTTACGTCTGCTGGTCACTATGAGGAATTCGATAGATCCAAGAACTAAAGTCTTGCCCTCCACTATGAGGACAGGTAAGGAACTGCCATCTAGATCTACACTTGATTCACCTTCAGTTATGAGTAAGTTTGCGACATCACCTCCTGCTAGAAATCTTGATATGTCGCCTGTGCTTGATGATGCTACTTATGCTGCCCATGATGCTTATGATGATGCTATGCTTGATACTGCTTTGCCTGATGATGCTATGCTTGATACTGCTTTGCCTAATGATGCTATGCATGATACTGCTTTGCCACTAGGTGCATTCCTTGATGCACAAATTGCTAGAGTTGCTGCTAGATGTGATGATACTTCTGAAATTGCTGATATCATTGAAGTAGAATCTGCTATTTTGCCTGCTAGAACTAGCTCTCCTAGATATGAATTGCCATATATGCATGAGCGTTATGTTATGAAGGGAGAGATAGCTGAGGATTTTCTTGCGTGTAAGGATAGCTATCATGTTGAGAAATTACTGCTCAAGTGGAAAGAAAAATCTCTGAACGCTAGGATGAAATACGACCGGAAGTTTGCTACTTCGCCTATCTTTGTGGCCGATAAGGATTATGAATTCTCTGTCGACCCTGAGTTAACCACTTTGGTCGAATCTGATCCTTTTCACGGTTATGAGTCTGAAACGGTTGTAGCCCACCTTACCAAACTGCATGATATAGCCACCCTATTCACTAGTGAGGAAAAGATCCGCCACTACTATATCCTCAAGGTGTTTCCTTTCTCGCTAAAGGATGATGCTAAGACTTGGTTCACTTCTCTTGCTCCTGGTTGTGTGTGTAGCCCCCCAGGATATGGTCTACTACTTCTCTGAAAAATATTTCCCTGCCCAGAAGAAGCAAGCTGCCTTGCAGGAAATATACAACTTTGTGCAAGTTGAAGAAGAGAGTCTCCCACAAGCTTGGGGGAGGCTCGTCCATCTACCGAATGCTTTTCCTGATCACCCTCTCGAGAAGAATGAAATACTTGATATGTTCTATAATGGACTTACGGATGCTTCTAAAGACCACCTAGACAGTTGTGCTGGTTGTGTTTTTAGGGAACGAACCGTAGAACAAGCTGAGATCCTATTGAATAACATCTTGTGCAATGAGAATGATTGGACTATTCCCGAACCACCTCCTAAGACAACTCCGAAGAAAAGAGGTATTCTATTCCTCAGTCCTGAAGATATGCAAGAAGCTAAGAAATCTATGCGAGAGAAAGGGATTAAATCTGAAGATGTCAAAAATCTACCACCTATCAAAGAGATCCATGATCTTGATAACCCGATATAGGTAGTAGAAGTAAATTCTCTGCGTAGATTCGATGAGAGTGATATTCCTTTTGATAAACCTGCTAGCTTATGCGTGGATGAATTTGATAACTTTGTTGCCAAACAACAGAGTTTCAATGATTATGTTAGCAGACAATTGGAACAGAATGCTCGGATGCTTAGTCATTTAAGTGCTTGTGTGGACAGAAATGTCAATGATCTTAAGCTTCTGAGTTAACATGCCTCTATGGTTACTACTCAGGTCGAACAAGTACTTAAGGCTCAAAATGACTTGCTCAATGAGTTGAATGACAATTCTGTCAGAGTCGTCACTAGAGGCGTGAGTCCGTGACAACAGACCTTCCCCGGCAACGGCGCCAGAAAAATGCTGACTCCGTGACAGCAGACCTTCCCCTGCAACGGCACTAGAAGAATGCTGCTAGCACTCTCCGGCAATCGAAACTAGAAGAATGTTGTTGACGACCCACCAGCGTGCGGGATCGCAGCAGTTTTCGAGGGTAGAGTATTCGACCCAAATTTGTTGATACGCCTATAGGAGATGAGAGGATACTCTCAAGTATTAGCAGCTGAATGTGTCAGATTCAACCACACCTGAAAGATTAGTATCTGCCAGCAAGGTATCAGCAGCAAAGTAGTATGATAACAAAGGTGTCAGAAACGATCTGTTGATAGCAGACTATTCCTAACTGTCGTATCAATGGCGCCAGAAGTTGCCCGTGGACGGAAAATATTCTTTCCCATCAACGGCGCGAAGAAAAGTATTGTAGCAGGTAGCAGCAGAGTAACGAGTAATAGCAGTGGCAAAGAACAACAGTAGTGACAGCAGTAGCAAGTAGCAACGGTAGCAAGCGACAGTAGCAGCAGAGCAAGACAAGTAACAGCAGTAGCAGCAGAGCAAGACAAGTAACAACAGTAGCAGCAGAACAAGACAAGTAACAACAGTAGTAGGACAAACTCGTAGGCAATGGGTCGGTGATTTGTTTGGATGATATTCATCATGCAACAGTTATAACACAGAGAGATATGTGGCTAGCTCCCGTTCGTCAATGTGATGTAGGCATGCAGTCCGTGTGTCGTCATACGTGCTTAGGGAAAAGAACTTGCATGACATCTATTGTCCATCCCTCCCGTGGGAGCGGGGTCCAAAAGGAAACTACGGGATATTAAGGATCTCCTTTTAATGAAGAACCAGACCAACACATTAGCACTTGGTGAACACATGAACTCCTCAAACTATGGTCATCACCGGGAGTGGTTCCGGTTATTGTCACTCCGGGGTTGCCGGATCATAACACATAGTAGGTAACTACAACTTGCAAGATCGGATCTAAAACACACATATATTGGTGACAACATAGTAATTTCAGATCTGAAATCATGGCACTCGGGCCCTAGTGACAAGCATTAAGCATGGCAAAGTAGTAGCAACATCAATCTCAGAACATGGTGGATACTAGGGATCAATCCCCGTCAAAACTAACTCAATTACATGATAGATCTCATCCTACTCATCACCGCCCAGCGAGCCTACGAATAGATTACTCACGAACGACGAAGAGCTTCATGGAATTGGAGAGGGAAGAAGATTGATGATGACAATGGCGACGATTTCCCCTCTCCGGAGCCCAAAACGGATTCCAGATCTGCCCTCCAGATGAAGAACAGGTTGTGGCGGCGCCTCCATATTGCAAACACGACGAAATCTTCTCTTTTTTATTTTTCTGGGACGAAAGTGAACTTATAGAGCTGAGATTGGGGGCGGTAGAGCCACGTGGGCCCCACAAGCTTGCCATCCGCCACCAGGGGGGTGGCGGCCACAGGGCTTGTGGACCACTGGCCCACCCCCTCAGGTGGATCTTTGCGCAGGTATTTTTCATATTTTCCAAAAGTAATCTCCGTAAATTTTCAGGACGTTTGGAGAACTCTCATTTCAGCACAAAAATAACACCAAGGCAATTCTGCTGAAAACAACGTTAGTCCAGGTTAGTTCCATTCAAATCATGCAAATTAGAGTCCAAAACAAGGGCACAAGAGTTTGGAAAAGTAGATACGATGGAGACGTAGCAACTCCCCCAAGCTTAAAACCTTGCTTGTCCTTAAGCAACTCAGTTGACAAACTGAGAGAGAAAGAAAAACTTTGACAAACTCTGTTTGATCTTGTTGTTGCAACTATGTCTAACTCATAACCAGATTTTCAGCAAGATCACAAGTTAACCACATAAGCAAGTGACACAAAGGTCTCATGGTAAACTAATATCAATGGCATAATCAGCTAACGAGCAAATAATAATGAGTTTCAAATACCAACACTTCAATCAAAACAAGCATGAAGCAATATGAATAGGTGGTGTCTCGCTAGCTCTTTCTGAGACCGCAAAACATAAATGCAGAGCACTTTCAAAGATCAAGGGCCGACTAAACATTGTAATTCATAGCAACGAAGATCCAGTCATAGTCATACTCAATATCAATCAAAACCAAAGCATAAAAATGACAGAGGTGCTCTCTAATTGGTGCTTATATAAGAGGAGGATGACCCGACAGGAAAATAAATAGACAGGCCCTTCGCAGAGCGAAGCATTGATTTGCAGAGGTGCCAAAGCTCAAGCTTTGAAAACAGAGATAATAATTTTGGGTGGCATGCTTTCATTGTCAACGCAATGACCAAGAGTTCTCAATATCTTCCATGCTACTCATGCTATAGGCGGTTCCCAAACAGAAAAGTAAAGTTTTAACTCCCCCACCACCAATCAATCACACTCCACGGCTAGCCGAATCCTCGGGTACCGTCCATACTAACATCAATCCGGGGGAGTCTTGTTTTACAGTTATGTTTTCGATTCAAGCGTGGAACTCGACATTCCAATTACCGGCCCCTTTCTCGTGAATGATAGTGAATAAACACATGTCGAGGATAACACTCCTAGCATGGAAGATACCAATAGCCCCCTGTCACCACATGAGCGGTTCGGGCATGCAAAACAAATTATTTCTTGAAGGTTTAGAGAGTGGCACATGCAAATTTACTTGGAATGGCAGGTAGATACCGCAAATAGGTAGGTATGGTGGACTCTCATGGAAAAACTTTTGGGTTTATGGAAGTGGATGCACAAGCAGTATTCCGCTTAGTACAAGTGAAGGCTAGCAAAATACTGGGAAGCGACCAACTAGAGAGCGACAACAGTCATCAAGATGCAATGAGTTTGATTAACATTGAATGCAAGCATGAACAGGATATAAATCACCATGAACACGAACATCATAGAGGCTATGTTGATTTTGTTTCAACTACATGCATGAACATGCGCCAAGTCAAGCCACTTGAATCATTCAAAGGAGAATGCCATCCTATCATACTACATCATAGTCATCTCAAAATCTATGTTGGCATTCAAGACAAACCATTATAAGCTCTTAGCTAATTAAGCATGGCATCAGAAACTATGATCTCTAAGTTGTCATTGCAAACATGGTTCTCTCACAACAAAGCTGAATCTGGGATGACAAGCTAGTCATATTTACAAAAACAAAATAGATAGAGTTCGTACCAGCTTTTCCAGTCTCAGTCACTTCATCATATGTCATCATTATTGCCTTTCATTTGCATGATCGAACAATGTGAACAATAATAAGAGCATTGGACTAATTTGAATCTGCAGGCAAACAGAAAGGAGAAGACAAAGTAATGTGGCTTTTTGAAAGCTAAATAGGTATGCATGCAAGAACCACTAAACATTGTAACCAATATCTTCTACCTTGACCCAAAGAAAAAGAAAACTATTTACACGGGAAAGCTCCCAGCAAGCAAAAGAAGAAAGAAAAATCTTTTTGGGTTTTCTCAAAAGGACACAAAACAAGAAAACAAAAATAAACTAGCATGGATAATACAGTGGCAAAGTGTGAACACCGGCTAACAAAGTGAAAGCATAGGCATGAATGTAAAGTCGGTGAGAACACGTACTCCCCCAAGCTTAGGCTTTTGGCCTAGCTTGGTCTACTCCCATGGATGGTCTTGGCGAAACCCAAAATCATAATGGATGTTATACGAGAGTGCTACAACCACTGCCTGAATAGCTGCCTCACGTAGTCGAGCAGTCGTCGCCTCCCTCTCATACACCTCTGCCTCTCCTATGGTTATGTAGTATCTTTGTTTTACCTGAAAGTCAAAGAAAGCAGGAGCAGGAAGGGTAATATGGTAAACACGCTGCCGGTTAAATATCAAGCAGTATAGGAGGGATCCATGATCTCTCTCAAGGAACTGGTAGCGTGTTAGAGCGACACGATCAAGGTAGGCTATACGGAGAGGATGGTCTTCTGAACGGATGGATACTCCAAGAAAATTTGCTAAGCGTGTAGCATAAACTCCACCAAATAAACCCCCCTCACTGGCATTATTATTCAGCCTCCTTGCTATTATAGCTCCCATATTGAAGCTCCTGTCACCTGTTACTGCGCTCTTGAGGATACTAAGGTCAGAAGCACATAGGTGACAATGTGCACCCTTGCCGTTAATGCACCTACCTATGAAGAGGGCAAAGTAGTGCAAGGCAGGGAAATGGATGCTTCCTATGGTGGCTTGCGTCATATCTCTGGTTTCTCCAACAGTTATATTGGAGACAAAGTGTCTGACCCGAAGACTTAGAAGGATCATTAATACTACCCCCATCGGGTATCTTGCAAATCCTATTGAAATCCTCCAAATCCATGGCGTAGGATTTATCGTATAGATCAAACAGTATGGATGAGTCACGACCAACTGAAAATTTAAATCTACGCACGAAAGAGGCAGTGAGCATAGCATACTGTTCACATTTATCTGAGAGGAATTCTTCTAACCCGGCATTGCGGACAAGTGTATCAAACTCATCCTGGAAGCCTGCTTCGATCATGAACTCATCGGAAGGCCATTCACATGGTTGTACTGGTGCTTCCCTTAGTTGATAAGGTTCGGGCTCCCGAAAAGAAAGACGGGGACCTTTCTTACTTGAGGAACCACCATGAAACTTCCTCCTGAACATAATTTCCTTTTGCTGAAATTTTTGAAGTTCAAGAGAAAAGTGAATGAAGACCAACCACACCTTGTAACAATTACTCCTACTAGTGCCTAGAGACCGTATCACGCGCTAAAACTACTTGGGACCAGCTAAAATCAACATTTCTAGCTCAAGAACAGGGTCACCAAGGTAGCAAGAATACGCGAAGGATAAAGCACTAGAGCAAAAACTAATTGGACCAATGGAGGAGTCACTTACCAAGGAGTAATTTCCCCAAAACGGTTCGAAGAATGGTGCTTTGAGCAAGGAGATCGAAAATCACAGCCAAAAGAGCAAGAACACGGGTTTGAGTTGTGAAACAATTTTTTCTGGAGGTGGAAGAAGAGGATGGGAGCTGGAATGAGTGGAGGGGGTCCCTGTGGGCCCCACAAGCTTACTAGCCGCCACCAGGGGGTGGCGGTGGCAGGGCTTGTGGCCCACTGGTCAGGCCCCCAGGCCAGCTCTCAGGCCTAGTAATTTTCAAATATTCCAGAAAAAATCATACTAAATTTTCAGGACCATCGGAGGAGTTTTATTTTCGGGGTATTCTTCTCCGGGACGCTAAAACAGAAAACAGGAAAAACTAAACTAATTCTATCATTTTTCTTCTAAGCAACAGAAAATGAAAGCTCAAAACAGAGGTATGTGACTCTTTGATTCATCCATTTCATGGTCATCGAAAGAAATCTGTCAATGGGGTTGATCAAGTCCTCATGACAAAACCTTTTCGAATTGCAAGAGAGAACGGAGAATGTTTGAATAGCCACTAAGTCACCTCAATGGGGATATGTATCTCCCCGACAAGCAAATGATACTTCATCTTGACACGAGGAATAGGGCATTCAAAGCTCCCAATAAGAATCGATGAAGTCTTTTCGATAGCATTGATGCAATGTACTTGATATCGTTTCTTCGGAAAGTGCACTGTGTGCTCATTACCATTGGCATGGAAAGTGACATTGCCTTTGTTGCAATCTATAACAGCCCCTGCAGTGTTTAAAAGGGGTCTTCCGAGGATGACAGCCATGTCATCGTCCTTGGGAATATCCAAGATAACAAAGTCTATTAAGATAGTGGTGTTAGCAACCACAACAGGCACATCCTCGCAAATGCCGATAGGGAGAGCAGTTGATTTCTCAGCCATTTGTAGAGAAATTTCAGTGGGTGTCAACTTATCCAATTCAAGTCTACGATAAAGAGAGAGCGGCATAACACTAACACCGGCTCCAAGGTCACATAAGGCAGTTTTTACGTAGTTTCCTTTAATGGAGCAAGGTATTGTGGGCACTCCGGGATCACCAAGTTTCTTAGGAGTTCCACCTTTGAAAGTGTAATTGGCAAGCATGGTGGAGATCTCAAGATCTGGTATCTTCCGTTTATTAGTCACGATATCTTTCATGTACTTGGCATACGGAGACATCTTGAGCATATCAGTTAACCACATCTGCAGAAAGATGGGTCTTATCATCTCAACGAAGCGCTCAAAATCTTCATCATCCTTTTTCTTGGATGGCTTAGGAGGAAAGGGCATAGATCTCTAAACCCATGGCTCCCTTTCTTTACCATGCTTCCTAGCAGTGAAGTCATTCTTATCGTATTTCTTAGGTTGTGGGTTATCAGGATTAACCGTAGGTTCAATCTCCACATCCTCATCATTGCTAGGTTGAGCATTATTATGAACATCACTGTCCATATTGTCACCAGGTTCATGTTCATCACCAGATTGTGTTTCTGCATCAGACGCAGAAATATCATTAGGTTCTTCAGGTGTGACAGTATTTGGTGAACTGGCATGTAGGTTTCTATGATCCTTCTTCTTCTCCTTAGGATGAATAGGTGTATCAGCATTGATTCCTTGAGAATCTTGATCAATTCTCTTAGGATGACCTTCAGGATACAAAGGTTCCTGAGTCATTTTGCCTCCTCTAGTAATGACTCTGACAGAGTTGTCATTTAATTCATTGATCAAGTCATTCTGAGCTTTAAGTACTTGTTCTACCTGAGTAGTAATCATAGAGGCATGTTTACTCAGAAGCTTCAGATCATTGACATTTCTGTCTACACAAGCACTTAAATGGCTAAGCATACGAGTACTTTGTTCCAAATGTCTGCTAACATAATCATTGAAACTCTTTTGTTTCGCAACAAAGTTGTCAAATTCATCAAAGCATAGGCTAGCAGGTTTGTCAAAAGGAATATCACTCTCATCAAACCTACGCAGAGAATTCACTTCTACTACTTGTATCGGGTTATCGAGACCATGGATCTCTTCAATAGGTGGTAGATTTTTGACATCTTCAGATCTAATGCCTTTCTCTTGCATAGATTTCTTGGCTTCTTGCATATCTTCGTGACTGAGGAATAGAATACCTCTTTTCTTAGGAGTTGGCTTAGGAGGTGGTTCGGGAATAGTCCAAGAATTATCGCTGATCAAGATGTTATTCAGTAGGGTCTCAGCTTGTTCTACAGTTCGTTCCCTAAAAACACAACCGACACAACTATCTAGGTGGTCTCTAGAGGCATCAGTAAGTCCGTTATAGAAGATATCAAGTATCTCATTCTTCTTAAGAGGGTGATCAGGCAAAGCATTTTGTAGCTGGACGAGCCTCCCCCAAGCTTGTGGGAGACTCTCTTCTTGGAGTTGAGCAATGTTGTATATTTCCTGCAAGGCAGCTTGCTTCTTATGGGCAGGGAAATATTTCTCACAGAAGTAATGGACCATATCCTGGGGACTACTCACACATCCACGAGCAAGAGAGGTGAACTAGGCTTTAGCATCATCCTTTAGAGAGAAAGGAAACAACTTAAGGATGTAGTAGTGGCGGATCTTATTCTCACTAGTAAAAAGGGTGGCTATATCGTGTAGTTTGGTAAGATGGGCTAGGACCGCCTCATACTCATAACCGTGAAAAGTGTCAGATTCGACTAGAGAGATTATCTCAGGGTCGACAGAGAATTCATAATCCTTATCGGTGATAAAGATAGGTGAAGTGGCAAACTTCGTGTCGTATTTCACCCTAGCTTTCAGAGATTTTTCCTTCCACTTGAGAAGTAATTTCTCAGTGTCATAGGCATCCTTACACGCAAGAAAATCCTCAACTATTTCTCCCTCCATAACTTAACCCTCAGGTATATCAGGCAATTCATATCTAGGAGAGCTAGATCTAACAGGAGCAAAAGCAGGTTCTATCTCAATAGTATCGACAGTTTCAGAAGAATCACGAGCATTGGCAGTAACTCTAGCAATATGAGCATCAAGGAACACCCCTAGTGGAACATCAGGCAAAGTAGTGTCTCTAGCAGCATCAAGCATAGCATCTCTAGCATCATCAGGCAAAGCAGTATCAGGCATAACATCTTTAGCGGTATCAAGCATAGCATCATCACGCATAGTATTAAGCATAGCATCTCTAGTTGTAGCATCATAAGCATCATCAAGCATAGGCGACACATCAAGATTTCTAGCAGGAGGTGATGTCGCAAACTTACTCATAGCTGAAGGTGAATCAAGTGCAGAGCTAGATGGCAGTTCCTTACCTCCCCTCATAGTTGATGGCAAGACTTTGGTTTTTGGATCCTTCAGATTCTTCATAGTGATCAGCAGATATAAATCCCAAGTGACTCAGAGAATATAGCAATACCTCCCCGGCAACGACGCCAGAAAAATGCTGACTCCGTGACAGCAGACCTTCCCCGGCAACGGCGCCAGAAAAATGCTGACTCCGTGACAGCAGACCTTCCCCTGCAACGGCACCAGAAGAATGCTGCTAGCACTCTCTCGCAATCGAAACTAGAAGAATGTTGTTGAGGTTCTCCTTTTAATGGAAACTATGGGATATTAAGGTTCTCCTTTTAATAAAGAACCGGACCAACGCATTAGCAATTGGTGAACACATGAACTCCTCAAACTATGATCATCACTGGGAGTGGTTCCGGTTATTGTCACTCCGGGGTTGCCGGATCATAACACATAGTAGGTAACTGCAACTTGCAAGATCGGATCTAAAACACACATATATTGGTGACAACATAATAATTTCAGATCTGAAATCATGGCACTCGGGCCCTAGTGACAAGAATTAAGCATGGCAAAGTAGTAGCAACATCAATCTCAGAACATGGTGGATACTAGGGATCAATCCCCGTCAAAACTAACTCGATTACATGATAGATCTCATCCTACTCATCACCGCCCAGCGAGCCTACGAATAGATTACTCACGAACGACGAAGAGATTCATGGAATTGGAGAGGGAAGAAGGTTGATGATGACGATGGCGACGATTTCCCCTCTCCGGAGCCCAAGACGGACTCCAGATCTGCCCTCCAGATGAAGAACATGTCGTGGCGGCGCCTCCGTATCGCAAACGCGATGAAATCTTCTCTTTTTATTTTTTCTGGGACGAAAGTGAACTTATAGAGCTGAGATTGGGGCGGCAAAGCCACATGGGCCCCACAAGCTTGCCATCCGCCACCAGGGGGGTGGCGGCTACAGGGCTTGTGGCCCACTGGCCCACCCCCTCAGGTGGATCTTTGCGTAGGTATTTTTCATATTTTCCAAAAATAATCTCCGTAAATTTTCAAGACGTTTGGAGAACTTTCATTTCTGCACAAAAACAACACCAAGGCAATTCTGCTGAAAACAACGTCAGTCCAGGTTAGTTCCATTCAAAGCATGCAAATTAGAGTCCAAAACAAGGGCAAACGAGTTTGGAAAAGTAGATACGATGGAGACGTATCAAGGCGTAGAATGACCCAGGAACCTTTGTATAGTGAGGGTCATCCGAAGAGAATTGAACAAGATTCTCAAGGAGTTAGCATTGATGCACCTAGTCATCCTAGAAAGAAGAAGAAAGATGATAGGAACTTGCACGCTAGCAACCCTGTTGCTGCTACACCTGAGAGTCCAAACGATGTCTCTGTCTCTGATGCTGAAACACAATCTGTTGATGAACATGAGCCTAATGATGATATCAATAGTGATGTTCATGAAGATGCTCAACCTAGCAATGATAAGGATGTGGAGATTGAACCAGTTAATCTTGATGACCCACAACCTAAGAATAGAAGATACGATAAGAATGACTTCACTGCTAGGAAGCATGGTAAAGAAAGGGAACCATGGGTTCAGAAACCCATGCCCTTTCCTCCCAAACCATCCAAGAAAAAGGATGATGAGTATTTTGAGCGATTCGTTGAAATGATTAGACCTGTCTTTCTGCAAATGCGTTTGATAGATATGCTCAAAGTCTCTCCATATGCTAAGTACATGAAGGATATTGTGACTAATAAGAGGAGGATACCTGAGGTTGAGATTTCCACCATGCTCCCTAATTATACCTTCAAGGGGGGAACTCCTAAGAAACTAGGTGATCCCGGAGTGCCCACTATACCTTGCTCCATTAAAGGTAACTACGTTAGAACTCCTTTATGCGACCTTGGAGCCGGTGTTAGTGTTATGCCTCTCTTTCTTTATCATAGACTTGAACTGGATAAGTTGACACCCACTGAAATCTCTCTGCAAATGGCCGACAAATCAACTGCTTTCCCTATCGGCATTTGCGAGGATGTGCCTGTTGTGGTTGCTAATGTTACTATCTTAACGGACTTTGTTATTCTGGATATTCCCGAGGACGATGCCATGGCGGTCATACTTGGAAGACCCTTTTTAAACACTGCAGGGGCTGTTATAGATTGCAACAAAGGCAATGTCACTTTCCATGTCAACGGTAATGAGCATACGGTGCACTTTCCGAAGAAACAATATCGAGTACATTGCATCAATGCTATCAAAAAAACTTCATCGATTCTTATTGGGAGCTTCGAATGCACTATTCCTCTTGTTAAGATGAAGTATGATTTGCTTGTTGGGGAGATACACATCCCCGTTGAGGTAACCTAGTGACTATTCAAAAATTCTCCGTTCTCTTTTGCGATTAGAAAAAGTTTGTCAAGGAAACTTGATCAACCTCATTGACGGATCTCTTTCGATGACCATGAGATGGATGAATCGAGGAGTCACAAACCTCTGTTCCAAGCTTTCACTTTAGGTTGCTTAGAAGAAAAATGATAGATTTACTTTAGTTTTCCCTGTTTTCGCTTTTAGCATCCTGTGGAAAAGTACCCCGAAAATAAAAGTTCTCCGAACGTCGTGAAAATCAAGTATGATTTTTTCTGGAATTTTTGAAAAATAGTGAGACGAAGAACTAGTCTGGGGGCTGCACCAGTGGGCCACAAGCCCTGGAGGCGCAGGCACCCCCCTGGACGTGCCTACCTGGCTTGTGGGGCCCACGTGCACCCCCTCCACTCATTCTAGCTCCCATCTGCTTCTCCTACCTCCAGAAAAAATCTTTTCAGAGCTCAAACTCGTGTTCTTGCTCTTCTTGCTGGGATTTTCGATCTCTTTGATCAAAGCACCATTCTCCGAACTTTTTTGGGGAAATTACTCCTTGGTAAGTGACTCCACCATTGGTCCAATTAGTTTTTGCTCTAGTGCCTTATACTTCACGTATTTTTGCTGCCTTGGTGACCCTGTTCTTGAGCTTTGCATGCTAATTTTAGCTGGTCCCAAGTAGTTTTGATGCATAATATGGCCTCTAGGCACTTGTGGGAGTAGTTGCTATGAGTTTTGTTGAGCCTTACTCAATTTTCCTTAGAGTCACTAAAAATTTCAGAATTTTTCAGAGATAGAAAAGGGAAAAGATGAGGAGGTTCTTAAGAGGCTCTTCATGCCATGACCCCAAGGATGATGTAAGTGAGAAGAAGCCCAAGTATCCGGTCCCTCGAGTCGCAGAAGTTTGAGCATGCGAGTGGCCAAGCGATGTGTTCTTATGCGCCGCCGGACTTTATGAGGACTTTTATCACTTGGTGGAGAACGCATGCCTTACCGCCTTCGTTGAAGATAAGTGTCTGCAATACCTCCTCCTCACTAATATCTTCGTGCAAAGCTTTAAATTCTATCCGAGGAAGAATCCTCCTATGGTTGAGTTCAAATTATATGATATCCCCCAGCGCATGTCACTCCAGGATTTTTGCAATGTTTGCAAATTACCTTTTGTGGGGATATTCATGAACCTCGTCCACGGGACTTGGAGGCTTTCATCGATACAATTGCTGTAGGAGAGGAGAGAGGAGTGTCTTACGCTAGAGCTGCTAGCATTCATTTTCTCGTGCTTTGGTACTTCTCACTATTTGTGGAAAATTGTTTGATTGGCCATGGGAAAGCTGGGTCACTTAGTTCCCCAGATCTTGCGGTCTTGCGCGAAGCCCTTATAATGATAAAACTTATAGCTTGGGCGCTATAGTAGCCCAACGGTTGAACTTGAACCGTTCTAAAGGTGTTGTCTATGGAGGTATCTATGCTACCCGTCTTGCCAGACACTTTGAGATACCTATTAGACTAGACGAGGAAGAAGAGATTCTTATTCCCGAGATATATCTAGATTATGATAGCATGGTTCGCCATGACTTTCTTGATAGAGATATAAATAGAAGGATGATTTATAACCTAGTATTTAGCCAGGGTACTCGTGAGACTATTACTTTGCCTGCTCCTTCTTTGTTCAATCTTCATGCAGGCAGGTACATTATTATGCCCTCGGACATCTACGCATATTGGGGTTTGGCCCAACCACAGGTGCCCGTGCCCGAGCCACGAGTCGAGTACCAGACGCCAGTTTATCAGTGGGAGCCATAGGAGATCACACAGCAGTGGCATCCTCAGTCCACTCCGGAGTACCCCGGAGCTGGTTATTTCCCTCCGTGGGAGTAGACCAAGTTAGGACAAAAGCTTAAGCTTGGGGGAGTACGTGTTTCTCACCGACTTTACATTCTTGCTTATGCTTTCACTTTGTTCGTCGGTGATCACACTTTGCCACTGTCTCATCCATGCTAGTTTATTTTCTTTCTCTCGTTTTCTTTTCGTGTGTTTGTCTAGTTTGAGAAAACCAAAAAAGATTTTCTTTCCCTTCTTTTGCTTGTTGGGAGCTTTCCCGTGTAAATAGTTTTCTTTTTCTTTGGGTCAAGGTAGGAGACCATGGTTACACTATTTAGTGGCTCTCACATGCATACCTGTTTAGCTGTCAAAGAGCCATATTACTTTGTCTTCTCCGTTGTGTTTGCCTGCAGATTCCAGATTTAGTCCAATGCACGAGCAAACTTATTATTGTTCACATCATTCGGTCGTGCAAGTGAAAGGCAATAATGACGATATATGATGAAGTGACTGAGCCTGGAAAAGCTGGTATGAACTCAATCTATTTTGTTTTTGTAAATATGACCATCTCACTATTCCTAGTTCAACTTTGTTGTGAGAGAAACATGTTTGCAATCACAACTTAGAGATCATAGTTTCTGATGCCATGCTTAATTAGCTAGGAGCTTATAATGGTTCGTCTTGGTTGCCCACATGAATTTTGAGATGACTATGATGTTGTATGATAGGATGGTATCGTCCTTTGAATGATTCAAGTGGCTTGACTTGGCGCATGTTCACACATGTAGTTGAAACAAAATCAACATAGCCTCTATGATATTCATGTTCATGGTGATTTATGTCCTACTCATGCTTGCACTCAATGTTAGTTAATCTCAATGCATTTTGATGACTGTTGTCGCTCTCTACTTGGTCGCTTCCCAGTATTTTGATAGCCTTCACTTGTACTAAGCGGGAATACTGCTTGTGCATCCACTTCCATAAACCCAAAGTTGTTCCAGATGAGTCCATCATACCTAACTATATGCGGTATCTACCTGCCGTTCCAAGTAAATTTGCATGTGCCACTCTCTAAACCTTCAAGAAATAATCTGTTTTGCATGCCCGAACCGCTCATGTGGTGAAAGGGGGCTATCAGTATCTTCCATGCTAGGCGTGTTATCCTTGATAAGTGTTTATTCCCTATCATTCATGAGAAAGGGGTCGGTAATTGGAATTCCCAGTTCCATGCTCAAATCGAAAAGATAATTGCAAACAAAGCTCCCCCAGGATTGATGTTGGTATGGATGGTACCCGAGTATTCGGCTAGTCGTGGAGTGTGATTGATTGGTGGTGGGGGAGTCAAAACTTTACTTTTCTGTTTGGGAACCGCCTATAGCATGTGTAGCATGGAAGATGGTGAGAACTCTTAGTCATTGCGTTGACAATGAAAGCATGCCACCCAAAATTATTATATCTGTTTTTAAAAGCATGAGCTCTGGCTGCTCTCCAAATCAATGCTTCCCTCTGCGAAGGGCCTGTCTATTTATGTTCCTGTTGAGTCATCCTCCTCTTGTAAAAGCACCAAGTAGAGAGCACTTCTGTCATTTTTATGCTTTGCTTTTAACTGTGTTGAGTATGACTGTGACTGGATCTTCTTTGCCATGAATTACAATGTTTAGTCAGCCCTTGGTCTTTGAAGGTGCTGTGCATTTATGTTTTGCGGTCTCAGAAAGAGCTAGCGAGATACCATATGTTCGTACTGCTTCATGATTGTCTTGATTGAAGTGTTGACGTTTGAGACTTATTATTATTTTCTCGCTAGTTGATTATGCCATTGATATGAGTTTACCGTGAGACCTAGATGTCATTTGCTTATGTGGTTTGCTTGTGATCTTGCTGAAACTATGGATATGAGTTAGACATAGTTGCAACAACAAGATCAAACAGAGTTCGTCAAAGTTTTTCTTTTGTCTCTTTCAGTTTGTCAACTGAATTGCTTGAGGACAAGCAAGGCTTTAAGCTTGGGGGAGTTCATACATCTCCATCGTATCTACTTTTCTGAACTGTTTTGCCCTTGTTTTGGACTCTAATTTGCATGATTTCAATGGAACTAACCCGGACTAACGCTGTTTTCAGCAGAATTGCCATGGTGCTGTTTTCGCGCAGAAATAAAAGTTCTCGGAATGACCTGAAAATTTACGGAGAATTTTTCTCGAATTTATGAAAAATACTGGCGCAAGAATCAGCGAAGGAAGTGGAGCCATGAGCCCACAAGCCCACCACGCGCGCCCCCCTGGCCGCGCCTCACAGGCTTGTGGGGCCCACCACGCTCCACCGCCTCCAATCTCAGCTCTATTTAGTCCGTCTCGCCCGAAAAAAAATCAAGGAGAAGAGTTCATCCCGTTATACGATACGGAGGCGCCGCTACCTCCCATTCTTCATCTGGAGGGCAGATCCGGAGTCCGTTTTGGGCTCCAGACATGGGAAATCGTCGCCATTGTCATCATCAACCTTCCTTCATCGCCAATTCCATGATGCTCTTCACCGTTCGTGAGTAATCTCATCGTAGGCTTGCTGGACGGTGATGGGTTGGATGATATCTATCATGTTATCGAGTTAGTTTTGACGGGGATTGATCCCTAGTATCCACTATGTTCTGAGATTGATGTTGCTACTACTTTGCCATGGTTAATGCTTGTCACTAGGGCCCGAGTGCCATGATTTCAGATCTGAACCTATTACGTTGTCGCCAATATATGTGTGTTTTAGATCCTATCTTGCAAGTTGTAGTCACCTACTATGTGTTATGACCCGGCAACCCCGGAGTGACAATAGCCGGAACCACTCCCGGAGATGACCATAGTATGAGGAGTTCATGTATTCACCAAGTGTTAATGCGTCGGTCCGGTTCTTTATTAAAAGGAGAACCTTAATATCCCGCAGTTTCCATTAGGACCCCGCTGCCACGGGAGGGATGGACAATAGATGTCATGCAAGTTCTTTTCCCTAAGCACGTATGACTACATACGGAATACATGCCTACATTAGATTGACGAACTGGAGCTAGTTACTTATCTCTCCATGTTATAACTGTTGCATGATGAATCACATCCGGCATAATCATCCATCACCGATCCAATGCCTACGAGTCTTTTACGACTGGTCCTTGCTATGTTAGTTTGCCGCTACTGGTGTCACTGCTGCTACTGTTACTCTGTTGCTACTGCTGTTACTCTGTTGCTACTGGTTACTGTTGCTACTGCTGCTATCACCCTACTTTGCTACTGATACTTTGCTACTGATACTTTGCTGCAGATACTAAATGTTTTAGGTGTGGTTGAATTGACAACTCAACTTCTAATACTTGAGAATATTCTTTGGCTTCCCCTTGAGTCGAATCAATAAATTTGGGTTGAATACTCTACCCTCGAAAACTGTTGCGATCCCTTATACTTGTAGGTTATCAGGGGTGCCCCGGAAGGCATCGTCTCTTTCGTCTCAATCCATCGGTATGCCACATGGAGCTGTATTTTCATTCATCACATGATATGAGTTTTTCTTGGAGCGTCGTTTGCTTTAGTTTGCTTTTAGTTTTAGTTTTACACAATAATTGTTCTCTGAATACACCCACTTGAGAGAGACACAAGATCACTATGATTTATTAGAATACCCTATGTGCTTTACTTATATCTTTTGAGCCTAGCACTTGCTCCACTCTTTACTTATATCTTTTAGAGCATGGTGGTGTATTGATTTTAAATAAATAATCGCACTTCGTTCATCACTTATTTTTTAGAGTTAATAAATAGATACGGTAATTTTCATGGTTTATAGGACTACTCCAAAAATAGTAGGTATTCAATGAGTGCGTAATCAAAACCACATGTAGCACATAAAAGAGAAATCATGGTTAGTGATATTAATGTGGTAATGTGAAAGGGCGTGCATGCATGATCATTGCTTAATATAAGTATCATGCATTAGAGTTTGTTAACTTGTTGTTCATCTAAATTTTTTATGGCATGGTGATGATGTGTGATCATACTTATTTGTTGTTGAAGTCCTAGTGTTGTTTAAGTCGGGGGCGCGTGATGGTTGACCCCTATCAACCTCCTCCCTAGGGGCATGTGATTAGTGCTTTTTTTTGAGAGAGCTAATAAAATCTTTCAATAAGTATGTGAGTTCTTTATGAATAATGTGAATCCATGCATATACGCACTCTCACCTCCACATATTTGGTAGCCTCTTCGGTACCGTGCATTGTCCATTCTCACCTCGAGGATCGGTGCAATCTTTGCCGGTGCATCAAAAACCTGTGACATGATATGTTGTGTTGCACATAAACCTCATTATATCTTCCTCAAAACAGCCACCATACCTACCTATCATGGATTTTCCATAGCCATTCTGAGATATATTGCCATGCAACTTCCACCGTCACATCATATGACTTGTACTTCCATTGTCATATTGCTTTGCAGGATCATATAAGTTGACATATTATTTAGGGCAAAGCCCCTGTTCATCATTTTTATACATGTTACGCTTGATCATTATAAATCTTGGCACACTGCCAGAGGTATTCATATAGAGTCATACTACAGTTTTTTATGTTGAGTTGTAAGTAAATAAAAGTGTGATGATCATCATTATTAGGACACTTTCTAAGTGAGGAAAGAATGATGGAGACAAAGATTCCCCCACAAGTAGGGATGAGACTCTGTACGAGAAATAGAAAAGGACAAAAAGAAAAAAATAAAAAAAGAAGAAAGAGAAATAAATGAGAGAAAAGAGGGAAGCGGCAGTGCTACTACCTCTTTTTCCACGCTTGTGCCTCAAAGTGGCACCATTTTCTTCATCTAGAGAGTCTTTCGTTTTTTCACTTCCATATACTAGTGGGAATTTTTCATTATAGAACTTGGCCTGTATATTCGAATGACAGGCTTCCTCAAATGCCTCAGGTCTTCATGAGCAAGCAAGTTGGATGCACACCCACTTAGCTTCATTTGAGCTTTCATACACTTATAGCTCTAGTGCATCCATTTGCATGGCAATCGCTACTCTTCGCATTGATATCTATTGATGGGCATCTCCATAGCATGTTGATACACCTAGTTGATGCCAGACTTTCTTCTCCACTTTCACCCTTTTGAAACCTACACCATATTTTATTCCACCTTTATGATATATCCATGTTTCACGCTCATATATTGAGTGAGTAATAAAAAGCTAAAGCGTGTTAAAGAGTACAACCCAATTGCGTGACTTGACACCAGGGTGCTTAACATTTGTATTTATGTGGTGAATACGGAGCCATGATATGCTTATATGATAAAACAAATAGGGGGTGAACATTCTTTAATGATGGTATATTTTGAAACTTGATGATTATGTTGCTTATGTTTATGAATATCACTATGTTGATGTTTATTAATTCATCGTTTCTCAATGATCAAACCTGCAATAGATTACATGTTGGGTAGCATGTCACATCAAAATTCTATTTTTATCATTTACCTACTTGAGGATGAACAATAATTAAGCTTGGGGATGTTGATATGTCTCTGACGTATCTACAAATTTTTATTGTTCCATGCTACAATATTACCATTTTAGGATGCTTTTAGGGTGTTTATATGCCAATTAATATTATTTTTTAGCACTAACCTATCAACCCAGTGCCCGGTGCCAGTTGTTATTGTCTGCATGTTTTTGGCTTTCCAGGTTTACAGTACCAAATGGAGTCTAATTCCCATGAAACTTTTTTATGATTGTTTTGGACCAAAAGAAGACCTCGAAGCTTCAGGAGGAGACCAGATGCTGCACGAGGGAAGGAGCACACAACAGGGCGTCCCCTGATGTGTGCTGCCCCCCTCGCGTGGCCCCCGACATCCCTCTGCGGCCTATAAATTCTAAAATATCCCAAAACCCTATGAGAGCCACCAGAAACACTTTTTTCGCCACCGGTAGTCTTTGTTTTGCTGTGTGCCCATTTGGAGCCCTGTTCCGATGTCATGCCGGAGGGGGATCAATCATGGAGGGCCTCTACATCAACCTTGTTGCTCCCATGGTAATGTGTGAGTAGTTTACCATAGACCTACAGTTCCATATTTAGTACCTAGATGGCTATCTCTCTATATATCTCTTGATCTTCAATACAATGATCATCACATCTTCGCTTTGATCTATCTGATATAATTCTTTTGTGCGTTGCGTTTGTTGGGATCCAATAAATTGTGGGTTTATATTCAGATTATTCATGATAAAGATTTTAGTCTTCTTTGAATTCTATTATGATTCTTATTTGCATGATTATTATAGCTTCATAAATCTCTCATATCTATTGAAATAGTTTGGCCAACTAGATTGATATTTCTTCAGTGAGAGGGGTGTGTTGTAGTGGGTTCAATCTATCGAAGTTCTATATCCTAGTGACAGACACAGAAAAGGACATGGCTTTCTATTGTTGCCAGTAAGGATAAAAATTTGGAGTTAATTCATATTGATTGAGTTCTCTTTGTCTACAACATGTCATTGTTCTCCAAGTATTACTCTATTTTACTTAATACTCTAGATGCATGCTGGATAGTGGTCGATGGGTGGAGTAAGAGTAATAGGTGCGGGCAGGAGTCGGACTATTTGATTTTGGACGTGATGGCTATATATACATGATCATTATCTTGAATATCACATAACTATGTGCTTTTCTATCAATTGCCCAACGGCAATTTGTTTACCCACCGTATGCCTACTACATGAGAGATGCAATTAGGGAAAACTACAACCCACGGGTCTATTCACCTATATGTTTACAACCGGTACAATTACCTCGCTATATTTATTTACTTTGCAATTATCAACTATCATCTACACACTTTACTTTCTTGCAAACAATGAGTCCAAGGGGATTGACAACCCTCTTGCCCGCGTTGGGTGCAAGTGTTTGCTTCTTTGTGTGCACTCGCTCAAGACGGGGGTTGGTTGTTACTCCTATTGGTTCGATAAACCTTGGTTCTCTACTAAGGGAAATAGTTATCTATATTGTGTTGCATCACCCGTTCCTCTTCACATAAAACCTAACGACGATCACAAGTATCAATTTACAAATTGGATACAGACTCAAACAAACCGGATGGTATTCCTTCATACTCGGATTGTTTTTACATAAACTCATATGCTTTTCAACTAACTGGAGCAAGTTTATTAAATTTAGACATACTTCAAGTTTTCAACTAGACCAGACTCTAGACCTGGACTAAAATGACCGCTGGCGGCCATTTCCCATCCGTGACCGACCATGAGACCCAGAAAATGAAGCCATGCCTCCTCCAAAACCAACCACAACCCTTCACTCCGATGACATGTCTTCCCCATGTCCGACAGCCCACTCCTCACCGTTTCGGGAGCGGTGGAGGTTTACGCTTTAGAGATAGGTGAATAATAGCATGTGTCTTCTCTTTGTTTGGCACGCCTCTCATCGGAGTGGCAACAGAGGGATATGCTTTAGCTGAAGGGAAAGGGTGGCCTCCGCTTCCGTGAAGCACGAATCATGGATAGTTTTTGGGGCAGGGGACGATGGTAGCCTGTGAAGTAGTAAGACAATGGATGTGTATGCATACAATGTGTCGACGGTGACCTTTGTGAGACCCAAGCGGTGGCAACTTCCCATGTTCTACTTTTCCTCGATATTGGCGACGGACGTGTTGCTTTCCGCCTCATCGATCCTTGCGAAGCCGGCTCCTTTCTCTGTCGGAAGGGCACATTTTCACGGACGTTTGACTTCACCCCTAGTACTCCGATGGTCTCCCAACCCCCATGGTCACCGTCGACGGCATCCTCCTTCTTCATCTCTGCGTTTGCGACCTTCTCCTTGTTGATGTCCTCCTTCTCCTCGATGTTCTCCTTTTGATCCTTGTTGTCCTCCTCCTCCACCTTGCTATCCTCATCCACCGTCTCCTTGTCGACCACTTTGATAAGCCATAAATTCACGGGACCTTTGACCTCCAAATTCGACGAGGAGAGGCAAGAGAGGTACTCGTGTCAGTGAGTTCCCTGTCGAGGATCCAGAGCCTCCATCACCTAGAGAAAAATTCAATTTGAAAGCACTAATTTTTCTAGAGGAAACATCCTCTTCACCTCCTCTACATTTGCTTCCATTGTTAGTTTCAAGGTGTGCATCATGAGAGCTTTGTTTCTTGGAAAGCATGAGCTTATCTCATTGCACATCGCTAGGAAGATCTCATCGTTGATGCATAACTTTTCCATTGCACTCTTCCATCCCTGGCCTGCCAGAATAATTGATTGAACCCAAAAGTCATTATTGAGGAGGGGGGGCTCAAACTAACTAATTAGTTCACAATTTGCAAAATCATATTCCAATTCGCTCAACCAATGTCCGTATCAACAAATTATATGCATATTTGATAACCCGCAACTATAGGCAATCACAATAGTCTTCGCGGGTAGTATTACACCCTAATTTATTGATTCGACACAAGGGAAGTCAAAGAATATTTATTGGTCTTAGCAGCTGAGTTTTCAATTCAACCACACCTGGAATCTCTTTTCATAGCAAAGTTTTAGTAGCACAACAAAATAGTAATAGTAACAATAACAGTAGCAGTTTCTAGTGATTGTAACAACAGCAGTAGCACTAGTAACTTAGCAAAGATCAATTTTAGAAAAGCGTATGCATTGGACCAGTGATGGATAAGTATATTGGATGACATTCATCATGTAAGAGTTACACATTAGAAAACTAGCTCTAATTCATCAATGTAATGTCAGCATGTATTTCGTATATAGTCATACGTGCTTATAGTAAGAACTCGCATGACATGTACTACCCACCCATGGCAGCAGGGTCCATAGGCAAACTAAGGGATATTCAGGCCTCCTTTTAATAAAGAATCGACACAAAACATTAACACATCCTGGATACATGAACTCCTGAAACTATGACAATCACCGGAAAGAATCCCAATTATTGTACCATGGTTATGCAGATCATGACAAGTAATATGTGCATATAACTTGCATGATAGGATCCAAAACACCCTCATATTCATGGAAACATAATAGGTTCATATTTGAAATCATGGCATTCGATCCCTCGTGACAAGCATTAAGCATAGCAAAGTCAAAGCAACATCAATCTTAGAACATAGTGGATACTAGGAAACAAGCCCTATCAAAATAACTCAATTAGATGATAAATCTCATCCAATCCAATCACTGCCCATCAAGCCTACAAAGGAATTACTCACTATCGGTGGTGAGAATCATGGAATTGTTGATGGAGACGGGCTGGTGATGACGGCGACAATGAATCTCCCACTCTAGAGCTCCAAACGAACTCCAGATCAATCCTCCCAAGGAAGAACATGAGGTGGCGGTGGCTCCGTCTCGTCATACACGATGAGAACTTCTCTCCTATTTTGTTCTTGGGGAATAGGAATATATAGGCTTGGAATTAGGGTCAGCGGAGCCATGTGGGCCCACAAGGCATCAAGGCGTGCCCTAGGGGGGTGGGCGCACCCTATTGCCTTGTGAGAAACGGATGGCCCCCTTCGCTGGTTGTTCTCTCTAGTATTTTGTTATATATTCCATAAAAATCTTCAGAAAGTTTTGTCAATTTCGAGAACTTTTATTTCTACACAAAAACAACACCATGATAGTTCTGCTGAAAACAACGTCAGTCCGGATTAGTTCATTCAAATCATCCAAATTAGAGTCCAAAACACGAGCAACAGTGTTTGGAAAAGTAGATATGTTGGAGATGTATCAACTAGCCCAATATTAACTCATTGCTTGTCCTCAAGAAATTCAGTTGAGAAACTCCAAGTGATAAAGAAAAATTCTACGAACTCTTTTGTACTCATTGTTGTATATATACTTAGCTCGTGTTTAGGTTTTCAGCATAAATCATAACTAACCATATCAATGATAACACTTAAACATTATATTCACTCATGACAATGACATAACCAACTAGCGAGCTATAATAAAGTATCTCATATGCCAACAATTTGTCAAAACAGTCATGGTATAACACGATGATATGGTATCTCACTAGACCTTTCTGGGACCACAAAACATAAATGCACAACACCTATGAGGTTCAAGCAGCGATTAAACATTGTAATTCGGGGTAGAAAAGATCCATTCATGCTCACATCCATCGTTTAGACTCAATGCATAAGAATGAAAATAGTGGTCTCGTGCTTTGATAACAAGGTGATGACTCAATAATAAAATAAAATAACATGAAAGTAAATAACATAAAAGTAAATAGAAAGACCCTTCGTAGAGGGAAGCATTGACTTGCACAGGTGTCGGTGCTGAAGGTTTAAAACTGAGATGAAATTTTAATTTTGGGTGTTGTGCTTTTCTTGTCAATGTCACGACGAAGATTTCGGTATCTTCCATTCTAAACATATTATTGGCGGTTCCCAGGCGTAAATGTAAAGTTTACTCCCATCCACCATACATACACAAGCCATGGCTGACCAAATCCTCGAGTGCCCTCTAACAATCAACTTTCCAAGGGAGTTTGTTTAATTTATTTTGATTACGAAATGCCGAGAATCCTTTTTACTAGCCTCTCGCGTGCAATGACAGGCAAATAAATGTCCATCTTGACAATAACCCGCTTAGCATGGAAGATACTGACTGGCCTGTCGCTCCATGAGCGGTACGGGCACACAAAACAGATATTTATTTGAATATTTAGAGGTGGCACATGCAAGTTTACTTGGAATGGCAGGGTAATACCGCATATAGGTAGGTATGGTGGACACATTTGGAACAACTTGGCTTTAAGGATTTGTATACACAAGCAGTATTCCTGCTTAGTACAGGTGAGGGCTAGCAATTGATTGAGAAGCGACCAACTAGAGAGGGAAAACAGTCATAATCATGCATTGAGAATAATTAGTATTGAACGCTAGCATGAGTAGGATATGAACACTACGAATTTAAATATCATGAAGGTTGCATTGGTTTTTAGTCAACTACATGTTTGCACGTGGACCAAGTCAAGCCGCTTGAATTATTCATAGGAGGATACTATACTAACATACTACATCAAAACCATTTTAATGCATCTTGACACACAAGATAAATAATTATCGAGTCCTCGCTATTTAAGCATGGCACGATCAACTATAATCTCTAATTTTCACCGTGAACATGTTTACTCATAATATGTTGAATCAAGATCGAACAAGCTAAGCATGTTTACAAAAACAAAAAAACAAAAAGAGTTCATACCACCTTCCTTTACCACGATCACTTCATCAAATCATCATCATTATTGCCTTTCACTTGCACAACCGAATGATGTGAAAATAATAATAGTGCAAGTGTGTCGTCGACCAAGATGGAATATGCGAAACAATTATTCAAAGGAGAAGACCAGGTAAAATTGGCTCTTTGTTAGATCAATAATAATGCATATGAGAGCCACTCAAAATTTTCATTGTGGTCTTCTGCTTCCAACCACTCAAAGAAAAGAAAAGAAATTCACACAAATACACTATAATATTGATACATCTCCAATGTATCTCTAATTTTTGATTGTTCCATGCTATAATATTATCATTTTAGAATACCTTTTGGGCATTTATTTGCTGATTCATATTATTTTGAGTAGTAACCTATTAACCCAGTGCCAAGTGTCAGTTGTTGTCTTCTGCATGTTTTGGATTTTCAGGTTTATAGTACCAGACGGAGTCCAAATACCACGAAACTTTTTGATAATTTTTTTGGAACAAAAAAGGACCTGGAAGCTTCGAGATAAGGCCGGGGGCCACACGAGGGCCGCACAAGCCAACAGGGCGCGTCCAGGGCGGGTGGTCGCGCCTTGTTAGCTTGTGGGCCACCCCTCGTCTCCCGACCTTGTTCTATGGACTATAAATTCACATATATTCTAAAAACCCTAGGGGAGATCCTCAAACACTTTTTTCACTGCTGCAAGTTTCTGTTTCGCCGTCTGCTCATCCAGAGCCTTGTTTCGACGCCCTGCCAGAGGGGGGATCAATCAGGACGGGCCTCTACATCATCCTCGTTGCTCCCATGGTGATGTGTGAGTAGTCGGCTGATACGTCTCCATCGTATCTACTTTTCCAAACTCTTTTGCCCTTGTTTTGGACTCTAATTTGCATGATTTGAATGGAACTAACCCGGACTAACGTTGTTTTCGGCAGAATTGCCACGGTGTTGTTTTTGCACAGAAATAAAAGTTCTCGGAATGACCTTAAAATTTACGGAGAATTTTTGTGGAATATATAAAAAATACTGGCGCAAGAATCTACGGAGGATGTGGAGGTGTGAGCCCACAAGCCCACCAGGCACGCCCCCCTGGTCGCGCGTGGCAGGCTTGTGGGGCCCACAACGCTCCACCGCCTCCAATCTCAACTCTATTTAGCCTCTTTCGTCCGGAAAAAATCAAGGAGAAGAGTTCATCGCGTTTTACGATACGGAGGCGCCGCCACCTCCTGTTCTTCCTCTGGAGGGTAGATCTGGAGTCCGTTCTGGGCTCCGGAGAGGGGAAATCGTCGCCATCATCATCATCATCAACCTTCCTTCATCGCCAATTCCATGATGCTCTTCACCGTTCGTGAGTAATCTCATCGTAGGCTTGTTGGACGGTGATGGGTTGGATGAGATCTATCATGTAATCGAGTTAGTTTTGACGGGGATTGATCCCTAGTATCCACTATGTTCTGAGATTGATGTTGCTACTACTTTGCCATGCTTAATGCTTGTCACTAGGGCCCGAGTGCCATGATTTCAGATCTGAACCTATTATGTTGTCGCCAATATATGTGTGTTCTTGATCCTATCTTCCAAGTTGTAGTCACCTACTATGTGTTATGACCCGGCAACCCCGGAGTGACAATAGCCGGAACCACTCCCGGAGATGACCATAGTATGAGGAGTTCATGTATTCACCAAGTGTTAATGCGTTTGTCCGGTTCTTTATTAAGAGGAGAACCTTAATATCCCGTAGTTTCCATTAGGACCCTGCTGCCACGGGAGGGATGGACAATAGATGTCATGCAAGTTCTTTTCCCTAAGCACGTATGACTACATACGGAATACATGCCTACATTAGATTGACGAACTGGAGCTAGTTACATATCTCTCTGTGTTATAACTGTTACATGATGAATATCATCCGGCATAATCATCCATCACCAATCCAATGCCTGCGAGTCTTTTACTACTGGTCCTTGCTACGTTACTTTGCCGCTACTGCTGTCACTGCTGCTACTGTTACTCTGTTGCTACTGCTGTTACTTTGCTGCTACTGCTGTCACTTTGCTCCTACTGGTTACTGTTGCTACTGCTGCTATCATACTACGTTGCTACTGATACTTTGCTGCAGATACTATATCTTTAAGGTGTGGTTGAATTGACAACTCAACTGCTAATACTTGAGAATATTCTTTGGCTTCCCCTTGAGTCGAATCAATAAATTTGGGTTGAATACTCTACCCTCGAAAACTGTTGCGATCCCCTATACTTGTGGGTTATCATCGGCACATACCTATGGGTCCATATCTAGTATCTATATGGTTTTCTCTCTCTATGTTCCTCAATACAGA
The DNA here is from genome assembly GCF_904849725.1 of Hordeum vulgare subsp. vulgare. Lineage (NCBI taxonomy): Eukaryota > Viridiplantae > Streptophyta > Magnoliopsida > Poales > Poaceae > Hordeum > Hordeum vulgare. The sequence continues at coordinate 486,971,113 of NC_058520.1, read as the reverse complement.
GTTCATCGCATCTTCACAATGATCTATTTGATGTAATCACTTTGTGTGGTCTGCTTTTTGGGATCCAATGAATTGTGGGTTCATGTTCAGATTATTCATGATAAATATTTGAGTCTTCTCTGAAGATATTTGTGATTCTTATTTCCATGATTATTATAGCTTCATAAATCTCTCTCATCTATTGATTTGGTTTGGCCAACTAGATTGATCTATCTTCAGTGAGAGGGGTGCGTTGTAGTGGGTTCAATCTTGCGGTGCTCAATCCGAGTGACAGAAACAGACATGACACGTATTTTTATTATAGCCACTAAGGATAAAATGATGGGGTTAATTCATATTAATTGAGTTATGTTTGTCTACATCATGCCATGTTCTCCAATCATTACTCTGTTTTACTTAATACTCTAGAAGCATGTTGGATAGCGGTCGATGGGTGGAGTAATAGTAGTAGATGCACACATGAGTCGGACTACTTACTTATGGATGTGATGCCTATATACACATAATAATTGCCGTGAATAAATATTGCCTAACTATGCGCTTTTCTATCAATTTCCCAACACTAATTTGTTTGCCCATCGTATCCCTTCGAGAGAGAGATGCCACTAGAGAACACTATAGCCCCCAGGTCTATTCACTTATATATTTACAAACATTATTATTTACTTGCTTTTACTATTTACCTTTTTATTTATTTTCCACTTTATATTTACCCAACTATCATCTACACTACTCATTTTCTTGCAAGTAACATGTCCAAGGGGATTGACAACCCTCTTGCCCGCGTTGGGCGCGAGTGTTTATTCTTTTGTGCGCAGGAGCTGAAGACGGGGGTTGTCTGATACTCCTATTGGTTCGATAACCTTGGTTCTCACGAAGGGAAATACTTATCTATACTGTGATGCATTATCTGCTTTTGTTCACAGAAAAACCCAACGCAGATCACAAGTATCAAATATTTTTGCAGTTTTTAGTTTTTCCATAGAAAGAGAAGAGAGCAAAAGAAAAACAAGAATGATAAAAACTATTTACACGGGAAAGCTCCCAACAAACAAGATAAATATTTTTGGGTTTCCTTTTTAATTCTACAAACTAGAAAAGCAATGAATAATAATAAAAAAGAAACAAAAAATATTTTTGGATCTGGAAGTTTTTCAAACACACAAAAGAAAAGCGAAACTAAACATGGATATACAATGAAAGAGGATGAACACCAATAGTTGGAATGAAATGTGTGAACATGAATATAATGCGGTGAGAGATACATACTCAACCAAGCTTAGGCTTTTGGCCTAGCTTGGTAATCACCATCATTGGTTTGGATAATAATCAAAGTTATAGCTTGTGGAGTCGTTCTGCACCGCTTCCTGAGCTAAACGAGAAGCCTCTGCTGCATCGTTGTACTCGTGCACTTCATTCTCATGGATAGAATATCTTTGTTTGCTATAAAATGTCAAAGGGGATATGCATAGGAAAAATAATAGTGACAACAAGATATTTATCAAATGTTAAATTGTAATCATATCCTTGAGCTTTGTCTCTAATAAAGTCATGACGTTGCATTGCTCTAAAGTGTAAGTATTTATCAGGTAATATAGGATCATTAGGGCGAGGCAAGACCCCTAGATTTGCAGCTACGCGGGAGGCATAAATTCCTCCATATAAATCACCATTGCGTGCATCACGGTGCAACCTATGTGCAACAATAGCCCACAGATTATACAGTTTATTGCCTCTTAAGGTGGTATGAATAATGCTCAAGTCAAGGGCGCAAAGCGCACTGCAATCCTGCTGAGCAACAATACATTTCCCATCAAACCGTGCAAAGTAATGAATAGAGGGGAATAGAATACTTTCTATTCTAGCTTGCGCAACTCCTCCATCCTCACCATTGCAAAGAATATTAAGGAACATATCATAATCTGATTTTTGCAATTCGCAGAGTGAACCCCAATATGGAATTTTGCATGTATCACATGATTCTTCTAGAGGCATACCATAAGATTTGTCATAAAGATGAAATAGAACTCTCGAATTACGAGAATGATACCCAAACCTTTGTGTGAACAAATGGGTGAGGTTATAATGTTGAGTGCACTTTTCTGCAAGGAAGGCGGTGAGATCGATATTATGAATATATTGATCAAATTATTCCTTAGTACCTCCACCAATCAAGAACTTGTTACATGGTCACTGACATAATATAGCATTGGCATCCTCTCTAAGCTTGTCCCGGGTTTAACAAATGCTTGTCGTACCAAGTTTCACTCGATGATTGTCCAGAGGCCCTATGATACGGCGATAGAGATCTTCTATCGTTTCTTGAGCTTGCCTTGGTTTTTTCCCTTGAAGAGGAAAGGGCGATGCAGCACAGGAGCAGTAAGTATTTCCCTCAGTTTGAGAACCAAGGTATCAATCAAGTAGGAGAATCTCGTCAAGTCCAGAGTACCTGCACAAACACAAAGAACTTGCACCCAACGCTATAAAGGGGTTGTCAATCCCTTCAAGATTGATTGCAAAAGTGAGATCTGAAGGCGGAAAGTGCAACGAAGTAAAAGAGTAAGGCTAAAAATATGGTGTGGAGTAGACCCGGGGCCATAGTGTTCACTAGAGGCTTCTCTCAAAATAGCAAATATTACGGTGGGTGAACAAATTATTGTCGAGCAATTGATAGAACCGCGCAAAGTCATGACGATATCTAAGGCAATGATCATACATATAGGCATCACGTCCGATAGAAGTAGACCGATACTTTCTGCATCTACTACTATTACTCCACACATCGACCGCTATCCAGCATGCATCTAGTGTATTGAGTTCATGACGAACAGAGTAACGCTTTAAGCAAGATGACATGATGTAGAGGGATAATCTCAAACCAATGATGAAAACCCCATTTTTTGCCCCTTGATGGCAACAACACGATGCATGCCTCGCTACCCCTTTTGTCACTGGGTGAGGTCACCGCATGGTATGAACCCAAAACCAAACACTTCTCCCATTGCAAGAATCATAGATCTAGTTGGCCAAACAAAACCCACAACTCGAAGAGAATTACAAGGATATGAAATCATGCATAAGAGATATCAGAAGAAACTCAAATAAGATTCATAGATAATCTGATCATAAATACACAATTCATCGGATCTCGACAAACACACCGCAAAAGTAGATTACATCGGATAGATCTCCATGAAGATCATGGAGAACTTTGTATTGAAGATCCAAGAGAGAGAAGAAGCCATCTAGCTACTAGCTATGGACCCGTAGGTCTATGGTGAACTACTCACGCATCATCGGAGAGGTCATGGTGTTGATGAAGAAGCCCTCCGTATCCGAATCCCCCCTCCGGCAGGGCACCAGAACGTGCCCCAAATGGGATCTTGCGGAGACAGAAGCTTGCGGCGGCGGAAAAGTACTTTCGTTGATCTCCTGATTTTTTCTGGGATTTTAGGGAATTTATAGGCGAAAGACCTAGGGCAAAGGAGGCCCAGGGAGCCCACAAGCCTGGGAGGCGCGACCCCCCTGGCCGCGACTAGGGGGCTTGTGGGGTCCCTGGTGACCTCCTGCCCTGATTCTCAGGCTTCCCAATCTTTTTCTGTTTCGGAAAAAAATATTTTTGGCAGTTTCGTTCCGTTTGGACTCTGTTTAAAATCCTCCTCTGAAAGGGTTCAAAAACATGGAAAAAACAGGAACTGGCACTTGGCACTGAGTTAATAAGTTAGTCCCAAAAAATATATAAAAGGCATACAAAACATCCAAAGTTGACAAGATAATAGCATGAAACCATCAAAAATTATAGATACGTTAGAGACGTATCAAGCATCCCCAAGCTTAACTCCTGCTCGTCCTCGAGTAGGGAAGTGATAAAGAATGAATTTTTGATGTGGAATGCTACCTAGCATAGTTGTCCTTTGCAAGTTCTTACATGTGACATAAATGTTCAGATCCGTAAGATTCAAAACAATAGTTTGCTATTGACATCAAAACAGTAATACTTCAAGCAAACTAGCAAGGTAATCATGAACTTTCAAAATAACAAGGCCAAAGAAAGTTATTCCTACAAAATCATATAGTATGGCTATGCTCCATCATCCTTACACAACTAATTTAAATCATGCACAACCCCGGTATTGGCCAAGTAATTGTTTTCACACTCTTACTTTCTCAAACTTTTTATAACTATCACGCAATACATGAGCATGAGCCATGTATATAACACTATAAGTGGAATAGAGTGTGGTGGTGGTTGTGAGACAAAAAGGAGGAGATGGTCACATTGACTCGGCATATCAAAAGGCTATGGAGATGCCCATTCTAAGATATTAATGTGAATGAGTACAAAGGATGCACTAGAGCTATAATTATGAGAAAGCTCAAAAGGTAAACTAGTGGGTGTGCATCCAACTTGCTTGCTCACGAAGACCTAGGGCAATTTGAGGAAGCCCATCGTTGGAATATACAAGCCAAGTTATATAATAAAGATTCCCACTAGCATATGGTGGTGACGAAACGAGAGGCTGTCAATCATGAAGAACATGGTGCTATTATGAAGCACAAGTGTGGAAAAAGATAGTAGCATTGTCCCTTCTCTCTTTTTCTCTCTTTTTTTATTTGGGCTCTTAGGCCTCTTTTTTTCTCTTCTCTTTTTTTATTTGGGCTCTTTGGCCTCTTCTTTTTTTCCCTCACATGGGACAATGCTCTAGTAATGATGATCATCACACTTTTATTTACTCACAGCTCAAAGCTTAGAAATGACTCTATAGGAAATGCCTCCGACAGTGTACCGGGATGTGCAACAATCTAGCTTGGCGTATGACGTTGAAACATCTCGCTAGCTATCTTACGATCATGCAATGGCAATATGAGAGTGATGGCTCAAGTCATGAGATGGAACGGTGGGAATTGCATGGCAATATATCTCGGAATGGATATGAAAATGCCATAGTAGGTAGATATGGTGGCTGTTTTGAGGGCGGCATTTGGTGGGTTTGTGTACCGGCGAGAATTGCGCGGCACTAGAGAGGCTAGCAATGGTGGAAGGTGAAAGTGCATCTATACCATGGACTCACATTAGTCATGAAGAACTCACATAGTTGTTGGGAAAGTTTTTATTAGTAATCGAAACAAAGTGCTAAACGCATGCTCCTAGGGAAAGGGTTGGTAGGTGTTAACCATCACGCGATCCCGACCTCAACACAAAGGATGAGAATCAATTGATCAATTATGCTCCGACTTCCTAACATAGCGGTTCACCATACGTGCATGCTATGGGAATCACTAACTTCAACACAGGTATTTCTAAATTCACAACACCCTACTAACATAACTCTTAATATTACCAAATTCACGTCTCAAAACTAATTGAGAGGAATCAAAACTTCTCTTTCTACTCAATGCACATGAATATTGGAGGTTTTTGTATCCTCTTTGGGTACCTATCACCATTGGGACTACTTTCATAGCATAAGCCAACTACCAAGTCACGCACCGCCGTGCTCTAAAAGATCTAAGTGAATGATAACCCACAAGTGTAGGGGATCGCAACAGTTTTCGAGGGTAGAGTATTCAACCCAAATTTATTGATTTGACTCAAGGGGAAGCGAAAGAATATTCTCAAGTATTAGCATCTGAGTTGTCAATTCAACCACACCTGAAAGATTAGTATCTGCAAGCAAAGTATCAGTAGCAAAGTAGCATGATAGCAACGGTGCCAGAAAAAGGTCTGTTGACGGCAGACTATTCCTAACTTGTTGTATCAATGGCGCCAGAAAAGTCTTGCAACAGGTAACAGCAAAGTAGCAAGTAATAGCAGTAGTGACAACAGCAGAAAGTAACAACAGTAGCAAGGAACAACAGTAGTGACAGCAGTAGCAATAGAGTAACAGCAGCAGCGACAGAGTAACGTAGCAAGGACTAGTAGTAAAGGACTCGCAGGCATTGGATCGGTGATGGATGATTATGCGAGATGTGATTCATCATGTAACAACTATAACACGGAGAGATAAGTAACTAGCTCCCGTTCGTCAATCTAATGTAGGCATGTATTCCGTATGTAGTCATACGTGCTTAGGGAAAAGAACTTGCATGACATCTATTGTCCATCCCTCCCGTGGCAGCGGGGTCCTAATGGAAACTACGGGATATTAAGGTTCTCCTTTTAATAAAGAACCGGGCCAACACATTAACACTTGGTGAATACATGAACTCCTCATACTATGGTCATCTCCGGGAGTGGTTCCGTCTATTGTCACTCCGGGGTTGCCGGGTCATAACACATAGTAGGTGACTACAACTTGCAAGATAGGATCTAAAACACACATATATTGGCGACAACATAATAGGTTCAGATCTGAAATCATGGCACTCGGGCCCTAGTGACAAGCATTAAGCTTGGCAAAGTAGTAGCAACATCAATCTCAGAACATAGTGGATACTAGGGATCAATCCCCGTCAAAACTAACTCGATTACATGATAGATCTCATCCAACTCATCACCGTCCAGCAAGCCTACGATGAGATTACTTACGAACGATGAAGAGCATCATGGAATTGGCGATGGAGGAAGGTTGATGATGACGATGGCGACGATTTCCCCTCTCCGGAGCCCAGAACGGACTCCAGATCTGCCCTCCAGAGGAAGAACAGGAGGTGGCGGCGCCTCTGTATCGTAAAACGCGATGAATCCTTCTCGCTGATTTTTTTTCCGGGCGAAACGGAATAAATAGAGCTGAGTTTTGAGGCGATGGCGCCATGTGGGCCCCACAAGCCTGGTTGGTGCGACCTGGGGGGTGGCCGTGCTGCCTGGGCTTGTGGACCACTGGCTCACCCCCTCCAGCGGATCTTTGCGCAGGTATTTTTTGTTAATTCCAGAAAAAATCTCCGTAAATTTTGAGGTCATTCCGAGAACTTTTATTTCTGCACAAAAACAACACAATGGCAATTCTGCTGAAAACAGCGTTAGTCCGGGTTAGTTCCATTCAAATCATGCAAATTAGAGTCCAAAACAAGGGCAAAAGAGTTTGGAAAACTAGATATGATGGAGGCGTATCAACTCCCCCAAGCTTAAAGCCTTGCTTGTCCTCAAGCAATTTAGTTGACAAACTGAAAGAGACAAAATAAAAACTTTGACGAACTCTGTTTGATCTTGTTGTTGCAACTATGTCTAACTCATATCCAGAGTTTCAGCAAGATCACAAGCAAACCACATAAGAAAATGACATCTACGTCTCCCGGTAAACTCATATCAATGGCATAATCAACTAGCGAGCAAATAATAATAAGCCTCTAATGTCAACACTTCAATCAAAACAACATGAAGCAGTGTGAACAAATGGTATCTCGCTAGCTCTTTCTGAGACCGCAAAACATAAATGCAGAGCACCTTCAAAGACCAAGGGCTGACTAAACATTGTAATTCATGGCAAAGAAGATCCAGTCACAGTCATACTCAACACAGTTAAAAGCAAAGCATAAAAATGACATAGGTGCTCTCTAATTGGTGCTTTTGTAAGAGGAGGATGACTCAACAGGAACATAAATAGACAGCCCCTTCGCAGAGGGAAGCATTGATTTACAGAGGTGCGAGAGCTCAAGCTTTGAAAATAGAGATAATAATTTTGGGTGGCATGCTTTCATTGTCAACGCAATGACTAAGAGTTCTCAACATCTTCCACACTACACATGCTATAGGCGGTTCCCAAACAGAAAAGTAAAGTTTTGGCTCCCCCACCACGAATCAATCACACTCCACGGCTAGGCGAATCCTTGGGTACCGTCCATACCAACATCAATACTGGGGGAGTTTTGTTTCCAATTATCTTTTAGATTTGAGCATGGAACTGGGAATTCAAATTACCGGACCCTTTCTCGTGAATGATAGTGAATAAACACATATCGAGGATAGCACACCTAGCATGGAAGATACGAATAGCCCCCTGTCACCACATGAGCGGTTCGGGCATGCAAAACAGATTATTTCTTGAAGATTTAGAGATTGTTACATGCAAATTTACTTGGAAGGGCAGGTAGATACTGCACATAGGTAGGTATGGTGGACTGATATGGAACAACTTTGGGTTTATGGAAGTGGATGCACAAGCAGTATTCCCGCTTAGTACAAGTGAAGGCTAGCAAAAGACTGGGAAGCGACCAACTAGAGAGCGACAACGGTCATCAAAATGCATTGAGATTAACTAACATTGAGTGCAAGCACGAGTAGGACATAAATAACCATGAAGATGAATATCATAGAGGCTATGTTGATTTTGTTTCAACTACATGCGTAAACATGTGCCAAGTCAAGCCACTTGAAACATTCAAAGGAGGATACCATCCTATCATACTACATCATAGTCATCTCAACATTCACGTTGGCAACCAAGACAAACCATTATAAGCTCCTAACTAAGTAAGCATGGCATCAGCAACTATGATCTCTAAGTTGCCATTGCAAATACGTTTCTCTCACAATAAAACTGAATCAAGCATGATGAGCTAGTCATATTTACAAAAACAAAATAGATCGAGTTCATACCAGCTTTTCCAGGCTCAGTCACTTCCTCATATATCGTCATTATTGCCTTTCACTTGCACGACCGAATGATTTGAACAATAATAAGAGTGCTCGTGCATTGGACTAAAGCTGGAATCTGCAGGCAAACACAAAGGAGAAGACAAAGTAATATGGCTCTTTGAAAGCTAAACAGGTATGCATGCAAGAGCCACTAAACATTGTAAGCATGGTCTTCTACCTTGACCCAAATAAAAAGAAAACTATTTACACGGGAAAGCTCCCAACAAGCAAAATCAGAAAAGAAAATCTTTTTGGGTTTTCTCAAACTACAGAGAGACACGAGAAGAAAACGAAAAAAAGAAATAAACTAGCATGGATGATACAGTGGCAAAGTGTGAACACCGACTAATAAAGTGAAAGTGTAAGCAAGAATGTAAAGTCGGTGAGAATACGTACTCCCCCAAGCTTAGACTTTTGGCCTAAGTTGGTCTGCTCCCATGGATGGTCCTGGCGATACCCAAAATCATAATGATGGTTATACGGGAGCGCTGCAGCCAGTGCCTGAATAGATGCCTAACGGAGATGAGCATCCTTTGCCTCCCTCTCATACTCCTGTGCCTCTCCTCTGGTTATGTAATATCTTCGTTTTACCTGAAAGTCAAAGAAGGCAGGAGCAGGAAGGGTAATATGGAAAACACGCTGCCGGTTAAATATCAAATGGTATAGGTGGGATTCATCATCCATCTCGAGGAACTGGTAGCGTGTCAAAGCGACGCGGTCAAGGAAAGCTGTATGGAGCGGGGGATCTCCTTCGCGGATAGGTACTCCAAGGAAATTTTCTATGCGAGTGGCATAGATCCCACCAAAGAAATCCCCTTCATTAGCATTAATATTCAGCCTCCTTGTTATAATTGCTCCCATGTTGAAACTTTTATCACCCTTTACTGCGCTCTTAAGAATACTAAGGTCGGGTGCGCAGAGGTGACAATGCTCCCATGGTAATGAAGGGGGCAAAATAATGCAAGGCAGGAAAATGAATGCTCCCCATGGTAGCCTGTGTAATATCTCTAGTTTCCCCGACAGTTATACCAAAGAAAAAATCTCTAACCGAAGATTTAGGAGGATCATTGAGACTACCCCATATAGGTATCTTGCAAAGTCTATTAAAATCATCTAAATCCATGGTATATGATTTATCATAGAGATCAAACAATACCGAAGTGTCACGGTGTCACATCCCTCATCCCTATTAGAGTATAGCAAGTTTGTGCTCATGTCTTCTTCAATGCATCCAAGAAAAAGGAAATGAAATCAAAAGCAAAGTAAAGAAACAAAAGCAAAACCCTAGCAACTCTATATTCAAAAGCTTTCAATTTTGGTGGCAAATTAGAAATTCCAAAATGGCCAATAGAAACGTTCATCATTTCTGATAAATGTTGAAAACAAAATATCAAGGGTGAAATATATTTTCAAAGTGCTTTTGCATTTTTAATTTAAGTTAAAAGCTACTGAAATCAACTATATAATTGATTTCAAATAATTCAAAGTTTTCAAAAATGCTGAATCTTTTATATATGTTTGGAAATATTCCAAATAGCATTTCAGCATGTTTCAAACTATTGTAGAAATAGTTTGGAGCCAAAAATAAAATAAAACAAAGTCAGAAAGGAATTAACACAAACTGGAAAGGAAAGAAAATACAAAATACATATCTAACGCTTACCTTGGCCGAGGCCCAACCTCCCCTGTCGTCTACCTTCTGCCAGTCGGCAGCAAGAGGTGGCCGTCGCCTCCTCTGGCGCGGCCACGCACCTGCGTGCCTGCCTGGCCGCCGCTTCACGCTGGCGAGGAACGGATAAGACTCCCATGACCTCCTCCCGTGCTATCCCCCTCTCCATTCGCTCTTCTGCGCCCTTTCTCTCGGCTGCCATTAGAGCCGAGCTCGAGCTCGAGCTGGTCGTCACTCTGACCGTCTTTCCTTGCCTCCGGGCCACGCAAAAGCTCCGCCAAGACGTCCTGAAGCTTCCCATCTAGCTACACGACGCCGAGAGTCCCTGAATCACTGGATCACCGTCATCTTCAACCTTCGGCCGCCAAGCTCGCCGCCGTTGATTCATCGTCCCCAGGCCGTCCCCAAGCCATCTTTCGTCGCCTCTGCCCTCTCTGTGAGCTTAGGGATCCATTCCCATGCTTTTACCCTTCATTCCCGAGCACTAAGCCCCGATTCCACTGGAGCCCGACGAGGACCGCCGCTGTAACTCGTCGCCGATGAGCTTACGGTGACCGGATGGTCATTCCGAGGCCACCATCAGCTTCAGCTCGCCGCGTAGGTGCCGTAGGAGCCCAGCCCCGTGCGTTTTGAGCCCCGTAGCAGTGACCTCGACGAGGCCCGAGCTTCGGCCGCCGCCAAGCTCGTCGCCGGCGTCGATTCCGGCCACCCCAGCCCCTCGGGTTTGCTCCATCGTGCGCGTTGTAGAGTGGCCGTTCTCCCGGTGGCCTCTGTCGTGCGTTTGATCATAGGAGCCGCGTTTCCGATGCCCTCCGCCATCTCTGGTGGTGCCGGAGGCTCACCGCCGGGGAGATCGACCTCGTCGACGGTGGGTTCAACCCCCCTGATCCTATGACAGGTGGGGCCAGCCCCTGAGTAGTTAAGTTTAACTTAATAAAAATAAATAATTAATTAAATCATTAACTAGTCACTGACATGTGGGTCCACCTGTGTTAATTAGCTAATTATGTTTAAACTTAATCTAAAACTGGCTAGAGTCACTAACTAGTGGGTCCCACTGGTCAGGTTTGACTTTCAACGGCCAGCTGATGTGCTGATGTCATGCTAATGCAATAAATCTAATTCTGGATTTAATATAATTCCAGAATAATTGCAAAACTTTGGAAATTCATAGAAAATTGAATATAACTCCAAATCAGACAAACAATATATGCAAATTGATCAGAAAAATTCAATGAACACAATGGTGCTACTTCCATGCATGAAAAATAAAGTTATGAAACAACATCAGGTCAAATCAATTAAATGATTATAATAAATATGCCATTTCAAATGATATTTGAATTTGGTTTTCAAACCAGATGCAAACTAAGGTTTCACCAACCACATTGAAATATATCACCCTTCATTTCATGCCATGGTCATGCATCATGATTGTTGCATATGATTGATATTGATTGTATGTTGTTATTCGGTAGGCCCCGCCCCTTCATATAAGACTGATTATCCGACCGACGGATATCATCCCTCTGGTGAGCAACAAGGCAAGCAACCATTTTTTATCATCCCGATAAATCCCATGTTCTCGCTCCTGCTCTTACTTATTACATTAGGTCAAAATGCTTTCAATGCTTTTACCACATTAGTTGAACCCACTTCCTTTGCATAACCTGTCCTTGTCACAATAAATAGATGAACCCTGCAACCTAGAATACCTGGTAGATGCTTGAGCCTTGATGTGCCATATCCTGCTATGCATGCTATGCTTAGAGTTGTGTATGGTCTGTCATTTGGGTGATGAACAGGATCGTGAGAATGTGTTCAGTTAATAAAGGTTGTGTGTTGAACCTGATTTGGTAAAGGTACCGGTGAAAGGCTATGTAGGAGTACATGGTGGGTTGTTTCATTGGAACCGTCCTTAGGAATTGAGTTCCGTGTATGTAATCCAAGACAAGATACTACCACATGGTGGGCCGTGAAATATGACCCTGCTCGACTTATTAATCGCTTAGTACTCGGTCCAGGAGTTGCAAGTAGTTTTTGGTGTTTATAGTCATGCTGGAGGCCGTGCATCGTGCTGACCTTAGAGGTGGGCTATGATACGGTAAGCAGTGGCACGATGTACCAAGTGGCACCCGGATGGTAGGCTTGGGAAACCTGCACACATCGTTTGGGGCCGTGGCGGAAACCTCGGCCGGACTTTTGTGCGGATTACCCTCATATAGGCGATAAACCTAGACTAGGTATTAGAGTGGTTAACGGTCGTGGCCGACTCCCTCGCTGGGCTTCCTCTTGAAGGTTGCCGAGGTGCATGACATGCACATAGCGATAAGTGGCGAGAGCGTGTGTGAAGAAGTACACCCCTCCAGGGTTATGATCTATTCGAATAGCCGCGTCCGCGGATATGGACTACTTGCAAACATATGTTGTTCATAGACAACTATAATGGCTAATCCTAAAATTGTCAAGATAAGTGTGAGTGTCATGGATGGCTTTGCCATAGGGAGACAGAATGATTCCACGATGAAGTATTATTGTGGTGTTAGTGGACTCGTGTGTGACAAAACAAAGTTGTCAAAGCTATTTGCAAATGTAGTTTGTCTAGCCAAGAGTCAAAGCTGGCTTTCTGCTTCAAACCCCACAACCCTTGTTGATACATTTGCATGAGTAGATATATTATTCCAAAGTCTTGCTGAGTACTTTGTACTCACATTTGCTTAATAAATTTTGCAGAGGTTGTTAATGACCCTAACGGTGGGTTCTATCTAGACGTTGACGACGACGAGTAGCTGGTATCCCAGCTACGATCTAGCCCTAGGTTGGGTCTATAGATAGTCAGGCCATGTGCCTTTTACCTTTCCATCTGTCTGTACTCAGATAGTTTTAATCTTCCGCTGGCTTGTAAGACTTGTTTGAATGACTTGTGATGCTGGGTCGTGAGACCCCTATCTGTGTAATATTATGTGTGAGGCTCTTTCGAGCCCTCTAAATAAAGTTGTATGATTATGGTTATGTTGTGATGCCATCGATGTATCTATGCATATCGGTATGCCATGAGTACGTGTGTTGTACTTGATATGCATGGGGTTCGAACACCTAGCCGTATGCCTTAGTAGCACTCCTTACGGGGAAATGCCCCTTTGTGATTCCACCGAGCCATGGTAGTTCGCTACTCCTCCGGACACATTGGTTGACCGGCATGTGTCCTTCTTAGCTGCTATGTGTGTCCCTTTGGGGAAATGTCACGCGGTGTAATGGAGTCCTTGTAGCTTGCTACGACTCGTCTACACTCGCTGATGACCGACACCTGCTTTGATGGGTCATGTATGCCTGTCCCTGTACGGAACTGCCGCTTGAGTTTATCACTAGACATGTCGATCCGGGTTCTTTGGCATTGGAATGCTAGCGACACAATTGCATACGCGAGTCAAAAGGCGCAAACGGTCCCGGCTGAGGTAAGGCTGCAGCCGTGGGGATAACCATGCGTGAGACCGCAAAGAGATGTGATGTGTTACAGGCTTGATTCCTATGGCTTAGGATCGGGGTCCCGACAGTGTTGGTATCAGGGCCTGACTAACTGTAGGATTACTAAGCCAAACTGGTCGAAGTTGAGTCTAAATTTTCTTTAGTTATATATAAGGGAATTGTTTGTGGAAGGGAACGTAAGACTCTTGCTTCTCTTCTCAAGTTATTCGATTCTGGTCATCCTCGTTTTTTTTCTCTGCGGGGATTAAGAACTAAATTATTTATCTTTCTCTTAGGTTCGTATATTACTAATCGGTAGATTATAGGACAACGAGTCGAGAGTTACTCCGGGTTCCTTTTATTCCAAGGGAAAGAAAGCAAGTTTTGATGACCATGGGATTGAACTTGATAGTTGAGTGGTTATGATATCCTATCCTTGTGGGTTGTCTCAAAATTGTTTTTGAGCATTTACAGCCGTTATGCTGCCCAATTTTGTCTATAGAGCTCTAATGCCTTTGCATTACTCTCTATTTTCAGATGCTTGGCCGTCCTTCTCGTCAGGTGTTCGGTCTGACTAGGTGCATTGATGTGCCGGGTCATACGGCTATGCTAGTAAGGATGATGTCAGTAGTCGGTTACCGATGGTACCCCGAGTATACAGTGGAGGAGCAGTACCGAGATTTTAATCAGAGTCAGTATCTGTGCACTGTTAGGGTATTCCCAGATTACCCTGGAGCCGAGGAGCCGATCCATTGGTCTTATGGATTGGGGGTTACTGTTGACATGGAAGTACAAGATGCTGTCTATTCAATGTTGACCATTATGAGGGCCAGACATGCACTGCTGCAGAACTCAGAATTCTGCTATGTTCCCGCCTCTCAGCCAGGAGAAGAAGGATACCTTAGTGGGGTCTACTTTGATTCCTCTATGGAGGATCCGCTGCTGTAGTCCACCGCTGAGATGCTAGAGAATAGAGATAGGGATCATCGTGCCCTTCGTATGGAGCTCTATGCTACACGTGCCCGTCTGTGGATGGCTTTGACACAGCTGGCACCTGTAGTCTAGACAGGGTATGGAGATATGGAGATGCTGAACCCTGTTAGAACCCGTCTTCCGACACATGTTGACTGGCATGCTATAGGAGGAGTCACCACTCTTCGGGGACCTCTACTACCACCAGTCAGGGGACCAAGGCCACATCCATCTCCTTATGGTTCCCAGGGGTCTCAAGCTCGAGTATTTCCTGATCCGTAGGTTGAGCTCCCAGGCCATGGAAGCAATCTTTATGAGATGTTCTATGCGGATGCCTGAACCCGTGAGTCGAAGAGTTGTATGGTAGTAGCTGTACTTCCACGGTATTGTGCGTCTTGTGGAGTATGCTGGTGTCGTGAGATGAATTCCGGAGGCATATATAAATAATGTATAGGAAGCTTTGAAAGCCTCTGATGAGTAGTATCATCTTTTCAGTAATTTGCTCTTCGGTTAAGGTTGTACTGAACTATGTAATGGTGTGTATGAACCATGGTGTATATATAGCAGTTGCTTATTACCAAGTTGTTCGGATGTTCATTTCCGCATTCCATGTGTTCAGTGCATTCCTAATCCATAGCTGGTATTGATGTTGATATTGGTCTAAGCTGTGAGTTTGTTTGTCAGGATGGTGTTCACCAGGTTGAACCGTGCCCCTGCCCATGACCAGGGAGAGGGTAGTCAAGCACCACAAGAGGAATTGCCTCACCCGCCTTCTCTGGTGGAAGTTATGCTTGAGGCGGAAAGAAACAAAAGGGAGACCAACCGTCTGCTAGACCGTATTGAGCAAAATATGGCTCATCAGCCGAGGAATGATGCAGTGTCCCTCAATGACTTTGTGAAGTTGAATCCTCCGAAGTTCCACCACTCCGTCGACCCCCTCGACGCTGACGACTGGTTGTGCAGTATATCGCGCAAGATTCGCTCTGCAAATGTTTTTGAGGCCGACAGGGTGACCTTTGCGGCGTACTTTTTGGAAGGACCCGCCAATCTGTGGTGGGAGAACTTTGAAGCTATGCGTCCTGCCGGACCAGCAGCCACATGGACAGACTTTAGTGCAGCCTTCCATCTGCACCATATTCCAGAGGGTCTGATGGACAGAAAGAGAGAGGAGTTCTGTGCATTCACCCAGGGAAAATTGTCCGTGGATGCTTATACCCTCGAGTTCGGTAACCTCACCCGCTGTGCAACTGAAGAGGTGTCAACAGATGCCAAGAAGCAAGCAAGATCTTGCAAGGGCCTGAGCCATGAACTTCGTCGCGATCTGCGCCTCCACGAATGTACAAGCTTTCAAGCTCTTGTCAACAAGGCGATCAGTGCCGAGACTGGTCATACCGACTATGAAGCCACGAAGAAGCACTCCCATGACTGTGGCTCATCATCTGGCTCCGCGTTCCCAAAATGCAGGTAGTGGGTTCCAAATAGTTCTCTGTCGCCAAGATATACCCCGAGGCCATCCTATGTGGCGCCTGAGGCGAATCAGACCAACCCTCCAGCAAAAACCTATGGTGGTCCAGCTGGCAATGCTGCACCACGTGCTAATCAGGTGATCTGCTATACGTGTGGAGAACCAGGGCACTACTCCCAAGAGTGTCCTTAGAATATGGGTGCCAAGCAACCTGGAAAGTCCGTTGGGCAAGGCAAGTCGGGCAAAGCTTATTATGTGAAGCCAACTCCTGCACGTGGCCACGTGAACTATGTTTCAGCAGAAGAAGCTGCAGAGGATCCCGACGTCATATTGGGTATGCTCCTTGTCAATCATCACCCAGCGTCTGTTCGTTTTGACACTCGGTCATCTCATTCCTTCATTTCATAAAGTTATGCACAGTTGCATAACATGTATTTCTGTGATATGCCAATCCCATTGGTTGTCCAAACTCCTGGTAGTAAGTGGCAAACCTCGAGGATAACCTATGACAATGAAATTCTAGTAGACAGGCTAGTTTTTCCAGCATCTTTGATAGCCCTGAAATCTTCGGATATCAATATCATCTTGGGTATGGACTGGATGTCAACTCTTTATGGCAAGATTGATACTCATTCTAGAAATGTTCAGCTTACCCATCCCTCGGGTGAGATAGTCAATGTCGCCACTCGAGTTGCCAAATGCCAACTCTATTCCCTCAATGCCAACCCTCTTCCAGAACTTCAGGACATTCCGGTAGTCCGTGAATTTCCGGATGTTTTTCCAGAAGAACTGCCAGGAATTCCACATGACAGGGATGTAGAGTTTGTGATAGACCTTGTTCCGAGAACCGTTCCAATAGCCACAAGACCTTATAAGATGGCACCCCTAGAGCTAGCCGAACTTAAGAAGCAACTAGATGAGGCCTTGAATAAAGGTTTCATTCATCCTAGCTCTTCTCCTTGGGCTTGTCACGTCCTCTTCCTTCATAAGAAAGACGAAACGGATCGGATGGTTGTAGATTATCGACCAGTTAACCTGGTCACCATAAAGAACAAGTATCCACTCCCGAGGATCAACGACCTGTATGATTAGCTCGCTGGATCCTCATTCTTCTCCAAAGTGGATTTGAGGTTGGGTTACCATCAAATCAAGATCAAGAACGGGGACATTCCAAAAACGGCTTTTGTCACTCGTTATGGCCAATACGAGTACACCGTCATGTCTTTGGTTTAACCAATGCTCCAGCCACCTTCTCTCGCTTGATGAACTCAATCTTCATGGAGTATTTGGATAAATTCGTCGTGGTACACCTCGACGATATTCTCATCTACTCGAAGAACGAACAAGAACATGCCGAGCATCTAAGGCTGGTATTGATGAAACTTCGAGAGCATCGCCTTTATGCCAATTTTTCAAAATGTGAATTTTGGTTACCAGAATTGACCTATCTAGGCCACGTAATCGCTGGTAAGGGTATTGCTGTCAATCCCGAGAGAGTTCAAGCCGTCCTTGATTGGACTCAACCTGAATCGGTTAAGCAAGTCAGGAGTTTTCTTGGTCTAGCGAACTATTGTCGCTGCTTTGTCGAGAATTTCTCCAAGGTTGCAAAGCCTCTAACTGAACTCCTCAAGAAAGATAAAAAGTTCGAGTGGACACCACAGTGTGAGCATAGTTTTCAGGAACAGAAAAGACGCCTGACTTCCGCACCTGTGTTGCTACCACTAGATTTTTCAAAGGACTTTGTCATCTATTGCGACGCCTCACGACAAGGATTAGGTTGCATTCTCATGCATGATCGTCATGTCATTGCATACGTATCTCGACAGTTGCGTCGACATGAGGGTAATTATCCCACACATGATCTTGAGCTTGCAGATGTAGTCCATGCACTTAAAACCTGGCGACATTACCTTCTTGGTAACCATTGTGAAATATTCACTGATCACCAAAGTCTGAAATATATCTTCACCCAGCCGGATTTGAATCTCATGCAAAGACGGTGGGTGGAGTTGATCACGGATTACGACTTAGGGATAACTTACACCCCGGGGAAGTCCAATATTATGGCCGATGCACTAAGTCGTAAATCTTATTGTAACAACCTGATGCTACAACGAGGTCAACCACATCTCTATGAGGAATTTCGAAACTTAAATCTTCACATTGTTCCTCAAGGATTCCTTTCTAACCTGGTGGCGAAGCCTACTCTTAAGGATCAAATCATAGCTGGCCAGAGGCGTGATAAGGGTATATCACGGATCAAGGAGAATATCATTAGCGGAAACGCTAAGGAGTTCTCCATGAATGATCAAGATGGTGTGTTCTTCCAGAATCGTCTAGTGGTTCCTAAGAATCCACATCTAAGGTAGTTGATCCTTAAGGAGGCTCATGATTCTCCTCTCACCATTCATCGTGATAGTACTAAGATGTATCAAGACTTACGCGAGAGGTTTTGGTGGACTAGGATGAAGTGAGAAATTGATGAGTTCGTTGCTAACTGCGACGTTTGTCGTCGAGTTAAGGCAGAACATCAAAGGCCTGATGGCACCCTTCAACCTTTAGCTATTCCTGAATGGAAATGGGATAAAGTCAGTATGGATTTCATCACTGGATTTCCTAAGACCAAGAATGGAAATAATGCTATCTTTGTGGTCATTGACCGTCTTTCCAAAGTAGCTCATTTTCTTCTAGTTTGTGAGAGTATAACAGCTAGCCAGCTAGCAGAGTTATATATCTCTCGAATAGTGTCTCTTCATAGTGTTCCTCTGGAGATTAACTCAAACCATGGAAGTATCTTTACTTCTCGCTTCTGGGAAAGTTTTCAGAATGCCATGGGGACTCACTTATCTTTTAGCACTGCTTTCCATCCTCAATCAAGTGGTCAAGTAGAAAGAGTGAATCAAATCGTAGAAGATATGCTCCGATCTTGTGTTATATCGTTCGGTATGAATTGGGAGAAGTGCCTTCCATTCACCGAATTCGCTTATAACAATATTTATCAATCAAGCTTGGGCAAAGCTCCTTTTGAAGTTCTCTATGGACGAAGATGTCGAACACCTCTTAATTGGTCAGAAAATGGAGAGAGGAAACTCTTTGGTCCGGATATGATCCAGGATGCAGAAGAGCAAGTTCGCATTATTCGTGAGAAGTTGCAAACAACCCAGTCTCGTCAAAAGAGCCAATATGATTGTCATGATAAAGCTGTGACCTTTGAAGTTGACGAGAAGGCTTACCTTCGGGTTACACCTCTGAAGGGTACACATCGTTTCGGTATCAAGGGCAAGTTCGCTCCTCGTTATATCGGTCCTTTTCGCATTCTTGCCAAATGAGGAGAAGTTGCCTACCAATTGGAACTTCCTCCGCATCTTTCCAAGGTTCATGATGTATTCCACGTTTCTCAACTCAGGCGTTTCTTTTCGGATCCTATCCGTGAAGTGGACCACGAAACGCTTGATCTCCAAGATAATCTTTCATATCGAGAATACCCTGTGCGTATTCTAGATCAAGCTGAGCGTACCACTCGATGTCGAAACCTCAAGTTCAATGGTCAAATCATTCTGAAAAAGAGGCAACATGGGAAAGAGAGGATCGTCTTCGACTTGAGTATCCCGCGCTATTCCCGACGACTTCCAAATCTAGGGACGAGATTCTTTTGAGTGGGGGTGAGTTGTCACATCCCTGATCCCTATTAGAGTATAGCAAGTTTGTGCTCATGTCTTCTTCAGTGCATCCAAGAAAAAGGAAATGAAATCAAAAGCAAAGTAAAGAAACAAAAGCAAAACCCTAGCAACTCTATATTCAAAAGCTTTCAATTTTGTGTTGGAAATATGCCCTAGAGGCAATAATAAAATGGTTATTATCATATTTCCTTGTTCATGATAATCATCTATTGTTCATGCTATAATTGTATTAACAGGAAACAGTAATACATTTGTGAATAAATAGATCACAATGTGTCCCTAGCAAGCCTCTAGTTGGCTAGCTCGTTAGTCAATAGATGATCAAGGTTTCCTAGTCATGGGCATTAGATGTCATTGATAACAGGATCACATCATTGGGAGAATGATGTGATGGACAAGACCCAATCCTAAGCATAGCACTAGATCGTATTGTTCGTATGCTAAAGCTTTTCTAATGTCAAGTGTCTTTTCCTTCGACCGTGAGATTGTGCAACTCCCGGATACCGTAACTGGGTGACTATAAAGGTGCACTACGGGTATCTCCGAAAGTGTGTGTTGGGTTGGTACGAATCGAGATCGGGATTTGTCACTCCGTGTGACGGAGAGGTATCACTGGGCCCACTCGGTAGAACATCATCATGAGCTCAATGTGACTAAGGAGTTAGTCACACGATGACATACTACGGAACGAGTAAAAAGACTTACCAGTAACGAGATTGAACAAGGTATAGGTATACCGACGATCGAATCTCGGGCAAGTTCTATACCGACAGACAAAGGGAATTGTATACGGGATTGATTGAATCCTTGACATCGTGGTTCATCCGATGAGATCATCGTGGAGCAAGTGGGAGCCACCATGGGTATCCAGATCCCGCTGATGGTTATTGGCCGGAGAGGTGTCACGGTCATGTCTGCCTGTCTCCCAAACCCGTAGGGTCTACACACTTAAGGTTCGATGACGCTAGGGTTATAGGGAATTGTTATACGAGGTTAACAAAAGTTGTTCGGAGTCCCGGATGAGATCCCAGACGTCACGAGGAGCTCCGGAATGGTTCGGAGGTAAAGATTGATATATAGGACAGATTATTTCGGACACCGGAAGTGTTTCGGGCGTCACCGGTAACGTACCGAGACCACCGGGACCACCGGAGGTGGCCCCGGGGGTCCACCGAAAGTGGGCAACGACCCCGGGAGGCTAGATGGGCCAAGTGGGGGAGGGAACCAGCCCCTAGGTGGGCTGGTGCGCCCCCACTCAGCCCGTGGCGCAGGAAGAGGGGAGAGGGGGGGAACCCTAGCGCAGGTGGGCCTAAGGCCCACCAGAGGGGTGTGCCACCCCTCCACCCCCCTTGGCCGCCGCACCTCCCATCTGGGGGGAGGCTGCCGCAGCACCTAGGGTGGGAACTCTAGGGGTGGCACCCCCTCCCCTCCTCGTAAATATAGTGGGCACTTTTGGCCATTGGGCGAGAGACTTTTCCCTCTCCCTCAGCGCAGCCCTGCCCTTCTTCCTCCTCCTGTGTGCCGGTGCTTGGCGAAGCCCTGCCGGGAGACCTTTTCTCTCCATCGACACCACGTCGTCATGCTGCTGGAGTTCTTCCCCAACCTCTCCCTCCTCCTTGCTGGATCAAGGTGCGGGAGACGTCACCGGGATGCACGTGTGTTGAACGCGGAGGTGCCGTAGTTCGGCACTAGATCGAAATCACACCGCGATCCGAATCGCCGCGAGTACGACTCCATCAACCGCGTTCTAGTAACGCTTCCGCTTAGAGATCTTCAAAGGTATGAAGATGCACTCACCCCTCTCTCGTTGCTCGTCTCTCCGTAGGAAGATCTGAATATGCGTAGGAAATTTTTTGAATTTATGCTACGTCTCCCAACAGTGGCATCCGAGCCAGGTTTTCTATGTTTAGATTCTATGCACGGGTAGAACACAAAAGGTTGTGGGTGATGATTTGTCAATTTCTTGCCGCTACTAGTCTTATTCTTTTCCGGCGGTATTGTGGGATGAAGCGGCCCGGACTGACCTTACACGTACGCTTACGTGAGACTGGTTCCACCGACAGACATGCACACCGTGCATAAAGGTGGCTAGCGGGTGTCTTCTCCTACTCTAGTCGGATTGGATTTGATGAAAAGGGTCCTTATGAAGGGTAAATAGCTTTGGCATATCATCATTGTGGCTTTCACGTAGGTAAGAAAGCGTTCTTGCTAGAAACCCAAATCAGCCACGTAAAACTTGCAACAACAATTAGAGGACGTCTAACTTGTTTTTGCAGGGTTTGACATGTCATGTGATATGGCCAAAGTTTTGATGTTGCATGTATGATGTATGAGATGATCATGTTATTGTAATAGGTTTCACGACTTGCATGTCGATGAGTATGACAACCGGCAGGAGCCATAGGAGTTGTCTTAATTTATTGTATGAGATGCAACGCCATGCGCTTACTACTTTTACTTCATTGCTAACGGTTAGCTATAGTAGTAGTGATAGTAGTAGTTGGCGTCACGACTTCACGGAGACACGATGATGTAGATCATGATGATGGAGATCATGGTGTCACGCCGGTGACGATGATGATCATGCGATGCCTGAAGATGGAGATCGAAAGAGCAAAGATGATAATGGCCATATCATGTCACTATATGATTGCATTGTGATGTTTATCATGTTTTTCATCTTATTGCTTAGAACGACGGTAGCATAATAAGATGACCCCTCTTAAAATTTCGAGAACGTATTCCCCTAAGTGTGCACCGTTGAGAAGGATCGTCGTCTCAAAGCACCACGTGATGATCGGGTGTGATAGATTCTAACGTTCGCATACAACGGGTGTAAGCCAGATTTACACACGTGAAACACCTAGGTTGACTCGACGAGCTTAGCATGTACAGACATGACCTCAAATACAAGAGACCGAAAGGTCGAACATGAGTCGTATGGTTGAATACGATCAGCATGAATTTGCTCACCATGGTGACTAGTCCGTCTCACGTGATGATCGGACACGGGTTAGTCAACATGGATCATGTATCACTTAGATGACTAGAGGGATGTCGATTTAAGTGGGAGTTCATACTTAATTTGATTAAATGAACTTAATTGTCATGAACTTAGTCTAAAAGTTGTCTTTATAAATATTGTAGATGGCCAACATCAACCTCAATTTCAACGCATTCCTAGAGAAAAACAAGCTGAAAGATGATGGTAGCAACTATGCGGACTGGGTTCGCAACTTGAAGCTCATCCTTGAAGCAGCTAAAAAGGCTTATGTCCTTGATGCGCTGCTAGGTGACCCTCCCGCTCCCGCAGTAGCCCAGGACATTCTAAACGTCTGGAAAACGCGGAGTGATGACTACTCTCTGGTTAGGTGTGGCATGTTATACAGTTTAGAAACGGGGCTCCAAAGGCGTTTTGAGCAACACAATGCATATGAGATGTTCCAAGAGCTGAAGCTAGTTTTTCAAGCTCATGCCCGTGTCAAGAGATATGAAGTCTCCGACAAGTTCTTTAGCTGTAAGATGGAGGAGAACAGTTCTGTCAGTGAGCACATACTCAAAATGTTTGGGTTAC
Source organism: Hordeum vulgare subsp. vulgare (assembly GCF_904849725.1). Taxonomy (NCBI): domain Eukaryota; kingdom Viridiplantae; phylum Streptophyta; class Magnoliopsida; order Poales; family Poaceae; genus Hordeum; species Hordeum vulgare. Next base: position 486,947,713 of record NC_058520.1, on the reverse strand, counting down.
ACGGTCGTCTGACTTCACTTGGAGTCTAACTTCTGGATGATGCTATAATTGACAGAATCCTCCAGTCTCTCCCACCAAGCTACAAAGGCTTTGTGCTTAACTACAACATGCAAGGGATGGAGAAGACCATTCCCGAGTTGTACTCGATGCTCAGGTCTGCAGAAGTAGAAATCAAGAAAGAGCATCAAGTGTTGATGGTCAACAAGACCACTAGTTTCAAGAAGGGCAAGGGTAAGAAGAACTTCAAGAAAGACGGCAAAGCCGTTGCCGCACCCGATAAGCCAGATGCTGGGAAGAAGAAAAAGAATGGACCCAAGCCTGAGACTGGGTGCTTCTATTGCAAGGGAAAGGGTCACTAGAAGCGGAACTGCCCCAAATACTTAGCGGACAAGAAGGCCAACAACGTTAAAGGTATATGTGATATACATGTTATTGATGTGTACCTTACCAGCACTCATAGTAGCTCCTGTATATTTGATACCGGTGTTGTTTCTCACATTTGCAACTCAAAGCAGGGACTGCGGAATAAGCGGAGACTGGCAAAGGACGAGGTGACGATGCGCGTCGGGAATGGCTCCAAGGTCGATGTGATCGCCGTCGACACGTTACCTCTACATCTACCGTCGGGATTAGTTTGAAACCTTAATAATTGTTATTTAGTACCAGCTTTAAGGATGAACATTGTATCAGGGTCTTGCTTAATGCGAGACGGCTACTCATTTAAGTCAGAGAATAATGGTTGTTCTATTTATATGAGTGATATGTTTTATGGTCATGCTCCGCTGGTGAATGGTTTATTCTTGATGAATCTCGATCGTGATGTTACGCATATTCATAGTGTGAGTACCAAAAGATGTAAAGTTGATAATGATAGTCCCACATACTTGTGGCACTGCCACCTTGGTCATATCGGAGTTAAGCGCATGAAGAAGCTCCACACTGATGGACTATTAGAGTCTCTTGACTTTGAATCATTTGACACATGCGAACCGTGCCTCATGGGCAAGATGACTAAGACTTCATTCTCAGGAATAATGGAGAGAGCAACCGACTTACTGGAAATAATACATACTGATGTGTGTGGTCCAATGAACGTTGAAGCTCGCGGTGGCTATCGTTATGTTCTCACTCTCACCGATGATTTGAGTAGGTATGGGTATATCTACTTGATGAAGCACAAATCTGAGACATTTGAAAAGTTCAAGGAATTTCAGAGTGAGGTCGAGAATCAACGTGACAGAAAAATTAAGTGTCTATGATCTGATTGTGGAGGAGAATATTTGAGTCACGAGTTTGACACACACCTAAGGAAGTGTGGAATCGTTTCACAACTGACGCCGCCTGGCACACCGCAACGCAACGGAGTGTCTGAACGTCGTAATCACACTTTATTAGATATGGTACGATCTATGATGTCTCTTACCGACTTACCGCTATCATTTTGGGGAAACACATTAGAAAGTGCAGCATTCACTTTAAATGGGGCACCGTCTAAATCCGTTGAGACGACACCGTATGAACTATGGTTTGGCAAGAAACCTAAGTTGTCGTTTCTTAAAGTTTGGGGCTGCGATGCTTATGTGAAGAAACTTCAACCAGAAAAGCTCGAACCCAAAGCGGAGAAATGCGTATTCATAGGATACCCTAAGGAAACTATTGGGTATACCTTCTATCTTAGATCCGAAGGTAAAACCTTTGTTGCCAAGAACGGATCCTTTCTAGAGAAAGAGTTTCTCTCGAAAGAAGTAAGTGGGAGGAAGGTAGAACTTGATGAGGTAATTACACCCCCTCTCGAACAGGATAGTAGCGCAGTGCGGGAAGTTGTTCCTGTGGCGCCTACACCAACTGAAGAAGAAGTTAATGATAATGATCATGAAGCTTCAGATCAAGTTACTACTGAACCGCGAAGGTCCAGGAGGGCACGCTCCGCACCAGAGTGGTACGGCAACCCTGTGATGGAAATCATGTTGTTAGACAATGGTGAACCTTTGAACTATGAAGAAGCGATGGCGGGCCCGGATTCCAACAAATGGCTTGAAGCTATGAAATCCGAGATAGGGTCCATGTATGAGAACAAAGTATGGACTTTGGTGGACTTGCCCGATGACCGGCGAGCCATAGAAAATAAATGGATCTTCAAGAAGAAGACTAATGCAAACGGTAATGTAACCATTTATAAAGCTCGACTTGTCGCAAAGGGTTTTCGACAAATTCAAGGAGTTGACTACGAAGAGACTTTCTCTCCCGTAGCGAAGCTGAAATCAGTCCGAATCATGTTAGTGATTGCCGCCTTTTATGATTACGAAATTTGGCAAATGGACGTCAAAACAGCGTTCCTTAATGGGGACCTTAAGGAAGAGTTGTATATGATGCAACCAGAAGGTTTTGTCGACCCTAAGGGTGCTAACAAAGTGTGCAAGCTCCAGTGATCCATCTATGGGCTGGTGCAAGCATCTCGGAGTTGGAACATTCGCTTTAATGAGGTGATTAAAGCGTTTGGGTTCATACAGGTTTAAGGAGAAGCTTATTTGTACAAGAAAGTGAGTGGGAGCTCTGTAGCTTTCCTCATACTGTATGTGGATGACATATTATTGATGGGGAACAATACAGAAATGTTGGAGAGCATAAAGGCCTATTTGAATAAGAGTTTTTCAATGAAGGACCTTGGAGAAGCTGCATACATATTAGGCATCAAGATCTATAGAGATAGATCGAGACGCCTCATAGGTCTTTCGCAAAGTACATACCTTGACAAGATATTGAAGAAGTTCAATATGGAAAACTCAAAGAAAGGGTTCTTGCCAGTTTTGCAAGGTATGAGATTGAGTAAGACTCAGTCGCCGACCACGGAAGCAGATAGAAAGAAGATGAGTTCTGTCCCCTACGCTTCAGCCGTAGGCTCTCTAATGTATGCCATGCTGTGTACCAGACCTGATATAAACCTTGCCATAAGTTTGGTAGGGAGGTACCAAAGTGATCCCGGTATGGAACACTGGACAACGGTCAAGAATATCCTTAAGTACCTGAAAAGGACTAAGGAAATGTTTCTCGTTTATGGATGTGACGAAGAGCTCGTCGTAAAGGGTCACGCCGACGCCAGCTTCGACACAGATCCGGATGACTCTAAGTCACAGACCGGATACATATATGTTTTGAATGGTGGGGCAGTGAGCTGGTGCAGCAACAAGCAAGAAGTTGTGGTGGCATCTACATGTGAAGCGGAGTACATAGCTGCTTCAGAAGCGGCTCATGAAGGAATTTGGATGAAGGAGCTCATCACCGACCTTGGAGTGGTTCCAAGCGCGTCGGGTCCAATGACACTCTTCTGTGAGAACACTGGGCCACTGCCATAGCCAAGGAGCCCAGGTTTCACCAGAAGACGAAGCACATCAAACGCCGCTACAACTCCATCCAGGACCATGTCCAGAGTGGAGTAATAGATATTTGTAAAGTACACACGGATCTGAATATTGCAGACCCATTGACTAAACCTCTTCCACGAGCAAAACATGATCAACACCATAATGCTATGGGTGTTCGATACATCACAATGTAACTAGATTATTGACTCTAGTGCAAGTGGGAGACTGTTGGAAATATGCCCTAGAGGCAATAATAAAATGGTTATTATCATATTTCCTTGTTCATGATAATCGTCTATTGTTCATGCTATAATTGTATTAACAGGAAACAATAATACATGTGTGAATAAATAGATCATAATGTGTCCCTAGCAAGCCTCTAGTTGGCTAGCTCGTTAGTCAATAGATGATCATGGTTTCCTGGTCATGGGCATTAGATGTCATTGATAACGGGATCACATCATTGGGAGAATGATGTGATGGACAAGACCCAATCCTAAGCATAGCACTAGATGGTATTGTTCGTATGCTAAAGCTTTTCTAATGTCAAGTGTCTTTTCCTTCGACCGTGAGATTGTGCAACTCCCGGATACCGTAGGAGTTCTTTGGGTGTATCAAACGTCACAACGTAACTGGGTGACTATAAAGGTGCACTATGGGTATCTCCGAAAGTGTTTGTTGGGTTGGTACGAATCGAGATCGGGATTTGTCACTCCGTGTGACGGAGAGGTATCTCTGGGCCCACTCGGTAGAACATCATCATGAGCTCAATGTGACTAAGGAGTTAGTCACACGATGACGTACTATGGAACGAGTAAAAAGACTTACCAGTAACTAGATTGAACAAGGTATAGGTATACCGACGATCGAATCTCGGGCAAGTTCTATACCGACAGACAAAGGGAATTGTATACGGGATTGATTGAATCCTTGACATCGTGGTTCATCCGATGAGATCATCATGGAGCTAGTGGGACACACCATGGGTATCTAGACCCCGCTGATGGTTATTGGCCGGAGAGGTGTCTCGGTCATGTGTGCCTGTCTCCCGAACCCGTAGGGTCTACACACTTAAGGTTCGATGATGCTAGGGTTATAGGGAATTGTTATACGAGGTTATCGAAAGTTGTTCAGAGTCTCGGATGAGATCCCGGAAATCATGAGGAGCTCAGGAATGGTTCGGAGGTAAAGATTGATATATAGGACGGATGGTTTCGGACACCGGAAGTGTTTCGCGTGTCACCGGTAACGTCCCGGGGGTTCCACCGAAAGGGGGCAACGACCACGTGAGGCTAGATGGGCCAAGTGAGGGAGGGAACCAGCCCCTAGGTGGGCTGGTGCGCCCCCACTCAGCCCATGGCGCACGAAGAGGGGAGAGGGGGGGGGAACCCTAGCGTTGGTGGGCCTAAGGCCCACCAGAGGGGTGCGCCACCCCTCCTCCCCCCTTGGCCGCCGCACCTCCCATCTGGCTGGCTGCCGCACTCCCCCAAGGGGTGGCGCCCCCTCCCATCCTCTTATATATAGTGGGCACTTTTGGCCATTGGGCGACAGACTTTTCCCTCTCCCTCGGCGCAGCCCTGCCCTTCTTCCTCCTTCTCTGTGCCGGTGCTTGGCGAAGCCCTGCCGGGAGACCTCGTCTCTCCATCGGCACCACGCCGTCGTGCTGCTCGAGTTCTTCCCCAACCTCTCCCTCCTCCTTGCTGGATCAAGGTGCGGGAGACGTCACGGGGCTGCACGTGTGTTGAACGCGGAGGTGCCGTAGTTCGGCACTAGATCGGAATCACACCGCGATCCGAATTGCCGCGAGTACGACTCCATCAACCGCATTCTAGTAACACTTCCGCTTAGCGATCTTCAAAGGTATGAAGATGCACTCACCCCTCTCTCGTTGCTGGTCTCTCGATAGGAAGATCTGAATATGCGTAGGAATCTTTTTGAATTTATGCTACGTCTCCCAACATTTTGGTGGCAAATTAGAAATTCCAAAATGGATAATAGAAAAGTTCATCATTTCTAATAAATGGTGAAAACAAAATATCAGGGGTGAAATATATTTTCAAAGTGCTTTTGGCATTTTAAATTTAAGTTAAAAGCTACTGAAATCAACTATATAATTGATTTCAAATAATTCAAAGTTTTCAAAAATGTTGAAACTTTTATATATGTTTGTAAATATTCCAAATAACATTTCAGCATGTTTCAAACTATTTTAGAAATAGTTTCGAGCCAAAAATAAAATAAAATAAAGTCAGAAAGGAATTAACAAAAACTAGAAAGGAAAGAAAATATTAAATACCTATCTAACGCTTACCTTGGCCCAGGCCCAGCCTCCCTTGTCGTCTACGTTCTGCCAGTCGGCAGCAGGAGATGGCCGGCGCCTCCTCCGGTGCGGCCACGCACCTACGTGCGTGCCTGGCCGCCACTTCACGCTGGCGAGAAAGGCATAAGACTCCTGCGACCTCCTCCCGTGCTCTCCCCTGTCCATTCGCTCTCCCGCGCCCTTTCTCTCGGCTGCCATTAGAGCCGTGCTCGAGCTCGAGCTGGCCATCACTCCGACCGTCTTTCCTCGTCTCTGAGTCGCGCAGAAGCTCCGCCAAGACGTCCTAAAGCTTCCCATCTAGCCACACGACGTCGAGAGTCCCTGAATCACCGGATCACCATCATCTTCAACCTTCGGACGCCAAGTTCGCTGTCGTCGATTCATCGTCCCCAGGTCGTCCCCGAGCCAGCTTTCGTCGCCTCTGCCCTCTTCGTGAGCTTAAGGTTCCATTCCCATGCTTTTCCCCTTCGTTCCCGAGCTCTAAGCCCCGATTCCACCGGAGCCCGACGAGGACCGCCGTTGTAACTCGTTGCCGGTGACCCTACGGTGACCGGCTGGTCATTCCGAGGCCACCATCGGCTTCATCTCACCACGTAGGTGCCGTAGGAGCCCAGCCCCGCGCGTTTTGAGCCCCGTAGTAGTGACCTCGACGTGGCCCGAGCTTCGGCCGCCGCCAAGCTCGTCGCCGCATTGATTCTGGCCACCCCAGCCATTGGGTTTGCTCCATCGTGCGCGCCTTCGAGTAGTCGTTCTCCCCATGGCCTCTGCCATGCGTTTAGTCATCGGAGACTCGTTTCCGACACCCTCCGCCGTCTCTGGTGCTGCCGGAGGCTCACCGCCGGCGAGATCAACCTCGTCGCTGGTGGGTTCAACCCAAAAGGCCCTATGACAGGTGGGGCCAGCCCATGAGTAGTTAAGTTTAACTTAATAAAAATAAATAAATAATGAAATCATTAACCAGTCACTGACATGTCGGTCCAGCTCTGTTAATTAGCTAATTATGTTTAAACTTAATCTAAAACTGGCCAGAGTCACTAACTAGTGGGTCCCACTGGTCAGGTTTGACTTTCAACGGCCAGCTGACCTGCTGATGTCATGCTGATGCAATAAATCTAATTCTGGATTTAATATAATTCCAGAATAATTGCAAAACTTTGGAAATTCATAGAAAATTGAATATAACTCCAAATCAGACAAATAATATATGGAAATTGATCAGAAAAATTTAATGAGCACAATGGTGCTACTTCCATGCATGAAAAATAAAGTTATGAAACAGCATCAGGTCAAATGAATTAAATGATTATAATAAATATGCCATTTCAAATGATATTTGAATTTGGTTTTCAAACCAGATGCAAACTAAGGTTTCACCAACCACATTGAAACATATCACCCTTCATTTCATGCCATGGTCATGCATCATGATTGTTGCATATGATTGATATTGATTGTATGTTGTTATTCGGTAGACCCCGCCCCTTTGGGTACGACTGATTACCCAACCGACGGATATCACCCCTCTGCTGAGCAGCAAGGCAAGCAACCATTTTTTATCATCCCGATAAATCCCATGTTCTCCCTCCTGCTCTTACTTATTGCATTAGGTCAAAATTCTTTCAATGCTTTTACCACGTTAGTTGAACCCACTTCCTTTGCATGACCTGCCCTTGTCACAGTAAATAGCTGAACCTTGCAACCTAGCATACCTGGTAGATGCTTGAGCCTTGATGTGCCATATCCTGCTATGCATGCTATGCTTAGAGTTGTGTATGGTCTGTCATCTGGGTGATGAACAGGATCGTGAGAATGTGTTCAGTTAATAAAGGTTGTGTGTTGAACCTGATTTGGTAAAGGTACCGGTGAAAGGCTATGTAGGAGTACATGGTGGGTTGTTTCATTGGAACCGTCCTTAGGAACTGAGTTCCGTGTATGTAATCCAAGACAAGATACTACCACATGGTGGGCCGTGAAATATGACCCCGCTCGACTTATTAATCGCTTAGTACTCGGTCCAGGAATTGCAAGTAGTTTCTGGTGTTTATAGTCATGCTCGAGGCTGTGCATAGTGCTGACCTTAGAGGTGGGCTATGATGCGTTAGGCACTGGCACGGTGTACCAAGTGGCACCCGGATTGTGGGCTTGGGAACCCTGCGCACATTGTTTGGGGCCGTGGCGGAAACCTCGGCCGGACTTCCGTGTGGGTTACCCTCAGATAGGCGATAAACCTGGACTAGGTATTAGAGTGGTTAACGGTCGTGGCCGACTCCCTCGTTGGGCTTCCGCTTGAAGGTTGCCGAGGTGCATGACGTGCACATAGCGATAAGTGGCGAGAGCGTGTGTGAAGAAGTACACCCCTGCAGGGTTATGATCTATTCGAATAGCCGCGTCCGTGGATATGGACTACTTGGAAACATATGTTGTTCATAGACAACTATAATGGCTACTCATAAAATTGTCAAGATAAGTGTGAGTGTCGTGGATGGCACTGCCGTAGGGAGATGGAATGATTCCACGATGAAGTATTGTTGTGGTGTTAGTGGACTCGTGTGCGAGAAAACAAAGTTGTCAAAGCTATTTGAAAATGTAGTTTGTCTAGCCAAGAGTCAAAGCTAGGTTTCTGCTTGAAACCCCACAACCCTTGTTGATACATTTGCATGAGTAGATAGATTATTCTAAAGTCTTGCTGAGTAATTTGTACTCACATTTGCTTAATAAATTTTGCAGAGGTTGTTAATGACCCTAACGGTTGGTTCTATCTAGACGTTGACGACGATGAGTAGCTGGTATCCCAGCTACGATCTGGCCCTAGGTTGGGTCTGTAGATAGTCAGGCCATGTGCCTTTTACCTTTCCATCTGTCTGTACCCAGACAGTTTTAATCTTCCGCTGGCTTGTAAGACTTGTTTGAATGACTTGTGATGCTGGGTCGTGAGACCCCTATCTGTGTAATATTATGTGTGAGGCTCTTTCGAGCCCTCTAAATAAAGTTGAATGATTATGGTTATGTTGTGATGCCATCGATGTATTTATGCATATCGGTATGCCATGCATACGTGTGTTGTACTTGATATGCATGGGGTTCGAACACCTAGCTGTATGCCTTAGTAGCACTCCTTACGGGGAAATGCCCCTTTGTGATTCCACCGAGCCATGGTAGTTCGCTACTTCTCCGGACACATTGGTTGACTGGCATGTGTCCTTCTTAGCTGCAGTGTGTGTCCCTTTGGGCAAATGTCACACGGTGTAATGGAGTCCTTGTAGCCTGCTACGACTCGTCTACACTCGCTGATGACTAACACCTGCTTTGCTGGGTTAGGTATGCATGTCCCTGTACGGAACTGCCGCTTGAGTTTATGACTAGACATGTCGATCCGGGTTCTTTGGCATTGGAATGCTAGCGACACAATTGCATACGCGAGTCAAAATGCGCAAACGGTCCCGGCTGAGGTAAGGCTGCAGCCGTGGGGATAACCGTGCGTGAGACCGCAAAGAGATGTGATGTGTTACAAGTTGGATTCCTATGGCTTAGGATCGGGGTCCCGACACACGCCCAACTAAAAATTTGAATCTACGAACAAAAGAGGAAGTGAGAGAAACATATTGTTCACATTTATCGGAGATGAATTCTTCGAGTCCGACGTTGCGAACAAGTGCATCAAACTCATCTTTGAAACCTGCCTCAATCATAAATTCATCAGAAGGACATTCACATGGTTGTACCTGCGCGTCCCTTGGTTGGTAAGGATCAAGCTCCCGAATCGCAAGACGGGGACCTCTCTTGCTTGAGGAACTGCCATGATAGTTTCTCCTGAACATCTTCCTTCTTTGAAATTTTCGGTGACCCAAAGGAAAAATGAACAAGGCTCAACTAAACTAGTAGCAACTACTCCCACAAGTGCCTAGAGGCCATATTACGCATCAAAACTACTTGGTACCAGCTAAAATTAGCATGCAATGCTCAAGAACATGGTCACCAAGGCAACAAAAATACGCGAACTATAAGGCACTAGAGCAAAAAATAATTGGACCAATGGAGGAGTCGCTTACCAAGGAGTAATTTCCCCAAAACAGTTCACAGAATGGTGCTTTGAGCAAGGAGATCGAAAATCCCAGCAAGAGGAGCAAGAACACGGGTTTGAGCTACGAAACGATTTTTTCTGGAGGAAGGAGAACCAGATGAGAGCAAGAATGAGTGGAGGGGGTGCCAGAGGGCCCCACAAGCCTGGGTGGCGCGACTAGGGGGGTGCCCCCGCCCCCTGGGCGTGTGGCCCACTGGTGCAGCCCCCAGACAAGCTCTTCGTCTCAGTATTTTTCAAAAAATCCAGAAAAAACATACTTGATTTTTAGGACGTTCGGAGAACTTCTATTTTTGGGGTACTTTTCTACCGGACGCTAAAACAGAAAACAAGGAAAACTAAACTAAATCTATCATTTTTCTTCTAAGCAATCGAAGGTGAAAGCTTGGAACAGAGGTTTGTGACTCCTCGATTCATCCTTCTCATGGTCATCGAAAGAAATCCGTCAATGGGGTTAATCAAATCCCCTCGACAAAACTTTTCGAATCGCAAAAGAGAACGGAGAATTTTAGAATAGTCACTAAGTCACCTCAATGGGGATATGTATTTCCCCAACAAGCAAATCATACTTCATCTTGACACGAGGAATAGGGCATTCAAAGCTCCCAATAAGAATCGATGAAGTTTTTTCGATAGCATTGATGCAATGTACTCGATATTGTTTCTTCGGAAACTGCACCGTATGCTCGTTACCGTTGACATGGAAAGTGACATTGCCTTTGTTGCAATCTATAACAACCCCTGCAGTGTTTAAAAAGGGTCTTCCAAGGATGACAGCCATGGCATCGTCCTCGGGAATATCCAAGATAACTAAGTCTGTTAAGATAGTGACGTTAGCAACCACAACAGGCACGTCCTCGCAAATGCCGACAAGGAAAGCAGTTGATTTGTCGGCCATTTGCAAAGAGATTTCAGTGGGTGTCAACCTATCTAGTTCAAGCCTACGATAAAGAGAGAGAGAGAGGCATAACCCTAACACCGACTCCAAGGTCGCATAACGCAGTTCTAACGTAGTTCCCTTTAATGGAGCAAGCTATAGTGGGCACACCGGGTTCACCTAGTTTCTTACGAGTTCCACCCTTGAAGGTATAATTAGCAAGCATGGTGGAAATCTCAACCTCAGGTATCCTCCTCTTATTAGTCACAATATCTTTCAAGTACTTAGCATACGGAGACATCTTGAGCATATCTGTCAAACGCATTTGCAGAAAGACATGTTTGATCATTTCAACGAATCGCTCAAAATCCTGATCATCCTTTTTCTTGGATGGTTTGGGAGGAAAGGGCATAGGTTTATGAACCCATGGTTCCCTTTCTTTACCATGCTTCCTAGCAGTGAAGTCATTCTTATCGTATCTTCTATTCTTAGGATGTGGGTTTTCAAGATCAACAGGTTCAATCTCCACATCCTTACCATTGCTAGGTTGAGCATCTTCATGAACATCACTATTGATATTATCATTAGGCTCATGTTCATCACCAGATTGTGTTTAAGCATCAGAGACAGAGACATCATTTGGACTCTCCGGTGTAGCAGCAACAGGGTTGCTAGCGTGCAGGTTCCTATCATCTTTCTTCTTCTTTCTAGGATGACTAGGTGCATCAGTGCTAACTCCATCAGAATCTTGTTCAATTCTCTTCGGATGACCCTCACGATACAAAGGTTCCTGGGTCATTCTACCGCCTCTAGTGACGACTCTGACAGAATTTTCATTCAACTCATTGAGCAAGTCATTTTGAGCTTTAAGTACTTGTTCTACCTGAGTAGTAACCATAGAGGCATGTTTACTCAGAAGTTTAAGATCGTTGACGTTTCTGTCCACACAAGCACTTAAATGACTAAGCATACGAGCATTCTTTTCCAATTGTCTGCTAACATAATCATTGAAACTCTGTTGTTTGGCAACAAAGTTATCAAATTCATCGAGGCATAAGCTAGCAGGTTTATCAAAAGCAATATCACTCTCATCAAACCTACGCAGAGAATTTACTTCTACTACCTGTATCGGGTTATCAAGACCATGGATCTCTTCGATAGGTGGTATATTTTTGACATCTTTAGATTTAATGCCTTTCTCTCGCATAGATTTCTTGGCTTCTTGCATATCTTCAGGACCGAGGAATATAATACCTCTTTTCTTCGGAGTTGACTTAGGAGGTGGTTCGGGAATAGTACAAGCATTCTCATTGCACAAGATGTTATTCAATATGATCTCAGCTTGTTCTACGGTTCGTTCCCTAAATACACTACCGGCACAACATATCTAGGTGGTCTTTAGAAGCATCGATAAGTCCATTATAGAAGATATCAAGTATTTCGTTCTTCTCAAGAGGGTGATCAGGAAAAGCATTCAGTAGCTGGATGAGCCTCCCCCAGGCTTGTGGGAGACTCTCTTCTTCAACTTGAGCAAAGTTGAATATTTCCTGCAAGGAAACTTTGTTCTTATGGGCAGGGAATTTTTTTTCAGAGAAGTAGTAGACCATATCCTGGGGGCTACGCACACAACCAGGAGCAAGAGAAGTGAACCAATTCTTAGCATCATCCTTTAGTGAGAAAGGAAATAGCTTGAGGATATAATAGTGGCGAATTGTTTCCTCACTAGTGAATAGGGTGGCTATATCGTGCAGTTTGGTAAGATGGGCTACAACCGTTTTAGACTCATAACCATGAAAAGGATCAGATTCGACTAGAGTGATTAACTCAGGGTCGACAGAGAAATCATAATCCTTATCGATCACAAAGATAGGCGAAGTGGCAAACTTCGGGTCATATTTCATCCTAGCGTTCAGAGATTTTTCTTTCCACTTGCGCAGAAATTTCTCAACATCATAGCTATCCTTACACGCAAGAAAATCCTCAGCTATCTCTCCCTCCATAACATAACGCGTATCAGGCATAATAGGCATATCAGGAGAGCTAGTTCTAGCATGCAAAATAGTAGGTTCTACTTCAATGGCATCAGCAGTTTCAGAAGTATCATCACATCTAGCAGCAACTCTAGCAATTTGTGCATCAAGGAATGCACCTAGTGGCAAAGTAGTATTAAGCATAGCATCATCAGGCATAGTATCAAGCATAGCATCATCAGGCATAGTATCAAGCATAGCATCATCATAAGCATCATGGGCAGCAGAAGTAGCATCATCAAGCACAGGCGACATATCAAGATTTCTAGTAGGAGGTGATGTCGCAAACTTACTCATAACTAAAGGTGAATCAAGTGCACAGCTAGATGTCAGTTCCTTACCTGTCCTCGTAGTGGAAGGCAAGACTTTAGTTCTTGGATCTATCGGATTCTTCATAGTGACCAGCAGACGTAAATCACAAGTGACTCAGAGAATATAGCTGTGCTTCCCCGGCAACGGCGCCAGAAAATAGTCTTGATGACCCACAAGTGTACGGGATCGCAACAGTTTTCGAGGGTAGAGTACTCAACCCAAATTTATTGATTCAACTCAAGGGGAAGCGAAAGAATATTCTCAAGTATTAGCAGTTGAGTTGTCAATTCAACCACACCTGAAAGATTAGTATCTGCAAGCAAAGTATCAGTAGCAAAGTAGTATGATAGCAACGGTGCCAGAAAAAGGTTTGTTGATGGCAGACTATTCCTAACTTGTTGTATCAATGGCGCCAGAAAAGTCTTGGAACAGGTAACAACAAAGTAGCAAGTAATAGCAGTAGTGACAGCAGCAGCAAGTAACAGCAGTAGCAAGGAACATCAGTAGTGACAACAGTAGCAACAGAGTAACAGCAGCAGCGACAGAGTAACGTAGCAAGGACCGGTAGTAAAGGACTCGTAGGCATTGGATCGGTGATGGATGATTATGCCGGATGTGATTCATCATGTAACAACTATAACACGGAGAGATAAGTAACTAGCTCTCGTTCGTCAATCTAATGTAGGCATGTATTCCGTATGTAGTCATGCGTGCTTAGGGAAAAGAACTTGCATGACATCTATTGTCCATCCCTCCCGTGGCAGCGGGGTCCTAATGGAAACTATGGGATATTAAGGTTCTCCTTTTAATAAAGAACCGGACCAACGCATTAACACTTGGTGAATACATGAACTCCTGATGCTACGGTGATCTCCCGGAGTGGTTCCGGCTATTGTCACTCCGGGGTTGTCGGGTCATAACACATAGTAGGTGACTACAAGTAGGATCTAAAACATACATATATTGGCGAAAACATAATAGGTTCAGATCCGAAATCATGGCACTCGGGACCTAGTGACAAGCATTAAGCATGGCAAAGTACTAGCAAGATCAATCTCAGAACATAGTGGATACTAGGGATCAATCCCCGTCAAAACTAACTCGATTACGTGATAGATCTCATCCAACTCATCACCGTCCAGCAAGCCTATGATGAGATTACTCACGAACGATGAAGAGCATCATGGAATTGGCGATGGAGGAAGGTTGATGATGACAATGGCAACGATTTCCCCTCTCCGGAGCCCAGAACGGACTCCAGATCTGCCCTCGAGAGGAAGAACAGGAGGGGGCGGCGCCTCCGTATCGTAAAACGCGATGAATCCTTCTCCCTGATTTTTTTCCGGGCGAAACGGAATAGATAGAGCTGAGTTTGGAGGCGGTGGCGCCACGTGGGCCCCACAAGTCGGGTCGGTGCCGCCTAGGGGGTGGCCGCGCCGCCTGGGCTTGTGGCCCACTAGCTCACCCCCTCCGGTGGATCTTTGTGCGGATTTTTTTCATTAATTCTAGAAACATTCTCCGTAAATTTTCAGGTCATTCTGAGAACTTTTATTTCTGCACCAAAACAACACCATGGCAATTCTGCTGAAAACAGCGTTAGTCCGGGTTAGTTCCATTCAAATCATGCAAATTAGAGTCCAAAACAAGGGCAAAAGAGTTCGGAAAAGTAGATACGGCGGAGGCGTATGAGTGAAGCACATAGAGCAGACTTATCTAGCTCAAAAGATATAAGTGAAGCACAATGAGCATTCTAGCAAAATCATGATGAGTGCATGTCTCTCTCTAAAGGTGTGCAGCAAGGATGATTGTGACAAAACAAAAAGAAAAGGTGAATAAAAATATAGCTCCAAGTAATGTTACCGATGGATTGAAGATGAAAGAGGGGATGCCTTCCCGGGGCATCCCCAAGCTTAGGCTTTTTGGTGTCCTTGAATTTGGCTTAGGATGCCTTGGGCATCCCCAAGCTTGAGCTCTTTCCACTCCTTATCTCTTTGTCCATGAGAACATCACCCAAAACTTGAAAACTTCACAACACAAAACTTAAACAGAAACCCGTGATATCATTAGCACAAGAAAACAATCTACCACCTCTTCAGGTACTATAGCAATCTTCATTTCTATTTATATTGGTCTTGGGCTACTGTATTCTAACTTTTCTATGGCTAGTACCCCCTATACTAACCATAGTTTCATCAAAACAAGCAACCAACTCAACAAAAACAAAATCTGTCAGAAACAGACCAGTCTGTAGCAATATGTATACTTCGTATAGTTCTCGTACCCAAACAATTCTGAAAACTTACGACTGCCTCGGAAAAAGGCATATCAACCAGCAGCAAAAAGAATTAACTCAAAATATCTTTCTGAATAAAAATGGAAAATAATCTCATGAGTGAAAAGTTTCTGTCTTTTGCCAGCAGGATCAAACAACCATTACCAAGACTAGTCATAAAGGTTTTGCTTGGCTCAAACACAAAAAGAAACACAAAAGACACAATCATAACAGAATTATGATAGCGTGGACGCAACAAAACAGAAAGAAAAAGAAATAAATTCATTGGGTTGCCTCCCAACAAGCGCTATTGTTTAACGCCCCTAGCTAGGCATAAGGCGATAAAATCACGTATCGTCGTCTTTGGTGCTCAAACCATAAGTGGCCCTCATCATGGATTCATAAGGCAATCTTATTTTCTTTCTAGGTAAGTGCTCCATTCCCTTCTTTAAAGGAAATTGAAATCTAATATTCCCTTCCTTCATATCGATGATGGCACCGATAGTCCTTAGGAAAGGTCTACCAAGAATAATAGGGCATGTAGGATTGCAATCAATGTCAAGCACAATGAAATCCACGGGTACATAGTTCCTATTTGCAACAATAAGAACATCATTGATCCTTCCCATGGGTTTCTTGACAGTAGAATCCGCAAGATTCAAATTAAGAGAACACTCTTCAATCTCATTAAAACCCAGAACATCACATAAAGACTTTGGAATCGCGAAAACACTAGCACCCAAATCACACAAAGTGTTGCATTCATAGTTTTTTATTTTGATTTTGATAGTAGGTTCCCACTCATCATGAAGCTTTCTAGGGATAGAGACTTCCAATTCAAGTTTCTCTTCAAGAGATTTTATCATAGCTTCGACGATATGATCGGTAAAGGCCTTGTTTTGGCTATAAGCGTGTGGAGAGTTTAGCATGGATTGCATCAAGGAAATGCATTCAATCAAGGAGCAATTATCATAATTGAATTCCTTGAAATCCAAAGTCGTAATTTCATTACTACTGAAAGTTTTAATATCCTCTACTCCACTTTCAATGCTTTTGGCATCAAGATAGATGGACTCCGAATCATTGGGGCACTTTTCAACCAAAGTGGATTCATATCCAGCCCCATCATCATTAGGTTTGACACAAGAAAACAAATATTCAATGGGAGTCACACCAAGCACTTTAAGATCTTCGTGATTCTTATCACGAGAACATGCCTTTTTAAGCCATTCATGTCTAGCACGAATTTGGGAAGTTCTTTCTTTGCTCTCAATCATGGAAACACACATAGATTTCAAAGTTTCATCTATATTGATATTGGGAGGAGCACATATGACTTTCAAAGCATCAATATCACTAGACATTCTATCAATGCTCTTAGCCAAATCGTCAATTTTGAGTAGTTTTTCCTCTATGGACGCATTGAAAAAAATGCGAGTTGATAAACTCTTTGATATTACTCTCTAGATCAGAGGGTAACCTATTGTAATTTCCATGAGTATTGTTGTAGGAGTTGCCAAAGTTATTAGAGGAGTTACTAGGAAAAGGCCTAGGAACATAGTTTCCTCTAAAAGCATTGTTGTTGCCAAAATTATTCCTACCAACAAAATTAACGTCCAAGCTAGTGTTGCTACTCTCAATCAAAGAAGACAAGGGCATATCATTAGGATCTAAAGGAGCACTTCTACTAGCAACCAAATTCATTAACTCATCCATATTAGCACTCAACGAGTTAATTTCTTCTATAGCGTGTACCTTCTTACTAGTAGGTGATCTTTTAGTGTGCCACTGAGAGTAGTTTGTCATGATATTTTCTAGGAGTTTCGTGGCCTCTCCTAACGTGATTTACATGAACGTTCCACCTGAGGCGGAGTCCAAGATATTTCTAGAAGTGAAATTCAAGCCAGCGTAGAAGATTTGTATAATCATCCAAAGACTCAAGCCATGAGCGGGACAATTTCTAATCATCAATTTCATTCTCTCCCAAGATTGTGCAACGTGTTCATGATGAAGTTGCTTAAAATTCATCATATCATTACGGAGAGAGATAATCTTAGCCGGCGGAAAATACTTGGAAATATAAGCATATTTGCACTTATCCCAAGAATCGATACTATTTTTGGGCAAAGACGAAAACCAAGTTTTTGCTCGATCTCGCAACGAGAAAGGAAAAAAGCTTCAATTTAATCACATCATTATCCACATCTTTCTTCTTTTGCATATCGCAAAGCTCAATGAAGGTATTGAGATGAGATGCGGCATCTTCACTAGTAAGGCCGGAGAATTGCTCTTTCATAACAAGATTCAGCAAAGCGGCATTGATTTCGTATGACTCCGCACTAGTGGCGGGAGCAATCGGAGTACTAACAAAATCATTATTATTAGTATTCGAGAAGTCACAAAGTTTGGTGTTTTCAGTCATGGTGACTTCGTCAAGCAAGCAAGCACACAAGCGAACAAAGAGCAAGCGAGAAAAAGGGCGAACGAGAAGGCGAATGAAAAAGGCAAACGAAGAAGGCAAATTGGTGAAGTGGGGGAGAGGAAAACGAGAGGAAACTGGCAAACATAGTAAATGCAAGAGATGAGTTTGCGACACTTACTTGGATGAGTTCTTGACTTTATCCTCCCCGGCAACGGCGCCAGAAATTCTTCTGCTACGGCGAAAGAGATCTTATGTCGTATCTTGAGCTTGTGTTGGTTTTTCCCTTGAAGAGGAAAGGGTGATGCAGCACAGGAGCAGTAAGTATTTCCCTCACTTTGAGAACCAATGTATCAATCCAGTAGGAGAATCTCGCCAAGTCCAGAGTACATGCACAAACACAAAGAGCTTGCACCCAACGCTATAAAGGGGTTGTCAATCCCTTCAAGATTGATTGCAAAAATGAGATCTGAAGGCGGAAAGTGCAACGAAGTAAAAGAGTAAGGCTGAAAATATGGTGTGGAGTAGACCCGACGGCCATAGTGTTCACTAGAGGCTTCTCTCAAAATATCAAATATTATGGTGGGTGAACAAATTACTGTCGAGCAATTGATAGAACCACGCAAAGTCATGACGATATCTAAGGCAATGATCATACATATAGGCATCACGTCCGATACAAGTAGACAGATACTTTCTGCATCTACTACTATTACTCCACACATCGACCACTATCCAGCTTGCATCTAGTGTATTGACCTCATGACGAACAGAGTAACACTTTAAGCAAGATGACATGATGTACACGGATAATCTCAAACCAATGATGAAAATCCCATCTTTTTACCCTTGATGGCAACAACACGATGCGTGCCTCGCTACCCCTTCTGTCACTGGGTGAGGTCACCGCACGGTATGAACCCAAAACCAAGCACTTCTCCCATTGCAAGAATCATAGATCTAGTTGGCCAAACAAAACCCACAACTCGAAGGGAATTACAAGGATATGAAATCATGCATAAGAGAGATCAGAAGAAACTCAAATAAGATTCATAGATAATATGATCATAAATCCACAATTCATCAGATCTCGACAAACACACCGCAAAAGAAGATTACATCGGATAGATCTCCATGAAGATCATGGAGAACTTTGTATTGAAGATCCAAGAGAGAGAAGAAGCCATCTAGCTACTAGCTATGGACCCGTAGGTCTATGGTGAACTACTCACGCATCATCGGAGAGGTCATGGTGTTGATGAAGAAGCCCTCCGTATCCGAATCCCCCCTCCATCACGACACCAGAACGTGCCCCAGATGGGATCTTGCGGAGACGGAAGCTTGCGGCGGCGGAAAAGTACTTTCAATGATCTCCTGATTTTTTCTGGGATATTAGGGAATTTATAGGCAAAAGACCTAGGGCAGAGGAGGCCCAGGGAGCCCACAAGCCTGGGAGGCTTGCCCCCTGGCCGTGACTAGGGGGCTTGTGGGGTCCCTGGTGACCTCATGCCCTGATTCTCACGCTTCCCGATCTTTTTCTGTTTCGGAAAAAAATCTTTTTGGCAGTTTCGTTCCGTTTGGACTCCGTTTAAAATCCTCCTCTGAAAGGGGTCAAAAACATGGAAAAAACAGGAACTTGGCACTGAGTTAATAAGTTAGTCCCCAAAAATATATAAAAGGCATACAAAACATCCAAAGTTTGACAAGATAATATCATGAAACCATCAAAAATTATAGATACGTTGGAGACGTATCACCCTACAACTTGAAGAACTCCTAAATATGTTCATTTTCCTAAGAACAACTTTCTGAAATTTTTAGACCACAAAACTATGTCAACAAAACTTTATAATATTGATATAGCAACTACTCATAAGGGTGTCTAGAGGATATACCAAGCATTCAAACTACTTGGGACTCAAAGAATTCAACATACAAGATCGTTTTCACCAGCACCAAGAGAAGCAAAATACGCAAAATGTAATCCACCAAAAAAACTAATTGGAGTAATGTAGGAGTCACATACCAAGGAGTAGTCCCTCAAAAAAGTTTATTCTTGTAGACGTTTGTTGGGCCTCCAAGTGCAGAGTTTTGTAGGACAACGACAAGTTTCCCTCAAGTGGATGACCTAACGTTTATCAATCTGTGGGAGGCGTAGGATGAAGATGGTCCCTCTCAAACAACCCTGCAATTAAATACAAGAAATCTGTTGTGTCCCCAACACACCCAATACAATGGTAAATTGCATAGGCGCACTAGTTCGGCGAAGAGATGGTGATAAAAGTGTAGTATGGATAGTAGATATAGGTTTTTGTAATATGAAAATATAAAAAACAAGGTAGCAAGTAACAAATGTAAGCATAAATGGTGTTGCGTTGCTTGTAAATAAGGCCCAAGGTTCATACTTTCACTAGTGCAATCTCTCAACAATGCTAACATAATAGAATCATATGATCATCCCTCAACGTGCAACAAAGTATCACTCCAAAGTTCATAAGTAGAAGAGAACATAAGATGAAATTGTTGTAGGTAGTAGAACCACCTGAAAGTTATGCTTTCCGATCAACCGATTGAGCTATTCCTATAGGTGTCACAAATAGCCCTAGAGTTCGTACTAAAATAACACCATATGATACACATCAGTCAACCCTAGTGTCACCTAAATACTCCATTGTCACCTCAAGTATCCCTCGGTTAACTATTCTACGTGCATAAAATAATTTCATATTCATCATAATCAATCCAACACAAAGAACTTCAAAGAGTACTCCAAGATTTCTATCGAAGGAAGTAGGAAAAGAACGTGTATCAAACCATATGCATAGATTAATCCAATGTCACCTCGTGAATCCACACATTGCGTACCAAAACATATATCAAGTGAATCAATAGAACACCCACTTGTCACCACGGGTATCCATATGAAAGACATACATCAAGTGATCTCAAGTCCAATATTCAATTCAACATAAAAAAATCTCAAAGGGAAAGATACAATTCATCACATCAAGGTAGCAAGGGACAAACACCATATGATCCATCTATATTAACAAAGCTCGTGATACATCAAGATCGTGACAGCTCAATAACACGAGATAGATAGATAGATAGATAGATAGATAGATAGAGAGAGAGAGAGAGATCAAACACATAGCTACTCGTACATACCCTCAACCCCGAGGGTGAACTACCCTGTGTTCATCCCATAGACCGCCAGGATGATGAAGATGGCCTCCGGTGATAATTGCCCCCTCCAACAAGGTGCCAGAATAGGCCTTAGGTGAGATTTATTTGGTATAAAGGCTTGCGGTGGCCGAACGTAAGTTATAGGTTTATTTCCGAGGGTTTCTATATTTATAGGATTTCCAATGTCGGAATTGCGCTAAACGAAGCCATGGAGTGGTCCCAAGTCATCAGGGCACACCCTAGGGGGTGGTCACACCCTGATGGCTTAGGGGAACCTGGTGGCTCCCGCTTAGGTGGTTCTTCGATTTAGTATTTCTTATTTGTTTCAGAAAAATCATCAAAAAGTTTTGGGCGATTTTGAAAACTTTTATTTTCTACACAAAAACAACACCACGGTAATTCTGCTGAAAGCAACATCAGTCCGGGTTAGTTCCAATTAAATCATATAAAGTGCATCAAAACCATATAAAAAATTATAAATATAGGTAAATATGGCATGAATACTTCATAAATTATCTATACGTTGTAGACGTATCAGCATCCCCAAGCTTCATGCCTACTCGTCCTTGAGTAGGTAAATGATAAAAGAAGTAATTTATGAAGTGTGCATGCTAGCATAGTATATAAGTTTGATGAATGATAATTACAATCAGCTTTTCTAGCATTATAAAAAGCAACTAATTTCTCATAAAACTTCTCGTGATAAAGTAGCAAGCTATTCACATGTTAAAGTATGGACCATAAACTTTCCTGAAAACCAAGAAACTATGTTTTAAGTCATCAAACAATTACACTTCATCTTATTTTCAGGAAGGGTCTATGTAAGAGATTTGATTTAGAAAATTATACATATGCAACTATCATTTAGTCTTTCATGATTGCTGACACTCAAAGCATATTTTTAGAACAAACAGTTTAAGTCAAATACATAGGAAGATAGGGGCTTACTGTTTCACCTCCCAACTTATTTTTTTACGGATAATTTCAACAATAATGAATCATGATCACCTATATTCAAATGGATATGTGTGCCTGGATCTTTCCCAACCACATGATGTGTAGTGCCCCAGATGTAAACCTTGCCATATTTGGAACCTATTGCATGTGGGTCCACCTTGTCAGTGATTTGATGTATCCAGTTGTGCCATGACTTCATGTGGTGTCCCTTATATTTTTCTTCCTTCCCATGCATGCATGCATAGCATATCATGGTATGCCTTGTCTTGTGTTGCGTTATAGGATCTTAGCATTTCATGTGATGTGGTGGTCTTGTGGATAGCTACTTTGTGATGTTCTGTATGTGTTGAGGTGCTCTATGATTTCATGTGATGTTAGTACTAAATGTAGTGGGCTTGTCATGTTTGCAACCTCTCTCTTTTATTTCTCAAGCCAATCTTCACTTGACCCAACCTTGATTCAAAAATGCCCATGATTTAGTATATTTTGTGGAGGATGTCAAGATGTCTTTTGCTGTTTTGTATCTTAGTTTTAAGGGTGCAAATAAATCCAAAAACAGTAAATAAATTGCTGTTTTGCATTTATTCAAATTGCTCCAAATATTTCTTTTCTATTTTATTCAAATAGGTCATAATTCCTTATGACCAGGGGCATTTTTGTTTTGTTTTTAACCCCAACAGTATTGCCATTTGTTTTAAATCCTTTTTCTGTTTTTGTTTAAATTAATAAAAAAAACTCAGGGCCCCCTCCTTTATCTGTCGCCAGTGGCACCGCCTTCCGCACAGCCCAGCCCATTTCTCCCCTCGCTCACGCGCGCGGCGCTTCTTCCTCCTACCTTTCCAGCGAGGCAGGTGGCCCACCTGTCATCCTCTCATTTCCTCCCCTCTACTCCACCGAGAGGAGCAAGAGCACATGGCCGACGGCACGCCCTCGCCTCCTCCTCTCGCGCTATATAATTCCTTGGCGTCCGTGCAGATGTTAGGGTTCCTCCCCGCCGCCGCACCGTCCAGATCTCAATCCCTCTCTCTCTCTCTCTCGTCGCAGCAAGGTAAGGAGAGCTCGGGTCCGCCATGGCCGACGGGTAGAAGGTCGTAGCCGCCGTCGATCTGCTACCTCTACCTCCTCTTTGACGGCACCAGCAGCTCGAGGACGCCTCCAGGAGCCCGTTCCCGGCGCTGGATCGACCTCCCCCGCGCTGCATCCACTACTTCCCGGCGGCGCTTCCCCTCCGACGAGAAGCTTCGCCGACAGGCCTTCTTCCTCTACTTCCTCTACGAGCCGCCCCCTCCTCGACTCATGCGCGAGGTAGTGCACCTCCTCCCTCCTCCCCGTCCCAGATCGGGCATCGTTGCGGTGGAATCGAAGCGCGCATGGTCTCTGTCGCTGGAGCCGCCGCTCGCCGTGGATCTGTCGTTGTAGGGTTCCTCGGGCCGTAGTAACGCTGGAAATGGAACCCTGGTTTCCCTAGCAACCTTCCATCTAGGACCAGCAGTTCGATTTGCAGCACAATGCCGGCGAGCACCTCCCCTGTTCCGGCCGTTCGTCGGGCAGCAGAGATGCAGAGGGGAATGCTCTTCAGAGTTACCCCCTCTTACCAGTCAAGTGTCGAGCCGTAGCCTAATGGTAGCAGTATGTTGTGCCTGATGAGAGGGCGTGGGTTCGATCCCCCCTCGGCACCTTTTATTTTTCCCTCGTTTGCTTCGGTACAGTAGCCAGCAGGGACTTGTTACCCTGTACACACCCCCTTCCCTGTCGATAGAATGGCTCTGGCAGAGTGGTTTGGCTCTGTTGTTGCAAACAGTGGGTTTTGGGTTCGAATCCCAGGGTGCCCCTTTTATTTTTTTCCTTCATGCTATTTTTTTCTTGCCTTCTTCGCTTGATGCCATACTTGTGCCACAATCCATAGCTGGCTTGGCATTTATTTTATCCTTTGCTGCAATAAGTAGTGCCATATCATGTGTGCATGTGTGTGTTCATGTGAGTGGTGTATGTGATGTGTGTGCATACACATGATGTTGGCCACATGCGAGTGTGTGTGTGTGGTGATGCTACCCTAGTGTTTGATGGTATGGAGATGGCTTGTGATCTTTGCTTGGGTGGCTAGTTAGATGATAGTAGGTGATGTGCATGTGAGTGTGTGTGTTGCACACACATGAGGTGTTGCTAGTGTAGGTGTGCAAGTGAGGGTAACCTTAATTTATTTTGCTTGATGGTTTCCCTTATGTTGTTCTTGGTGTCTTAGAGCTTATGATGACATTGTGGTGTGATGTGTAGGTGGTAAAACAGCCCCATGTGCAAGTTGTGCACCTCCGCGTGTTTAATATGAGAGAGAGCATGATGTGTATGTGTAGGTGTCTTAGTGAGAAGGGGTTGTGAATTTGATGTGCATGACACAAACATGGGGTTCAAACCCCCATGTCACTTTGTCATTGTGCACATGAGCTCAACCATGTAGTTGTTGATATAGTGGAACTACATGAA
This sequence comes from Hordeum vulgare subsp. vulgare, assembly GCF_904849725.1. Taxonomy (NCBI): domain Eukaryota; kingdom Viridiplantae; phylum Streptophyta; class Magnoliopsida; order Poales; family Poaceae; genus Hordeum; species Hordeum vulgare. Next base: position 486,923,419 of record NC_058520.1, on the reverse strand, counting down.
ATGATGCCCTATTCACTAGGCATGGTTTGGAGTAGTTTCCTCTTCCTTAATTTGTGGTCACTTGTTCCAAGTAAGTGCCCACATATTATATATGATTTTGGGGTAGAATCCCCCAAGGAATCCAGGGTGAAGTTAGTTTTGCCATTGGGATACTTTATGGAGTTGACATATTCAGCTTTGTTGCAAGTTTGCTCTTTGTTTCCATGGAATAGGTGGAGCCCAAGGGCATGAGCTTTTGTGTGGTAGTAGTAGGGGTTTTGCTCTACACCATAGTGGTGTAATTTATCACTTGGTGTTACTTGTGTGCAAGATATGCCTAGACAAAGCGGGCATGTGGCTGAAAAATTCCAGTTTAGTGAAATCTGGAATTTCACCAAGTGTGGGAATCTGGAAACATTTTCTTCTCCTGTAGATGAGGTTGTGCTGGTCATTGTGTTTGTGATCTAGCCTTAGTTCAGTGCTAGGAATTTGGACCTGATATGTTTGTGAAGCTCCCTATCAAATTTCATCTCATTTGGAGTCTGTAGGTTATGTTTTGGTTGCTGTCAAAAAGCTTCAGAACAAAGACAGAAAGTGAGGTGCAGGAATTTTCACTAAGTCCGTGAGACCTGATGGTTTTGGGAAAGTTTGCAGCCTTGTGTCTTCTTGTGTTTAATTACTTTTGGTGTGATTTTTGCTGGTGCTTGTAGTATCCTTGGTTGGCTATAGCCACATATATTATTTGTCATATTTGAAGGGCTGTAGCTATGTTGCATGTAGCTCACAAAGTGCTAAGATGCAGATTATGGCAGATTATGTAGTTTAGTCATTTTGATGATTGTGGGTGCTTAGTTGATGTTGTGGTGTTCTTCCTTGCTCCAATCCATTCATGTTGGGTTGTTATATGTCTTGGCAATTTGGGAATACTAGGTTTGTGCCATTGGAGTGTGTGGTGTTGATTTTGACATGTAGAGCTTCATATCTTGTTTCGTTGATTCCCGTTGATCCGTAGCTCCGCTCGTAATGTTCCTTATATGGTTTTGCATCGTTTTAACGAGACGCATCTGATCATGACATTCTCATGCATGTCAAAATAGCTTAGTGTACAGCTCTGTCCAGAAAACTTGTAGTAGTTTCTTTTGCTTGTGCTAGTGAAAGAAATAGTGATGCATGCTCATTTTTCATCTCATGCATCATGTGCTTGTTGCATCTTGTGGTGCTGTTGTTCATTGGATGTTATTATTATGTTGGGTAGCACCGGGATCAGAGAACGAGTACGTGGATTCGAGAGAGTACGTGCAGGACGAACAAGAACCATTCCAAGCTGAGGATATCACAGGCAAGATGATATGACCTTGATTCCATCTCTAGACTTGTTATGCTAGTTTGCGTTTCCATGTCATATTGCTCACTGCCTACCACTGAATTAAATTGCCTCTTGATATGCCATGAACCCAAACACTGATCCCTTCCTAGCAAAACTTGTATGGCTAAGTAGGCTTTGCTCAGCTACTAATGTTAGCGTTGCTAGATGCAGGTGCTTTGACTCATGTGAGAACATGAGCTTGATATCATTATCTTAAATGTTGTTATTTAATTAATGCACCTATATACTTGGTAAATGACGGAAGGCCTAGCCTTTTGCCGGGTGCTTTGTTCCATTATTGCCGCCTTAGTTACCGGCTACCGGTGTTTGATTCCATAATGATCACTCCTAACAGGTTCGGGGTTGTTATGGGGACCCCCTCGATAAATCGCATAGCGCTAAGGCTTGTCCGGCAGGACCCAACATTGGTTTTAATCTGCTAATCACATAATAATCTGCATAGGGAATAGCTACCCCAAGGAATTTAATCAACAACCCGGGCCAGTGCTCCTCATGGGTGTTCGTCCCACCTGAGCGATGTCCGGGGCCCCACTGGTCACCCAGAGGTTTAGCCATCCCGACGTCTAGCTCATCCGTCGTGTCCTGAGACTGAGATACGCGGCTCTTATCAGGGTCGTTGACACGACGGGAGGTCCTGCTAGCCTTGCCTTACCTTATCGGTATATCTTGCATATAGGAATCCCAGTGAAGCTTTGGTTTCCCCCAGAGTTGAGGTTTTCCTCTAAGGAATCCGACGAGATCACGAGAATAGTGATAGAGGATGACTTTGCGGCCTGTGTACGTTTGTGATGGCCTAGTTGGAGCACCCCTGCAGGGTTTAATCTTTCGGAAAGCCATGCCCGCGGTTATGTGGCAACTTGGAATATCTTGTTAACATCCGGTATTAGAGAATTTAAACATAAGCTAATAAAATTGCCAACTGTGTGCGTAACCGTGATTGTCCCCCTCGAAGATCTCTCTTCGATCGGGAACACGGTGGGGTTATGAATGCCATAGGTAGGTGTTCAAGATCACTTAGTGATCAAGTAATCACGACCGCTAGTGTAGACCACCTTCATAAATGCTACGTAAGATAGCCACCAAATCAAGCTTAGGATGTTGCAACCTTATACACATCTCCTTACCCTACCTATTAACATGACTAGTTCTGGCACCAAGGTCTTAGATTGCTGAGTCCCCGTGACTCGAGGATTCCTACGAAATCCCAACAGGTACAGGTACCCCAGAGACAGATGATCCCGACGGCACTCAGCTGGCATGGCAGTACGACGAGGAGACAGACCGCCTTTACGTGAACTATCCAGAGGATTGAGGCGTGGTCGTGATCGTGGGCCTGCAGGCAGGGTAGCATAGCATTTCTATGTTTTGTAGTCCGTATTTGTGATGTACTCTGAGATATTTATGAGAATAAAATTGAATCCCGGATTGTCTACTTTTATTATTATTTGTGATGTGTTACATGTTTGCCAAACACTTAGATGCGCTTCTTTCCTATTCGGGGCCTCGATCCCCAGATCAGAAAGGACCGCATCTTGGTCGTTACAAGTTGGTAATCAGAGCCTTACGACCATAGGAGCCTTTGTGTGATCGTACTTGGCCGAGTCGAGTCTAGAAAATGTTTTGAGTCTTAGTTATATCAGAGAGTAGGATTCTTTTTTCTCCTCTTCTATGCTCTGGTGAGGTTCCCGATTTAGGAAATCTTTAACTCTACTCCTTTTCTCGCTCAAATTTTTTTTAGGATCACGCGGGTATTTGTGAAATTTATATGATTTCGATGTGACGGATTCTTGTCCTGGTGCCTCCTATCTGCTCTAAGTCTCAGGGGAGTTGAGCTCCAGGGGATTCCCGCGCACATTGCCATCATTCAGATTTCTGAGTATCTAAGAACGGAGGGTGTTCTTTATTGCTTCAATACTGGTAGTGGTGAGATAACCCTGATGTCCCCAGTACTGGTGTAGATTGTTCGGGGGTACTACCACACTTGGTATCGTTGTGATCACGAGGATCTGTTGTAGATGAAGGTCTGAGATGGTGGTTGTGTGTTGAAGGATGTGATACAGGTGACGGGTTAGTTTAGGAGTTGTGTGAAAAACTCCTTGTATCTGTGTACCAGATTGCATGACCAGTTATTTCGGGAATTCATAGGTGGGATATCTAGTAGTATCTTATAGGACTATCTTCCTACAGACGCTTGATTGAGGTTTGGGAAATCTCGGTCATATGTTTGTTCCGAGCAGTTCTAGCTCACGCTTGTTTGCAGTGGTCCTTATCGGAATTTTGTCGTCCGTCACTATGAGGATGCATTCTTGCTACGTTGTTCGAGTGCAATGCTAAATTCTGTTCAGATATTCTGTCTTTTGATTCGGCAATATCTTCAATTATTCTGTGGACTAATGTGTTGTCCGTCTTCACGATGGCTCCACCGACTCGTCAGACCCGAGGGCATGAGGATATGCCGCCTCCACCACCTCCTCCTCCTCCGCCGCCGCCGCCTCCTCCTGCAGAGGCCTAGCAGGCGATGATGGCAGCTACTAATGCGAACACTCAGATGTTGTTACAGTTGATCCAGGAGAGAGCCAATCATCAGCAGGGAAATTTCCAGCAGGGTGGCAATCACTTCGCCAATCTGAGTCAGTTCCTGTCAAACCAGCCTAAGACGTTCACTTCTTGCGACCAGCTATTTGATGCAGAAGATTGGATCCGTGATATGAACAAACACTTCGAGTGTAGCAATGTGCGCCCGGAGGACTATGTCAAGTTTGCAACGTTTCGGTTGAAGGGACAGGCTTCTATATGGTGGCAGCAGCTCAAGGACTCCAGAGGCGATAGGGTGATGTCTTGGGACGAGTTTTGTCGTGACTTCAGGTCCCACTACATCCCTTCCAGTTTTGTAGAGGAGATGCATGAGAAGTTCAGGCGTTTGAAGGAGGACAACAATTCTGTGTACAAGTACAATGTTGAGTTCCACGAGCTGGCCCGTTACGTGCTCTAGGATGTCCCGGATCAGAAGAGCAAGATCTATCAGTTCAGGGGTGGCTTGAAGGAAGACTTGCAGTTAGCTCTTGCTTTGCACGATCCTGAGGAGTTTGACAAGTTCTACAACCTAGCTCTCAGAGCAGAGGCAGCCTTGCTCAGGGTGGAAAATTCCAAGAAGCGCTTCAGAGATTCCAGCTCTTCCTCGACTCAGGTGGTTCAGAAGCAACAGAGGTTTTGGGTTTCTCCTCCTCCTCCTCGGCACTCACAGCAGGTGAAGCACTCAGGTGGTCGTGGTTCTTCCCACCCACACAACCCTGGCTTCCAGCAGAGATACCAGCATCAGAAGCAAGGGCCTCCTTAGATTCAGTTCCGGCAGCCAGCAAATGTCACTTGTCACAAATGTGGGCAGAAGGGTCACTATGCCAACAAATGTACTTCTCAGCTCCGTCTGCCGCCTCCTCCTCCAGGCAAACCTCCAAGCAACGCTCTTGTCAAATTCAACCCCAGATCAGCTCGAGTTAACATGGTGAACGCAGCTGAAGCAGACAACTCATCTGATGTGATCATGGGTAACCTCCTCGTCAATGATATTCCTGCTAAAGTGTTATTTGATTCTGGTGCTTCGCATTCGTTCCTCTCCATTCCATTTGCATCCAAGCATAATGTTCCTGTTGGAAAGCTTCCTAGTCCGTTGTCACTAGTTTCTCCAGGCAAGTTCATGCATGCTAGTACTCGTGCTTCCGATGTTTCTATCAAGATGGGCAATTATTCCTTTTTGGCGTCTCCGTATGTCTTGGGCAAGTCCGACATCGACTTTATTCTTGGTATGGACTGGTTGGCCATGAACAAGGCGTCAATTGATTGTGAAGCTAAAGAAGTCAAGCTTACCCACTCTTCGGAGGATGTGATTATATTCACGGCGCGCGATGATACAATCCGTCTGTTCTCCTTGAACGAAAAGGGTGAGATCAATCCTATTGAGCAAGTCCTAGTGGTCTGCGATTATCAAGATGTGTTTCCTGAAGAGTTGCCAGGTATGCCTCCGCACCGTGAAGTTGAGTTTGTCATTGAGCTTGAGCCAGGCATAGAGCCAGTGTGCAAACGGTCATACAAGCTGGGTCCAGAAGAATTGAAGGAACTCAAGACGCAACTCGATGAGTAGGAGTGTTTGGGTTTGATCAGACCAAGCTCGTCTCCGTGGGGATGTGGTGTTTTGTTTGTCAAGAAGAAGGATGGATCGGACCGGCTGTGTGTCGATTACCGTCCATTGAACAAGAAGACAATCAAGAACAAATATCCACTTCCAAACATAACTAAGTTGTTCGAACAGTTGAAAGGTGCTAAAGTATTCTCCAAGCTTGATCTCAGAATGGGCTATCATCAAATTCGCATTCGCGAGGAAGACATTCCGAAGACGGCATTCAGGACTAGTTTTGGCTCGTATGAGTATACGGTCATGTCTTTTGGTCTGGCTAATGCTCCTCCGACATTTTGTCGATTGATGAACTATATTTTCTCCCCATACAAGAATGAATTTGTCTTGCTCTATCTCGACAACATTCTGGTCTTTTCTGAGACTCGGGAAGAACATGAGAAACATCTCAGATTGGTGCTTGATAAACTGAGAGAGTACAAGATGTATGCTAAGTTTTCCAAGTGCGAGTTTTGGCTGAAAGAAGTGGTTTATCTTGGGCATATTATCTCTGCCGAGGGCATTAAGGTTGATCCGTCCAAGGTTCAAGCCATTGTTGAATGGGAACCTCCGCAGAATGTGAAGCAGCTTCGAAGCTTTCTCGGGCTTGCTGGATATTGTAGAAGGTTCGTTGAGAACTTCTCCAAGATCGCCAAGTCGCTCTCTAGTCTTCTTCAGAAGGGTGTTAAGTATGCTTGGTCTCCAGAGTGTCAACTGGCTTTCGATACACTCAAAGAGAAGCTTATCTCCACTCTGGTGTTGGCCCCTCCGGATGATTCCAAGCCGTACCAGGTCTTTTGCGACGCTTCTCTCCAGGGTCTTGGTGCATTCTTGATGCAAGATAGGAAGGTGGTTGCTTATACCTCCAGCCAGTTGAAGCCTGCGGAGAAGAACTATCCTGTGCACGATCTCGAGCTAGCAGCTGCTGTACACGCCTTGATGACTTGGAGACATCTCTTGTTGGAACGTAAGGTTGAAGTTTTCACCGATCACAAGAGTCTCAAGTACATCTTCACTCAGCCTAACTTGAATCTTCGGCAAACACGTTGGGTGGAAATGCTCCAGGATTTTAATTCGAGTGTTGAGTACATGCCAGGAAAGGCAAATGTTGTGGCAGATGCATTGAGTAGGAAGGCATATTGCAACAGTCTGATTCTGCAACCTCTCCAGTCAGGTCTTTCTGAGTCTTTCAGGAAGCTCAATCTTCAGTTAGTACCTTAGGGTTTTCTTGCGAACCTTCAGATCTCTCCTACCTTGGAAGATCAGGTCAGAGCAGCTTAGCTTCTTGACGCTATGGTGAATAAGGTCAAGATTGGCGTGGGAAAGAGTCTCCCCAAGTATAAGTGCTTCACTGTTGATGCCAGGGACACGTTGTTTTTCGAGGATCGCCTTGTCGTCCCGAAAGGTGATCTCAGGAAGGTGATCATGGAAGAAGCTCATAACGTTCTGCTCTCTATTCATCCTTGAAGCTCCAAAATGTACCATGACTTGAAGCAGACATTCTGGTGGACTCGTATGAAACGTGAAATTGCTCAGTTCGTAAACGAGTGTGATGTATGTCGAAGGGTGAAAGCAGATTATCAACGCCCAGCAGGTCTCTTGCAGCCTTTGCCGATTCCCGAGTGGAAGTTTGATCACATTGAGATGGATTTCGTCACCGGGTTTCTGAAGTCCAAGAAGGGCAATGATGCCATCTTCGTCGTCATCGACAAGTTGAGTAAAGTGGCTCATTTCCTTCCAGTCAAGGAGTCCATTTCAGCAGCTCAGCTGGCAGAGTTGTACACCTCCAGGATTGTCTCTTTGCACGGCGTGCCTATGATGATCTCGTCAGATCACGGAAGTATCTTCACTTCCAAGTTCTGGGACTCCTTCCAGGCTGCTATGGGCACGAAGATCCGCTTCAGCACAGCGTTCCATCCTCAGACTAGTGGTCAAGTGGAGAGAGTGAATCAAGTTCTTGAGGATATGCTGAGAGCCTGTGTTATCTCTTTTGGCATGAAGTGAGAAGATTGTCTGCCTTTCGCGGAGTTCTCGTATAACAACAGTTATCAAGCTAGTTCTGGCAAGGCTCCGTTTGAAATTCTCTATGGTAGAAAGTGTCGTACTCCGCTCAACTGGTCCGAGACCGGCGAGCGTCAGATCCTTGGCAATGATATGATAGAAGAAGCTGAGGAGATGTGTCGGATCATTCGCGACAACCTCAGAGCAGCTCAGTCCCGTCAGAAGAGCTATTACGATAGCAAGCACCATGACATGTCATATGAGCTTGATGACTTTGTCTATCTCAAGGTGTCGCCTATGAACGGTATGCAACGTTTTGGCATCAAAGTCAAGCTTGCGCCTTGTTTCGTTGGTCCGTTAAGAGTGGTTGGCAAGAGGGGCGACCTTGCGTACCAGCTCGAGCTTCCGTCAACCTTTGCAAATGTCCATGATGTGTTCCATGTTTCTCAGCTTCGGAGGTGTTTCAAGACCCCCGAGCGCACTGTGCATCTTCAAGATATCGACCTTCAGCCTGACCTTTCTTATCATGAGCATCCAGTTGCAGTTCTCGAGGCGACTGAGCACAATACCCGTAACAAGACTGTCAAATTTCTCAAAGTGCAGTGGTCTCACCATTCCGATAAACAGGCTACGTGGGAACGCGAGGATCACCTCCGTTCCGAATTTCCCAATTTCTTTCAGTCTTAGATCTCGAGGGCGAGATCTTCTTTGTAGTGTGGGAGAGTTTGTAGTGCCCGAGATGTAAACCTTGCCATATTTGGAACCTATTGCATGTGGGTCCACCTTGTCAGTGATTTGATGTATCCAGTTGTGCCATGACTTCATGTGGTGTCCCTTGTATTTTTCTTCCTTCCCATGCATGCATGCATATCATATCATGGTATGCCTTGTCTTGTGTTGTGTTATAGGATCTTAGCATTTCATGTGATGTGGTGGTCTTGTGGATAGCTACTCTGTGATGTTGTGTATGTGTTGAGGTGCTCTATGATTTCATGTGATGTTAGTACTAAATGTAGTGGGCTTGTCATGTTTGCAACCTCTATCTCTCTCTCTTTTATTTCTGAAGCCAATCTTCACTTGACCCAACCTTGATTCAAAAATGCCCATGATTTAGTATATTTTGTGGAGGATGTCAAGATGTGTTTTGCTTTTTTGTATCTTAGTTTTAAGGGTGCAAATAAATCCAAAGACAGTAAATAAATTGTTGTTTTCCATTTATTCAAATTGCTCCAAATATTTATTTTCTATTTTATTCAAATATGTCATAATTCCTTATGACCAGGGGCATTTTTGTTTTGTTTTTAACCCCAACAGTATTGCCATTTGTTTTAAATCCTTTTTCTGTTTTTGTTTAAATTAATAAAAAAAACCTCAGGGCCCCCTCCTCTATCTGTCGCCAGTGGCACTGCCTTCCGCACGGCCCAGCCCATTTCTCCCCTCGCTCACGCGCGCGGCGCTTCTTCCTCCTACCTTTCCAGCGAGGTAGGTGGCCCACCTGTCATCCTCTCATTTCCTCCCCTCTGCTCCACCGAGAGGAGCGAGAGCACATGGCCAACGGCACGCCCTCGCCTCCTCCTCTCGCGCTATGTAATTCCTTGGCGTCCGTGCCGCACCGTCCAGATCTCGATCCCCCTCTCTCTCTCTCTCGTCGCAGCAAGGTAAGGAGAGCTCGGATCCGCCATGGCCGACGGGTAGAAGGTCGTCGCCGCCGTCGATCTGCTACCTCTACCTCCTCTTCGACGGCACCAGCAGCTCGAGGACGCCTCCAGGAGCCCGTTCCCGGCGCTGGATCGACCTCCCCCGCGCTGCATCCACTACTTCCCGGCGGCGCTTCCCCTCCGACGAGAAGCTTCGCCGACAGGCCTTCTTCCTCTACTTCCTCTACGAGCCGCCCCCTCCTCGACTCGTGCGCGAGGTAGTGCACCTCCTCCCTCCTCCGTGTCCCAGATCGGGCATCGTTGCGGTGGAATCGAAGCGCGCATGGTCTCTGTCGCCGGAGCCGCCGCTCGCCGTGGATCCGTCGTCGTAGGGTTCCTCGGGCCGTAGTAACGCTAGAAATGGAACCCTGGTTGCCCCAGCAACCTTCCATCTAGGACGCGCAGTTCGATTTGCAGCACAATGCCGGCGAGCACCTCCCCTGTTCCGGCCATTTGTCGGGCAGCAGAGATGTCGAGGGGAATGCTCTTCAGACTTACACCCTCTTACCTATCAAGTGTCAAGCCATAGCCTAGTGGTAGCAGTGTGTTGTGCCTGATGAGAGGGCGTGGGTTCGATCCCCCCTCGGCACCTTTTATTTTTCCCTCGTTTGCTTCGGTACAGTAGCCAGCAGGGACTTGTTACCATGTACACACCACCTTCCCTGTCGATAGAATGGCTGTGGCAGAGTGGTTTGGCTCTGTTGTTGCAAACAGTGGGTTCTGGGTTCGAATCCCAGGGTGCCCCTTTTATTTTTTTCCTTCATGCTATTTCTTTTCTTCCCTTCTTTGCTTGATGCCATACTGTGCCACAATCCATAGCTATCTTGGCATTTATTTTATCCTTTGCTCCAATAAGTAGTGCCATATCATGTGTGCATGTGTGTGTTCATGTGAGTGGTGTATGTGATGTGTGTGCATACACATGATATTGGCCACATGTGAGTGTGTGTGTGTGGTGATGCTACCCTAGTGTTTGATGGTATGGAGATGGCTTGTGATCTTTGCTTGGGTGGCTAGTTAGATGACAATAGGTGATGTGCATGTGAGTGTGTGTGTTGCACACACATGAGGTGTTGCTAGTGTAGGTGTGCAAGTGAGGGTAACCTTACTTTATTTTGCTTCATGTTTTCCCTTATGTTGTTATTGGTGTCTTAGAGCTTATGATGAGATTGTGGTGTGATGTGTAGGTGGTAAAATAGCCCCATGTGCAAGTTGTGCACCTCATGTTTAATATGAGAGAGAGCATGATGTGTATGTGTGGGTGTCTTAGTGAGAAGGGGTTGTGAATTTGATGTGCATGACACAAACATGGGGTTCAAACCCCCATGTCACTTTGTCATTATGCACATGAGCTCAACCATGTAGTTGTTGATATAGTGGGACTACATGAAATGATGCCCTATCACTAGGCATGGTTTGGAGTAGTTTCCTCTTCCTTAATTTGTGGTCACTTGTTCCAAGTAAGTGCCCACATATTATGTATGATTTTGGGGTAGAATCTCCCAAGGAATCCAGGGGTGAAGTTAGTTTTTCTATTGGGATACTTTATGGAGTTGACATATTCAGATTTGTTGCAAGTTTGCTCTTCGTTTCCATGGAATAGGTGGAGCCCAAGGGCATGAGCTTTTGTGTGGTAGTAGTAGGGGTTTTGCTCTACACCATAGTGGTGTCATTTATCACTTGGTGTTACTTGTGTGCAAGCTATGCCTAGACAAAGTGGGCATGTGGCTGAAAAATTCCAGTTTAGCGAAATCTGGAATTTCACAAAGTCTGGGAATCTGGAAACATTTTCTTCTCCTGTAGATGAGGTTGTGCTGGTCATTGTGTTGTGTGCTAGCCTTAGTTCAGTGCTAGGAATTTGGACCTGATATGTTTTTGAAGCTCCTTGTCAAATTTCATCTCATTTGGTGTCCTGTAGGTTATGTTTTGGTTGCTGTCAAAAAGCTTCAGAACAAAGACAGAAAGTCAGGTGCAGGAATTTTCACTAAGTCCGTGAGACCTGATGGTTTTGGGAAAGTTTGCAGCCTTGTGTCTTCTTGTGTTTAATTCCTTTTGGTGTGATTCTTGTTGGTGCTTGTAGTATCCTTGGTTGGCTAGAGCCACATATATTATTTGTCATATTTGAAGGGCTGTAGCTATGTTGCATGTAGCTCACAAAGTGCTATGATGCAGATTATGGCAGATTATGTAGTTTAGACATTTTGATGATTGTGGGTGCTTAGTTGATGTTGTGGTGTCCTTCCTTTCTCCAATCTATTCATGTTGGGTTGTTATATGTCTTGGCAACCTCGGAATACCAGGTTTGTCCCATTGGATTGTGTGGTGTTGATTTTGACACGTAGAGCTTCATATCTTGTTTCGTTGATTCCCGTTGATCCGTAGCTCCGTTCGTAATGTTCCTTATATGGGTTTGCATAGTTTTAACGAGACGCATCTGATCATGACATTCTCATGCATGTCAAAATAGCTTAGTGTACAGTTCTGTCCAGAAAACTTGTAGTAGTTTCTTTTGCTTGTGCTAGTGAAAGAAATAGTGATGCATGCTCATTTTTCATCTCATGCATCATGTGCTTGTTGCATCTTGTGGTGCTGTTGTTCATTGGATGTTATTCTTATGTTGGGTAGCACCGGGATCGGAGAACGAGTACGTGGATTCGGGAGAGTACGTGCAGGACGAACAAGAACCATTCCAAGCTGAGGATATCACAGGCAAGATGATATGACCTTGATTCCATCTCTAGACTTGTTATGCTAGTTTGCGTTTCCATGTCATATTGCTCGTTGCCTACCACTGAATTAAATTGCCTCTTGATATGACAAGAACCCAAACACTGATCCCTTCCTAGCAAAACTTGTATGGCTAAGTAGGCTTTGCTCAGCTACTAATGTTAGCGTTGCTAGATGCAGGTGCTATGACTCATGTGAGAACATGAGCTTGATATCATTATCTTAAATGTTGTTATTTAATTAATGCACCTATATACTTGGTAAATGACGGAAGGCCTAGCCTTTTGCCGGGTGCTTTGTTCCGTTATTGCCGCCTTAGTTACCGGCTACCGGTGTTTGATTCCATAATGATCGCTCCTAACACGTTCGGGGTTGTTATGGGGACCCCCTCGATAAATCGCGTAGCGCTAAGGCTTGTCCGGCAGGACCCAACATTGGTTTTAATCTGCTAATCACATAATAATCTGCATAGGGAATAGCTACCCTGAGGAATTTAATCAACAACCCGGGCCAGTGCTCCTCATGATTGTTGGTCCCACCTGAGCGATGTCCGGGGCCCCACTGGTCACCCAGAGGTTTAGCCATCCCGACGTCTAGCTCATCCGTCGTGTCCTGAGACTGAGATACGCGGCTCTTATCAGGGTCATCGACACGACGAGAGGTCCCACTAGCCTTGCCTTACCTTAGCGGTATATCTTACGTATAGGAATCCCAGTGAAGCTTTGGTTTCTCCCAGAGTTGACGTTTTCCTCTAAGGAATTCGACGAGATCACGAGATTCGTGATAGAGGATGACTTTGCGGCCTGTGTACGTTTGTGATGGACTAGTTGGAGCACCCATGCAGGGTTTAATCTTTCGGAAAGCCGTGCCCGCGGTTATGTGGCAACTTGGAATATCTTGTTAACATCCGGTATTAGAGAACTTAAACATAAGCTAATAAAATTGTCAATTGTGTGCATAATCGTGATTGTCCCCCTCAAAGATCTCTCTTCGATCGGGAACACGGTGGGGTAATGAATGTCGTAGGTAGGTGTTCAGGATCACTTAGTGATCAAGTAATCACGACCCCTAGTGTAGACCACCTTCATAAATGCTACGTAAGATAGCCACCAAATCAAGCTTAGGATGCTGCAACCTTATACACATCTCCTTACCCTACCTATTAACACGACTAGTTCTGGCACCAAGGTCTTAGATTGCTGAGTCCCCGTGACTCACGGATTCCTCCAAAATCCCAACAGGTACAGGTACCCCAGAGACAGATGATCCCGACGGCACTCAACTGGCGTGGCAGTACGACGAGGAGACAGACCGCCTTTACATGAACTATCCAGAGGATTGAGGCGTGGTCGTGGGCCTGCTGGTAGGGTAGCATAGCATTTCTATGTTTTGTAGTCCATAGCGGAACTACCTTGGTTGTATTTTTGATGTACTCTGAGATATTTATGAGAAGACAATTGAATCCAGGATTGTCTACTTTTATTATTATTTGTGTTGTGTTACCTGTTTGCGAAACGCTTAGATGTGCTTCTTTCCTATTCGGGGCCTCGATCCCCAGATCGGAAAGGACCGCATCTTGGTCGTTACATGATGCTTGCCAACTAAATAATTGCATAAAAGTAAATATGGAAAAGTAAATATAGAAAACTAAAATATAGGCCCTTCGTAGAGGGAAGCTGAGGTTGTCATGCGCTTTTTATTTTTTGATGTGCAAAGTGTAATGGAAAGGAGCGTCACTTTCATATCGCCCCTTGTGATAGCAACCTTTATTATGCAGCCCATAGCTTTTTTTTCTTCACCATCACAAGTTCGTACAAAGCTTATTTTACCTTCCAATAAAAGATCATACATATTTAGGGGCAGTTTTTATTGCTTTTTGCACCGATGACAACTTACTTGAAGGGTCTTATTCAACCATAGGTAGATATGGTGGACTCTCATGGCAAGAAACAGGGGTTAATGATTTTTGGATGCACAAACAGTATCTTTTCTTAGTACGAATTTTTGGCTAGCAAAAGATCCTAAGCAAGCACCACATGTTAGAGGATCCATGATAATATAACTTCTATGTGAATATAAATAAATATAACCATTAAGTTGTCTTCCTTGTGCAACATCAACTACTTGACCAAGTTTGAAAACAATTAATGGGGCCCACAATCATAGAAGATGTCCAAGATAGTATATTTATATGTGAAACCTCTCTTCCTTCAATTTTCTTTCATGAATTGTTCAAGTGACCAATGCTATGTTCGCTAACTTCCAATAAATTTTATCGCTTATAATCCTAGTATGTGAAGTCATTACTCCCCATGGGACAAGCATATAAAGCATATATAATTTCACATTTATGACATTCAATTCATCCAACATTTTCTCCTAGGATATAAGTTAAGCACAAGAATAAACATCAAACTACTCTCAAAAAAATATAAATGAAGATCAATTGGAAGTTAAACAATTAAGTAGCTATGTGAGGACTATCTCTCAATAAATACTTTCAGATTTGAGATTTATTTCAAACAACAAAGAAAACAATACACTCCAAGAATAGCACATATCATGTGAACAAATAAAAACTTAGGATCAACATAGGCTAACCAATAGTCATTGACAAAGAGAGGTGGGATGTGTAGCATCCCCAAGCTTAGATGCTTGAGACTTCTTGTAATATTTACTTGGGGTGCCTTGGTCATCCCCAAGCTTGAGCTTTTGTATCACTTTCAATCCTCTCATATCTCGGTTTCACCTAAGTCTCAAAAACTTCATCCACACAAAACTCTAAAAGAACTCGTTAGATAGGTTAGTACACACAAGAATAAATCAACACTGCATGTACTTCCAAGACAAGTTGCATAATAATTTGCAAACATTAGGTAATCTTCTATTCTCAAATAGATAGAACCCTCTATCCATTTTTACTTTCCATGCAACAATGACACATCATCAAGTCATACATGCAGTCATAAGTTATTTTTTATTAATCTCTTCATGCAAAACATACCCTCATGCATGAATTTTTTTTTCTAGGTAATTAAGCAAAACATTATTATAATGGTTTTTTTGCATTAACATTAGTTTTCTAACATTTATCCATATATTTCTTAACAACTTTTCCTCAGAAACTCGTGGGCATCGTCTAGTGTATACTATAATTTCCATAATTTATATCTACCAATATAAGCCATGAAAACTCTATAATAAGTACATAATAAAACTATGACAATAATCCGTCCAAACAGAACAATCTATAGAAATTCATTTCAAAAGTATACTTATGTAACTCCCAAATTCTGAAAATTTAGGAAAAGCTAAATAATTTGTATGGCGGTACTGTGTAAAAATTTCAGAAACCTTCCTTGTTCGAGTAAAATCCCATAATTCAAATACTACATCAAAAGTTTATGTTTTTTGTACAATACACGTCACACATGTGATTCAAGCATTCCAAAGGAAATTCTTGGAAGTTTTTATTGAAAACATGATTAAAATTAACAACAAGCAAATACTAATAAAATAAAATGGCTCTTCAAGCAAAACACATATTGAGTGATGAATAAAAATATAGCCCCAAGCCTACAAGTAAGATATACCGATAGTGTTGAAGACAAAAGAGGGGATGCCTTCTGGGGCATCCCCAAGCTTAGACGCTTGAGTATTCCTTGGATATTCCCTTGGCGATGACTTGGGCATCCCCAAGCTTAGGTTATTGCCACTCATTATTCTTATTATATCGGCATCTCACCCAAAACTTGCAAACTTCAATCACACAAAACTTAACGAAACTCCGTGAGATGGGTTAGTGTAATAAAGAAAGACCATTCACTTAGGTAGTCCCAAGACAAGATTCATAATTGTTCTCAAATAATGCCTACTTTGTTATATCATTCCCATAATTATATCACTAAATATAAGCTATGGAAATACTAAAACAAGCAAACTATGCATGCAAAATAGAATCTTTCAAAAATAGAATAGTCTGTAAAGTTCTGAACTAAAACCACATTTCCCTGTTTGTGAAAAATTTGAGAAAATAGGAAAATGTAGGAAATTTGCAAATAAATAATGTGTAAAGAATTAATAATATTTTTATGTTCCAGTAAATTCTGAGAATTTTTATGCTAGACACAAAGGTTTCTGTTTTTGCACAAAATCAAGTCAACTATCATCCACACTATCCCAAAGGCTTTACTTGGCAATTTATTGAAACAAAAGCTATAAAACATGAGTAATACAATATGTTAATCATGTGAACACATAAAAATAGAAAGCATAAGTGTTGGGTTGTCTCCCAACAAGCGCTTTTCTGTAAAGCCTTTTATCTAGGCATGACGATTTCAATTGTGCTCATATAAGAATAGTAATTGAAGCATGCAAGAGAGCATCATGAATCACATGGCTGTCACATGTAAGTATAACAAACTTCCTATGCATAGATATTTTGCAAGAAAATAATTTATTGTAGCAAGAATCAATTTGCATAGGAAGACAAAACAAGCATAACTTCAAAACTTTGATCATATAGAGAGGAAACTTGATATTGTTGAGATATACATAAGTATATCTTCACCTCTCATAATATTTTTCAGTAGCATCATGAAGGAATTAAAAAATATAACTATCACATAAATCATTCCTTTCATGATAAACAAGCATAAATTTTCATTACTCTCTTCATAAGAAAATTTCTTCTCATTCATCACAGTGGGAGTAAACTCAACAAAATAACTATCATATGATACTTGATTGACATAATCTAATTGAAAATTAAAATCATGATCACTAGTTTCATGTTTGTCATTACTCTTTATAGCATACATGTAACCACCATAATCATTATAAATAGGAGGCATGCAATCGTCATAACAAGTTTGCTCATCAAAACTTGGGACACTAAAAATATCATCTTCAGCAAATATAGCATCCCGAGATTGTGGCTTTGTATATCATTAACATCATGGATATTCATAGAATTCATACTAACAAGCATTGTAATCATGCTCATATTCATAGTTTTAATACCAAACATTTTATTGAATTCTTCTTCTAGCACTTTGGCACAATTTTCTCAACCATCATTTTCACGAAAGACCTTAAAAAGCTGAAGCAATTGAAGCAACCTAAACTCCATTTTTTGAATTTTTCTTTTATAAACCAAACTAGTTATAAACAAGAAACTAAAAGATTTAATTGCAATATCTAAAGATATACCTTCATGTTGTGGAAACAAAAAAATTCCTACGCACATACAAGATCTATCCATGGTGATGATCATCTACGAGAGGAGAGTCAGGTCCAAATACCCTTGTAGATCACTAAGCGTGAAGCATTAAGAAACGCGGTTGATGTAGTCGAACGTCTTAGCAATCCAAATCACAACTTGTCCCGTGGTCCAATCATGATCTAGCGCCGAGCGTACGGCACCTTCGTGTTTAGCACACGTACAACTCGATGACGATCTCCGCCTTCTTGATCCAGCAAGAGGGGCGGAGAGGTAGATGATTTCTCCGACAGCACGACGGTGTGGTGGCGGTGGTGGTGAACAAATCCGGTAGGGCTTCGCCGAGCTCTACCAAACTAATCTAGATGAAGAACACGATCTATGGAGGATAGGGCAACACGTGGCTTTTCATGTGGTGGTTGTCGTCAAAACCTCCACTATATAGAGGAGGAAGGGGGTAGGTGTGCTAGCCTTGGCCCCTCCTCCAAGGAGAAGGGTTCAGCCAAAATGGGGGGGAGTCCACCTCCCACAAGGGAGGTGGACACCCTTGGGAGGACTCCTCCTCCACCTCCTCCACCAAGGCTTGGCGCATGGGCCTCTTGGGGTCGGCTTCCCAAGCCCACCAGGGGCTGGTGCGCTACCTCCTAGGACCATGTGCCCCCCAGGGTGTGTGGGCCCCTCCTGGTGGACCCTCAGAACCCTTTTGGCACTCCCGGTACAATACCGATAATCTCGAAACTATTTCGAAACCCGAATACCACTTTCCTATATATAAATATTTACCTCCGGACCATTCCGGAGCTCCTCGTGACGTCCAGATCTAATCCGGGACTCCGAACAACCTTCGGTCACCAACATACATAACTCAATAATACCAAAACATCACGGAACCTTAAGTGTGCAGACCCTACGGGTACGAGAACTATGTACACATGACAGAGACACTCTCCGGTCAATAACCAATAGTGGGACCTGGATGCCTATATTGGTTCCTACATATCTATGATGATCTTTATCGGTTGAACCTTTATGTCAAGGGTTCAGTTAATCATGTATGTGTTCCCTTTGTCCATCGATATGTTACTTGCCCGAGATACAATTGTCGGTATCTGCATACCTAGTTCAATCTCGTTACCGACAAGTCTCTTTACTCGTTCCGTAATACAAGATCACGTGACTAACTCATTAGTCACATTGCTTGCAAGCTTCTTGTGATGTTGTATTATCGAGTGGGCCCTAGAGATACCTCTTCCTCATACGGAGTGACAAATCTCAGTCTCGATCCATGCCAACCCAACAGACACCCTCGGAGATAGCTATAGAGCACCTATATAGTCACCCAGTTACGTTGTGACATTTCATACACACAAGGCATTCCTCGGTGTCTGGGAGTTGCATGATCTCATGGACATAGGAACACATACTTGACATGCAGAAAACAATAGCAATAAACTGATACGATCATATGCTACGTTCATAGTTTGGGTCTTGTACATCTCATCATTCTCCTAATGATGTGATCCCGTTATCAAATGACAACTCATCTCTATGGCGAGGAAACCTTGACCACCTTTGATCAATGAGCTGGTCCATTAGAGGCTTACTAGGGACAGTGTGTTGTCTATGTATCCACACATGTATTTGAGTTTCCAATCGATACAATTCTAGCATGGATAATAAACGATTATGTTAAACACGGAAATATAATAATAACTATTTTATTATTACCTCTAGGGCATGTTTCCAACACTTCAGGTACTCACCTCCCCCACAATGGCGCCAGAAAAGAGCTTTATGTCTACTACACAACTTTACTCTTGTAGACATTGTTGGGCCTCCAAGCACAGAGTTTTGTCGGACAACAATAAATATTCCTCAAGTGTATGACCTAAGTTTTATCAATCTGTGGGAGGCGTATAATGAATATGGTCTGTCTCAAACAACCCTACAATCAAATACAAGAAATCTCTTGTGTCCCCAACACACCCTATACAATGGTAAATTGTATAGGTGCACTAGTTCGGCGAAGAGATGGTGATACAAGTGTAGTAGGGATAGTAGATATGGGTTTTTGTAATATGAATATACAAAAGGCAAGGTAGAAAATAACAAAAGTGAGCATAAACGGTCTTGCAATGATTGGAAATAATGCCTAGGGTTCATACTTTCACTAGTGCAATCTCTCAACAATGGTAACATAATGGAATCATATGATGATCCCTCAACATGCAACAAAGAATCACTCTGAAGTTAATAAGTAGAGGAGAAGATAATATGAAGTTGTTGTAGGTAGTAGAACCACCTAAATGTTATCCTTTCCGACCAATCTATTGAGCTATTCCTATAGGTGTCAGAAACAACCCTAGAGTTCATACTAAAATAATACCATATGATACACATCAATCAACCCTAATGTCATCCAGATACTCCATTGTCACATCAAGTATCCATGGGTTAATTATTCGACATGCATAAAAAAATTCAGATTCATAATATTCAATCCAACACAAAGGACTTCAAAGAGCACCCCCAAGATTTCTATCGGAGAAAGTAGGACAAGAACGTGTATCAACCCATATGCATAGATTACTCAAATGTCACCTTGGGAATCTGCAAGTTGTGTACCAAAACATATATCAAGTGAATCAAAAGAGCACCCCATTTTCACCAAGGTATCCACATGCAAGACATACATCAAGTGCTCAAATACAATATTCAGTCCAACATAACAAAACCTCAAAGGGAAAGGTTCAATTCATCATGTCAAGAGAGCAAGGGACAGATACATCTCCAATGTATCTACTTTCCCAAAGACTTTTTCTCTTGTTTTGGAGTGTAATTTGCATGATTCGAGTGAAACTAACCCGGACTGATGCTATTTTCAGGAGAACTACCTTGGTGTAATTTTTCTGTAGAAATAAAATTTCTCGGAATTGGACAAAACTTTTTGTGAATTATTTATGGGATTTATAATGAATTTAGGAGCAAAGGTCAACATGAGGGGGGCTGTCTCTGGCCCACGAGGGCGCGTCGACCCCCTCGACGCGCCCTATTATGTGGTGGGGCCCACGAAGGTCCTCTAACCCTATTTCCAGTCCTAAATTCACATATTCAGATAAAAAACAGAGAGAAGTTTCCATCGCGATCTACGATACGGAGCCGCCACCACCTCATGTTCTTCCTCCGGATGGCTGATCTGGAGCTTGTTTTTGGCTCTCAAGAGGGGGATTCGTCATCGTCGTCATCACCAGCCCTTCTCCATCAACAATTTGATGATGCTCACCATCAGGAGTGAGTAATTCCTTTGTAGGCTCGCTGGTCAGTGATAGGGTTTGTATGAGATTGATCATGTAATCGAGTTAAGTTGTAAGAGCTTGATCCCTAGTATCCATTATGTTCCAAGATTGATGTTGCTATGAATTTGCTATGCTTAATGACTTTCACTAGGGCCCGAGTGCCATGATTTCAGATTTAAACTTATTATGTTCTCTCTGAATATGAAAACTTTTTAGATCCTATCTTGCAAGTTGTATGCACCTATTATGTGTCTTAATTTTCATACCCTAAGGTGGAAATAATTGGGATTCTTTCCGGCGATTGCCATAATTTGAGGAGTTCATGTATTCACCCTGTGTTAATGCTTTGTTCTGGTTCTCTATTAAAGTTATGCCTTCATGTCCCTTAGTTTCCAATAGGACCCCACTGCCACGGGAGGGTAGGACAAAATATGTCACGCAAGTTCTTATCGCAAGCACGTATGACTATATACGGGATAAAGCCTACATTATATTGCTAAATTGGAGCTAGTTCTGTGTCACTCTCGTGTGTAATTGTTAGGTGATTGATGTCATCCATATCTTTCTATTGTTGTACCATGTGCCTATGCTCTACATATACTAAATATTGCTAAGTTACTATTGCTGATGTCACGATCATTGCTCCTACCAAGTTGCTGCTATTACCATTACCGCTACTACTATTTGTCGTGCTACTAAACCTTTGATGCAGAGAGATATCCAAGGTGCGGTTCAATTGAAAACTAAATCAAGGCCAATAAATATTCTTTGGCTCCCATTGTGTCGAATCAATAAATTAGGGTGAAATACTACCCATGAAGACTGTCGTGATCCAGTATACTTGCGGGTTATCAGGGACAAACACCATATGATCCAACTATATTAACAAAGCACATGATACATCAAGATCGTGACATATCAAGAGCATGAGAGAGAGATCAAATACATAGATACTGGTACATACCCTTAGCCCCGAGGGTGAACTACTCCCTCTTCGTCATGGAGACCATCGGGATAATGAAGATGGCCTTAGGTGATGATTGCCCACTTTGGCACGGTGCCGAAACAGGGCTCCAGATGAGATTTCTTAGAGGCTTGCAGCAGTGGAGCAAAGTTCTAGGTTTATTACTGAGGGTTTCCATATTAATAGGATTTTTCAGCATTGGAATCATGCTAAATGGAGCCACGTGATGGTCCTAAGCCATTAGGGCACATCCTAGGGGGGTGGTAGCGCCCTGATGGCATGGGGGCACTTGGTGTACCCGCTCTAGTGGTTATTCACTCTAGTATTTCTTATTTGTTCTAGAAAAATCATCAAAAATTTTGGGCGATTCCGAGAACTTCTATTTTTTGCACAAAAACACAAACACGGTAATTCTGTTGAAAACAACGTCGGTCCGGGTTAGTTCCAATTAAATCATATAAAGTGTAAATATATTGTTAATACTTTATAAATTATTGATACGTTGGAGGCATATCAAGAGCAACCAGGATTTTTTTTCTAGAGGTAAGAGATGATGTGGGCTCCAGAACTAAGTGAGTGGGGTCCCATGGGAGCCACAAGGCATCTTGGCGCGCCATGTTGCCTTGTGAGCAACACGTGCACCCCTGGGGTATGTTTAGATACAGAAATTCTTAAATATTTTAGAAAAAATATTGTAAAAGTTTGGTGGCATTCCGAGCACATTTATTTTTGGGCCATTTTTTATTGCACGGATAATTCAAAAAACAAGATAATCATGAAAATTTTCTTTATTAAACTACAAATAACAAAGAGCAAACTAGGATTATAGAAAGTTGTGCTTACTAAATCCATTGACCACATGCCTCCCAAAAAGAATTCATTAATAAGGCTTACCAAGTCTTATTAACAAAATATTTCCGATTGACATGTGACCGAAGAATCTTCGTATAACACTAGGTTACCTCAATGGGGATGTGCATCTCCCCAACAATAATAATATCATACTTCTTCTTGACAATAGGAAGAGAAAATTAAGCCCTCAAATAGTAATTTTGGCAACTTTCTCAATGGAATTGATATTATTTACCGAAGCTTGTTTGTTCAGAAAGTGCACTGTATGTTGTTTACCATTGACATGAAAGGTAACCTTACTTTTTTAATAGATAAAATCCCCTGCAGTATTAAAAAGGGTGTACCAAGGATAATCAACATGTTGTCGTCCTCAGGCATCTCAAGAAAAACAAAGTTTGTGAAGATAGTAACATTTGCAACCACAACAGGAACATCCTCACAAATTCCAATAGGTATAGCAGTGGGTTTATCAGTCATTGCAAAGATATTTCAGTAGGTGCGAGCTTATTTAAATCAAGTGTTTTACATAAAGATAAAGGCATAACACTAACACCGGCTTCTAGATCACATAAAGAAGTTTTAACATAACTTTGTGTACTAGAGCAAGGTATTGTGGGTATACCACGATCTCCCAACTTCTGAGGCACTCCACCATGAAAAGAATTATAAAAGCATGGTGAGAATCTCAGCTTCAGGTATCTTACTTTTATTAGTGATAATATATTTCATATATTTACCATATGGAGGCATTTTCATGATATCCGTCAAGCATGATCATAAAAAGACTGGCCTACACATTTCAACAAAGTGCTCAAAATCCTCATCGTCCTTATTTTTAGAAGGCTTAAAAGGGAAGGGCATTGGTTTGTGAACCCATGGCTCTCTTTCTCTACCATGTTTTCTAGCAAAAAAATCCCTTCTTATCATAACGTTTACTCTTAGGATGCAGGTCATCAAGATCATCAACATGTTCTACTTCCACGTCATTATCAAGTTCTTCGTCATTTTTTAGTTGAGCATCTATGTGAACATCATTATTATCATTATCGTTATCATTGCCACTAGGTGAATGTTCACTACCATGTTGTTTCTCAGCATCAGAAATAAAAAAATCATTAGGATTCTTGTTAGTTTTTTCCTATAATAGGTTCACTAGAAGCATGCAAAGTCCTATCAGTTTTCCTTTTCTTTTTCTTTTTAGATGGACTAGGTGCATAATCATTAACAACCTAAGAATCTTGTTCAATTTGTTTATGGCGACCTTTCGCATAGATAGGTTCCTGAGTCATTCTACCCCCTCTAGTCATTATTCTAACAACACGGTCATTCAGTTTATCATTCAATTAATCAAGCAAATCATTTTTTGACTTAGCAACTTGGTATGGTTGAGTATGAATCATGGATGCATGTTTACCTAGACCTTTAGCATCATGAGAAATTCTAAACATCAAGTCACTCAAACAATCAATCATCATGGCATTTCATTGTAGTTGTTTTTAACATGCATATTAAAATGTTCTTGCTTAACAATATAATTATCAAACTCATCCATGCATTGCTAAACAATTTTATTATAAGGTATATCACCTTTATCAAATCTACGGAGAGAATTTACCTCCACAACCTATGTAGGGGTATCAAGTCCATGTATTTCTTCAATGGGTGGTAAATTCTTGACATCTCCAGATTTAATACCTTTTTTCTTTGATAGATCTCTTGGCTTCTTGCATATCTTCTGAACTGAGGGATAGAGTACCTCTCTTCTTCCGTATAGGTTCCAGCTGTGGTCCAGGAAGTGTCCAGTCATTAGCATTCTTCAATATATTATTCAATAATTCTTCACCTTGTCCAACAGTCTGTTCCTTGAAAACACAACTGGTACAAATATCTAGGTAGTTCCTAGAAGCACTCGTTAGTCCATTATAAAATATATCAAGTATTTTATTTTTCTTAAGAGGATTATCAGGCAAAGCTTTAAGTAGCTGGAGAAGCCTCCCCTAAGCTCGAGGGAGATTCTCTTCTTCAATTTGCACGAAGTTAAATGTTTCATGTAAAGCGGCTTGTTTCCTATGAGCGTGATTTTTTTTCACAGAAGTAACGTACCATATCCTAGGGATTACGCACACAACCAAGAGTAAGAGTAATGAACATATTCTTAGCATCACCATTTAGTGAGACAGGAAAAAAGCTTAAGTATATACTAATACCTAATCTTTTCCTCATGACCAAATAGGGTGGCAATATCATTTAATTTGGTAAGGTGTGTGAGAGGACGTGGATGTTGCCTAGAGGGGGTGAATAGGCGCTTTAAAATAATTACGGTTTAGGATTGAACAAATGTGGAATAAAAATAACGTTTAATTTGTCAAGCACAAAAACTGAAAACAACTAGGATCACCTACGTGCACCATCAACTTATGCTAAGCAAGATAAACAACTAAGTGATAGCAAGATATATGACAAGAAACAATATGGTGTCACAAAGTGAAGTGCATAAGTAAAGGGATCGGGTAAGAGATAACCGAGGCACATGGAGACGAGATATATGCCGAAGTTCACACCCTTCCGGATGCTAATCTCCATTTGGAGCGGTGTGGAGGCACAATGCTCCCCAGGATGCCACTAAGGCCACCGTAATCTCCTCACGCCCTTGCACAATGCAGGATGCCATGGTTCCACTAAGGGACCTTTGAGGGCGGTCAACGAACCCGTACAAAAAAGGTTGGGGCAATCTCCACAACTTAATTCTAGGCTCCCAACAACACCACAAAGCTTCACAACAATGGCATATGGCATCGAGGAAGCTCAAATGCTCGCAGCAATCTCCACAACCTAATTGGAGACCCCGAAGCTTGCCCGGAGCTTTACACCACAATGATTGAGCTCCGAGGCACCGCCAAGCTTCTAGGACGCCAAAGCATCCATGAAGAACAATTTCTAGGGTACCAAGTACCTAAGGGTAATAAGCTTATCAACCTTCACTTCCACGTATCACCATGGAGAACTCAAACCGATGCAACTAATGCAATGGCAAGAACACACGAAGTGATCAAGTCCCTCACACTCAAATCCCTCCACAACAACAAAAGCTATGGAGGAAAAAGAGAGGAAGAACAAGGAGCTCACAAAGAACTCCAAGATCAAGATCCAAGGGGTTCCTCTCACATAGAGGAGAAAGTGATTGGTGGATATGTGGATCAAGATCTCCTCTATCTTTTCCCTCAAGAACTAACAAGAATCATTGGAGGGATTAAGAGTTAGCAAGCTCGAAGAAGGTCAACAATGGGGGAAGAACACGAGCTCAACGGATAGAAAACCATTGGGGATGAAGACCCCTTTTATAGGGGGAGGAATCTGCCTGTTATTCGTTGATACGTCCCAAACATATCTATAATTTCTACTTGCTCCATGATCTTTTGGGTGACATTGTTATATGTTTTGCTACCATTTTCTATCTTTTTACACATATTTGGACTAACCTACTAACTCAGTGCACCTAGTGCCAGTTTTTGTCTGTTGATTTCTTTTTTGCAGGGGCTTTTACAAATTTTCGGAGCCCCAAAAATCCCGAGAAAAGTATATAAAAATCAGCATAACAGAAGCTTCCAGATCACCGAAGATGGGCCACAGGGGGCCAGAGGCTGCCCAGGAGACCACCCGGCGCGGCCTGGCCCCTGGTCGCGCCCATAGGCCGCCTGGGTGGGCCCTGCTAGCTCTTGAGCTTGTGTTGGTTTTTCCCTTGAAGAGGAAAGAGTGATTGATACGTCTCAAACATATCTATAATTTTTGATGGTTTCACATTGTTATCTTGTCTTCTTTGTATGTTTTATGTACCTTTTTATATCTTTTTGGGGACTAACTTATTAATTCAGTGCCAAGTGCCAGTTCCTGTTTTTCCGTGTTTTTGACTCTTTTCAGATCTCATTTTGGAACGGAGTCCAAACGGAATAAAATCCCTGAAATGATTTTTCCCGAATGAAAGAAGACCAGGGAGCCTTTGGGCCAAGCCAGGTGGGCCCCAGGGAGCCCACGACCTTGCACCATGCTACCAGGGGGAGGCGGCGGTGGGCAAGCTTCTGGCTTCCCTGGCCGCCTCCTGACCTAGGTCTTGCGCCTATATATTCCCAAATATTCCGCAAAAAGACAGGGGAGCCTCGAAAATACTTTTCCGCCGCCGCAAGCTTCCGTTTCCGCGAGATCTCATCTGGAGACCCTTCCCGGCACCCTGCCAGAGGGGACTTTGGAGGTGGAGGGCTTCTTCATCATCATAATCGCCCCTCCAATGACTCGTGAGTAGTTCACTTCAGACCTACAGGTCTGTAGTTAGTATCTAGATGGCTTCTTCTCTCTCTTGGATCTTCAATACAAAGTTCACCATTATCTTCATGGAGATCTATCCGATGTAATCTTCTTTGGCAGTGTGTTTGTCGAGATCCGATGAATTGTGGACTTGTGATCAGATTATCTATGATATATATTTGGGTCTTTGCTGATTTCTTATATGCATGATTTGATATCCTTGTAAGTCTCTCCGAGTCTTGGGTTTTGTTTGGCCAACTAGATCTATGATTCTTGCAATGGGAGAAGTGCTTGGTTTTGGGTTCTGCCATGTGGTGACCTTTCCCAGTGACAGTAGGGGCAGCAAGGCACACATCAAGCAGTAGCCATCAAGGGTAAAAATATGGGGTTTTTATCATTGGTTTGAGATTGTCCCTCTACATCATGTCATCTTGCTTAAAGGCGTTACTCTGTTCTTATGGACTTAATACACTAGATGCATGTTGGATAGCGGTTGACGTGTCGAGTAATAGTAGTAGATGCAGACAGTATCGGTCTACTTGTTTCGGACGTGATGCCTATAGAAATAATCATTGCATAGATATCATCACGACTCTGCACAGTTCTATCAATTGCTCGACAATAATTTGTTCACCACCGTCTACTTGCTTACATGAGAGAAGCCACTAGTAAACACTACAGCCCCCGGGTCTATTCACATCCATCGTTTATAACTCTGCTTTTACTTTGCTTTGTTACTTTGTTACTTTCAGTTCTCACTTGGCAAACAATCTATAAGGGATTGACAACCCCTTCATACCGTTGGGTGCAAGATTTTGTGTTTGTGCAGGATCTTGAGATACTCTTCCGCCGAATTGATACCTTGGTTCTCAAACTGAGAGAAATACTTACCACCGCTATGCTACATCACCATTTCCGCTTTGAGGGAACACCAATGCAAGGCTCCAAGGCCACGGGGGAAATCCTTTTGCATACTTTCCTAGGAAGTCCCTTAAGGCGTACCCGCAGCAGAAGGATCAAGCCAAATATTCTCCCGTCAACGTGCCTATTTCTGGCGCCATTGCCAGGGATACCCAGCAAACGTGAGAAGTATTTCTGGCGCCGTTGGAAGGTCTTTTGTTGCAGTAGCAGAAGTATTTCTGGCGCCGTTGTCGGGGAGGAGAAATCAAGATCTATCCAAGTAGGTCTCACAAACTCTTCTCTTGCATTTACTTTTGTCGCCAGTTGCCTCTCGTTTTCCTCTCCCCCACTTCACATTTGTCGTTTTCATTCGCCTTTCTCCTTCGCCGTTTTCTCTTGCCCTTGTCGTTTTCCTTTCCTGGTTTCTTTTTTGCTTGTTTGTTTGTTGAAGACATCATTCTGAAAACACCAAACTTTGCTACTTCTCGAGCACTAATAATAATGATTTTATTAGTACTCCGATTGCTCCCGCCACTAGTGCGGAATCGTATGAAATCAACGCGGCTTTGCTGAATCTTGTTATGAAAGAGCAATTCTCTGGCCTTCCTAGTGAAGATGCCGCATCCCATGTCAATACCTTCATTGAGCTTTGTGATATGCAAAAGAAAAGAGATGTGGATAATGACGTGATTAAGTTGAAACTTTTTCCTTTCTCGTTGCGAGATCGCGCAAAAACTTGGTTTTCTTCTTTGCCTAAAAATAGTATCGATTCTTGGGATAGGTGCAAAGATGATTACATATCCAAGTATTTTCCGTCGGCTAAGATCATCTCCTTACGTAAAGATATCATGAATTTCAAGCAACTTGATCATGAACACGTTGCACAATCTTGGGAGAGGATGAAGCTTATGATTAGAAATTGTCCCGCTCATGGCTTGAGTTTGTGGATGATTATACAAATCTTTTAGGATGGCTTGAATTTCGCTTTCTCGCAATATCTTGGACTCCGCCTCAGGTGGAACGTTCATGGAAATCACGTTAGGAGACGCTACAAAACTCCTAGACAATATCATGACCAACTACTCTCAGTGGCACACTGAATGGTCGCCTGCTAGCAAAAAGGTGCACGCTATAGAAGAGATTAACTCGCTTAATGCTAAGATGGACGAGTTGATGAATTTGGTTGCTAGTAGAAATGCTACCATAGATCCTAATGACATGCCACTATCTTCTTTGATTGAGAGTAGCAACACTAGTTTGGACGTGAATTTTGTTGGTAGGAACAATTTTGGCAACAACAATGCTTTTAGAGGAAACTATGTTCCTAGGCATTTTCCTAGTAACTCCTCTAACAATTATGGCAATTCCTACGGCAACACTTATGGAAATCATGCAAAATTACCCTCTGATCTAGAGAGTAATATCAAGGAGTT
Organism: Hordeum vulgare subsp. vulgare; assembly: GCF_904849725.1. Classification (NCBI taxonomy): domain Eukaryota; kingdom Viridiplantae; phylum Streptophyta; class Magnoliopsida; order Poales; family Poaceae; genus Hordeum; species Hordeum vulgare. The sequence goes on along the minus strand of NC_058520.1, from coordinate 486,894,495 downwards.
CATCAACTCTCAAAAGATTTTCAATGCGTCCATAGAGGAAAAACTACTCAAAATAGACGATTTGGCTAACAGCGTTGATAGGATGTCTTGTGATATTGATGCTTTGAAAGTTAGATGCGCTCCACCCAAGATCAACTTGGATGAAACTTTGAAAGCTATACGTATCTCCATGAATGAGAGCAAAGAAAGAACCGCCCAAATTCGCGCTAGACATGAATGGTTTAAATGGGTGCGTTCTAGTGATGCAAATCACGAAGATCTTAAAGTGCTTGGTGTGTCTCCTCTTGAATCTTTGTTTTCGCGTGTCAAACCTACTTATGGAGGGGCTGGATATGAATCCACATTGGTTGAAAAACGCCCCGATGATTCGGAGTCCACCTATCTTGATGCTAAAGGTGTGGAGAGTGGAGTAGAAGAAGTCAAAATTTTGGGTAATAATGAAACTCCCACTTTGGATTTCAAGGAATTCAATTATGATAATTGATCCTTGTTTGAATGCATTTGTTTGATGCAATCCATTGCAAACTCTCCACATGCTTATAGCCAAAGCAAAGCCTTTACCGCACACATCGTAGATGCTATGATGAAATCTCTTGAAGAGAAGCTCGAACTGGAAGTCTCGATACCTAGAAAACTTCATGATGAGTGGGAACCTACTATCAAAATCAAGAACAAAAACTATGAGTGCAATGCTTTGTGTGATTTGGATGCTAGTGTTTCCGCGATTCCAAAGTCTTTATGTGATATTCTTGGTTTTCATGAGATTGAAGAGTGTTCTCTTAATTTGCATCTTGCGGATTCTACCGTCAAGAAGCCCATGGGGAGGATCGATGATGTTCTTATTGTTGCAAATAAGAACTATGTACCCGTGGATTTCATTGTACTTGACATAGATTGCAATCCTTCATGTCCCATTATTCTTGGTAGACCTTTCCTAAGGACTATTGGTGCTATCATCGATATGAAGGAAGGGAATATTAGATTTCAATTTCCCTTAAAAAAGGGCATGGAGCACTTTCCTAGAAAGAAAATAAGATTGCCTTATGAATCTATGATGAGGGCTACCTATGGTTTGAGCACCAAAGATGACTATACGTGATTCCATCACTTTCGCCTAGCTAAGGGCGTTAAACAAAAGCGCTTGTTGGGAGGCAACCCAAGGAATCTATCCTTTTTATTTCTGTTTTGTGTTTTCCACACATTCATAATTCTGTTATGATTGTGTTTTTTCGTGTGTTTCTTTTTGTGTTTGTGCCAAGCAAAACCGTTATGATTAGTCTTGGGGATGATCGTTTGGTCATGCTGGAAAAGACAGAAACTTTCTAATCACGAAAAGAATTTTCATTTTGTCTGTAAGAGCTTTTGAGTTGATTCTTTTTCCTACTGATTGCTACGCAAATTCTTCACACAGTCGTAATTTTTCAGAATTTTTTAAGTACCATAGGTATACGAAACATACAGATTGCTACAGCCTGGTCTGCTGTTAACAGATTCTGTTTTTTGTTGTGTTGGTTGCTTATTTTGATGAAACTATGGATAGTATCGGGGGGTATTAGCCATGGAAGATTGAAAGTACAGTAACCCAACATCAGCACAAGTAGAATTTTAGTTTGCTACAGTATCTAAGGAAGTGGTGGTTTGCTTTCTTGTACTAATGTTATCACGAGTTTCTGTTTAAGCTTCGTGTTGTGAAGTTTTCAAGTTTTGGGTGAAGTTCTTATGGACAAAGAGATAAAGAGTGGCAATAGCTCAAGTTTGGGGATTCCCAAGGCACCCCAAGAGATTCAAGGATGTCTTAAAAGCCTAAGCTTGGGGATGCCCCGGGAAGGCATCCCCTCTCTCGTCTTCAATCCATCGGTAACGTTACTTGGGGCTATATTTTTATTCACCACATGTTATGTGTTTTTGCTTGGAGCGTCTTGTATCGTAGGAGTCTTTTATTTTTTTGTGTCACAATCATACTTGATGCACACCTAGAGAGAGAGACATGCACACACCGTGATTTTGTCGAGCTTCACTTATATCTTTTGGTAGACAATTCAGCTCACATGTGCTTCACTTATATCTTTTGAGCTAGATACTTTTGCTCTTGGTGCTTCGCTTATATATTTTAGAGCGCAGCGGTGCATGGCTTGGTAGTTGATCTATGGTTTGAAAGTAGTCTCAAAAGGGGTAGTTATCCAAAGGGATACGAAAACTTCCTCCTTCATGTGCATTGAATAGTTAGAGAAGTTTGATTCATCTCAATTAGTTTTGAGTTGTGGTTATGGTAATATTGAAGTCATGCTAGTAAGGTGTTGTGGATCTAGAAATACTTGTGTTGAAGTTAGTGATTCCCGTAGCATGCACGTATGGTGAACTGCTATGTGATGAAATATGAGCATGATTAGTCTATTGATTGTCATCCTTTGCGTGGCGGTCGGGATCGCGCGATGGTTTATACCTACCAACCCTTCCCCTAGGAGTATGCGTTGAATGCTTTGTTTTGATTACTAATAAAACTTTTGCAACAAGTATATGAGTTCTTCATGACTAATGTTGAGTCCATGGTTTAGATGCACTTTCACCTTCCACCATCACTATCTTCTTAGTGCCGTGCAACTTTTGCCGGTGCACAAAACCCACCATTAGCCTTCCTCAAAACAGCCACCATACCTACCTATTATGGCTTTTTCAAAGTCATTCCGAGATATATTGCCATGCAACTACCACAATGATATGTGCCACCACGTCTACATTGCCTTTGCACGATCGTAAGATAGCCAGCATGATGTTTCCATTGACGTCTATGCCATGCTAGATCATTGCCACGGTACACTACCGAAGGCATTCCATATAAAGTCATAATTGCTCTAAGTTTTGAGTTGAAAGTGTGATGATCATCATTATTGGAGCATTGTCCCATGTGAGGAAATAAAATAGGCCAAAGAAGCCCAAAAAAAGAGGCCAAAGAGCCCACCAAAATAAAAAAAATGAGAGAAAAAGAGAGAAGGGACAATGCTACCACTTTTTCCACACTTGTGCATTTTGAGCACCATGATCTTCATGATTGAGAGTCTCTCGTTTTGTCACCACCATATAGCTAGTGGGAAATTCTCATTATATAACTTGGCTTGTATATTCCAATTATAGGCTTCCTCAAAATTGCCTTAGGTCTTCGTGAGCAAGCAAGTTGGATGGACACCCACTAGTTCTCTTTAAGAGCTTTCACTCGTAGCTCTAATGCATCATTTGTATGGCAATCCCTACTCATTCACATTGATATCTATTCATGAGCATCTCCACAGCTCATTGATATGCCTAGTTAATGTGACTATCTTCTCCTTTTTGTCTTGCAAACTCCACCACATTCCACACCATCTATAGTGTTATAACCATGGCTCACGCTCATGTATTGTGTGAGAGTTGAAAATGTTTGAGAAAGTAAAGGTGTGAAACAATTACTTGGCCAATAACGGGGTTGTGCATGATTTAAATTCGTTGTGCAATGATGATAGAGCATAGCCAGACTATATGCTTTTGTAGGGATAACTTTCTTTTGGCCTTGTTATTTTGAAAGTTCATGATTACTTTGCTAGTTTCCTTGAATTATTATTGTTTCCACGTCAATAGCAAACTATTGTTTTGAATCTAATGGATCTGAACATTCACGTCACATAAGAGGAATTACAAAGGACACCTATGCTAGGTAGCATGAAAACATCAAAAATTCATTCTTATCACTTCCCTACTCGAGGACGAGCAGGAGTTAAGCTTGGGGATGCTTGATACGTCTCAAACGTATCTATAATTTTTGATGGTTTCACGCTGTTATCTTGTCATCTTTGTATGTTTTATGTACCTTTTTATATCTTTTTGGGGACTAACTTATTGATTCAGTGCCAAGTGCCAATTCCTGTTTTTCTGTGTTTTTGACTCTTTTCAGATCGGATTTTGGAACGGAGTCCAAACGGAATAAAATCCCCGAAATGATTTTTTTTTTCGAACGAAAGAAGACCATGGAGCCTTTGGGCCAAGCCAGGTGGGCCCCAGGGAGCCCACAAGCTTGCACCACGCCACCAGGGGGAGGCGGCGGTGGGCAAGCTTGTGGCTTCCCTGGGCGCCTCCTGACCTAGGTCTTGCGCCTATATATTCCCAAATATTCCACAAAAAATCAGGGGAGCCTCGAAAATACTTTTTCGCCGCTGCAAGCTTCCGTTTCCGCGAGATCTCATCTGGAGACCCTTCCCGGCACCCTGTCGGAGGGGACTTTGGAGGTGGAGGGCTTCATCATCATCATCATCGCCCCTCCAATGACTCGTGAGTAGTTCACTTCAGACCTACGGGTCCGTAGTTAGTAGCTAGATGGCTTCTTCTCTCTCTTGGATCTTCAATACAAAGTTCTCCATGATCTTCATGGAGATCTATCCGATGTAATCTTCTTTGGCGGTGTGTTTGTCGAGATCCGATGAATTGTGGACTTGTGATCAGATTATCTATGATATATATTTGAGTCTTTGTTGATTTCTTATATGCATGATTTGATATCCTTGTAAGTCTCTCCAAGTCTTGGGTTTTGTTTGGCCAACTAGATCTATGATTCTTGCAATGGGAGAAGTGCTTGGTTTTGGGTTCTGCGATGTGGTGACCTTTCCCAGTGACAATAGGGGCAGCAAGGCACACATCAAGAAGTTGCCATCAAGGGTAAAAAGATGGGGTTTTTATCATTGGTTTGAGATTATCCCTCTACATCACGTCATCTTGCTTAAGGCGTTACTCTGTTTTTATGGACTTAATACACTAGATGCATGCTGGATAGCGGTCGACGTGTGAAGTAATAGTAGTAGATGCAGACAGTATCGGTCTACTTGTTTCGGACGTGATGCATATAGAAATAATCATTGCATAGATATCGTCATGACTTTGCATAGTTCTATCAATTGCTCGACAGTAATTTGTTCACCCACCGTCTACTTGCTTTCATGAGAGAAGCCACTAGTAAACACTACGGCCCCCGGGTCTATTCACATCCATCGTTTACAACTCTGCTTTTACTTTGCTTTGTTACTTTGTTACTTTCAGTTCTCACTTGGCAAACAGTCTATAAGGGATTGACAACCCCTTCATAGCGTTGGGTGCAAGCTTTTGTGTTTGTGCAGGATCTTGAGATACTCTTCCGCCGGATTGATACCTTGGTTCTCAAACTGAGGGAAATACTTACCACCGCTACGCTACATCACCCTTTCCGCTTCGAGGGAACACCAACGCAAGGCTCCAAGGACACGGGGGAAATCCTTTGCATACTTGCCTAGGAAGTCCCTTAAGGCGTAGCCGCAGCAGAAAGATCAAGCCAAATATTCTCCCGTCGACGTGCCTATTTCTGGCGCCATTGCCAGGGATACCCAGCAAACGTGAGAAGTATTTCTGGCGCTGTTGGAAGGTCTTTTGTTGCAGTAGCAGTGATGCAGCACAGTAGCAGTAAGTATTTCCCTCAGTTTTGAGAACCAAGGTATCAATCTAGTAGGAGAATCAAGCCAAGTGTCAAGAGTACCTGCGCAAACACAAACAAGCTTGCACCCAACACTATAAAGGGGTTGTCAATCCCTTCAAATTGATTGAAAAGTGAGATCTCAAGGTGGAAAGTGCAACGAAGTAAAAGTGTAAGGCTGAGAATATGGTGTGAAGTAGACCCGGGGGCCATAGTGTTCACTAGAGGCTTCTCTCAAAATAGCAAATATTACGATGGGTGAACAAATTACTGTCGAGCAATTGATAGAACTGCACAAAGTCATGACAATATCTAAGGCAATAATCATACATATAGGTGTCACGTCCGAGACAAGTAGACCGATACTGTCTGCATCTACTACTATTACTCCACACATCGACCGCTATCCAGCATGCATCTAGTGTATTGAGTTCATGACGAACAGAGTAATGATACGTCTCCAACGAATATATAATTTTTTATTGTTTCAAGCTTTTATCTTGTCAAACTTTGGATGTTTTGTATGCCTTTTATGTCTTTTTTTGGGACTAACTTATTAACTCAGTGCCAAGTGCCAGTTCGTGTTTTTTCCATGTGTTTGACCCTTTTCAGAGGAGGATTTTAAATGGAGTCCAAACGGAACGAAACTTCCAAAAACATTTTTTCCGAAACAGAAGACGATCGGCGAATTTGAGAACCAAGTCAGGGGGCCACCAGGGACCCCACAAGCCCCCTAGCGGCGGCCAGGGGGCGCACCTCCCAGGCTTGTGGGCCCCCTGGGCCTCCTCTGCCCTAGGTCTTCCGCCTATATATTCCCAAAAATTCCAGAAAAAATCGGGGGAGCCACAAAAACACTTTCCCCCGCCACAAGCTTCTGTCTCCGCAAGATCCCATCTGGGGCACGTTCTGGTGCCCTGCTGGAGGGGGGATTCGGATACAGAGGGATTCTTCATCAACACCATGACCTCTCCAATGATGCGTGAGTAGTTCACCATAGACCTACGGGTCCATAGCTAGTAGCTAGATGGCTTCTTCTCTCTCTTGGATCTTCAATACAAAGTTCTCCATGATCTTCATGGAGATCTATCCGATGTAATCTTCTTTTGCAGTGTGTTTGTCGAGATCCGATGAATTTTGGATTTATGATCAGATTATCTATGAATCTTATTTGAGTTTCTTCTGATCTCTCTTATGCATGATTTCATATCATTGTAATTCTCTTCGAGTTGTGGGTTTTGTTTGGCTAGCTTGATCTATGATTCTTGCAATGGGAGAAGTGCTTGGTTTTGGGTTCATACCGTGCGGTGACCTCACCAAGTGACAGAAGGGGTAGCGAGGCATGCATCGTGTTGTTGCCATAAAGGGTAAAAAGATGGGGTTTTCATCATTGGTTTGAGTTTATCCCTCTACATCATGTCATCTTGCTTAAGGCGTTACTCTGTTCGTCATGAACTCAATACACTAGATGCATGCTGGATAGCGGTCGATGTGTGGAGTAATAGTAGTAGATGCAGAAAGTATCGGTCTACTTGTCTCGGACGTGATGCCTATATGTATGATCATTGCCTTAGATATCGTCATGACTTTGCACGGTTCTATCAATTGCTCGACAGTAATTTGTTCACCCACCGTAATATTTGCTATTTTGAGAGAAGCCTCTAGTGAACACTATGGCCCCCGGGTCTAGTTCACACCATATTTTCAGTCTTACTCTTTTTCTTCATTGCACTTTCCACCTTCAGATCTCACTTTGCAATCAATCTTGAAGGGATTGACAACCCCTTTATAGCGTTGGGTGCAAGCTCTTTTGTGTTTGCGCAGGTACTCTGGACTTGACGAGATTATCCTACTAGATTGCTACCTTGGTTCTCAAACTGAGGGAAATACTTACTGCTCCTGTGCTGCATCACCCTTTCCTCTTCAAGGGAAAAACCAACGCAAGCAAGTCTCCGTCAACGTGTCAATTTCTGGCGCTGTTGTTTGATAAGTAGTAGAAGGATTTCTGGAGCCGTTGCCGGGGAGGATCAAGTCAAGAACTCATCCAAGTAAGTGTCGCAAACTAATCTCTTGCATTTAAGTTTTTGCCTCTCGTTTTCCTCTCCCCCACTTCTGAAAAACAAAAATTTACAAAAATATTTGCCCTTTTTTCGTTTGCCTTTTTCGTTCGGCCTTTTCTCTCGCTTGCTTTCAGTTCGTTTGTGTGGGATAGTCTATGTGTCCTCATGGCTAGACCCACCGCTCCGACCTATACTCCCGAGAACGGAGTTCTAAATTTCAAGCAAAATGAGGAAGAAAACTTAAAGGACGCTTGGTATAGGATTTGCATTGCTTAGAGTAGATCTACTCGTAAGCAATCTACTACCGTCCCGCTTCGCAGTTTTTATGTGGGTATTTCTCTGTGGAATAGGTATAATATTGATACCATCGTAGGCGGAAATTTCTTGGGTAGCCATAGCGTTGATTCTTACGGAGCTGTAATAAATTTGGTAGGATCACCGCCACTCATGGTTAATGGAACTACCTTAACTCTGGAACATATGATGCGTAGGCTGGTCGTCATTGAAAATAAAGTTGCTATGATCGAACTCATTGAGAATTTGGATAAAATGATCCACAATAAAATCACTCAGTACGGATCCAAGGTGGGAATGGTTTTGAAAAATTTAAAGGAGAAGGAACCCACAGTTAACAAAAAACTAGGTCATGATTCCGCTAGGATTGGCAAACTAGAGGATGTTATAACCAACTTGGGTTCTGCTTTTGTCGCTCTGCAGAATACTCCAAACTTTGCCCACAATAAGGTCACAAAGTCTGTTTTTGTTCCTAAAATAGTGGTGAATCATCTAGCAAGAATGATTAAGACCTTAAGATGATAAGTGATCACGCTATTTATGGTTTGAGCACCAAAGACGACGATACGTGATTCTATCGCTTTATGCCTAGCTAAGGGCGTTAAACAATAGCGCTTGTTGGGAGGCAACCCAATGAATTTATCTTTTTATTTCTGTTTTGTTGCGTCCACACCATCATAATTCTGTTATGATAGTGTCTTTTGTGTTTCTTTTTGTGTTTGAGCCAAGTAAAACCTTTATGACTAGTCTTGGTGATGGTCGTTTGATCCTGCTGGAAAAAGACAGAAACTTTTCACTCAAGAGATTATTTTCATTTTTATTCAGAAAGAGATTTTGAGTTGAGTCTTTTTGCTTCTGGTTGATATGCCTTTTTCCCAGGCAGTCGTAATTGTTCAGAATTTTTGAGGTACCAGAAGTATACGAAGTATACAGATTGCTACAGACTGGTCTGTTTTTGACAGATTCTGTTTTTGTTGAGTTGGTTGCTTGTTTTGATGAAACTATGGATAGTATCGGGGGGTACTAGCCATGGAAGAGTGAGAATACAGTAATATAACACCAATATAAATAGAAATCAAGATTGCTACAGTACCTAAAGAGGTGGTAGTTTGTTTTCTTGTGCTAATGTTATCACGAGTTTCTGTTTAAGTTTTGTGTTGTGAAGTTTTCAAGTTTTGGGTGATGTTCTCATGGACAAAGAGATAAGGAGTGGAAAGAGCTCAAGCTTGGGGATGCCCAAGGCATCCCAAGCCAAATTCAAGGACACCAAAAAGCCTAAGCTTGGGGAGGCATCCCCTCTTTCGTCTTCAATCCATCGGTAACATTACTTGGAGCTATATTTTTATTCACCACATGATATATGTTTTGCTTGGAGCGTCTTGTATCGTAGGAGTCTTTTCTTTTTGTTGTGTCACAATCATCCTTGCTGCAAACCTTTTGAGAGAGACATGCACTCATTGTGATTTTTCTAGAATGCTCATCGTGCTTCACTTATATCTTTTGAGCTATATAATTTTGCTCTATGTGCTTCACTTAGATCTTTTAGAGCACGGCGGTGCGTGACTTGGTAGTTTGCTTGTGCTATGGAAGTAGTTGCAAAGGTGATAGGTACCAAAAGAGGATACAAAAACCTCCATATTCATGTGCATTGAGTAGAAAGAGAAGTTTTGATCCCTCTCAATTAGTTTTGAGACGTGGATTTGGTAATATTAAGAGTTATGTTAGTAGGGTGTTGTGAACCTAGAAATACTTGTGTTGAAGTTAGTGATTCCCGTAGCATGCACGTATGGTGAACCTCTATGTTAGGAAGTCAGAGCATAATTGATCTGTTGATTGTCATCCTTTGTGTTGAGGTCGGGATCGCGCGATGGTTAACACCTACCAGCCCTTCCCCTAGGAGTATGCGTTTAGCACTTTGTTTTGATTACTAATAAAAACTTTCACAACAAGTATGTGAATTCTTCATGACTAATGTGAGTCCATGGTATAGATGCACTTTCACCTTCCACCATTGCTAGCCTCATGAGTACCGCGCAACTTTCGGCGGTACACAAACCCACCATATGCCTTCCTCAAAATAGCCACCATACCTACCTACTGTGGCATTTTCATAGCGAGATATACTGCCATGCAACTCCCACTGTTCTGTCTCATGACTTGTGCCGTCACTCTCATATTGCCATTGCATGATCATAAGATAGCTAGCAAGATGTTTCAACGTCATACGCCAAGCTAGATCGTTGCACATCCCGGTACACTGTCGGAGGCATTTCCTATAGAGTCATAATTGTTCTGAGCTTTGAGCTGTGAGTAAATAAAAGTGTGATGATCATCATTATTAGAGCATTGTCCCATGTGAGGAAATAAAAAAGAGGCCAAAGTTTCCCACAAAAAAAGGAGGCCAAAGAGCCCAAATGAAAAAAATAGAGAAAAAAAGAGAAGGGACAATGCTACTATCTTTTTCCACACTTGTGCTTCATAATAGCACCATGTTCTTCATGATTGACAGCCTCTCGTTTCGTCACCACCATATGCTAGTGGGAATCTTTATTATATAACTTGGCTTGTATATTCCAACGATGGGCTTCCTCAAATTGCCCTAGGTCTTCGTGAGCAAGCAAGTTGGATGCACACCCACTAGTTCTCCTTTTGAGCTTTCACATACTTATAACTCTAGTGCATCCTTTGTATGGCAATCCCTACTCATTCACATTGATATCTATTAATGGGCATCTCCATAGCCCTTTGATACGCCGAGTCAATGTGACCATCTCCTCCTTTTTTGTCTCACAACCACCACCACACTCTATTCCACATATAGTGCTATAATCCATGGCTCATGCTCATGTATTGTGTGATAGTTATAAAATTTTTGAGAAAGTAAGAGTACGAAAACAATTACTTGGCCAATACCGGGGTTGTGCATGATTTAAATTAGTCGTGTGACGATGATGGAGCATAGCCAGACTATATGATTTTGTAGGGATAACTTTCCTTGGCCTTGTTATTTTGAAAGTTCATGATTACCTTGCTAGTTTGCTTGAAGTATTATTGTTTTCATGTCAATAGCAAACTATTGTTTTGAATCTTACGGATCTGAACATTCATGTCACATGAAACAAGTTACAAAGGACAACTATGCTAGGTAGCATTCCACATAAAAAAATCAGTCTTTATCACTTCCCTACTCGAGGACGAGCAGGAGTTAAGCTTGGGGATGCTTGATACGTCTCCAACATATCTATATTTTTTTATGGTTTCATGCTATTATCTTGTCAAACTTTGGATGTTTTGTATGCCTTTTATATCTTTTTTGGGACTAACTTATGAACTCAGTGCCAAGTGCCAGTTCCAGTTTTTTCCGTGTTTTTGACCCTTTTCACAGGAGGATTTTAAACGGAGTCCAAACAAATGAAACTTCCAAAAAGATTTTTTCCTAAACAGAAGACGATCGGGGAACTTGAGAACCAAGTCAGGGGGCCACCAGGGACCGCACAAGCCCCCTAGCCGCGACCAGTGCGGCGCGCCTCCCAAGCTTGTGGGCCTCCTCTGCCTTAGGTCTTCCGCCTATATATTCCCAAAAATTCCAGAAAAAATCAGGGGAGCCACAAAAACACTTTTCCGCCGCCGCAAGCTTCTGTCTCCGCAAGATCCTATCTGGGGCACGTTCTGGTGCCCTGTCAAAGGGGGATTCGGATACGGAGGGCTTCTTCATTAACACCATGACCTCTCCGATGATGCATGAGTAGTTCACCATAGACCTACTGGTCCATAGCTAGTAGCTAGATGGCTTCTTCTCTCTCTTGGATCTTCAATAGAAAGTTCTCCATGATCTTCATGGAGATCTATCCGATGTGATCTTCTTTTGCGGTGTTTTTGTCGAGATCCGATGAATTGTGGATTTATGATCAGATTATCTATGAATCTTATTTGAGTTTCTTTTGATCTCTCTTATGCATGATTTCATATCCTTGTAATTCTCTTCGAGTTGTGGGTTTTGGTTGGCCAGCTTGATCTATGATTCTTGTAATGGGAGAAGTGCTTGGTTTTGGGTTCATACCGTGCGGTGACCTCACCTAGTGACAGAAGGGGTAGAGAAGCACGCATCGTGTTGTTGCCATCAAGGGTAAAAAGATGGGGTTTTCATCATTGGTTTGAGTTTATCCCTCTACATCATGTCATCTTGCTTAAGGCGTTACTCTGTTCGTCATGAACTCAATACACTAGATGCATGCTGGATAGCGGTCGATGTGTGGAGTAATAGTAGTAGATGCAGAAAGTATCGGTCTACTTGTCTCGGACGTGATGCCTATATGTATGATCATTGCCTTAGATATCATCATGACTTTGCACAGTTCTATCAATTTCTCGACAGTAATTTGTTCACCCACTGTAATATTTGCTATTTTGAGAGAAGCCTGTTGTGAACACTATGGCCCCGGGTCTACTTCACACCATATTTTCAGTCTTACTCTTTTTCTTCGTTGCACTTTCCGCCTTCATATCTCACTTTGCAATCAATCTTGAAGGGATTGATAACCCCTTTATAGCGTTGGGTGCAAGCTCTTTTGTGTTTGCGCAGGTACCCTGGACTTGACGAGATTCTCCTACTCGATTGATACCTTGGTTCTCAAACTGAGGGAAATACTTACTGCTCCTGTGTTGCATCACCCTTTCCTCTTCAAGGCAAAAACCAACGCAAGCAAGTCTCCGTCAACGTGTCAATTTCTGGCGCTGTTGTTTGAGAAGTAGCAAGTAACGCCTTAAGCAAGATGACATGATGTAGAGGGATAAACTCAAACCAATGATGTAAACCCCATCTTTTTACCCTTGATGGCAACAACACGATGTGTGCCTCGCTACCCTTTCTGTCACTCGGTGAGGTCACCGCACGGTATGAAGCCAAAACCAAGCACTTCTCCCATTGCAAGAATCATAGATCAATTTGGCCAAACAAAACCCACAACTCGAAGAGAATTACAAGGATATGAAATCATGCATATAAGAGATCAGAAGTAAGTCAAATAAGATTCATTGATAATCTAATCATAAATCCACAATTCATCGGATCTCGACAAACACACCGCAAAAGAAGATTACATCGGATAGATCTCCATGAAGATCATGGAGAACTTTGTATTGAAGATCCAAGAGAGAGAAGAAGCCATCTAGCTACTAGCTACAGACCCGAAGTTCTATGGTGAACTACTCACGCATCATCGGAGAGGCCATGGTGTTGATGAAGAAGCCCTCTCTATCAGAATCCCCCCTCCGTCAGGGCACCAGAACGTGCCCCAGATGGGATCTTGCGGAGACAGAAGCTTGTGGCGACGGAAAAGTATTTTTGTGGATCTCTCCTGTAGTTTTGGATTTTTCGGGAATTTATAGGCGGAAGAGGTAGGGCAGACGAGCCACAAGGGGCCCACAAGCCTGCTAGGCGCGGGGCCCCCCTGGTCGCGCCTACGGGGCTTGTGGCCTCCCCTGGTGGCCTCTGCCTTGGTTCTCACACCACGTGCGTATCTTCTGTTCCGGAAAAATATTTTCGGAACTTTTATTCCGTTTGGACTACGTTTAATATTCTCCTCTGAAAAGGGTTAAAAACACGGAAAAAACAGGAACTGGCACTTGGCACTGAGTCAATAAGTTAGTCCCAAAAAAGATATAAAAAGCATACAAAACATCCAAAGTTTGACAAGATAATAGCATGGAACCATAAAAAATTATAGATACGTATGAGACGTATCAAGCATCCCCAAGCTTAACTCCTGCTCGTCCTCGAGTAGAGAAGTGATAAAGACTAATTTTTTATGTGGAATGCTACCTAGCATAGTTGTCCTTTGTAACTTCTTTCATGTGACATGAATGTTCAGATCCGTAAGATTCAAAACAATATTTTGCTATTGACATGAGAACAATAATACTTCAAGCAAACTAGCAAGGTAATCATGAACTTTCGAAATAACAAGGCCAAAGAAAGTTATCCCTACAAAATCATATAGTTTGGCTATGCTCCATCATCCCCACACAACAAATTTAAATCATGCACAACCCCGGTATTGGCCAAGTAATTGTTTTCGCACTCTTACTTTCTCAAACCTTTTTCAACTCTCACGCAATACATGAGCGTGAGCCATGGAAATAGCACTATAGGTGGAATAGAGTGTGGTGGAGGTTGTCAGGCAAAAAGGAGGAGATGGTCACATCGACTCGGCATATCAAAGGGCTATGAAGACGCCCATTAAGAGATATCAATGTGAATGAGTAGGGACTGCCAGACAACGGATGCACTAGAGCTATAAGTATGTGAAAGCTCAAAAGGAGAACTAGTGGGTGTGCATCCAACTTGCTTGCTCACGAAGACCTAGGGCAATTTTGAGGAAGCCCGTCATTGGAATATACAAGCCAAGTTATATAATAAAGATTCCCACTAGCATATGGTGGTGACAAAACGAGAGGCTCTCAATCATGAAGAACATGGTGCTATTATGAAGCACAAGTGTGGAAAGAGATAGTAGCATTGTCCCTTCTCTCTATTTCTCTCCTTTTTTTGTTTGGGCTCTTTGGCCTCTTTCCATATATCTCTTCTTCTTCTTTTTTGTGTGGGAAACTTTGGCCTCTTTTTTTTATTTCCTCACATGGGACAATGCTCTAATAATGGTGATCATCACACCTTTATGAACTCACAGCTCAAAGCTTAGAACGATGATCACTCTATAAGGAATGCCTCCGGAGTGTACCAGGATGTGCAACGATCTAGCTTGGCATTTGACGTACAAACATCTCGCTAGCTATCTTACGATCATGCAATGGCAATATGATAGTGACGACACAAGTCATGAGACGGAACGGTGGGAGTTGCATGGCAATATATCTCGGAATGGCTATGAAAATGCCATAGTAGGTAGGTATGGTGGCTGTTTTGAGGAAGGCATATGGTGGGTTTGTGCACCGGCGAAAATTGCGCGGTACTAGAGAGGCTAGCAATGGTGGAAGGTGAAAGTGCATCTATACCATGGACTCACATTAGTCATGAAGAACTCACATACTTGTTGCGAAATTTTTTATTAGTAATCAAAACAAAGTGCTAAACGCATACTTCTAGGGGAAGGGTTGGTAGGTGTTAACCATCGCGCGACGCGCCGCTGCGCCATCACTCGTCTGATTGTCGTGATACCTATGCTTTGTTATTAACCCTAGTGTCGGGCTCTAATTGCACAATTTAGATCAATTCATGATCCGATTACTAAGCGATGATGTTAGTTTTGCCGTGGTGTGGTGTGGTTTTTGGCCGTTAATGCTTGTTCCGGTCTACACAAGACAGAAAGGTTGTAACTCAGCGAACAGAGTTGTGTAGGCTAGTCAAAGAAGCTATTCAAATCATATTGTCTGCTTTGATTTTATATAATATTTATCGGCATGCAACACAAAGTTCAGGCTTATATGAAGTATATCAAAGTGGGGCATATACCACATCACAGTGCACCAATTATCGTTTTCACTTTAATCTCGTAGAGTAGTTATTTTCATGCAGATACTGCATTGTGGTAGGAGTAAATATTTTGCAACGTCCCTAACAAATCTCGAAGACGAGATTTTTCTCAAGGGGGTAGAGTTTGTAACACCCCAAAAATTTAGCCATGATTTTATTTATTAAAATTTGGCCATGGTTATTCTAAATTTTTATTTTGGGGTTTTCTGATGTTTTCATATCCCTTCTTTGTTTTATTTTATAAAAAAAATCTCTTCCCTAAGTAGGAGTTTTGAAAAATATTATTTGAATTGAGTGTTTGCCTCAAATATTTTCCCCTTCATTTCCAAACCCAGTGAAGGCCTTTTTATAAATATTTTCTTTTAAGTCTCATTTATTCAAAATTTACCTCTTAATTCTTTAAAGACATGATTTGAACTGCAACCACTTGGTAACTTGTTTTGAAAATTTCACAAAAAAATGTGGATGGCCAATGATACCCTTGGGTCAATTTTTACGCAAAACCTAGCCAAGTGTTTTGGAAAAATTGAGCTCGTTACCTTCTTTTCCTTTCTGGTCCAATTTGGTGCTTTGTACTGCAATCCCTAGATACAATTCTTCAAAAATTGTACCAAAATTTGGAGTTGTTAAGGAAATCATATTAATCACTTTTATGCAAAAACCCAGATTGGTGTTTTGAAAATTTTGAGCACCACATCCTATTTTCGGTCGTGGACTAGTTTTGCAGTTTGCACTCCAACCCTATTGTTTTATACCCCAAAGCTTGTGAAAATTTCACTGCCCATAGATAACCTTACCAAACCCTTAAGAACAGGATATCAACCCCTTTTGGATTTATTAATCCCTTGTTTTAACCTCCCTAAGATGTTTCCCATAATTGTTTTTCTCAAACTATTGCACTAACGAGTTTCTGCTTTGCAAAAACTAACTATGCCATCTTTGTTAGCATCCAAGGATCCCCCAACCTCGGAAGTCTCGTAGCCAGCAAGACCATGTAGAGGCCCCTGTCATTCTAACAAACACTTTATGTCCCTATCGAGTTTTGGCATGATTTCTAGTTTGTATTGCGAGGTTGCCCCAATGATCAAACGAGCTTGTCCAATAGCCCTACACCACCCTAAGCAATGGATGTGGTAAGTTTCACTTGCACCCAAGCCCTCTAGATCACTCTGGAATTCTGTCGACCAGGTGTCATGCGTGCCCAGAGCGCATGTTTTGCACGTGCCGCACACGAGCCGCCGCGCCCACTTGCTCTGTCTCACCGATACCCCACAATGGTAGCCTGCATCCCCCTCTGCTAGCACTGCTTACCCCCTCTCGCTGCGTGGCTAAGCCCCTGCAACCGTGTTGGCCGTCGATGCTAGCAATGGCTGCCCCGGCAATGCAGCACCGCCCGAGCCATAGCTGCTCACCAACTCACCCCCTGCAGCCAAAAACCTCGCGTCCGCTAGCTCAGCCCTAGCCAGGACCACCCCTCGATCGTCCCTTGCGTCGCCACGTAGCTTGCGAGCACTGCCGCCGGAGTTATCTGATGCCACATGAACCGACATGGCTCGTGTATATATAGGACCCGCAAGCTCCCCCAGACACGTAGAGAGCGTGTCCGAAAACCCCTCGAGCTTCTATCGCAGCCAATTGAGAGCGAGGGGTCATCCTCTTTGTCTCCGACAGGCTTCGGACGCCCCATCCCTGACCTAAATTCGCAGCCAGTCATGCCTCTTCGATCCCATTTTCCCCTGGAAT
This sequence comes from Hordeum vulgare subsp. vulgare, assembly GCF_904849725.1. Taxonomy (NCBI): domain Eukaryota; kingdom Viridiplantae; phylum Streptophyta; class Magnoliopsida; order Poales; family Poaceae; genus Hordeum; species Hordeum vulgare. The sequence goes on along the minus strand of NC_058520.1, from coordinate 486,877,445 downwards.
GGAACTGTGTGGACCTAGAAAAATATTTTCCCCTCTTTGCGTAGCTCCAGACAAACCATGGGCGGAGCCCCTTGCTTGCCCGCACCGTCGTCCGCCGGCTTCATAGTCGCCGGAGCTTCCAAGCTCCCCGGAGATCATCCCGCCCCTCCCCCGGGTCGCCTTGAGGCCCTAAGCATGCCGGTGCCCTCAATTTCCCGATTGGTGGCCCAGTCACCGGTGGGTATTGCCGGAGGCCACTCTCCCCCTCGGCCAGAGGAGGAAGATGACAGGCTTGACCGAAGTCCAATCTACCCGTGGGCCCCCCTCGTCAGCAACAGGACCGAGCCGTCGTCTACTTAAGTGGAACCGTAAAGCCCAGAGTATGTTTTCTCTGTTTGAACCGTATTCCTTTCAGAAGCGTTTTTATTTATATATTAATTTTAAAAACATATGTTTGGCTGGACTTTGACTGGACACATCTTTTAAAATAAAACTCCAATTGAGTTGATTCTTTTCTCACCTCTTTGAAATTTTACTAGTTTATTTTAGTATTTATTTAAAAAAATTCCAAACAACTTTTGAGTGTTGTTTGTATTGAATGTTGTTTTGAGCATTTTTGTTAAATAGGAATTTTAAGAAATATCAAACTTTCAAAAGTTTTGATCTGCGCCTCACCTATCTACACATTGAAAGCAAGCATCCTGAACCTTGATATATTTTGGTTGTGTGTGGTTTGCTTTTTGAAGCAAATATTATGGTTATGTTAAATGAGTGATGACATTTCATGTGATGATCATGCATATGAATATATGGTTGAAATTGCATTTTTTGCATGTTGAGATGCATGGGACAATAGTCACATCCTTCTGCCACATATGCCTACCGGATGGGATCCGAAGAGAGTCAGTGTCTCGGGGAGATACGACTTTGGGACTGACATCTCATGGGACGGGGATGGTCAGCGAGGCATGATGGGGCATGGTAGGTAGTGACTCTGTGTGCGGTGATGAAACAATTTGATTGTGCTAATCATGCAGGGAATAACTTAAACCTCTTGAGTCGACCGTAGATCGAGTCTTGTCAGTGTGTCACCTTAACCCTTTCGTGCTGCCACAGGTCTTCCTGAAAGGGAATATGGCTTAGTAGGTGTTAAACCTATTACCAGGTACACACCAAGTAGAGGGGCCGGGATGAAAGTATCCGGGGCACTGGACTAAATCCAGTCACCCGGTCAGGGGGCATGGGTGTTTTCGGTCTGGGACCGAGAGGGTAGAGTTTTTCCCTTGTAGAGCATGGTATAAATTTAATCCCATGCTAGTCGAGGTTGGAGCCTCCCCGTCTTAAGGTTTTTCCCTGACAGCGTAGCTCGGGTGAGGCCGGTCTTCGCGGGAAAAAATCGGTGTGTACTGGTTCTCAGTGTTTACTTCGGAGATAGCATACGCGGGATTAGTCCGAGTGACTATTGAAACCCGTGGGCTGTGGGTGAAGAGTACACCATGTGCAGAGTCAAAATCATTCGAGTAGCCGTGTCCATGGTCAAGGACAATTGGTTGACTAGTCAAGTGTCGGTCTAAGTGTCGGCCTTCGGAGGAAGTTAACGAAATCGTGAGACTAATCATGAAATATGGTGGATGATCATACTATTATTTTTACTGTGGACCAACCCCTATGATTATGATTCTTGAATATCCTTGGGACAGTTCTACCTCGTGGATATTCAATATTTATTATTGTCTCATATAAGCCCTTTATGGGGTGCCGCTCACACGCCCGACTGTCCCATGCTTCCTATTACTTTTTATAAGCCCTTTATACGGTGTCGCTCAGACGTTCGACTGTGGCATGCTTGTTATTACTTCTTATAAGTCCTTTATGTGGTGTTGCTCAGACGCCCGACTGTGGCATGCTTGTTATTACTTCTTATAAGCCCTTTATGTGGTGTGGCTCAGACGCCCAACTATGGCATGCTTGTTATTACTTCTTATAAGCCCTTTATGTGGTGTCGCTGAGATGCCCAACTGTCGCATGCTTGTTATTACTTCGTATAAGCCCTTTATGTGGTGTCGCTCAAACGCCCGACTGTGACATGCTTGCTATTACTTCTTATAAGCCCTTTATGCGGTGTCGCTCAGATGCCCGACTACGGAATTTTTGCTATTAATATAAGCCTTTTATGTGGTGATGTTCAGACGCCCGACTGTGGCATGCTTGTTCATATTTTATTCAAGCCGTGTATGTGGTGTTCCTCAAATGCCCGACGGACGCATGTCTTATATCACATCCCTTAAATTTTACTCTTATTGATTGCTCATTAATTTCTCGGTATGATTGAATTTCCATTACTAGTAATTTGAAAGTATATTATGGTTGACGAAATATTGTGGTATTATTGCAAGTGCATATTAACCCCTGCCAATTTATCTTTGTTTTTGTGATGTTTGCGAGTACATTCAAAGTACACACTCGCGTGTCCCTGACTTTTGTCTTGGCCTGATTGCGTGCTTGGAAACGAGGAACCCGATGATAACCCCGAACCTAGGCACCGAAGACAGCAGCCGCGTGAAATAGGAATTAATCGAGTCAGCTATTGTTGTGGGAAATGGAGTCCCATAGATGTTGGAGATCCCCGAACCGCTTCTGCCATCAACGAGTAGAAACCCTTTTGATGTAATCCATGGACCACCTCGATATTGTACCTCAAATTTGTATTTTTGCGTGGACATTTTTATTAAGGAATTGTGCACCAGCTAACAGTATTCCTGAGGCTGGTATGCACAAGGGCTATTTTGAAGGAAAATTAAAATCCCTGAAAAAACAGTCGTAACAGCATATACAAAGTTAATAAGAGCATCTCGAGCGGATGCTCTTCCACAAAAAATCCACCCGACTCTCCCTATATAGAGAGGGAGATGATGTTAGACATTGTTGGGAAACGTAGCATAAATTCAAAATTTTCCTACGCATATTCAGATCTTCCTATGGAGAGACCAGCAACTAGAGGGGTAAGAGCATCTTCATACCTTTGAAGATCGCTAAGCAGAAGCGTTACTAGAACGCGGTTGATGGAGTCGTACTCGCAGTGATTCGGATCGCGGTGTGATTCCGATCTAGTGCCGAACTACGGCACCTCGCGTTCAACACACGTGCAGCCCGGTGACGTCTCCCGCACCTTGATCCAGCAAGGAGGAGGGAGAGGTTGGGGAAGAACTCTAGTAGCACGACGGTGTGGTGTCGATGGAGAGACGAGGTCTCCCGGCAGGGCTTTGCCAAGCACCGGCAGAGAGGAGGAGAAAGAAGGACAGGGCTGCGCCGAGGGAGAGGGAGAAGTCTATCTCCCAAGGGACAAAACCCCTCTCTATTTATAGGAGGAGGGGGAGGGGGTGCGCCACCCCTAGGGTTCCCCCCTAGGTGGTGCGGCAGCCACCAGATGGGAAAGGAGGCGGCGGCTAGGGTGGGAGGGGTGGCGCACCACCTGGTGGGCCTAAGGCCCACCTGTGCCTAGGGTTTGCCACCCCCCTTCCCTCTCCCCTTCGCATTGGGCTGAGTGGGGAGGCGCACCAGCCCACCTAGGGGCTGGTTCCCTCCCCCACTTGGCCCACCTTACCTCCCGGGGTCGTTTCCCCCCTTCGGTGGACCCCGGGGCCACCTCCGGTGGTCCCGGTACGTTACCGGTGATGCCTGAAACACTTCCGGTGTCCGAAACCATCTGTCCTATATATCAATCTTTACCTCCGGACCATTCCGGAGCTCCTCGTGATGTCCGGGATCTCATCCAGGACTCCGAAAAACTTTTGGTAACCTAGTATAACAATTCCCTATAACCCTAGCGTCATTGAACCTTAAGTGTGTAACCCTACGTGTTCGGGAGATAGGCAGACATGACCGAGACACCTCTCTGGTCAATAACCATCAGCGGGGTCTGGATACCCATGGTGGCTCCCACTTGCTCCACGATGATCTCATCGGATGAACCACGATGTCAAGGATTCAATCAATCCCGTATACGATTCCCTTTGTATGTCGGTATAGAACTTGCCCGAGATTCGATCGTCGGTATACCTATACCTTGTTCAATCTCGTTACCGGTAAGTCTCTTTACTCGTTCCGTAGCACGTCATCGTGTGACTAACTCCTTAGTCACATTGAGCTCATGATGATGTTCTACCGAGTGGGCCCAGAGATACCTCTCCATCACACGGAGTGACAAATCCCGATCTCGATTCGTACCAACCCAACAGACACTTTCGGAGGTACCCGTAGTGCACATTTATAGTCACCCAGTTATGTTCTGACGTTTGATACACCCAAAGCACTCCTACGGTATCCGGGAGTTGCACAATCTCACAGTCGAAGGAAAATATACTTGACATTAGAAAAGCTTTAGCATACGAACAATACGATCTAGTGCTATGCTTAGGATTGGGTCTTGTCCACCACATCATTCTCACAATGATGTGATCCCGTTATCAATGACATCTAATGCCCATGATTAGGAAACCATGATCATCTATTGACTAACGAGCTAGCCAACTAGAGGCTTGCTAGGGACACATTGTGATCTATTTATTCACACATGTATTACTGTTTCCTGTTAATACAATTATAGCATGAACAATAGACGATTATCATGAACAAGGAAATATGATAATAACCATTTTATTATTGCCTCTAGGGCATATTTCCAATAGTCTCCCACTTGCACTGGAGTCAATAATCTAGTTACATTGTGATGTATCGAACACCCATAGCATTATGGTGTTGATCATGTTTTGCTCGTGGAAGAGGTTTAGTCAATGGGTCTGCAATATTCAGATCCGTGTGTACTTTACAAATATCTATCACTCCACTCTGGACATGGTCCTGGATGGAGTTGTAGCGGCGTTTGATGTGCTTCGTCTTCCGGTGAAACCTGGGCTCCTTGGCTATGGCAATGGCCCAGTGTTATCACAGAAGAGTGTCATTGGACCCGACGCGCTTGGAACCACTCCAATGTCGGTGATGAGCTCCTTCATCCAAATTCCTTCATGAGCTGCTTCTGAAGCAGCTATGTACTCCGCTTCACATGTAGACGCTGCCACGACTTCTTGCTTGCTGCTGCACCAGCTCACTGCCCCACCATTCAACACATATACATATCCGGTCTGTGACTTAGAGTCATCCGGATCTGTGTCGAAGCTAGCATCGACGTAACCCTTTACGACAAGCTCTTCGTCACCTCCATAAACGAGAAAATTTTCCTTAGTCCTTTTCAGGTACTTAAGGATATTCTTGACCGCTGTCCAGTGTTCCATACCGGGATCACTTTGGTACCTCCCTACCAAACTTATGGCAAGGTTTATATCAGGTCAGGTACACAGCATGGCATACATTAGAGAGCCCACGGCTGAAGCGTAGGGGACAGAACTCATCTTCTCTCTATCTGCTGTCGTGGTCGGCGACTGAGTCTTACTCAATCTCATACCTTGCAAAACTGGCAAGAACCCTTTCTTTGAGTTTTCCATATTGAACTTCTTCAATATCTTGTCAAGGTATGTACTTTGCGAAAGACCTATGAGGCGTCTTGATCTATCTCTATAGATCTTGATGCCTAATATGTATGCAGCTTCTCCAAGGTCCTTCATTGAAAAACTTTTGTTCAAATAGGCCTTTATGCTCTCCAACATCTCTATATTACTCCCCATAAATAATATGTCATCCACATATAGTATGAGGAAAGCTACAGAGCTCCCACTCACTTTCTTGTACAAACAAGCTTCTCCGTAAACCTGTATGAACCCAAACGCTTTAGTCACCTCATTAAAGCGAATGTTCCAACTCCGAGATGCTTGCACCAGCCCATAGATGGAGTGCTGGAGCTTGCACACTTTGTTAGCACCCTTAGGGTCGACAAAACCTTCTGGTTGCATCATATACAACTCTTCCTTAAGGTTTCCGTTAAGGAACGCTGTATTGACGTCCATTTGCCAAATTTCATAATCATAAAAGGCGGCAATTTCTAACATGATTCGGACTGATTTCAGCTTCGCTACGGGAGAGAAAGTCTCTTCGTAGTCAACTCCTTGAATTTGTCGAAAACCCTTTGCGACAAGTCGAGCTTTGTAAACGGTTACATTACCGTTTGCATCAGTCTTCTTCTTGAAGATCCATTTATTTTCTATGGCTCGCCGGTCATCGGGCAAGTCCACCAAAGTCCATACTTTGTTCTCATACATGGATCCTATCTCAGATTTCATAGCCTCAAGCCATTTGTTGGAATCCGGGCCCGCCATTGCTTCTTCATAGTTTGAAGGTTCACCGTTGTCTAACAACATGATTTCCATCACAGGGTTGCCGTACCACTCTGGTGTGGAGCCTGCCCTTGTGGACCTTCGCGGTTTAGTAGTAACTTGATCTGAAGCTTCATGATCATCATCATTAACTTCCTCTTCAGTTGGTGTAGGCGCCACAGGAACAACTTCCCGCGCTGCGCTACTATCCTGTTCGAGAGGGGGTGTAATTACTTCATCAAGTTCTACCTTCCTCCCACTTACTTCATTCGAGAGAAACTCTTTCTCTAGAAAGGATCCGTTCTTGGCAACAAAGGTCTTACCTTCGGATCTAAGATAGAAGGTATACCCAATAGTTTCCTTAGGGTATCCTATGAATACGCATTTCTCCGCTTTGGGTTCGAGCTTTTCTGGTTGAAGTTTCTTCACATAAGCATCGCAGCCCCAAACTTTAAGAAACGACAACTTAGGTTTCTTGCCAAACCATAGTTCATACGGTGTCGTCTCAACGGATTTAGACGGTGTCCTATTTAAAGTGAATGCTGCAGATTCTAATGCGTATCCCCCAAAATGATAGCGGTAAGTCGGTAAGAGACATCATAGATCGTACCATATCTAATAAAGTGCGATTACGATGTTCAGACACTCCGTTGCGTTGTGGTGTGCCAGGCGGCGTCAGCTGTGAAACGATTCCACACTTCCTTAGGTGTGTGCCAAACTCGTGACTCAAATATTCTCCTCCACGATCAGATCGTAGACACTTAATTTTTCTGTCACGTTGATTCTCGACCTCACTCTGAAATTCCTTGAAATTTTCAAATGTCTCAGATTTGTGCTTCATCAAGTAGATATACCCATACCTACTCAAATCATCGGTGAGAGTGAGAACATAACGATAGCCACCGCGAGCTTCAACGTTCATTGGACCACACACATCAGTATGTATTATTTCCAATAAGTCGGTTGCTCTCTCCATTATTCCTGAGAATGGAGTCTTAGTCATCTTGCCCATGAGGCACGGTTCGCATGTGTCAAATGATTCAAAGTCAAGAGACTCTAATAGTCCATCAGTATGGAGCTTCTTCATGCGCTTAACGCCGATATGACCAAGGCGGCAGTGCCACAAGTATGTGGGACTATCATTATCAACTTTACATCTTTTGGTACTCACACTATGAATATGTGTAACATCACAATCGAGATTCATCAAGAATAAACCATTCACCAGCGGAGCATGACCATAAAACATATCACTCATATAAATAGAACAACCATTATTCTCTGACTTAACTGAGTAGCCGTATCGCATTAAGCAAGACCCTGATACAATGTTCATGCTTAAAGCTGGTACTAAATAACAATTATTAAGGTTTAAGACTAATCCCGATGGTAGATGTAGAGGTAGCGTGCCGACGGAGATCACATCGACCTTTGAACCATTCCCGACGCGCATCGTCACCTCGTCCTTGGCCAGTCTCCGCTTACTCCGCAGTTCCTGCTTTGAGTTGCAAATGTGAGCAACAGCACCGGTATCAAATACCCAGGAGCCACTATGAGCGTTGGTAAGGTACACATCAATAACATGTATATCACATATACCTTTAACGTTGCCGGCCTTCTTGTCCGCTAAGTATTTGGGGCAGTTCCGCTTCCAGTGACCCTTTCCCTTGCAATAGAGGCACTCAATCTCAGGCTTGGGTCCATTCTTTTTCTTCTTCCCGGCATCTGGCTTACCGGGCGCGCCAACAGCTTTGCCGTCTTTCTTGAAGTTCTTCTTACCCTTGCCTTTCTTGAAACTAGTGGTCTTGTTGACCATCAACACTTGATGCTCTTTCTTGATTTCTACTTCTGCAGACTTGAGCATCGAGTACAACTCGGGAATGGTCTTTTCCATCCCTTGCATGTTGTAGGTAAGCACAAAGCCTTTGTAGCTTGGTGGGAGAGACTAGAGCATTCTGTCAATTATAGCATCATCCGGAAGTTCGACTCCAAGTGAAGTCAGACGACCGTGTAACCTAGACATTTTGAGTATGTGCTCACTGGCAGAACTGTTCTCCTCCATCTTACAGCTAAAGAACTTGTCGGAGACTTCATATCTCTCGACACGGGCATGAGCTTGAAAAACTAGCTTCAGCTCCTGGAACATATCATATGCCCCGTGTTGCTCAAAACGCCTTTGGAGCCCCGTTTCTAAACTGTATAACATGCCACACCTAACCAGAGAGTAGTCATCACTCCGCGTTTGCCAGACGTTCAGAATGTCCTGGGCTGCTGCGGGAGCGAGAGGGTCACCTAGTGGCGCATCAAGGACATAAGCCTTTTTAGCTGCTTCAAGGATGAGCTTCAAGTTGCGAACCCAGTCCGCATAGTTGCTACCATCATCTTTCAGCTTGTTTTTCTCTAGGAATGTGTTGAAATTGAGGTTGACGTTGGCCATCTACAATATTTACAAAGACAACTTTTAGACTAAGTTCATGACAATTAAGTTCATTTAATCAAATTAAGTATGAACTCCCACTTAAATCGACATCCCTCTAGTCATCTAAGTGATACACGATCCATGTTGACTAACCCGTGTCCGATCATCACGTGAGACGGACTAGTCACCATGGTGAGCAACTTCATGCTGATCGTATTCAACCATACGACTCATGTTCGACCTTTCAGTCTCGTGTATTCGAGGTCATGTCTGTACATGCTAAGCTCGTCGAGTCAACCTAGGTGTTTCGTGTGTGTAATTCTGGCTTACACCCGTTGTATGCGAACGTTAGAATCTATCACACCCGATCATCACGTGGTGCTTCGAGACAACGAACCTTCGCAACGGCGCACACTTAGGGGAATACGTTCTCGAAATTTTAAGAGGGATCATCTTATTATGTTGTTGTCGTTCTAAGCAATAAGATGTAAAACATGATAAACATCACAATGCAATCATATAGTGACATGATATGGCCATTATCATCTTTGCTCTTTCGATCTCCATCTTCAGGCATCGCATGATCATCATCGTCACCGGCGTGACACCATGATCTCCATCATCATGATCTCCATCATCGTGTCTCCGCGAAGTCATCACGCCAACTACTACTATCACTACTACTATAGCTAACTGTTAGCAATGAAGTAAAAGTAGTAAGCACATGGCGTTGCATCTCATACAATAAATTAAGACAACTCCTATGGCTCCTGCCGGTTGTCATACTCATCGACATGCAAGTCGTGAAACCTATTACAATAACATGATCATCTCATACATCATACATGCAACATCACAACTTTGGCCATATCACATCACATGTCAAACCCTGCAAAAACAAGTTGGACGTCCTCTAATTGTTGTTGCAAGTTTTACGTGGTTGATTTGGGTTTCTAGCAAGAACACCTTCTTACCTACGTGACAGCCACAACGATGATATGCCAAATCTATTTACCCTTCATAAGGACCCTTTTCATCAAATCCAATCCGACTAGAGTAGGAGAGACAGACACCCGCTAGCCACCTTTATGCACGGTGTGCATGTCTGTCGGTGGAACAAGTCTCACGTAAGCGTACGTGTAAAGTCGGTCCGGGCCGCTTCATCCCACAATACCGCCGTAAAAGAATAATACTAGTAGCGGCAAGCAAATTGGCAAATCATCGCCCACAACTTTTGTGTTCTACTCGTGCATAGAATCTACGCATAGAAAACCTGGCTCTGATACCACTGTTGGGAAACGTAGCATAAATTCAAAATTTTCCTACGCATATTCAGATCTTCCTATGGAGAGACCAGCAACGAGAGAGGGGTAAGAGCATCTTCATACCTTTGAAGATTGCTAAGCGGAAGCGTTACTAGAACGCGGTTGATGGAGTCGTACTCGCAGCGATTTGGATCGCGGTGTGATTCCGATCTAGTGCCGAACTACGGCACCTCCGCGTTCAACACACGTGCAGCTCGGTGACGTCTCCCGCACCTTGATCCAGCAAGTAGGAGGGAGAGGTTGGGGAAGAACTCCAGCAGAACGACGGCGTGGTGTCGATGGAGAGACGAGGTCTCCGGCAGGGCTTCGCCAAGCACCGGCAGAGAGGAGGAGAAAGAAGGACACGGCTGCGCCGAGGGAGAGGGAGAAGTCTATCTCCCAAGGGCCAAAACCCCTCTCTATTTATAGGAGGAGGGGGAGGGGTGCGCCACCCCTAGGGTTCCTCCCTAGGTGGTGCGGCAGCCACCAAATGGGAAAGGAGGCGGCGGCTAGGGTGGGAGGGGGTGGCGCACCACCTGGTTGGCCTAAGGCCCACCTGTGCCTAAGGCCCACCTGTGCCTAGGGTTTGCCCCCCCCCCCTTCCCTCTCCCCTGCGCATTGGGCTGAGTGGGGAGGCGCACCAGCCCACCTAGGGGCTGGATCCCTCCCCCACTTGGCCCACCTTACCTCCCGGGGTCATTGCCCCCATTTGGTGGACCCCCGGGGCCACCTCCGGTGGTCCCGGTACGTTACCAGTGATGCCCGAAACACTTCCGGTGTCCGAAACCATCCGTCCTATATATCAATCTTTACCTCCGGACCATTCCGGAGCTCCTCGTGACGTCCGGGATCTCATCCGGGACTCCGAACAACTTTCAGTAACCTCGTGTAACAATTCCCTATAACCCTAGCGTCACCGAACCTTAAGTGTGTAGACCCTACGGGTTCGGGAGACAGGCAGACATGACCGAGACACCTCTCTGGCCAATAACCATCAGCGGGGTCTGGATACCCATGGTGGCTCCCACTTGCTCCACGATGATCTCATCGGATGAACCACGATGTCAAGGATTCAATCAATCCCGTATACGATTCCCTTTGTCTGTCGGTATAGAACTTGCCCGAGATTCGATCGTCGGTATACCTATACCTTGTTCAATCTCGTTACCGGTAAGTCTCTTTACTCGTTCTGTTGCACGTCATCGTGTGACTAACTCCTTAGTCACATTGAGCTCATGATGATGTTCTACCGAGTGGGCCCAGAGATACCTCTCCGTCACAGGGAGTGACAAATCCCGATCTCGATTCGTACCAACCCAACAAACACTTTCGTACGTACCCGTAGTGCACCTTTATAGTCACCCAGTTACGTTGTGATGTTTGATACACCCAAAGCACTCCTACGGTATCCGGGAGTTGCACAATCTCACGGTCGAAGGAAAAGATACTTGACATTAGAAAAGCTTTAGCATACGAACAATACGATCTAGTGCTATGCTTAGGATTGGGTCTTGTCCATCACATCATTCTCCCAATGATGTGATCCCGTTATCAATGACATCTAATGCCCATGATCAGGAAACCATGATCATCTATTGACTAACGAGCTAGCCAACTAGAGGCTTGCTAGGGACACTTTGTGATCTATTTATTCACACATGTATTACTGTTTCCTGTTAAAACAATTATAGCATGAACAATAGACGATTATCATGAACAAGGAAATATGATAATAACCATTTTATTATTGCCTCTAGGGCATATTTCCAACACACATTATATAATAATACATTATAATTCTTTTCCATGATATATATATATTATATTTATCTTTTTTTAAGATAAGGTCCTATTTTTTAGTTTCACGCAGGGCCCCAGATTTTGCCGGCCCAAGCGCTGGGTCAACCCAGCCAACCGTACCATCCATTCCTCCAATGGTGATAGTAATGGAAGTGGTTGCGCGAGGGCGCGTAGCCTTCATGCCCAGCAAGATTGTTTGACTGCTCGAGGCCATGGCATCGAAGCGAAACAACATGAGGTGTTAAGATTTTCCCATGTGGTGTCTCAGCGAGGCGATGGTGTATTTACAATTGGTGGAGTCGTGGTAGTCGCTGGCACGATGGCGGTCCAACGTGCAGCCACGGTTGGAGTGGCCATTGATGCAGTGGCGCACGATGCTGGTGTGATGGTCGAGGAGTTCATAGGGTGTGGGGTGCGGGAGCTGCGTGAGGGATGAACCCTCCCTCATGTCACCGGCGTGATAGATGAAGTACTCACTCAAGTGAGGGTCCAAGTTGTTGTATTCGTCACCAAGGGGGGTGCGGAGTGGGACGATGCTGCCCTCTGAGGTGACAATTTCGGGGTCCGATGCAAAATGGAAGGGCTTCAAACCGCGGGTGGAGTGGACGATGGGGTGGCGGTGCATAAGGTGACATGGATGAACCCCTTGCCGTCCCTCATCTTGAAGTATGCGGTGGTAGCGTTGGACTAGCCGTTTGAAAGGACGTGGATGTCGCCTAGAGGGGGGTGAATAGGCGCTTCAAAATAATTAAGGTTTAGGCTTGAACAAATGCGGAATAAAACTAACGTTTAATATGTCAAGCACAAAACCTCAAACAACTAGGCTCACCTATGTGCACCAACAACTTATGCTAAGCAAGATAAACAACTAAGTGATAGCAAGATATATGACAAGAGACAATATGGCTATCACAAAGTAAAGTGCATAAGTAAAGGGTTCGGGTAAGAGATAACCGAGGTACGCGGAGACGATGATGTATCCCGAAGTTCACACCCTTGCGGATGCTAATCTCCGTTGGAGCGGTGTGGAGGCACAATGCTCCCCAAGATGCCACTAAGGCCACCGTAATCTCCTCACACCCTCGCACAATGCAAGATGCCGTGATTCCACTAAGGGACCCTTGAGGGCGGTCACCGAACCCGTACAAATGGCAAACCTCGGGGGCCGTCACCGAACCCGTACACGTGGCAACCCTTGGGGGCGGTTACCGATACCCGTACAAATTGCTCGGGGAAATCTCCACAACCTAATTGGAGACCCCGACGCTTGCCCATAGCTTCACACCACAATGATTGAGCTCCGAGACACCACCAAGCTTCTAGGACGCCAAAGCATCCACGAAGAACAATATCTAGGGTACTAAGTACCAAAGGTAATAAGCTTCTCAAACTTCACTTCCACGTATCACCGTGGAGAACTCAAACCGATGCAACCAATGCAATGGCAAGAACACACGAAGTGGTCAAGTCCCTCACACTCAAATCCCTCCACAACAACGAAAGCTAGGAGAAATATGAGAGGAAGAACAAGGAGCTCACAAAGAACTCCAAGATCTAGATCCAATGGGTTCCCCTCACATAGAGGAGAAAGTGATTGGTGGAGATGTGGATCTAGATCTCCTCTCTCTTTTCCCTCAAGAACAAGCAAGAATCATTGGAGGGATTGAGAGTAAGCAAGCTCTAAGAATGTCAACAATGGAGGTAGAACAAGAGCTCAACAGATAGATCAGGCCAACGGCGAAGAAGACCCCCTTTATATAGTGGGGGAAGGAATCAGACCGTTACCCCCACTTACAGCCCGAGCCCAGCGGTACTACCGCTGACCCTCCGGCGGTACTACCGCTGGCTGCAGCGGTACTACCGTTGAGCCCATGGTAGCGCAAAGATACTACCGGGCCAACCACCGCCAAGAAAGTCTTCGCAAAAATGTCTGACGCGGTACAACCGCAAAGATGACGGTACTAAAAACTTGGAGCGATACTACCGCTGGCCAGGGGCGGTACTACCGCTGGGACAACGGTACTACCGCCAACTCTAGCGGTACTACCGCTAGGTCCAGCGGTACTACCGCTCGCCACTGAAACAGCCATAACTTTCGCATACGAGCTCCGAATCGAGCAAACCCAAGCTTGTTGGATTCAGGACGACAAGACCATGCAGATATGAAAATGCCAATGATATAGAGATGTGAGTCCTCTATGAATGAAGAACCGGTAAAAACTCCAACATCGAAAACATCATAGTAGATGCATATGGACTTCGTTTTCGATGAACTCGAGCTTGTCATGAAGATGACCATAAGCTCTAAAACTCACAAATAGAAACACCAAACAAGAACCAAGAAGTATGATGCAAGGATGCAAATGGTTTGAGCTCTCAACGAACGATACAATCAAGCTACTCACTTGAGAGCCCCCCTTGATAGTACAGCAATCTATCCTAAACAGAAAACCTATCAAGGGCAAACCTATACCTTGCACCTCGTCCTCTTGAGCTAGATGATGAAGATCTTGGCTTCCTCAAGATGGACCATCTTTCTTGATTGTGTTGGCTTGATGAAGACTAGTTGATTGCTCCGCCATACTCACTATGGGTGAGCCACTCTTCAGCATATCTTCACAAGTCCATTGTCACCACAATGGACGGCAAGCTTCAAGCATGATATCTTCGTGCTGATCCACTTGAACTTGCACATCGCAATCTTGATGACGATCACAACTTGACATCATACTTCATGGGTTGTATGAGGTCTTCCCTTTGACGCAAGCCCATGGAAACACACCTAACCCCCACATAGAACTCTCACGAAGACCATGGGTTAGTACACAAACACGTAATGGACAATGCTTACCATACCATGGGATCACTTGAGCCCTCTCGGTACATCTTGTACGCTTTGTGTGTTGATCATCTTGATTTACTCTTTGTCTGAGATCTTGATCAACCATGTGTCTCTATGACCATTCTTTGGATAATACCTTGAATACCATCTTGGTCATCATATAAACTCCTTGAACCCAACAGATGGACTTCAAAAAGTGCCTATGGACAAATCCTATAATGTAACTTAAGGCAACCATTAGTCCGTAGAAATTGTCATCAATTACCAAAACCACATATGGAGATATATGCTCTAACACCGGTGAAGTAGGTCGTGTAGTCAAGGAGGACGAAGTTGCCGCATGAATCGCCGTCATGCCCATGAGCACATGGACAGAGGGAGGCGGGAAAGATAGCAATTTCGTTGGCGTTTTCTTCATCCTTGCTCTCCGTATCCTTGTCTTCATGCTCGGAACACTCGTCGAGCTTCATCTTTTCGTTGAGTCGATAATATTGGTTCTGTGTCGACTCGACGTGCAGCGTCCCAACAATGTGGTTACCCTTCTCCGTCAAATAGTTGGGGCACAGCACGCACGATCGCTTCGATCGACCAGCATGGGCCATGCCATTTAGAACATAGGCATCCGTTCCACCATCCTGATTTTAGGAACCTTCTCGAAAGTTCCAACCAGTTATTCAGTTTTTGGTACCTTTTAGAAGGTCTTAAACCGGTTTTTTTGTTTCTTTTTCGTTTTTATTTTTTCCTTTTTCCTTTTCTCTCCTTTTTGTTTTTTCATTTTTCAATTATATTTTCTTTTTTATTTCCCCTTTTTCTATTTCTCATTTTATTTACTTTTCTTTCCTTTTTCAAGTTTCTTTTATTTTTTAACAAATGTTCAACATTTTTTAAAAATGTTTTGCATTTTAAACTATTTTTCAAAAAATATAACATTTATTTACAAAAAATGTACCCAATTTGAAAATTTTGTTCACAAATTTAAATATTGTTTGCCTTTTAAAAAAATGTTGATAATATGGTTGTGTTTTTTTTTAAAAAAATCGGAATGTTTCTGCTCCGAAATTTCACAACTTTTCCAAATATGTTTACCTTTCAAAAAATGTTCATATTTTAAAAAATGTTTGCTAACTTGAAAACACATCTGAAATTTCAACACATATTACAATATCTGAATAATTGTTTGAGACTCACAGAAAATGTCCATTTTAAAAAAAATGTTTCGAAAATTTATTTTTCAAAAATTAAAAATATCACCGTTCTTAAAATTTGTTCACAAATTCGAATTCCATTCCTGTTCCCAAATTAAAAATTAAAAAATGTTCCTATTCACAAAATTTGACCTCACTTACAAAAGTTGTCCCACTTCTCAAATTTTGGTAACCAATTCAAGAAATGTTCGGGTTTTCAAAAAATGTTTGAAAGTGTAGAATTTTTTTCCTATTTTAATTGTTTGTTCAACTATATAAAAGAAGTTCGCATTTTCAAAATTGTTCTAGATTTTACAATTGTTCTCACTTAAAAAAAGTTCTGAATTTCAAAAGTTATCCTTGATATCAAATTTTGTTCACCGATTGAAAAAATATTCATGTATACCAAACCTTTTTTGTAATTTTGAAATTTTTTCATTATTTCCAAAATATTCACGTTTTAAAAAATGTACTAGAATTAGAGAAATGTTCGGTTTTCAAATATTGTTCAGAATGTTGAAATATGTTGCATTTTTAAAGTTTTTTTTAAACCTTCGAAAAATGTTCACCTTTTCAAAACATGTTCAATAATTTGAAATTTCTGTATAATTCTAAAATATGCTGAGAATTTTTGAAAATTCTTCGCGTTTGTTTAATAAAGTGTTTAAAATTTGAAACACTGTTTGGAAATTTTGAAGTAATGTTCAGTTTATTTGGCTAAATTTAGTTCTTTCGAGTTTTCTCTGGTCCTTATGTAAGCAATCCTTGATAGGTGCGCTGGTTAGCCAGATACATGTATAACTAGTTGTTCGGTGTTCGAATTCCAGCTCGGTTACTTCTAATTTTGCCCATTTTTTTCATCCGACAGCTTGCTTCAATTCAACTCGAATAGGCCAGCCAAGTCTGGCGCGCTTATGCGAAGTGACGTCTATTTGCCACAGGATGCGGCGAATAGGGGAACACCCTATTTTACGCTCTTTGGGTCAAATAGTTGAGCAAATACACAGGAGCGAGATCAACTGGGCCAGCCCATCTCCCTCTGCATGCAGTTTTGTTTTTTCTTTCTTTGTCTTTTTTTCTGTTTCTTGTTTTACGTTTTTTTTACGTTTTTCTGTTTCTGTTTCATTTTTTGCTTTTTTCTATATTTATTTTTATAAACTAAGTTCATGTTTGAAAATCGTTTTTGAAATTCATAAAATATTATTGATTTTATCAAAATGTTCTAAATTTCCAATAAATGCCGTTTTTCAAAAATATTCATAACTTTAAAAAATGTACGGGATTTTACAAAAATGTTCGACATTTTCAAAAAATGTTCGCGATTTTAGTAAAATGTTCCTTTTTTTGGAAAATATTACTGTTGCTATTTCTTCTTTTCATTGCTTTAACTCGTAACAAGTTTAGCTTTTTTATAAAATGTGTTTATTTTTCAAAATTTTCGTCTTTCAAAAATTGTTCTCGTATCAAAAATACTGCAGGTATTTTCAAAAAATATTTTTTTCATAACTTGGTCAGAGTTTTCAAAAAATGTTCTTGGTTTCAAATTTTTATGAAAAATGTTGTTGTTTTACGAAAAACGTTTCTCTTTTATATTTGGAAATGTTCATGAAATTTAGAAATTTTATTTCATTTTCTAAATATGTTTTTTGTTTTCAAAAAATGTTTGTGCTTTGGTGAATTTCTAAATAGTTGATTGATGTTGAAAAAAAATCGTTGGATTTAACACGCTCACAGATTTAAAAAAAATCATCAATTTTTTAAAAATTATGAATTACTGAAAATAGTCAGCCAGTTTTAGAAAATCGTCAAATTTAAACAAAATCATCATTTTTTAAGTAAAACATTGAATTTGAAAAGGTTCATACAAATTGAAAAACAATCCATTAAATATGAAATAATTCATTTTATTTTAAAAAATGTTCATCAAACTTGAAAAAGTTTGAGCATTTAAAAAATGAAGAAGGAAAAAATCAAAGAAAAAAAGATTATAGAAAAAGTTGTAGAAAGAAAAACTTGAGACCATCTGCGAACCGCAAGATATTGGATTGGGAATCTTCCAAAAAAGGAGGCTTTTAGCGAACCAAAAATGTATAAAACAAAAAAAGGAAGTAACAAGTCACTTGTGGTAGGTCGTTCTAGTGGCTACTGTGGTTTAGACCAGAGGAATAGATAGCATGTCCGATCCGCCGCACACACCTTTTTTATAGTTTTACTGTAAAAACATGAAAAGGCAAATGGCTTGGGCCAACGTACGGGGAGTGTGTGCGTCCGTTTGCAAATTATAGAGTGGCGGGTGCTAAAGGCGTCAAATAGAAAATGCCCTTGATACGGTGGTCGCGAGGGAATTGTTTCCTTTTTTAAGATAGGCTTGAGTGGCCCAGCTCGACGTCCAATGGGCTTCATAAGGACCCTACCATTTTTCTCTCTTCTTACTGAAGGCGTGTTGCAAAGGAAAAATGATATATCTCGTTGGTGCGGATCCTACTCCAAATCGATTCCAACCCCGATTCCGTATTGATATCCAGCCTCGATTTCTTTTGCCTATATAGATTGGGGAGGTCCTATTCGCGGGACCTCCTATTAAACGCATTCTGCGTCCAATAGGGTACCTTCGCACATGCAAGCCACTGGGCCGCCGCCGCTAGCAAGGCGACTAGGCTCGCCCAGGTAGCCAGCTCGTCTCTTTTTGCTTTTTATTTATTTATTTTCCATTTTCCTTTTTTGTCTTATTATTTATTTTCTATTGTGTTTCTCTTTCTCTTTTTACTAAAAGTTTTTATATTGTGAATTTTTTTGAGTTTCTGAAACTTAATCACGTTGTATTTACAAACAAAAAATATAAATGGAGTTCTATTGGAATTTCCAAAAACACAACAAATGTGCAAACTTTTTTAATTCATGGTTTATTTTTTGCCTTTATTATTTTTCATGCATTTAAAAAAAACAGTTGACTAGTCAAATGGTCAATAACAAAGGTCCAATGAGATCGGACCCTCAAAAATGCAATGGGGCCCAATCTTCTTGGACCGGCCCACAAACGGAGGCGCGTGGACCTTCTTTAGACTCTTAAAGCGTCGAACACGAGCTCCGGTATCAATGCCTATTATTCCAAAAATGTTATCTAGGGAATATACGTTTTTCAACGAACTAACTGACGACCGTTGGATCAAAAACATGAATCCTCAAGCACTCTAAGTTGCCACGTTAGAAAATCCAACCATTTGCTCGGAACGTGCCCGAAAAGGATGCACCCGCGCCCACTCCCTACAAAAGCGTCGCCCCCTCCCTCATGCTATCCCTAATCCCTTTCATTGACTTGCAAAAAGCGAGTGCGAGAGTTAGGGGGGAGGGGGTCTGGCGACCGTGATGGGGACAATGCTCGGCACCCGTTGTGCCAGATTCCACGCCTAGCTAAGTGCTCCTCCTTGTTGCATCTCGACGACTTTGGGAAGCATTTCATGCTCCACCTCTGTGACGTCGTGCGGTCACACGGTGTTGGTGGCGCCTCCGTCGATGACAAGCAACCCCCTGAGTTGGCTGAGGTGTATTTCTTGTAGTCGTGGTAGGCCATTACTGACGACGTCGTCTCGCCGTCAGTGTCGTAAGCTGATCCATAATGTCACCCCTTTTGAGAGTCACCTTCGTCGTTGTTGGGGTTCACAAGTTGCGGAGATGAGAAGCTCCACGCGAGTTACTTGACAACACACCTGCACCCCCACCTCCCGCGACCTCATGGCGGTGTATGAGCCGAGTCCCCCTATATCTATTTTTTCGGAGATGAATTTTGCATTTTAGCTACGGATATTTGAATGTCTACTTCAACCAATTCACAAAACGTGTCAAATTCACTAAAATGTGTTTGTGGAAACTTAAAATGGTGAAGATGTGATACTAATTAAGATATATGGCAGTTTTGTAGGGGAATTTGTAGAAATTATTTTTAAGCCCAAATGGTGTGCAACTCGAACATTATTATTCCCATGGTATATCGTGTAATTGTTCCATATAGTATCATGCCATTTGTAGAGAATTTTGGTTTTGGGTATATGGCATTTTTTTGGTAAAGTGATATGTTGCGATGGAAACTCAAATATAGTGTCATGTCAAGTCATTCAACATAGTGTCATGACATTTTTCACTCAACATGGCATTTTTTGTATTCTATTCTTTAGCTAGCGCTTTTTGACTAGAGTTTCTTTTTTTTTGCTTTAATTTTCTCAGTGAACTTTGAGTACAACATGCCATATATTTTGAGCTGCATGTAGTGGAAATTTAGTTTTTAGACACTCGACATGGCAATCTACAAACATAATATCCAGTTTATATAGTTGGCATGGCTAAATTGAAAAGGCCTTTTTTCTGTTTGTGATGTTCTTCAGTTTTGCCTTGGAATATAAGATGAGCATGGCAAATCAAATATTTTTCACAAAATTTGTTCTTAATAAACTACAACATGGGAATTTCATAAGACTATATAAAGGCACTTTTTTTATGTTGCATGACATTTCTTTGAATGAACATTTCGTGTGATGTTCTTAAGTTTTGTCATGGCATATTTTCCAATGAGCATTTCAAATCAAACATTTTTCCTAAATCTTGTTTTCATATACTACAAAATGGCAATTTTGTAAGACTATATCAAGGCACTTTTTTGTATGTTGCATGATCTTTCATTGAACTTAACAGGACAATTTTTTGAATATGCCATTAAGTTCAAATAAAATTCCATGGACATACGCCACATTTTCCATGGCATTTTTATTTATTTTTCATAAAAAAACACCATTGCATGCAACATAACTTAAGATAAAATGTATTTATTTTCTATTTTGGAACAGGCAACATAACTTATTTTTTTTGTTTTATTCTTTAGAGCATGGCATTTGATAGAGAACAAATTTTCTTTTCTAATCTTGCCGTGTGAAATTTTTAGGTACCTTGGAATTTTTAGTACTTTGACCATGTCATTTTTTGAAGTAGACCATGACAGTTTCAATTTAGGTCGCATTATATTTTCTTTTTCTTTGATATAAATTTTATTAATTTAAATATGGTAATTTGTGCTAGCTACCATGGCAACTTTAGTAATTAGACCACGACATTTTTATTAAATAGACATGGTATATTCAATCTAGATAGCTTGCCTTTTTTATTTCTTTAGAGCATGGAAATTTTACAATTGGACCATGACATTTTTAGTAGACCATGAATTTTTAATTTAGATAGCATGGCATTTTATTCTTTGGAGCACGACCATTTGTTAGTTAAATCGGGCCAATTTCCTTTGCCTTATAACTTTTTTCATTTTAATATATATGATGATTGTCGACTTGTGTTAAACTTTTTCAACAAGTCTATTCCTTTGTCAATCTTGTAGGAATGTTTTTGACATATTCCGATGGGAAATTGTGCAGATTTTGTTTTCCAAATATGATGTTACAATTTGTTTACCATTGTGATAAGTTACACTTTTTCCAACAAGTTTCCATGTGATCATTTACATAATTCAAAACAATTTACCATTTCCTCGCATTTCTATTCTCTATTTTTCATATTCACATCCATGCATTATTTTTTAAACTTTCTCATGTCTAAATTAAGAATTTTTAGCAACTTAAAATGCATTGTCTTTTTTGGTATTTTTTAATCATGAGTTGAGATTAAGAGCTGAACTCTAGGAGTTCGTGTTGGTGAACGTCGCATGGGAAACAAAAATTTTCCTACGCGCACGAAGACCTATCATGGTGATGTCCATCTACGAGAGGGGATGAGTGATCTACGTACCCTAGTAGATCGTACAACAGAAGCGTTAGAGAACGCGGTTGATGTAGTGGAACGTCCTCACGTCCCTCGATCCGCCCCGCGAACAATCCCGCGATCAGTCCCACGATCTAGTACCGAACGGACGGCACCTCCGCGTTCAGCACACGTACAGCTCGACGATGATCTCGGCCTTCTTCATCCAGCAAGAGAGACGGAGAGGTAGAAGAGTTCTCCGGCAGCGTGACGGCGCTCCGGAGGTTGGTGATGATCTTGTCTCAGCAGGGCTCCGCCCGAGCTCCGCAGAAACGCGATCTAGAGGAAAAACTATGGAGGTATGTGGTCGGGCAGCCGTGAGAAAGTCGTCTCAAATCAGCCCTAATTGCTCCATATATATAGGAGGAGGGAGGGGGACCTTGCCTTGGGGTCCAAGGGACCCTCAAGGGGTCGGCCGAGCCAAGGGGGGGAGGACTCCCCCCCCCCAAACCGAGTTGGACTTGGTTTGGTGGGAGGAGTCCCCCTCCCTTCCCACTTCCTCCCTCCTTTTTTTTTCTTTTTCCTTTGATTCTTTATTCTTGGCGCATAGACCCCCTTGGGGCTGTCCCACCAGCCCACTAAGGGCTGGTGTGTCTCCCCAAAGCCTATGGGCTTCCCCGGGGTGGGTTGCCCCCCCCCGGTGAACTCCCGGAACCCATTCGTCATTCCCGGTACATTCCCGGTAACTCCGAAAACCTTCCGGTAATCAAATGAGGTCATCCTATATATCAATCTTCGTTTCCGGACCATTCCGGAAACCCTCGTGACGTCCGTGATCTCATCCGGGACTCCGAACAACATTCGGTAACCAACCATATAACTCAAATACGCATAAAACAACGTCGAACCTTAAGTGTGCAGACCCTGCGGGTTCGAGAACTATGTAGACATGACCCGAGAGACTCCTCGGTCAATATCCAATAGCGGGACCTGGATGCCCATATTGGATCCTACATATTCTACGAAGATCTTATCGTTTGAACCTGAGTGTCAAGGATTCGTATAATCCCGTATGTCATTCCCTTTGTCCTTCGGTATGTTACTTGCCCGAGATTCGATCGTCAGTATCCGCATACCTATTTCAATCTCGTTTACCGGCAAGTCTCTTTACTCGTTCCGTAATACAAGATCCCGCAACTTACACTAAGTTACATTGCTTGCAAGGCTTGTGTGTGATGTTGTATTACCGAGTGGGCCCCGAGATACCTCTCCGTCATACGGAGTGACAAATCCCAGTCTTGATCCATACTAACTCAACTAACACCTTCGGAGATACCTGTAGAGCATCTTTATAGTCACCCAGTTACGTTGCGACGTTTGATACACACAAAGCATTCCTCCGGTGTCAGTGAGTTATATGATCTCATGGTCATAGGAATAAATACTTGACACGCAGAAAACAGTAGCAACAAAATGACACGATCAACATGCTACGTCTATTAGTTTGGGTCTAGTCCATCACGTGATTCTCCCAATGACGTGATCCAGTTATCAAGCAACAACACCTTGTTCATAATCAGAATACACTGACTATCATCGATCAACTGGCTAGCCAACAAGAGGCATGCTAGGGACGGTGTTTTGTCTATGTATCCACACATGTAAATGAGTCTTCATTCAATACAATTATAGCATGGATAATAAACTATTATCTTGATACAGGAATTATAATAATAACTATACATTTATTATTGCCTCTAGGGCATAATTCCAACAGTCTCCCACTTGCACTAGAGTCAATAATCTAGCCCTCACATCACCATGTGAATTACATTGTAATAAATCTAACACCCATACAGTTCTGGTGTCGATCATGTTTTGGCCGTGGAAGAGGTTTAGTCAGCGGGTCTGCTACATTCAGATCCGTGTGCACTTTGCATATATTTACGTCCTCCTCCTCGACGTAGTCGCGGATGAGGTTGAAGCGTCGTTTGATGTGTCTGGTCTTCTTGTGAAACCTTGGTTCCTTTGCTAAGGCAATGGCACCAGTGTTGTCACAGAACAAGGTTATTGGATCCAGTGCACTTGGCACCACTCCAAGATCCGTCATGAACTGCTTCATCCAGACACCCTCCTTAGCCGCCTCCAAGGCAGCCATGTACTCTGCTTCACATGTAGAATCTGCTACGACACTTTGCTTGGAACTGCACCAGCTTACTGCACCCCCATTAAGAATAAATACGTATCCGGTTTGCGACTTAGAGTCGTCCGGATCTGTGTCAAAGCTTGCATCGACGTAACCTTTTACGGCGAGCTCTTCGTCACCTCCATATACGAGAAACATCTCCTTAGTCCTTTTCAGGTACTTCAGGATATTCTTGACCGCTGTCCAGTGATCCACTCCTGGATTACTCTGGAACCTACCTGCCATACTTATGGCCAGGCTAACATCCGGTCTAGTGCACATCATCGCATACATGATAGAACCTATGGCTGAAGCATAGGGGACAGAGCACATATGCTCTCTATCTTCATCAGTTGCTGGGCACTGAGTCTTACTCAATCTCGTACCTTGTAAAACTGGCAAGAACCCTTTCTTGGACTTTTCCATTTTGAACCTCTTCAAAACTTTATCAAGGTATGTGCTTTGTGAAAGTCCTATCAGGCGTTTTGATCTATCCCTATAGATCTTAATGCCCAGTATGTAAGCAGCTTCTCCTAGGTCCTTCATAGAGAAACTTTTATTCAAGTAACCTTTTATGCTCTCCAAAAGCTCTATGTTGTTTCCAATCAGTAATATGTCATCCACATATAATATTAGAAACGCCACAGAGCTCCCACTCACTTTCTTGTAAATACAAGATTCTCCAACCACTTGTATAAACCCAAATGCTTTGATCACCTGATCAAAGCATTTGTTCCAACTCCGAGATGCTTGCACCAGTCCATAAATGGATCGCTGGAGCTTGCACACCTTGTCAGCATTTTTAGGATCGACAAAACCTTCGGGTTGCATCATATACAACTCTTCCTTAAGGAAACCGTTAAGGAACGCCGTTTTGACATCCATCTGCCAGATTTCATAATCGAAAAATGCAGCTATCGCTAACATGATTCTGACGGACTTAAGCATCGCTACGGGAGAGAAAGTCTCATCGTAGTCAATTCCTGGAACTTGTGAAAAACCCTTTGCCACAAGTCGAGCTTTATAAACGGTCACATTACCGTCAGCGTCCGTCTTCTTCTTAAAGATCAATTTGTTCTAAATAGCCTTGCGGCCCTCAGGTAGTATCTCCAAAGTCCACACTTTGTTCTCATACATGGATCCTATCTCGGATTTCATGGCTTCTAGCCATTTGTTGGAATCTGGGCCCACCATTGCTTCTTCATAATTTGCAGGTTCATTGTTGTCTAACAACATGATTGATAAGACGGGATTACCGTACCACTCTGGAGCAGCGCGTGATCTCGTCGACCTGCGGGGTTCAACAGAAACTTGAACTGGAGTTTCATGATCATCATCATTAACTTCCTCCTCAACCGGCGTCGCAACGACAGAGGTTTCCCCTTGCCCTACGTCACTATCCAGAGGGATGAGAGGTTCGACAACCTCGTCAAGTTCTATCTTCCTCCCACTCAATTCTCTCGAGAGAAACTCCTTCTCGAGAAAAGTTCCGTTCTTAGCAACAAACACTTTGCCCTCGGATTTGAGATAGGAGGTGTACCCAACTGTCTCTTTTGGGTAACCTATGAAGACGCATTGTTCCGCTTTGGGTTCCAGCTTTTCAGGCTGAAGCTTTTTGACATAAGCATCACATCCCCAAACTTTAAGAAACGACAACTTTGGCCTTTTGCCATACCACAGTTCGTATGGTGTCGTCTCAACGGATTTTGATGGTGCCCTATTTAAAGTGAATGCAGCTGTTTCTAATGCATAACCCCAAAATGATAACGGCAAATCAGTAAGAGACATCATAGATCGCACCATCTCTAACAAAGTACGATTACGACGTTCGGACACACCATTACGCTGTGGTGTTCCAGGCGGTGTTAACTGCGAAACAATTCCACATTGTCTTAAGTGAGTACCAAACTCGAAACTCAGATATTCACCCCCACGATCAGACCGTAGGAACTTGATCTTCTTGTTACGATGATTTTCCACTTCACTCTGAAATTGCTTGAACTTTTCAAATGTTTCAGACTTGTGCTTCATCAAGTAGACATAACCATATCTACTTAAGTCGTCAGTGAAGGTGAGGAAATAACGATATCCGCCGCGTGCCTCCACGCTCATTGGACCACACACATCGGTATGTATGATTTCCAACAAGTCACTTGCACGCTCCATTGTTTCGGAGAACGGAGTTTTAGTCATCTTGCCCATGAGGCATGGTTCGCACGTGTCAAGTGAATCAAAGTCAAGTGACTCCAAAAGCCCATCAGCATGGAGTTTCTTCATGCGCTTTACACCAATATGACCCAAGCGGCAGTGCCACAAAAATATGGCGCTATCCTTGTTTACTCTAACTCTTTTGGTCTCGATGTTATGTATATGCGTATCGCTATCAAGATTCAATATGAACAATCCTCTCACATTCGGTGCATGACCATAAAAGATGTTACTCATAGAAATAGAACAACCATTATTCTCAGACTTAAAAGAGTAACCGTCTCGCAATAAACAAGATCCAGATATAATGTTCATGCTCAACGCAGGCACTAAATAACAATGATTTAAGTTCATCACTAATCCCGATGGTAGCTGAAGTGACACTGTGCCAACGGCGATTACATCAACCTTGGAACCATTTCCTACGCGCATCGTCACTTCGTCTTTCGCCAGCCTTCGTCTATTCCGCAGTTCCTGTTTCGAGTTGCAAATGTGAGCAACAGAACCGGTATCAAATACCCAGGCACTACTACGAGAGCCGGTTAAGTACACATCAATAACATGTATATCAAATATACCTGATTTTTCTTTGCCCGCCTTCTTATCTGCCAGATACTTGGGGCAATTGCGCTTCCAGTGACCCATACCCTTGCAATAGAAGCACTCTGTTTCAGGCTTAGGTCCAGCCTTGGGTTTCTTCGGCGGATTGGCAACAGGCTTGCCGCTCTTCTTCGAATTGCCCTTCTTGCCTTTGCCGTTTCTATTGAAACTAGTGGTCTTGCTCACCATCAACACTTGATGCTCTTTACGGAGTTCAGACTCTGCGACTTTCAGCATCGCAAACAACTCGCCGGGAGACTTGTTTATCCCTTGCATGTTGTAGTTCAACACAAAGCCTTTATAGCTTGGCGGCAGTGATTGAAGGATTCTGTCAGTGATAGCTTCTTGCGGGAGTTCAATCCCCAGCTCAGCTAGACGGTTTGAGTACCCAGACATTTTGAGCACATGTTCACTGACAGACGAGTTTTCCTCCATCTTGCAAGCATAGAATTTATCGGAGGTCTCATACCTCTCGATCCGGGCGTTCTTCTGAAAGATAAACTCCAACTCCTGGAACATCTCAAATGCTCCATGACGCTCAAAGTGACGTTGAAGTCCCGGTTCTAAGCCATACAAGACTGCACATTGAACTATTGAGTAGTCCCCCTTACGTGCTAACCAAGCGTTCTTAACATCTTGATCAGCCGTAGCGGGTGGTTCATCTCCTAGCGCAGCATTAAGGACATAATCCTTCTTCCCAGCTTGTAAGATCAGCTTAAGATTACGAGCCCAGTCTACAAAGTTGCTTCCATCATCTTTCAACTTAGCTTTCTCTAGGAACGTATTAAAATTCAGGATGACTGTCGCGTGAGCCATGATCTACAACACAAGTATATTCAAAGTGGACTTAGACTATGTTCAAGATAATTAGAGTTCAACTTAATCAAATTATATGCTAAACTCCCACTCAAAAAGTACATCTCTCTAGTCATTTGAGTGGTTCATGATCCACTTACACTATCCCAAGTCCGATCATCACGTGAGTTGAGTATAGTTTCAGTGGTAAGCATCCCTATGCTAATCATATCAACTATATGATTCATGATCGACCTTTCGGTCTCATGTGTTCCGAGGCCATGTCTGCACATGCTAGGCTCGTCAAGCTTAACCCGAGTGTTCCGCGTGCGCAACCGTTTTGCACCCGTTGTATGTGAACGTTGAGTCTATCACACCCGATCATCACGTGGTGTCTCGAAACGACGAACTGTAGCAACGGTGCACAGTCGGGGAGAACACAATTTCGTCTTGAAATTTTAGTGAGAGATCACCTCATAATGCTACCGTCGTTCTAAGCAAAATAAGGTGCATAAAAGGATTAACATCACATGCAATTCATAAGTGACATGATATGGCCATCATCACGTGCTTCTTGATCTCCATCACCAAAGCACCGGCACGATCTTCTTGTCACCGGCGCCACACCATGATCATCCATCAACGTGTTGCCATCGGGGTTGTCGTGCTACTTATGCTATTACTACTAAAGCTACATCCTAGCAAAATAGTAAACGCATCTGCAAGCACAAACGTTACTATAAAGACAACCCTATGGCTCCTGCCGGTTGCCGTACCATCGACATGCAAGTCGATATTTCTATTACAACATGATCATCTCATACATCCAATATATCACATCACATCATTGGCCATATCACATCACAATCATACCCTGCAAAAACAAGTTAGACGTCCTCTAATTTTGTTGTTGCATGTTTTACGTGGTGACCAAGGGTATCTAGTAGGATCGCATCTTACTTACGCAAACACCACAACGGAGATATATGAGTTGCTATTTAACCTCATCCAAGGACCTCCTCGGTCAAATCCGATTCAACTAAAGTTGGAGAAACCGTCACTTGCCAGTCATCTTTGAGCAAAGGGGGTTACTCGTAACGATGAAACCAGTCTCTCGTAAGCGTACGAGTAATGTCGGTCCAAGCCGCTTCAATCCAACAATACCGCGGAATCAAGAAAATACTAAGGAGGGCAGCAAAACGCACATCACCGCCCACAAAAACTTTTGTGTTCTACTCGAGAAGACATCTACGCATGAACCTAGCTCATGATGCCACTGTTGGTGAACGTCGCATGGGAAACAAAAATTTTCCTACGCGCACGAAGACCTATCATGGTGATGTCCATCTACGAGAGGGGATGAGTGATCTACGTACCCTTGTAGACCGTACAACAGAAGCGTTAGAGAACGCGGTTGATGTAGTGGAACGTCCTCACGTCCCTCGATCCGCCCCGCGAACAATCCCGCGATCAGTCCCACGATCTAGTACCGAACGGACGGCACCTCCGCGTTCAGCACACGTACAGCTCGACGATGATCTCGGCCTTCTTGATCCAGCAAGAGAGACGGAGAGGTAGAAGAGTTCTCCGGCAGCGTGACGGCGCTCCGGAGGTTGGTGATGATCTTGTCTCAGCAGGGCTCCGCCCGAGCTCCGTAGAAACGCGATCTAGAGGAAAAACTATGGAGGTATGTGGTCGGGCAGCCGTGAGAAAGTCGTCTCAAAT
The DNA here is from genome assembly GCF_904849725.1 of Hordeum vulgare subsp. vulgare. NCBI lineage: Eukaryota > Viridiplantae > Streptophyta > Magnoliopsida > Poales > Poaceae > Hordeum > Hordeum vulgare. The sequence goes on along the minus strand of NC_058520.1, from coordinate 486,848,402 downwards.
CAGCCCTAATTGCTCCATATATATAGGAGGAGGGAGGGGGACCTTGCCTTGGGGTCCAAGGGACCCTCAAGGGGTCGGCCGAGCCAAGGGGGGGAGGACTCCCCCCCCAAACCGAGTTGGACTTGGTTTGGTGGGAGGAGTCCCCCTCCCTTCCCACTTCCTCCCTCCTTTTTTTTCTTTTTCCTTTGATTCTTTATTCTTGGCGCATAGGCCCCCTTGGGGCTGTCCCACCAGCCCACTAAGGGCTGGTGTGTCTCCCCAAAGCCTATGGGCTTCCCCGGGGTGGGTTGCCCCCCCCCCCCCCCGGTGAACTCCCGGAACCCATTCGTCATTCCCGGTACATTCCCGGTAACTCCGAAAACCTTCCGGTAATCAAATGAGGTCATCCTATATATCAATCTTCGTTTCCGGACCATTCCGGAAACCCTCATGACGTCCATGATCTCATCCGGGACTCCAACAACATTCGGTAACCAACCATATAACTCAAATACGCATAAAACAACGTCGAACCTTAAGTGTGCAGACCGTGCGGGTTCGAGAACTATGTAGACATGACCCGAGAGACTCCTCGGTCAATATCCAATAGCGGGACCTGGATGCCCATATTGGATCCTACATATTCTACGAAGATCTTATCGTTTGAACCTCAGTGTCAAGGATTCGTATAATCCCGTATGTCATTCCCTTTGTCCTTCGGTATGTTACTTGCCCGAGATTCGATCGTCAGTATCCGCATACCTATTTCAATCTCGTTTACCGGCAAGTCTCTTTACTCGTTCCGTAATACAAGATCCCGCAACTTACACTAAGTTACATTGCTTGCAAGGCTTGTGTGTGATGTTGTATTACCGAGTGGGCCCCGAGATACCTCTCCGTCATACGGAGTGACAAATCCCAGTCTTGATCCATACTAACTCAACTAACACCTTCGGAGATACCTGTAGAGCATCTTTATAGTCACCCAGTTACGTTGCGACGTTTGATACACACAAAGCATTCCTCCGGTGTCAGTGAGTTATATGATCTCATGGTCATAGGAATAAATACTTGACACGCAGAAAACAGTAGCAACAAAATGACACGATCAACATGCTACGTCTATTAGTTTGGGTCTAGTCCACGTGATTCTCCCAATGACGTGATCCAGTTATCAAGCAACAACACCTTGTTCATAATCAGAAGACACTGACTATCATCGATCAACTGGCTAGCCAACTAGAGGCATGCTAGGGACGGTGTTTTGTCTATGTATCCACACATGTAAATGAGTCTTCATTCAATACAATTATAGCATGGATAATAAACTATTATCTTGATACAGGAATTATAATAATAACTATACATTTATTATTGCCTCTAGGGCATAATTCCAACAGTTCGAACCCCCTTTGTTCCTCTGTATCATAGCAGGAAAGCGGTTAGGTACTACCTGATTGATCGTAGGTTCGTTCACGAGGATCACCTCCCCTCGGGGAGCAACAACCAGTTATTGGCGTCCTATTACTTTTTTTAGTGCACCTTTCAGTCCTCATTTTGGGAAAGGTATATACAACCTCACAAGTTTTAAATCATGAACATTTTTCAAATCAAAGAACACTTCTTCAAATTCATGAAGATTTTTTGAATATTTTGGAACAATTTTGATAATTTGTGATTTTTTGAATCTATGAAATTCATGGTCAATTTTTGAGTTGTGAACATTTTCTTAAGTCATTAAAAAATTTAAAAACCCAAGCACAATTTCTAAAAATTTGAGTGTTTTCAAAAAATTATTATTATTATTTAAATTCAACTGTTTCTAGGTTCATGAATATTTTCTATATTCTATTATTATTTTCAATTTTGTAAACATTTTTAATTTTGGGACATTTTTTAAATCCCAAACTTTTTTTAAATGGAAGACGGGAGTGTTGCCGCGCATATGGGTCAGCTCAAAGCTAGCATGGAGAAGGAGCGATGCAGGTTCCCCCACCCCCTCTCTCTCTCTATTGCAAAAGCGAGATATAACAATTTTTTGTGTGCAATAGGTGTTCGACAAGAAGAGATAAAAACACTAGGGTCCTTAAGAAGCCCACTGTATATTAAGTTGGCCGGTCACCTCTGTCGCTAAAAATATTGGCTTGCCAAGCATCATAATGTTTATGTTTAAGACCCCATGTTGCTCGCATTCATTGGTTTAACATGAAACATGCGAAAACATGGGTTGATCACGCGCTCAAAGGGGTACAGAATGAAGAGCTAAAGGAAAACGAAAGGAAGTCAATTAGGCTAGAGGCCACAAAAACCCATTGGCGGATATTGCATGGTGGATCCTCGAAGGGGCTCTCAACACACTTTGCATTCGCGAGACAAAAGCTCTCCTGGTTTTTTAGGGCATAACCGCACAAGCAATGGTGGCATCATCTTGGTGCTGCCCCATCCACTTGGGCGAACAAAATTGTATTGATTTTTACCACCTAACCACAAAACGTAAAGCACTGCCCTACGGTCGGCATCTTCTTCCTTCTTTTTCCCTGTCTTGCCCGTTGTGGTCAATTGCCTTCTCCTTTTCCTCTACCTTCCCTCTCTCTCCTGTTTTTTTTCTTTTGCACATTTTTAAAAGGAGGAAGATCTCCAACTAAGAGAATCATGCAACCGTATTATGAAGCTAAAATGGTATACAAAAGGTGTGTGATACATAAGTTGCTCCCAATAGAGCCAAATTAGGACAAAAAAATAAATCTTCCACAGCCGGAAAAAACAGTACTAGATGACCGTACATCTGGTCTATTATTGGACCACCATTCAAACTGGATGTAAATAACCCGTGCCACCTTCTTTCAACGGTTGCGCCCAATATTCATATTGTCGTGGTTTTGTCATAGCAAATGTCTGATGACCCACAAGTATAGGGGATCTATCGTAGTCCTTTCGATAAGTAAGAGTGTCGAACCCAACGAGGAGCAGAAGGATCTGACAAGTGGTTTTCAGCAAGGTAATATCTGCAGGCACTGAAATTATCGGTAACAAGTGATTGTGTGGTGAGATGATTCGTAGCAAGCAACAAGTAAAAAAAGTAGCAACGGTGCGGCAAAGTGGCCCAATCCATTTTGTAGCAAGGGACAAGCCTGAACAAACTCTTATAGGAGGAAAAACGCTCCCGAGGACACACGGGAATTTCTGTCATGCTAGTTTTCATCATGTTCATATGATTCGCGTTCGTTACTTTGATAGTTTGATACGTGGGTGGACCGACGCTTGGGTACTGTCCTTACTTGGACAAGCATCCCACTTATAATTAACCCCTCTCGCAAGCATCCGCAACTACGAAAGAAGAATTAAGACAAAGTCTAACCATAGCATTAAACTATTGGATCCAAATCAGGCCCTTACGAAGCAACGCATAAACTAGGGTTTAAGCTTCTATCACTCTAGCAACCCATCATCTACTTACTACTTCCCAATGCCTTCCTCTAGGCCCAAATAATGGTGAAGTGTTATGTACTCGACGTTCACATAACACCACTAGAGGAAAAACAACATACAACACATCAAAATATCGAACGAATACCAAATTCACATGACTACTATTAGCATGACTTATCACATGTCCTCGGGAACAAAAGTAACTACTCACAAAGCATAATCATATTCATGACCAGAGAGGTAATGAGTAGCATCAAGGATCTGAACATAAACTCTTCCACCAAGTAATCTAACTAGCATCAACTACGAATAGTAATTAACACTACTAGCAACCTTACAAGTACCAATCAGAGTCGCGAGACGAAGATTGGTTACAAGAGATGAACTAGGATTTGGAGATGAGATGGTGCTGATGAAGATGTTGATGGTGACGAGTCCCCTCCGATGGGAGGAGTGTTGGTGATGACGATGGTGACGATTTCCCCCTCCAGGAGGGAAGTTTCCCCGGCAGGATCGTCCTGCCGGAGCTCTAGATTGGTTCTGCTCAAGTTCCACCTCGTGGCGGCGGCGAATCCTCGAAAAAGCCTCCTCCTGGTTTTTTCGGAACGAAACCCTTCATATAGCATAAGAGGGGAGCCAGTGGGCCAGCAGGGAGCCCACAAGCCCCCTAGGCGCGGCCAGGGGGTGGTCGCGCCTACCAGGCTTGTGGCCCCCTGGTTGCGCTCCTCTGGCACTTCTTTGGCCCAGTATTTTTTATATATTCCCAAAAAAATCCACGTTGATTTTCACGGCTTTTGGAGTTGCGTAGAATAGGCATCTCAAACTTGCTCCTTTTTCAGGCCAGAATTTCAGCTGCCGACATTCTCCCTCTTCATGTAAACCTTGCAAAATAAGAGAGAAAAGGCATAAGTATTGTACCGTGAAGTGAAATAAGAGCCCAAAAAGCAATAAATATCAACATGAAAGCATGATGCAAAATGGACGTATCAACTCCCCCAAGCTTAGACCTCGCTTGTCCTCAAGCGAAAGCCGAGCTCAATAAATATGCCCACATGTTTAGGGAGAGAGGTGTCGATAAAACAAGATACGAATATGCAGGCATCATGATCATTGTCAGAACAGCAATATCAACATATAATCTCTCATTCTAAGGTGACAATTCCTTCACAAAGTAAAGTATGGATCAAGAACCTTACCGAGAAATAGCAACCGATAGCCTTTAGTCATTGAAGCAATTGCAAGTTATCACAACATCAGAAAGACTCAAATAAGAGCTTGTAAATCAAATCCACATACTCAATTATCTTTTCGTTCTCTACAATTGCTACAACTCACGTGGTACTCATGAGATCAAAGTTTCAGCTGAACACACAGAAAGATAGGGGCTTATAGTTTTGCCTCCCAACTGCTTACCTCAAGGGTAATGTCAACAATAATAATTCATGAATGCTTACCTCCAAGTTGACATATGAATATAGATCTTTCCCTAGCATATGACGTTAACCAAGATAAAGGCGAAATAGGGAACTGGTGAAGATCACCATGACTCTTTCAAGGGCAAAAAGTAAAGGTACAAGATAGGCCCTTCGCAGAGGGAAGCAGAGGTTGTCATGCGCTTTTGAGGTTTGGATGCGTGTCCTCTTAGTGCGGAGGAACGTCACATTATATTGCCTCATGTGATAAAGAACTTTATTATGCAGTCTGTCGCTTTTATGTCTTCCTCGTCACACGTTCGTACAAAGCTTATTTTCCACACACTAAAAGATCATACATATTAGGGAGCAATTTTTGTTGCTTGCACCGATGGCAACTTACTTGAGGGATCTTATTCAATCCATAGGTAGGTATGGTGGACTCTCATGGCAAAACTGGGTTGAAGGTTTGTGGATGCACAAGTAGTATCTCTACTTCGTGCGGGAGTTTTGTCTAATATGAGGTGGAAGCAATCGTCACATGCTAAGGGATATCTAATCATATAACATTGTTAGGAACCAAGTAAACACAATTCATTATGTTGTCTTCCTTGTCCAACATCTACTTCTAAGCATGCAATAGTTTAGTGAGTGTTCACAATCATAGATGGTGTCAAAGATGATATATTTATATGTGAACCTCTCCTTCTTTATCACTTCCTATTAATTGCAACAGTGACCAAGGTCTACGTTTGTCTATCCTCAACAAGTTTCAATCAACATTCTTTTTATATGTGAAGCCATCACTTCCCATAAGATCATTACATGATCTTTCATGCTTTTGTTCTATTATCATTATTTTGATCATGGCATGAGGCAAAGCCCTTAACTAAGACATTCTTTATTACATGGCTCACGAGCTCGAATACATCGGGGGTGACACAAAGCAAAACTCAAGACTAAAACACTAAGACTTTTAATCTACCAGAGAAAAAGAAAACTGAAAAGAAACAAACTAAAACAAAGGTAAAGCCAAAAGATGTGATGGTGATACGATACCGGGGCAACTCCCCCAAGCTTGGCACAAGCCAAGGGGATTTCCCATACCATGCTTAGTTGTCTTCCTTTGGAGGTGATGGTGGTGGAGTTGTTGCAACATGAGTTTGATCCTCCATCTTCCAAGGCATAGGTGCTCCATCATGGAAAGATGAACGAGTCTCCGGAATCCTCAAATCTGCAGCCAACCGTATTGATTTAAATTTATACTCATACTCACAGTTTTGGTTCTGCAGGTCATAGATCTGGTCCTGGAGGTGATCAATCATGTCATAGAGCCTGGAGAGGTGCTTCTCAATGTCATTGGCATCGATCCTGTGCTTGCTGGTGAACTCCGTGATCATCATGTGGTTGGTGTTGAGTCCACGCTCCACCATCCCTTGGCACTTGAAGACCTGGAAATAAAGTAATGTAGGTGGAAATGTAATGCAAACGGTAGGGAAGGAAGATCAAATGCAAAGGTTGACACTATGATTTTTGGCATGGTTCCGATAGGTGGTGCTATCATACGTCCATGTTAGTGGAGAATTCAACCCAGAGAGGTTAACGGCTGCGAGACTCCACGGAGGGCTCCACCGACAAGGGGTCCACGAAGAAGCGGTCTTGTCTATTCCACCATGGCTTACGTCCACATAGGATTAGCCTCACTTGGGGTAGATCTTCATGAAGTAGGCGATCACCTTACCCGTATAAACTTCTTGGTTCAAATGCACAACACGAAGTAGGAGGATCCCAAGCGACACCTAACCAATCTAGCAGGCACCACCCTCCAAAAGGTAATAGATGTTGTAGAACGATGAACTCCTTGCTCTTGTGCTTCAAAAGATAGTCTCCTCAACACTCAATCACTCTCTCATAGATTTGGCATGGGTATGAGAGATAGATTTGGTGGAAAGAAACTTGGGTAGGCTAGGGATCAAGTTTCAAATGGACGGATTGGAATCGCTTGATCTCAACACATGAGTAGGTGGCTCTCTCTTAGAAAAATGGATATGGAAAGTGTGTGTGTTTGTTTCAAGTGCTTCTTCTGCAATTGAGAGGTGGTGGAGGGGTATATATAGGCATCTCCCAAAATCCAAGTGCTACAACATTATTGTCCAACTTGGTGACACCGAAATCAATCTCGGTGGTACCGAGTTGCACTAAACGTGGCAACTTTTGAATTCTTGGTGAGACAGATATAGAAATCTCGATGGTACCCATTCGATGACCTAGGGTAGTTTACAATTCTTGGTGGTATCGATTTCAATCTCGGAAATTTCGATTCTTTAAATAGAGATGCGAGAAATTTGGTCACTGTCTTTCGCTGGCACCGATATGAAAGTTGGTGGTACCGAGAAATTAGGGTTTGACAAAGGATTTGTCACTGGGAAAATCGGTAGGGCCAAAATAGAATTTTTGGTGGCACCGATTTGATGTGAAGGCTTTGGACACAGATATTTGTGGGAGAATGGCTGACTATTTTTGGTGGCTATCTCTAAGCACTTGAGAAACCAATTCATCATAAATACCTCACCACCTTTTAATAGTATTGGCTTTCCTATGGACTCAAAAGTGATTTCTGACAAATATAAAATGTAGAGTCCTCTTGCTTGAAGCTTGGCCAATCCTATTTCTTTCCTTGCGTCAAGGGGTTTCACCTCAAAATCCTTTAGCCAATGCATCTTTGAAATTTCCAGAAATATAGTTAGATAGAATCATTAGTTCAATGATACATATGTTGTTATTAATTAACAAAACCACCTTAGGGAGCAATTGTGCTTTCAATAATCCATCCTCCTTTGTTTATAATGGATAAGCTGCCAAAAACATAAAGATTCTTATGATATCTTGATCAGGAAAATAAGCTCCTTGGCTTCCGCACAACTGAGTAAGGACCACGTATGGATCCAAGATGTGGCTCTGCATATGACCTGCAAGAAATTTAATAGAGGTTACATGTTAAATATTATGTCATTTCAACAGTCCCATATCGCCTGTATTAATGCACATAATCCTATCCGAATATGTTCTACAATACTTGGCTCTACTCCATCTAGCCACGATCCAAATAATGTGTTAATACTAGACGGAGGGTTAACACCAAAGGCTATGGAGGGTTAACACTAAAGGCAACTTGAAGCGTACGTCAAAGAAGTTTGGCGAGTGGACACTTGAGAAAGAGGTATTTTATAGTTTCATCTAGATCACAAAAGCAACATCTCCTACTACCTCCCATCTTCGCTTGGCCGAGTTATCCTTTGTAAGAATTACTTCCTTGTGAACGAACCACATGAATATCTTGATTCTCAAAGGTACTCCAATCTCCCAAATGTGACTTGATTTTGAAATTGGACCAGAGTTTATTAAGTCTAGATACATAGACCCGACGGAAAACATCCCATTGATGGATAACATCCAGTGAATCATGTCTGGCTCATCAGAGATGTATCCATCAACCTTCGCATGGGATGTAACCATCTATCACATCGGTCTCCTACTTGAGACCTTCTGGATTGGATATTTAGGGGGACAAAGTGTAATATGGTAGCCACATTAGCTTCCTTATGTTGCATGATACTGTACAAAGATGTATATTGTGTGGCTAGTGATGTCTCCCCTAACCAAGTATCATCTAGTCATGTTATCATTCCCAATGTTAAATTTGGTTTCGTGAAGGAAAGCATTTCTCGTTCTCATTAGCCCCTTCTAGAAAGGAGATTTGTTAGGTCTCACATTAACATGGGCTAGAGTTTTTAAATGTAGGTACTTATTCCTCAAAATTTGCATCCACATAGCTTCAGTCTCAACAGACAAGATATACAACCATTTGTTGAGCAGACATCTATTTTTTACTTTAAGGTTTGTAATCCCTAGCCCACCCTGGTCCTTCAGTCTACACACAATATCCCATTTGGAACGTTTGTATTTTGTTTTTTTCATCACATTTCTAGAAAAATCACGATCGATAGATGTCTAACCTTTTCCATACCTCTACATGCACTTCAAAAAAAGACAGTAGAACATTGTCATGCTTGTCAACACCAAGTTGATTAGAACAAGTCTTCCACCATAAGACACAAGCTTATCCTTTGAGTAGCTTAGTTGTTTTTTCAAATCTATCTGAAATGCATTTTCGCTCCTTATTAGATAATTTGTGATGATGAGTTGGTATACCTAAATATGTAAATGGTAGGGATCCCAACTCACATCTGAAAAATTGTCTATATGAATCTTGTTCTTCTTTGGCTCCCAAAAACAGATCAATTCACCTTTGTTAAAATTGATCTTCAATTCCGATAACTGCTCGAAGAGACACATGACTAGCTTCATATTTGTAGTCTTTGCCATATCATGATTCATGAAAATAATCGTGTCATCTGCGTATTATAGTATGGATACCCCACCAACCACTAAATGTGGTACTAGGCGACCTACTTGACCATCCTTTTTGGCCCTGTCAATGAGGATTGCCAATATATCTGTCAATATGTTAAATAAAATAGGGGACATTGGATGCCCTTGTCTTAGATCCTTTTGGTCTGAAAATATTGACCTGAGTTATCATTAACCTTAATGCCAACGCTGTCGTTTTGCACAAAGGATTTAACCTGCTCCCTTTAGGAATTGTCAAAATCCTTCATACGTAGGACCTACTTGAGGAACGACCATTTAACCTTATCATACGCCTTCTCGTAAGCCACTTTAAAGATCATTCCATCTAGCTTCTCAACTAGATTTCATCTAGTGTTTCATGTAAGACAACCACACCCTTTAGTATGTGACTGCTTGGCATGAAAGTGGATTGCGTTGGTTGCACCATACTGGATACATATATCATCATATTTTACACAGACTGACAGCTGTATAAAAAGGAAAATCATACACACACAGATGTAAACGGCATACCACATGCCCTCTTGACTAGCTCAACCGCAATAGACGAGGAGAAGTCTAATACATCAACGAACCGCTAGCCTCGGAAAATATGTGTAAGTAATCGCGATCCACATAACAGAATGGGAGGCCTGAACTATTGTAAAATAAAGCATGTCGGGAGCTGATCGCAGTTTCTTCCTCGTTCCATTTTCAGGCGAGAGATATACATATAGAACACACATTCAGGCGGGCGAAACACGATTGCACGATACGGCGAGCTGTTCTGGCGTTTGCTTCGTCCTCTGCCACTCTTCCTCGGTCGCATTCACATTCCCTGTAGCACTCGCGATATTCTTTGTGCAACAACAAAAAAGTCAATCGTAACGCCAGCAATCGGTGGATGAACGAGTCGGATAAGGCCTATTTTATAGCCGAAATCACAGCCAACTGGGGGCAATAAGCCATGTCAAAGGATAACAGTAAAGAAAAGAAAATGATGCATCCATGTCGCTGTCAGCCGGATCAGCACAGGCATGCATGCATGCGCTCATTTTTGTTCTTCTGAAAACTGCCCAGACCGGATGGATAATCCCATTCGACCATTCCACTCTTTTCCAAAGCCATCCTCGACATGCAGTTCCTCGTTGAAGCCGGAAAACAAAAAATCAGGCGCTAGGGCACAAAACCAGGCGGCTGAAGACGGCATCAAGCGCGTCCAAGCCGTGTGAGGCTTCCTCCACCCGTCGCAGCGCTTGCGGCCTGCGTCGCAACGCCGTCTCGTTGTACTACCGCCTCGGGGTCTCGTGATGTGTAACCAGTTCTTGTCCGCGCATGCGGAGGAAGCTTCCACGCACGCGCCGCTACGAGCAACGGCTCCGCGCGGCCTGTCGCCTTCGCTCGCCAGCGGCCAGCGCTATCGCTAATTCAGTCTTCCCGTTTCACCTGCTCCTCAGAAAAAATCCACGAACTTTCAGCCTTGTTCGTACTCGCATCTACAGAACTTTTCTTTGATAATATCCGCGGTGAGCCCGCTCTGCCTTCTTTTCTTCTTCTTTTGTTTGCCGATGGAGAACACCATAGACAACCCAAAGGATCAGCAGTTACACGTCCACTAGTTAAATGGAATCACCCTGCATGTCAGTCGGATGGGTTTATATTTCTAAGATCCCAACGTCTCTCGTATGCACCGTCTGTACCCTGTGGCTTCAGATCTAAGGATTCGTCGTTTGACCATGCAACGCAAATGGATGCATGGCCCGGCGAGATATTTACCTCCTTGGCCGAGAACGAGTCAAGAGCTGGGCTGGTGATGCAAGTAATAGTAGAAGAAGAGGCACTGATTATTAATACTAATACTCCCGGATCCATGGCGACGTAACCTCCAAATCAACGATTCTTTATCACGGATGATTGGGATCGGTCGACGACTGATGAACCGATCGATGCCGCTTCTTCAATTCGGCCGTTTCTTGATCCCATCGATCGAGAAATGCGGAGCAACAACGGTCTACTACAACACATAGGCCGGCACCAGGAAGCGCGCATGATGCCTGCATTTAGCCGTTGCACCTAATCTTTGTTCTTCAGAACAGGATCATGGGTTCACAATTGGATCTGTATCGCAGCGGACGAGTCACGAACCTCGCGAACAGCAGCATATCTTTAATCGAATTGTTCACACGACCCGCGAGGGCGTGGCACGTTGGCATTTGCACAAACCGATGGGAGGAAGTGGGGCTTTTTTGCTTGGAGCCAAAATAACATCCATCATGTGATTCTTTAACCTGCTCCCCAGTCCCCAGATCGGTAGGCCCCGGATGATGGAAGAGGATAAGGTGAGGCCGGCTCCTTGAGCTGTTTAATCAAGCTTATAGTGGTACTAGTATGGGGCGTTTGATTGAGTAGGGTTTGGTTTCGTAGTCGTGGTCACGCACAGGGTTATTTTTAACCCTCGATTTAAGGCGTAGCAAGCTGCAGTTGCGCTTAGGCCATGTGGTTAGCCAGCTGAGTAGTAGCCAATCAGAAGTTAGTACTCCTTCAGTTTTTAAATATAAGTCTTTTAAAAGATTTTAGTAGATGACTACGTAAGAAGCAAAATAAGTGAATCTATATTCTAAAGTATGTCTATATACATTCGTATATAATTCTCTAGTAGAATCTCTAGAAAGACTTATATTTAAGAACGGAGGGAGTAGTTGTTAAAAATCGCACCATACAGTACGACCATACGAGTACGCGTAATAGAGAATCAACTAATTATTGCATGCCCCAAAGAAGAGAGAAGAGAGCCGCGCCGGGAGAGAAGTGCTTCACCTCTCACTAGAATTACAGCACACAAACGGACGCACGATTTATTTGTTTTTTATCAGTTTAAATCGATATGTCCATCACCTTTTGTGTTTGGATAGAGTGTGCATTCAACGCGTGGACGCATTTTTGTCCACGCGGCCACCCTGCCGGTCCACATAATTCATAATTTTACAATTAAATAAAAGTATCATATAGTAGTTTACAAGCCAAATAAAAATTAATTTATCTCAAATGAAATAGATCGATACATCTACTGGTTGTTAACATGAGCCCGCATATATTTAACCAAGTCATTTTGCACCTAAATGTGAGTTTTTTAATCATGAATTTGATGATGAAATTCGGTGAACTATGCAAATGTTACGCTCTTCCCTGCTCAGGCACAACATTCTCACCCTTAAGCTGAAACCCTTGATCATAGATACGTTCCGGACGTTCATCCTCAACTATTATGTTATGCATGATCATACAAGTTGTCATCACCTTCCACAATTTTTTGATGCTCCAAGTTCTAGCAGGATATCGAACGATGTCCCATCGAGATTGTAGAACACCAAAGGCCCGTTTCACATCCTTCCTAACACTCTTTGTTCTTGGAAAAATCTCTTCCTTTTCTCTCCTACAAGGCCGAAAATTGTCTTCATATAAGTAGTCCATTAAGGATAGATACCATCACGTAGGTAGTATCCATTATCGTACATGTCGTCGTTCATCTCAACATTGACCTTCACACTGTTGCCTTTCACAAGTCTTCCAAACACCGAAGATCGTTGAAGCATGTTGATATCATTGTGAGATCCGGCCATGTCGAAGAAAGAGTGCCAGATCCAGATATATTTTGATGTCACGGCCTCGAGTATGACAATGCAAGCTTTGGCATGGCCCATGTACTGCCCCTGCCAAGCAGAAGGGCAGTTCTTCCACTGCTAGTGCATACAATCTATGCTACCAAGCATCCCCGGAAAGCCCCTACTGGCATGCGTCATCAAAAGTCAGGCAGTATCGGTAACATTTGGCTCTCTTGAGTACTCATGGCAAAACACTGCAATCATAGCCCTACAGAACCTATATACGGATTTTAGGCACGTGGGCTAGCTCATACGAACATACTCATCAATGAGCTCACTAGGAACTCTGTATGCAAGCATCCAAATAGTTGCAGTGCATTTCTGATAAGAGGGGCAGCCAATCTTTCCAAGGGCATCCTCCTTGCACTCAAAATACTTATCGTACCCAACCACCCCCTCCCGAATACGGTTGAAAACATGCCTAGCCATACGGAAACGTTGCCCAAATTGGTGATTGAAAGTGCTAGTTATCGACTCGATGGGGGGTGAATGGACGTTTTCTATGAAAAGCTTCAAAACAGTAAATATATTCAAAGTTAAGTGGAAGCGATATAGGATCAAGTAGGGATGAGTGTGTGACATCCTCAGCGTTTGCTACTGTGTTCATTGTAATTAAGCATAGTGATGACCATGATCAGTGCCTAATCATTTTGCTAAACAAAATGTGATCAAGTTGAAAATTCATATCTCTTTCCGAATTCCATTAAAAGGGGCATTGAATTTTATTATGATAAAATAAGTTTGCAAACAGCAAGGGAAACATGTTGCACAATTGTGATAAATAACAAAACAACTCGTGTTAAGGAAAACAACATCACCTTGATGTTGGTGTGGACCCCACCATTAATAACAACACCAATTTGTAATATAATTTGCTATTGAATTCAAATATAAAATGCAAACAGTTTCCAAACTTGCCCAAACTTTATGTGGCCATGTGGCACATTTTTATGGAGAAAAATTAATGCCTAAATTAAATACAAACAGAAGCAAAGAAAAAGAAACAGAAATAAAAGAAGGAAAAGGGAGGAAAAACACCTGGGCACTAGACTGAGTCCACAGTGCGGCCCAGCCCACCCGTGCGTCATCTCCCTCCTCTCGCTACAAAGGCCGGAGGAGAGGATGGCTGCCACGGCGACCATCGGCCACGCGCCGGGCATCCGGCGGCCGCCCCCTCCCATAAGACTACCGGCACCGCGGCCTCGAGCCCTAACCCCCACCATTTTCCCCTTCCCACGCTCTCTTCCTCGCCCCTTTCTCCCTCACCCGAGCGCAATCGTCGCCATGGCCATCGGCTAGACGCAGCCACCGTGCCTCTCGCGCCTTGCCATCGCGCCAAGAAGCTCCGCCGCGTCCACCTCTTCCTCCTCGATCGCTGAATCGAGCCCCGGAGCCCCTGCATCGCCTTCACCGCGTCTTCTTCCTCCTCGGTCCGCCACCACTCATCGTCGTTGATTCGCCCCACCGAGCCCTCCTCGAGCCCACTTTGCACGACTACAGGGCTCGGTGAGCTCCCCCGCATCTTCTTGTTCCTCTCTTTGCTCCTGTAGGCCAGCGTAGCGAGCTCCTACCATGGCCGAGTTTCGGCCGCTACCATGGCCGACGTGGAGCAAACCACAAAGGCGCTCGAGCTGCTCCAGCATGCTCCACGAACTCGTGGTGCTCCCGTGAACCCATACCGCGCTAGCCCCGCTCGATTTGCTCTCTCTATGCGCGAGCCCGATCTGACCCGAATGCCGTCGTCGCCGCCAACGTCGACGTAGCGCTCGCGATGAGCAGTTCCAGATCGCCCCGATGGTCGAAATGGAACGACGGCGCTACTAGCTTCCAGTAGCTGCTCGCGGCGCTCGAAACGATGGCCAGAGCTGCAATTCCGGCCATCTCGCCGTTCCTGGCCCTCGCTGGAGCCTCACCGACACATGACCCCGAGGCCATTAGCTGCTACCCCCCCCACTGACAATGGGCACGGGCGCTGTAGTGTTTAGATTAGTCTCTAATTAGTTAGCTAATAAACACTGACACATGGGCCCCTTTTTATATTAGTTTATTTAAAACCCTCTATTACTCCAACAGAGTATGACATGTGGCCCCCGAGCTAATTAATCAATATTTAGAGTAATTAAACCTTGGATTAAACCCTTAAGTCAATTAATCAGCTCGGGCCCAATGGTCAGGTTTGACCATTCAACCCCACTCTTGACTGTTGACGTCACACTGCTGTCATGTTGATGTCATTAATGTCTTTTCAAATTAATTTAATTCTGTGAATTTCATAAAATGATTAATAGTTTAAAAATTAATAGAAATTAATCTGTAGCTCACATGAAAATAATTTATATATGAAAGCTGCTTAAAAAAATTCACGAATCCGATTACGTTGTCCGTTCATGTGTCACATGCTCCTAGCATGATGAACATGGACATTTAGCATTATGATCATCTGACCGGTAGTAGCCAGAGACCCGGAAAATATCATTTGATATTTTTTCGATCTGTCTATGACGGATAGTACTGCGTTAGCTCATGCCTAGCCCTGCATCTGGACATGTCATGCTTAGCGTTTGCATCGGTGTTATATTTATTCTTTCTTCCCCCTCTTCTTATTGGTAGACCCCGAGACTGACGCTGCTGACGGGTACGACTACCCTCCTGACGGCCAGCCCTTTGCCGCAGAGCAACAAGGCAAGCAAACCCCCTTGATCATTCATATATCGCCCATTTCTTTCTCCCTCATGCTTGCAGTAGAATTTTGCTACTGTTGTAGTTAGCTCCTATATGTGTTGCATAGCCTAATTTGGATGAACTGCTACTTTCCAGTACCGCACCTTAAAACTGTTAAGTTTAGGTGGAGTAGTCATCCCCTCCGACCCTTAGTCCAGTTGCCCCCGCTTTATCATCAAGTCTTGATCCCTGATCGACGAGCCGAGACCTTATTCGCACTAACCATCTACGTTGGAGGAGTTATGGGTTCTGGACGTTGTGGTATCAGCAGAATCTCTTCAGATGTCAACAATGGAGTGGCGCGCGCCCGAGTGGTGTGGATTATCACTGATCTTGTATAAGAGGTTCCAGGACTGACCTTGGTTGCCCTCACAACGTGCAGCAGCGTAATCGGTGATGGGCCCATGAACCATGTGCGCTTAGGATTTAGACCGGTGGGATGGCCTATCTGTTGTGTCTAGGTGGGGCTGCGACGTGACGATGTTCCGAGGACGGGCATGACCCAGGAAAGGGTGTCCAACCAGACTTTATCGAGCGTGACGGGGAATATGTGATGCACCCCTGCAGGGAAGTAATTATCTATTCGAATAGCCGTGTCCACGGTTACAGGACGACTTGGAGTTGTGCCCCGATCTTATACAACTACAACTGTTACTTAACTGGAATGTTGCTCCGGGATTGCTTCCTCGCAGGGAGTCGAGGAAGGATCTCTGGGCGTGTCTTTAATTAATATTGCTGCAACAATATGACTGTTAATTGCGATACTTGTTCTACTCTCGTCTATTGCTGCAAGACCCCTGAAGATGCTAGTCTTTGATAGGACTAGGCCTTCTCCCTTTTTTCGCATTGCTGCGGTCAGTCCACATATAACACCCCCTTCCTTTGATACTGATGCATACTTAGCATAGTTCTCATGTCAGCCTTGCGAGTACTTTGGATGAGTACTCACCGTTGCCTTGCTCCCCCTTTTTTCCCTTGATCCGTTGCTGCGACCAAACGATGGAGCCCAGGAGATGGCTTATCCCGCCGACGACGACTGCTACCCCGACGGCGCCTACTACTACGTGGAGGCCGCTGAAGACCAGGAGTAGTTAGGAGGCTCCGAGGCAAGAGGCCTCGCCTCGTTCGATCATTGTATCTTTTGTGCTAGCCTTCTCTAAGGCACCTCATGTTTAATGTGTGTACTCAGATATTTTTTGCTTCTGTTGACTCATGTGTTTATCGAGCTTCTGTATTCTAGCCCTCGAGCCCCCTGGCTTGTAATATGAAGCTTGTATGTTTTACTTGTATCTAAACTTGTGTTGTGATATCTTCCCGTGAGTCCTTGAGCTTGGTTGTACGCAATTGCGTGTATGATTAGCGTACGATCAAATCGAGGGCGCCACAGAGTGTCAAGGATCTATTAAAAGCATTCAATACTATGAAGACATTCAATCATGCTAGGCATAGCTATCATGCACACTAAGAGATATCACAAATAAACTTATGAAGTGTGAAGATAAATAATAGCTGGGAATGTCTTCAAGAGAGATGATCAAGCAATGGCTTCACATTACATTAAGTAAAGAGAGTGAAGGATAGAACGACTAGCTTGATGAAGACACCGTTGGAAATATGCCCTAAAGACAATAATAAATTAGTAGTTGTCATATTTCCTTGTTTATGATAATCATTTATTATCCGCGCTATAATTGTATTGTTTGGAAACTCAAATACATATGTGGATACATAGACAACACCGTGTCCTTAGTGAGCCTCTACTAGACTAGCTCATTGATCAAAGATGGTTAAGGTTTCCTAACCATAGAAATGAGTTGTCATTTGATAACGGGGTCACACAATTAGGAGAATGATGTGATGGACAAGACCCAACCGTAAGCATATCATTTGACCGTACTAGTTTATTGCTACTTCTTATCCATGTCAATGTATCTCTTCCTATAACCATGAGATCATGCAACTCCCCGATATCGGAGGAATGCCTTGTGCATATCAAACGTCACAACATAACTCGGTGACTATAAAGATGATCTACAGGTATCTCCGAGGATGTTTGTGCAGTTGGCATGTATCAATACTAGGATTTGTCTCTCCATATGACGAAGAGGTATCTCGGGGCCCATTCGATAATGCAACATCACAATAAGCTTGCAAGCAATGTGACTAAGGAGTTAGTCACGGGATCTTGTATTACGGAACGAGTAAAGAGACTTGCCAGTAACGAGATTGAACTAGGTATGGAGATACCGACGATCGAATCTCGGACAAGTAACATATCGATGGACAAAGGAAACTCCATACGGGATTGATTGAATCCTTGACATCGTGGTTCGATCGATAAAGATCTTCGTAGAATATGTAGTAACCAATATGGTCATCCACGTCCCGCTATTGATTATTGACCGTAGAGGTGTCTCGGTCATGTCTACGTAGTTCTCGAACCCGCAAGGTCTGCACACTTAACGTTCGGTGACGCTAGAGTAGTATTGGGATATGTACATTGGTGACCGAATGTTGTTCGGAGTCCCTCATGAGATCCCGGACGTCAGGAGGAGCTCTGGAATGGTCCGAAGGTAAAGATTTATATATGAAAAGTCATATTTTGGCTACCCGAAAAGTGTCGGGATTTATCCGTTGATGGGGTTATAGTCCTAGGGTAGGGTCATAGGTCTGCCCTATAGGTCCTACCCAAGGACTACCCTTCATAGGGGACAAGGCCCTTAGACAGTTCCGACTGAACTAAGGACATCCCCATCATCCAGTCGGCGACGATCCACTCGGAGCATATCTAACGTACCGACTGGAATCCACTCTGTACGTCGTAACCTCCCACGAGGGCAACGGCTATACGTTTTCATACACCATAACTAGCATTTAAGGCTTACGTTACCAGTAACGCCAACGTTTACTCGCCACTACTCCACCCCTGTCCACCGGACCATTATGAAGGGCAGCGCACTCTATATAAGCCGCCCTTCGCCACTGGTACACGGGTTGGCACTTGCTGTAATCCCTTAATACACTCGACACAAAGCTCCCAAGAGCACTGAGACGTAGGGCTTTTACCTCCACCATAGAGGGGCCTGAACTCATACATCCTCGCCGTAGCTAAGGCTCTGCCCATATACTTTTGTACCCCGTACTTCTACTGTCAGACTTATACCCACGACAGTTGGCGCCCACCGTGGGGCAGGCGTCTAAGCGACTTCCGGCGAGTTTGCGATTTCATCTTTTCGTCATGTCATCCGGCGAAGATCTGTGCATGGGTCATGAGATCCTCTTCGGTGCACTCTCCTTCATCGCCGATGATTCGGCATGGCTTCAGGATGCGCCCCTCGACATCAAGACGCTTCCGAGTCGCGGGGCTACGCACTTCCGTGCCAGTTCCTGCGGCATTCTTCTTCTCCACCCATCGACCCCGGTGTCGATCTTCGCCCCCGTCACGCGCCGCAACAAGCGATCCGGTCGTTCGCGGCTCCTGTGTTGGGTGTGACACGCCCTAGCGCGACAAAACATGTCCTCTCAAGTGGCGGTGCTCGAATCGGTTGTGGTCCCGCCGTCATACCAGTGCTTGGAGTCAGTTCCGACTGAACTACCTTCCGAGTATCAAGGTCACGGACCTGCAGCCGAAGTACTCATGGCCGATTCCCACGAAAGTCCCCCCGGGACTGGTCGGAACGAGCGTGAGATCGGAGAATCATCCGGCGCTCGTCGTCAGCACCTTCGTTCTTCCAGTCGACGCACTCGCTAGAGCAACGTCGAGGTGTTCCGCACACCCATCCTCAACTTGGCTGCAGCTGCCAGGATCGCTGATTCTCTCCAGCCGACTGATTCGGAGGCTGGTAGAGGAATCGAGCAGATCTGTGCCTTGTTACATACGGCGCAGCAGCAAAACTCGGCGGTCTCCCATTCGCACAACAAGATCCACAACAGTTTCATTCAAGCAAACACACATCGGTCGGTTTTCAGTCCCGGCTCTCACCAGCGATGCAGAGGGGGCAGCCGTTCTAGGGACCCGAGTCGGAATCCGCTTTCCATTCGGTCTCATCCCGAAGATCGTCGCCGTTCGTGTACTCCTCCGTGGAGTGGGCCTTACGGACACCGGCATTACGATGATCATCGTTCGGGCGGTGGCGCACATGATCAAAGGCCTGATGCAAAAGGGTATATCACTCAGAAGAAGGTTGATAGAAGTCAAGCCCACCGTGATGGTCACGATAGAGACCGTCTGAGTGGAAGCAGGACCGTCGTTTCTGGTCCCGAGTGTTTCAGTCGGGCCATTCGCTCGGCTCACATCCCTCGCAACTTCCGATTGGCGACGGGAATCAGCAAATTCACATGAGAGTCCAAACCAGAAACTTGGTTAGACGACTACATAGTGGCGGTCCAGATCGATGGCGGAGATGACCATGTCGCCATGAAACATCTCCCACTGATGTTCGACGGTTCGGCTCGAGCTTGGCTAAACCAGTTAGCTCCATCAAGCATTTACAGTTGGGCAGATCTGTCCCGAGTCTTCATCAGGACCTTTGAGGGTACGTGCAAACGCCTTGCTGGTCTCACAGAGCTTCAGCACTGTGTCCAGAAGCAAAACGAGCCCTTGCACGATTTCATCCAGCGCTGGACAACCCTCTTCCACACGGTGGAGAATGTTATAGAACACCAAGCAGTCTGCGCCTTCAAGGTAGGCGTTCGGTACAGAGATCTATACCTGAAGTTTGGTCGGACAGGCGACATCTCCATGAGCAAGATGATGGAGATAGTCGCGCGCTATGCAAATGGCGAAGAGGAGGACTGCATACGTAGCGGCAAGCATAAGTCAGTCGCCGACGGAGATGGGAGTAGCAGTCGGAAGCTGAAACAGAAAGCCCAATCCACTCCGCAAGCAGAGGCGGCAGTCGTTACAAACGCTAAGTTCAAAGGCAAGGGGAAACCACAGTACACCCCCAAGAAGAAATAGTCAGGAAATTCCATCCTAGATCAACCGTGTCCAATCCACACAAAGACGGATGAAGAAGGCAATGTCATATTGCCGAAACATACCACTCGGCAGTGTTGCCTCCTAATCCAAGGATTCGGTGAAGGACAACCGAGTGAGAAAGACACCGAGCAACATGATGAGGACAAGGAGGATACGTTCCCTCAAGTCCATGCAACGTTAATGATTTTTGCTGATGTAGAAAGCAAAAGTGGACTGAAGCTGGTCAACAGGGAGGTAAACATGGCAACCCCATCCACTCCCACGTTCCTCAAGTGGTCACAGACTGCAATCACTTTTGATCAGTCAGACCACCCAGCACACGTACCCACCCCAGGGAGGCAAGCACTGGTCGTTGACCCGGTGGTGGAAGGGGTTAGGCTGCGCAAAGTCCTCATGGATGGCGGCAGCGGCTTGAATATCATGTACGCCGACACTCAAGGGAATGGGCATTCCGATGTCCAGACTTAGCTAGAGCAGTATGCAATTCCATGGAGTCGTCCCATGAAGAAAGGCCAAATCACTCGGCCAGATTGCGTTGGATGTCATTTTCGGCTCTGACAAGAACTTCCACAAAGAGAAGTTAACATTCGAGGTGGTAGACTTCCAGAGTGCATACCATGCCATTCTGGGTCGTCCGGCATACGTACGTTTCATGGCCCATCCATGTTACATATATTTGAAGCTGAAGATGCCTGGTCCCAAAGGCGTGATTACAGTCACAGGCAATCGGCAGTGGCCGAGGAGTGTCTGCAGCAGGGGTCGAGACTTGCAGACCATCAGATGGCTGTACTCGAGTTGGATGAGTACAAGAAGATTGCCGACCCCGCCGACCTGATGCGTTCAAAGAAGCCAGCTTCCGAGTCCGCATTCCAGTAGGCGGGAGACACGAAGAAAGTAAGCGTCCACCCGACGGATGCCACCGCCGCCCCAACAAACATCTCCACCACCCTTGATCCAAAATAGGAAGCCGAGCTCATCCAATTCCTCTGTGAGAACTGGGACATTTTTGCATGGAAGCCTGCTGACATGCCAGGTGTACCCAGGAGTTGGCTAAGCACCAACTGCATGTGGATCCTGCCGCTCGGCCCGTCCGAGAACGCCTGCGTCGGTGCGCCGCGCATAAGAGAAAAGCAATCGGAGAGGAGGTAGCTAAACTTCTGGCAGCCAACTTCATTCGCGAGGTACACCACTCCGAGTGGCTCGCTAATGTTGTCATGGTGCCCAAGAAGGACAAGTCTCTCCGTATGTGCATCGATTTCAAGCACCTTAATAAGGTCTGTCCGAAAGACCACTTCCCGCTCCCCCGCATTGATCAAATCGTTGATTCGACTACGGGTTGCGTGCGCTTATCCTTCCTTGACGCCTATTCGGGCTATCATCAGATCCGTCTGTATGGTCCAGATGAATTAAAAACATCTTTCATCACCCCATTCGGGTGCTTGTGTTACATCATTATGCCATTCGGTTTGAAAAATGCAGGAGCAACTTTTATGCGAATGATCCAAAAATGCCTCCTAGACCAGATTGGTCGAAATGTGGAGGCATATATGGACGATATCGTAGTCAAGTCACGCAAAGGTTCCGACCTGCTGACTGACTTGGCAGAAACATTCGCCAACCTACGTAGGTACGATATCAAGCTCAACCCAGCCAAGTGTTCATTCGGCATTCCGAGCGGGAAGTTACTCGGTTTCTTCGTTTCCGAACGAGGGATCGATGTCAACCCCGAAAAGATCAGGACCATCGTTTGAATGGAGCGACCGGTAAGAGTACATGACGTAAAAAAGCTCACAGGTTGCCTAGCGGCTCTGACCAGGTTTATCGCTCGACTCGGCGAGAAGGCGTTACCTCTGTACCGACTCATGAAGAAGTCGGACACCTTCGAGTGGACAGACGAAGCCCAAACCGCATTCGACGACCTCAAAGCCCTGCTTTCCACCCAGCCAGTTCTTACTGTCCCGCTCAGTAAATAACCCCTTCTTCTGTACATCGCGGCTACAAATCAAGTCGTGAGCACCGTTCTGACAGTCGAACGCGAAGAAGAAGGCAAAGCGTACAAGGTTCAGCGGCCAGTATATTATGTTTCTGAAGTCCTGACTCCTTCCAAGCAGAGGTATCCCCATTATCAGAAGCTTATTTATGGGATCTACATGACTGCAAAGAAGGTGGCTCATTATTTCCAAGACCACTCGGTATCTGTCATATTTGATGCTCCGTTGTCGGAAATTCTCCACAATCGGAATGCATCAGGCCGAGTGGCAAAGTGGGCAATGGAGATGCTATACTGCGACATCAAGTTCAAAGCCAAGAAAGCTATAAAGTCTCAAGCTCTTGCTGACTTCATAGCAGAATGGGTAGAACAACAGCAACCGACTCACATCTACTCGGCTCATTGGACCATGTTCTTCGATGGGTCCAAGATGTTGAATGGGTCCGGCGCCGGCGTAGTGCTCATATCCCCGAAAGGTGATAAACTCAAGTATGTGTTGCAGATCCATTTTGATTCTTCCAACAACGAAGCAGAGTACGAAGCTCTCCTTTACGGGTTGCGCATGGCCATCACACTCGGCGTCCGTTGCCTGATGGTCTATGGCGACTCAGATCTAGTGGTTAATCAAGTAATGAAGGAGTGGGATGTAAGGAACCCCACCATGACTGCATACTGCAACGCAATAAGAAAGCTCGAAAAGAAGTTCGAAGGTCTGGAACTTCACCATGTTCCCCGACTGAAAAAACCAAGCAGCAGATGAATTGGCAAAACTTGGATCCACACGGAGACCTGTCCCGAGTGATGTCTGCCTCGAGCACCTACACCTCCCCTCGGTAAAAGAAGATTCTTTTACAGAGGAACCGGTGCAACCGAAGAGCTCAACAGATCAGACTGAAGTCGAGGTTCCCGCTGTGGTTGACCTGATCATGGAAATTCTGGCTGTCATTCCCGAATGGACTGTGCCATTCATTGCGTACATCCTGAGGCAAGAGTTGCCGGAAGACAAGGTCCAAGCTAGGCAGATCGTTCGCAGATCGAAGTCCTTCACCGTCGTTGATGACCAGTTATACAGAGAAAGTGTTTCAGGCGTCCTTCAACGGTGTATCTCTCCTGAGGAGGGTCGGTTAATTTTGGAAGAAATTCACTCGGGAACCTGCGGCCATCATGCCTCCTCAAGGGCAATCGTCGCCAAAGCATTCAGAGCTGGTTTCTTCTGGTTGCAGGCGAATGAAATGGCAAAAGATATAGTCGACCATTGCGAAGGTTGTCAGTTCTATTCAACCAGTCCCACAAGCCAACGTCCGCGCTGAAGACAATTCCCCTTTCTTGGCCATTCGCCGTGTGGGGATTAGATACAGTCGGACCATTCAGAACAGGCCAAGGAGGATTCACCCATCTGCTGGTAGCAGTCGACAAGTTTACCAAGTGGATTGAAGCCAAGCCAATCAAGAAGCTTGATGCCCTTACGACCATCAAATTTATCAGAGACATCATTGCCAGATACGGGGTTCCACACAGCATAATCACCGACAATGGCACAAATTTTAACTCGGACGAGTTCAAAGGTTTTTGCGCAGGCCAAGGTATCCGAGTGGATTTTGCATCCATTGCGCACCCCCAAACAAATGGACAAGCGGAGCGGGCGAATGGACTCATTCTTCAAGGGTTGAAGCCTCGACTCCTGTGGGAAGTTGGGCATGCCGCCGGCGCATGGGTCACTGAGCTGCCTTCGGTGCTGTGGGGCCTCCGAACAACTCCGAATAGATCGATAGGACGATCCTCGTTTTTCCTCGTTTATGGAGCAGAGGCAGTCCTTCCGAGTGACTTTCTTCACAACTCTCCACGAGTCGAATTCTTCTCCGAAGCCGAAGCAGAGCAAGCCAAGCAAGACGGAGTAGACCTTTTAGAAGAGGAGCGCGAGATGGCATTGATCCGTTCAACAATTTATCAACAAGATCTGCGGCGATTTCATGCGCGGCACGTCAGGAGCCGCACGTTCCAAGCAGGCGACCTGGTGCTCCGAGTGGATCAACAGAGACCACACAAGTTGGCTCCCGTCTGGGAAGGACCGTTCATCATTTCTAAGGTGCTATAACAACGGAGCGTATCGACTCTACAACCTCGACAGGGAGACGGACGAGCGGCGAGCATGGAATGGAGATCTACTGAAGAGCTTCTACACAGAACCGCCGACAGAGACAATGTAAAGAATAAATGTCATCGAAGTAATACAAAGCGGATTAATTTCTTGCCGATTCAAAATTCTTCCGCGTTTGCAGACTACGGTCTAAAAAACCAACTCCAAGTGTGCACCAAAAGTCACACTCGGGGACTTAGCTGCGACCCAGAGTCGCCTAAGTAAACAACTTGCTCCGAGTGTGCACCAAAAGTCACACTCGGAGACTTAGCTGCGGCCCAGAGTCGCCTAAGTAAACAACTCGCTCCGAGTGTGCACCAAAAGTCACACTCGAGGACTTAGTTGCGACCCAGAGTCGCCTAAGTAAACAACTCGCTCCGAGTGTGCACTAAAAGTCACACTCGGAGACTTAGCTGCGACCCAGAGTCGCCTAAGTAAACAACTCGCTCGGAGTGTGCACCAAAAGTCACACTCGGGGACTTAGCTGCGGCCCAGAGTCGCCTAAGTAAACAACTTGCTCCGAGTGTGCACCAAAAGTCACACTCGGGGACTTAGCTGCGACTCAGAGTCGCCTAAGTAAACAACTCGCTCCGAGTGTGCACCAAAAGTCACACTCGGAGACTTAGCTGCGACCCAGAGTCGCCTAAGTAAACAACTCGCTCCGAGTGTGCACCAAAAGTCACACTCGGGGACTTAGCTGCGACCTAGAGTCGCCTAAGTAAACAACTTGCTCTGAGTGTGCACCGAAAGTCACACTCGGAGACTTAGCTGCGATCCAGAGTCGCCTAAGTAAAAACTAACTCCGAGTGTGCACCCAAAGTCACACTCGGGGACTTAGCTGTGACTCAGAGTCGCCTAAGTAAACAACTTGCTCCGAGTGTGCATTTCAAGTCACACTCAAGGACTTAGCTGCGAACCAGAGTTGCCTAAGTAAAGAGCTTCCTCCGAGTGGGCACACAAGTTACACTCGGAGGCTTAGCTGAGTCGCCTAAACAAAAACCACGAGCAAAACTCGTGTCAAAAAAAAAAACTCAGCAAAAGAAGAGCAAAAGATCCGGTTCGAATTCAAATTGAGTTCAACGATCAGTTGGCTCGGTGTGAATCAAGTTTATCCACACTGAGCCACGAATGTACCGGCCAATGGCAGTGGCCAAAGTTTAATACAAACTCCACTCGGCATACCGAGGTAAATGTGCGTTCAGCATAAAGTCAATCAAGCATCGCCAAGGCTGGCAGGCTCCACGAAGGTGTCGAGGTCGATTCCATCCGCAATCCGAGTGCCCGTGTAGAGGAAGGTCTCCATGAAGTCTTCAAATCGAAGCTTCTTGGTGTTGGCGACCTGCAACGTCTTCAGCTTGTCTTCACGGGCTTCCTTACAATGCACTCGGACCAGAGACAGCGCCACGTCCGCGCCACACCGAGCGACAGACTTCTTCCATGCCTGCACTCTGCTTGGAACATCCTCCAGTCGAGTCATCAACCCCTCTATCTCATTCCGGGAGTCATCTTCAGGCCACAACTCTTTGTCAATTCGGCCGACAACTTCTCTCAGGCGACCAATGAAAGGACCCACCTTGTTAAGGCGGGAATTCAGTCGGAACATGTCCCGGTTAGCTTCATCACCGAGTGGACCATTCGGTTGCCCAAGCGACCGTTCAATTTCAGCGGTTTCGGCTTCAGCATCTCGATAGAAATCTGCAAAGAAAAGACAGGGAGAAAATAAGCGCGGAGTGAACTCCGAAGTCAAAGAGCACTCGGCAAGCAACTTACCACCAAGCAGTGCGACCATCTTCTTCGCCCAGTCGCCGACGTAGTTCTCCTGCGCTTTGCACTGAGCGTTCATTAACTTCAGCTGGCCCTGGTGGGGAACGTCGCATGGGAAACAAAAATTTTCCTACGCGCACGAAGACCTATCATGGTGATGTCCATCTACGAGAGGGGATGAGTGATCTATGTACCCTTGTAGACCGTACAGCAGAAGCGTTAGAGAACGCGGTTGATGTAGTGGAACGTCCTCACGTCCCTCGATCCGCCCCGCGAACAATCCCGCGATCAGTCCCACGATCTAGTACCGAACGGACGGCACCTCCGCGTTCAGCACACGTACAGCTCGACGATGATCTCGGCCTTCTTGATCCAGCAAGAGAGACAAAGAGGTAGAAGAGTTCTCCGGCAGCATGACGGCGCTCCGGAGGTTGGTGATGACCTTGTCTCAGCAGGGCTCCGCCCGAGCTCCGCAGAAACGCGATCTAGAGGAAAAACCGTGGAGGTATGGGGTCGGACTGCCGTGGAAAAGTCGTCTCAAATCAGCCCTAAAACCTCCGTATATATAGGTGGGAGGGAGGGGGCCTTGCCTTGGGGCTCAAGGAGCCCCAAGGGGGTCGGCCGAGTCCAAGGGGGAGGACTCTCCCCCCCCCCCCCCCCAAACCGAGTTGGACTAGGTTTGGTGGGAGGGAGTCCCCCTTCCTTCCCACCTCCTCCTTTTTTTTCTCTCTTGATTTTCTTCTCCTTGGCGCATAGGGAACTTGTGGGCTGTCTCACCAGCCCACTAAGGGCTGGTGTGTCTCCCCCAAGGCCTATGGGCTTCCCCGGGGTGGGTTGCCCCCCCGGTGAACTCCCGGAACCCATTCGTCATTCCCGGCACATTCCCGGTAACTCCGAAAACCTTCCGGTAATCAAATGAGGTCATCCTATATATCAATCTTCGTTTCCGGACCATTCCGGAAACCCTCGTGACGTCCGTGATCTCATCCGGGACTCCGAACAACATTCGGTAACCAACCATATAACTCAAATACGCATAAAACAACGTCGAACCTTAAGGGTGCAGACCCTGCGGGTTCGAGAACTATGTAGACATGACCCGAGAGACTCCTCGGTCAATATCCAATAGCGGGACCTGGATGCCCATATTGGATCCTACATATTCTACGAAGATCTTATCGTTTGAACCTCAGTGCCAAGGATTCGTATAATCCCGTATGTCATTCCCTTTGTCCTTCGGTATGTTACTTGCCCGAGATTCGATCGTCAGTATCCGCATACCTATTTCAATCTCGTTTGTCAGCAAGTCTCTTTACTCGTTCCGTAATACAAGATCCCGCAACTTACACTAAGTTACATTGCTTGCAAGGCTTGTGTGTGATGTTGTATTACCGAGTGGGCCCCGAGATACCTCTCCGTCACACGGAGTGACAAATCTCAGTCTTGATCCATACTAACTCAACTAACACCTTCGGAGATACCTGTAGAGCATCTTTATAGTCACCCAGTTACGTTGCGACGTTTGATACACACAAAGCATTCCTCCGGTGTCAGTGAGTTATATGATCTCATGGTCATAGGAATAAATACTTGACACGCAGAAAACAGTAGCAACAAAATGACACGATCAACATGCTACGTCTATTAGTTTGGGTCTAGTCCATCACGTGATTCTCCCAATGACGTGATCCAGTTATCAAGCAACAACACCTTGTTCATAATCAGAAGACACTGACTATTATCGATCAACTGGCTAGCCAACTAGAGGCATGCTAGGGACGGTGTTTTGTCTATGTATCCACACATGTAAATGAGTCTTCATTCAATACAATTATAGCATGGATAATAAACTATTATCATGATACAGGAATTATAATAATAACTATATTTATTATTGCCTCTAGGGCATAATTCCAACAGGCCCATCCATTCAGATCTCTCTTTCTTCATTTTTTCTACCTTGGCTAGCAGTGCCTTGTTAGTCCCCCGAGATTCCTCCAAAGATACTTCTCGTTCAGCGAGAGCCTTCTTCCTGCCAGCCAGATCATTCGCAGCTACCTCCAAGTCGGCAGCAAGTTGAGTCTTCTTAGCCTTCAGAGCATTATAGGCCGATCCCATTTCACAAGTCTTCTGTCAAAGAGACACAAAAGGAGGATCAGCCAGGTTCAACAAGGAAAAAGTTTCGACAGATTCTTCAGACCCCTGCCGATGCAAGCAATCGACAGTGGTCTCGGGGACTACACCCAGTGGGTTCACTTAGAGTGACCCCACTGGCATGAAGCTCGAACAGGTCGGTCCCATTGAGCTCCATAGCAAACCAACAACACTATGAGATTACTATTACTCGATCAGAGTAACACTACTCTCGGGGACTACACCCAGTGGGTGCACTCGGCGTGCCCCCACTAGTACCATTCGGGCAGATCAACTCTGATCTGTAGAGATTATGGAAAATACATATAAAGACAACTGCTGGTGCAAGCACTCGGCAGAAGTCTTGGGGACTACACCCACTGGGTTCACTCCGAGTGAACCCACTGGAAAATTAACCTACTGTATCCGAGTATCTCGCCAAAACCCCCAGTGGGCACCAAGAGAAATGTAAACACTTACTAGCGCACTTACTCGGATATCATCCCGAAGCTCCAAGCTCTTCTTGTATAGGGACGCAACGGAGTCATATGCTCCCTTGGCTTCGCCCACCATCAGCTCCACTTGTACCATGGCGTCCTTGGCAGCTCCTACTTGATCTTCCGGGAGGCGTCGGGCATCATATTGAACAGTCAACGGACCCGGCGTGGCAGAAGGCGCCCTAGATATCCTAAGCTCCCTGGGCATCCCGAGCTCTGCTCCAGTCGGTTCCGCCGTGAAGACCACCGTCTCAGTCGGCGGCACGCTCATGGCGGGGTTGGCAGTAGGTTGGATAACCCCAAGGACAGGTGCGAAAGCTGGTTCCGACCTCCTTTGGTCGTCGTCGTCCAGATGGATCACCTCCGAAGGAAGCCCGACTGAACAAAATAAAAATACAGAAAAAGATCAAGATCAAAGACATCACTTGCGAAACGGTAATACAACTCTCGGAGTCGTGACAACGTACCTTGCTGGGACGTGGCGGCGTTATCAGTGTCCATGGGATCGTCACCCTTACGCGGCAGAGAGGTGGCGGAGGTAGCAGCTTTGTTGAGTGAAATCCATTCGACGGGTAAACATGAATTCCCAAAAAGAAGAGTCCAATCGGATACTGAAGGAAGATGGAAGAGCAAAGATACTTACGCTGAGGCGACCGAAACAATGATCCTCATCCGGGGCAAAGCATTCCGAGGTTTAGACCCGCTGGGTTTAGCCACCTTGGACGGCTGATCCACGGGCTCGGCAGAAGAATCCCTGGTTCTCTTCACACTCTGAGCACTCGGGGCCACGGGAGGAGCCGGCGGAACAACGGGGTCATGACGGTGCTTGGTTCGGTGTTCTGGTGGTGAGGGTGACGAGCTCTGCTCTTCACTCTCCTCCTCCTCCTCTTCTGTTTCCTCCTCCGTCTCCCTACTGTCAGAGACGTACTCGGCACTACCCGCGCTACCCTCCATGTTGCCTTCTTCTTCCTCGACCGGATTCCCATTTGAGACTACAGAATGCCAGTTCGTCCACTCCTGCACAAAACACAGTCGGCAACGTCAGTCAGCGAGACAAGAAAAGCAATAAAACTCAGAAGGTTAAAAGCACTCGACAACGTGTGCTCACCTCATTCGGAGGAGGATTTTGGGCGCGGAAGGCCTTCACCCGCCGAGCTCCCACGGGGTTATCACATGTGCCCGTGATGCTGCGGACCCACGCACCCAGGGTCTCCTCGCTCACGTCTTCAGGATGGGACCGAGTGGTATCCGAAGGCCCCGTGTAATGCCACATTGTGTGGTCTCGGGCCTGGAGCGGCTGGATGCGTCGACCCAGAAAAGTCTCCAACAGGTCCATGCCGGTGACTCCCTTCCGGACGACGGCTATCAGCGCGTCGATCAAAGGCTGGATCTGGGTTTTTTCTCCCTTAGAGAGCGCTAGCTTCCTGGGAGGGCCCGGACGGTCTAAACTGAAGGGTGGTAATCCACTCGAAGCATTCGGGCAGGCAATGTCCTGGCAATAGAACCAGGACGATTGCCAGTTCCTAACTGACTCGGATAGCTGAAGGGAGGGATAACTAATTTTCGTTTTCTTCTCAAATCCTAAACCCCCGCAGAGCTGGAGGATGTGTGTCTTATCATCGGACTGGCTAAGCTTCTTAACCGTTTGAGATCTAGCGGAGAAAACATATTTGAAGAGACCCCAGTGGGGAGGACATCCTATGAAGCACTCGCAGAGGGTGATGAATGCGGAAAGATGAGCTATCGCATTCGGCGGAAAGTGATGGAGCTGCACCCCGAAGTAATTCATGATACCTCGGAAGAAAGGATGGGGAGGCAGGGAGAAACCTCTGGCCACGTGGCTGAGCAGCAGAACGCGCTCCCCCTCCTTCGGCGCCGGCTCCATCTCGCCTTCCGGCAGCCTCCAAGACTTATTGACGACCATGCCGTGCTCCACCAGCTCCAGCACGTCGGTCTCCCTCACCGTGGAGGGGAGGAAGTCCCCCTGGATCCAGCCCACCGGCAACGCTCGCTGCCGCCGCTGAGTGGAGGTCGTCCCCTTCTTCTTCTTCTTCACCTCGAGCTTGCTGGTCTGCCCCTTCGTCATGGCGAGGGCGACGGATCCGCGGAGGAGGAGGGGAAGGAGGTGGCTAGAGATGTGCAGGGAGTTTGGGGAGGGAGATCCATGGGAGGAAGACGAGCAACGCGACAGGAAGGTCCGCCGGGAAGGCTTTAATAGGCCTCCGACCGAGTCACTTACAAGTGGGCCCAAGATCTTATCCTCCCAACCGGCTGCGGAAAGATTAGTGGAGAAGATCGCGGCGCGGTAATCGAGGAGGCGAAATCTACTCGATGGCGATGACGTCAACCCCGCAGAGCGCGTGGCAACCGAAATTTGAGAATCCCAGAAAATCCGGCGCTGTCAGTATGACTGGTCACGTCGAAAGATTCCGCGGAAGCAATCGGTCCCTCACGGTTAGTTTCGCTTGCATATTCACTCGGATCACTAGCCACAAAGATAAAATGGATCGAGGCAGACAACGCTAAAGATCACCTCAATGCCAGTCGGCTCCAAACTCCGGACATCACTTCATCGTTCCAGCCCCGATCCATTCGGGCACTAATGATGGGGTTATAGTCCCAGGGTAGGGTCATAGGTCTGCCCTATGGGTCCTACCCAAGGACTACCCTTCATAAGGGACAAGGCCCTTAGACAGTTCCGACTGAACTAAGGACATCCCCATCATCGAGTCGGCGACGATCCACTCGGAGCATATCTAACGTACCGACTGGAATCCACTCTGTACATCGTAACCTCCGAGGAGGGCAACGGTCATACGTTTTCATACACCATAACTAGCATTTAAGGCTTACGTTACCACTAACGCCAACGTTTACTCGCCACTACTCCACCCCTGTCCACCGGACCATTATGAAGGGCAGCGCACTCTATATAAGCCGTCCTTCGCCACTGGTACAGGGGTTGACACTTGCTGTAATCCCTTAATACACTCGACACAAAGCTCCCAAGAGCACTAAGACGTAGGACTTTTACCTCCACCGTAGAGGGGCCTGAACTCATACATCCTCGCCGTAGCTAAGGCTCTGCCCATATACTTTCGTACCCCGTACTTCTACTGTCAGACTTATACCCACGACATCCGTATTGTATTGGGAAGCTTTTGCAAGGTTGTGGAAGGCTCCACAGGGTTTCGGAGGAGTCCGGAAGGGAAAACCCTATTTGACACTCTTTGCGTCAAATAGGCGGGCAAACGCACACGAGGTGCGAGCGAGCGACGGGGTTTGGGCTAGCCCGTTAGCACTTTGACCGATCCCAGTTTTGGGAACCTTCTAGAGGTTTCCAGCCGGGTTTTGCCGGTTTTGGAAACTTTCTAGAAGATTCCGTGTTTTTTTTCCTGTTTCTGTTTAAAAAATGTTGTCGATTTTGAAAAAATGTTTCGGAGTTTGAAAAAATGTTCTGGAGTTCAAAATAATGTTACGGAATTTGAAAACATGTTCTGGAAATTTTATAAAAATGTTTCGAAATTTTAAAAAACGTTCCCGTTTGTCGCAAAATGTTTGCAAAATTTAAAAAGTGTTGATATTTAGATTTTTTAGTAGTTCTAAAAAATGTTCACAATTTGTTCAAAATTCGGAAAAAAATTATGTTTTTAAAATTTGTGCACAATTTTATTGTCTTTAGCATTACACAGGTGTGATTCTTCTATTGTAGTTGAGATGGACTCACTCATTGGAGTAGAGTAGGTCCACGCACGGGATCTGGATAGATCGGTATACTCTTCCCTCGTCCACGAAATTAAACACATTCCCTCTCTTTGTGAAAGTTGAACTACTCATTTAAGGCGAATTTAAAATAATGTTAGTGATCTTTTGGCAACTTAGCTAGATTAGAGAGTAGAACCGTGACGTGGATTGGTTCAGGTCCTTCAAGTTCATTAGAACAAAAGCTGGTAGATTGAAGGACATTATTACCAAAAATACACGTAAAACTTGGGTCTAGGCGCATCTAAATTGATATTTTTTTATAAAATTAATTAAATATTTTCAAAACTTTGTGGCCAAACACATGGTCTAAATCATATTCATATTAGAAGTTTCGGGACAAAACGATTTACACCGCATTTCAAACAAAATACTCCCTCCGTTCCTAAATATAAGACCTTGTAGAGATTGCACTATGGACTACATACGGATGTATATAGACATATTTTAAAGTGTAAATTCACTCATTTTGCTCCGTATGTAGTCTATAATGAAATCTCTACAAGGTCTTATATTTAGGAACGGAGGGAATACAACATAATCAACACTATATGAATACCATTGTTTGTTTTTCGTAGCTGCACTTTTGTTTTTTCACTCAGAATTCAACATAGCTCATTTTGTCCCAAAACTGTAAACACGAGTACTAGACTTGTCGCAAAAAGGTTGGATTTGCTTATTTCGAGGAGTAATACACTCTTTGGTCAAAGAAAAATGGCGTTGTTTTTCTGGATGGCAGGGAGCAATTTTTTCATCAAGAAAAAAAACACATCGTCGAGCGAAGTCGGAATCTGGAAAAAGAACGATCACGGATGAAACAAGAAAAGGGCACATTTCGGTTAAAGGCACGAAAAGAGCATTATATGGTCGGGGTCAGGACTCAGGACCGGGAAGCCTGAAAATGAGAAGAAACAGGCAAAATAAGGGCTTCTAGATGCCATCATATGGACGAGAGGGAACATACTTGAGTTGGAGCACGTCAAGATCACATAGAGTGGTATTGGTACCGCCGAGAGAAGAAAAAAAAGGTGCACGTGGGAACGCATTTCGCTGGCATGGGAAGCCCAGCTCCTGCTCGATCGAGCTGAACACCGGGACCACTTCCCAGTAGCACAGTAGTATTATCTTACACCTATCTCCTGTCGTACACTGATTTTTTCTTTGGTATAAGTTGTACTGCAATACTAGTTAGTTCTAGTTGTAGTACAACCAAAGCAGCATTACAATACCCACGCCAAAAAATTAACAAGCTTTCTTTGTCAGACGGAGTCCGTGCAAAGATACCGTGAAGTACTGACAGTGCAGCGCAGTGTAACAGGGGATTAACAAATACCCCCCGCAGTGCAGTCTCCCAGTGAATCACATGGATCATTAATTGATGGATGGATGAACATGAACCTTGGCACCATCTGATCTGATGGACGGATCTCGCCACCTTCGGCCAACTACGTACGTAGGAGTACCTGCATACGTGCTACGACAGTAATCGGTTTTCGCGCGCACGGTTGGAGGCGTACTTGCAAAAATAGTGTATCGACTAGAGCATTTGCCATTTGCATGGCGCATGGAGTATGATCGATACAGCAGAACCCTCTGCGTGCGCTATAGGAGCGGCGTGCATCGGCGCATCCGGGCCGTCGAATTAGAATCTGATGCTCCAGTTGGATTGCTACCGAATTTAGGGTGTGTTTGGTTACTGTCATCAAGTGGAATGTAACAGGTCCATTCCGTTTCCGAAGGTCGTTCTCGTATTTAGTTGGGTAGAGGAATCGGAACCAACTGATTCTCCGGAACGGCATATTCCCCCAAGATCTGGAATACACTGGTACCTTCAAATCAGAGGAACCACGCGGAACCGAGCAGGTGCGGCTCCCTCTCCCTCTCTGACACCGCCCTCTCCCTTTCCATCTCCGGCGCCACCTCTCCGGCGCCGCCCTCTCCCTCTCCCTCTCCGGCGCCGCCCTCTCCCTCTCCCTTTGCGGCGGCTCGAGGAGCAGGTGCGCGGCGGCCCGAGCAGGTGCGCCGCCCTCTCCCTTTCCATCTCCGGCGCCACCTCTCCGACGCCGCCCTCTCCCTCTTCCTCTCCGACACCGCCCTCTCCCTCTCCCTCTGCGGCGGCTCGAGGAGCAGGTGTGGCGGCGGCGACGGACCGAGCAGGTGCGACGGCGGTGGCCGGCCCGTTCCATCTATTGTTTCAACCAAACATAGGAATGCAACCTGATGAAATGAAATGTCATGGAATCATTCCATCACGTTTCACCTCGTTCTTCAACCAAACACACCCTGCGGAACTCGACACCTGCTACGTGCATGATCACGGGCGGCTCGCTGGATCAGGCAGGCGCTCCGGCTCCGCACATGCACAAAACAAAAGGCGTGCCATGTCATGTGTGTGCATAGGGAGGGAGGCAAGGCGACGGACATGATTGGCCAGATCGGTTAGGGAGGGAGTCGCCATCGCAGCCTCCGCTAGTTTAATCGCGCCCCCGGCCCCAAAACGTCGCCCTCCTCGCTCCGGCCCTCCTCCCACACGCAACAGCGAGGGAGAGCGAGAGCGCGATCCAATCCAGAACCGGGCCGGAGGAGAAACGATAAACAAACATGCGAAAACGCTGCGCGCACAGCCCATTCATGCATGCGTACAGATACAGATACAGTAGTAGTACGCGCACCCGCCCGGCCCGGATGGATGGCAACATCGTGCGCATAAACAAAAGAAAAAGCGCGTCCGTCCACCAGCGCATACGCACGCACATATACAAACGCGCACGTAGCAGGGCCAGGGCGGGGCGGATCATTGAAAGCTGCACCCATCCGTTCCCATTTGCTCGCCACCATCCCCCCATCCATCCATCCATCACTCGACCCTGTACCAGGCTACCACCAGTACTACTATACTCCCCTCCGCCCCTCCCTCCCTCCCTCGTCCTGCCTGGTACTAGTAGTAGTACGCATCGTTGCGGTGGGCAGTGATCATCATCAAAGCCCAGCCCACAGATATATACGCTTTCGGAAAGAAAGTGGGGGTTGGTTTCGCTCTGAGCTTTTTATCCGGAGCCAGCCAGCCAGCCGCCGGGCCGGGACTTCTGTTAGGCGCCCAGGGGCTAGATACACAGACACCTCCGTCCGTCCGTATCCGAATCCGCCGGGGCCGGGCGTGGATACCTAGGCGGCAGGACTGAGCCATCGATGTCGGACTGCAGCACCGGCACGGACTCGCCGCGGGCGGACTCCGTCGACGAGCAGCCGCCCGCCGACGCCGAGTCGCCCGGCGGAGGCCAGAGCAAGCGCGACCACCCCTCGCCGTCGTCCCCGCTCCCGCCGCCAAAGCGCAGGTACATACATACACGCACATCTCCATCCATCCATCCATGGAACCAGCCGAATCTCGAATCAGCGGGCGGAGGATTGATTTGAGTACTGTATGTCTGTTTTGCGATTGGTTGATTGCAGCCGGAGATCTGTGGAGAAGAGGGTGGTGTCGGTGCCGATTGCCGAGTGCGGCGAGCGGGCCAAGACCAACGGCGAGGGCCCGCCGCCGCCGGACTCGTGGGCGTGGCG
Source organism: Hordeum vulgare subsp. vulgare (assembly GCF_904849725.1). NCBI lineage: Eukaryota > Viridiplantae > Streptophyta > Magnoliopsida > Poales > Poaceae > Hordeum > Hordeum vulgare. The sequence continues at coordinate 486,811,964 of NC_058520.1, read as the reverse complement.
CAAGTACGGCCAGAAGCCCATCAAGGGATCCCCCTACCCGCGGTAAGTACGCCCACCAACCATACATAGATACTACTACAGCCTGCCCTTGCATGCAGCAGGACAGGCTGGTAATTAAATCGTCAGTTACTACCACTCTACTGAGTAAGCAGTAGGCTCGTCTGATTCCTGTGGATTGCCGTCGCGTCTTGTGTTCAGGGGGTACTACCGCTGCAGCAGCTCCAAGGGGTGCCCGGCGAGGAAGCAGGTGGAGCGCAGCCGCACCGACCCCACCGTGCTGCTCGTCACCTACTCCTACGATCACAACCACCCGTGGCCGGCGCCCAAGGCCGGCTGCCACCCGACCAAGTCCTCCTCCCACCGGCTGGTGGACCCCAAGCCCGAGCCCGGCACGCCGGTCGACTGCCAGCCGGAGCACGGGCCCGAAGCGCCGGAGCAAGGGCAGGAAGAGGAGCATGAGCAGAAGCCTGTCATCGGTCTGGCCGACGCCGCGGCGATCACGCCGGTGACCGCGGCGGCCGAGGAGGAGGAGGAGAGCTTCGACTTCGGGTGGTTCGAGCAGTACCCGACGTGGCCCCGGACGGCGCTGTACGTGCCGGCGTTCGACGTGGCGCCGCCGGAGGACTGGGAGCGGGAGCTGCAGGGGGAGGACGCGCTCTTCGCGGGGCTCGGCGAGCTCCCGGAGTGCGCCATCGTGTTCGGCCGCCGGCGCGAGCTCGCCCTGCCGGCCACCGCGCCCTGCTCCTGACCACCGTCGCGCCACCCCCCGTCCGATCCCGTTTTTCCCCCTTTCTTCTTCTTTTCCCGTTCTCCGGCCGTAGTTTTACCCCGGAGTAATTTGGAGGTGTAGTACATAGCTTTGGATCAGATCAAAAGGATTTCGCTGTTCAAAGTGCGGGTGGCTTTTTCCTCTTATTTTTACCCCCCTCGGTTCCGTCGCGCTCGCCGTGTCCAAGGCGCCACTCCGGGAGCAGTTCCGGTCACGATACATATGATTCCGGCGAAAAGCAGCCAAAGGTTGGCATTTTCAGGCCTTCTCCTCGTCATCCGTGACGCGCAGCGCAGCGCAGATAGACACGTCGCGCCCATCGTGGTTGAGTAGGTTGCAACGCATCGCACGGCCACGCCATGGTGGGCGCAGCATGCCTCGGCCCCCGGCGCAGAGGCTGGCGGCAAGTGGCGGCGAACTGGGCAAGTGGCGCGGGATGGTGGTGGTTGGGGGGAAGCGCACGAGGCCGCCACATGCCGGCCTCGCCACGCGGATCCACCCGCGGTGTGCGTGCTGTGCCGCGCCATCCTTGCCGGCCACGGCCGGCTTGGTAGTAAAATTTGGTGCCTGGCGCGGGCCGGCGGAGCAGATGCAGGCGGGCGGATCCACCAATCCCCGGGAAATTTGCGCGCCGGGCCGGGTCGCGTACGCTGTCCCGAGTGCGATGTCTTGAATTGGGTCTCTATCCCTGCACCGTATTCGCGCCCTGTCGCCGTCGGGCCCTGCCCGGTCGTGATATTTTTGGGAGGGGAATCTGCCTACAACCAGACAAGCAAATTATTGGCATGATGAGAAGATCGAGCCAACGCGACTGACCGATCCATCCACCCATCCACGTAGGAAAAAGCGAAATGAGTATACTCCTCCTGCTCAAAGCGAATCCTTGGCTTCTCCGGTTCATTTCCAGGAGCTGGGAACCGATCCGATGGATCGGATCGATGGTGGGTAGATTCGCGTCCTCGTCCGTTTAGCACCACGAAGGACGATTAACTATCTTATCCTACGAGTTAGGAAACACACCTACAGGTAATAACTCTCCATCACAGCATCATCGCAGCAGAGATTCTCCCACCCGCGTCTCCCTTTTGTTTAAAGGGGGGAAGAAGCTCCAACGAATGAACTCTCCATCACATGCTTGTTGATCCACGTTCCACGGCATTAATTCCAACGAAGCACGCCACTATACGTTGGGATTAGCTGTTGAATGATTCTGTGTCAGCAATCCAGGATTATCATGTCTTGGTAAAAAGAAAAACTTACCACATAAGTATACTAAGAAAAAACTGACATAAGTACTCGCTCTGTATCGCAGTACTTGTCGTTGGAGAAATCTAGTCTAGTTCTTTTCAATAACAAGTACTATTTAAGAACAGAGAGAAAGTATGATTTTACTTGGATGCTAAGAGACAGAGAGAGGGACAAAGGATGAAAAGTGCATGAGGACATAGACGGGGGGAGCGGACTAGCAGCTAGCAATCGTAGAAAAACGCCACATCCAGCCAAGTTTGCGTTCGGCGGATCGAACGTATGACGTTGCTTCGCTTCCTGTTTGGAGTCATTATCCATCCTTAGCTGAAGAATCAACTCGGTAAGAGAGAACAAATTGGAAGCTGTTCTCACTGACGTGAGCGGCGAAAAAATCCTGATACTGAAAACCCAGGCGCCTGACCTGGCCATCGGGCCTGAAAACTGGGCCTGACCCCGCAAATGCCCGACGTGGCCTAGTTGGCCTGGTCTACCATGGCCAGCTAAAGAAAAAAAAATCGCTCAAAAAAAAAAAGGTAAAGAAAAAAAACCTTACCAAAGTAAGAGCTCCCAGCTGTGCAGGCCTGTTTTCCTCAATAACAACAAAAACTGGCAGGCCTCTTTTGCTAATTATACGAGACCCCCGCTTCGAAACACGCTACTTCTCAGAAAACAAAAACTTAGAAACATGCACACTAAAATGTTCAGAAATACATATGATATTTCTTACACGATTGATATCTACCATTTCACTGGTTCAGAGTCGAATAATAGCTCAAGGAAGAAAAACAGCAAATTAAACTATCACCTCCGTATCAAAATATCAGACGTTTTGATAGGCATCAGTCAAATTTAAATCTGATTTTTAATACTGCTGCGTAAGTTTAAGGTTGTGTTTGGTTGAGCTTTTGAAGCTGGCTTTTAGCTTTTGGAAGCTATAAGCTAACCAAAGGATGAAATTGTGAAGTTGCTTCTTCAAAAGTTACAACTTTTTTGTAGTGTATTTCTCGCAACCGGTGCACCTCTAACTTCATCATGTTGTTTTTAGATGTCCCCTTCAAACTACAATGTATTTACTCATCATGCCATTCCCAAGACATTCCCCTTCGCTCTTTTTTTTCTCATAGCATCACAGGAAATGGACCAAACGCTCGCGTCTTGCTCGATCTGTGCGACTCGGGAGCCTAGGGTTTGCCAGCCGGCCGCTGGCTGCCGCCGCCACCCGCCGACCGCTGCCACTTCTGCCCGTGCTTCCGCGGCTCACTTCGTTCACCCTCCTCCCTCTTCCCCCTCACCCCGTGGTGGTGGCCGGCCGATGGTCCGACGACTTCGACGCTGACCGGTTGACGGTCCGATGTCGGAGAACCGGTCATTCTCCTCCATACTCCTACCTCCATCCTCCCTTCTCCCTCCCTTTGCCCCCTATGGTGCAGGTCAGGTCGTCCCGTGCCTCGTGAATCTGGGGTCCATGAGGGACGGGGCAGGCCCGACCGTCCAGCGACGCCAGCGTTGGTGCTGGTGAACTGGGACTCCTTCCTCCTCTCCCCTTCGCTCTTTTTTTCTCACAGCATCAAGGGTCTCTTTTTTTCTCACAGCATCAAGGGAAATGGACCAAACGGTCGCGTCTTGCTCGACCTGTGCGACTCGGGAGCTTAGGGTTGGCCAGCCGGTCGCCGGCTGCCGTCGCCGCCGCTTCCGCCCTGCTTCCGCGGCTCACTCCGTTCTCCCTCCTCCCTCTTCCCTCTGCCCCCTCATCCTGTGGCGGTTGTCGGTCGATGGTCCGACGACTTCGATGGTGACCGGTCGACGGTCCGATGTCGGAGAACCGGTCATTCTCCTCCATACTCCTACCTCCCTCCTCCCTCCCTTTGCCCCCTATGGTGCAAGCCATGCCATCCCGTGTCTCCTGAATCTGGAGTCCATGAGGGACGAGGCAGGCCCGGTCGTCCAGCGTCGACGCGCTGGTGAACTGGGACTCCTTCCTCCTCTCCCCTCCCTCCACCCTCCATCACTCATCCCTATCCATCCTCTTCCAAAAATTTCTCTCTTTTCATGGATACTATTCACAGTAGGGTCAATATCTATTTATATGTAATATGCAACATGAAAGTATAATTGTTGAATTCATGTGTTAGCTCTGAATTCATATATGAACATAAAAATATTGACTCCCAACTCAGGATCATTACAGACAATTCACAGTCAAATCTACAGTTTCACGGTTGTATCAGTCAAACAGCTTTCAACTTGTCCACAGCTGAAACTCACAGCTTCCCACAACTTTTACAGAATCTGCAACTCAATCAAACACAGCTTAAGTTTGAACAGACACCAATTGCAAATGAATGACGATGCTCACCAATGGGCCACTGCTAGTGATGGAAATGTTCAATTTTGCGTGTTCAGTTCCGAGGTCCTTTTTAGTGTGTTTTCTGTACTTATGCAGGATTCTTAGCCTGCTGGTACTTTCTACTCCCTCCGTTTCTAAATATAAGTCTTTTTAGAGATTTCTCTAGAGGACTACATATGAAACAAAATGAGTAAATTTATACTCTAAAGTATGTTTATATACATTCATATGTAGTCACCTAATGAAATTTCGAAAAAGACTAATATTTAGAAACGGAGGGAGTATTTTTATCTTACTAACATGCAGTATTCCTACATGATTCCAATAAAAATAAACAGTGAGATATTGCTCAGATCCTACTGTAAACAAATTACTTGCAGAATATCATAATCAATCTGACATACCAGTTTCAGGTGAAAGCTGAACCAACCTAACCATCACCATAACCGCAGCAAAATGAGAGAATCAGTAAATCTGTTTTGTTGCAATACAAGATACACCAACTGGTAGAAAACGTAACAAATAATAATGCATCTATACCCTAACTTGAGCAGCAGCCGGCTCTCTTCAGCGAAGACACGTCGTCTTTCACATTTATATTCTCCCCTTTGCTTGGGGCAGATGAGCCGTCGTCTCCTGCATCAACCGTCTTCCTGCTCGCAATACGGTATATCTGAGTCAAAACTTCTGAGAAAGCGTTGTCTACATTTGTCGCGTCTAATGCAGATGTTTCCATGAAGTACAGTGACTCCGCCTCAGCATATTCCTGCCCATCTTCAGTTGAAACAGCCACCAAGTGGCGAAGGTCAGATTTGTTGCCAACTAGCATGACAACAATGCTAGGGTCAGTATGATCTCTTAGCTCTTTTAGCCAGCGCGCCACATTGTCGAATGTAGCACGGCGAGTGACATCATACACCAGCAACGCACCTACTGCTCCTCTATAATAGGCACTCGTAATAGCACGGTATCTGAGAAAAGAACAGAAAAATATCAGGCAATCATATAACTGAGCTAAAAAGGGATGGAAAAAAAAGGGTGCTACTAGTGACCTAGTGTTGATTCCACCAGTCGTGCTAAAAATGATCTACAGAAACAGCAATTACGTACAAGAGTTAAAATAAATGTTGTGAACATCGAATATCATACAATGCAGCAGATCTCAGAATGAATGGCACGATCTCTTAGCCAAGGTGGTATTTCCATGTCAAATGTCATAAAATATACACTTTGTATGTCAAGGATGAAAGCTTTGTTAGTGATGAAACTACAGAATAATTGAATTCATGTGGCAACTGCTAGCGGTGCCACCGATAAGGGCAAGAGACATGGGATAGGCAGCCACAATTTTTCCTCTCCACCAAAACCAGATAAACAACAGCAACATGGTGGGCTTGAGCAACAATTCGAAACTTCATAGTCAGTATCCTCAGAGGTCATAGAAGTAACAAGTAATGTTCCTTCGGTAAAAGCATACGAGTCTATCTCTAAGAAGCCAGCGGTGAAGCAGAACAAATGTTGGCAAGTACGAGTCTATATCTAAATGGTAATCAAGGTGTCTTGAAGAATAGGAGAGGGGATACTGGACTTACAAGGTACATGTATTAACGCGCTAAACAGAAGATATCCCACAAGTATACCATGAGTTAGACATCATACAAAGGGAAAATAAACCGCCGTGGAAAAATGTAATAATAGGCGAGTTTTATTGATAAATTAGAGAAAAGTATCTGTTTCCACCCTAGCCTTTTTTTTGAAAGGGGGGAATATATTAATATTGCGAAGATACCAATTACATCCAGCCTCTACACCTACAAGATGTCACAAGGACATCCAGGATACACACAACCAAACAAGAAAATAAAAAAAGAAAGGTCCCGCCATAGCGATCGACTCCTCTCAACAGCAGCACACCTTCCACCACCTAATACAACACCCAAAAAACATAAAAGGTCTCCAAAAGTAATGCCTCCAAGAAGGGAACACTGCACAAGCGTCGTTGTTGCAGGATCAAAGATCTTGGGTTTTAACCCCGGAGAAAGTCCACGCTCTCAAAACAATTCCTTGAACAAGGTAATAGCCAGGCACGACCAATGAAGGTCAGACCTCAGGTTTTCACCTTGAAAGTCACGGCTCGGCACCTGAGGAGACCCCAAAAATGAAAACCGCCAGTGTTGCCGCCCCCACTTATCACTGCTGCTCCTGAGAGTTATCTGACACCAGGCTGACTCCATTGCCTCCAAGGCTCCGACTGTCTAACTGATTCTCCGATCTTGGCCGCCATGACCTTCTCCATCGCTGTCTTCACCATGGAAATCGAGAAGCCGACATATCCCAAGGTGTCCAACAGAGCTTCATGCCACGCCCTCAGAACCTCATAGGCTGATATGGGCATGCACGACTGGAATCTAACCGATCTAGAAATCATGGGCAAGATCTCCGACGGTCGTCCCGGAACACGTCAATGGCCAGATCAAGGAGGACTGATCTTGCATGTCGTTGTCGTGATGCGAGAAGAGCACAAGGACCGCCACCTTGGTCAAATCACGGTAGTAGGCCCCCACGCCGCACTGATCCAGCCTGCCTGTCTCCGTCAGGCCAGGCGTCAGCACCACCGTGGTGCCTAGCAGCCGACACCGTCACCCCACCACGACAACCTCAAGCCATCCATTGGACATGGCCGACCCGCACTGCCACAGTCCCGCGCCGCCCAAGGCACACCAACCGAAGTAGGCCATAATTGATCTGGCAGAGCCCCGCCGCTGCCCTGGGCGCGCCTAGCCCGTTCCACACAGCCACCACGCCGCCAGGGCCAAGCCCTGAGCCCGCACCGCGCCGCCACGCTCGACGCTCCGTCCTGGACGTGAAGCAGGCACACCTACCTCCACCAGAAACAACACTAAGGACCGAAGCCAAGGTGTCCAACGGCCCACGATGAGAAGTTCCATGGCTGGGGAGGCAGGCCGAGCCGGCGGCAGAGCATACCCAGCGCGGTGAAGTGAGATCCGCGTAGGGGCAATTATGCGTGGGAGCACAAATGGCATGCAGAAGAACCCGCCGCCGCCAACCACCGTCTGGGGCTTTGCGGGGGGGGGGGGGGGGTCCGGTTGGCAGCGGCGAGGGGAGTAAGGCGTGGCGGGGGCTTGGAGCAGCGGCAGGGGCGGAGCCACCCAAGTCACCCCAGGGGACGATGCGGGGGCGCGGTCCTTTTTTCCACCCTAGCCTATTTTGTATTTTGCGTTGTATGATTGTCTCCCATTACAGTTGCATGGCATTCAGATCTAATTTCTCAATTTGCAAGTTCCAGTAGCATGTGAGTCATTTGTTGATGGACAAAACAAATTTGTGTGAGCTGTTTCCTAGTGAACACTCTATTCTCAAACGGGAATCACAGAGCTATCATTTTGTCCTATCATTCTATCAATTAGGCAAGAATTCCCTTGATGAACCAAAGACTTATGTATGTCTATAGTCTGTACACACAGCATAGCAAAAAAAAAAAATCAAATCAAGACTGTTATTGTCACAATTTGTACTGCTCCTTATTTTCCGCAATCAGGTTTTCGTCCTATAACCTGTGTCCGAGCCGAGTGTAGGCAGTGGGTTTCCTGATGATGCATCGAAACTGCTCCTTATTTTCTGCATCCCCTCTTTTTGTGTGAATGTTGCTGCTCTAAAGTGGTCTCGATGACCTGCTGCTGCAGTTGCTGGCTAGACAGCTAGCTGATCGAAATCATTTGTATCGTGCTACAGGCCAGATAAGTTGGGAACCAACTTATGTTGTACGAGTGTAATTATACCCCCACATGATTCAGAAACGTAGTGATTCTGTGGCAATTTCTATTCTGAGATCTAGCAAGAATAACCCTCTGCAGTGGTCATTTCATCGCCAAGGCCACACCAACAGATCTTCCAAAACCTGTGACACACCTTTCCTTCTCCAATCACACCCCTCGCATGGTCACACCAAGTGTGCTGGTGCATAATCCAACAATTCCACGATGCATCTCTCCACTGGTTTATGTATGAACTCCAATAAAAGAAGACACCACAGCCACTAGAAGTCTAGAACAACAACAATGGTTTCAACCCCAAACCACTAAACTCTAAGATGTAAGAAACGAAAGTCCAACAGCTAAATCACAAGTAGGTGTCCGATCTAACCTAGAGGACGAATCAAGTGAAACGCAGACCTGAGTTGGGGTACCAAGCAATAGTACTTCATTTGGTATTTGCCACTGCTTTACTACTCCACTCCGATCCACACTATACCAAGATCGTCTAGACTGGCAACAAAAATGAAGCAATCACCAGATTACCAGCATCACCAAACTAATTTGATAGAGCAAATGAATGGCCAAGCGAAGGTAGCATCCTGGGTCCGAAGAAACAGATCAGGAAGCAAGCAAATCCATACTGGCGAGCATACTACTACCAGCGATTTGAACAGCTACTAACAGGAAGTGGCAGGAGTTAGTAATTAAGAGATGGGAGGCGAGCAAGCACCTCTCCTGGCCAGCGGTGTCCCAAATCTGGGCCTTGACGACCTTGCCGTCGACCTGGAGGCTGCGGGTGGCGAACTCGACCCCGATGGTGGACTTGGATTCGAGGCAGAACTCGTTCTTGGTGAAGCGCGAGAGCAGGTTGGACTTGCCGACGCCGGAGTCGCCGATGATCACCGCCTTGAAGAGGTAGTCGTAGTCGTCCTCCGCCCTGTAGGCGCCGCCTCCGCTGCCCGCCATCCCCTTGCCTGTCTCGCGGGTCCTGGACCTTCCTCCTCCCCGGCCAGCTAGTGCTAGGCTCTGGATCTCGCGGGGTCTGGCTGGGTGCAGCGTTGGCGTCGCTGTGGACGACGACGGAGCAGTAATGGGCGACAGCGACACCGTGTGAACTGGGTTTGCTGCCTTGCTGCTGCTACGCAGTCGTAATAAATCTGAAATATTTATTTGGTGCGCCGTTCTTGTGCACGAAACCCCCTGCAGTTTTATGATTTAGGCTGTGTTTGGTTCCAAACTATTTTTAAAGTATTTCAAGAATACTACAGTCAAAATACAATGATTTTAAATACTTTGAGGTGTTTGGGTCTGATTAAAATTGTAGTATTATAAACTACAATATACATAAAACTGTAGTATTTTTGCAGTATTATTACGACACTGTATATTTCGATTGCCAAACATGTCATTGTTTTCATAAACTACAGTATACATTGTCATTGTATAAAAAATTGTAGTATTAAAATACCGAGGTTTAGAAACAAAACATTGCTTTCAACTAAACCTTAGTGTAAAATTGTGCTCTACCTCGAGAGTCAAGATGTAGATCCATTTGGAACATGTATATTTGAAGATGCAAAAGTAGGTGCTATAGAATTTACATCATCAAAAAGTGATTTTATATTTTTAAAAAGGTTTCAACCTCAACAGATGATGTAAAACGATAATGTAAATGGGCAACTCCAATAGTTGATGTAAACTGGAGATGCAAAACTGACCGACCGTCGCACGGCCGCTGTACAGCCGGCAACGGTTGCAAGCGGCGGGGACTGCACAACTAAAGAGATGGCCGGTGTCGTCGGGAGCTCTGTGTGGCAGGCGTGCGTCTTCGCACGGCCGGAAGAACGGCAAGGCTTGCGGCCATCAAGCAGACGAAGTGGCGTGCCTTCACTATCTCTCGCGGGGGGAGGGGGCACGGGTCTAATCTTGGATGAAGCCTACCCCATCGTAGACCTCACACGCGAAGGCATTTAGGCCAGCCGCGGGCGTCGAAGAAACTTCGATTCATCGACGGCTGAAACTGAATCGACGGCTCTGGGCGGCGCCTGGGCGAGGTAAGCGGCTGGGGACGAGGGGTGGGGTGGCGAAGTAACGGCGGGCCCGTGTGGGCGTCGGGCGGTGGACAGCGGCGACGATTTGAAGTGGATTTGGCTGGCAGCGGAGTTGGGCGGCCGCAGCCGGTCGCGCGGAAGGGAAAGGAAGTGGCGGTTGGGTGGTTGGTGGACGGACGCGACTTTACATCTCCTCGAGTTGAAGATGCAAAATTGCACCACAAAGTGGTATAGGATACATCTCGCAGATGTATTTTTTTTGTATCTGCATAATGTCTTGAAGCGGCGTTTTGGGGCCTCGAAGCTGCAAAAGCTAGTTATTTTTTGCATCTACATCTTCTATTGTAGATGCTATAATATCTTTGAGATGCTAGCAGAGAACGAGAAATAAAGTGTATTCCCTCACTTTGTATTAGTTGAGGGACTAGTAGGTAGTAGCAAGTTCATCACAAGGTGTGGCTCCCTCGCATCGCCTCCTCCAGGACGATGGGGGCGCTAACCCTAGCCCCTGCCGCCGGTACCCCCTTCCCGTTCTCATCTCCCCTCGCAATCCTTAAAGGTGACCGTCGGGTAAGTCCATGTGCCGTCGGTGAAGGGGACGACAGGGATTTCGCGACACGCGACTGTGGCACGACTTCCTATTGGGGCGGTCATGGCGATGCGAGATCTTCCTACTGCGACTGATCCTCGTGGTGGTGCTCCGGGGACAACATGGGGATGGCGGACTTGGTAGAGATCTACTACACGAGGGCCCCAAAGCAGCGGCTCCGGACGCGACGGCGATAGCATCGTCTCCATTGGGGATAACGGAGCAAGAGGTGGCTTCATTTGACAGTGCCTAGGGCGGTGGATCAAGGGATCTCGTAACTGGATTCGTCGCCGGAGTCACGTGGCGGCTGAGCTTTCTCCGGTGTCCACGACGCTTGATATGGGAGACATGTAACCTTCCAGAGTTTGTGGATCGGAGGCCAGTTGTGCGTTCACGGATCCGCTCATAAAAATCGTGTCGACTTCGGTCTTGGCGGACGATGAATATTTGCATCATTTCGTTCATGTGGTTGTCTTCTTCCCATCCATACTGCTTTGAGGGGAATCACGGATCAGGGTCTTGTGGATCGGACGATGGCGACACACGGAGCCGTTTTCCCTTCCCACGGGCATCGATTTTTGGAGCATTTGCTTGCCGAGGGTTCCTAAGGTGGTGCGGTGTGGTCTTCATGAGACAAAGACGACGAGTCTGAGTGGTATGGTGTAGCCGGGTCTTGACGACGGACTCTTATGATGGTCGAGTGCAGGGCGGTAGCGCTCACATCATGGTGGCATTGGCGGCAAGCTAACAAGATCATTTCATTGATCATGCATCGAAGATAGGTTTGCACAAGGCGTAACGATGACTTTGAAGCGTGCACATGTAGTGTGCATTAACGGTCTGCTGGATCGATACTTCTATTTTAGATGGTATGTGTAGGGGTGAGGTGAGGAAGACGACCCTCATCATGACCACTATTATCATCAAGTTTGTAGGGAGAGTGATTTTTGTCGCCCAAGGATTGATGTTTTATTTTGTAAGGTAGTATTGAATAATATTTACCTAATAATAAAGCAAAGACGGCTTCTGGTAATACGTCGTTGATGTTTTTATAAAAAAGTCCATGTGTTTTCAACTAATTAACCAACGGTCCTTCTGTAAGTCAGGTCAAACCATTTTTTATATTTTACGCAAAACCCCTATATTTAATCCAAACTAACCCGCAGTCCATTTTTAAATGACTATGAACCGTTTTTTCAGTTTTACATAAAACCCCCTAATATATGTGTTAATCATCTCGCATCTATTAAGAATTAATATATATTTTTAAATAAACATATCTCTTAGACCGTAACTTCAATTTTAACATGTTATACATGAAATTTGATTAAACAAATGTGTAGAATTTGAATATGGCATTATTTTACATGTTCATTATTTTTAAAATGCAATTTATGGCGCAACTTAATAGATGATACACGGTACGTCTTTATTTTGTACAGGCGTTGGTTGGCAAGGAGCGAGCGAAGAAAAAAAAATTATAGTCCTTGGCAATGCTATATTTGTATGAGATTCTCTCTTTATACATGTTGCGCGATCTAGGACCGTACGTATATATCTTATTTTTGTGAAATCTATACGTCTTTACCATCGGATACTATCTTTTTGTAGTGAATATATAAGCAATTTTATGATGTACATTCACTTATAAATTCATGAACATTATAAGTACATCATGGTTTATTTTAAAAATGTTCGAACTATTTGTGTGATAGTCATGAACGTTAATATTGAACCGATAAATACGATCTTAATTTGTGTTTCATTCGATGTATGTGAAAGTGATACATATAGGCTTTCTTAAATAAAGTTAATTTATAGATCGGCCTCGTTAGTATGATCGTAAGTGCGTGCCCTCAATATGAATATATGATGAGTCAAAATCAAAATTGAATCAAAATTAAAACAATAGTTTAAATAAAATAAAATGTTTACTTCCGTTACAACGGAAATTTTTGCTAGTATATTAATAATGATTATTTGATGTAGAGGTAGAAGATTCAGCCTCTCTTTAAAAAAAAAACATGTTCACGACAATGATAAGAAATTTAGTGGTACACGCACAGAGCTTTTGTATCTTCCAACCAAACAAACAGATAAAAAGTGCCAAAAGGTGTGGCGAACAACACATCAGTACTTCATGCACTTGTGAGAGGAAGATGTTAACGTAGGATGTTGCTGTTTGGGATAGTGTTAACCACGCCCAAACTGAAAACGGAGCGATTGAGCAAAGAGGGGGTTGCATCCGTCCGTGCATCTTCACAACCAAAAGCAAGAAGTTTGTTGGCCGGCGCCATGATAATTGAATCTAGAAGGGGTGTAGCCGGAAAAGTCCTTTGCCTTTCGTAGACAGTGCACGCGAGAAGGAGAAGAAAAGCGGTGACGCCTCCTCGTTGGTTGGTGCGTGCGAGGCGTGGGGGAGTCCGCGGCGCGCGGGCTCGGCTCGTGATCTGGTCGGCGCGGTGGATCCTGGCGCCGTCGCGTCAAACGGCGTGCGCTGTGTCGACCCCGTCCCCGTCGACGTCGGTCACTGGTTTCTCATACGTGTGGTGTCGAGGAGAAGGTCCACGGGACACGGCCCCCGCCGTCTGCTTTCCCGTGCATTGGTAAATGCGGCTACGGGGAATGCCAGCGGCGCATCCCAGATCCTGCACATGAACACATCGGACCCCGCGACCCGAATCAATATCATAGCGCGTCCACGGGATCTCAGTTTCCGGCCCCGAATATGTTATACGTTTACACGGTCGACAAATATGTTAGAAATTAATTACTATATTAATTCAAGGGATGTGTTCAATCCGAATAGTCGTGTCTCCTCTCTCTCTCCATTGCCAACAGTCGGCTGTTCTGGAGGGATGCCTCCGAACAGACACCTCTTTTTCGCACCTCTTCCAGATATATATATACTTGAGAATCAATAGAAATCAGGACTAATCATCCATTCACTTTCATTCAATCTCGTTTTACTCTAACACGTTATCAGTCACGTGTCTCTACCGAGAGCAATCAACGCCGGACCGCGTCGGCCGCCCCTGCCCGCGCCAGCCCGTATGCTCCGCACTGCGCCCGGCATCGCCAAGCCATGACCGTCCCGCCGTGCCTCCGTCAGCCCGGCCGCTGCGCCGCGCTCCGCTCGCGGGACACGACCATCGTGCCGTTGGATGAGGCCACTATGCCGGCTGCGCCGAGATGATGCTCGCCGCCTCGGCCCTCTTCCGCCTACGCCAACGGCTGCTTTCGGCCTCGCCTTTGCCGTTGACTCTTGGCCCTCGTCGTGCCGCTCCCCAACCCGCCATCGAGCCGCCGGGCCGCCGCACCAGCACATGGAGGTCGGCCATGCTCGGACTCGCGAATGGCGTGACTTCAGGCTCCGGCCTCCCTGGTGGATCTTCCCCAAAGGAGGAAGATGGTGCGCCCGGCCTCTCTTGCAAAGGGCATGATAGCGGCCTCCGATCGGCGACACCTGAAGCGCACGTGGTGGCTCTTCCCTCCGGTCGTCGTTGCAGGCCCCCTTTCCCCGCGCAGCGCTCGCATCCGGAGTACGCAACCGAAGCAGTGGCCGCCGCCCAGCAGTGCCCGCGCCCGGCCGCACCAGGCCGTGGCCCGCCCTGCCGCCACCTCTGGGCTCCGCCTCCGCTGGCGACGTGGCTCGCGCCGCCAACGCCGATGGACCCACTCCGCCTCAGCCGGAGATGACCATGGGCTTGAGCAGCCGCGCACTGAGGACGCCGTCGCGTCGCCCCTCCGCCCTCGCCGCGCTTGCCGTCGATCGACCGCTCCAACGCATGGAGCCCCGCAGCGCTCGGGCTCACAAGCGGTGCGCTGAGCCGCCGCCCGTCCTTGCGACGCCGTCCTTGGACGATCGCGGCGGTTACGGGAGAAATTCCCGTGAGGAATCGCTCTGGAGAGAAAAAGAAGAGAACCTTATCTCTTCGGGTGTTTTCACTTCAGCCCTCGTGGTTTCTCATAATCACAAATAAGTTCTTGCATTTTTTTGGTGAACCCATGGATTAACAGATCTTTGCGATTAAGCCCTCTGGCTTAATGAATGTTATGAAACGAGCCATCATACTAGACTTTACGGTTCAGACCGAGGCTCGGTTATTATTATTTATATTTATATAAAACCTCAGCTTTAAAACAAATACATATGTTAGACCGTGGGGGTCTTTGGAGGTTGCATAAAATACAATTATGCATCATTTTACATCTTGTAAAATATCATGTGAAGCCTCATGTCTTCATATATTACATAAATATGTAAATTATTAAGTTTTGCATCTATATGTATTACCACAGTAATACTAAATGCAAAAGAATGTTTTACGTGCATTTATTCCTTCGGAATTTAAGACAATATATATGTCTTTGCCCCAAACAATTCCTAAGGCATGTGTTTTAGGTGAACAACTATATTTTTACAATTAATTTTAATTTTTGCAAATCTTATTGTAATTCCAAACAAGGATTACGTAGTCTCATACTTGATATGGCGGCATCTAAATTTTTATTTGTGAATTACAAGGTACTGATGACATCTACTGCACAATTCGTAGATTATTCATCACTACTATGAGGTCTATATCTTGTGTTTTACAAGATGGTTGCCTTCAAAGTGCCCTTCCAAATATTAATATGTGACTACCTCTAGATATCATAAGGTAATATTGGCATCTACTCTAAAAAATAAAAAATTACAGACTATCCACTATTACTGCAAGGTCTACATCATGTCACTTTGACAAATGATTGCCTTCAAAGTGATTTCATACATTTAGCATAACATAAGGTAATAGAATTATAAACATCTACCGACAATAGTCAGACTATGTTTTTTATTACTGCGAGATCTACACCATATTGGTGATTATCTTTAAAGTGTTATCCTATATAAATTGAGGTCTACACATATGGCTATATGGCATCAACCGTACTAAAATTTGCTCCTCTGAAGCAATTGTTGTTGTTCACTAAAATGATTTACTATCATAGTAATTCACGCATGATTATTGCATGTTGAATGGTATTATCTACCAATATCAATTATTCAAGCCTCTTTTTGCTTGAATATGTCATAGGGAACTACATAAATATTTGCATTTACTTGTGATTATCTTCTATTACATTGGTAAAATACATAGCAATGAAGCCTACGACAATATTTCTAATTATAGTGTCGTCCATCCATCATGATGGATCACATAATTTATGACAATGATTAAGTGTCTCAACACTTTCGCAAGGTCCACAGGACATCGTGGTTATAATTTCATAGTGACTAACCAATGTTAAGCATGCAAGTCTATACGTTTTGGCAGTGACTCTAAAGTCACACACTTCCTCAAGAATGAAGTCCAAAACATTAGCAATAATTTAATCACATGTGTTATATTGAAGGATACACCCAGGTTCACCAAGGATCACCTTGACCATGATTATTCTCAAACAAATCATTTATTTATAGACGCCACTTACTCCTAGAAGTAAATTAAATAAATGCATTAGCATTTTCAAGTAACGCATGGCTCACATTTCCAAATACAGTAAGTACATGTTAGGTGAGATTATTTATTGTAAGATGATTTACGACATCAGTCGCTGTATCCACCCGAGGTATTATTGCTACTATAACCTCACCTTCGGAATATGTGTCATGGCTATTCTCGTAATAGCTAAGTATGATCATATGTATTTCATCTCTCACCAACTTCACTTAGTTCTCAAACTAAGTACATAATGGATGAATATTTATTCACCTTGAATATTTCCCTTAAGAGAAACATGCTGCCCCGAGCACATTTGGAATGATCACCCAATAATTTTTCAAGACCTCAAGTCTATCGCAACTTACAATTTTGGTAATATAAAATCAACTTGAAGTTGAGATCTCATGATCTGACATTTTCATATGCAGATCAGGTTGAAAAGCCCTTGATACACTTTACATCTCCTTATGATGGTATTACCATTTTCATGGTAAAGAAACATGTTATTTCTTAAACTCATCATATTCACCCAACGGGTGCTTCAAATATTTGCTAGCATTGATAATACTATGCATGTCAGTGGTCACAAAATAGAACAATGAGGCATTCAAAGTAAAGTGGAGGATAAAGACAACCAATGACATAATTACCTTTTAATTAGTAATTGATCATTTTGAAAAGATTACAAAGACAACTCTCAAGTTTGTCAAATGTGTGGTTACATGAATATCGTACCTATGATTACCAAACCCTCAAACATATGGTTAAACCACACCATGAGTTTATTAAAAGGCAAATAAGTTCATTGTGGTATTTGAAAATTTGCAAACATACGACCAGAAACTATTCTGGTAAATGATGTTCTCGAATCTTCATCAAAAATATAGTGCAATAAAAGAATGATCAATTCGTTTGTGCCTATGATATGTTTGCATAACTCATTTTTCCGTAATATGGGAGACCTCATGTAATATCCCGATTATTCCCAAAATATTGTTTGCCTATAGTCGTACTACTACATGTAGTATAAATGTCCAATATCCTATTTCTTGGAAATTATATTTGATAATTTTTGCATGTATGAATCAATTCATACTCAGTTTTGTTGCGTACACAATAATTTTCTAAATCTTACAAAATATTTGGTTTTAAGCCTTACAATCCAGGTTTGGGGTTGTTTAGAAAATTATTGACAATTCTATTGGTCACAACTTAACAAGTTGCAAAATTTTCCAAATCATCAGATTTTATGTGCACCACATGTGCCATAAGGGAAATTAATTTAAGGAACTCTCACCTTACAATTCTAAATGAGCCAACTCATTCTTCCTTGAACACATTCAGAAGATATGTGCATTCTCAACCATTGTGTGGTATTTTCTAGATACTTTATGGTACTCATGGAAACATTTATAAAATGATTTCTAGTGTGTCTCTTGTCACACAAACCATGAATGATATAACTAAATCAATTGCTCAAATTCTCAAAGTAAGAGCAAATTATCCTAAACAAGGGATAAATCCATTCGAATGGACAACTTTGTTGAACTCATTTCACAAGAAATATCTGATTATATATAATACTTTATGTACATACCCAAAATGGTTTAGTTCAATATCTTATCAAAGATGGTGAAATTAATAATATGACCAAACTTATAGAATCATGATTTACTAGCCTCATGCTAGACAAATACGACATTACACACCGTAAATATGATATAAAATCATACCAACTGCATAGCATACTACTTTCCCCTTTTAGTAATTACATGGAAATCAACAAAGTATTTCCTATCTGCGATAATTCGGTTACATACCGATATCACCACTCCAGCATACATCAATGGGCTCTCACAGAAAATTAGGGATCTAAGTGAGGAATGACAATTTATCCGTCAATCAAAATTATTCATAGCCCGTATGCTGATTGCATCGGCAATAAGGACATTTCTGGCATTAGGGGGATATAAGTACCACAAAGAATGCTAAGAAATAAATTAGGAATGTTATTCACATTCAGTCCTTATATCCACGTACTCAAAGAATCCGAACAAGAAGTTTAGAATCACATATTTGCAACACATTGCAAATCTTCCACATACATTTACTGATGACAAAGGTGTCACTCAATTTTATATTCCTGCAGTAAAGTGTCAGAAAGAGTGGAGGTACCTGATAAACCAATCTTCTCCCAAAATCAGAGCAAGAGGGGGAGAAATCTGACCACACGAGATATAATCTCGCATATGCTTCCGCGGAAATAGAGGAAATCAAATCCTCAACTAGTAAATGTAATTCAACATCAAGTTGAAAGACACCTCACTGGATGCTCATCATCCAAATCCTGACATAAATGTGCACAAATGTTTTTGTGTCGGGAGATCGGAACACCTTGACTCCATTGTTGTAGGAAATCACAAGGAGTTAAAAGGAATAAATACATTTCCACAAATTTCATCGATTCCATCAGAATCATATAAAATAAAGACTACATTTGTCGACATATATTTATTCTCAAAATTGCTAAAACCTTTTGGGCCGTGAACCAAAATCCATGGTAGAGAGCCTCTTGCACTCATATTGGTTCACATAAAAGGAAGCAAGTAATGAAGAATAGCCTTGCTCTACAAACGAGTGGTATTTACCACAGTAATACCTACTCCTCATAAGTATCTTCCATATGGAATACTAAAAACTTCTCATTCATAGACAAATTCAATGAGGTGGTGAGAAAGCGAGGCTTGTAGCAAAAGGGTTCACGCAGAGACCCGACATCAAATTATGATGTAACATACCCTCTTGGTATGAGTGGAATTAAGTTTCGATAATAAATACCATTGGCAGTACAAATAATATTATCCATGCAGTTGATGGATGAAGTGGCTACATACTCATATGAGTCACTCATTTCGGAAATATATATTAAAGTCCCTGAAGGGCTTACAATTCCGAATCCAAAATAAACCGCAACATATTTGTGTAAAATTTCAGAAGTCACTCTATGACTAGAAGTAGTCGTGAATCATATGGTACTACCGACTAGACGAGTTCCTTCTTCACAGGATTACTCAAAGGATGATGATTGTTTATGTGTTAATAAAAGAATACCAAAATTTTATTTCCTTACATCACCTCAGTGTATATGATGATTTCATCATCAATGTTTCTACAAGACCTAAACATACATAAAATCATCTCAAGACGGAAAATTTGGATTCAACCAAATTTAGCTTAAGTTTACAACTTGGGCATTCTCTCAAGAATACATATCAGTCTACATATATCCAAACATATACGAGAAGTTCAATTTGGATATATCATATCAACAAAAGACATGTATGGTCATACTACCTTTGATAAGGTACAAATCCATTCATACCTAGGGGTGCTAATGAAGTGATACTAGGACCTGAAGTTCTATATCTCACTAATGTCAAAGCACTCATATACTTGCAAACTACGTCAGGCCTGCCACTATATTTGCTATCTTTATTCAGAGTGCAACCCCCAACAAAAGGTATATGGTTGATATAAGTAATATCATCTTATATCTGAAGATTACAGTAAATCTTGGATATTTCCATCAGGAAATAGAAGATATGACCATGATATGATGTAATGATATTGGCTCTTTATTTGATCCCAACGATGCCATATCAATGACTGAATTTGCTGGAATAGCCTTCACATGGAAGTCATATAAATGGATTTTAGTGGTTATTTCCAGTTATCATTCTAACATAATTGCTTTATCTAAAGGCATTGCAAAATATGCATAACTTAGTAGAATGGTTAACCACACTCAAAATCATGTGGTTGAGATTCATCAGAATCACATAACTTGATTTATCAAGATACTTCCACTTGTGTTACTCAATACCTATAGGTTATATGAAGAGCAATATCATAAATCACATTGCTCGGAAATTACTTAGCCTCACGGATTATAGAAAAGTGAGGAAATAATTTGCAAACAAACTACTGTTATAATCCAACAGATTATACACAATCTCATGTTCATGTCAATGGAATTGGTATGAGACATCCTTCATATTTGCAAAGTTCAGGGGGAGTAATCTCCCAAACTATAACCTATTAACAATCATCAGATTGCATATATTGTACTCTTTTTCCCTTGATGAGTTTTCCCTATTGGTTTCTCATAAAAGGTTTTTAACGAGGCAATATAAACACAAGTGTGTTTATATGCCATATCATTTTCTCCTTGTATTTTTCCCATTGGGTTTTAAAGGATTTTTCAATGGCATGTACGGTTGCATTCTTTTCCCTTATGAGTTTTCTCTCAAAGTTTCTCATAATGGTTTTTAGTGAGGCAATATCTTCTCAAAGATCATATGTCATACTTTATATTTTCCCTACCAGGGTTTTTAAAGGAAGTACTCAAGACCTATTAATTGTTCTCTAAACTTATCAATGAGTTTTCTCCTTCTTCAAAGGTTTTTCTCATATGAGTTATCAAGAGACAATAATCATCATATGTTGCATCATTTTCTCCTTATTTTTCCCCACTGGGTTTAAAGGAGTTTTAGCAACATATCTACTCTATTCTCCTCATATTTTTCCCACAGGGTTTTTGGGGGAGACTCTCAAGATTATCTGGAAGATTTCTCAAGATGGAAGATCTATATGCAAGAAGCTTTCAACGATGAAACATTCAAGGAGCGGTGTTGTACAAGGGGGAGTGTTAGAAATTAATTAGTATATTAATTCAAGGGATGTGTCCAACCCGAATAGTCGTGTCTCCTCTCTCTCTCCATTGCCAACAGGCACCTGTTCTGGAGGGATGCCTCCGAACAGACATCTCTTCTTCGCACCTCTTCCAGATGTATATATACTTGAGAATCAATAGAAATCAGGACTAATCGTCCATTCACTTTCATTCAATCTCGTTTTGCTCTAACAAAATAAAGTTTCTGAACAGTGGAGTTTGTACGATGTACACGTAGATAAATACTTCATTCTAAGAGCATCTCTAGCCTTAAAAACGCATGTAAGGGTCACTGTAAACCATTTTTACTGTGCGAATTTGTCCCACACAAAGTAGAACCAGGAAATGAAACTGCATCCCATTGTAGCTCATTTTTTTCCTTCCGATCCGGCGAGCCAACTCCGGCCATGGCGTGCCTCACCCTGGCACCCTGGCTCGCCCCAGCGCCGCCCGCCTCGTCCCAGCGTCGTCCGTTCCGGGCCAGGCATGCAGTGGAGCAGTCCTGCGCCGCCCGCCCCGAACGCACGCTCCCCGATGCGCCCGTCCATCCCCGATTTGAGCTCGGCACTGCCCGTCGCCGCATGCGCGTTCCCCGACGTGGCCGTGCAAACTCCCCCACCCCTGCCTCGCTCTTCTCCGGTGTCGCTCCACCCTGATACGGGCCGCCGGTGGCATGCTCCGCCCTGCCCATGGATGACCTCGCCTCGATAGTGGAGGTCGAGCTGACTGCAAATCGGACCGGCGGCGACAAATTCCGGCGTGCGGCTTCTTCTTCCCACATGTCGTGACGGATTTCAGTGAGTTCTAGATAGATTCCGGCCAGTTCCGCGGCGGCGCATTTGCTCCGACAAGGTTCGACTAGTTTACGGATTAAACTATATATTGTTGTAAAACTACACATATAAGGTTTTCGCGGATGGATTTACCGTGCCCCTTAAAAAGTTTACGGGTCGAACAAGTTTTACGGGGCCTGTTGCGTGTCGTTTTTCCGACCGAAACTGTAAACACGTCATTTCTTTACGGGGTTGACCATTGTATGGGGTGTGATAGAGATGCTTTAAGACGCTTCATCCAAACAGACGACTTTTTTTCCAAGCGTTTTCTACCCTTTCACTCGAAGGCTAACGTAAAATCTTTCCTTCATACTTCGCCGACAAAGCGTGTGAATTCGCTTTCTC
This sequence comes from Hordeum vulgare subsp. vulgare, assembly GCF_904849725.1. Classification (NCBI taxonomy): domain Eukaryota; kingdom Viridiplantae; phylum Streptophyta; class Magnoliopsida; order Poales; family Poaceae; genus Hordeum; species Hordeum vulgare. Next base: position 486,789,785 of record NC_058520.1, on the reverse strand, counting down.
TATGCATATCACTCCGCGGACGGTGGCACAGAGTGCATGCCTTCGCTCGAGCTATTAGTTAGTTAGTGTTTTTAGAGAAATTCTAACAGGCGACCCATTTCGTCCGCCGCCGTTCGTTTGTGTATGTACGGATAAAAAAATCGGTCCAACACGTCGACCCAAACGGACGTGCGTCTGCTTTTCGTCTGCATGCGGACCCATTCTTAGCCCAATTTTGAGCTTGATTTGGGTCGATGCAGACACAAAGCGGACATGGATAACGCGCGCGTACTCCTTCCCCTGGCTCGTGCTACGGCAACAAAAGTCCTTCCCCGACAGTGGTGCGAGAGATCCTTCTATCGTCTCTTGAGCTTGCATTGGTTCTTCCCTTGAAGAGGAAAGGGTGATGCAGCACAGGAGCAGTAAGTATTTCCCTCACTTTGAGAACCAAGGTATCAATCCAGTAGGAGAATCTCGTCAAGTCCAGAGTACCTGCGCAAACACAAAAGAGCTTGCACCCAACGCTTTAAAGGGTTATCAATCCCTTCAAGATTGATTGCAAAGTGAGATCTGAAGGCGGAAAGTGCAACGAAGTAAAAAGTGTAAGGCTGAAAATATGGCGTGGAGTAGACCCGGGGGCCATAGTGTTCACTAGAGGCTTCTCTCAAAATATCAAATATCACGGTGGGTGAACAAATTACTATCGAGAAATTGATAGAACCGCGCAAAGTCAAGACGATATCTAAGGCAATGATCATACATATAGGCATCACGTCCGAGACAAGTAGACCGATAGTTTCTGCATCTACTACTATTACTCCACACATTGACCTCTATCCAGCATGCATCTAGTGTATTGAGTTCATGACGAACAGAGTAACTCCTTAAGCAAGATGACATGATGTAGAGGGATAATCTCAAACCAATGATGAAAACCCCATCTTTTTACCCTTGATGGCAACGACACGATGCGTGCCTCGCTACCCCTTCTGTCACTGGGTGAGGTCACTGCACGGTATGAACCCAAAACCAAGCACTTCTCCCATTTCCAAAATCATAGATCTAGTTGGCCAAACAAAACCCACAACTCGAAGAGAATTACAAGGATATGAAATCGTGCATAAGAGAGCTCAGAAGAAACTCAAATAAGATTCATAGATAATCTAATCATAAATCCACAATTCATTGGATCTCGACAAACACACCGCAACGGAGCCTCAGGGAGCCCACAAGCCAGGGGGCCGCGGGCCCCCTGGCCGCGCCATGAGGGCTTGTGGGGTCCCTGGTGCCCCCTGCCCTGATTCTCCGGCTCTCCGATCTTTTTCTGTTCCAAAAAAAATCTTTTTGGCAGTTTCATTCCGTTTGGACTCCGTTCAAAATCCTCCTGTGAAAGGGGTCAAAAACATGGAAAAAGCAGGAACTGGCACTTGGCACTGAGTTAATAAGTTACTCCCAAAAATATGTAAAAGGCATGCAAAACATCCAAAGTTTGGCAAGATAATAGCATGAAACCATAAAAAATTATAGATACGCTGGAGACGTATCAAGCATCCCCAAGCTTAACTCCTGCTCGTCCTCGAGTAGGGAAGTGATAAAGAAAGAATTTTTGATGTGGAATGCTACCTAGCATAGTTGTCCTTTGCAACTTCTTTCACGTGACATGAATGTTCAGATCCGTAAGATTCAAAACAATAGTTTTCTATTGACATGAAAACAATAATACTTCAAGCAAACTAGCAAAATAATCATGAACTTTCAAAATAACAAGGCCAGGGAAAGTTATCCCTACAAAATCATATAGTCTGGCTATGCTCCATCATCCTCACACAACTAATGTAAATCATGCACAACCCCGATATTGGCCAAGTAATTGTTTTCGCACTCTTACTTTCTCAAACTTTTTATAACTATCACGCAATACATGAGCGCGAGCCATGGATATAGCACTATAGGTGGAATAGAGTGTGGTGGTGGTTGTGAGACAAAAAGGAGGAGATGGTCACATTGACTCGGCGTATCAAAGGGCTATGGAGATGCCCATTAATAGATATCAATGTGAATGAGTAGGGATTGCCATACAAGGGATGCACTAGAGCTATAAGTATGTGAAAGCTCAAAAGGAAAACTAGTGGGTGTGCATCCAACTTGCTTGCTCACGAAGACCTATGGCAATTTTGAGGAAGCCCATCATTGGAATATACAAGACAAGTTATATAATGAAGATTCCCACTAGCATATGGTAGTGACAAAGCAATAAGCTCTCAATCATGAAGAACATGGTGCTATTATGAAGCACAAGTGTGGAAAAAGATAGTAGCATTGTCCCTTCTCTCTTTTTCTGTTTTTTTTATTTGGGCACTTGGGCCTCTTTTTTCTTCTTTTTCATTTGGGCTCTTTGGCCTCTTTTTATTTATTTATTTCCTCACATGGGACAATGCTCTAATAATGATGATCATCACACTTTTATTTACTCACAGCTCAAAGCTTAGAACGATGATGACTCTATAGGAAATGCCTCCGGCAGTGTACCAGGATGTGCAACGATCTAGCATGGTGTATGACGTTGAAAACATCTCGCTAGCTATCTTACGATCATGCAATGGCAATATGAGAGTGACGACACAAGTCATGAGACGGAACGGTGGGAGTTGCATGGCAATATATCTCAGAATGGCTATGAAAATGCCATAGTAGGTAGGTATGGTGGCTGTTTTGAGGAAGGCATATGATGGGTTTGTGCACCGGCGAAAATTGCGCGGCACTAGAGAGGCTAGCAATGGTGGAAGGTGAAAGTGCATCTATACCATGGACTCACATTAGTCATGAAGAACTCACATACTTGTTGCGAAAGTTTTTATTAGTAATCAAAACAAAGTGCTAAACGCATACTCCTAGGGGAAGGGTTGGTAGGTGTTAACCATCGCGCGATCCCGACCTCAACACAAAGGATGACAATCAATAGATCAATTATGCTCCAACTTACTAACATAGCGGTTCACCATATGTGCATGCTACGGGAATCACTAACTTCAACACAAGTATCTCTAGATTCACAATACCCTACTAACATAGCTCTTAATATTACCAAATCCACGTCTCAAAACTAATTGAGAGGAATCAAAACTTCTCTTTCTACTCAATGCACATGAAGATGGAGGTTTTTGTATCCTCTTTGGGTACCTATCACCTTTGGGACTACTTTCATAGCATAAGCCAACTACCAAGTCACGCACCGCCGTGCTCTTAAAACATATAAGTGAAGCACATAGAGCAAAAGTATCTAGCTCAAAAGATATAAGTGAAGCACTATGAGCATTCTAGCAAAATCACGATGAGTGCATGTCTCTCTCTCTCAAAAAGGTGTGCAGCAAGGATGATTGTGACACAACAAAAAGAAAAGACTCCTATGATACAAGACGCTCCATGCAAAACACATATCATGTGGTGAATAAAAATATAGCTCCAAGTAATGTTACCGATGGATTGAAGACGAAAGAGGGGATGTCTTCCTGGGGCATCCCCAAGCTTAGGCTTTTTGGTGTCCTTGAATTTGGCTTGGGATGCCTTGGGCATCCCCAAGCTTGAGCTCTTTCCACTCCTTATCTCATCGTCCATGAGAACATCACCCAAAACTTGAAAACTTCACAACACAAAACTTAAACAGAAACTCGTGATAGCATTAACACAAGAAAACAAACTACCACTTCTTTTGGTACTGTAGCAAACTTGAATTCTATCTATATTGGTGTTGGGCTACTGTATTCTCAGTTTTCCATAGCTAGTACCCCCCGATACTAACCATAGTTTCATCAAAACAAGCAACCAACTCAACAAAACATAATTTGTCAAAAACAGACCAGTCTGTAGCAATCTGTATACTTCGTATACTTATGGTACCTCAAAAACTTTGAAAAATTACGACTGCCTGGGCAAAAGGCATATCAACCATCAGCAAAAAGAATCAACTCAAAATCTCTTTCTGAATAAAAATGAAAAATCATCTCATGAGCGAAAAGTTTTTGTCTTTTTCCAGCAGGATCAAACAACCATTACCAAGACTAGTCATAAAGGTTTTGCTTGGCTCAAACACAAAAAACACAATCGCAACAGAATTATGATGGTGTGGACGCAACAAAACAGAAAGAAAAAGATAAATTCATTGGGTTGCCTCCCAACAAGCGCTATTGTTTAACGCCCTTAGCTAGGCATAAAAGCGATAGAATCACGCATCGTCGTCTTTGGTGCTCAAACCATAAGTGGCCCTCATCATGGATTCATAAGGCAATCTTATTTTCTTTCTAGGAAAGTGTTCCATGCCCTTCCTTAAAGGAAATTGAAATCTATTATTCCCTTCCTTCATATCGATGATAGCACCGATAGTCCTTAGGAAAGGTCTACCAAGAATAATAGGGCATGCAGGATTGCAATCAATGTCAAGCATAATGAAATCCACGGGTACATAGTTCCTATTTGCAATAATAAGAACATCATTGATCCTTCCCATGGGTTTCTTGACAGTAGAATCTGCAAGATGCAAATTAAGAGAACACTCTTCAATCTCATTAAAACCCATAACATCACATAAAGACTTTGGAATCGCGGAAACACTAGCACCCAAATCACACAAAGCATTGTATTCATAGTTTTTGATTTTGATTTTGATGGTAGGTTCCAACTCATCATGAAGCTTTCTAGGGATAGAGACTTCCAATTCAAGTTTCTCTTCAAGAGATTTTAGCATAGCTTCGACGATATGATCGGTAAAGGCCTTGTTTTGTCTATAAGCGTGTGGAGAGTATAACATGGATTGCATCAAGGAAATGCATTCAATCAAGGAGCAACTATCATAATTGAATTCCTTGAAATCCATGGTAGTAATTTCATTACTACTCAAAGATTTAATTTCTACTCCACTTTTAATGCTTTTAGCATCAAGATAGATGGACTCCGAATCATTGGGGCACTTTTCAACCAAAGTGGATTCATATCCAGCCCCATAATCAATAGGTTTGTCACAAGAAAACAAAGATTCAATGGGAGTCACACCAAGCACTTTAAGATCTTCGTGGTTCTTATCATGAGAACACGCCTTTTTAAGCCATTCATGGCTAGCACGAATTTGGGCGGTTCTTTCTTTGCTATCAATCATGGAAACACGCATAGCTTTCAAAGTTTCATCCATATTGATCTTGGGAGTAGCGCATATAACTTTTAAAGCATCAACATCACTAGACATTCTATCAACGCTCTTAGCCAAATCGTCAATTTTGAGTAGCTTTTCCTCTATGGACGCATTGAAAATCTTTTGAGAGTTGATGAACCCTTGGATATTACTCTCTAGATCAGAGGGTAATCTATTGTAATTTCCATGAGTATTGTTGTAGGAGTTGCCAAAGTTATTAGAGGAGTTACTAGGAAAAGGCCTAGGAACATAGTTTCCTCTAAAAACATTGTTGTTGCCAAAATTATTTCTACCAACTAAGTTAACGTCCAAGCTAGCGTTGCTACTCTCAATCAAGGAAGACAAGGGCATATCAATAGGATCTAAAGGAGCACTTCTACTAGCAACCAAGTTCATTAACTCATCCATCTTAGCACTCAACGAGTTAATTTTTTCTATAGCGTGTACCTTCTTACTAGTAGGTGACCTTTCAGTGTGCCACTGAGAGTAATTTGTCATGATGTTGTCTAGGAGCTTTGTGGCTTCCCCTAACGCGATTTCCATGAATGTTCCACCCGAGGCGGAGTCCAAGATATTTCTAGAAGCGAAATTCAAGCCAGCGTAAAAGATTTGAATAATCATCCAAAGACTCAAGCCATGAGCGGGACAATTTCTAATCATCAATTTCATTTTCTCCCAAGATTGTGCAACATGTTCATGATCAAGTTGCTTGAAATTCATGATATAATTACAAAGAGAGATGATCTTAGCCGGTGGAAAATACTTGGATATATAAGCATCTTTGCACTTATCCCAAGAATCGATACTATTTTTGGGCAAAGAAGAAAACCAAGTTTTTGCGCGATCTCGCAACGAGAAAGGAAAAAGCTTCCATTTAATCACATCATTATCCACATCTTTCTTATTTTGCATATCACAAAGCTCAATGAAGGTATTGAGATGGGATGCGGCATCTTCACTAGGAAGGTCGGAGAATTGCTCTTTCATAACAAGATTCAGCAAAGCGGCATTGATTTCGTATGACTCCGCACTAGTGAAGGGAGCAATCGGAGTACTAATAAAATCATTATTATTAGTATTAGAAAGTCACAAAGTTTGGTGTTTTCATTCATGGTGACTTCGGCAAGCAAGCAAGCACACGAGCGAACAAAGGGCAAGCGAGAAAGGGCGAACAAAAAGGCAAACAAAAAGGCAAACAAAAAAGGCAAATTGTGAAGTGGGGGAGAGGAAAACGAGAGGCAACTGGCAAATAAAGTAAATGCAAGAGATGAGTCTACGACACTTACTTGGATGAGTTCTTGACTTGATCCTCCCCGGTAACGGCGCCAAAAATTCTTCTACTACGACAACAAAAGTCCTTCCCCGAGAGTGGTGCCAGAGATCCTTCTGTCGTCTCTTGAGCTTGCGTTGGTTCTTCCCTTGAATAGGAAAGGGTGATGCAACACAGGAGCAGTAAGTATTTCTCTCAGTGTGAGAACCAAGGTATCAATCCAGTAGGAGAATCTAATCAAGTCCAGAGTACCTGCGCAAACACAAAAGAGCTTGCACCCAACGCTTTAAAGGGGTTGTCAACCCCTTCAAGATTGATTGCAAAGTGAGATGTGAAGGCGGAAAGTGCAACAAAGTAAAAAGTGTAAGGCTGAAAATATGGTGTGGAGTAGACCCGGGGCCATAGTGTTCACTAGAGGCTTCTCTCAAAATAACAAATATCACGGTGGGTGAACAAATTACTGTCGAGCAATTGATAGAACCGCGCAAAGTCATGACAATATCTAAGGCAATGATCATACATATAGGCATCACGTACGTGACAAGTAGACCGATACTTTCTGCATCTACTACTATTACTCCACACATCGACCGCTATCCCGCATGAATCAAGTGTATTGAGTTCATGACGAACAGAGTAACGCCTTAAGCAAGATGACATGATGTAGAGGGCTAATCTCTAACCAATGATGAAAACCCCATCTTTTTACCCTTGATGGCAACGACCCGATGCGTGCCTCGCTACCCCTTCTGTCACTGGGTGAGGTCACCGCACGGTATGAACCCAAAACCAAGCACTTCTCCCATTGCAAGAATCATAGATCTAGTTGGCCAAACAAACCCCACAACTCGAAGAGAATTACAAGGATATGAAATCATGCATAAGAGAGATCAGAAGAAACTCAAATAAGATTCATAGATAATCTGATCATAAATCCACAATTCATCGGATCTCGACAAACACACTGCAAAAGAAGATTACAACGGATAGATCTCCATGAAGATCATGGAGAACTTTGTATTGAAGATCCAAGAGAGAGAAGAAGCCATCTAGTTACTAGCTATGGACCCATAGGTCTATGGTGAACTACTCACGCATCATCGGAGAGGTCATGGTGTTGATGAAGAAGCCCTCCGTATCCGAATCCCCCCTCCGACAGGGCACCAGGACGTGCCCCAGATGGGGTCTTGCAGAGACAGAAGCTTGCGCGGTGAAAAAGTACTTTCGATGATCTCCTGATTTTTTATGGAATTTTAGAGAATATATAGGCGTAAAACCTAGGGCAACGGAGCCTCGGGGAGCCCACAAGCCAGGGGGCCGCGGGCCCCCTAGCCGCGCCATGAGGGCTTGTGGGGTCCCTGGTGTCCCCCTGCCTTGATTCTCCGGCTCTCCGATCTTTTTCTGTTTCGAAAAAATCCTTTTTGGCAGTTTCATTCCGTTTGGACTCCGTTCAAAATCCTCCTCTGAAAGGGGTCAAAAACATTGAAAAAACAGGAACTGGCACTTGACACTGAGTTAATAAGGTAGTCCCAAAAAACATGTAAAAGGCATGCAAAACATCCAAAGTTTGACAAGATAATAGCATGAAACCATAAAAATTATAGATACGTTGGAGACGTATCAACCCGCTAGTCGGTGGCACAATGGCCGTTCTCCACCCTAACGACAGCTAGCCCTCACCTCGCCTAGTTCCGGTGCCTCGGCCCCAAATGCCGACACCTACCCACACCACCGGGCCACCGCAGCTTCCCCGACCCCAATCCAACGTCGCCGGTCAGCTTAGTCATCCATGCCCGCAAGTTGTTCGATAGTTTGTCTCAAGGTACAAATGGACTGCTTCGACGAGTTCTTTTTCCATAATGTTCTGTGCGACTCCGACAATTCCTCATCCATCGATGAGGAGATGCTACTTGTCGTGTTGGTCCATGACTACTTTCATAGGTAGCGACCGTTGTTCCGGGGCTCAATTCCGCGACATGTTCCGATGTTGAATCGCAACCGAGAGTGCGGCCATTTCGTTCTATGGAAGGACTACGTTTACACAACCAATCCGTTGTTCAAACATAAGAAATTCCGGCGGCGTTTCCGTATGGCTAGACATGTTTTCAACCAGATTCGAGAGGGGGTGGTCGGATACGATGACTACTTCGAGTGCAATGCCATTGGAAAGATTATCTTCTCATATTATCAGAAATGCACTACAACTATCCGGATGCTTGCTTACGTAGTACCCGATGATCTTGTCGATGAGTATGTCCGTATGAGTGAGTCTACGTGCCTAGAGTCGTTGTATAGATTCTGCAAGGCCGTGGTTACAGTGTTTGGACCTGAGTACTTGAGAGAGCCGACTGATGCAGACACAACCCACTTGTTGGCGACCAATGCCAGCCGGGGATTCCCAGGGATGCTTGGAAGCATAGACTGCATGCACCGGGAGTGGAAAAACTGCCCTTGTGGTTGGCAAGGCCAGTACAAGGGCCATGTCAAGGCTTGCACTGTCATACTTGAGGTCGTGGCCTCTCAAGATCTCTGGATCTGGCACTCTTTCTTTGGCATGGCCGGATCACACAATGATATCAACGTGCTTCAATGTTCGCCGGTGTTTGTAAGGCTTGACGAAGGCAAAAACCCACCTGTCAGTGTTAACATCAGTAGTCACAACTACAACAAAGGATACTATCTAGCTGACGGAATCTATCCATAGCGGACCACTGCTGTGAAGACAATCTCCAACCCTGTCAGAGAGAAGAGGAAAAGATTTTTCCCAAGAGCAAGAGAGAGCAAAGAACAATGTCGAGTGTGCCTTTGGTGTTCTACAATCTTGATGGGGCATAGTTCGGTATCTTGCTAGAACTTGGAGCGCCAAGAAGTTGTGGGAAGTGATGGCTGCTTGTGTGATCATGCACAATATGATCGTCGAGGATGAGCACCCCGAACGTCTCCACGATCAAGGGTTTGAGTTTCAGGGTGACAATGTGATGCCTCAGCATGGCAGAGGAGCGGCATCATTTTCAGAGTTCACCCAATTTCATCATGAAATGCATGATTGCGAAACTCATATTCGGTTGCAAGATGATTTGGTTGAGCATATGTGGGATCATGTTGGCAACCAATAGATGTATCTTTTTAAGATAATTTAACTTTTATTGGGCTTGTAAAAGTTTGCTATATTTTATTTTAGTTGTGGAAATACGCTATTTCATTTGCTTTTGAAAAATATGCAAAAGGTTTGTATTTATTAAAAACCGACGGCTAGCCGGCCATGCACACAAATATGGTCGATGCATTGGGCACACTGTCGACCCAAATCCTAAAGCGGACGGACATAGAGCGGGGGGACGACCCAAATGGACGAAAAGCGGACAAAATCACCGTCCGTTTGGGTCGACCGGTTGGAGTTGCTCTTATAGCCCTCACAGGTGGGGCGCTTCTTTTTCGAGTTTGTCTTTCCCACTCCAAGTCTCCTCAAATTCGTCCATCTATACGTAGTCAACGGAGCTTTGACATAAATTCATGTCATCTACTTGGGCGAGGAGTTAGGGTTTCTCATCACGCGTTTCGATGATGAAATTTGATGTCAGTTCAACGACGATAACTACGGCCTCAGGACGGTAGTCCTTAGTTGCACATGCATGAACACTTTTCGGCTGTCATCGACAAGGTTAAGGTCTTGTAAGGGAGTGTCGATAGCTCATTTTGACGGTGGTAGTAGTTGTTCAATGGTCTAGAGACCTCAATGTAATTTTTATTATGTTTGAGATGCTTTATGTTTTAATGAACTTTAGAATAAATTTGAATCTTTTTTGAAACAAATAAACTATCTAGTAGTAACTTCTCATATTAGTCCCTCTAGTAACAAAGTTTAATTTTTTTTAGTCATCACTCGAGAATACGGATGCTAGGCCTTGACCTAAATAATCTCAACATATTTCAACACCGACAACAATATTGTTCTCCTGACTACCTTTCTATATGTTGAATTAAAGGGTATATAGTCTAGTCTCCAAACCTCATATGTGAGTTGGACTCTTCCAAAAGTCAATTTGCAATTGTAACTGTACGGTACTCCTATTCCAAAGGAACAAATCAATCCGGTATTTTTTGCAAATTGACTTGGCTATATGTAGTTTGGTTGCTCGCATGAATTTTAGGCCCCCTTATACGAGTGGCCTAGTGGAGCCTAGTGGAAGTGATACATCACATGGGTCATGTTCTATAGCCCATGTGGTTGACCACAAAGCTCGAGGTTGCATTAGGGCAACAACAACAAAAGCCAACATTTGGTTGCCCATGTTTTACGATTTTGGCTGGGTTTCTTTGATTACACACATTCGGTGATGTGGTTACCTTGAACTTTATGCGTGATGAGCTTACCATCTATCACCCTAACCAATGTTGTCCCTTCATGTTACATACCATTAGAAAGAGGGATATGATAGCATCAAAACCACAATCACAACGAATTGGACGAAGATTATGGAGCTCATCAACCCACTTAACCCAATTTGACCTACACCTTAACTATTATTTCATGATTGCTCTTCTTTATAAGGGCAACTAAGAGTAATCATCCTCTGCCTCCTAGAAAAACTCTCTATAGCAGTTGCGCTTGTAACCGTGCACTTGTTCATGACATGCTTGCCATGAACCCGTAGACTCCTCGAACCCTCCTTGCGTACACCACATACCACATAAATCTAACAAGACAAAAGAACAAAATTTCAACAAGCAAGACGAGTTGCCAAGAACATATGGGACAGAAGCAACATAATGGCATCTCCAACGGCAACCTACAAATTTCCTCCCGCATCCATCCGCAGACACGGATGCAGGAGGACACCATCTAATCGTAGCCGCGTACATTTGGTCTTCCTCATTTTTTTCAAGTCCGCACGATCAAATAGTTACATGCAAAGGGTATAGACATTCAAATAGCCGCATGCGACACTAGTTCACATTTAAAAAAAATTCAAATATTACATCCCAACATTGTTGTCCCCTTTCACCGCCCACTGATGCTCAATCAGATCTTCCTTCAGTTTCTCGTGAGTTGATCGATGTCGAATTTGTTGATGTATTTGAATAAAGTCTTCAAATGTGGTCTGGTTCTATTCTCGAAGTTGGATAGGATCACCCATGTTCTCAAATTCCAGAGCTATGCCATCATCTTCACCATCATTCTCGACGATCATGTTGTGCATGATCATACAACATGTCATCACCTCCCATGTTGATGTCTTGTGAGACCCGGGCATGCCAAAGAAAGCATGTCAAATCCAAAGTGTTGGGGATCATAGTAAATTCAAAAAATTTCCTACGCCATACAAGGATCTATCTATGGAGAAACCAGCAACGAGAGAGGTTGTAGAGCATCTTCATACCTTTGAAGATCGCTAAGCGGAAGCTTTACTACGAATGCGGTTGATGGAGTCGTACTTGCAGCGACTCAAATCGCGGTGGATTCCGATCTATGTGCCGAACTATGACACCTCCGCGTTCAACACACGTGCAACTCGGTGACGTCTTCCGCACCTTGATCCAGCAAGGAGGAGGGAGAGGTTGAGGGAGAGAGCTCCGGCAGCACGATGACATGGTGGCGGTGGAGCTGCGTGGTTCTCCGGCAGAGCTTCGCTAAGTTGTGCGGAGGACGAGGAGAGAGAGGGGTAGGGCTGCGCTGAGAGAGAGAGAGAGAGAGTTCGTGTCTCAAATCAGCCCCAATACCTCGGGTATTTATAGGAGGGAGGGAGAGAGGGTGCGCACCCCTAGATGGCCAGAAGGGCGGCGACCAGGGTAGGGAGAGGAGGGGTGGCGCACCCAAATGGGCCTTGGCCCCCTCCCGCGCCTAGGGTTGGCCCCCCTCCACCTCTCCTTGCGCCTTGGGCCTAGGTGGGAGGTGCACCAGCCCACTCTGGGCTTGTTCCCTTCCACCTTTTGGCCCATGCTAGCCTTTGGGGCTGGTGTCCCCTCTCGGTGGACCCCCGGCACCCTTCTGGTGGTCCCGGTACGTTACCAGTGACGACCGAAACATTTCCGGTGTCCAAAACCTCTCATCCTATATATCAATCTTTACCTCCGGACTATTCCAAAGCTCCTCGTGACGTTCGGGATCTCATCCGGTACTCCGAACAACCTTCGGTAACCACGTACACTATTTCCCTATAATCCTAGCGTCATCGAACCTTACCCTACAAGGAATATGCTAATACACGACGCTATTTTTTCGTCGCTACATCGTCACGGTTTTTAATTTACGACGATCTCACAACGAAAAACCAAGCATAAAAAATGGAGCATCACAAATGAACAACATCGACGTTTTGATCAAAATCGTCGTAACTTTTACGACGATTCCTGGATTGTCGTAACCTTTACGACGATCCTAAATCGTCGTTGGCAATCAAACCCAGTCCTACGTGGCAAAATTACGACGAAATCAAAATGTCATGGTTGAAATCAGCCCAACCCATTTCAATTGATCACATGGGCTGATTTTATTTTTTTGGGCTTTTTCTTATTGGGCTTCTTTTTGGGCCTTAGCCTATTTATAGCCACTTTTAATTTTATTTTATTTTTGAATTTTGGTTTGTGGCCTTTTACGTTCTATTGATTTTCTTTTTTGGCCATTTTTTTTGTACTGGTCCAACATGTCATGCTGATCTCAAAATTTTGTCAAATTTTGGGCCTCAAGATTTTTACATTTTGATATGTAGCATTATGAAGGCACAAATATATCTGATCCAATACAGGTGATAGCACAAACTTAGAATCAACCTAAATTTAATACTTAAATATTGTCTTTTTGACCACTTTCAATCCAAGAATGAATTTCAAATAGAACTAAGAACACATAAAATTGATCAAATATACGACTAAATAAATCTATTACAATCTTTACAACACAGACGTGCTACAATATGCTACTCTAAACTGAGTAAGACTTCACAACTTCACACTTGGGTTCACACTTCACGGCTTCACACTTCACACTTGAGCTTCTGTAAAAGAGGAACCAACACAATTTTAAGTATACAATACAACAATTGATACTAATCAAGGATAAAAACAAAAACAAGTAATAGACTCAAATGTGAAGGCAACATGGAACTAGTGATACGAAACCATGTAGAAAACACTACTATGTAATACTGTTGTAAGGTCATATTAGCGCTAAATCAACACCATGCCATTATATAGAGAAAATTATATGTCCCCTTTTATCTAAAATAGACCATAGAAGTTCCCTCTTTAATGTATTACTAGGCCTAGGACTTTTATCTAAAACAGATATCTATCTCTATGCTTGCTTCTTTTAAGCTAAGCTAAGCTAAGCATGTATGGACGAGGGCAGGTCATGCAAACAAAGTCACGTTGCCTCTCTTGCTTGCTTCTAGAAGCACGCACGCAGGCTCAGTGTAGACTTCAAGTGGACAAATTCTTACGTGAAAGCACCGCAAGTCCACAATAAGGATTGATTTAGTAATCAGAAATACTACAAAGCACACATGAAAAAGAATGGAGCCACAGATTTCAGATGAACGACTATTTATTTATTTTCTAGCAAAATTTTCAAAAGCAGAAAATGGAGAAATATTAGAGACATGATAGTATGTGTGTGAACATACATACCCATTCCAGCAGCATCAGAGCCTCTCATGATTCTCAGTTTCCGATAAGTAGTGGTAAACAAGCTGTAGATTATTGAATGATGGTAAGCATACATGAATAGGTAAATAATGCATGACGACTCATTCAAACAATATACATGTCATATGCTGTGTATAGGAAAAATAATAATAGCATACACATTACAGATATATAGGTAAAGGTGAGGTAATAAAGTATATACATTGTGTATTATCCCAAAAGATGTTTTTTTTCACAAAATCAATATGTACCGACGGACTGTTGCTGTCAATAATGCTAGGAAAATATGCCTGTCTACCGGGGTGAATCTAATTCTCTATTCTCTATTCGTATAATTCATAGTATAGCTAACCTATCTACACATTAGCAAACTGAACTCTGATTCACAGAAGGGCAGTGTCCATCCATGACACAGATGCCTGAGGCACATCTTCCATTTTCTAGAAGAAAAGAAGGGGTCTGAAGATGTTCAAAGTTCCATGGAAATGCAAGCCCTTGCAATACCGTAGCACCACTACAGGGCAGCAGAAACAAGTAGGTACTAGAAACCATGCAATAGATGAGAAAGCAACTAATTCTCTACCCAGAAAAGCAACATCTCCTCCTTTCAGCAAAAAACAACAACATGTTCGTTTCGGTTAGCATGCTTTTATTGTCCATAAGAAAGGCTCATCTGTGTAAGAATAGAATTTCCTGTAACTACCTGAGAGGCTGAGAAGACCATCTTTTCTTAACTCGCGACCTGAACGGCCTCGACTACCTGAAAGGCTTTGGAGTACCATTGTGTGATGCTTCCTGCTGCTCTAGTGCCTTGGACTCGAAGTATTCCAGCCAGATAGCAGAATCCTGTGCAAAATATGGGTCATCAGATTTCCTTGTTGCTATGAGAAAGGCAGATCATTGGAAAAAAACTGAAGACTAAGTGGAAAAATTCATCATCAGGAAGTATTTTTCTTTGTGATTACCTGTGTCCGAAGATCTTCTGATCCGAGCTTTGATTGAAGTATTCGTAGAGTGGTTTTTTCATGTTGTACACTCAACGAGTATGCTTCCATTAAAGACAAAGCAATAGCAATAGCATGATAACTTGCAGTCGTCTGTCAATAAAGATGAGCTTTCAGTGTAGCCATGTAAGTGGGCACTAGTGTATGTGTCAAAGCGCAACATACAGTCACACTGAAACACAAGGCGAGGTTGAGTTGCATACCTGTATGTGATCAACACCAAGCAGCCGTTGGTTACATTTTAGCGCCTCATGCAGGTAACGGAGTGCTACATGGACGTTACCCAACCCTTCTTCCATCATAGCAACATTGATGTTAGTTGCAGCAGTATTACGATGAGACGGGCCACATGTCAGGTGCAAAAGATATAGGGCACGGTTCACATACCTGAAATATACAAATCAGAACATAAGGTAGTTGACACAGGAAGAAGAATACACAAATTATAAGTAACTGAGACAAAAACGCACTACTAAGCATGCAATTTCAATAAATTACAGCGTGCACTTACTTTAGTGCCAATTCTGTATGTTGAAGGCGTTAGTAGAAAACAGCAAGATCTCCATAGCTTTTCATAGTATCTGGGTGATCAAGTCCAAGTTCCCTCTCGTTAATATCTAAAGCCTTCTGTTGATAGATAGTTGCCTGGTCCGAAGAGCAACAAGATTTATAAAGCCAGCTCCACAACACAGCTCAACTGGGTTACTAATAGATAGTTATATGCACTAAAAAGCTAAAGGTGTGACAAGTGCATGACAACTCCAGGTCACTCAGATGAGCAATCTTATTGCATTTTTTACACTAAATCAGCTTACGATCTACATATTCCACATGGTCATCACATTTCAGTGTTGGCAAAACGATTCTGCATTGTTCCAATTATAATACCCAAAAACAATTCTAGAATCCTAGTGCAATTCCTTGAACTAACATTGTTTGTACATAGGCTAATGCTCATGTAAATTAGACTAGGCAGTGTTACTGAATACTGCGAAAGAGAGAACTAGCAACAAGGTCCCAAAATTTGGGTACCTGGTTGAAGTCCCCGGTATGATAAAGCACTACTGCCAAGAGGCTGTTTGCGCCTGCGGTCATTCTATGATATAGACCACAAACATCAACCAATTTTGCAAGAGACTGCACCATCATATACAGTCATGTCCAGATTGTATGAAATAGTTAGAGTAGTGTCTAAGAAGAATTGGTGCGCTCGAATGTGGCGGCAAAATGCAGCGAAGACCTGCTGCAAGCTCAAGAAACCGCCTCCGTTGGGAGAACCGAGGAAGGCCTGCAAGAACAGAGGAGCAAGGACTTGTAGGCCGAAGAAGATGCGCAGCCTGACGGACAAAAGCAACAAGAATATGTGTAGCGACCTGTGTCAGAGCTGCAAGAAGAGCAGGAGCACGATGACGAGGACGGCGGGGAGAGTCCCCTGAGGTCGACGTCCATCGCGCGGCGCGTGCACACGCAGACGTCGTCGGAGAACCTGGTCGGCGCCGATGAGGGGTCGCCCATGCACTGCTCGACCAGCTTCGCCGGCAGGCCGAGCGACGCCACCACCTCCTCGGCACACCCGCGGGAGTACTTCTTCTCCTGCATGGAGCACCAGACGCGGTAGTCGGCCACGAAGTCCCACCACGCCCATGACGCGTTCCGGGCGTTGGCCACCCAATGCACGCACATCTGCCGGAGGTTCTCCAGCACCACGTCGCACCCGCGGTAGTCGACGCCGAGGTCCCCCTCCGGGTCCGGCGCGCAGTAGCGGCATCCGGAGGGGACGGATAAGGGTGGGAGGAAGGGGAGAGGGAGGGAGGGTTGCCTTTAGCTTGAAGGAGAGGGGAGGGGGGATGAGGGTGCCCTTCTTGTGGAGGACCTTGCCGATGCTGTTGCCGGCGGTGCCAACCACATCCCTGATCCGATCCGGCACCAGGAGGGCACGCGGGGGGGGGGGGGGGGGGTTCCCTGGAGCTTTTTGGTGTGGGTGCGGACGGAGGGAGCTTGGTGCCGTGCTGCAAGGAGATGGGGACGAGGGAGGAGCTGGCGGCGGCGAGGAGATGGGGACGAGGGAGGACCGGATCGGGAGGGGGCGGGGACGGGGAGGAGGTGGCGGCGGCGAGGAGATGGTGAGGAGGGGTCGATGGGATCTGAGCTAGGTTTGGGCTGCGGGTGGGGTTAATTTTTTAATTTTTTTAGATACATGAATGGATGGATTGAGATGGTGAGGTAGATGGATGGATGGATGGACGCCATGTCATCGATCCATGGAAAGAGTTTTGATTGGTTAGAACATGTTACGACATTTTTATAATCGTCATAAAAGTTATGACGATCTCATCTTATGCGGTTATGACGTTTTTTACTCATATCTTCATAATTTATATGTAGATTTGATCCCCTCGAACGGTTTACGACAATCTCGGATGAAATCGTCATAGATTTATGACAAATTCATCAACGACGTCTTAAAAAACGTCATGTATGAGCATATTTCTTGTAGTGTTAAGTGTGTAGACCCTACGGGTTCGGGAGACATGCATACACGACCAAGACATCTCTCCGGCCAATAACCAATAGCGGGGTCTGGATATCCATGTTGGTTCCCACATGTTCCACGATGATCTCATCGGATGAACCACGATGTCAATGATTCAATCAATCCCGTATGCAATTCCCTTTGTCTATCGGTATGATACTTGCCCGAGATTCGATTGTCGGTATCCCTATACCTTGTTCAATCTCGTTACAGGCAAGTCTCTTTACTCATTCTATAACACATCATCCCGTGGCTAACCCCTTAGTAAAACTAAGCTCAATATGATGATGGATTACCGAGTGGGCCCAGAGATACCTCTCCGTCACACGGAGTGACAAATCCCGATCTCGATTCGTACAACTCAACACACACTTTCGGAGATACCCGTAGTGCACCTTTATAGTCACCCAGTTATGTTGTGCCATTTTGTACACCCAAAGCACTCCTATGGTATTCGGGATTTGCACAATCTCACGGTCTAAGGAAATGATACTTGACATTAGAAAAGCTTTAGCAGACGAACAACATGATCTAGTGCTATGCTTAGGATTGGGTCTTGTCCATCACATCATTCCCAAATGATGTGATCCCGTTATCAATGACATCCAATGTACATGATCAAGAAATCATGATCATCTATTGATCAACGAGCTAGCCAACTAGAGGCTCACTAGGGACACATTGTGATCTATATATTCACACATGTATTACGGTTTTCGGTTAATACAATTATAGCATGAATAATAGACAATTATCATGAACTAGGAAATATAATAATAATCAATTTATTATTGCCTCTAGGCATTTTTCCAACAGTCTCCCACTTGCACTAGAGTCAATAATATAGTCCACATCATTATGTGATTGCAATGAATCCAAAAACCATAAAGTTTTGGGGTTCGATCATGTCTTGCTTGTGAGAGAGGTTTATTAGTCAATGGGTGTGAACCTTTTAGATCCTTGTGTGCTGTACAAATCTCTATGTCTTCATATATATATTGCTACCATGCACTATTTGGAACTATTCCAAATGACTGCTCCACTATACGAATCAGGTTTACTACTTATAGTCATCCGGATTAGTGACAAAGCTTGCATCGACGTAACCCCTTTATGACGAACTCTTTAATCACCTCCATAATCGAGAAAAATTCCTTAGTCCACTGGTTACTAAGGATAACTTTGACCGCTGTCCAGGGATCCATTCCTGGACCACTCTTGTACCCCTTGACCGACTCATGGCCAGTCACACTTTAGGTGCAGTACACAACATAGCGTACTTATAGAGCCTATGGCTGATGCATAGGGGACGACATTCGTCCTTTCTCCTTCTTCTGCTGTGGTCGGGCTTTTGAGTCTTACTCAAAATTCACACCTTACAACACAGCCAAGAACTCCTTCTTTTGCTGATCTATTTTGAAAACTTCCAAAAACTTGTCAAGGCATGCATTTCGTTGAAAGTTCTATTAAGCACTTTTATCTATCTTCATAGATCTTGATGCTCAACTCTCAAGTAGCTTTATCCAGGTTTTCCTTTGAAAAACTCATTTCAAACAACCCTTTATGCTTTCCAGAAATTCTACATTATTTCAGATCAACAATTTGTCAACCACATATATTCATCAGAATTCTATAGTGCTCCCACTCACTTCTTTGGAAATACAAGTTTCTCATAAACTTTGTATAAAACCAAAAACTTTGATCATCTCATCAAAGTGTATATTCCAACTCCAAGATACTTTCTCCAGTCCATAGAAGGATCGCTGGAGCTTTGCATACTTGTTAGCACCCTTTAGGATCAACAAAATCTTCTGGTTGTATCACATACAACCTTTCCTCAAGGAAACCGTCGAGGAAACAATATTTTGACATCCTATATGCAAGATTTCATAAATGATGCAGCAACTGCTAACATAATTCCAACAGACTTTCAGCATCGCTATGAGTGAGAAAGTCTCATCGTAGTCAAGTCTTTGAACTTTGTCGAAAACATCTTTGCGACAAGTCAAGCTTTCTTAATGGTGATTTTTCACCATCACCGTCTGTCTTCCTTTTAAAGACCCATCCATAGTTAATAGTCTTACGACCATCAAGTAGTTCTTCCAAAGTCTACACTTTGTTTTCATACATGGATCCTCCTCTTGGATTTCATGGCCTCCAACCATTTGTCAGAATCCGGGCCCACCATCGCTTCTCCATTGCTCGTAGGTTCATTGTTGTCCAACAACATGACCTCTAAGACAGGGTTGCCGTATCACTCAGTAGCAGCAGTACGTGACCTTGTCGACCTACGAGGTTTGTAGTGACTTGATCTGAAGTTTCATGATCACTATCATTACCTTCCACTTCAATTGATGTAAGCGCCACACGAACAACTTCCTGCGCTATGCTACACACACTGGTTGAAGTGATGGTTCAATAACCTTATCAAGTTTCCACCATACTCCCACTCAATTTTTTCGAGAGAAAGTTTTCCTCGAGAAAGGATTCATATCTAGAAACAAACACTTTGTTTCCGGATCTGAGATAGGAGGTATACCCAACTGTTTTGGGTGTCCTATGAAGATGTATTTATCCGCTTTGGGTTCGGGCATATCCGGCTGAAAATCTTTCACACAAGCATCACAGTCCCAAACTTTTAAGAAACGAGAGCTTAGGTTTCTCTAAACCATAATTCATACAGTGTCATCTCAACGGATTTACGTGGTGCCCTTTTTAAAAGTGAATACGGTTGTCTCTAATGCCTAACCCATAAACGATAGTGGTAATTTGATAAGAGATATCATAGTATGCACCATATCTAATAGGGCACGACTACGACATATGGAAACACCATCAAATTATGGTGTTCCAGGTGGCATGAGTTGTGAAACAATTTTCACATTGTCTTAAATGTTTACCAAACTCGTAACTCAGATATATATGTTTACCTCCATGATCACACCGTAGACATATTATCCTCTTGTCACGATGATCTTCAACTTCACTCTGAAATTACTTGAACCTTTCAATAATCCAGACTTGTGTTTCAATAAGTAAATACACTAGTATCCACTCAAATCATCTGTGAAGTAAGAACATAATGCTATCCACTGCGTGCCTCGGTACTCATTGGACCGTACACATCAAAATGTATTACTTCCAACAAGTCCCTTTCTTGTTCCATCTCATAGGAAAACGAGGTATTCAGTCATCTTGCCCATGTGATATGATTTGCATGTCTCAAGTGATTCAAAAATCAAGTGAGTCCAAACGATCCATCCGCATGGAGTTTCTTCATGCGTTTATACCAACATGCATGGTTTGCATGTCTCAAATGTTTCAAAAATGAGTGAGTACAAAGATCTATCAGCATGGAGCTTCTTCATGCGTTTTATACCAATATGACTCAAGCAGCAGTGCCACAAATAAGTGGTACTTTCATTACTACTTTGTATCTTTTGGCAACAATATTATGAACATGTGTATCACTACGATCGAGATTCAATAAACCATTCATTCTAGGTGCAAGACCATTGAAGGTATTATTCAAGTAAACAGAATAACCATTATTCTCTTTAGATGAATAATCATATTTCCATTAACATAATCCAATCATGTCTATTCTCTACGCAAACACCAAATAACAAATATTTAGATTTACCACTAATCTCGATGGTAGAGGGAGCGTGCGATGTTTGATCATATCAACCTTGGAAACACTTCCAACACACATCGTTACCTCGCCTTTAGCTAGTCTCCGTTTATTCCGTAGCTTTCATTTCGAGTTACTAACACTTAGCAATCAAACCGGTATCTAATGCCTGGTGCTACTAGGAGTACTAGTAAAGTACACACCAATATCATGTATATCCAATATTCTTCTGTTGACTTTGCTATCCTTCTTATCTACCAAGTATCTAGGGTAGTTCCCTTTCAGTGACTGTTCCCCTCTTTACAGAAGCACTTAGTCTCGGGTTTGGGTTCAACCTTGAATCTCTTCATAGAGCAGCAACTGGTTTGCTGTTTAATGAAGTATCCCTTCATGCCCTTACCCTTCTTGAAACTAGCGGTTTTACAAACCATCAACAATTGATGCTCCTTTTTGATTTCTACTTTCGCGGCGTCAAACATCGCGAATAGATCAAGGATTATCATATCCATCCCTGATATTTTATAGTTCATCACAAAACTCTAGTAGCTTGGTGGCAGTGACTTTGGAGAACTATCACTATCTCATCTGGAAGATCAACTCCCACTCGATTCAAGCGATTGTAGTACTGTGACAATCTGAGCACATGCTCAACTATTAAGCTTTTCTCCTTTACTTTGTAGACAAAGAATCTTGTTGTAGGTCTCATACCTCTCAGCAAGGACACGAGTATGAAATCCCAATTCCTTCTCTTGGAACATCTCATATGTCCACGACGTTCGAAACGTCTTTAGCACCTCAATTCTAAGCCGTTTAAGCAATATGCATTGAACTATCATGTAGTTATCAAAGACGTGTATGTCAGATGTTTGCAACATCTACAAACCATGCTTGGGGTTCAGCACAACAAGCGGTGCATTAAGGACATAAGCCTTCTGCTTAGCAATGAGGACAATCCTCAATTAACGGACCTAGTCCACACAATTGATACTTCTATCTTTCAACTAAGTTTTCTCTAGGAACATATCAAAAACCCATGGAGCTACAACGCAAGTTATAACATAATTTGCAAAGACCTTTTGACTATGTTCATGATAATTAAGTTCATCTAATCAAATTATTTAATGAACTCCCACTCAGTTCGACATCCCTCTAGTCATCCAAGTGATACATGATCCACGTTGACTAGCCCGTGTCCGATCATCACGTGAGATGGACTAGTCATCAATGGTGAGCATCTCCATGCTGATCGTATCAACCATACGACTCATGTTCGACCTTTCGGTCTCCCATATTCGAGGCCATATCTGTACATGCTAAGCTCGTCGAGTCAACCTAAGTGTTTTGCACGTGTAAAATGGCTTCACCCGTTGTATGCAAACGTTAGAATCTATCACACCCGATCATCACGTGGTGCTTCGAGACAACGATCCTTCGCAAAGGTGCACACTTAGGGGAATACATATCTCGAAATTTTAATGAGGGATCATCTTATCTTTGCTACCGTCGTTCTAAACAATAAGATGTAAAACATGATAAACATCACACGCAATCATATAGTGACATGATATGGCCATTTTCATCTTGCTCCTTGCATCTCCATCTTCGGGGCACCATGATCATCATTATCACCGGCATGACACCATGATCTCCATCATTGTGTCTCCATGAAGTCGTCACACCAACTATTACTTCTACTATTATAGCTAACCGTTAGCGATAAAGTAAAGTAATCAACATGGTGTTGCATCTCATACAATAAATTAAGACAACTCCTATGGCTCCTGCCGGTTGTCATACTCATCGACATGCAAGTCGTGAATCCTATTACAAGAACGTGGTCAATCTCATACATCACATATGTAACATCACATTCTTTTGTCCATATCACATCACATGGCATACCCTGCAAAAATAAGTTAGACGTCCTCTAATTGTTGTTGCAAGTTTTACGTGGCTGATTTGGGTTTCTAGCAAGAACACTTCTTACCTACGTGACAGCCACAACGTTGATATGCCAATGCTATTTACCTTTCATAAGGACCCTCTTCATCGAATCCGATTTGACTAAAGTAGGAGAGACAGACACCCGCTAGCCACCTTATGCAAGTAGTGCATGTCAGTCGGTGGAACTAGTCTCACGTAAGAGTACGTGTAAAGTCGGTCCAGGCCGCTTCATCCCACGATGCCGCCGAATCAAGATAAGACTAGTAATGGGAAGCAATTGACAAAATCAGCGCCCACAACTTTTGTGTTCTACTCGTGCATAGAATTTATGCATAGAACCTTGGCTTGGATGCCACTGTTGGGGATCGTAGTAAATTCTAAAATTTTCCTACGCCATACAAGGATCTATCTATGGAGAAACCAGAAACGAGAGAGGTTGTAGAGCATCTTCATACCTTTGAAGATTGCTAAGCGGAAGCGTTATCATGAACGCGGTTGATGGAGTCGTACTCACAACGATTCAGATCGTGGTGGATTCCGATCTATGTGTCGAACTACGACACCTCCGCGTTCAACACACGTGCAGCCTGATGACGTCTCCATCACCTTGATCGAGCAAGGAGAAGGGAGAGGTTGAGGGAGAGAGCTCCGGCAGCACGACAACATGGTGGCGGTGGAGCTACGTGGTTCTCCGGCAGAGCTTCGCTAAGGTGTGCGGAGGACGAGGAGAGAGAGGGGCAGGGCTGCGCCGAGAGAGAGAGAATTCGTGTCTCAAATCACCCCAATACCTCGGGTATTTATAGGAGGGAGGGGAGAGGGTGCGCACCCCTAGGGTTCCCTCCCTAGGGGTGGCGGCAGCCCTAGATGGCCAGGAGGGCGGCGACCAGGGCAGGGAGAGGAGGGGTGGCACACCCAGATGGGCCTTGGGCCCTCCCGCGCCTAGAGTTTGCCCCCCTCCACCTCTCCTTGCGCCTTGGGCCTAGGTAAGAGGCGCACCAGCCCACTCTGGGCTGGTTCCCTTCCACCTTTTGGCCCATGCTAGCCTTTGGGACCTGTGGCCCCTCCTGGTGGTCCCCTCGGAACCCTTCCGGTGGTCCCGGTACGTTATCGATGACGCTCGAAACATTGCCGGTGTCCAAAACCTCTCATCCTATATATCAATATTTACCTCCGGACCATTCCGGAGCTCCTCGTGATGTCCGGGATCTCATACGGGACTCCGAACAACCTTCGGTAACCATGTACATTATTTCCCTATAACCCTGGCGTCATCGAACCTTAAGTGTGTAGATCCTACGGGTTCGGGAGACATGCAGAGATGACCGAGACATCTCTCCGGCCAATAACCAACATCGGGGTGTGGATATCCATGTTGGTTCCCACATGTTCCACGATGATCTCATTGGATGAACCATGATGTCAAGGATTCAATCAACCCCGTATGCAATTCCCTTTGCCTATCGGTATGATACTTGCCCGAGATTCGATCGTCGGTATCCCTATATCTTGTTCAATCTCGTTACCGACAAGTCTCTTTACTCGTTCCGTAACACATCATACCGTGGCTAACCCCTTAGTCACACTGAGCTCAGTATGATGATGGATTATCGAGTGGGCCCAAAGATACCTCTCCGTCACACAGAGTGACAAATCCCGGTCTCGATTCGTACAGCTCAACACACACTTTCGGAGATACCCATGGTGCACCTTTATAATCACCTAGTTACATTGTGATGTTTGGTACACCCAAAGAACTCCTACGGTATCCGAGAGTTGCACAATCTCACGGTCTAAGGAAATGATACTTGACATTAGAAAAGCTTTAGCACACGAACAACACGATCTAGTGCTATGCTTAGGATTGGGTCTTGTCCATCACATCATTCCGCAATGATGTGATCCCGTTATCAATGACATCCAATGTCCATGATAAAGAAACCATGATCATCTATTGATCAACGAGCTAGCAAACTAGAGGCTCACTAAGGACACATTGTGATCTATATATTCACACATGTATTACGGTTTTCGGTTAATACAATTATAGCATGAATAATAGACAATTATCATGAACTAGGAAATATAGTACTTACCAATTTATTATTCCCTCTAGGGCATATTTCCAACACAAAGATCCCGTGATGCAACTGCTTCAAGAATGATGGTGGGCTTCTTAACATGACCCTGATATTGCTCTTGTAAGACCTTCGGAGAGTTCTACCATTTCCAATGCATGCAGTCAAGAGATCCAATCAAACCTGGCCACCCTCCTGCTTCTGATATTGCCAAGAGCCTCTCAGTGTCTGCCATAGTTGGTTCTCTCAGATACAGAGGTCCGAACCTCGACCATGATAGTTGCAAACTTGATCATGGCATCTCCGCATGTGCTCTCAGACATGTGTAGGTACTCCTCCCAGGAATCGGCGGTCGTGCCATATGCAAGCATTTGGAGTGCGGCCATGCACTTCTAGTAACTAGATCCAATCTTCCCCATGACATCCTCTTCAGTATGAAGTAGTCACTACTTCAGGATGCTGCTAACGCGACACTACAATTTAGAGCCCCTTCAATGAAATTGTGTACGATGCATTAATCACAAACGGTGATGTAAAAAACGTAAAAAAAAGATGCAAAATGTTTGCGATGGCGGAGACATCAAACACGGTTCATATTATACTTGCATGTGCATGTGTGACATACGGTTAATCCATAAGAACTGTTTGCGATGAAGGAGAACAATAGAAACGAGCAACTATATCAAGGTGTGTGCGATATACGACATACAGTTTGCTCAGATGAATTGTTTGCTATTATGGAATGCAATAGAAACAGTCACCGGATGAAGGTGTGTGCGATATACGACATACGGTTCACTCGGACGAACTGTTTTCGATTAGGAAACACACGGAAACGGTTTAGTTTAACAAGATGTGTGTAATATGTGGCATACAACTCACATATATGAACTATTTGCGATGAGCCAAAATAGCATAAACAATTCGTGTAAACAAGATGCATGTCATATACACAGCAAACAACCCACTCGTATGAACTGTTTGCGAGGAGAAAATATAACACATACGGTTACTAGAGTTAATTCGTATGTGATTCTGTGTGTAGAAAAAACTTTGAAAAATGCAAATTAGTTGCTTGCGGTGGCTAGCAATATCGCACACGATGCGTATGCGAGTACTCATGTGTGATGATTAGTAAGTTACACATACGTTTGCTTATGTTAACACGTGTGTGATAACACATGACACCACATACGGTTGTCGGGTTGTGTGCTTCACTTATAGTCTACCCGCACTCTAGGTAAGGCTTCCCGCGCTCCACATTGATGAATTGTAAAATCCCCAATCCCCTAGCGAGCTCCTAGCTATAAATAACCACAACAATGGCCGCCGACGGTGACTCGCTATTGATCCACTTGCTAGCTAGTTACCCACACATACCAGCATACCCCCAACGGCCGACGACAGGATGAAGTTGTGCGACTGCAGAATCGAGGCTGAAGGCACAATGGTCGGCTTGGCAGTCGACGGCCATTTCGTCGTCTCTCCCAACGACGGCCAAAGAAAGCAGGAAATGTGGTCCGAGCAAGCTGCCGGGTTAGCCAGGGTTTTCCTAAAAGCGGACAGGGATCACCGACGGGCGATACTGCTGGCTCGACATAGCATGCGGCAGACGGCGCAAATGGCGAAGCAGGAACCGAGATGACACAAGGACAACTGCGGTCGTGGCAGCCGCCGTACAAGGCGTAGGCTTATGTCTAAGATGGAGGAGGGTGCAACACCGGACGTTGTCGGGGCATGCCTGGGGGGCGTCACGACAGCCCTTGCGAGAGCTAACGTTGTCTCGCCGAACGTCGCTGGGGCACAAGAGGCGAGCGCGTTAGCCCTGGTGAGCGCTGCACCCGAGGCAGTATCGACAATCCCCGATGTCGATTCTGCCCCAGCCTCGATTGATCAAGGTGTGTAGGTCATCGACTTGGCAGCCTCCGTTGCCACTAAGCCCATGGTCGACACACTGATGGATGATGGCTGATATGCATGGTGGATCAGTGTGAGGTGCACAGTAGCTCTTTTGTGCATGTGCGGTACACTATATTCTTGTAATTGGCGAGCTTATGATTTGTAAATTACTCGTCGAATTTTTGATTTGTTCATGCATGTCAAATATGTCAATTGTATGGGCTGGCCTATCCATATAATATCTCAATTTGCAACATGGACAGTTAATATGTAGATTCCTTCTGGACATCTATGTTGACCGCCACGTCGAAAACATGGACATCCTCTACTGTACAGGGCACACACTTAAACTGAATGAACCGTGTACGATACTTTCCATGAAAATTTAAGAATTTGGCTGACAACATTTCAGTAACATGTATATATAGTGGTGACACTATTCGAGAAAAGGACGATCTTGGTAACATGATACTTCACAATTTTGACAACCATATGGTCCATATCTACATACTTAACATAGTAACAATTGACACATTTTAAGAGGCAGAGGGCCAACAACCACAACTATCCGCTAGAAGCAGCTTGATCACGGCGACTCGACATCTCATCAATGAAAAGGAAGAATCCTC
Source organism: Hordeum vulgare subsp. vulgare (assembly GCF_904849725.1). NCBI lineage: Eukaryota > Viridiplantae > Streptophyta > Magnoliopsida > Poales > Poaceae > Hordeum > Hordeum vulgare. The sequence continues at coordinate 486,761,992 of NC_058520.1, read as the reverse complement.
CTATGCCTTGGTATAGCATGAGTAGAACATTGTCTCCAATTTTCTAATGTAGATGCATTGCCACGACAAGCAAGAACTTTTCAATTTGATTGGTTCCATTTATGTGGGAAATGCAGTACCTTGCAATCACTTTGGCGTTATTAGCAGGCACAAGTATAATCTGACCACGTCGGGAAATCGATTCAGGAACATCTCGAGCAGGCAATTTGTGTTGCAATGTAGAATAAAAACCAATTGTAACATATCGTTGAATATATATATAGTTTATAAACATCAACAAAAAATAAGACTTTGTACTAATGTTTTGTGCACACAAATGGTCTTGTTCAACGTGTGCACCATAGGTAGAATTAATCCCATCCAAAGTCCAGTGTTCGTACACTCTCCTATCTCTGTCAGATTATCAACAAATTTTATGACATGCTTCAAGTCTTTCGAGTGAAATTTGGTACACCGAGTAACATACATGTCGTTAACTATGCATCCATCATATCCTGCTTGAAAGGTGGAAAAGTATAATTTATTCAGAATATGACAACAAAATATATAGTGGGCATAAGTTGGTAAATATAATTTATTACTCCCTAGGAATGGAGTCAGAAAACATAACCACAATTGATTGCTTAAATATTGATCAGTTAGTCAGAACAAATACCCCGATTTTGCAAAGTAATATACCAGCATGGGGAAAGTTGAAAGAACACAACCCTCGATCAGACTGTGATCGACTGATGACATCGGGGAAGTAAACATCCATGTTTATTAGACCAGGCTGTGGTGCACGCACTAGAATTTTGTTGTGAGCTTTCAGTTCATAAACTTAGAAAATTTTCTCCAAAGGTCCGCATCAAAATAGGAGTGACCATATTTATCAAGTTTTATGCTAACTGTCATTGTAAATCCATGCTACATTGTCAATATGACATCTATAGAGTCATCACCAAAGTAAAGCCCAAGATTTCCTTCTACTCATGTTCTTGCAAAGCAAGGGATGTACTGGTTGAAATGAAAATTAAGATCGTACATTAGATGTATTGAAATAACAGAGCAACATGCAAATATGAGAGTAACTTAGAGAACATAAGAATATATAGCTCAAAGCAAAGTTCAAAGTATAAAATCATAAATAGATAATGTAACAAATATTTGATGCAAATATGAGAGTAACTGATTAAACAATACATCATTAATTTGCCTAATTTAGAAAGAAAAAAATCGTCTTCGACGTCTAGGCTACGTGTGCCACCGTACCTTTTATCCAAATGTAGCAATATAATACATATGTTCATAAATGTAGGCAATGACGACTGTGGTAGGGTGAGATTGAACATACCAAGCGCTCCCTGAAGTCATCTGGAATGGTGAGATAGAACTTCGTTTCCGACCGGCCGCGACCACACTTACCTAATTTGTGCTCGCACTGTGGACACTTGAATGAAAAATGTGAATTTACGGTGATTTCCATTGATTGATTAAGAATGACGGACATACTACGATAAGAAATGAGTGAATATTTCGCTAAATTAAGTACCTTCTCCATGAAGCAAATCCTTGGCCAACCCGGTAGAAAACCCCAATCTACCAAAGTCGAAAAAGTCAGTGCAGATAGGCGGCGATAAGCGGTACCGGTGAAATCCCGTGCCATTTCGAGTGCGACCTCCGCCTGTTGTCGAGCTTAGGGTGGCCGCCGCGATAGAAGTTGATGAGGTGCAGAGTTGCAGAGGAGTGTGCGGCAAGTGGGTTAATATGTCTCCAACGTATCTATAATTTTTGATTTTTCCATGCTGTTATATTGTCATTCTTGGATATTTTATGACCATTTTATAACAACTTTATATCATTTTTTAGGACTAATCTATTAACACAGTGCCTAGTGCTAGTTGCTGTTTTTTATGTTCGTTTCCTTCGTAGAAAGTCAATATCAGATGAAGTCCAAATGCCACGAAACTTTACGAAGATTTTTTTGGACCAGAAGGAAACTTGGGATCCAAGGATGATCACGAGAGGAGGCCCATGCAACAAACTGGCCACCAGAGCGCTCCCAAGGCCCCTGGCGCGGCCTGGTGCCTAGTGGGGGCCTCGAGCGCCTCCTGCACCGCCTGTGAGATCCATAAATACCCCCAATATTCCAGAAACCCTAGGGGAGTGGACGGAAAATTGGTTCAGCTGCCGCAAGTTCGAGAAGCCATGAAATCCAATCTAGAGCCCGTTCTGGAGAGGAACACGATCATGGAGGGGTTCATCATCCTCATTGGTGCTTCTCCGATGATGAGTGAGTAGTTCATATCAGACCTACGGGTCCGTAGTTTGTAGCTAGATGGCTTTCTCTCTTGTTTTGCCTCTCAATACAATGGTCTCCTAATACGTCCCAAACGTATCTATAATTTCCGCTTGTTCCATGATCTTTTGGGTGACATTGTTATATGTTTTGCAACACTTTTATATATTTTTACACATATTTGGACTAACCTACTAACTCAGTGTACCCACTGCCAGTTTTTGTGTGCTGATGTCTTTTTTTGCAGGGGGTTTTACCCAATTTTTCGAAGCCCCAAAAATCCCGAGAAAAATATATAAAAATCAGCACACGAGAAGCTTCATGAAGCACGAAAGGGGGGTAGAGGGGGGCCAGGGGCCGCCCAGGCGACCTGTGGGCGCGGCCCACCCCCAGGCCGCGCCGGGAGGCCGACTGGGTGGGTCCCACGCCCTCCTTTCGCCTATATTCACCCCTTGACGAGGAAAACCCTATACGGGATCGAGAATCGCAAATTTCTCCATCGTTCCACCGCCGCAGTGCTTCCGAGATCGGGAGCGTCAGGAGACCTCTTCCCGGCACCCTGCCGGAGGGAGGATTGACCTCCAGGATCTTCTCCACCGCCATGGACGCTTCTCGGACGTGCCGTGAGTAGTCCTCCTTGGACCATGAGTCCATGACCAGTAGCTATGTGATGTCTTCTCTCCAATCTTGTGCTTCCATGATTAGCCCTTGTGAGCTGCCCTACATGATCAAGGCATCTATGTAATTCTCTTGCTATTGCTATGCTCGGTTTGTTGGGACCCGATGGACTATGAGATTATTTTCATATTGTTATAAGTTATATATTTGATTATCCTTTTATATTATGTTCCTTAGTGATTCATGCATGTTCTCCATTGCTATTTATTGCTTTGGTCGAGTACTAGATTGTACTCCAAGAGGGAGCGTTATGCATGATTGTGGGTTCATGCCCCTTGATGTCTAGCTTGAGTGACAGAAACATGAGACTAGGGGATGTGTCGTTGCCACCATGGATAAAACAATGGTGCTTGTGACCACAGTTGCAAGGATTGTTTACCTTACGCATAGTTCGTTAATGCAGTTGTTCGTTGCTTTGAGTTTACACTTTGGGTGGGGCTCACAACTTAATACCGACGATATGTTCTGGATAGATATCTCAAGGTGGATGATTAGTAAGTAGATGCTGATTAATAAATGGTCTACTTGTCTTAGCGTACTACCCATTACTATTGAACCTCTAACTATCAAGTAGCATAATTAGCATTGCGGTGCGTTCATAATTCTGTCAATTGCCCAACTGTAATTTGTTTACCCAAGCATAGTTGTTTATCGTTTTTTGGGAGAGAGACATCACTAGTGAACATCATGTGACTCCGGTCCATATCACCACCATCGTTTACACCTCCATTATTTACCGTTTTCATTTACTTTTTTTGTTGCAATCACTACTAATATTCCCGCTTGTGTTTTGATCCTTTGCAAACTACAAGGTCAGAGAGATTGACAACCTCTCTGTACTCATTGGGAGCAAATTTATTTGTTGTGTGTGCAGGTCCACGTCTTTTGCTAGCCAGGACAGTAGACACCTACTTGTTGGTCCTAGGAGTCCTCCTGGTTTGATAAACCCTACAGTCTCCGTGTGAGGGAAAACTTGCTGCTGACTACATCTCAACCTTCCACTTGGGGTAACCAACGAGGAGCGAGAAATATATACATCATCTCGTGGAGAACTATTTGATGTAACTCTTTCTTTTGCGGTGTGTTTGTTAGGATCTGATGAATTGTGAATTTATGATCAGATCTATGAAATTATATTCATGCTTGATTATTGTAGCCTCGTATTTCTTCCGTGATATTTGTTTTTTGTGTGGCCAACTTGATCTTTATATTGCAATGGGAAGAGGTGCTTTGTGATGGGTTCGATCTTGCGGTGCTCAATCTCAGTGACAGAAACAGACATGACACACATGTATTGTTGCTATCAAGGATAAAACGATGGGGTCTATTCCTACATGAATAGACCTTGTCTACATCATGGCATCTTTCTTAAGGCATTACCCCGTTTCTCCATGAACTCAATACACTAGATGCATGGTGAATAGCGGTCGATGTGTGGAGTAACTGAAGTAGAGGCAAGCAAAAATTGGTCTACTTATGTTGTACATGATGCCTATATAAATGATCATTGCCTTGACTATCATCATAATTATTTGCTTTTCTCTAATTGCCCAATAATAATTTATCTACCCACCACCTGCTATTTTCTCGAGAGAAGCCATTAGTGAAACCTACGACCCCCGGGTGTACTTCACATCATCTATTTGCAATCTCTACTTTGCTATTTGCTTTTCTGCTTTATTTGCACTTTTGTTTTCATACCTATATTATAAAAAAAACCAAAAATACCTTGCTGCGTTCTATTTGCTATCACTCTTATGTGCATCTATCAACCTATACTTACTTTACCTATGAGGGATTGACAACCCCTCTACACGTTGGGTCGCGGAGATTTTCTATTTATGTGCAGGTGCTGCTTACATAGTATTGTGGATCTTCCTACTGGATTGATACCTTGGTTTCTTAACCGAGGGAAATACTTGCCGTCGCTGTGCTACATCACCCTTTAAGCTTGGAGGGAAACCAACGCACTTATGAGGAACGTCAAGATTTCTGGCATCGTTGCCGGGAAGATCAAGTCAAGATCTATCAGGTTCCTACATACAGATCTCATCTCCTTGCAATTACATTATTTTCCATTTGCCTCTCGTTTCCCTATCTCACACTTCACAAAAAATGCCTTTTTATTTGCCATCTTTCCTTTTCTGTTTTCTTGTCGAATATCTTGTTTGCTTTTGTTCTTTCTTGCGTAGTCACGATGACTCAAGAAAACACTAAGTTGTGTGATTTTTCCAATACCAATAACAATGATTTTATTAGCACTCCTATTGCTCCTCCCTCCAATAGTGCGGAGTCTTATGATATTAATGTCGCTTTGTTGAATCTTGTTATGAAAGAACATTTTTTCGGTAACCCTAATGAGGATGATGCGTCCCGTCTAAACACTTACGTAGAATTGTGTGATATGAAAAAGAAGAAATATGTGGACAATGATACCGTCAAGCTGAACCATTCTCTTTGCGTGATCGTGCTAAAATTTGGTTTTCATCTTTGTCACAAAATAGTATTGATTCTTGGAAAAAGTGCAAAGATGCTTTTATCACAAAGTATTTTCCTCCCACGAAATTAATTTCTCTTAGATATCATATTATGAATTTTAAACAACTTGAGATTGAGCATGTTGCCCAATCTTGGGAAAGGATGAAATTGATGATAAGAAATTGCCCAACTCATGGTTTGATTTGGTGGATGATCATACAATTTTTTATGCGGGATTGAATTTTATTTCTAGAAATTTTTTAGATTCCGCTCCGGGTGGTACTTTTATGGAAATTACTTTGGGTAATGCTACTAAATTGCTTGATAATATCATGGATAATTACTCACAATGGCACACTAAAGAGCCCCTACTAGTAAAAAAGTTAATTCTATTTATGAAATTGATGATTTGAGTGATAAAGTTGATGCTCTTATGAAATTGGTTGCTAGTAAGCATGCTCCTATTAATCCCAATGACGTGACCTTTTCTACTTTGATTGAGCAAAATAATGATCTCGTAGATGTGAATTTCGTCTCATGAAATAATTTTAATAACAATGCTTATAGGAACAGTTTTAATACTAGGCCGTATCGTGGAAGTTCTTCTAATAATTATGGTAATTCCTATGGTAATTCTCATAATAATAATGCTAGGATACCCTCTGATCTTGAGAGTAATATTAAGGAATTCATCAATGCACAAAAGTCTTTCAATACCACGATAGAATAAAAATTGAATAAAATTGATGATATGTCTAGAAGCATTGATAGAATTTCGCATGATGTAGATAATCTCATGAATAATTCTTTTCCTAAGGTTGATATTAATGAATCAATTAAAGCTTTATATGTTTCCATAGATATAAGTAAGAAAATAACCACTATGTTTAGAGCTAAAAGACAATTTTTAGAAAGAGCGTTTCCCAATTGCTTTCATAAAAATGATGAAGAGATTAAAATGGTTGGTGTTTCTTCTATTGACTCCCTGTTTAATAATGTTGAAATTAGTGATGAGGGAACTGAAGAAGTGTCAACTTTAGCTAAAGGGTGTTCCCATGATTTGGAGAGTGAAAATCTTATTGAAAAAGTTGATAAAAGTGGGATTGAAGAGGTGAAAACTTTAGCTAGTGATGCACCCACTATTTAGGATTGCAAGAACTTTAATTTTGATAGCCGCTACTTGATTGACTGTATTTCTGTGTTGCAATATATGATAAATTCACCCAATTCCTATGAACAAAATAAAGCTTTTACAAAACATATTTCAGATACGGTGATAAAAGCTTTAGAAGAAAAGTTAGAGCTAGAGATTTCAATTCCTAGAAAATTACATGATGAATGGGAACCCACCATTAAGATCAAAATCAATAGTTTTGAGTGCTATGCTTTATATGATTTGGGTGCTGGTGTTTCCACAATTCCGAAATCCCTTTGTGATGTGCTTGGTCTTACTAATATTGAAGAATGTTCTTTAATTTGCACTTGGCGGATTCTACTATTAAAAACCTATGGGAAGAATTAATGATATTCTTATTCTTGCAAATAAGAGTTATGTGCCCATAGATTTCATTTCTTCTTGATATTGAGTGCAATCCATCTTGTCCAATAATTCTTGGTAGACCGTTCTTGCATACTATTGGGGCCGTGATTAATATGAAAGAAGGGAATATAATATTTCAATTTCCATTAAGAAAAGGCATGGAACACTTCCCTAGAACTAAAATTAAATTACCATATGAATGAATCATGAGGGAAACCTATGGGTCAATCGCTAAGGATGACATCACTTAAAAACTATCCTATATGCCTAGCTAGGGGCGTAAAATGATATCGCTTGTTGGGAGGCAACCCAATGAATAAAATTTATTTTTGTTTTTGTTTTCTGTTCTTGAGTGTTTGCAAAATTATTCCACTATTATAATTGTGTTTTTTGTGTTTTATTTAGTGTTTTTACCAATCAAAGCCTTTGGTATCAAGCGTGGTATTCGTTGCTTTAATCCTGCTGTAAAACATAAACTTTTGCGTCTAGTAGAAAAAGTCCTAAAAATCACAGAGATGTCAAAAGTGTTTGAATTTTTTACACACGATTTATATACAAATTCCCTACGTTTTCCTAATTTTTTTTACATACGATTGATATAAAAATCATAGAGACGTCAAAAGTGTTTGAATTTTGGAGTTACGAAAATATAAGTAAATTTCGAGTTTGTTGAGTTTTGTGTGATTAAAGTTTTCAAGTTTTGAGTGAGATCACGATTATTGATGGAATAAGGAGTGATAAAAGCCTAAGCTTGGGGATGCCCATGGCACCCCAAGGCAATATCTAAGGAGTAGAAAGCAGCTAAGGTTGGGGATGCCCCGGAAGGCATCCCCTCTTTCTTCTAGAAACCATCTGTAATTTTACTTGGAGCTATATTTTTATTCGTCACATATCATGAGTTTTTCTTGAAGCGTCTTGTACCATTTGTGGCTTTTTCTTTATTTCCTGGTTAGTTTGTCATAATAAACCTTGTTGGACACACCCATTTGAGAGAGCTAAATTATGACATGATTTGTTAGAATCGCTCTATATGCTTCACTGAATTTGTTTTTTTGAGCCATGGAATTGCTCAAGTAATTCACTTATATCCTTTTGAGCATGATGGTGCTATTATTTTGAAGAAATTTGCTCTCATGCTTCACTCAGATTATTTTTAGAGTTGCTGAAATTTTTAAGAAATCCTCTCTTGCTTCACTCATATAATTTTGAGAGTTCAAAATTTTAAAGAAACTTGTGCTCTCGTGCTTCACTTATACTTTTTGAGAGCTTGTTATTTGCATTGAAAAATTGCTTTGAGTGAAAATTAGTTCCAAAGTGAGGAATGTCCAGGAAAGGTGTAATAAAAAATTCATGAAGATCATTCGATATTAAGTTCTCTTCTTTGTAGTATGAAGATAGTAATATGTGAGTTATCTTGATGAGTAATTATGCTCTAGTAAGAATATTGGTGTTAAGGTTTGTGATTCCTTATGAATGCACATACAATCAATAATTATGCTATGAAATTACATCCTACTTGAGTTGAATTATCCAGTGTTAGTTATGTTTAATGTTCACCTATGATGATTTTTGTTCCTTGGTTGGGCGCTTCTCAATCTCTTTGCTAGCCTTCATTTGGACTAAGTGGGAATACTACTTGTGCATCAAAATCCTAAACCCAAAGTTGTGCCAAATGAGTCCACCATACCTTCGTATATGCGGTATTTCAATGTCGTTCCAAGTAAATTTGCAAGTACCAACTCTAATATTCAAAATAAAATTCTGTTTTGTGTGCCCGTACCGCTCATGAAGCGGCGAGGGGTGGTCAGTATCTTCCATGTTAAATAGGTTATTCTCAAGATGAGTGTTTATTCACTTTTCATTGCACGAGAGTATAGCGATAATAGGGATGTCCAATCCCAAAAAGAATAAATATATTTTATGTTGTCAAATAGTAAACTCCTTGCAAAGCGTTGGTATGGACGACACCCGTGGATACAGCTAGCCTTGGAATGTGAAAGAATGGTGGAAAAGGAATAAAATTTATTTTCAGTTCAGGAACCTCCTAGGATTTGTTTAGCATGGGGTATATTAGAAAATCTTAGTCGCTCTCGTTGACAGGAGAAGCATGCCACCCTAAAAAACAATTATCTCTAAGTTTTTCACTTTGATCTATGACACCTCTACAAATCCCTACCCCCTCTGCGAAGGGCCTATCTATTTACTTTATGCAATTTTTATTTTGAATTTGAGTCTCCGTCTTCTCTTATAAGCACCAAGTAAGGAACACCATTATTACACTTGAGCATTGGATGTAGTTAATATTTGAGTGTGTTGCATGAATGGGTCAATGATAGAGCATCATGGGCTAGGGATAATGTTCTTTAGCGTTGATATTTTGAAAGACTTAGTTGCTTGTTGATATGCTTGAGTATTGAAATTTTCATGTCAAATTATAATCTCTTGCTTTGCATCATCTACAAGTCTATATGTCCATGTTGAAAGAAAAATAATATGATGAAGATGAGAGACAACATTCCACAATCAAAAATTCTGTTTTTGTCACTTACCTACTCAAGGATGAGCATGAATTAAGCTTGGGGATGCTGATACGTCTCCAACGTATCTATAAATTTTTATTGTTCTATGTTCTTATGTTATCATTCTTGGATGTTTTATAATCATTTTATAGCAATTTTTATATCATTTTTTGGGACTAACCTATTGACATATTCCCTAGTGTTAGTTGTTGTTTTTTGTTGTTTTTCCTTCGCAGAAAATCCAGATCAAATGAGGTCCAATTGCCACGAAACTTTATGGAGATTGTTTTGGACTAGAAGGAAACTTGGGGGACAAGATTGAGCAGCAGCCAAGGCCCAGGTGTCGGTGTAAAAACTGGCAGATCCCTGGTAGGGGGTCCCAAACTGTGGACTTCGTATCGATGGGTTGCAGGAGGAAGGGGGGATAGTATTTACCCAGGTTCGGTCCCTCTTGATGAGGTTAAACCCTACGTCCTGCTTGATTGTATTGATGTAGATGATGATTATAGAGTGGATCTAGCTCGATATCATATGAGATAAACCCTAGATTATTCAACCTCCCTACAAGGATGAGAACCTCTAGTTTATATAGACACCAGGATCCCTAGGGTTTACATGTTACCGACCATAGTCGGGGAAAGAGGGGCTTACCTAATCCTTCTAAACTTGGAGTACACGATAGTCTTTGGAATATTCCTTATTGAATGCGAGGTCGTCATGTAGTCCGGTCTTCAATAACACGGCCCACCGGACCGACCCACAAGAGACGAGCCAGATGCCCGAGGACCCCTTAATTCTGGACACCCTCAGTATCCCCCGAACTAGCCTTCAATGCCGATATGCACTGTCTTCGGCAATGTCACATGTTTAGAGTGGCCGGCTTGCAAGGTGAGTTCCCTTTTATGCTCGGCTGGCTTCAATTTGTCCGTTTTGGTAACTTTCATGCCTTTAAAGCGGGTATTATTTTTATCAAGGGCTTTTTAAAAAGCTCGGGTGTGAACAGTCCCTCATGTGACATCCTTTCTGAGAAAGGTCGCGATAATTTAGTCATGAAAAACTCGAACCGCGTCTCGAGGCCACTTTTTGAGGGACACGTCTTATCGACGAAGAGATCGTGCACCGCATTTAAGGGGATACGAATAACTGCCTAGGTTTACCCACGTGCGCTCAACGACACGATAGTTTTCAGAAGTGGCGGAGCCAACGGCACAATAAACGAGACCATTGGTATTACAGATCCCCATAAAAGGAAAAAAGGTCCACAAATCTTTACCAGAGGCATTCCCACCTCGACTCACCCTTTCTCCAAGATCGAGCTCTCATATCCCTTTCGTCTCCCCCCTTTATAGCCGCCACTCTCCAACCACGCCATGGTCGGCGCTCAGGGCAAATGGGAGGATTTGAGCTTCTCCGAAGGGGACATCCAGGAGCTAAAGCGCTCCGGCTACCTCTCGAGCAATATTCTCATCAAGTACCTGAAGCACGCTAGGTGGTACCTACATCGAAACCCGATGAGCGGGTGGTATTCATCCCCCACTTCGTCCGAGGATTGGGCTTCCCCCTCCACCCCTTCGTCACAGGTTTAATGTTTTATTACGACTTAGACTTCCATGATCATCCCCAAACTCCATTATGCACATCTCCTCCTTCACCGCCGTGTAAGAGGCTTTTCTGTGGGTTCACTCACACTTTGGCCTATAGCTTAAGACCTTCAATGTCAAGCCGAAGCTGATGAGAAGCCAACACGTCGACTATGGCGGAGCGGTGATAAGCAAGATCTGCCGCATGGCATGGATGGAGGGCACCTTGATCGACATGTTCAAGGGATGGCAAAAGGAGTGGTTCTACATCACTGAACCAGGGGAAGCCGACTGGGAAGCACCAACCGAATTCAAGTCCGGACCCCCCCCCCCCCCCCGTGAGGCTAACCTCATGGGTTAAAAAGGGGATGGACTGGGGGTTGACCTTGGCCGTGAAGCTGATGCAGAAGCGCATCAAGCAGATGGTGACGGCCAACATTAATTTGACCGACGTTATCCAAGTCGTGCTCCATCATTGCATCCTTACTTGCCACCATTGGGACACCCTGATGTGGGCCTACAAGCCCGGCGACCCCAGGGTGATACAATAGTTCTACCGCACTACTCACGAGGATGTGTGGCGGATACTGTTCAAGCCCTAGCAAGCGTGGCCAGCCAAGGACGGAGACGCTGGCTTGGATGCCAAAACTCCCCCCTAACAAGGTACGTCCGAACTTTATACTTGCCCAAAAATTAGATCTTTAAGAGAAATCTTACCCCCCTCTTACTGTCCCTACATGGCTGGCTGGTCGTAGCCGAGAAAATAGATGGCCCAGCTCCCTTGCCTGAGGGGCCTAGATGAGCATTGCTGACCGCAATGCTGGTAGTGGCGCTGTACACGGCGCCGGAGAAGGAGAAGAAGGAGGAGGAGACCGGCGAATGTCTCCGTCCAAGAGGTCCCTCAGACACCAAGTCTGGAGATACCCATGTTCCCTCCGTCCAAGAGGGGTGGGGACGGAGAAGACGACGAGGAGGAGGACTCCTCCTAGATGAGGAAGAGGGCCGCACCCGAGCAGTCCAAGAAGTTGCTACCTCCTCGGGGTCCAGAGAGGCTTTGCAAGAGCAAGATCACCTTGCTCGACGGTGGCCTGGATTCCGATGAGGAGCTCGGGCCCTTCGAGAGGATTCTCCATCGAACACCTAGGGTCAATCCCCCGGCCCAAAGGTATGGAGGCCGACATTTGTGTTTATTAGATTTGTAACAGGTTTTTGTTGATAAATGATGTTTACGCTTTTCCCGTTGTAGCCCCGTTCGGGATCTCCCGACGGATCAAATCTCCGAGGAGTGCTCGCCGCGAGCCGATCTGGCGGAAAGTGGGAAATCATCCCACACTTCCCTTCCTCACGCCCCGGGACAGGCCGCAGAGGTTGCGTCCCACCCGACCCCGACAGACACGACTGAGGTGGTGATGACCGAGGTGATTACCTCGAAAGCTGAAGACCATGAGGTCCCGGCCACAAAGGATGCGCTAGTCGTCGAGGATCGGGAGGTTATGGTCAAGGCCAACACCCCCGCCGATGGGACCCAGGGGGTTGGCACCTCCGCCGAAGGCGGAAGGGAGGACCAGATTTCGTCCGAACTTTTTCCAGCGTGTTTGGTGCCTCCTTCGGTGCCGCCCATGCCAGAACAAGCTGCAACCAGATGGACAGCAATGATGGAGGGGGTCTTAGCCAACTCCTCCATTGCTTATGAACATTGCACTCTTATGGGTGCGGTTTTGCAGAACATTCAGTCCGTTAACAACAGATTGAATGAAGCCTTCAACGGCTTATTAACGGGCTTTGAGGTAAGCCATGTTAAATTTGTTTTACATGTTTTAATTATGCGTTTCTAGGTACTACAGTCCCGGAGCCATGGGTGAGTTTGACAAACTCACCAGTGGGTCAAAAAACAATCCGTAGGCATAAAGAAAGACAATCCGAAGATTTTTAATTAAACGGCTCGTTTGAAGTAATTTCGCCGAGTATTGCTAGTCTAGATAGTGTAGAACTGGACTAACATGTTGATTTGTCTCGCAGGTGATATATCTCCAATGTATCTATAATTTATGAAGTATTCATGCCATGTTTACAATAATTCTATATGATTTTGGAATGATTTTATTAGAACTAACCCAGACTGACGCTGTTTTTAGCAGAACTACCATGGTGTCGTTTTTTGTGCAGAAATAGAAGTTCTCGGAATGGGATGAAAATTTACAATGACTTTTTATGTACAAAAATAGACCCCTGAAGCACCAGAGATGGGACAGGAAGTGGATGAGGAAGCCACAAGCCTGCTGGGCGCGCCCACCCCCTAAGCCGCACCCCTGTGGCATGTGACCTCCTCGGGAACCTTCCTCACGTGAGACCGACGCCAAAAATTCCTATAAATACCAAAACCCCCAGAAAGAAACCTAGATCGGGAGTTCCAGAGCCATGGAAAATCAATCGAGAGCCCGTTCCGACACCCTACCAGAGGGGGAAACCATCACGAGAGGCCATCTTGATCATCCCAGTGGTCTCCATGACGAGGACGGAGTAGTTCACCCTCGGGGCTGAGGGTAATTACCAGTAGCTATGTGTTTGAACTCTCTCTCTCTCTCTCATGTTTTTGAGATGGCACGATCTTGATGTATTGAGAGCTTTATTAATATAGATGAATCATATGGAGTTTCCCCTCTCTATCTTCTTGTGATGAATTGAGTTTTCCCTTTGAAGTTAACTTATCGGATTGAGTCTTTAAGGATTTTAGAACACTTGATGTATCTCTTGCAATGGGATATCCGTGGTGACAATGGGATGTTCTATTGATCTACTTGATGTATGTTTTGGTGATCAACTTGCGGGTTGTGTGACCTTGGGAATCTATGCATAGGGGTGGCACATGTTTTCGTCTTGAGTTTCCGGTAGAAACTTTGGGGCACTCTTTGAAGTTCTTTGTGTTGCATTTAATATGATGAATCTGAAATTATGTGATGCATATCGCATAATCATGCCCATGGGTACTTGTGGTGACATTGGACTATCTAGGTGACATTAGGGTTTTGGTTGATGTGTATCTTAAGGTATTATTTTAGTACAAACTCTAGGGATTTTCGTGACACTTATAGGGACAACTCATAAGATTGATCAGAAAAGATAACTTTGAGGTGGTTTTGTACCCTACTATAATTTCTTCATTTGTTCTCTGCTATTTGTGACTGTGGAGTGAACTCCTTGTCGCACGTGAGGGATTTATATATGATTCAACTATGTTAGTATTGTTGTGATAACTTGCACTAGTGAAATTATGAACCCTAGGCCTTGTTTCTAAGCATTGCAATACCATTTGTGCTCACTTTTATAATTAGTTACCTTGCTGTTTTTATATTTTCAGATTACAAAAACCTATATTGACCATCCATATTACACTCGTATCACCATCTCTTCGCCGAACTAGTGGTCCTATACAATTTACCATTGTATTGGGTGTGTTGGGGACACAAGAGACTCTTTGTTATTTGATTGCAGGGTTGCTTGAGAGAGACCATCTTAATCATATGCCTCCCATCCACTTGAGGGAAATTTTCTACTGTCCTACAAAACTCTGTGCTTGGAGGCGCAACACGAGTCTACAAGAAGAAGGTTGTGCAGTAGACATCAAGCTCTTTTCTGCGCCGTTGCTGGGGAGGCTAGGTAAGCGACACTCACATCTTGTCAACAAAGCTTTTTTCTAGCGCCATTTCCAGGGAGGTGAGTGCTTGAAGGTATATCTTTAGATCTTGCAATCAAATCTTTTAGTTTCTTGTTTTTTCACTAGTTTGGTTTTATAAAAGAAAACTACAAAATAATGGAATTGAGGTTGCCTCATACGATACATCTTTTCATTGTCTTTAGTGAAAATTGTGGAAAGGAAAATTGTGCTCAAGTGTTAGAAGAAGTTATTAAAATGTTTGGCACTAAATCTTTGTATGATGAGCATGATTGCAATGTTGTTAGTATGAATTCCTTTAATATTCATGATGCTAATGATATGCAAAGCCATAAGCTTGGGGATGCTATGTTTTATGAAGATGATATGTTTAGTCCCCCAAGTTTTGATGAGAAAATTTATTATGATGAAAGACTGCCTCCAATTTATGATGATTATTGTTATGATATGTATGCCATAAATAATAATGATAACCATGAAACTTGTCATCATGATTTTAATTTTGAATTGGATTATGCTTCACATGATAGTTATTTTGGTGAGTTTGCTCCCACTACTATTGATGTGAATAAATTTGCTTATGTGGTGAGTAGTAAAATTTCTATGCTTGTAGATCATGAAAAGAATGCTTTATGTGCTGCTTATATTGTGGAATTCCTTCATGATGCTACCGAATATTATCATGTGGTGGGAACGTATGCTTGTAGGAATTGGAATAATATCAAGTTTCCTCTCTATGTGTTCATAGTTTTGAAGTTATGCTTGTTTTGCCTTCCTATGCTAGTTGATTATTGTTCCCATAAATTGTTTGTTCACAAAATTCCTATGCATAGGAAGTGTGTTAGACTTAAATGTGCTTTTCATGAGATTCATGATGCTCTTTTGCATGTTATAATTATTATTCCTATGTGAGCATCATTGAAATCATCATGCCTAGCTAAAAGACTTTAAAGAAAAGTGCTTGATGGAGACAACCCAACACTTTTACTTTTTGTTTTGATGTGTTCACATGATGAAGATACTGTATTAATCATTTTTTACAGCTTTTGTTTCAATAAAGTGCCAAGTAAAGCCTTTGGGATAGTGTGGATGATAGTTGAGTTCATTCTGCGCAAAAACAGAAACTTTTGCTTTCAGTCCAGGAATTTTTTAAATTCTCTAGAACGTAATTTTGATCTGAATTTTTTACACATGATTTATATACAAATTTCTTGTATTGTACTAATTTGTAAGAATTTTTAGAGACATGGAAGTATGGTTACACTACAGAGCTTCACAGACTGTTCTATTTTTTGACAGATTCTGTTTTGCATGCATAGTTTGCTTGTTTTAGTGTTACCATAGCTTATATTCACTGATATAAATTATGGGAATAGTAGAATACAGTAGGTATCATGTGGTAACAATTATGAATCTTGTCTTGACATTACCTAAGTGAATGATCATTATTTATCATACTAACCCATCTCACGAAGTTCTGTTAAGTTTTGTGTGATTGTAGTTATCAAGTTTTGGGTGAGATACAAATATGAGGAGAATAAGGAGTGACAAAAATATAAGCTTGGGGATGCCCAAGGAACCCCCAAGGTAATATCGAAGGAAGACTCAAGCGCCTAAGCATGGGTATGCCCCGGGAGGCATCCGCTCTTTCGTCTTCAACATTATCGGCATATCTTACTTGGAGCTATATTTTTATTCGTCACATAATATGAGTTTTGCTTGGAGAATCATTTTATTTGTTTTTCTCTATTAGGTGTTATTTACATTCTTGTTTTTCAATAAAAAGTTCCAAGAATTGCATTAGGATGCTTGCATTGCATGCTTTGATTGGTGCTGTGTAAAAAAGAAACTGGTGCTGTAGTGTTTGAATTTTCATATTTTACTGGAACGTGAAAAGTTTCAAAATTTTTTAGACAGTTCTGTCATATAAAGTTTATAGCATGTTCTAAATTTTAATAATTGTTTGAGTTATAGAAGTACACTGTTTTTATAAATTGCTACAGACTATTCTTTTTGGACAGATTGTTGTCATAGTTTTGTTATCTACTTATCCTATAGTTTCCATAGCCTATATTGATAGATATAAATTGTGGAAATGATAGTAAACAGTAGATGACATTTTCAATTAGTATGCAACTTGTCTTGGCAGTACATAAAGAGTTGATTTATTATTATGTGCACTAACCCATCTCACGAATTCTTTTCAAGTTTTGTGTGGATGAAGTTTTTGAGAATAGGTGAAACCGGGATACGAGAGGATTGAAAAAGATACAAAAGCTCAAGCTTGGGGATGCCCAAGGCACCCCAAGTAAATATTTCAATAAGTCTCAAGCATCTAAGCTTGGGGATGCTACGCATCCCACCTCTCTTCGCCAACTATCGGTTAGCCTATGTTGAGCCTAAATTTTTATTCGTTCACTTGATGTGTACTATTCTTGGAGTGCTATTTTTATTTTGCTTGCTATTTAAATAAAATACTCAGATCTGAAAATATTTATTAAGAGAGAGAGAGAAATTCCTCACATAATTGCTTAATTGTTTGACTACTCATTGAACTTCACTTATATGTTTTGGAGTAGTTTTGTCATTTACTCTCGTGCTTCACTTATATCCTATGAGTAAATGGTTAATTGAATTGAATATCATAAATATGAAATTATATATTTTTTATATGCTTATCCCATGGGGAGTATTGACTTCACATATAAGAAGTATATGTGGTGAAATTTATTAAAAGTTAGCAAACACTGCAGTGGTCACTTGAACAATTCATGAAAGAACATTGAAGGAAGAGAGGTTTCACATATATATATACTATCTTGGAAATCTTCTATGATTGTGAATACCCGTTAATTATTTTCAAACTTGAGAAAATTAGTTGAAGTTGGACTAGTAAGACAACGTAATGAGTTATGCTTGGGTATATTTGTGGTCCTTGCTTCCACCTCATACTAACCAAAACTTCCGCACCAAGTAAAAATACTATTTGTGCATCCAAACACCCTTAATCCCAAAGTTGTTCCATATGAGTCCACCATACCTACCTATATGCGGTATTTACGTGCCGTTCCAAGTAAATTTGCATGTGCCCAACTCTAAACCTTCAAATAATATTCTGTTTTGTATGCCCCATATCGCTCAATATAGTGACTAGGGGCTGTTAGTATCTTCCATGCTAGGTGAGTTATTCTCACGATATGAGTTGATTCACTTCATTCACGAGAAAGTGACTGGTATCGGGATTCCCAGTCCCATTCTAAAAAAAATCAAATCAAAATATAAGGAAACAAAACTCCCCCAGGATTGTTGTTTGTATGGACGGTACCCGTGGATCCGGCTCGCCGTGGAGTCTGATTGATTGGTGGAGGGGAGTAAAAACTTTACCTTTCTGTTTGGGAACTGCATATAATGTATCTAGCATGGAAGATACCGTGATCTCTCGGTTGTTATGTTGACAATGAAAGCATACCGCTCAAAATTATTATTCATCTCTGTTTGAAAAGCTTGAGCTCTGGCATCTCTGCAAATCAATGCTTCGCTGCATGACCCGCCCTATTGGGCTGGGTCAGGTTCATGGCGACTCAACTCTTGTGACCCAAAGGTGGGCTTAGACCCGGAATACA
Source organism: Hordeum vulgare subsp. vulgare (assembly GCF_904849725.1). Classification (NCBI taxonomy): domain Eukaryota; kingdom Viridiplantae; phylum Streptophyta; class Magnoliopsida; order Poales; family Poaceae; genus Hordeum; species Hordeum vulgare. Next base: position 486,743,623 of record NC_058520.1, on the reverse strand, counting down.
GAAGGCGTTGAGTGATCTCCATGCGAAGAGCTGACCGGGCCTAAGAGCCCAGATGGTGACTCAGAGCCCAAGAAGAGAAATACCTGCCGTGGTGATTCCTTGCTTGAGAGACACAGCGACTTAGAGATACATCATGTCACGACTTGTGATACGGTTTGGAATCTTGTAAACCCAGGGTCTCGACCTGTATATAAAGGCGAGCCTCTAGGGTTGATATATTTAAGATACAATCCATCGAGAGCTAGGTCTGGCGAGTTATGCACTCTTGTAATCGATTCCACCATCAATATACACAAAGCAGGACGCAAGCTTTTACCTCCATCGGAGGGCATGAACGTGGGTAAACCCAAGTATCGCTTCCGCTTAACCCCTTTGAGTTGCCAGCAAGGTGCGATGGCTCCATCTCTAAGCCTTTCACGAGGACATATGCCGTGACAAAACCACGACAGTTGGCGCCCACTGTGGGGCTACCGCATGGTGGAGTTGAGTTCTCAAAGGGAACCCTTCCGGGGTTTGGGAGCACATGACTAAGAGCCGCCGCGGAAGTACTACATCGTCAACTCTCAGTGAGGGCCTGATGCTGATTCAACCGAATCTGGTTACCGGGTTTCCTTCGACAAGATCCACGTCTTCATTGGTAAGTTTGGGGTTCCTGTACCTAAGCCGGACATCTGCACCGACATCGTCGAGCCGGCTTGGTTCGCCCAACCCGCCAAACGTCAGGTCAGGCCGCACCATGTTCAATTATTATGCAACCGGTCGATCTAAACCCTACCCGACTCTTTGATAGCCCACATACTCCTGGGATGGAACCTAACCCGCCATGGCGAGTCACACAGCAGGTTGAGCCAGCTCAGCCGCCGCCCAATCCACAGTCGTCTCGCCTGGCGCCGGCACAACCGCCACGCTTCTAGACGCCGCAGGGTCAGTTTTCTAACCCCGTCGACAACGTGCTGGCTGCGACCCGCAAGTTAGAGTCTCTTCCCATCCACGGAAACTCTATAGCCGAGGTGGAAGCAAGGAACACCATCAAGATGTTCAAAACGGCGGTGGTCCAACAGGCGCAGTACTCGTATAGTCGTGATCGGCTGCACTCTAGACCTCACGCAAGTCATACAAGGATTTGCCGTAACGACTCGCCCGCGGTGTCCAGCGGTGAGCAGTGTCAACATCCGCAGACCAACCCGCCTGGATTGCCAGACACACATGCCCAAGACCTTGTGGATTCAACATTAGCCACCCGCCTGGCGGAGGCGGCCGCAGTGGCGGGTCAAGGCTATCACTCTTATGTACCGCCTTCCCCAGCGCACGGCGAGCAAAAGGCAGGAACATAGGGATTACCTGTTTATCACCCCCTTCGCAATGAGCGTATGCCCAAGGACTTTAAGGGTCTGCGCAAGGTTCCCAACTACACGCCTGACCTCTAGCCAGGAGCGTGGGTGGAGAGTTACGAGCTTGCGATGGACAAGCTCGATGTTAGCGATGCGGTGTGTGCCAAGTACTTTACAATGATGCTCGAAGGGACGGCACACACATGGCTGAAGAATTTGTCGCTCAACTCCATCAACACCTGGGCCGAGTTGAAGGAACATTTTGTCAAGAACTTCATAGGAACTTGCAAGTGTTCAATGAACATTGTCGACTTACAGCACTCTGCCCAGCGCCCAGATGAGTCGGCCCATCATTGGACACGCCGGGTTGCAGAGATAATCCATTCATCGGATGGCATCACGGCGGCTCAGGTTGTGCTGATTTTGGAGAAAAACTGTCACTTCCAGCCCTTGGTGTTGAAACTTGGGCGACTCAAGCGGAAAGTGCAGGATATGATCGAGTTGATGGACACCCTAACTAGATATGCCGAGTTAGACGACACCAAAGATTCCGGAGAGGACGATGACAAAGTCAGCGACGCAAGGAAGGGATAGTCATCCATAGGCCATTCTCACGCCGAGGGACGTAACAACAATAATGCTGGGAGCCAAGGGAAGAAAAGGCAGCAAGAAGGTGTCACTGATTTCATTGCCAATACCTACACCGGGACTGGGAATCAACGTCAGAAGAAAAGTGGGCAATAGGGATTCAGTGGCAAAAGACCACATAACTATCACGAGATGCTCAAGGCCCCCTGTCCACAACATAGCACAACGGAAGGCCCAACCACTCATTCTTGGGAAAACTGTTTTGTGATGCAGGAGTTTCATGCCAAGGCACTCAAAAACAACCAAGGAGGGAGTAGTGGTGGACACTCGGATCAATTTGGTTCGGGCGGCTCACACGGGAATCCATTTGGCGGCTTTCCCAACCCTGGTCCACACGGCGGGTCACACACCAACACTGGGCAGTACCCGGTCCATGGTAACCAACAATATAATGCTCAGGGCAGCTTTCAGCAGCAGCTTAACCCGGGCGGCTCTCAGCAGTAGAACGACAACAACGACTTCCAAAATAACTCCAAGGAGTTGAATAGCGGCCAATATCACGTGTTTACCACTAATGCTTGCAAGAGGGACAAGAAGGTTAAGCAGAGAGCCCTCAGCATACCTGAGCTGGCGCTTCCCAGGTATCTCAACTGGTATGAGCAGCCTGTTACGTGGAGTAGGGAGGACCACTGATGACCCACAAGTATAGGGGATCAATCGTAGTCCTTTCGATAAGTAAGAGTGTCGAACCCAACAAGGAGCAGAAGGATCTGACAAGTGGTTTTCAGCAAGGTAAAATCTGCAAGCACTGAAATTATCGGTAACAAGTGATTGTGTGGTGAGATGCTTCGTAGCAAGCAACAAGTAACAAAAGTAGCAACGGTGCAGCAAAGTGGCCCAATACCTTTTGTAGCAAGGGACAAGCCTGGACAAAGTCTTATAGGAGGAAAAACGCTCCCGAGGACACACGGGAATTTCTGTCATGCTAGTTTTCATCAAGTTCATATGATTCGAGTTCGTTACTTTGATAGTTTGACATGTGGGTGGACCGGCGCTTGGGTACTGCCCTTACGTGGACAAGCATCCCACTTATGATTAACCCCTCTCGCAAGCATCCGCAACTACGAAAGAAGAATTAAGACAAAGTCTAACCATAGCATTAAACTAGTAGATCCAAATCAGACCCTTACGAAGCAATGCATAAACTAGGGTTTAAGCTTCTATCACTCTAGCAACCCATCATCTACTTCCTACTTCCCAATGCCTTCCTCTAGGCCCAAATAATGGTGAAGTGTTATGTAGTTGACGTTCACATAACACCACTAGAGGAAAAAGAACATACAACACATCAAAATACCGAACGAATACCAAATTCACATGACTATTATTAGCATGGCTTATCCCATGTCCTGAGGAACAAAAGTAACTACTCACAAAGCATAATCATATTCATGACCAGAGAGGTAATGAGTAGCATCAAGGATCTGAACATAAACTCTTCCACCAAATAATCCAACTAGCATAAACTACAAGGAGTAATTAACACTACTAGCAACCTTACAAGTACCAATCGGAGTCGCGAGACGGAGATTGGTTACAAGTGATGAACTAGGGTTTGGAGATGAGATGGTGCTGATGAAGATGTTGATGGTGATGAGTCCCCTCCGATGAGAGGAGTGTTGGTGATGACAATGGCGACGATTTCTCCCTCCGGGAGGGAAGTTTCCCCGGCAAGATCGTCCTGCCGGAGCTCTAGATTGGTTCTGCTCAAGTTCCACCTCGTGGCGGCGGCGAATCCACGAAAAAGCTCCTCCTTGATTTTTTTGGACGAAACCCTTCATCTAGTAGAAGAGGGGGGCCAGTAGGTCAGCAGGCTGCCCACAAGCCACCTAGGCGCTGCCAGGGGGGTGGCCGCGCCTAGCAGGCTTGTGGCCACGTGCTGGCGCCCCTCTGGCGCTTCTTCGGCCCAGTATTTTTTATAAATTCGGAAAAATCATCGTTGATTTTTATGGCGTTCGGAGTTGCGCAGAATAGGTATCTCAAACTTGCTCCACTTTTAGGCCAGAATTCCAGCTGCCGGCATTCTCCCTCTTCATGGAAACCTTGCAAAATAAGAGAGAAAAGGCATAATTATTGTACCGTGAAGTGAAATAACAGCCCAAGAAGCGATAAATATCAACATGAAAACATGATGCAAAATGGACGTATCAACTCCCCCAAGCTTAGACCTCGCTTGTCCTCAAGCGAAAGCCTAGCTCAATAAATATGTCCACATGTTTAGGGAGAGAGGTGTCAACAAATAAAGATACAAACATGCAAGCATCATGATCATGATCAGAACAGTGCTAAAGTGACAATTCCTTCACAAAGTAAAGCATGGATCACGAACCTTACCGAGAAGTAACAACTGATAGCCTTTGGTCATTGAAGCAATTGCAATTTATCACAACATCAGAAGGAGTCAAATAAGAGCTTGTATAGAAAATCCACATACTCAACCATTCTTTCGTTCTCTACAATTGCTACAACTCACGTGGTACTCATGAGATCAAAGTTTCAGCTGGACACAGAGAAAGATAGGGGCTTATAGTTTTGCCTCCCAACCATTTACCTTAAGGGTAATGTCAACAATAATAATTCCTGAATACTCACCTCCAAGTTGACATATGAGTATAGATCTTTCCCTAGCATATGACGTTAGCCAAGATAAAGGCGGAATAAGGAATTGGTGAAGATCACCATGACTCTTTCAAGGGCAAAAGGTAAAGGTACAAGATAGGACCTTCGCAGAGGGAAGCAGAGGTTGTCATGCGCTTTTGAGGTTTGGATGCGTGTCCTCTTAGTGCGGAGGAACGTCACTTTGTATTGCCTCCTGTGAAAAAGAACTTTATTATGCAGTCTGTCGCTTTTATGTCTTCTTCATCACAGGTTCGTACAAAGCTTATTTTCCACACACTAATAGATCATACATATTAGAGAGCAATTTTTATTGCTTGCACCGATGACAACTTACTTGAGGGAGCTTATTCAATCCATAGGTAGGTATGGTGGACTCTCATGGTAAAACTGGGTTGAAGGTTTATGGATGCACAAGTAGTATGTCTACTTGGTGCGGGAGTTTTGGCTAATATGGGGTGGAAGCAATCGTCGCATGCTAAGGGATCTCTAATCATATAACATTGTTCGGAACCAAGCAAACACAATGCATTATGTTGTCTTCCTTGTCCAACATCTACTTCTAGGCATGTAATAGTTTAGTGAGTGTTCACAATCATAGGTGGTGTCGGAGATGATATATTTATATGTGAACCTCTCCTTCTTTATCACTTCCTATTAATTGCAACCATGACCAAGGTCTACGTTTTTCTACCCTCAACAAGTTTCAATCATCATTCTTTTTATATGTGAAGCCATCACTTCCCATAAGATCATTACATGATCGTTCATGCTTTTGTTCTATTCTCATTCTTTTGATCATGGCAAGAGGCAAAGCCGTTCAACTAAGACACTCTTTATTAAACCGCTCACGAGCTCGAATATATCAGGGGTGACACAAAGCAAAACCCAAGACTAAACACTAAGACTTTTAAATCTACTAGAGAAAGAGAAAACTGAAATGGAAAACTAAAACAAAGGTAAAGGCAAAAGATGTGATGGTGATACGATACCAGGGCAACTCCCCCAAGCTTGGCACAACCCAAGGGGATTGTCCATACCAATGCTCAGTTGTCTTCCTTTGGAGGTGATGGTGGTGGAGTTGTTTCAGAGGTCTTGAGCTTGTTTAATTTCCACTTGAGCATAAAATTCTGCTCCCTTAGATCATCATTTTCCTCTTCAAGCTTCAACACCATTTGGCATAATTCCTGCTTACTCTCCTGCAAGAAACAAGAAGGGATAAACAAAGTCTTAGACTTCTTCCTTGAATTAGGGAGGCTCGACTTCTTGAACTCCACACGCGTGTGTCCAGGTTGAGGTAGAGGAGCCTCCTCTTCATCGGAATTTGTTTGTTCCTTCCCCTTGGGATCATAATCTTCTTCCTCATCAGAGGTCCAGCCATAAGGATCCAAGTCCCCATAGACCTTGGGGTTAGAAAGGTAATCGGCCACATAGCTCTCCCCCTCCGAATCTTGAGAAGACATCTTTCCCTAAATCTGCGACAGAAAACAGGCTCGAAACGAAAACAGAGGAAATCTGCGTGATACAGGGGTCAGACCTCACGGGAGAATATATATTGATTTTTTCCAGACCAGAAGGAGTACTCCGCATGAAAACGGAGTCCGGGAGGCATACGAGGTGGCCACAAGCCCCCAGGCACGACCAGGGGGTGGGCCCGTGCCTGACAGGCTTGTCGCCTCCTTGCGCACTTTCCGGACTACTTCTAATTTTTGTATTTTTTTTCAAATATTCCAAAACGGAGAAAATTTCCTACTGGAAAATTTTTGGACTCTGTTTTCTTATCGAATCACACACCTCTTCGTTTTCGGAGTCTGAAACAGACTGATAAATATCCCTTAGGTATTCTTCCGGAGTTATGGTATTGATAATATTGCTTTCAACATTTATGGGAGTACCTAAGATATAATGCTTGATTCTCTGCCCATTTACAACTCTCGGACAATTACCTTCCGTGTTGTTGATCTTGATAGCACCGGAACGATATACTTCCTCAACAACATAGGGACCTTCCCATTTAGAGAGAAGCTTTCCTGCAAAGAATCTTAAAAGAGAGTTATATAGCAAGACATAATCACCTATATTGAACTCATGCTTTTGTATCCTCTTATCATGCCACCTCTTAACCTTTTCTTTGAACAGCTTGGCATTCTCATATGCCTGATTTGTCCATTCATCAAGCGAGCTAATATCAAATAACCTCTTCTCACCGGCAAGTTTGAAATCAAAGTTGAGCTCTTTGATTGCCCAATAAGCTTTATGCTCTAGCTCAAGAGGTAAATGAAATGCTTTACCGTACACCATTTTGTACGGGGACATGCCCGTGGGATTCTTATAGGCAGTTCTATAAGCCCACAGTGCATCATCGAGCTTCTTAGACCAATTCTTTCTAGACCTGTTGACAGTCTTTTGCAGAATTAGTTTAATCTCTCTGTTGCTTAGCTCTACTTGACCACTGGATTGAGGGTGATAGGGAGACGCAATTCTATGGTTGACATCGTACTTAGCAAGCATTTTATGGAAAGCACCATGAATGAAGTGTGAACCACCGTCAGTCATTAGATATCTAGGGACTCCAAATCTAGGGAAAATAACCTCTTTAAGCATCCCGATAGAAGTGTTGTGATCAGCACGACTAGTGGGGATAGCTTCTACCCACTTAGTGGCGTAATCAACAGCAACTAAGATGTGGGTATACCCGTTGGATTTTGGAAAATGTCCCATATAATCAAAGCCCCAAACATCAAATGGTTCAATGACAAGTGAATAGTTCATAGACATTTCCTGATTTTTGCTAATATTGCCTATTCTTTGACATTCGTCACAAGACAAGACAAACTTACTGGCATCCTTGAAGAGAGTGGGCCAACAGAAACCTGATTGCAATACCTTGTGTGCAGTTCTATCTCCCGCATGGTGTCCTCCATGGGCCTCGGAGTGACACTTATGTAGGATCTGTCCCTGTTCATGTTTAGGTACACAACGTCTGATAACACCATCTACTCCTTCCTTATAAAGGTGAGGATCATCCCAAAAGTAATGTCTCAAGTCAAAGAAGAATTTCTTCTTTTGCTGGTATGTGAAACTAGGTGGTATATATTTGGCAACAATATAGTTTGCATAATCAGCATACCACGGTGCACTTCGTGAAGCATTGATGACATTCAGTTGCTCATCGGGAAAGCTATCATCAATAGGTTGTGGGTCATTAAGAACGTTCTCCAACCTAGACAAGTTATGTGCTACTGGGTTATCAGCACCCTTCCTGTCTACAACGTGCAAATCAAATTCTTGTAGCAAGAGAACCTATCTGATAAGTCTAGGTTTAGCGTCTTTCTTCTCCATGAGGTACTTGATAGGAGCATGATTAGTGTGAATAGTGACTTTGGAATCAACTATGTAAGACCTGAACTTTTCACATGCAAACGTAACTGCTAAAAATTCCTTTTCCGTAGTAGCATAGTTTCTTTGGGCACTGTCTAGAGTTTTACTAGCATAGTGAATAACATTCAACTTCTTGTCAACTCTTTTCCCTAGAACAACACCAACAACATAATCACTAGCGTCACACATGATCTCAAAAGGCAAGTTCCAATCAGGTGGTTGAACAATAGGTGCAGTTATCAAAGCCCTCTTAAGTATTTCGAAGGCTTCCTGACAATCATCGTCAAAAACAAAAGGAATATCCTTTTGTAAGAGATTGGTAATAGGCCTAGAAATCTTAGAGAAGTCTTTAATGAACCTTCTATAGAAACCAACATGACCAAGGAAACTTCTTATACCTTTGATATCTATGGGGTATGGCATTTTCTCGATTGCATCAACCTTAGCCTTATCGACTTCAATACCTCTTTCAGAAATTTTATGTCCTAAGACGATGCCTTGATTAACCATAAAGTGGCACTTCTCCCAATTCAAGACAAGATTGGTGTCTTTACATCTCTGCAAGACTCGATCAAGGTTGCTGAGGCAATCATCAAAACAAGACCCGTAAACGGAGAAGTCATCCATGAAAACCTCAACAATCTTTTCACAAAAGTCAGAGAATGTAGCCATCATACATCTTTGAAAAGTGGCAGGTGCATTACATAAGCCAAAAGCCATACGTCTATAAGCAAAGGTAACGAAAGGGCAAGTGAAAGTGGTTTTCTCCTGATCAGATTGTGCAACTGGTATTTGGGAGAAACCAGAATAACCATCTAGAAAGTGGAAGTGTGTGTGTTTAGATAGCCTTTCTAGCATTTGGTCGATAAAAGGCAAAGGGTAATGATCTTTTCTAGTGGCTTTATTCAATTTCCTAAAATCGATCACCATCCTATAGCCAGTAATAATCCTCTGTGGGATCAATTCATCCTTATCATTAGGGACAACGGTAATGCCTCCCTTCTTAGGGACGCAATGCACCGAACTCACCCAATCACTATGAGCAACAGGATAGATAATACCTGCCTCCAGGAGCTTTAGTATTTCTTTTCTTAGTACCTCTTTCATCTTAGGATTTAATCTCCTTTGATGATCAGCAACTGGTTTGAAGTCAGGATCAATTTTAATCTTGTGCTGGCATAGAGTGGGACTAATGCCCTTAAGATCATCAAGAGTATATCCAATAGCAGCACGGTGCTTCCTTAGAATTTTTAGTATCTTCTTTTCTTCATGCTCTGAGAGGCTAGCACTAATTATAACAGGATATATCTCCTTTTCATTAATATAAGCATACTTAAGAGTACCAGGCAACTCTTTAAGCTCGAACACAGGATCACCCTTTGGTGGGGGTGGATCCCCAAGCAGTTCAACAGGCAAGTTATTCTTAAGGATAGGATATTGTTCTAGGACAACTCTATCTATTTCATCCCTTTCATCCATATGCATATCATTTTCATGCTCAAGCAAGTATTGCTCTAAGGGATCAGTAGGAGGCACGGCAATAGAAGCTAAGGCAATAGTTTCATCCCTAGTAGGCAACTCTTTTTCATGAGGTTGTCTACCAAACTTGCAAAAATAAAACTCATGTGACACACCTTCAAAGCCAACAGTGACAGTTTGCTTCTCACAGTCAATATGAGCATTGACGGTATTGAGGAAGGGTCTGCCAAATATGATGGGACAAAAGCTATCTTGTGCGGTAGCAAGAACGAGGAAATCAGCAGGATACTTCATTTTACCACACAATACTTCAACATCCCTAACAATTCCCACAGGGCAGATAGTATCTCTATTGGCAAGCTGAATAGTGACATCAATAGTCTCTATCTCAACAGGTGCAATCTCGTATTCAATTTCATCGTATAAGGATTGAGGTATTGCACTAACACTAGCACCCACGTCACATAAACCATGATAGCAATGATCTCCTATCTTAACAGAAACAACAGGCGTGCCAACAACAAGCCTATGTTTGTCTCTAGCGTGAGGTTTAGCAATTCTAGCAGCATCTTCACAGAAGTGAATATTATGTCCCTCAACATCGTCGGGCATTAGATCTTTGATAATAGAAATGCTAGGTTCAACTCTAATTTTCTCAGGGGGTGTAGGTGTTCTAATGCAGCCTCTACATATCACTGTTGAAGCTTTAGAATGATCCTTTATCCTAATAGGGAAAGGTGGTTTCTCAATGTAAGCACTGGGAACAATAGATTCATTATAGGCAATGCCTCTCTCTTCAACTTGATTGGATTTAACTACATTGACTTCTAAAGGAGGATGATATTTAAACCATATCTCTTTGGGGAGATCAATATGAGCAGAAAATGATTCACACAGTGAAGCTACTATCTCAGAGTCAAGTCCATACTTAGCGCTAAAGTCACAAAAAATATTTGTTTCAACAAAGGATTTAACGCAATCAAACTTGAAATTCATACGTGACTCCTTACCTTATTCAAGCTCCCAATCTTCAGAGTTGCATTTGATCCTCTCCAATAAATTCCATTTGAAGTCAATATCTCTCTTCATAAAAGAACCGGTACAAGAAGTGTCAAGCATGATGCGATCATCATGAGAAAGCCGAGCATAGAAGTTCTGAATGATAATTTCTCTCGAGAGATCATGATTGGGGCATGAATATAACATTGATTTAAGCCTCCCCCAAGCTTGAGCGATGCTTTCTCTGTCACGAGCCCAAAAATTATAAATATAATTCCGATCACGATGTACTAAATGCATAGGATAAAACTTTTGATGAAATTCCAATTTCAACCGATTGTAGTCCCATGATCCAGTATCATCACATAGTCTATACCATGTCAACGCCTTATCCTTCAAAGATAAAGGAAAGACCTTCTTCTTGACCTCATCCTCGGGAAAATCTGCAAGCTTAAATAAACCACAAACTTCATCTACATAGATTAGATGAAAGTCTGGATGTGATGTTCCATCTCCTGTAAAAGGATTAGCCAGCAGTTTCTCAAGCATACCCGAAGGAAATTCAAAGCAAATATTTTCAGTAGGTGCAGCAGGTTGAGGAGCAACTCCTTGTGCTTCCGTTCGAGGTGAAGATACCCCGAACAAGCCCCTCAAAGGATTAGTATCCATAGTGACAAGTGACAATAAATTTTAGCACACTATATGAATGTTTCCTTACCAATTTCCACTTACCAAAGGCGCTTCACTCCCCGGCAACGACGCCAGAAAAGAGTCTTGATGACCCACAAGTATAGGGGATCAATCGTAGTCCTTTCGATAAGTAAGAGTGTCGAACCCATCGAGGAGTAGAAGGATCTGACAAGTAGTTTTCAGCAAGGTAAAATCTGCAAGAAGTGAAATTATCGGTAACAAGTGATTGTGTGGTGAGATGATTCGTAGAAAGCAACAAGTAACAAAAGTAGCAACGGTGAAACAAAGTGGCCCAATACCTTTTGTAGCAAGGGACAAGCCTGTACAAAGTCTTATAGGAGGAAAAACACTCTCGAGGACACACGGGAATTTCTGTCATGCTAGTTTTCATCATGTTCATATGATTCACGTTCGTTACTTTGATAGTTTGATATGTGGGTGGACCGGTGCTTGGGTACTGCCCTTACTTGGAAAAGCATCCCACTTATGATTAACCCCTCTCGCAAGCATCCGCAACTATGAAAGAAGAATTAAGACAAAGTCTAACCATAGCATTAAACTAGTGGATCCAAATCAGTCCCTTACGAAGGAACACATAAACTAAGGTTTAAGCTTCTGTCACTCTAGCATCCCATCATCTACTTACTACTTCCCAATGCCTTCCTCTAGGACCAAATAATGGTGAAGTGTTATGTAGTCGACGTTCACATAACACCACTAGAGGAAAAACAACATACAACACATCAAAATTCCGAACGAATACCAAATTCACATGACTATTATTAGCATGACTTATCCCATGTCCTCAGGAACAAAAGTAAGTACTCACAAAGCATAATCATATTCATGACCAGAGAGGTAATGAGTAGCATCAAGGATCTAAATATAAACTCTTCCACCAAACAATCCAACTAGCATCAACTACACAGAGTAATTAACACTACTAGCAACCTTACAAGTACCAATCGGAGTCGCGAGACGGAGATTGGTTACAAGTGATGAACTAGGGTTTGGAGATGAGATGGTGCTGATGAATATGTTGATGGTGATGAGTCCCCTCCGATGAGAGGAGTGTTTGTGATGACGATGGCGATGATTTCCCCCTCCGGGAGGGAAGTTTCCCCGACAGGATTGTCCTGCCGGAGCTCTAGATTGGTTCTGCTCAAGTTCCACCTCATGGCGGCGGCGAATCCACGAAAAAGCTCCTCCTTGATTTTTTTTCGGACGAAACCCTTCATATAGCAGAAGAGGGGGCCCAGTGGGCCAGCAGGGTGCCCACAAGCCCCCTAGGCGCGGCCAGGGGGTGGCCGCGCCTAGTAGGCTTGTGGCCACGTGCTGGCGTCCCTCTGGCGCTTCTTCGGCCCAATATTTTTTATAAATCCAGAAAAAATCATCGTTGATTTTTACGACGTTTGGAGTTGCGCAGAATAGGTATCTCAAACTTGCTCCACTTTCAGGCCAGAATTCCAGCTGCCGGCATTCTCCCTCTTCATGCAAACCTTGCAAAATAAGAGAGAAAGGCATAAGTATTGTACCGTGAAGTGAAATAACAGCCCAAGAAGCGATAAATATCAACATGAAAACATGATGCAAAATGGACGTATCAACCACCCGCCCCGGGTTGATAACCCTGGCGACTTGGCATTGGTTGTGGCACCACAGGTTGGGGGCTATACCCTCTCCAAAGTCCTCATGGAAGGTGATAGTAGTATCAACATCTTGTACTATGACACCTTCCGGAGAATGAATTTCTCTGAAGGCGACTTGATGCCTTCCTCAACTGTCTTCCATGGCATCGTCCCGGGTAAGTTGGCAAAGCCTGTTGGGTGGATTAAACTCAATGTGGCTTTTGGCACCGAGTCTAACTACATGAGCGAGTCTCTCATGTTCGAGGTGGTCAAGATAAAGAACCCTTATCATGCGCTTTTTGGTCGGCCGGCTTACGCCCGCTTCATGGCCCGGCCATGTTATGTCTACTTTAATCTCAAGATGCCAGGCCCTAGAGGAACCATCACGATAAGTGGAGATCAGAAGATAGCTCAGGAGTGCAAAGAAGGAGATGGTGCTTATGCTGAGTCGGCTTGCGCTGCTGAGGAACTCAAGTTTCATCAGGCCAATGTTGACCCGACAGATATGACTCCACTCATGAAGCCCACAATCGATTCAGAGCCGCCCCTCAAGTTCATGTTGGGGAACGTTGCAAGGGAATAAAAAATTCCCTACGCACAGGAAGACCTATTATGGTGATGATCATCTACGAGAGAGAGATCAGATCTACATACCCTTCTAGATTGCTAAGGGGGAAGCGTTAAGAAACGCGGTTGATGTAGTGGAACGTCTTCACGATCTAAATCGCCACCGTCCCATGATCCGTCCTGATCTAGCACCGAACGAACGACACCTCCCCGTTCAGCACACATACAGCTCTATGATGATCTCCGCCTTCTTGATCCAGCAAGAGATACGGGGAAGTAGATGAGTTGGCAGCATGACGGCGCGCCGTTGGTGGTGGTGATATATTCCTGGAGGGCTTAGCCTAAGCACCGTAGAAATCCGATCTAGAGGAAGAACTACGAACTAGAGGAGATTGTTGCATCTCAAAAACCCTAAAACCTCTAGTATATATAGGAGGAAGGAGGGGCTAGCCTTGAGCACCAAGGGAAATCCTCTTGGGCTCGGCCGAAGCTAGAGAGGAGGAGTCCTCCAATCCTACTTGGAGTAGGACTCTTCCCCAAGTTGTCCACCTCTTTTGGTTTTTTCCACTTTTACCTCATGGGCTTTCTTTGGTTGACTAGTCATCCCACAAAGAGCTATTGTGCCACCATCAAGTCCATGTGGCCCTCTTGGGGAGTGGTGGGCCCACCTGGTGGGCCCCCGGTACCCATTCGTCACTCCCGGTACACTGTCGGCAATGCACAAAATTCTTCCGGAATCCAAATACCAACTTCCTATATATCAATCTTCGTTTCCGGACCATTCCGGAACTCCTCGTGATGTCCAGGATCTCATCCGGGACTCCGAACAAAACTTCGGTCACCAGCACCTATAACTCAACTATACCAAAACGTCACCAAACCTTAAGCGTGCAGACCGTGCGGGTTCGAGAACTATGCGGACATGACGTGAGACACTCTCCGGTTAATATCCAATAGTGGGACCTGGATGTCCATATTGGATCCTACATATTCTAGGAATATCTTATCGGTTGAACCTCTATATCAAGGATTCATATAATCCCGTATATCATTCCCTTTATCCTTCGATATGTTACTTGCCCGAGATTCGATTGTCGGTATCTCCATACCTATTTCAATCTCCTTACCGGCAAGTCTCTTTACTCGTTTTGTAATACAAGATCCTTTGACTAACTCTTTAGTCACATTGCTTGCAAGGCTTATATGTGATGTTGTATTACCGAGTGGGCCCCGATATACCTCTCCATCACACGGAGTGACAAATCCCAGTCTTGATCCATGCTAACTCAACGGATACCTTTGGAGAAAAGCTCCGTTCTTAGCAACAAACACTTTGCCCTCAGATCTGAGATAAAAGGTATACCCAACTGTCTCTTTTGGTAACATATGAAGATGCACTTTTCCGCTTTGGGTTCCAACTTTTCAGGCTAAAGCTTTTTGACATAAGCATCGCATCCCCAAACTTTAAGAAACGACAACTTTGGCTTCTTGCCATACCATAGCTCATATGTTGTCGTCTCAACGGATTTTGATGGTGCCCTATTTAAAGTGAATGCAGCTGTCTCTAATGCATAGCCCCAAAACCATAATGGCAAATCGGTAAGAGACATCATAGATCGCACCATATCTATCAAAGTACGATTACGACGTTCGGACACACCATTACGTTGTGGTGTTCCAGGCAGTGTCAACTGTGAAACAATTCCACATTGTCTTAAGTGAGCACCAAACTCGTAACTCAGATACTCTCCCCCTTGATCAGATCATAGGAATTTGATCTTCTCGCTACGATGATTTTCAACTTCACTCTGAAATTGCTTAAACTTGTCAAACATTTCAGACTTGTGCTTCATTAAGTAGATATAACCATACCTACTCAAATTGTTAGTGAAGGTGAGAAAATAACGATATCCACCACGTGCCTCTATGCTCATTGGTCCACACACATCAGTATGTATGATCTCCAATAAGTCACTTGCACGCTCCATTGCTCCAGAGAATGGAGTCTTAATCATCTCGCCCGTGAGGCATGGTTGACATGTGTAAAGTGATTCAAAATCAAGTGACTGCAAAAGTCCATCAGCATGGAGTTTCTTCATGTGCTTAACACCAATATAACCTAAGCGACAGTGCCACGATAAAGTTGCGTTATCATTGTTAACTCTACATATGTTGGTTTCAATGTTATGGATACGAGTGTCATCACAATCGAGATTCAATATGAACAAACCCCTCACATTGGGTGCATGACCATAAAAGATGTTACTCATATCAATAGAACAACCATTATTCTCAGACTTAAATGAGTAACCATCTCGCAATAAACAAGATCCAGATATAATGTTCATGCTCAACGCAGACACCAAATAACAATTATTTAAGTTCATAACTAATCCCGATCGTATCAACCTTGGAACCATTTCCCACGCATATCGTCACTTCATCCTTCGCCAGCCTTCGTTTATTTTGCAGTTCCTATTTCGAGTTGCAAATGTGAGCAACAAAACCGGTATCAAGTACCCAGGCACTATACGAGAGTTTGTGAGGTACACATCAATAACATGTATATCACATATACCTTGTTTGGCGTTGGCCACCTTCTTATCGGCCAGATACTTGGGGCAGTTGCGCTTCCAGTGACCAGTCCCCTTGCAATAATAGCAATCAGTTTCTGGCTTAGGCCCAGCCTTGGGTTTCTTCGTCGGAGGGGCAATAATTTTGCCACTCTTCTTGGAGTTACCCTTCTTGCCTTTGCCGTTCTTCTTGAAACTAGTGGTCTTATTGACCATCAACACTTGATGTTCTTTCTAGATTTCTGACTCAGCGACTTTCAGCATCGCAAATAACTCGCGGGGTGACTTATGAATCCCTTGCATGTTATAGTTCAACACGAAGCTCTTGTAGCTAGGTGGCAGTGATTGAAGAATTCTGTCAGTGATATACATAGATTATTCCTTGTACTCTTTTTTATATATATAGCAATAAAGCCGACGCCCATGAAATTCGGGTTCTCTGCCGTTTCAGCTTCTTATAAGCATGAGTCTTTATTGTTTCATAAGCCGTCCAAGTATGGACGCTATCAGCATCAAAGAGCATATGCCACACTTATTTCAAAACTGGATACTGGTAAGCCAAAGAGGACCAAAGTTTCCACATTGCACGTTTCAAACATGGGTGCCTTATATGATTTTGAGAATTAAGCCGACTTACTTGGGGGCTACTAGTTCCCAAGTGGTTTTGCAGTAAGACCGTAAACGCTTCTACAATCCTATGTCTGACTTTTCCCTAATCATAGGTCACTTGGGGGCTTCTACTTACTGAGTTCAGCCTGAATACCCTCTTGGCTAGCGAAAAATTAACGCATTACAATGGTTATACCGGACTGTATGTTTGGTGACTCGCCCTATGGTCCCATGTACTCTTGGCGAGTCAATCCAGTTTTGGACCCTGAACTTGGCTTGGTTAAAACATGAAGGGTTCTTGCGAGAGCCGACATATGGAAAATAGACAAACCATGGGTTCACTGAACCTGCTTCACTGAAGCTTGACTCGCGCCTGATCAGTTGGTCTAAACAACTAAGGCTATTGCAAAAGCTTCTCTAGGGTAGCACTAGAGCTTTGCAAGCTCGTCCTACCCTGCCGTGACTCATTGAGCCGGCAAACTTTATGACTATAAAGTATCTTTGGGGTACAATTAGAGTTTTCAAGACTCATATTACCCGCCGCGTCTCATTGAGCCGTCTTAATATTCTTGTCTGGCCACATGAAGCATCTTTACTATGATGAAGACATAGCAAAACGCCCAGTAAGGCGGCTCATATTCTCAAAGGGGTGCAACTTCAGAGTCAATAAAGGTACGATGGAAAATATTACTGTGTTCATCTCTAACCGATTACATGGCTCAGAAGGCCACAAAATTTTACATGACCCGGAGTTGGATCTTCTGGATCGATCTCCTTGGGCAGTCTTCAAGGAACACCTTGTTCAAGATGCCTCTGGGTTATCCTGCGTCAAGCCTTCGTCGTCTTGGATCTGTAAGTCGCCCATTGTCCAATTGCAATTGGTTAAGGCATGGAACTCAGCCTCTTCGGTCAAGATGGTGGACGGGTTAGCATCAGAGTCAAAAAGGTGCTTATGGCGCTGCGGAGTCAGATCTGTGACTTCAAAAGAGGGAGGAGTAAGACGCTTTTTGTTCTCGTCATAAGCCGCCTGATCCTTGGCTAAGTCAAGAGTGGCTGCAACTTGAGTCGCCAAAAGGCGAGATTTCTTCACACACCGATGATAGTCCTCTTGAGTGAATTCTGACCCGTCGACTTTATATTCTGGAAACCCGCCAGCTATCTCCTCTGGCTTAAGTTCTGGAGCATAAGCCAAGCATCGGCTAAGTGTGGTAATTACTCCTCTTCGGGCGGCTGATCTTTTTAATTCTTCAATCTGCTTTGGCATTGTGGACAAGCACCTCAACATATACTTGATGGTATTCACGGGCTCCTTATCACTCATGATGGCTTTAATAGTCATCAAGCCGCCATCATACAGTTACTCTGTTAGCGTGTATATTGCCTTCAGCTTCAACACAATCATCATGGAGATTGGCGGATCAAGGACCTGCAGCAAGGATACACAATCATAAGTCACTGCTGTGTTTTAAAACATTACTTTACAAATAAGGACAGCGGCGGATACTTACCAAACACAACATTAGCCATTTTGGAGATATGAAGTTTAAGCCCAGTGAGTTCTTGAACGACGACTTTCATTTGTTCTTCGGCTTGTTCGGCCCTTTTCAGCAAGGCGACTCGCTCAGCCTCGGCTTTTTCCTCAAATTCTTTGTGACCCGCCTTCATTTTCTCCATATCTACCAGTGCCAGGCAGAGTTTTTCTTCAAACTTAGCTCGGGCATCTTGTTGTTGTGCTAAGATTTGCTTCAAGGTGGACACGGTTGAGTCGGCCTGGATCAGAGATTCCTACAAAAATACAGATGTTTATGACAAGTTTCATGCAGATTGCAAGCAATATCCCTGACACCTAGGGGCTAATGTATGATTCAATTTTCCATGGCAATACCTTACTCAAGACCCGACTCATCTTCAAAGAGGATGACCCAGCCCTTGGGGGCTATAGTTTGAAGTTTTATTACAATTTAAACTAAAGACCTGGCTCATCTTCAAAGAAGATGACCCAACCCTTGGGGGCTACAGGTTGCAACTTTCTTATACATTTACACCAAAGACCCGGCTCATCTCCAAGAAGATGACCCGACCCTTGGGGGCTATAGGTTAAAGTTGTCTACAAAGCTTTTCACAAAACTCCGACTCATCATTACAAAGATGACTCGCCTTTTGGAGGGCTAATGGGAGTACATGTACAGGAGGATGACAGGTATCATACCTCATTTTTTTCTTCATCATGTTGACCAGACTTGTTTCCATGTCACGACTCGCCGCGAGACGACTCAGATAGCCAGAATGTAATTCGTCAAAGTCTAGATTCTCAATATTGGGAAGCTTCAATTTGGTCATACCCTTCTCTATAAGGATTGGGGTATCCTTGGGCGTATGCTTGGTCAACACTGCAGATGCAGGTTCAGAATAGCCTGTTCCAGTAATGAAGACTTCATCTAGGTCAGGTGTCATGTCTTCAGCCGCTTTTTGAGGGCTCGGTGGGTTGAGATTCTCAACAGCTTCCTTCTGTGGGCTCGGCGGCTCATCTTGAATATCGGGGAGATCGTCAGGAGCTTCGGCGTGAGTCTCATACGGCTCTTCCTGAGCTTCTGGAATGGAAGTACTTATTCCCACTTTCTCAGCCACCTTGGGGTTAGATGATCACTCGCCAGTCTTTCTCTTTTTGGCTTGAGCTCTACAAGGGTGGTAGTTATGTTAAAATTGAAAGACTGGCGTCCAAAGAACATGTTGGCAAGAGGACTTACCCCTAGACGTGGATTAAAGGAGGAAGAGTCGAAGCAGATGAGTCTCCAGATGAAGGAGGTGAAACCTGTTAGATATAAGATTCAAAAGATTGAGTAAGTCGTGATAATCGGCTGCACGGGAAAGAAAGACATGTAATATAAAACATACCTCGCTCTGTCGATTATGACCGGCCGTTTTCTCAGGAAAGCTGGACAAGAGATCCCTAGAATGGCTTCGAGTGTGATGTTTTGGTGTATAACCCGCCTTCTTCAATAGGAAATCGGGATCCAGATGAGCATCTGGGTGAGACAGGGGGACTTTTCTACATACTTGCCTTGCCGGCTTGGGAGAAGAAGAATTTGAGTTGGAAGAAACGGAAATTACCTCGACGTCTTCATCTTGGCTCTTCGTGTCATCACCCTATAAACGAAAACAACAACGTTTAAGTACAGACTGTGTTGGAATAAGAAGAAGGACAAAAGCATTTACCTCTGAGGGTTCCTCTGGGCCCGAGACTCATCCATAACGGATGACTCCACTGTGGCGGCTTTGCCCTTGGTTTTATTCTTTTGGGCGGTTTTCGTCGCCACCTTCTTGACGATGGTTTTCATCTTTCGTTTCCAGAAAGGAGAGTTCTTCTGATTAACATAATTGGAACCTGGGTCAGAAGAAAGCTCAAAGTTATAAAAAAGCAAGACAGACGAGTTGAATTATTTCACCTCTGGAGCCGGGTTGGAGAGGGAGAACGACTTTAAACCAATCTTGGAGCAAGTCTCAAGTGACTCGCCACACAGTTTCTTCACAATATTGTCAATGTCTTCCTTGTCAAGCATGACGTTTGAGAAGCATTGCGAATGGTTTAAGTCGCCGTTGTATTCGCACATTAAGCCGTCCCGGCGTCTCAAAGGCATTATCGACCAGTCCACCCAGCAGCGGATCAAATCAACGCCGGTAAGGCCGTTGGCGTTCAAGGCCCTAAGCTTCGCAAAGACAGGGGCAATTGAAACTTCTTGCTCACGAGCCAGCTTCTCGGGCAGCTTAAAGTCCATAGGCAGACGTTCGTGCCTATAGCCTGGTAAGGGGTTCTCAGTGGTTGGAGTAGTGTCGCGGTAATAAAACTAGTCTTCCCCCAACCTTTGGGGTGACTGGGCAGAGCAGCAGCCGGGAACCCGCATTCTCGTCGTCTCTGAATGTTGACCCCTCCGAGTTCTAGGCACGGGCCATCTGCAAACTCATTTTGGCAGTTCAAGTAGAAGAACTTCCTGAACAGGAGGACGGTAGGCTCCATTGGCAAGTAGGCTTCACAGAATACTTGGAATTGACAGTGGTGTTTGGGCGTAAGTCTTGGGGATGGAGATTAAAAATGTGCATGGCATGTGTGAAGATTTTTGAGTCGGGCGGTGTGAAGCCCTGCTCAATGTGGTCAGTAAAGACCACCACTTCCCCACTGGCGGGTTGTGAACGTCGCTCTCCTAAGGCGGGTCACCAGCCGATTGCTTCCTGTGGTGCTAGAGGTCCCACCCTTACAAATCCTTCAAGGACGGTGTCGTTGGTCTCTGATGGCAACCAATTACTTGTGGAGATGGTGCCCATGGCCGCAAACTCAAGAGACGGGGACATAAATCTGCATAGTATTAACTCGCCAATAAGTGGCTTGGGAGACACGTAAACAGATGTTATGACTCGCCACAACCTAAGGGCGGATTACATTTCAAAGGAAATCCTTTAGAAAGTTTTCTGGATTGGAGACAAACATATTTCCAACATGATGCCAGAAATTACAGATCTACGGGTGGTTCTAAAAGGAAAAGTAATTCACGATTTCAGAAACACTAAAGACTTAGGAACACTCTATGATTCATGAGGTGATTTTCCAAATAAGAGTAAAGTGAGTAGTAGATCTGCCACGGACTACCCACTAATCTATCACGGTCCCTTGTTAAAATGCGGGACCCTGGCAATATTTGTGGGATTAATAGCGTGATGGATGGAGGTATGAAGAACTCCGGCGCCACCCTAAGAAACGGGGGAGATCCACGAACTAGATCTGGGGAGAAAGGGGACTCACCCGAGAATGCAAACGGCGGCGGAGGCAGCCGCAGAGATCCAAGCCGAAGCTATGCTTGATTAATCCGGGAGGCGGTGGATCCAAAGCAAGGAGCTCTACAATGGCGGAGTGTTCGCAGTGTGGGCTCGAGGGAGAAGAAGAAGTGGAGCAGCGATGTGGACGAAGGTGAAGGACCCCCCTTGCGACTATTTAAGGACCCGAGGTTGAAAACTGAAACGACAAGCGCGGGAATCAAGGAGCCGCATCAAAAATCGGAAATGATAGCGCCTATATTTTTGGGATGACAGAGTAAGTCAAAGATCCGTTGAAGATGACGTCACCGACATCCGTGGAATAATGGGGAAGATGAGGTCATCCATAAGTGACTTGGCGATTTAGACGGAGCATGAAGATTAGCGGCTTGTAACACTTTAAAAAGAGAGGTCAGAGATTACATGTGAGTCATCATGGTCAAGAATAAAGGTTTATTGGCATGAATAAATTCAAGTCAATATGGGGCCTAATGTTGGGGATATCATCCCCTGCATTACCCGCCCTATTGGGCCGGGTCAGGTTCATGGTGACTCAACTCTTGTGACCTAAAGGTGGGCTTAGACCCGGAATACAGAAGGCGTTGAGTGATCTCCAAGCGAAGAGCCGGCCGAGCCTAAGATCCCAGATGGCGAATCAGAGCCCAAGAAGAGAAAGACTCGCCATGATGATTCCTTGCTTGAGAGACACATCGACTTAGAGATATATCGGGTCATGACTTGTGATACGGTTTGGACTCTTGTAAACCTAGGGCCTCGACCTGTATATAAAGGCGAGCCTCTAGGGTTGATAGATTTTAGTTACAATCCATCGAGAGCTAGGTCAGGCGAGTTACACACCCTTGTATTGATTCCACCATCAATAAACACAAAGAAGGACGTAGGCTTTTACCTCCATCGGAGGGGCCGAACCTGGGTAAAACCGAGTCTCGCTTCTGCTTAACCCCTTTGAGTTGCCACCAAGGTGCGATGGCTCCATCTCTAAGTCCTTTCACGCGGACATCTGCCGTAACAAAACGACGACAGTTGGCGCCCACCGTGGGGCTACCGCACAGTGGAGTTGAGTTCTCAAAGGGAGCCTTTCCGGGATTTGGGAGCTACGTGGTCGGCCTCATGACTAAGTGCCGCCGCGGGAAGTACTACATCGACAACTCTTAGTGGGAGCCTGACGCTGATTCAATCGAATCTGGTTATCGGGTCCGTTTCGGCAAGATCCATGTCTTCATTCGCAAGTTTGGGGTTCCTATACCTGAGCCAGACATCTGAACCGACATCGTCGAGCCGGCTTGGTTCGCCCAACCCGCCAAACGTCAGGTCAGGCCTTGCCACATTTTTGTTGGTTTGACGCAGGGGGTCAACCTACCGGATGAGCTGATGATTGCGGAGAACACCCCTATCAACTCGAACGACGAGTCATCCATGGGTGATACAGATTTTATCCACCCCCTCCATGAAGGGCGTCTTGGGGGTTTGCCCGAGGCACCGATTTCCGAGGATTTCCAAGAACCTCATTGTCAGGTCGCCATCTACATGGCAGGAGCAGCGGCGACTCAGCTGATTGCAGCGGATAACAATGGAGCCAGCGGGTCAGGGAAGACTCCGGCTCAAGCCATGGCGGATCTAGTGGCAGAGATGTCTAAACTCACGGCGGTCACCGTGACCACAGAGAGCCAAGAAGAGGTTAACGCCAAATTGACAAAGTTGAGGGAGGAGATGACCAAGATCCAACGCGAGATCGAAGTCGAGGCCACCCGGATGGCGAGCCAACAAGCCCAGATCGCCGCGGAGACAGAACGAGTAATGGTTGAGGGATGGCGGCTTGAGCGCCAACAGCGCACTTCGGATGTGGTTCACCAAAGGAGGCATCATAATCGTCTACCAGCCGATCTAAAACCTGCTCGAGTCTTTGATAGCCCACATACTCCTGGGATGAAACCTAACCCGCCATGGCCAGTCACTCAGCAGGTTGAGCCAGCTCAGCTACTGCCCAATCCACAGTCGCCTAGGCCGGTGCCGGCACAGCCACCACGCTTCTAGACGCCGGAGGGTCACTTTTCTAACCCCGTCGACAACATGCTGGCCGGGACCCGCAACTTGGAGTCTCTTCCCATCCATGCAAACTCTATAGCTGAGGTGGAAGCATGGAACGCCATCGAGATGTTTTCAACAAAACTACCATGGTGTCGTTTTTTGTGCAGAAATAAAAGTTCTCGGAATGGGCTGAAAATTTACGATGATTTTTTATGGACCAAAAGAGACCCCCAAAGCACCAGAGTTGGGCCAGGAAGTGGATGAGGAAGCCACAAGCCTGCTGGGCGCGGCCACCCCCCTACGTCGCGCCCCTATGGCTTTTGACCTCCTCGGGAACCTTCCTGATGTGAGACCGACGCCAAAAATTCCTGTAAATACAAAACCCCCAAAAATAACCTAGATCGAGAGTTCCGCCGCCGCAAGCCTCCAGATTCACGAAAAACCAATCGGGAGCCCGTTCCGGCATCGTGCCGGAGGGGGAAACCATCACCGAAGGCCATCTTCATCATCCCGACAGTCTCCATGATGAGGAGGGAGTAGTTCATTCTCGGGGTTGAGGGTATGTATCAGTAGCTATGTGTTTAATCTCTCTCTCTCTCATGTTCTTGAGATGGCACGATCTTGATGTATCACGAGCTTTATTAATATAGATGAATTATATGGAGTTTTCCCTCTCTATTTTCTTGTGATGAATTGAGTTTTCCCTTTGAAATTTACTTATCGGATTGAGTCTTTAAGGATTTTAGAACACTTGATGTATGTCTTGCGATATGATATCAGTGGTGACAATGGGATGCTCTATTGAACTACGTGATGCATGTTTTGGTGATCAACTTGTGGGTTCCGCGACCTTGGGAATCTATGCATAGGGTTTGGCACATGTTTTCGTCTTGACTCTCCGGTAGAAAGTTTGGGGCACTCTTTGAAGTTCTTTGTGTTAGATTGAAAATGATGAATCTGAAATTATGTGATGCATATCATATAATCATGCCCATAGGTACTTGTGGTGACATTGGAGTATCTATGTGACATTCGGGTTGTGGTTGATGTGTATCTTAAGGTGTTATTTTAGTAGGAACTATAGGGCTATTCGTGACACTTATAGGCACAACTCATAAGATTGACCAGAAAAGATAACTTTGAGGTAGTTTCGTACCCTACAATAATTTCTTCGTTTGTTCTCCGCTATTTGTGAGTTTGGAGTGAACTCTTTGTCGCACGTGAGGGATTTATATATGATTCAACTATGTTAGTATTGTTGAGATAACTTGCACTAGTGAAAGTATGAACCCTAGGCCTTGTTTCTAAGTATCGCAATACCGTTTGTGCTCACTTTTATCATCAGTAACCTTGCTATTTTTATATTTTCAGATTAAAAAACCTATATCTACCATCCATATTACACTTGTATCACCATCTCTTTGCTGAACTAGTGCACCTATACAATTTACCGTTGTACTGGGTGTGTTGGGGACATAAGAGACTCTTTGTTATTTGATTGCAGGGTTGTTTGAGAGAGACCATCTTCATTCTATGCCTCCCACGGATTGATAAACCTTAGGTCATCCACTTGAGAGAAATTTTCTACTGCGTACAAAACTCTGCACTTGGAGGCCCAACACGAGTCTAGAAGAAGAAGGTTGTGTAGTAGACATCAACAGGCCTCATCCTCGGCTGCCAACGCGAACGAGCTAGAGATAGCCGAGCTGAACCGGAAATTTAAAGTTTCCGACGAAGAACTTGACAGCATAAATGGTGGGCTCAGCGAGAAGCACGGTAAGTTGGGCCACACAAATTCTTATTGTCCTTTAGCAATTTGAAGGACCATCCTCACCTTGCCATCTGACCTTTTTATTCCGACCTTGTTAGCAGCCCAAGACCAAGAGAATGAGAAGCTCAGGGCCGAGGTGGAGAAGGCCAAGAAAGAAGCCACTGCTCACAAGATGGCGGCGAAACAAGCGGCTACCAAGTTAGCCGCTCTCAAGGTCGTT
This sequence comes from Hordeum vulgare subsp. vulgare, assembly GCF_904849725.1. Lineage (NCBI taxonomy): Eukaryota > Viridiplantae > Streptophyta > Magnoliopsida > Poales > Poaceae > Hordeum > Hordeum vulgare. Next base: position 486,718,256 of record NC_058520.1, on the reverse strand, counting down.
AGCGGCAAACTTGAGGCCAGGGTGACAAAGATCCAACACGAGCTGCAAGAGGCGAGCTCGGAGTGTGAAGCCTTGGAGCAGAAAGCCCAACAACACATGGCCGATCACTCCAAGTTGTCTGTCGGGCACAAAACAGAGCGGGTGTGTAACGCCCAAGATGTGACCCTGTCATTATTTTGGCACGAGGGTCTAGACATGGATAGAAGCGCATCTCGTCACTTCGCAAGAATGGATATCGTTACAAGTACATATACTGAAAAGATGAGTATATGGAATTGGCTTACACTCGCCACAAGCTACATCAGAGTCACATCAGTACAATACATACAATCATCATGAACAAGAGAAGGGTCCGTCTACGAACGAAAACAAACGATAAAAGAAAGACGTCCATCCTTGCTTTCCCAGGCTGTCGGCCTGGAACACATCCTAGATCGACGACGAAGAAGAAGAAACTCCAAATAACAATCAACGCGCTCGCGTCAAGGAACCCTTTACCTGTACCTGCAACTGGTGTTGTAGTAACCTGTGAGCCACATGTGACTCATTAATCTCATTTCCAAAGGTATCAAGACTAGCAAAGCTTAATGGGTGAGGTATGGTTAAGTTGTAAGGTTGCCGCAAGCGACTAAGAATGTATTTGAGGTGGCTAACTTACGAGTACAAGAATAAGAGGGGGATGATCTACGACAGCAGACGTGAACTACTGATGATCAAATGAATGATCCTAAACACCTACTTACGTCAGACATAACCCCACCGTGTCCTCGATCGGAGAAGGAGCTCACGAAAGAGACAGTCATGGTTACACACTCAGTTGATAAGTTTTAATTAAGTTAACTTCAAGTTATCTAGAACCGGATGTTAAACAAAGTTTCCACGTTGCCACATAACCGCTGGCACGGCTTTCTAAAAGTTTTAACCCTGCAGGGGTGCTCCAACTAGTCCATCACAAACTACCACACGCTGTAACGGAATGACCTCGATCACGGAAACCCGTGACCTCCTCGGATTCCTATTGGAAAACCTCAACCTTGAGTTAGCTCAAAGCATCCTCGGAATCCCTCGCACGAGACGCTCGATAAAGGTAAAGCAAGTCCAGGAAGGCCGCCCGATGTGTCGACGAACCCGATAGGAGCCGCGTATCTCGTTCTTGGGACACGACCGGATGGGAAAGCCTACGAGTAAAACCAAACCTTGGGTTTCCCACGGTGGCCCTGCAGTGTGCCCGTTTGGGACCAATACCATCAGCACTGCCCCCCCTGTGTTATGTTGAATTACTCCTCGGGTAGCGCTAACTCCCTAAGTTTGTTGGTATCAACAAAATTATTATGTTGGGCAAATATAGTACCAATGTCGGGCCTTGGCAGACGAGCTTTATCCCAAAACGAGAATCTAGGGGGTTCCCATAACAACCCCAAGCATGTTAGGAGCGCTCATTTATGGAACATAACACTGGTAGCCAAAACTAAGGCGACAAAGGTGGATCAAAACACCACGCTAGAAGGCCGAGCCTTCCACCTTTTACCAAGTATATAGGTGCATTAAATTAAATAGCAGTAATATGGTGATATAACAAGGAATCCATGTTGTCAAATGGAAGCAACTTCACCTGCAACTAGAAACACTATCAAATGGTTAAGCAAGCGGTAACATAGCCAGTCAGTGGTTTGCTAGTTTATGAACAGGTTGAAGGTTTTCATGGCAATGTTGAGAGGCTGACATTTAACACGTGGTAGGCAACGAGACATAGCGATAGAAAGGAAACAACTAGCATGGCAATGATAGTAATGGTATCGAGGGAAATGGTCATCTTGCCTGAGATGCCGCTTGGAAGAAGAAAGAATGACTCCGTGAAGCAGACGAACCGACGTAGTTGAACGGATCCTCACTTTCCGACACGCTGCGGAACTCTATCGAGACGAAGCAAACCGAAAACAAGAGTTAACACACGATATTCACCACGGCACATGCACGATATAATGCTCAGCACATATGATGCATGATCGGTCTAATGCAAGGCATGACATGGTAATTCAGTCTAATCATATAATTCACATTAAGTGAAGCTCAATTTGCAACGAGTTGCATATTGACGAAACTCCACATAAGACTTATTTAGTCCACTCTTGTTTAGGTACACGACAATATTAAATGTGGTTAAACATGGAAAGAGGTGAAGCGTAATTCATCTACCTATCCAGGCCTTTTAAATGAGGTCGGAAACGACATATAGCATCTCTGAAATGACCCCATGTGTTAATTTCTAAATCTGTTTAGATTTGTCCTAATCATATTTTATGTTTTTTAAACGGCAAAACAAAGTGGTTCACGTGAAACTACACGTCGTTCTAGTCCATTTATATATATGGAACATCTCCAATGGAGCTACGGTTCAAATGATACGAACACCGCAAGATATGATCGTATGAATGCAATATGTATGCAATGATAGTCACAAGCACTCCAAAAACACGCAAGCAGCAAGATAATATGAACATACATGAGATTCTAAGCAAGTTTCATATAGGACATGACCAAAACGGAGCAACGGTTCAACAAATACAAGCTACGCAAGAAATAGCTACAATCTGCCCAAAACAGCAACATGGCATTTCCTATACCCTAAAACAACAAGCTACATAATTCAAAATGCTCAAACAAGACATGAGGCAGTAGAGGGAAAGATGCACTACAACATACTATTAATAACATCTATCATGGCAGCATGGATCACTAGGAAAAGAACTCACAAAATGACATCTCGCACAAAGTTTGAGACTTAGTGTATATAACACTATTGAGAGTGCAATTTTCGATCAGAAGGCATATTGGCAGCTTCAAAACTATATTCTACCGGGCACTGAATGGCATGAAAACTTACAGCATGCTAGAGAATCTTGTGCACCACAAATAACTCCATTGCACGAACCCCAAAGGAGCTATAGATCACTAGCAAATCTCATGGCAAAACAGCAACAAAATATAATAGATCTCAGACTTAGAAATATTTCAGCATCTCCAAAGCAACACTTTTATCTAGCATATTGGCAACAAGCAAACAACACCTAAACATGGATTTCTGTAGCAACCAAAAATACCAGGGGCTAGCCTACATATTCAAGAGCATATCTCTAGTTCATAACTAATTCATATCATGCACGGAATAAATCGCACAAAATAAACAAAAAAGACAACATGGCAAAATATCACGCACGCTAACTTTCTCAAAAGCTAAAACTAAATGCACAGTTAAATTCTATGGATTTTTCTACCCCGAAAATATATATAATGTGTGGGGTTGAAAAATAAAACTAACGCCACACATATATGCGATAATATGTCCTAAACACGACATAGCAAAATATTGGTGACACCTACATGAAAATGGCAGGACAACTATTTCTAAAATACATGGCAAGGGGTTGCAACAACATGAACATTTATCTAGGGGATTTGAACAAACCGGACGCGCACAAAAATATCTATGCAACAATTAACCTATAACGAGAGCATGCAAATCTAGGCAAATGCGGGTCAAACCACTCCAAACATGCATGCAAGTTGCAAAATAATATTCTATGCGAAAATCTACACAAGTTACATATCTAAATCAGCGCGGTCCGATGCACGGTTTAATATCTACGGACGTTTGAAAATATCTAATATTTTCTGAAATTACTAAATCGCAGAAAAACCTAAAAATCTAAACGGGTCGAAATCGCCAAGCGCGAGGTAACTTTATTGCACATAGTGAGGGGGTTAAGGAGCTAGCGCTCACCCTGTCCTCATGGGTCGGCTGGGGAAGGAGGCTTGGGCCGGCGGATCTGGAGGCCGACTAGGCCTCACCGTCCAGGCTGGCTGGGCCAGGCCCACGCGTGGGAGGAGGCGAGGCTGGAGGGACTGGCTCGCTCTCTCGATCCCGTCTGGATCGGGAGCCAGGACGGCGGCGAGGCTGAGGTTGCCTGGGGAAGCTCGATCCTGGCTGGATCTGGGGGAGGCAGACGCGGGCCATGGCGGTGACGGGCAGGGCGGCGCGATCCGGCGGCGAGGCACCGGTGGCCGGCAGCGAAGGTACCTCGCGGCGGGGCGGAGCTCCGGCTGCTCCTCCCTTGAAGCGGCCGGACGACAGCGAGCTGCAGCGAGCCGCGGCTGGCGCTGGCTGTGCGGCTTCGACGGGAACGGCACAAGGCGGTCAGGCTGGGGACGCCGATGGCAGGCGATCTGCGTCGGCGTGGGATCGATGCGAGATCCGGCGAGGAGCTCGGGAGGAGATAGGCAGCGAGGCTGCTCGCTTGCAAGCTCGGGGCTGATCGGGGAGAATGGGCCTACCCGGGCCCGGTCTGGGCCTCGCGGGACTCGCCGGCTGGAGGAGAGAGTATGTGGGAGAGGTTGTGGCTGGGCTAGGGTCAGCATAGGAAATGAGGAGGGTTAGGGTTAGCTACCTATTTATAGAAAACAGGGCTAGGGTTAGGGGATTTGCTCCGTTTTCGAACCGTTGGATCACGATCCGACGGCTCCAGAAGCGAAGGGGCTTACGGTTAGCTTAGGTGGTCTGACGGGATGTGTTAGAGTGGCTAGGTGGGGAAGAGAGGGGAGATGGGCGACCCGACAATGATATTTTTAAACCGAAAAACGTCCGACGGTAAACCGAAGACGGTGCCGCTATGGTCGACCGTTCGGGTACCAGACGAACTCCGATTGCGAGGAAAACTTGCAGGCGGCCTACCAATATTAAAATAAGACCGCACGCCAAGTTTCATCCCAATCCAAGAATATTTCATACGCACTTTTAAAAACATTATTTTATCGATGCCGCTGGCGCGTGCGAGTGTGGTTGGTGTCAAAATGGACAACAACGAAAACAGAGAGAACCAGCAACTACGAACAGATGCAAGTTTAAAAACTGGTGGCAACAGAGTGCCGATGCAATGCGGATGATGCGAATGATGCGATGATAAATGCGACAGGGAAAGAAACCACACGACGAGAACGAAATAAAAGGGAAATCTTCTCGAGCATCGGTCTCAGGCTGTCACAGGGTGGAGCAGAGGTTATTTGAAGGTGAAGTGCGCTAAGCCTAGCTGGTGGCCAACGATAAGCCATACTTACTACAATGTGCCTTTAGTGGAAACATGTTTGCCTTTCTGACGCAGATATGGCGTTCCTCACGGGCCTTACAGACCTTCCGCGGAGTGTGGCGGATGCAGCTAAGTTCTGTGCGGCCCATGACGGGGATGCCGAGAAGAGGCTGTTCTAGGAGCAATTTCAAACTGACGAGCTCAACTCCCAGTTTGAGCTATCAGATGAAGCAGCTCATGGAGCTGCATAGGATGGCCGATCCGGCCATGAATCTATGTATCCAGTTGTGGCCCACCGAGCCCTTGTCGAGCAGCTACTTTGCCTTAGTGCAGAAGTTGGTCGATGCCGCTCCTCGGATAGATGTCCTGAAGCGCTCCATCTGCATAGAGGGAGCTCAGATGACATTTTCAAGGATGATGATGCACTGGCCGAGGGTAAGGCCCTTGAAGATGGCGACTGATTCTTCGCTCGCTAGTAAAGAGCGCACGCATCCCGAGCTATATTTCTCTTCCATGACGGAAGGCGCTCGGGTAATCGAGTCTCAGTGGTCGAAAGATGTAATCTTTGAATGAATGTTTAAGAATGTATCTCAGAACAAGTTATGTGATCTCGCGCTAATTAGAGTACATTTTTTTTTATTATTTTGACTCCTATTTTGGGCTTTTAATCTGGAAGTTACGAGTCGTCGGCTTCAGCCCCGTGTAGAAACTATTTGGGGTGTTTCATTGTCCGCACTATAACCCTTAACCGGTGTATCAGTGCCGAAGGAGGTAGTGCGGGAGGGAAAGGAGGCAATCGGACTATGTGGTTTTATCGCTTTCACTTGGCCGTAGGAGCTTTAAATCTGGGACTGGTTACAAGCCCCCAACCTTTTGTAGTAATCGGAGAAATCAGAACTCAATATAAGTACCACAAGGTTTGCATAAGGGAAAACCCACCCATATAACACGGGTTAGCCTCCATCGAATTTCTAAAAATGAGCTCGGATCACAGACCAGTTCTTGCATATTATGACAGTCACTTCTCGGCTTTCTCCACTGAGGTATTGCTAACCAGGCCAGTTGGGAATACAATCGCAGTGATTCTCCCTTTACCCCTTTAGCCGATCAAGCAAAATGTAAGGGGTAAGCACAGGAGCACGGCAACCCAACTGTAGACCCAAGACATAATTTAGAACTGATGCATGTAAAGCAAAATCCGAGAAACCGAACACTTAAGAAAAGAAGTAGTGATGGTGTGTGCTTGGGGCGGTGCTATTATCCAAGCCCCCGGTCTATTAGCCGGTTGCACTTTAACATGTATAAAGAAAGTTTGTCCTGCCGGCGCCGATCAGTATGAATCATGCGTATAATAAGAAAAAAAGAGCATCTACAAAATATGTGTTAGGAATTTTCAAAATTCTTGGCACCAAGGCAGCTGTTACAGGTAACTATTTTTTATAACCTATATAATTTTAAGAAATGATGGCATCGGCCTTCCACGGGTGATTTGACGTACGCTCGGCTTTTGGCTGCGATATATCTCCTATTCCTTAGAGGGGAGGGATAATATCCTCTAGAGGTGGGTGCGGATGGCAGACGAACCTTGAACGGAGGGTCCTGAGAAGCCGCCGATGACTTTGAGCTTGACGCTTGGGAATTTCTTCACGATATTTCATTTTTTCCATGGATACGTTGGTACCATGGCTTGGTCTAGCTGAGCATATGTTTCTTGTTTGAGGGCCCCCACATCTGCCCATGGTATCTTGAGAATGAAATTGTGTCGATGAGGGACATACCATGAGGGTGTTTGGGCCGTGTTGTGGGGGGCATATCCCTGTGTACTTGGTGCCTAGGACATCTCTGGAGGACGTCATTGGGCTTGGGCTCACTTGCGTGCAGGTATCGTCATGGTGATCGGCTTGTCACTTGATGCCTCATCGTGATGCTCGCATTCGGCCGCCAGGGCGGAGGTGTGTTCATTGGTCCAGAGTGAGTGTTCTGTGTTGCCATTGACAGTGATAACTCCTCTGGGTCCAGGCATCTTGAGCTTTAGATAAGCATAGTGGGGCACAACATTGAAGCGGGCGAAGGCGATGCGGTTGAGCAATGCGTGGTGCCCGGTGTGGAAGGGGATGATGGCGAAGATCAAGTCTTCTCTGCGGAAGATATCGGGTGATCCGAAAACAACCATCAGTGTTATAATGCCGAAAGAGCGGGCTGCAACGCTTGGAATCACTCCTTTAAAGGTAGTTTTACTTGGTTTGATTCTTGATGGGTCTATGCCCATCTTTTTCACCATATTTGAGTATATCAGATTAAGGTACTTCCACTGTCCATAAGGTCTCTGGTGAGGTGGTATCCCTCTATTATGGGGTCTAGGACGAGGGTTGCCGACCCTCCGTGACGGATACTGGTCGGATGATCCATGCGGTCGAAAGTGATCGGGAAAGCCGACCAAGGATTATATTTCGGGGTACAGGCTCTACAACATAAACCTCCCGAAGGGCTCGCTTCCTCTCCTTTTTAGGTATGTGAGTTACATAGATCATGTTCACAGGTTTGACCTCAAGAGGGAATTGCTTTTGGCCCCCATTGTTTGGCTCACGGGGCTTCCCGTCGTCTTCACTTCATGGGCCCCTATTTTGGTCATCGAGAGCCAGCTTGTCGGCCTGTTTGAACACCCAACAGTTACGGTTGGTGTGAGTGACCGGCTTGTCATGGGTACCATGGATTTGAGAAGGTCATTCCATGATTTTATCCCATGGGGTTAGTCCGTCCCTGTTCCCTTTAAAGGGTTTCTTCCACTGTCCAGGTTTGGAGCTGCCGAATCCTGCATTTACTATTGTGTCATTGGTATAACCGTTACGGTGGCGACGTTTGTTCTTGTTTTTCCTTGGCTTGCCATTTCCGTCCCGGACTTCAGAGGTTCCGGGGTCGTCCATGTTGTGGCTGCTTCGAGCTAGCCAATTATCCTCGTTGGCGCAAAAATGGGTCATGAGGGAAGTAAGAGCGGACATAGTTCTCGAATGTCCTAGCCTAGCTTTTGGGCCAGCCATTCGTCCAGGATGTTGTTCCTAAAAGAGGATATTGCCTCGGCATCCGGGAAGTCCACGATTTGGTTCTTCTTGGTTAGGAACCGGTTCCAGAATTCTCTGGCCGATTCGCCCGCCTTTTGAATGATGTTTCTCAGGTCGGATGAATCCAGCGGCCGAACGTAGGCCCCTTGAAAGTTGGACAGGAAAGCCTCTTTGAGCTCTTCCCAGCTCCCAATGGAGTCTTCGGGTAGGCTGTTTAGCCAATGCCATGTCGGTCCTTTGAGCTTTAGGGGCAAGTATTTTATGGCATGGAGATTGTCTCCCCTAGCCATATGGATGTGGAGAAGGAAGTCTTCTATCCACACAATAGGGTCTATAGTCCAGTCGTATTGTTCTATGTTCACGGGTTTAAACCCTTCTAGGAATTGATGTTGTATGATCTCTTCGGTAAAATACAATGGGTGAGCGACACCTTTGATCCGGGCGATGTTGTGCTGGAGATCGGATCCGGGATGAGCCCGGTGCTGCTCCCGACCTCTCTTGTGATAAGCGACCCGAGATGGTTCTTCGTCCCATCGAGTGGGGGTGTACCTCCTGGATCCGTAGATTGATCTATCGTGCCTAGTTCGTTAGCCATGTCTATCCCTAGGGTTTACATGCTCTTTGCCTTTTCTACAGGGAGGTTCGACTCTATACTCGGTCTCTCTGGCCGCTCCGTCTTGCCCTCGAGGCGGGCGGTCAGGTAGGTCATAATCCATGTGCCTAGGGACACGTGCTCTGGGGCCTCGTCATTGAACCGAGGCAACAGGCGCTGGTGTGGGCATCTTTTCTTTTGATCCATCCATTCGGGACCGTATCCTTCCTCGACAGTCAGGATTTTAGTCCACCTAGTGTTAATGGTATCTTGTTCGGCCTTGAGTAGTTGTTGCTTCGCCTTTAGGCACTCGCCGGTACCTATAAGCTGCTGCCAGAAGTGTTCATGGCCTTCAAGGTCCTCGGGGATGACAATGTCTTCGGCCTCGAAGCTGTCTTCATTGTCGACAAGAGGAGGATAGTCGTCGTCGTCCGAACTATCGGGTTTATTGAGCTCATTGTTGTCTGGTTCCTCTGGTTGTTTCTCGGGAGCTTCGGGGTTGTCGTTGTCCTCTGGGGCTATGTTTTCCCGTGTAGCTTGTGCGAAACACCTACATTTATTTGCTTTGGCATGCTTGCATGGCTTTCGGCGCTTTGACGTCTCTTTGCGGACTTATCGCCGTTTTTCTGGGGTGTGACGTCACCCGGGTCGTGGGGCGTGTCTACCATGTAAACATTGTAAGTGGACGTTGGTCCACTTCCCAGTGCTCATGTGGGTGGGGTAATAGGCCTCGTCTCTTCCATGTCCTCGAGCTCCTCAGAGGCGTAGTCCAATGCATCTGTTAAATCCTCGACGGTTGCAACTAAGTGGGTGGTGGGTGGGCCATAAAAGTCCTCAAAATCCACCTCGAAGCCGATCTCTGAATGAGTCGTGGTCCGGTTATGTGAGATTTGAAGTGATTGGATCTGGTCGAGCGTCTCGTTTAACATCAAGAGGCCGTCGTAATTGATTTTTTTGATGTTTTTGGAGCTGACCTCCACGGTCTCCATGAGGGAGGGGCGTTCGGCAAAAGCCATTTGTTGTAGTCGAGGAACCTAGGCCAGGCCCGAGCTAATAGGCGACTCTTTGGAGTAGAGGGATCCGAGGCCGTTGCCGGACGCGTGACCTGAAGTTAAGACTTTGGGATTTTGGATCACATCGGCCGAGGCTCGAATCCTGGCGTGGATCAGATCGCCCTGGGGGTCGGCTAAGAATTCAAGACTCCCAAACCTTGTCTGTTGGTCGGGGACAAAACTTCCGATCTGGCCAAGACGACCGGTCAAGTGTTCACGCAGCGTGATGCTACTGAACGAATAACCTGCCCGGGGAGGAATATGTCCCTGCTGCTGATTCGATCACTGACGATTAGGCGAGCCATCAATTTCTCGGTCGATCCAACAACGAAACTCTCATTGAAAGCACCAATGTCGGTGTCAAAACCGACAGATCTTTGGTAGGGGGTCCCAAACTGTGGACTTTGAATCGATGGGTTGCACGAGAAAGGGGGACAATATTTACCTAGGTTTGGGCCCTCTTGATGAGGTAAAACCCTACGTCATGCTTGATTGTATTGATGTAGATGATGATTACAGAGTGGATCTACCTCGAGGTCGTATGAGCTAAACTCTAGATTATTCAACGTCCCTACAGGGGATGGGAACCTCTGGTTTATATAGACACTAGCGTCCATACGATTTTACATGTTATGGACCATAGCCGGGGAAAGAGGGGCCGACCTAATCCTTCTAAACTTGGAGTACACGTGAGTCTTCGAAATAGTCCTTCCTGAATGCGAGGTCGTCATGTAGTCCGGTCTTCAATAACACGGCCCACCGGGCCGTCCCACAAGAGATGAGTCGGCTGCCCGAGGACCCCTTAATTCCGGACTCCCTCACGAGGGGCCCCACTAGACAGCACGACGCGCTAAAGGCCCCTTGCGTGGCCTGGTGTCTAGTAGGGACCTCGGGAAGCTTCTTCGCCGCCTCTGAGCTATATAAATACCCGAATAATTAGAAACCCCTAGAGGAGTCGACGAAAAATCATTTCAGCCGCTGCAAGTTCGAGATCCACAAACACCAATCGAGGGCCTTTTCCACAGAAGAACACGATCATGGAGGGGTTCACCATCTTCATTGGTGCTCCTCCTATTATGCGTGAGTAGTTCATATCAGACTTATAGGTCCATAGGCAGTAGCTAGATGGCTTTCTCTCTTGTTTTTCTCTCTAAATACAACGGTCTCTTGGAGATCCATATCATGTAACTATTTCTTTTCCGGTGTGTTTGTTGGGATCCGATGAATTGTGAGTTTATGATCAGATCTATGAAAACATATTCATGCTTGATTATTATAGCCTCGTATTTCTTCTCCAATATTTGGTTGTTTTCTGGCCAACTTGATCTTTTATCTTGCAATGGGAAGCGGTGCTTTGTGATGGGTTCGATCTTGCGGTGCTCAATCTTAGTGACACAAAGAGACATGACACACATGTATTGTTGCTATCAATGATAAAACGATGGGGTCTATTCCTACATGAATAGATCTTGTCTACATCAAGTCATCATTCTTAAAGCATTACTCTGTTTCTCCATGAACTTAATACACTAGATGCATGGTGGATAGCAGTCGATGAGTGGAGTAATAGAAGTAGATGCAGGCAGAAGTCGGTCTACTTTTCATGGATGTGATGCCTATACACATGATCATTTCCTTGAGTATTGTCATAATTATTTGCTTTTCTATCAGTTGCCCAACAATAATTTTTCTACCCACCGCTTGATATTTTCTTGAGAGAAGCCACTAGTGAAACCTACAACCCAGGGTCTACTTCACATCATCTATTTGCAATCTCTACTTTGCTATTTTCTTTTCTACTTTATTTGCTCTTTTGTCTTTAGATCTATATTATCAAAAAACCCAAAAATACCTTGCTACGTTCTATTTGCTATCACTCTTATTTCCATCTATCAATCTATCCTTACTTTACCCATGAGGTATTGACAACCCCTCTACTCGTTGGGTTGTGAGGATTTGCTATTTATGTGCAGGTGCTGCTTACATAGTCTTGTGGATCTTCCTACTGGATTGATACCTTGGTTTCTTAACTCATGGAAATACTTGCCATCATTGTGCTACATCATCCTTTAAGCTTGGAGGGAAACAAACGCACCTGCAAGGAACGTCACCAACGGAGGGCCATAACGGGTGGTGTTGTTGCTTGCCGTCAAGGTTAGTTGCACCCCATGTCTTACAGTATTTCACATCATTTGTGCGATTGTAGTTTAACTTCTATGATTTACTCGTTACCTGCATATACACATGTCAGCGGCACTGATCCACGCTTCAACCTCGAGGAACACCTCACCTCCGCCGCCGCTGACTTGGGGGACGCTCTGGCCAAGTTGAAGTGCCCGAGCAACTACCCCTGAGGACTTACCAAGTATGAACTGACTAATATGTATCTAATGTATCTATAATTTTTATTGTTCCATGCTTTTATATTATCATTGTTGGATGTTTTGTAATCATGTTATATCAACTTTATATCATTTTTTGGGACTAACCTATTGACATAGTGCCCAGTTCTAGTTGTTATTTTTTTTTCTTTTTTTACTTCGCAGAAAATCAATATCAAACAGAGTCCAAATGTAACGAAACGTTTTGGAGATTTTTTGTCGAGGAAGACATCTAGAGGAGCAAAGAACTACCATAGAGGAGACCCAGGCTGCCCACTAGGCACCAGTGCATCCCCGCCCCTTGGTGCGGCCTCGTACCTAGTGGGTACCTCGTGGCCCGTCTTCGCGTGATTGAGATGCCAAAAATTCCTATAAATAGAGAAACCTCCGGAAATAAACCAAGATGAGAAGTTCCACCGCCGCCAGCCTGTGTAGTGATGAAAAACCAATTGGGAGCCTGTATTGGCACCCTGCCGGAGGGGGAGATCTTCTCTGGTGGCCATCTCCATCATCCCGGCAGAGGCCATGACGAGGAGGGAGTAGTCCACCCTCAGGGCTGAGGGTTTGTACCAGTAGCTAGGTGTTTAATCTTTCTCTCTCTCTCTCTCTCTCTCTCTCTCTCTCTCTCGTGTTTTTGAGATGTCATGATCTTGATATATCATGGGCCTTGTTCATATAGTTGGATCATATGGTGTTTATCTCATGCTATTGTTGTGATGAATTGAAACTTTCATTTTAAGATCTCGTTGTGTTGGATTGAATATTCAGGTTTGGGAGCACATAATATATGTCTTGCATGCGGATACCCGTAGTGACATTGGGGTATTCAAGTGATTCACTTGATATATGTTGTGGCACTCGACTCCCGGATTCCCGAGGTGACATTAGGGTAATCTATGCATAGGGGTTGATGCACGTTTTCATACTATGTTCTCCGATAGAAATCTTGGGGTGCTCCTTGAAGTTCTTTGTGTTGGATAGAATATTAAGAATCTGAAATTGATTGATGCATGTCGTATATTAGCCCATTGATAATTGAGGTTACATTGGAGTATCTAGGTGACATTAGGGTTGATTGATATGTATCAATGTTGTTATTTTAGTACAGATTCTTGAATAGATCGATTGGAAAGGATAACTTGTTATTTTAGTACGAACTCTTGTTAAGATTGATCACGAAGAATAACTTTGAGGTGGTTTCGTACCTTAGAAACATTTTCTTCTTATGTTCTCCGCTTGATAGGAACTTTGGAGTGATTCTTTATCGCACGTTGAGGGATTGTTATGTGATTCAATTATATTAGTATTGTTGAGAGATTGCACTACCGAAAATACGGACCCTAGGCCTCATTTTCAAGTATTGCAATACCATTTATGCTCACTTTTGTTACTTGCTACCTTGCTGTTTTTCTTGTTCCTATTACAAAACCCAATATCTACTATCATTACTACACTTTCATCACCATCTCTTCGCCGAACTAGTGCACCTATACAATTCCCCATTGTATTTGGTGTGTTGGGGACACAAGAGAGTTTTTATTATTTGCTTGCAGGGTTGTTTGAGAGAGACCATCTTCATCCTACCTCCCATGGATTGATAAACCTTAGGTCATCCACCGGAAGGAAATTTGCTATTGTCCTACAATACTCTGCGCTTGGAGGCCCAACACGAGTCTACAAGAACAAGTTGTGTAGTAGACATCAAGCTCTTTTCTGGCGCCGTTGCCGGGGAGGTGAGTGCTTGAAGGTATATATTTAGATCTTGCAATTGAATCTTTTGGTTTCTTGTTTTATCACTAGTTCGGTTTATAAAAATAAAATTACAAAAAAATGGAATTGAGGTGGTCTCATATTGTCCATCTTTGTATATCTTTCTTAAAAATGATGGAAAGAAAAATTCTGCTCAATTGCTATAGGAAGAATTTATGAAAATGGTTAATGTGAATTCCTTGAATTATAAGCTTGATAGTAATATTGTTACTATGAATTCTGTGAATATCCATGATGCTAATGATATGTAAAGCCACAAGCCTGGGGATCCAATGTTTGATGAAGCTCATATTTTTAGTCCCCCAAGTTTTGATGAGCAAATTTATTATTATGATAGCATGCCTCCTAGTTATGATTATTATATTGATGAAAGTGGATTTGCAAGAGTGTCAGCTCTAGGTACTAATGATTCCATTAATTTGGAGGGTGTTAAATCTTATTGTCATAGTAATAAAAGTGGATTTGGAGAGGTCATAACTTTATTTAGTGATGAGTCCACTATTTTGGAAGAGGCTTCAATTGACTATGACAACAAAGTTGTTGTCTATGATGATTATTGTGATGACTTGTATTCTATAAAGAATAATAATAACCATGAAACTTGTCATCATGATTCTAATTTTCAATTGGATTATGCCACTCTAGTATCAAATGATAGTTATTTCGTTGAGTTTGCTCCTCCTATTATGAATGAGAATAAATTTGGTTATGGGGAGAGTAATAAGTTTTCTATGCTTGTGCATGATGAAAATAATGCTTTATGTGATAGTTATATTGTTTAATTCCTCCATGATGCTACTGAAAATTATTATGAGGGAGCAATATATGCTTGTAGGAATTGCAATAATATCAAGTTTCCTCCCTATGTGTTCAAAGTTTTGAAGTGATGCTTGTTTAGCCTTCCTATGTAAATTGATTATTGCTACAATAAATTGTTTGCTTGCAAAATCATATTCAGAGGAAGTGTGTTAGACTTAAATGTGCTTAACATGTGATTCATGATGCTCTCCTGTATGTTTCAGCTATAATTCCTATACGAGCAACATTGAAGTCATCATGCCTAGCTAAAAGGTATTAAAGAAAAGTGCTTGTTCGGAGACAACCCAACACTTTTAATTTATGTTTTTGTGTGTTCACATGATTAAGGTGTTGTGGTAATAATTTTTTATAGCGTTTTATTTTAATAATGTGCCAAGTAAAGCCTTTGGGATAGTGTGGATACTTGCTTGTTTGATTCTGTGCAAGAACATAAACTTTTACATCTAGTGCAGAATTTATTTGATTCTACTCGAGCATCAACAAATTCTGAAATTTTTACACCATTTTTTATGAAAATTATCTGCGTTATCCTAATGTTTAAGAATTTATAGAGTCGGGGAAATAGGGTTTTAATGGAGATCTTCACAAACTGTTCTGTTTTTCACAGATTCTGTTTTGCATGCATATTAGCTTTTTTTTCTATTTCCATAGCCTATATTGAGTGATATAAATTATGGTAATGATATGATACAGTAGGTATCATGTGAGAACAATTATGAATCTTGTATTGGCATTACCTAAGTGAATGATCTATATTTATCATACTAACCCATCTCACGAAGTTCCGTTAAGTTTTGTGTGATTGAAGTTTTCAAGTTTTGGGTGAGATACCAAAATGAGGAGAATAATTCGCAGCAATAAAATAGTCTTGGGGATTCCCAAGGCACCCTCAAGGTAATATGCAAGGAATACTCAAGCGTCTAAGGTTGGGGATGCCCCGGAAGGCATCCCCTCTTTCATCTCCAACATTATGGGTATATCTTACTTCGATCTATATTTTTATTAATCACATGATATGTGTTTTGCTTGGAGCATCATTTTATTTTGTTGTTCCATGTTATATGTTATTTATAATCTTGTTTTTCAATAAAAGTTCCAAGAATTGCCTTTAGAATGCTTGAATTGCATGTGTTATGTGTGTTGTACAAAAACATAAACTTTTGTTGTAGTATTTGAATTATCATATTTTACTGGAACATGCAAAGTTTCTCGAACTTTCAAAAAGTACAGCAATAGAAATTCTTTAGGTTCTCCTAGAATTTCAGAATTTTTGCAGATATATAAGTGCACATTTTAAACAGATTGAAACTGTTCTGTTTGGACAGATTGTTGTTATAGTTTTGTTATCTACTTATCCTATAGTTTCCATAGCATATATTGGTAGATATAAATTGTGTAAATGATAGGATAAATTAACTAATGTTTTAAAAATACTATGAAACTTGTCTTGGCGGTACATAAAGAGTTGATTTACTTTTATGTGTACTATCCTATGTCACGAGTTCTTTTCAAGTTTTGTGTGGATGAAGTTTTTGAGACTAAGGTGAAACTGGGATATGTGAGGATTGAATGAGATACAAAATCTCAATCTTGGGGATGCACAAGGCACCCCAAGTAAATATTTCGAGAAGTATCAAGCATCTAAGCTTGGGGATGTTACAGATCCCACCTCTCTTCATCGAACAAATATCAGTTAGCCTATGTTGAGCCTAAATTTTTATTTGTCCACATGATATGTGCTATTGTTGGAGTGTCTTTTGTTTTATTTGTTGTTTGAAATAAAATATCATATCTGGAAATATTTATTGATTGAGAGTCCTCACATAGCTACTTAATTGTATGACTACTCATTGAGCTTCACTTATATCTTTTGTGAGTGGTTTGATTGAATTGCTCTATTACTTCACTTATATCTTTTTTAGCACGGTGGTGGTGTTATTCTAAGGAAATACGCTCTCATGCTTCACTTATATTATTTTGAGAGTTAGTAGAAACTTTGAAGAAATCCTCTCTTGCTTCACTTATATTATTTTGATAGTTGAAAATTTTAAATAAACTTGTGCTCTCGTTCTTCCCTTATATTTGTGTGAGTGCTTGTTATTAGCAATGACAATTCGCTTTAAATTAAATTGGTCCCAAAGTGATAGATATCCAGGTGAGATATAATAAAAACTTTCATGAAGATAATTGGATGTTAAACTTGATTCTTTGCAATAGGTTTGCAATATGAAGATAGTGATACGTGAGTTATTTTGATGAGTAATTATGCTTTAGTAAGAATATTGGTGTTAAGGTTTGTGATGCCCTATGCATGCACCTGAAGTCAATATTTATACTATGAAATTACATCCTACTTGTGTTGCATTATTCGGTGTTAGTTATGTTTAATTTTCACTTATGATGGTTTTCGTTCCTTGGTTGGGCGCTTCTCAATCTATTTGCGAGCCTTCACTTGTACTAAGCGGAATGATACTTGTGCATCCAAATCCTAAACCCAAAGTTCTGCAAAATGAGTACACCATACCTACCTATATGTGGTATCTCAACGTCATTCTAAGTAAATTTGCAAGTGCCAACTCTAATGTTGAAAATAAATTTCTGTTTTGTGTGCCCGTACCGGTCATGAAGCGGCGAGGGGTGACCGGTATCTTCCATGTAAAATAGGCTATTCTCAAGGTGAGTGTTTATTCACTTGTCATTGCACGAGACTATGGTGGTAATAGGGATGCCCAGTCCCAAAATGCAAAGAAAATACATTTTATGTTGTCAAATAATAAATTTCCGGGAAAATATTAGTATGGACGGTACCCGTGGACGGGGCTAGTTGTGGAATGTGAAAGAATGGTGGAAAAAGGAATAATCTTTATTTTTGTTTGGGAAACGCATATGATTTGTTTAGCATGGGAGATATTGGAAACTCTTAGTCGTTTTCGTTGATAGGAAAAGCATACCACCCAAAATATTTCTGTCACTGAATTTTTCACTTTGATTGTGACACGTCTACAAATCTGTGCTTCCCTTTGCGAAAGGCTATCTATTTAATTTATGATTTTTTTTAATTTGAGTCTCCATCTTGTCTTATAAGCACCAACTAAGGGACACTATTATCATACTTTAGCATTGGATGTAGCTAATATTTGGGTGTGTTGAATCAATGGATCAATGATGGAGCATGATGGGCTAGGGATATCGTTCTTTAGCGTTGATATTTTGAAAGACTTGGTTGCTTGTTGATATGCTTGAGTATTAAAGTTTTCATGTCAAATTATAGACCATTGCTTTGAATTATCTACAAGTACATATATCCATGCTATAAGGAAAAGAATATGATGAACAAGTTGGGCAACATTGCACATCCAAAATTCTGTTTTTTTAATTTACCTACTCTAGGACGAGCAGGAATTAAGCTTCGGGATGCTGATACGTCTCCAATGTATCTATTTTTTTATTGTTACATGATCTTATATTATCATTCTTGCATGTTTTGCAATTATTTTATAACAACTTCATATAATATTTTGGGAATAACCTATTGACATAGTGCCCAGTGGCAGTTGTTGTTTTTTGCTTGTTTTTTACTTCACAGAAAATCAATATCAAATGGAGTCCAAATGTCAGGAAACTTTTTGGAGATTTTTTCCTTCCGACATGACATCAAGAGGAGCAAAGAACCACAAAAGAGGAGGCCCAGACTGGACACTAGACACCAGGGTGCGCCTGTCCCCCGTAGCGCGGCCTGGTACATAGTGGGCACCTCATGGCCCATCTTGGTATGATTCCAACGCCAATAATTCCTATAAATAGAGAAACCTCCAGAAATAACCCTGGATAAGAAGTTTCGACGCCTCAAGCCTCTGCAGCCATGAGAAATAAATCGGGAGCCTGTTCCGACACCCTGCCGCAGGGGGAGATTATCTCCGATGGCCATGTTCATCATCCCGACGGAGGCCATGACGAGGAGGGAGTAGTCCACCCTCAGGGTTGAGGGTTTATACCAGTAGCTATGTGCTTAATCTCTCTCTCTCTCTCTCTCGTGTTCTTTAGATGTCATGATCTTGATATATCACGGGCCTTGTTAATACAGTTGGATCATATGGTGTTTGTCCCATGATATTGTTGTGATGAATTGAATCTTTCACTTTAAAATCTCGTTATGTTGGATTGAATATTCTGGTTTGAGAGCACATGATATATGTCTTGCATGCGGATACCCGTAGTGACATTAGGGTATTCAAGTTATTCACTTGATATATGTTCTGGCACTCAACTCACAGATTCCCGATGTGACATTATGGTAATCTATGCATCGGGGTTGATGCACGTTTTCATACTTTGTTCTCCGAAACAAATCTTGGGGTGCTCCTTGAAGTTCTTTGTGTTGGAATGAATATGAAGAATCTAAAATTGTTTGATGCATGTTGTATAATTATCCCATAGATACTTGAGGGGACATTGGAGTATCTAGGTGACATTAGGGTTGATCGATATGTATGAGTGGTGGTATTTTAGTACAAACTCTTGAATAGGTCGATCAGAAAGGATAACTTGTTATCTAGTATCAACTCTTGGGAAGATTGATTGGAAAGAATAACTTTGAGGTGTTTTCGTACCCTACAAACATTTTTTTCTTATGTTCTCCGCTAGATAGGAACTTTAAAGTGATTCTTTATCGCACGCTGAGGGATTGTTATGTGATCCAATTATATTAGCATTGGAGAGATTGCACTAGCAAAAGTACGGACCCTAGTTCTCATTTTCAAGAATTGCAACACTGTTTATGCTCACTCTTGTTACTTGCTAGCTTGCTGTTTTTATTGTCCCTATTACAAAAATCAATAACTACAATCATTACTACACTTGTACCACCATTTCTTCCCAGGACTAGTGCACCTATACAATTTACCATTGTATTTGGTGTGTTGGGGACTCAAGAAACTTTTTATTATTTGGTTGTAGGGTTGTTTGAGAGAGACCATCTTCATCCTACGCCTCCCACGGATTCATAAACCTTAGGCCATCCAGATGAGGAAAAATTGCAACTGTCCTACATAACTATGTACCTGGAGGTCCAACACGAGTCTACAAGAACAAGTTGTGTAGTAGACATCACTGACCAGTTCAATCATACCAATACCAGTTGCAATGGCTATGTGTTGTACTCTTTAGCATGTGGTAGTAAACATGCCAAACATGTCTTAGTTTTTTCCGCTACCTTTTATAGACAAAAGGACCATTCTCTAGTATGGAAGCACTTGCCTTGAGATATCTAAATCTTTCAATTGCATTTTGATCAGTACGAGTTTCATTGGATATACTAGGTTGCCTGTAGTTAAACGTGCCTTGTTATTTTCAATACTGCACACTATGTGATGTTCAAGTATGAACTGTCCAACTAAATTTCACCAATAGAAGCTACATACTTACAAAACAAGATCTAGGATGTTGTTAAGCCTATCGCAATTAACACTTGTATCCATTTTTTAATCTGTCCCCTTGCTACCGTCCTACTCTCCGCAATGAAGATATACCAGAGATGCTGTTGTTTTTATTTCCATTTGCTATTTTTGTGGATGCTAACCCTATTCTAGTTAACATGCCTTTCCATGTACTTACGTAGGTCCATAATGGGCGATGCTCTTGTTTGACGTTGAGGTTACCTCCATCCCATGTCTACAGTACTTTACATCATTTGTGCAATTCCTGTTAAACTTCCAACATTTACTTGCTTCTTCTAGGTACACATGTCAGCGACACTGAGCCATGCTTTGACCTGGAGGAACACCTCTCCTCTGGTGCAACCGGCTTGGGCTGGTCTCTTGCCCATATGAAGTGCCCCAGCAACTACCCCTCAGGACTTACCAAGTATGAACTGACCACCTGAATCTGACCAATACCTGTTGCAATGGCCATGTTTTGTACAGTTGATGTAAAGCATGTTATAGTAAACATGCCTAACCTATCTTATCTATTTTCCCTACCTTTTTATAGACAACAGGGCCATTCTCTGCTCTAGCACGACCTGCCTTGTGATGTTTAACTCTCTCAATTTCATTTCTATTAGTAGTTTAGTACCAATTTCAATGGCCATAGGTTGTTTGTAGTGAAACGTGTGTGTTGTAATAAACAATTCTATCCATTTTCTAATCCTTCACTTTGCTACCATATTACTCTTTTGCAATTAAGATATCACTACACATGTTGTAGTTTTATTACCATTTGCTATTTTTGTGGATGTTAACCATGTTGTAGTCAACATGGCCTTTCCATGTACTTACGCAGGGCTACAATGGGCGATGTTGTTGTTTGCCGTAGAGGTTAGCTGCATCCCATGTTTTATAAACCATCTGTTCCTAAATATAAGTATTTTTAGAGATTCCAATATAAACTACATACGGAGCAAGATGAGTGAATCTACATTCTAATCTAAACTATGTCTATATACATCCGTATGTAGTTCATATCGAAATCTCTAAAAATACTTGTACTCAGGAACGTATGTAGTTGTATTTTACACCATTTTTGCAATCATAGTGTAGCTTCTAACATTTAGTTGTTGCTTGTAGGTACACATATCAGCGGTACTGATCCATGCTTTGATCCCTTTTGCCTAAGGGGCAGTGAGATATTCATGAACAACCATCAAGTGAGGAAACTAAGAAAGAGTGTTAGGCGAAAGAGATGGGTGATGGGAATTAAGCTCTTTATTTACATTTCGTCCAAGGCAACAATGAACTTTAGGATGGTAATTAATGAGTTACTTTATTAGACATGAGTATCTGAAAGTTTTCTCTTTTCAGTGGTTTCTGAAGCAATTTACTGATGATTACCTTGCAAACTACATGACTGGAGTGGAGGCAACTAAGGTTGAAGTATATAATTCATATTGCCATGATAATGGTCTAGACGTCTTCCTAAAGGCGGTGAAGTATGGACGGGCGATCGTCACAAGGTGGTGGGCAAAAGTTGTTCGTGCCTATGGCATGCAGAAGGGCACATTATGGGCATTTGTAAGTGGATGTAGTGCCCCTTAGTGATTTTGGTGTATTGAAGACTTATAGGTTAACAGACTAATGTGTTTGTGAGTATACACATGCTTGATACGTCCATTTTGCATCATGTTTTCATGTTGATATTTATCGCTTCTTGGGCTGCTATTTCACTTCACGGTACAATTCTTATGCCTTTTCTCTCTTATTTTGCAAGGTTTACATGAAGGGGGAGAACACCGGCAGCTGGAATTCTAGCCTGAAAGTGGAGCAAGTTTGAGATACCTATTTTGCGCAACTCCAAATGCCGTAAAAATCAACGAGGATTTTTTTCCGGATTTATAAAAAATACTGGGCCGAAGAAGCGCCAGAGGGGCGCCAGGGGTTGGCCACAAGCCTGCACGGGGCGGCCACCCCCCAGGCCGCGCCATGCGGGCTTGTGGGCAACCTGCTGGCCCACTTGCCCCCCTCTTCTGCTATATGAAGGGTTTCGTCTGGAAAAAAAATCAGAGAGGAGCTTTTCCGTGGTTTCGCCGCCGCCACGAGGCGGAACTTGAGCAGAACCAATCTAGATGTCCGGCAGGACGATCCTGCCGGGGAAACTTCCCTCCCAGAGGGGGAAATCATCGCCATCGTCATCACCAACACTCCTCTCATCGGAGGGGATTCATCACCATCAACATCTTCATCAGCACCATCTCATCTCCAAACCCTAGTTCATCTCTTGTAACCAATCTCCGTCTCCGATTGGTACTTGTAAGGTTGCTAGTAGTGTTGATTACTCTTTGTAGTTGATGCTAGTTGGATTACTTGGAGGAGGAGTTTATGTTCATATCCTTGATGCTCCTCATTACCTCTCTGGTCATGAATATGATTATGATTTGTGAGTAGTTACTTTTGTTCCTGAGGACATGGGATAAGTCATGCTAATAGTAGTCATGTGAATTTGGTATTCGTTCGGTATTTTGATATGTTGTATGTTGTTTTTCCTCTAGTGGTTTTATGTGAACGTCGACTACATAACACTTCACCATATTGGGGCCTAGAGGAAGGCATTGGGAAGTAGTAAGTAGATGATGGGTTGCTAGAGTGACAAAAGCTTAAACCCTTGTTTATGCGTTGCTTCGTAAGGGGCTGATTTGGATCCACTAGTTTAATGCTATGGTTAGACTTTGTCTTAATTCTTATTTCTTAGTTGCGGACGCTTGCGAGAGGGGTTAATCATAAGTGGGATTCTTTTCCAATTAAGGGCAGTACCCAAGCGCCGGTCCACCCACATATCAAACTATCAAAGTAACGAACGCGAATCATATGAACATGATGAAAACTAGCATGACAGAAATTCCCGTGTGTCCTCGGGAGCGTTTTTCCTCCTATAAGACTTTGTCCAGGCTTGTCCCTTTCTACAAAAGGGATTGGGCCACTTTGCTGGACCATTGCTACTTTTGTTACTTGCTGCTTGCTACGAATCATCTCACCACACAATCACTTGTTACCGACAATTTCAGTGCTTGCAGATATTTCCTTGCTAAAAACCACTTGTCATATCCTTCTGCTCCTTGTTGGGTTCGACACTCTTACTTATAGAAAGGACTACGATTGATCCCCTATACTTGTGGGTCATCAAGTATCTTTTCTGGCACCGTTGCCGAGGTGTGAAGCGCCTTTGGTAAGTGGAACTTGGTAAGGAAACATTCATATAGTGTGCTGAAATTTGTTGTCACTTGTCACTATGGATACTAATCCTTTGAGGGGCTTGTTCGGGATATCTTCACTTCGAACGGAAGCACAAAGAGTTGCTCCTCAACCTGCTGCACCTACTGAAAATATTTGCTTTGAATTTCCTTCGGGTATTCTTGAGAAACTGCTGGCTAATCCTTTTACAGGAGATGGAACATCACATCCAGACTTGCATCTAATCTATGTAGATGAAGTTTGTGGTTTATTTAAGCTTGCAGGTTTGCCCGAGGATGAGGTCAAGAAAAAGGTCTTTCCTTTATCTTTGAAGGACAAGGCGTTGACATGGTATATTCTATGTGATGATACTGGATCATGGGATTACAATCGGTTGAAATTGGAATTTCATCAAAAGTTTTATCCTATGCATTTAGTACATCGTGATCGGAATTATATTTATAAATTTTGGCCTCGTGACAGAGAAAGCATCGCTCAAGCTTGGGGGAGGCTTATATCAATGCTATATTCTTGCCCCAATCACGAGCTCTCGAGAGAAATTATCATTCAGAACTTCTATGCTCGGCTTTCTCATGATGATCGCACCATGCTTGACACTTCTTGTACCGGTTCTTTTATGAAGAGAGATATTGAGTTCGAATGGAATTTATTGGAGAGAATGAAATGCAACTCTGAAGATTGGGAGCTTGAAGAAGGTAAGGAGTTAGGTATGAATTTCACTTTTGATTGCGTTAAATCCTTCGTTGAGACAAATACTTTTTGTGACTTTAGTGCCAAGTATGGACTTGACTCTGAGATAGTAGCTTCATTGTGTGAATCCTTTGCTGCCCATATTGATCTCCCCAAAGAGAAGTGGTTTAAATATCATCCTCCTTTAGAAGTCAATGTAGTTAAACCCACTCCAGTTGAAGAGAGAGTCATTGCCTATAATGATCCTGTGGTTCCCAGTGCTTACATTGAGAAACCACCTTTCCTTGTTAGGATAAAGGATCATTCTAAAGCTTCAACTATGATACGTAGAGGCTATATTAGAACACCTACACCCCCTGAGCAAATTAGTGTTGAACCTAGCATTGCTATTATCAAAGATCTTCTGTCCGACGATGTTGAGGGACATAATATTCACTTCTGTGAAGATAATGCTAGAATTGCTAAACCTCACGCTAGAGACAAACATAGGCCTGTTGTTGGCATGCCTGTGGTTTCTGTTAAGATAGGAGATCATTGTTATCATGGTTTATGTGATGTGGGTGCTAGTGTTAGTGCAATACCTCAATCCTTATATGATGAAATCAAAGATGAGATTGCACCTGTTGAAATAGAGCCTATTGATGTCACTATTCAGCTTGCCAATAGAGATACTATCTGCCCTGTGGGAATAGTTAGGGATGTTGAAGTCTTGTGTGGTAAAACAAAGTATCCTGCTGATTTCCTCGTTCTTGCTACCGCACAAGATAGCTTTTGTCCCATCATATTTGGCAGAGCCTTCCTCAATACCGTCAATGCTCATATTGATTGTGAGAAGCAAACTTTCACTGTTGGCTTTGAAGGTGTGTCACATGAGTTCAATTTCTCCAAGTTTGGTAGACAACCTTATTAAAAGGAGTTTCCTAGTAAGGATGAAACTATTGCCTTAGCGTCTATTGACGTGCCTCCTACTGATTCCTTAGAGCAATACTTGCTTGAGCATGAAAATGATATGCATATGGATGAAAGGGATGAGATAGATAGAGTTGTCTCAGAACAATATCCTATCCTTAAGAATAACTTGCCTGTTGAACTGCTTGGGGATCCACCCCCACCAAAGGGTGATCCTGTGTTTGAGCTTAAACAGTTTCCTGATACTCTTAAGTATGCCTATCTTGATGAAAAAGAGATATATCCTCTTAGTGCCAGCCTCTGAGAGCATGAAGAAAAGAAGTTACTAAAAACTCTGAGGAAGCACCATGCTGCTATTGGATATACTCTTGATGATCTTAAGGGCATTAGTCCCACTCTATGCCAGCACAAGATCAAAACTGATCCTGATTTCAAACCAGTTGCTGATCATCAAAGGAGATTGAATCCTAAGATGAAAGAGGTAGTAAGAAAAGAAATACTAAAGCTCCTGGAAGCGGGTATTATCTATCATGTTGCTCATAACGATTGGGTGAGTCCGGTGCATTGCGTCCCTAAGAAGGGAGGCATTACCGTTGTCCCTAATGATAAGGATGAATTGATCCCACAGAGGATTATTACTGGATATAGGATGGTGATCGATTTCAGGAAATTGAATAAAGCCACTAGGAAAGATCATTACCCTCTGCCTTTCATCGACCAAATGCTAGAAAGGTTGTCTAAACACACACACTTCTGCTTTCTAGATGGTTATTCTGGTTTCTCCCAAATACCAGTTGCACAATCTGATCAGGAGAAAACCACTTTCACCTGCCCTTTCGGTACCTTTGCTTATAGACGTATACCTTTTGGCTTATGTAATGCACATGCCACCTTTCAAAGATGTATGATGGCTATATTCTGTGACTTTTGTGAAAATATTGTTGAGGTTTTCATGGATGAGTTTTCCGTTTACGGGTCTTCCTTTGATGATTGCCTCAGTAACCTTGATCGAGTCTTACAGAGATGTAAAGACAATCTTGTCTTGAATTGGGAGAAGTGCCACTTTATGGTTAATGAAGGTATCATCTTAGGACATAAAATTTCTGAAAGAGGTATTGAAGTCGATAAGGCTAAGGTTGATGCAATCGAGAAAATGCCATACCCCACAGATATCAAAGGTATAAGAAGTTTCCTTGGTCATGCTAGTTTCTATAGAAGGTTCATTAAAGACTTCTCGAAGATTTCTAGGCCTCTTACCAATCTCTTGCAAAAGGATATTCCTTTTGTTTTTGACGATGATTGTGAGGAAGCCTTCGAAATACTTACGAGGGCTTTGATAACTGCACCTATTGTTCAACCACCTGATTGGAACTAGCCTTTTGAGATCATGTGTGACACTAGTGATTATGATGTTGGTGTTGTTCTAGGGCAAAGAGTCGATAAGAAGTTGAATGTTATTCACTACGCTAGTAAAACTCTAAACAGTGCCCAGAGAAACTATGCTACTACGGAGAAGGAATTTTTACCAGTCGTGTTTGCATGTGAAAAGTTCAGGTCTTACATAGTTGATTCAAAAATCACTATTCACACTGATCATGCTGCTATTAAGTACCTCATGGAGAAGAAGGACGCTAAACCTAGACTTATCAGGTGGGTTCTCTTGCTACAAGAATTTGATTTGCCCGTTGTTGACAGGAAGGGTATTGATAACCGAGTAGCAGATAACTTGTCTAGGTTGGAGAACGTTCTTGATGACCCACAACCTATTGATGATAGCTTTCTCGTTGAGCAACTGAATGTTATCGATGCTTCACATAGTGCACCGTGGTTTGCTGGTTATGCAAACTATATCGTTGCTAAATATATACCACCTAGTTTCACGTACCAGCAAAAGAATAAATTCTTCTTTGACTTGAGACACGACTTTTGGGATGATCCTCACCTTTATAAGAAAGGAGTAGATGGTGTTATTAGACGTTGTGTACCTGAACATGAACAGGGACAGATCCTACAGAAGTGTCACTCCAAGGAGTACGGAGGACACCATGTGGGAGATTGAACTTCACACAAGGTATTGCAATCAGGTTTCTATTGGCCCACTCTCTTCAAGGATGCCCGTAAGTTTGTCTTGTCTTGTGACGAATGTCAAAGAATAGGTAATATTAGCAAACGTCAGGAAATGCCTATGAACTATTCACTTGCATTGAACCATTTTATGTCTTGGGCTTTGATTATATGGGACCTTTTCCAAAATCCAATGGGTATACTCATATCCTAGTTGCTGTTGATTACGTCACTAAGCGGGTAGAAGCTATCCCCACTAGTAGTGCTGATCACAACACTTCTATCAGGATGCTTAAAGAAGTTATCTTCCCTAGATTTGGAGTCCCTAGATATCTGATGACCGACGGTGGTTCACATTTCATTCATGGTGCTTTCCGTAAAACGCTTGCTAAGTATGATGTCAACCATAGAATTGCGTCTACCTACCACCCTCAGTCCAATGGTCAAGTAGAGCTAAGGAACAGAGAGATTAAACTAATTCTGCAAAAGACTGTCAACAGGTCTAGAAAGAATTGGTCTAAGAAGCTCGATGATGCATTGTGGGCTTATAGAACTGCCTATAAGAATCCCATGGGCACATCTCCGTACAAAATGGTGTACGGTAAAGCATGTCATTTACCTCTTGAGCTAGAGCATAAAGCTTATTGGGCAATCAAAGAGCTCAACTTTAATTTCAAACTTCCTGGTGAGAAGAGGTTATTTGACATTAGCTTTCTTGATGAGTGGAGAACTCAGGCATATGAGAATGCCAAGTTGTTCAAAGAGAAGGTTAAGAGGTTGCATGATAAGAGAATACAAAAGCGTGAGTTCAATGTTGGTGATTATGTCTTGCTATATAACTCTCGTTTAAGATTCTTTGCAGGCAAGCTTCTTTGTAAATGGGAAGGTCCCTATGTTGTTGAGGAAGTATATCATTCCGGTGCTATCAAGATCAACAACACGGAAGGTAATTGTCCGAGAGTGGTAAGTGGGCAGGGAATCAAGCATTACATCTCAGGCACTCCCATAAATGTTGAAAGCAATATTATCAATACCATAACTCTGGAAGAATACCTAAGGGATATTTATCAGCATGTTTCAGACTCCGAAAACGAAGAGGTATGTGATTCGGTAAGAAAACAGAGTCCAAACCTTTTCCAGTAGGAAATTTTCTCCTTTTTGGAATATTTGAAAAAATACAAAAATTGGAAGTAGTCCGGAAAGTGCGCGAGGAGGCGACAAGCCTGCACGACGCGGGCCTACCCCCTGGCCGCGCCATGAGGGCTTGTGGCCACCTCATGCGCCTCCCGGACTCCGTTTTCGTGCGGGGTACTCCTTCTGGTCTGAAAAATCATTATTTATACCCCCGTTTGGTCTGACCCCTACATCACGCAGATTTCCTCTGTTTTTCATTTCGAGCCTGTTTCTGTTGCAGATCTAGATCGCTATGACTGCCCCAAAAGCTTCGAAGGACAAGATCTTTGAGAAGGTCATCAATCCCTACCTCACGGGAGTGTTGCAACACCCTCAATCTATCGAGATGCGTGAGGGGATGTTGCACATCCTGATGTTGAGGGGCCTAAGAAGACTGAAAGCATGGAGACGAGGCTCGAATCAATGGAGCAACAATTCTTGAAGTGCCAAGGGATGGTGGAGCGTGGACTCAACGCCAACCACATGATGATCACGGAGTTCACCAACAAGCACATGATTGATGCCAATGATATTGGGAAGCATCTCTCCTGGCTCTATGACAGAATTGATCAACTCCAGGCCTAGATCTATGACCTGCAGAACTAAAACTATGAGTATGAGTATAGATTTAAATCAATACGGTTGGCTGCAGATTTGAGGATTCCGGAGACTCGTTCATCTTTCCATGATGGAGCACCTATGCCTTGGAAGACGGAGGATCAAACTCATGTTGCAACAACTCCACCATCACCACCAAAGGAAGACAACGGAACATGGGTATGGGTAATCCCCTTGGCTTGTGCCAAGCTTGGGGGAGTTTCCCTGGTATCGTATCACCATCACATCTTTTGCCTTTACCTTTGTTTTAGTTTTCCTTTTCAGTTTTCTCTTTCTCTGGTAGATTAAAAGTCTTAGTGTTTTAGTCTTGAGTTTTGCTTTGTGTCACCCCCGATGTATTCGAGCTCGTGAGCCATATAATAAAGAGTGTCTTAGTTGAAGGGCTTTGCCTCTTGCAATGATCAAAAGAGTGAGAATAGAACAAAAGCATGAAAGATCATGTAATGATCTTATGGGAAGTGATGACCACATATAAAAAGAATGAGGATTGAAACTTGTTGAGGGTAGGCAAACGTAGACCTTGGTCATGGTTGCCATTAATAGGAAATGATAAAGAAGGAGAGGTTCACATATAAATATATCATCTCTGACACCATCTATGATTGTGAACACTCACTAAACTATTGCATGCCTAGAAGTAGATGTTGGACAAGAAAGACATCATAATGAATTGTGTTTGCTTGGCTCCAAACAATGTTATATGATTAGAGATCCCTTAGCATGTGACGATTGCTTCCACCTCATATTAGCCAAACCTCCCGCACTAGGTAGAGATACTACTTGTGCATCCATAAACCTTCAACCCAGTTTTGCCATGAGTGTCCACCATACACATGTATGGATTGAATAAGATCCCTCAAGTAAGTTGTCATCGGTGCAAGCAATAAAAATTGCTCTCTAATATGTATGACGTATTAGTGTGTGGAAAATAAGCTTTGTATGAACCTGTGATGAGGAAGACATAAAAGCGACAGACTGCATAATAAAGTTCTTTATCACACGGGGCAATATAAAGTGACGTTCCTCCGCACTAAGAGGACACACAGCCAAACCTCAAAAGCGCATGACAACCTCTGCTTCCCTCTGCGAAGGGCCTATCTTGTACCTTTACTTTTTTCCCTTGAAAGAGTCATGGTGATCTTCACCAATTCCTTATCTCGCCTTTATCTTGGCTAACGTCATATGCTTGGGAAAGATCTATATTCATATGTCAACTTGGAAGTAAGTATTCATGAATTATTATTGTTGACATTACCCTTGAGGTAAGTAGTTGGGAGGCAAAACTGTAAACGTGGCGACCTCGTGTCCAGCTACCTTTCTCCGTGTCCAGCTCAAACTTTGAGCTCATGAGTACCGCGTGAGTTGTAGCAATTGTAGAGAACGAAAGAATGATTGAGTATGTGGAATTGCTTTACAAGCTCTTATTTGACTCTTTCTGATGTTGATATAAATTGCAATTGCTTCAATGACCAAAGGCTATCGGTTGTTACTTCTCAGTAAGGTTCTTGATCCATGCTTTACTTTGTGAAGGAATTATCACTTTAGCATGAGAGATTATATGTTTGTATTGTTGTTCTGATCATGATCATGATGCATGCATGTTCGTATCTTGTTTTGTCGACACCTCTCTCCCTAAACATGTGGACATATTTATTGAGCTAGGCTTTCGCTTGAGGACAAGCGAGGTCTAAGCTGGGGGGAGTTGATACGTCCATTTTGCATCATGTTTTCATGTTGATATTTATCGCTTCTTGGTCTGTTATTTCACTTCACGGTACAATTTTTATGCCTTTTCTCTCTTATTTTGCAAGGTTTACACGAAGAGGGAGAATACCGGCAGCTGGAATTCTGGCCTGAAAGTGGAGCAAGTTTGAGATACCTATTCTGCGCACCTCCAAACACCGTAAAAATCAACGAGGATTTTTTTCCAGATTTATAAAAAATACTGGGCCGAAGAAGCGCCAGAGGGGCGCCAGGGGTTGTCCACAAGCCGGCACGGCGTGGCCACCCCCCTAGGTCGCGCCATGAGGGCTTGTGGGCTACCTGCTGGCCCACTTGCCCCCCTCTTCTGCTATATGAAGGGTTTCGTCTGGAAAAAATTAGAGAGGAGCTTTTCCGTGGTTTGCCGCCACCACGAGGCGGAACTTGAGCAAAACCAATCTAGAGCTCCGGCAGGACGATCCTGCCGGGGAAACTTCCCTCCCGGAGGGGGAAATCTTTGCCATCGTCATCACCAACACTCCTCTCATCGGAGGGGACTCATCACCATCAACATCTTCATCAGCACCATCTCATCTCCAAACCATAGTTCATCTCTTGTAACCAATCTCCGTCTCGCGACTCCGATTGGTACTTGTAAGGTTGCTAGTAGTGTTGATTACTCTTTGTAGTTGATGCTAGTTGGATTACTTGGCGGAAGAGTTTATGTTCAGATCCTTGATGCTACTCATTACCTCTCTGGTCATGAATATGATTATGCTTTGTGAGTAGTTACTTTTGTTCCTGAGGACATGGATAAGTCATGCTAATAGTAGTCATGTGAATTCGGTATTCGTTCGGTATTTTGATATGTTGTATGTTGTTTTTCCTCTAGTGGTGTTATGTGAACGTCGACTACATGACACTTCACCATATTTGGGCCTAGAGGAAGACATTGGGAAGTAGTAAGTAGATGATGGGTTGCTAGAGCGACAGAAGCTTAAACCCTACTTTATGCGTTGCTTCGTAAGGGGCTGATTTGGATCCACTAGTTTAATGCTATGGTTAGACTTTGTCTTAATTCTTCTTTCATAGTTGCGGACGCTTGCGAGAGGGGTTAATCATAAGTGGGAGGCTTGTCCAAGTAAGGGCAGTACCCAAGCGCCGGTCCACCCACATATCAAACTATCAAAGTAACGAACGCGAATCATATGAACATGATGAAAACTAGCATGACATAAATTCACGAGTGTCCTCAGGAGCGTTTGTTCTCCTATAAGACTTTGTCCAGGCTTGTCCCTTGCTACAAAAGGGATTGGTCCAATTTGCTGCACCGTTGCTACTTTTGTTACTTGTTGCTTTCTACCAATCATCTCACCACGCAATCACTTGTTACCGACAATTTCAGTGCTTGCAGATATTTTCTTGCTGAAAACCACTTGTCAAATCCTTCTGCTCCTCGTTGGGTTCGACACTCTTACTTATCGAAAGGACTACGATTGATCCCCTATACTTGTGGGTCATCAATGCTCTATAAGTTGCTGAGGAGTTTGAGTTATTCAAAGAATATCGACCCCAAAAAATGAATGTCTTTGGCTGAAGACTTTGGTAACTCCTCGAAGACTTTGAAAGCGAGGAAATTGGTGTATCCCCAAAGAAAGTGATCTAATGAGTATGAAGAAGACTTTTTTTACTGTTTCATTTTCCTCTTTCTTGAGTCGTAGGAACAGTGTAGTGTTAAGGGGGTCGAGGTAAAACTAAGGAAAAGTTTCCAAGTGGTGCTCATCTCAAAGCCTAGAAATAGCCAATCCTTCGAGTGAAACCTTGGGAAATCTTTTACAGTTTTGTCAAATTCTTGAGTGACACAGACGAAGATCTTCTGGTCTCTCAGGACTTTGCTCTAACTAAGGAGTTAGGTTTTTGCCAGTGCGAATTACCTACAAGTGAGGAACATGACAGACATGAGGACTTTCATAATTGAAAGATTCCAACCGTTGCTGCACCACAGGCCAGCTGTCCCCAACCTTACACACATAACGGTCATATCATTGGCATTTAGGTCAAATCATGTCGGGATTGCTCCTTGGCTATAAATAGCCACCCCCCATAACCACTAGCTGGTTGGCTGTTCCAAGAGAGAAACTGACACTTGTCATTTTAGAGCAACCCATTCCTCGAAGACTTTGAGTGAAAATCATCAGTGAGGAAAAAAAACCCAAACACCCAAACCAAAACCCCAAAACCCAAAATGATTGAGCATCACTGAAGAGATTGTTCCTGTGTGGAACCGACTCTTGTTGCCTTTGAGGATTGTGCATCCTCCAAACGGTTTAGCGTCACTGGTATAGAGCATCCAACAGTCAATTGTGGATCGTCGGGTGACCGAGTTCGTGAGGGTTTGGAAGTCTGCCGTGAAGACTCACCATGAGTGTTGGGCAAGGACTATGTGTCCTTAGCTCAAGGAGAATACGGTAAGGACTAAGTGTCTTGGTACTGTGTGTTCTTTGGTTTAAATACCACGCCGCTCCAAACCACACGTACGACTGTCACAATAGTTGTAACTAGGTCATCAACTCACTGTTCTCAGCGAGTACGTGGTTCTGTTTCCTCAACCCTTTCAATTACTCATTTATGTGTTGATGAAATTGATCGTTACTGTTTGTAGAATTTGATTGAAGACTTTCAAAATTTTCTCACCCCAAATTCTTCACTTAACTTGTTCTTCACCTCCGCATCCTAAACACGCTTCTTGTCAAATCCGAATGTTACATTTCATTCTGGAGACTATGCTATTATTGTTTTGCACGCTCGCCTGCGTACTTAATCCGCTGCTCACTGTTCGCATCTGAGGAATTTCCTCACAAGGAATTTCCTGAGTGACGAATTCATAAAAATTTCCTATTCACCCCCCTCTAGGCGATATAATGCACTTTCAATTGGTATCAGAGCAAGGTACTCCCATATTCTATGTGATTTTTGTTTAACCACCTGGAGTTTTAGTTATATCAACCACAGGTGTGATCAAGGTCACTGCAAGTTTTCCTACCTTTGAAGGGACAGACTACCCATACTGGAAGAACAAGATGCGCATGCACCTTGAAGCAATTAACAATGATCTCTGGTATGTTGTGGAAAATGGTGTTCCCTCTGTCACCCCAACTATCAACGTTGCTGATTTGAAGAGATTCAAGCAACTCGACTCTCGAGCGAATAATATCATCTGTGGCCATTTGAGAAAAGGTAAGTATGGTAGAGTGAGTGCTTTGGGATGTGCAAAGCTCACCTGGGACAACTTGTCCAAGGTCAATGAAGGAGTATCTACTCAACGTGACTATGAGGTTGATGTTCTTCATAATCTCTTCAACCGCTTCAAAAGACTCGATAATAAGAGCTGTCAGCAAACCTTCGATCGCCTCACCGATATCTCCAATGAGCTACAGGATCTTGGTTCCAATGACATCACCGACCATGAGGTGGTGAAGAAACTGTTGAGATCTCTTGATTCTTCAATCGAAACACTGGTTTTGATGATTTAAGAATGAAGAGACTAAAAGTTACTAGATCCTGCTGATATTCTTGAGAGACTCAATACTCACAAATTCCAACAAGCTGAAAAGAGAGACCTTTATGGACAAAGCTTGGAAGGCCTCGTGCACGAAGGGAAAGGTTGTTTCCTCATCTGAAGAAGAAGAATCAGATTGCAGTCTTGGTGACCCTGAAGAACTTAGTCAGGAACTTGCTATGCTCGTGAGTACATTCCAGAAGTTCACCTGACGAGGCCAGTTCATAAAATCTTCAAGAAGAGATATGATGAAATCATAATCTTCATCTGAGGACTACAAGAAAGGAACCTTCCATAAATGCAAGAAATCTGGTCACTACAGTGCTGATTGTCCATGCTGGGTGAAGGAATCAAAGAAGAAGAAATACAAGAATGACAGTTCCGATGACTCGAAGAAAAAGAAGAAATCTTCAAAATCCTCATCATAAAAGTCCTCATTTCACAAGAAGAATAGTTTCAGAAAGGCTCGGGCTCTTATTGGCAAGGAAATGAATTATGAGGAAGAATCTTAAGAATGTGATGAAGAGGAAGGATCTAAAGAGGAGTCAGGGTGTGGTGTGGCAAGCCGATCCCCCTCTACCACATTCGTGAACAAATCCATCTTCGACCTCAAAGAAAATGACAACATCAACAACATTCATGACCGCGATGACGACTTTGGTCCCACCTTTTTCTTCATAGCAAAAGGTTCCAAGGTACACAAACATACTTCCTCTATTGACTCAAGTTACTGTGAACGTGATGACTATAAAAAACCCAGTTACTACAAGCTTGCTAACATTGCCACTAAGCAACAAAGTTCTCTTAAAAAGCTTCAAAAACTACCTGATAAAAGAGATGACTTGTTAAACGAGGAAATGGATCAAACTGAAAACCTGATTGATGATGTTCAAAGTCTCCAGTCTAAGTTTGATAGTCTTCAAGAACGTCATGGCACTCTCTTGGCTGATGAGGAGAAGCTTTCTTATGAATTTCTTCAAAGAAAGCAAGATCTTGAGAAATTAAGGGCGTCTCATGATGATCTTCCAAGAGAAAATGATTCTTTGCTTGCTCAACACATTAATACCGCTCAGGAAGAATTCATTCCACCATGCTTGAAATGCATCGAATGTGAATCTGCTAATTCTTCACCTGAAAGTTCAAATACTTCTATTTCTACAAATTCTTCAACTATATATGTAGTTACGAATTCCTGACTAGGGGAAACCATAAAGGTTACTAACGAAAATGCAGGGTTGAAGGAATTGTGTGTAACATGCATATACCAAATCCTCAAAGGGTATCAAACCCTTTGCGATGTGCTCAAAAAGCAGATTCTGAATAGAAACCCTAGGAAAGAGGGTATTGCATTTGAAAGGAAATTGAATGCTGATAGATCATCCTGGAAACTTGAGCGGCATACTAAAACCTCATGGGTTGCTGCAAAAGGACCTCCTATTGATGCATCTACACTATCCAGATTTGCATGTGAAACTTCGAATTCCTCTCATGAGTCATTTGACTCCAACTATAAACTGTTCGAAAATCATAATGGTGAAGTATTTGCTAGATATGTTGGAACTAACTACAGGAATGGACCACCCTTGAGGAAAATCTAGCCTCCCAAAGCAGCTTGGAAAGTCTTCAGGTGAATGTCCTCATGACACCACCCGTGAAGAAAAGGAACCCCAGATCAAATTCCTTAAGTGGACCAAAGTCTTGACGAGGATCAAATTCCTCATATGGTCAAAATTCTGCTTGTACTCGTGATAATGCTTCTTATATGCAGGGATCTACAAGGGACACAAATATGTACACTATTCCTCAAATCACTATGTTCATAAGTCCTCGAAGAATTTCTCTGCATATTCATTTGAGTACACTAACCCCCTCCTGTGAAACGAAGTGCATTATCTTCAATGCCAAAATTTTCTTATGGTGCGCGCAGGATGATAAACTTTTTGCACCCCTTCAGATGTGGGTGGTGAAGAAATTGAACTAATCACTTCTGCAGGTCACGTCTCCAGATGAACATGTTCGTCTGAAGAATTTTCTGGAGACCCGAGGAAATGTTTGAAAGGATGCAAACTAAACATGATGAAATT
Source organism: Hordeum vulgare subsp. vulgare (assembly GCF_904849725.1). NCBI lineage: Eukaryota > Viridiplantae > Streptophyta > Magnoliopsida > Poales > Poaceae > Hordeum > Hordeum vulgare. Next base: position 486,682,023 of record NC_058520.1, on the reverse strand, counting down.
ATTATCATTTCATATGTCCTCAAATTGTCTTAACTCTACACTATGTGATGAAATTCAAGTCTGATGAATTTGATATCATATTCTTCACTCTGAAGCATATGAGATGGTAAGCAATACTAATTCATCTGCACGATGACAATCCCAAAACCACAGAGTGGGTTCTTGACAGTGGATGTACAAATCACATGACCGGTGATAAAAATCTATTGATGAATATCCCACTAACTCCGTCACCACTGAAGCATATCACCTACGCATACAAAGGAAAAAAGAAAGGTATTGGGCCTTAGTAAGGTGCCTATATCCAAAGACCAACACATGGAAAAAGTCATGCTTGTCGAATCCCTTGGGTTTAACCTCATGTATGTCTTAATGCTTTGTGATTTTGATACGATTGTCATCTTTGGCAAATATTGGTGTGTAGTCATCATGGAATGTGACAAATCCAATGTCTTCGAAGGCTTCAGGAGACGAGACACGCACATTGTTGATTTCTCTACACGTCCACAGCCGGCCACATGTCTACTTGCAAAAGCCTCAGAGGGCTGGCTATGGCATCGATGACTTGGTCATGTAGGCATGAGGAATCTGCACACACTAGCAAACAAGAAGCATGTCATTGGCATCAAAAGTGTCAAATTCCTCAAGGATCATCTCTATGTGGGGCTTGTGAGTATGGAAAGATGACCAGATCCAAGAACCCCTCAAAGAGTATCATGAACACCACTCGTCCTTTTGAATTGCCTCACATGGACCTCTTTGGACCTACTCATTATGCTAGTCTAACCATTGCAACATCTCTATATGGCTTTGCCATTGTTGATGATTATTCATGCTACACTTAGGTGCATATTATTTGTTACAAAACTGAAGTGCGGGAAGTCTTCAAACCATTTCCCTCAAGGGCCTCGACGAACTTCGGCGTCAAGATCAAGCACATCACAAGTGATAATGGGACAGAATTCAAGAACAGTGTTCTTGATGACTATCTTGATAAACTTTGTATTACTCATGAGCTATCTGCCCCTTATACTCCACAACAAAATGGCGTCGTGGAGCAAAAGAATAGGACTCTTGTTGAGATGGCTTGCACTATGCTTGAAGAATATCAGACTCCTCGTCGCTTCTGACCTAAGGTAATGAACACTACCTGCCACATCATCAAGAGGTTATATCTTAAAAAATTCCTCAAAAAGACCTCATAAGAACTCCTCACAAGAGGTTATTTGAAAGTCTTCGGTGCAAGATGCTGGATTAGAGATCCTCACCATAGTTCAAAATTTGCACCGAAAGCACATGAGGGTTTTATGCTTGGTTACGGAAAGGACTCGCATACCTACATAGTCTTCAACAACTATCACAAGAAAGTTGTTGAAACTATAGATGTGCGGTTCAATTAAACTAACGGCTCACAAAGAGAGCACCTACCTCCTGTGCTAGATGAAATGCCTCCTGAGGAATCTATTAGGTTCAAGGCTACTGAAGATATCATTCCCACTGAAGAACAACCACCCGCTGAAGAAGTCATCCCAAACAACGAAGAAATTCAGGCTGGTACACCTGAGGAAATTGCTCCTCGTCAAATTCCTCAACGAGATCAAAGTCTTCAACCCGTGCATCCAAGGATTGCAAATGAATTGCAAATTGACAAAATCCTCAATGATATCAATGCGCCAGGCCCACTCACTCGCTCAAAAGCATCAGATTTAATTAACTTTTGTGGGAACTCTTCCTTTGTGTCTATCACAAACCATCAAAAGTTGATGAAGCCTTCATGGAACGTGAGTGGATTCAAGCAATGCAAGAATAACTTCATCAATTCAAGCTGAACAATGGGTGGGAACTCGTCAAGCGGCCTAATCCTCGCAAGCACAATGTCATAGGTACCAAGTGGATCTACCCAAACAAGCAAGACGAAGATGGTCAAGTAGTAAGGAAAAAGGCATGACTTGTAGCACAAGGGTACACACAAGTTGAAGGAATTGACTTTGATGAAACTTTTGCACGTGTTGCTAGACTTGAAGCCATTCGTATATTGCTTGATTATGATAACCATCACAATATCATCTTGTATCATATGGATGTGAAAAGTGCATTCCTCAATGGTAAGCTTGAGGAAGAAGTATATGTTGCTCAACCCCCAGGTTTTGAAGACCCAAAGCATCCTAACAAAGTCTTCAAACTCAACAAGGCTCTCTATGTGAGAGATCGATAGAAGAGGTGTCTAGAGGGGGGAAATAGACTACTTGTATAAATTAAAATCCTAGCCTTTTCCCAATTTAATGGTTGGCAGATTTTAGCAATTCTAACAAGTCTAGTGCACCCTACACATGCTAGTCAACAAATATGGAAGTGGAAAAGTAAAGACTTTGCACATGTAGTAAGGAGTAGAGTTTAGGAAGATCAAACGCGAAGAAGTTGACACGGTGATTTTTGGCATGTTTCCGATAGGTGGCGCTATCGTACGTCCATGTTAGTAGAGACTTCAACCCACGGGGGGTAACGGCTGCGAGAGTCCATGGAGGGCTCCACCCACAAGGGGTTCATGAAGAATCGACATTGTTTATTCCACAACAGCTTCCTCCCACGAAGGACTAGCCTCACTCACGGTAGATCTTCTCGAAGTAGGTGATCTCCTTGCCCTTACAAACATATTGGTTCAAATCCACAACATGAAGTAGGAGGCTCCCAAGCAACACCTAACAAATCTAGGAGGCACCACCCTCCAAAATGTAATAGATGTGGTAGAACGATGAACCCCTTGCTCTTGTGCTTCAAAACATAGTCTCCTCAATACACAATCACTCTCTCACATATTTGGTATGGGTAGGAGAGATTAATTTGGTGGAAAGCAACTTGGGGAGGGTAGAAATCAAGTTTCAAATGATTGGATTGGAATATCTTGATCTCAACACATGAGTAGGTGGCTTTCTCTCAGAAAAATGGATCTGACAATGAAGTGTTTTCTCCGAGTGCTTCCTCTATGAATGTGAGGTAGGTGGATGGGTATATATAGGCAGCACCCAAAATCCAACCGTTACACCTAAAGTGACCAACTCGATGACACCGAAGTTACAAACTAGGTGGTATCAACTTGCTCAAAAGGGGAAACATTGAATCTCGATGGAACCGATATACACTACTCGGTAGAACCGAAAAGGTGGCTAACGGTCAGATGATCCAACTCGGTGACACCAATACTCAAACTCGGAAATTCTGATTTTTTGTACCGAGGCAAAAGAAGGTTGTTCATCTAAACTCGGTAGCACCGATGTAGAGTCGGTTGTACCGAAATGGTAGGTTTGGCTAGGGTTCTGTCTGGGATGAAAATCGGTAGGGCCGTATTTGGAAACTTGGTGACACAATTTTTGCTTATGTGGCTTGGGACAGAAGTGTTATGTGGGAGAATGGCTAAGTATTTTTTTTGGCTATCTCTGAGCACTTGAGCAACCAATTCATTTTAATACCTCATCCCCTTTTAATAGTACTGGCTTTCCTATGGACTCAAAAGTGATTTGTCACAAATGTAAAATGTAGAGTCTTCTTTCTTGAAGCTTGAGCCAATCCTATTCCTTTCCTTCATCAAGGGGCTTATCCTCACAATCCTTTATCCAAAGCTCTCTGTGGACTATACCTTAAATATACTAGGTAAAAGTGTTAGTCCAAGAGATAATGTATGTTGTCATGAATTATCAAAACCACCAAGGGAGCATATGTGCTTTCAATCTCCCCCTTTTCGGTAATTGATGGCAACATAGAATAAAAGCTTCAAATAAAGATATGCATTAAAATATGACAACTTTGAAAGATATATGACTAGTACAAGCTCCCCCTAAATGTGTTTAATCTCTTTTTAAAGGATAGTTCCTTTCAACGGCATGGGCACACACATAGTAGAAAGGACAAGACAAGTCATATAAATCTTGGCTATATGCATCAAACATATGTGAATGAAGAATTTCCATGTTCATGACTCGCTCAACAATGTGTGCAAGAAACAAGAGATCATCATTAACGAGCATATGATGCATATACTTACGTTGAGGTTCTTGAGCATGTTAGCAGTAGGAGTACACTTGAGAAAACAATTGTTAGATAACACAAGATTATTATATTGTAAATATGCAGAGAGCTTGAAAAGTACCAATATATTGAAGACATATTAATAATAGGATTTGAATGTAGATATGTCTCCAAGAACATATACAACTTTGTCCCTTAAGAATGAATATGTAAGATTACCTCTCCCCCGGAATCACAGCATGTAGATATTGGGAGTGGATAGGGTGAGACAAGTTATATCCAAAGAAAATGATAGTAAATCAATAATATCTGAAACAATTTTATCTCTCACCCCCTTTATGGTGTTGCTCCCCCTTTTTGTGTAAGTTTATTGGTGATATATCTCCCCTTTATATAGGTTCATTGAAAGCTTTGATATTTCTCCCCTTTGGCATTAATTGCCAAAAAGGTTAGAGGGTAAGGGCTCATTGAGAGAAAGGGATCCTTGATTCTTCTCTTGATAAGGGTTACTTGAATTTGACTCCCCCTTAGATACTAGGTAAGGTTTCATTGAATGTTATCCCCCTTTGATATGGTTAAGAGTTACTTGAACTATCTCCCCCTATGTTAGGGATCCTAGATGATTCTCCCTCTTATATTGTGGGATCACTGAGGTTTTCTTCCCCTAGAGAAGTTTTCTCCCCCTATGGCTAAAATCTAGAAAATATCAGAACAATTAAGGCAGTGATAATATCGGAATCACCGAGCCAATATGGTTCAGTAGAACTGAGAATGAAAATCAGGCCTCTAGAGAAATCAATTGGACCGAGTTTCCCAGATCAGTGAAACCGAGTTGCGATGAAAATCAATTCCTTAAATAGATACCAATTGAAAAATAAGGCATGAGATACCAATTAAGAGAATTGTAGGAAACAATATTTAGCACCATTATTATTTTTAAATAAAGATATACGTACATATAGATGAGAGTTGAATGGTTCCAAGGAAGTCTGCAATGAAAAAAATGTGAACCATACAGGAAACTCCATCTAGATGTGGGGCGGTGACAAGGTCACATATGTTAAGCAAGAATGCTTGATCATAGGTCATACTCATAGTTAAGCATGGAATGGGGTTACCATTTTTCGATTAAGCATATTAATGTCTTCATATCAATTGAGTTGCTTTACCTCATAATTTGGTGCAAAGCTTTTATCAAGGATATGAGTACATACCTTCGAATGATGTTGATGATATGGCATGTAGGTGAACTTGTCGTGGATGCTCAATGTTGACGAAGGTCATCTTGAGTTGATCACAATCCTTGTTCTTTTAGTTCACTTTTCACCTACAATGATTAGTCATGCAAGGAAGAACATAATATATCCAACTGGCATGAGCAAATTTCATCATCATATGATTGTCAAGGATATAATTTTGTTGTCTTCTTCCTCCATCTCTGAGGAAGGGGTTGTTGATACTTGGCCATGTCAAGATTGCTTTTCATTAGAGTTGATGACAATCTTGTGGAATGTAGTTATTCCAAGTACCTACAAAAGATTAAATGCAATACAAAAGAGCATAGTTTTCCAAGATATAGTGATGTCAATGGCATCATGGAATAGTGAATCAAGATCATGACCTTGCATGCATCCGAGTGAGTCTAGCTCAAGTTTGAAGCATCAATGATGTCAACTCACTCCTCAAATGACAAAATATTTTCTCATGAAGTGGTTTGGTAAAGATATCAGCTAATTGTTTGTCGGTACAAACATGCTTGAGATTTATATCTTCTTTACCAACATGATCACGAACGAAATGATGTCGCACTTGAATATGTTTTGCTCAAGAATGTTGCACAGGATTATAGGCAATTTTAGCAACATTTTCATTGTCACACAACAATGGAACTTTTCTAACATGAATGCCATAATCCTTAAGAGTTTGAGTCATCCATTGTAATTACGCACAACATGATCTAGCGGTAATGTATTCCGCTTCGGCAGTAGATAAAGATATCAAGTTTTGTTTCTTGGATGACCAAGATACAAGGGATCTCCCAAGAAATTGACATGTACCCAAGGTGGATTTTCTATCAACCTTCTCTCCAGCATAAACGGAGTCTGAATATCGAACAAGATTAAAAGAAGATCCCTTGGGATACCATATGCCAAAGTTTGGTGAATGTATCAGGTATCTCACTATTCTTTTCACATCCAATAGATGAAAATCTTTAGGTGCCGCTTGATATCGGGCACACATGCAAACACTCAACATGATATCAGGGCGGGAAGCACATGGATATAGCAATGAACCAATCATTGATCGATAAACTCTTTGATCAATTGGTTTGTCCTACTTAGTGAGGTCAATATGTCCACTAGTAGGCATGGGGTTCTCATACCTTTGCCCTCTTGCATACTGAACTTCCTGATTAAGTCCTTGGTGTACTTGGTTTGACAGATAAATGTACCATCTCTTGATTGTTTGATTTGCAAACCAAGGAAGAATTTCAGCTTGCACATCATTGACATCTCATACTTATCTAACATCAATATTCCAAATTTCTCACTAAAATGTGGGTTTGTAGAACCAAAGATAATATCATCCACATATATTTGGCATACAAATAGTTCACCATTAACTCTTTTAGTGAATAAGGTTGTGTCAATTTCACCAATTTGAAACCCCCTTTCTATACGGAACTTCGTTATGCATTTGTACCAAGCTCTAGGGGATTGTTTAAGACCATATAAAGTTTTACGAAGTTTGTAAACATGATTAGGTTTCTTAGGGTTCACAAATCTCGGAGGTTGTTTGACATAAGCCTCCTCTTCAATTTCACCATTTAGAAAAGCACTTTTGATATCCATTTGGTAAAGAGTCATATCATGGTGATCGACATAAGCGAGAAGAATGTGAAAGGCTTCAAGTCTAGCAACGGGGGCATATGTCTCACCACAGTCCATACCTTCGACTTGCGCATATCCTTGGGCTACAAGATGTGCCTTGTTGCGTACAAATTGTCCATATTCATCTTGCTTGTTCCGAAACACCCATCTTGTACCAATGATGTTGTGCTTGTCTTCGGGCTTTTCAACAAGTGTCCACACTTGATTCCTCTCGAAGTTGTGTGGCTCTTCATGCATGGCAATCACCCAATCTGGGTCTTGAAGGGCTTCTTCTACCTTTAAAGGCTCAATGCAAGAGATGAAAGAATAATGCTCACAAAATTTAGCTAAACAAGATTTAGAGCGAGTGATTGTTCTGGTTTGTATATCACCGAATATTTGATTCAGCGGATGATCTTTGTCCACTCTTACTCGAACTCGTGACAACTTCTTCTTGTTGGATGTTGGACTTTCTTCATCATCATCTTCTTGCACGTTATCGTTGATGGTGTCATCTCCTTGAGGTGGTGGTGAGGAAGGTGTAGGTGGATCATCACGATGTACTTCTTCCTCTTCTTCATCATGTCGTGTACCTCTTGTGGATGCCTCCAAGTCATTTTGTGGTTCTCCTTGATGCGAAGTAGATGCTTCCACTTGAGTTGATGGAGTACTTTCCTTCACCTCCAACGGACGAATCTTGCCAATAGATAAATCTTGGATGGCTTCCAAATGTTCTTTATCACCTACATCATTTGGATCCCGGAAGGTGAGTAGCAATTCTAAAAGGGGTTTTCCTTTGGGATATTCCCGGAATAAGGATAAAACATGTTTCTAAAGACGAGCGATGATTTACGGATCTACAGGTGGATCAAATTAAAGAAATAATGCATGTAGAAATTACGGAAGCTATGAGCGCAAGAACACGACAGGGATGACATATGGATCCATGAAGTAAACACTAAATAGTCAGGTGATGCAGTGAAACTACCATGATTTATTACTACAAAGAATCTACGATAAACATGTTGGACGGATTCAAGATAGAGGAAGAAGTGTTCATCGCATTCCGGGGCTGACCTAGAAGAACATGGGGATTCGAGGTTTAACCCTAATGAAGGAAGGATGTTTACGTGAAAAAGGAGGACGATGCAAGGAGATGGTTGCAGATGATTCGCGACAGAGACCGCGCCTTTGACTAGCCTAGGGACGCCCGGACTGCGGTGGCCAGCGATGGAGCTTCAGGAATGGCGAGGAGGCCAAAGCGCGGGCATGAGGAAGACGAAGCAGTCGAGGAGATGAAGTGGGGGTAGGTGACAGAGCCCCCACTCCCCCTGCGGTTATTTAAAGTCCTAGGGCAAAAATGAAATGGCACGCGCGGGAATCAAGGCGACAAGTTGAAAACCAGCAATGATGGCGCCCAAATTTTCGGGATAACAGGATGAAGACGAAAAAGATCCATTCGGAGTGATGTCATCGGATCTAGGGAATGGAGGAAAAGGTGATGTCATCAATAAATGACTTGGCGACTCAGAAATTTTTTGAAGGATGGTGGCTCGTCACTTATGGAAAGGATAGTAATGGTACGAGTCGCGCAGGGTTTGCGTGGAAGTCTATTGGCGTGACTAAATTCAAGTCAATCTGGGGCCTAATGTTGGGGATATTACATGCGGTATGACCCGCCCTAATGGGCCTGGTCAGGTTTGGGCCTCGGGCGTGTTGAGATGTTTTGTAAGAAGGCCGCCACGACCCATGAGCCAGATGGCGGTTCAAGGATGACAAAGAAGATGAGCTGCCAAGGAGTTTTCCTTGGCTTGAGGTACACAACGACTTAGAGATAAGGAAGGCCACAATTTGTAATGTGGCCAGGACTTTGTAAACCCTGGGGCCTCGACCTGTATATAAAGGCGAGTCCCAGGGGAAAATAGATTAAGTTAGAAATGATCGAGTGCTGGGTCAGGCGAGTTACACCTTCCTTGTAATCGAATCCACCATCAATATACGCAAAGCAGGACGTAGGCTTTTACCTCCACACGAGGGGCCGAACCTGGGTAAATCTTAGTCTCGCTTCCGCTCACCCCCTTTGAGCCACCACCAAGGTGCGATGGCTCCTTCACTAAGTCCTTTCACAAGGACATCTGCCGTGACAAAACCATGACAATATCCTCCAAGGGCGTGCCATCCACCTTTAGAGTGGTTGGCACTGAGTCAACACTCCACCATGCCTTGGCACCTGAAGGTCTCCTACTCCGCCACCTCAAGCCTAGCTTCCACGGTCCCGTCTTCTTGGGCCCTTGAACATCACAGATGTGAAGCACCCCCATCACGCATCTCTATGGCTTGATGGTGCTTCATCACCTCCAGCAAGTAGGGGTTGATGACCCTCTCGAAGAACTTGTCCTTGGAGGAGCTTGATGAGGTCATGGTGATCTAGATCAGTCAGAAAAATAGAACGAAACGGGAACAGAGAATTTCTCCGTGGTATGGGGGTCAAATCATTGGGAGATATATATATATATAGAATTTTTATACAAGGAAATACGTGTTCCACAAGAAAATGGAGCCAGGAAGGTGCCCGAGAGGACCACTAGACATCAGGCCACGCCAAGGGGCTGGCGCGCCCTGGTGCCTACTCGGCACCTAGGTTGCCTTCCCGTGTGTTTCTCAATTTCCTAATTTTTCAATATTCCAAAACTGCCAGAAAATATTTTTGCATATTTTTCTAAGTCCGTTTAATTACCGTATCACATACATATTCCTTTTAAGGGTTCTAGAGTGTTCTGGAAGGTCTCCTTAATATGCTCCTCCAGTTTCATGGTTTGGTTAATGTTTGTTTCAAAATTAATGGGTGTACCTGAAATATAGTGCTTTATTCTTTGTCCATTGACCACCTTTGAATTGGTGCCTTCAGGATTATTAATCTTAATAGCTCCAGACCGATTAACTTCTTCGATGATATTTGGTCCTTCCCATTTGGAGAGAAGTTTTCTTGAAAAAATTCTAAGACAAGAATTGTACAATAGAACATATTCACCTACTTTTAATTCTCTCTTTCAGATTCTTTTGTTATGCCATCTTTTAACTTTTTCTTTGAATAGTATCACATTTTCATAAGCTTCGCTTCTCCATTCATATAATGAGCTAATGTCAAATAACCTCTTCTCACCAGCAAGTTTGAAATCATAGTTGAGTTCTTTAATTGCCCAATAAGCTTTATGTTCTAACTCAAGAGGTAAATGACAAGATTTACGATAAACCATTTTATAAGGAGAGATACCCATAGGATTTTTATAAGCTGTTTTGTAGGCCCACAATGCATCTTCTAAGTTCTTAGACATTTTCTTTCAGGACCTATTGACAGTCTTTTGCAATATTAATTTTATTTCTCTATTGGTTAATTCTACTTGACCACTAGACCGAGGATGATAGGGAGAAGCAATTCTATGTATAGCATCATACCTAGCAAGCAACTTACGAAAAGCAACTTGAATAAAATGTAAACCACCATCAGTCATTAAGTATCTAGGGACTCCTAAATGTGGTAAAATAACTTCCTTAAGCATTTAAATAGAGGTGTTATGATTAGCACTATTGGTTGAAATAGCGTCTACCCATTTAGTGACATAATAAAAAAAACCAAAATATGTGTATACCCATTAGAGGAAGTGATACGTCTCCGTCGTATCTACTTTTCCGAACTCTTTTGCCCTTGTTTTGGACTCTAACTTGCATGATTTGAATGGAAATAACCCGGACTGACGCTGTTTTCAGCAGAATTGCCATGGTGTTGTTTTTGTGCAGAAATGAAAGTTCTCGGAACGTCCTGAAAATTTACGGAGATTTTTTCTGGAATAAAAGAAAATTACCTGCGCAAAGATCCACCTGAGGGGGTGTGCCAGTGGGCCACAAGCCCACACGGCGCGACCACCCCCCTAGGCCGCGCCATGCAGGCTTGTGGGGCCCACGTGGCACCACCGCCCCCAATCTCACTCCTATATCTTCCGTTTCGCCTGGAAAAAAAATCAGAGAGAAGGTTTCATCGCGTTTTGTGATACGGAGGCGCCGCCACATCTTGTTCTTCATCTGGAGGGCAGATCTGGAGTCCGTTTCGGGCTCCGGAGAGGGGAAATCGTCGCCATCGTCATCATCAACCTTTCTCCATCGACAATTCCATGATGCTCTTCATCGTTCGTGAGTAATCTCATCGTAGGCTTGCTGGACGGTGATGAGTTGGAAGAGATATATCATGTAATCGAGTTAGTTCTTGACGAGGATTGATCCCTAGTATCCACTATGTTCTAGATTGATGTTGCTACTACTTGGCTATGCTTAATGCTTGTCACTAGGGCCCGAGTGCCATGATTTCATATCTGAACCTATTATGTTGTCGCCAATATATGTGAGTTTTAGATCCTATCTTTCAAGTTGTAGTCACCTACTATGTTTTATGACCCGGCAACCCCGCAGTGACAATAGCTGGAACCACTGCCGGAGATGACCATAGTATGAGGAGTTCATGTATTCACCGCGTGTTAATGCGTTGGTCCGGTTCTTTATTAAAAGGAGAACCTTAATATTCCATAGTTTCCATTAGGACCCCGCTGCCACGGGAGGGATGGACAATAGATGTCACGCAAGTTCTTTTCCCTAAGCATGTATGACTACATACGGAATACATGCCTACATTAGATTCATGAACGGGAGCTAGCTATGTTACTTTGCCTAGGCTTGTCCGTTGCTACAAGAGGGATTGGGCCACTTTGCTGCTATCACTACTGCTGTCACTTTGCTGCTACTTCTACTACTGTTCCTTGCTACTCCGCTATTACTTGTTGCAAGACTTTGTTGGCGCTACCATCCCGTCAACAAGGTTTTTTCTGGCGCCGTTGCGGGGGATTGCCAAAGCTTTTTCTGGTGACATTGCTATCGTACTACTTTGCTACTGATACTTTGCTTGCAGACACTAATCTTTCAGGTGTGGTTGAATTGACAACTCAGCTGCTAATACTTGAGAATATCCTTTAGCTTCCCGTTGTGAGCAAATAAATAAATTTGGGTTGAATACTCTACCCTCGAAAACTCCTGCGATCACATACGCTTGTGGGACATCAAGGCTTTTTCTGGCGTCGTTGCCGGGGAAGCACAACTATATTCTGTGAGTCACTTGGGATTGACGTCTGCTGATCACTATGAGGAATCCGAAAGATCCAAGAACTAAAATCCTGCCTTCCACTATGAGGAGAGGTAAGGAACTGCCATCTAGCTCTAGACTTGATTCACCTTCAGTTTTGAGTAAGTTTGCGACTTCGCCTCCTGCTAGAAATCTTGATATGTCGCCTGTGCCTGATGATGCTATGCTTGATACTATGCCTGATGATGTTATGCTTGATATTATGCCTGCTATGCCTGGCACTGCTTTGCCACTTGGTGCCCTTGATGCACATATTGCTAGAGTTGCTCCTAGATGTGATGATACTTCTGAAACTGCTGATACTATTGAAGTAGAACCTGCTACTATGCCTGAATTGCCTGTTATGCCTGATACGCGCTATGTTATGGAGAGAGAGATAGCTGAGGATTTTCTTGCGTGTAAGGATAGCTATGATGTTGAGAAACTTCTACGCAAGTGGAAAGAAAAATCTTTGAACGCTAGGACGAAATACGACCCGAAGTTTGCCACTTCGCCTATCTTTGTGACCGATAAGGATTATGAATTCTCTGTCGACCCCGAGTTAATTACTCTAGTCGAATCTGATCCTTTTCACGGTTACGGGTCTAGAACGGTTGTAGCCCATCTCACCAAACTGCACGATATAGCCACCCTATTCACTAGTGAGGAAAAGATCCGCCAGTACTATAGGCTCAAGCTGTTTCCTTTCTCGCTAAAGGATGATGCTAAGACCTGGTTCACTTCTCTTGCTCCTGGTAGTGTGCGTAGCCCCCAGGATATGGTCGACTACTTCTCTGAAAAATATTTCCCTGCCAATAAGAAGCAAGCTGCCTTGTAGGAAATATACAACTTTGCTCAAGCTGAGGAAGAGAGTATCCCACATGCTTGGGGGAGGCTCATCCAGCTACTGAATGATTTGCCTGGTCACCCTCTTGAGAAGAATGAGATACTTGATATCTTCTATAATGGACTTATCGATGCTTCAAAAGACCACCTAGATAGTTGTGCCGGTAGTGATTTTAGGGAACGAACCATAGAACAAGTTGAGATTCTATTGAATAACATCTTGTGCAATGAGAATGCTTGGACTGTTCCCGAACCACCTCCTAAGCCAGCTCCGAAGAAAAGAGGTATTCTATTCCTCAGTCCTGAAGATATGCAAGAAGCCAAGAAATCTATGCGAGAGAAAGGCATTAAATCTGAAGATGTCCAAAATCTACCACCTATCGAAGAGATCCATGGTCTCGATAACCCGATACGGGTAGTAGAAGTAAATTCTCTGCGTAGGTTTGATGAGAGTGATACTCCTTTTGATAAACCCGCTAGCTTATGCCTGGATGAATTTGATAACTTTGTTGTCAAACAACAAAGTTTCATTGATTATGTTAGCAGACAATTGGAAAATAATGTTCGTATGCTTAGTCATTTAAGTGCTTGTGTGGATAGAAATGTCAATGATCTTAAGCTTCTGAGTAAACATGCTTCCATGGTTACTACTCAGGTAGAACAAGTACTTAAAGCTCAGAATGACTTGCTCTATGAGTTGAATGACAATGCCGTCAGAGTCGCCACTAGAGGCGGTAGAATGACCCAGGAACCTCCATATCCTGAGGGTCATCCGAAGAGAGTTGAACAAGAGTCTCAAGGAGTTAGCACTGATGCACCTGGTCATCCTAGAAAGAAGAAGAAAGATGATAGGAACCTGCACGCTAGCAACCCTGTTGCTGCTACCCCTGAGAGTCCAAACGATGCCTCAATCTCTAATGCTGAAACGCAATCTGGTGATGAACATGAGCCTAATGGTAATATCAATAGTGATGTTCATGAAGATACTCAACCTAGCAATGAAAAGGATGTGGAGATTGAACCTAGTGTTGATCTTGATAACCCACAACCTAAGAATAGAAGATATGATAAGAATAACTTTGCTGCTAGGGAGCATGGTAAAGAAAGGGAACCATGGGTTCGAAGACCCATGCCCTTTCCTCCCAAACCGTCCAAGAAAAAGGATGATGAGGATTTTGAGCGCTTCATTGAGATGATCAGACCTATCTTTCCGCAGATGCGTTTGACGGATATGCTCAAGATGTCTCCGTATGCTAAGTACATGAAAGATATTGTGACTAATAAGAGGAGGATACCTGATCTTGAGATCTCCGCCATGCTTGCCAATTATACTTTCAAGGGTGGAACTCCTAAGAAACTAGGTGATCCCATTGTGCCCACTATACCTTGCTCCATTAAAGGAAACTACGTTAGAACTGCGTTATGCGACCTTGGAGCCGGAGTTAGTGTTATGTCTCTCTCTCTTTATCGTAGACTTGAGTTGGATAAGTTGACACCTACTGAAATCTCTCTGCAAATGGCCGACAAATCAACTGCTTTCCCTATCGGCATTTGCGAGGATGTGCCTATTGTGGTTGCAAATACCACTATCTTAACAGACTTTGTTATCTTGGATATTCCTAAGGATGATGCTATGGTTGTCATCCTCGAAAGACCCTTTTTGAACACTGCAGGGGCTGTTATAGATTGTAACAAAGGCAATGTCACTTTCCTTGTCAACGGTAATGAGCATACGGTGCACTTTTCGAAGAAACAATATCGAGTACATTGCATCAATGCAATCGAAAAACTTCATCGATTCTTATTGGGAGCTTTGAATGCCCTATTCCTCGTGTCAAGATGAAGTATGATTTGCTTGTAGGGGAGATACACATCCCCATTGAGGTGACTTAGTGACTATTCGAAAATTCTCCGTTCTCTTTTTCGATTCGAAAAGTTTTGTCGAGGAGACTTGATCAACCCCATTGACGGATTTCTTTTGATGACCATGAGATGGATGAATCAAGGAGTCACAAACCTCTGTTCCAAGCTTTCACTTTAGGTTACTTAGAAGAAAAATGATAGATTTAGTTTAGTTTTCCCTGTTTTCTGTTTTAGCGTCCGGTAGAAAAGTACCCCGAAAATAAAAGTTCTCCGAACGCTGTGAAAATCTAGTATGATTTTTCTGGAATATTTGAAAAATACTGGGACAAAGAGTCTATCTGGGGGCAACACCAGTGGGCCACAAGCCCTAGGGGCGCGGGCACCCCCCTGGCCGCGCCACCCAGGCTTGTGGGGCCCACAGGCACCCCCTCCACTCATTCCTGCTCCCATCCTCTTCTCCTTCCTCCAGAAAAAATCGTTTCGCAGCTCAAACCCGTGTTCTTGCTCCTCTTGCTGGGATTTTCGATCTCTTTGCTCAAATCACCATTCTCCGAACTGTTTTGGGGAAATTACTCCTTGGTAAGTGACTCCTCCATTGGTCCAATTAGTTTTTCCTCTAGTGCCTTATACTCCGCGTATTTTTGCTGCCTTGGTGACCATGTTCTTGAGCTTTGTATGCTGATTCTAGCAGGTCCCAAGTAGTTTTGATGCGTAATATGGTCTCTAGGCACTTGTGGGAGTAGTTGCTACAAGTTTAGTTGAACCTTGTTCACCTTTCCTTTGGGTCACTGAAATTTTCAGAAAAGGAAGATGTCCACGAGAAACTTTCATGGTGGTTCCTCAAGCAAGAGAGGACCCCGTCTTGCGATTCGGGAGCCTGATCCTTACCAACCTAGGGACGCACAGGTACAACCATGTGAATGGCCTTGTGATGAATTTATGATTGAGGCAGGTTTCAAAGATGAGTTTGATGCATTTGTTCACAACGTCAGACTCGAAGAATTCATCTCCGATAAATGTGAACAATATGTTGCTCTCACTGCCTCTTTTGTTCGAAGATTCAAATTTTCAGCTGGCCGTGAGCCATCGGTACTGTTTGATCTCTATGATAAATCGTATACCATGGATTTAGAGGATTTCAGTAGAATTTGCAAAATACCTATTTGGGGTAACCTCAATGATCCTCCTAAATCTTCAGTTAGAGATTTTTGCGCTGGTATTACAGTTGGAGAAATTAGAGACATTACGCAAGCTACCATGGGGAGTATTCATTTCCCTACCTTGCATTATTGTGCCCTCTTCATAGGCAGATGCATTAATGGCAAGATTGAGCATTGTCACCTCTGCGCACCCAACCTTTGTATCCTTAAGAGCGCAGTGACGGGTGACAAAAGCTTCAACATGGGAGCTATTATAGCAAGGAGGCTGAATAAGAATGCTATTGATGGGGATTTCTTTGGTGGCATCTATGCCACTCGCATAGCAAATTTTCTTGGAGTACCCATCCGCGAAGGAGATCCCCCACTCCATACCGCTTTCCTTGACCACGTCGCTTTGACACGCTACCAGTTCCTTGAGAGGGATGATGAATGCCTCCTATACCGATTGATATTTAACCGGCATCGTGTTTTCCATATTACCCTTCCTGCTCCTGCTTTCTTTGACTTTCAGGTAAACAAAGATATTACATAACCAAAGGAGAGGCAGAGGAGTATGAGAGGGAGGCAACGGCTGCTCGTCTCCGTGAGACAGCTATTCAGGCAGTGGCTGCAGCGCTCCCGTATAACCCCCATTATGATTTTGGGTTTCGCCAGGACCATCCTTGGGAGTAGACCAAGCTAGGCCAAAAGCCTAAGCTTGGGGGAGTACGTGTTCTCACCGACTTTACGTTCTTGCTTATGCTTTCACTTTGTTAGCCGGTGTTCACACTTTGCCACTGTACCATCCATGCTAGTTTTATTTTCTTTTTCTCGTTTTCTTTTCGTGTGTTTGTCTAGTTTGAGAAAAAACCAAAAAGATTTTCTTTTTCTTCTTTTGCTTGTTGGGAGCTTTCCCGTGTAGATAGTTGTGACAGCCCAATGCTGACGCCCCAGAAGATTCCCCTTCTATTCCGTTTTCGTCGTGTGTCTATTTTCTTTTGTCGCATCATCATCGCATCATGCGCATCATCGGCATTGCATCGGCACCCCGTTGCCACCAGTTTTCAAAAGTTGCATCCGTTGTTAGTTGCCGGTTCTCGTCGTTGTGCGTTCTGAGCCCGACCGCACTCGCATGCGCCCGCGGCATCGTCGAAACCTTGTTTTTAAAGTGTGCGAAAAAACCTTCTCTGATTCGGTTGAAACTTGATGTGTGGACTTATTTAGATATAGGTAGGTCGTCTGTCAATTTTCATCGCCATCGGAGCTCGTTTGTTACCCGTGCCATTTATTATATAGCGACACTATAGCCGGTCAATTGTCGAACATCTCGGTATATTAAACTCGATTCCGGGTTGCCCGTTTTCCCTCTCATCCCCGCCTAGCCCCTCTGCACAGCGCATCGACCCTACACGTAGCCCAGTTCGAAAACCTCCCGAAACCCGGATCGAGCGGTCGTGACCATTAGGTCCGGATCAATCCCGTTATACTGCGAACCGTCATCGGTTTGTCCACTCAACTCCCTAACCTATAATCTCGACCGTTCGATTTAAATCAAAGGGATGAGATAGCCCCATCCTATCATATCTCGTGTATATATATAGGTAGTAACCCTAAAATCTAGGAGGTCTGTCCTATCCCCAATCCCGAGCCGCACCGCCGCCACCCACCTCGTTTTCTCCACCTCCAAACGTTTGCGTGCCTACCCAATCCCCTCTCAGCTAACCAATCCTTACCACCAGATCCCCCGATTCTGCTCGACCCAGGAGCTCCTCGCGAGCAGAGCTGCCGGACGCGTCCAGCGCTTGCAGCGAGTGTACGCGTAGCCGCAACACTGCGGAGCCCTTCCCAGCGCCTGACCCCTCCCCGCCTTGACCACGGTGCTGGAGCCCCATGCCAGCAGCTGGCCTCGGCCTGCCTCGCCTCCACCGCGCCAGGCCCAGCTTCCCCTCCAGCCGGCCCAAGGCCGTGGTAAGCGCTGCTCTCCCCTTTCTTCTGCCCGAGGCGCTGCATGGCTATTTAGCGCCTGCTCTGTTTGGCCGAGCAGTAGTTAGATTTCGGCCCATATAGATTTTAGGATTTTCCGGAGATTAAATCAGTTTCAGGAATATATAGTTTTTTTCAAACGTTCGTAGATTCTAATCCGTATGTCGGATCAGAGCTAGTTGTATATGGTTTTCATGTAGTTTCTCGCGTAGAATGCGAATTTACAACTTGTATGGTTGTTTGACACCGTTTAGCGTGCCGTATGCCTAGTTTAGCGTGCTGTCCTACGTAGTTCATTTTTCGCGCGTGTCCGGTTTGTCCGTATGCCTTAGATAAAATGCCCATGTTTCAGGAACCATTTTTCCATGCATTTTAGAGCGGTCATTTGTATTTTTGCGTGTAGGGATTTGCCGCTAGATTATTTTTCGTGTTTAGGTCTTTATCTCGCATTTATGTGTGACATTATTTTTGTGTTGCAACCCCACATATTTTTCTGTGCAATTAGTTTTAGCTTTGAGTAAGTTAGTCGTGCGATATTTTGCCATGTTGCCCTCTTGTTTAATTCGTAGGATTTATTCCGTGTTTCGTTTGAAGGAGTTGTCAACTAGAGAGTTGATCTTGGATGTTTACTCTAGCCCCTGGTATTTTTGGTTGCAATAGAAATGAATGTTTATGTGTGGTTTGATTGCTCTCAAGTTGCTAGAAATAGTGCTGATTTGGAGGATCTGAAATATTTCTAAGTCTGGAATCTGTTATATTTTGTTGCTGTTTTGTTTTGCTTCTATCTTGTGATCTGTAGCTCTTTTGAGGTTGGTCCAATGGAGTTAGTTGTAGCCCTTGTGTTTCTCTAGCATGCTGAAAATTTTCATGCCATTTGGAGTCCTGTAGCTATAGGTTTTTCTGCTGTCCATATAGCTTCAGATCGAAAACTGCATTTTCATGAGGTGTAATTTTCACTAAGTCTGAAATAGTGTGTGGGATGCCACTTTGTGAGTTCTTTCCCTAGCGATCTTTGATGCCATGCTAGTTGTTGTTAGTTGTTTGTGGTAGTGCTTCTTGCCCTCTTTCGTGGCATGCCGTGGTTGAGTATATTGGAGTTGAGTAGCTCGTAATTGTGGGGTGTAGAAAATGCTATGTAGCTGATTTTGGCAGATTGTCGTGATATCTTGTTTTGCTCGTAGGTGTTGAACCGTAGCTCCGATTTGATCGTGTCCTACAAGAAACTTGCTTAGAATCTCGTGTAGTTTGATTTTATCTTGCTGGTTGTATGTTTTGAAGTGCTCGTAGCCGTCGTTGCACACATATTGCATTCATGCCATCATATCTTGCCGTGCTTGTAACTTTTGCTCCGTAGCTCCGTTGGAGATGATCTCTATATGTAAATTGCTTGAAGTGACGCGTAGAATCACGTGAACCTATTTGTTTTTCTGTTTAAGAACTAATTAAATGTGTTAGTTCAGATCTGGACAGAATTGTAAATTAACATGTGAGGTCGTTTCGGAGATGCTATATGTCATTTCTGACCTCATTTAAAATGCCTAGATAAGTAGTTTAATTACGCTTCATCTATTGCCATGTTTAATCACATTTAATATTGCCGAGTATCTAATCGGGATAGAACTAAATAATTAACGTGGAGTTTCGTCAATATGCAACTTGTTGCATATTGAACTTCACTTAATGTGTAGTGTTTGATTGTGTGGATTGTCATGCCGTGACTTGCATGTATTCAGCTGCTCATGCATCATATGTGTTGTGCATCGTGTGTTGAATTCCGTGTGTTGATTTGTGTTTTCGGTTTGCTCCGTCTCGATAGAGTTCCGCAAGCGTGTCGGATGTGAGGACCCGTTCGACTACGTCGGTTCGTCTGCTTCACGGAGGCATTCTTCTTCCAAGCGGGATCTCAGGCAAGATGACTATTTCCCCAGATACCATTACTATAATTGCCATGCTAGTTTTATCACTTCTCTCGCTTATGTCTCGTTGCCTACCACATGTTAAATATCAGCCTCTCAGCAATGCCATGACAACCTTCAACCTGTTCAACCTAGCAAACCACTGATTGGCTACGTTACCGCTGGCTTAACCCTGTGTTAGCGATGCTAGTTGCAGGTGCATTTCTTCCATGTGAAAACATGGGTTCCTTGTAATATCACCATATCAAATGCTATTTAATTTAATGCACCTACATACTTGGTAAAAGGTGGAAGGCTCGGCCTTTCTAGCCTGGTGTTTTGTTCCACTTTTGCCCCCTTAGTTTTCGGCTACCGGTGTTATGTTCCATAAATGAGCTCTCCTAACACGATCGGGGTTGTTATGGGGACCCCCTTGATAATTCGTTTTAGATTAAGACTGGTCTGGCAAGGCCCAACTTTGGTACTACATTTGCCTAATAACCTAATAATAATGCATAGGGACCCGCCGGCACCCGAGGAAATTTAATCAACCCCCGGGCCAGTGCTCCTCATGAGTGTTGGTCCAAACTGGCAGACTACGGGGCCACCGCGGGCAGCCCAAGGTTTGGTTCTCCTAGTGTGACCCATCTGTCGTGTCCTGAGAACGAGATACGCGGCTCCTCTCGGGTTCGTCGACACGTCGGGCGGCCTTGCTGGATTAGTTTTACCTTTGACGAAATATCTTGTGCATCGGGATTCCGGTGATGCTTTGGGTAATCTCAGAGTTGTGTTTTTCCACTAGGGAATCCGACGAGATCGCGAGCTTCGTGATTGAGGATTTCAATGCGGCTTGTGGTAATTTCTGATGGACTAGTTGGAGCACCCCTGCAGGGTTAAATCTTTCGGAAAGCCGTGCCCGCGGTTATGTGGCAACGTGGAAGTTTTGTTTAACACTGGTTCTAGATAACTTGAAGTTAACTTAATGAAAACTTGCCAACTGTGTTCGTAACCGTGGCTGTCTCTTTCATGAGCTCCTTCTCCGATCGAGGACACGGTGGGGTTATGTCTGACGTAGGTAGGTGTTCAGGATCAGTCATTTGATCATGAGTAGTTCACGTCCGTTATGCGTAGATCTTCCCCCTCTTATGTATGGTACTCGTAAGTTAGCCACCAAATATATGATTAGCTGCTGATGCAACCTCACCACTTAACCATACCTCACCCATTAAGCTTTCCTAGTCTTGATACCTTTGGAAATGAGATTGCTGAGTCCCCTGTGGCTCACAGATTACTACAACACCTGTTGCAGGTACATGTAAAGGTTACTCGACGCGAGCGCGTTGATTGTTCAATTGGAGTTGCTTCTTCTTGTTCTTCGTCGTCGATCTAGGATGGGTTCCAGGCCGACAGCCTGGGATAGCAAGGATGGATGTCGTTCTTCTTTTCTCGTTTGTTTTCGTCCGTAGTCGGACCCTGCTCTTACTCTTGACGATTATGTAATGTACTGATGTGACTCTGATGTAGCTTGTGGCGAGTGTAAGCCAATTCTATATATATATCTCTTCTTTTCAGTACATGTACTTGTAACGATATCCATTCTTGCGACACGACGCATGCGCTTCTATCCCTGACGAGGCCTTCGTGCCAAATTGAAGATAGGGTCGCATCTTGGGCGTGACAAGTTGGTATCAGAGCAGTACCGACCTAGGAGCCCCCTTGATTGTTCAAACTTGGCCGAGTCGAATCTAGTGAAAAACTGCTTTGAATCTAGTTATATATCGGAGAGTAGGATTCTTTTTTCTCCTCTTCTATGCTCTGGTGAGGAATCTTGACGTAATAATTTAATTCTACTCCTCTTCTCACTCAAATTTTTTTAGGATCACGCAGATATTTTTGGAATCTATATGATGCCGATGTGACAGAGTTCTGTCTTGGTGCCTCCTATCTGCTTTGAGTTTCACGGGAGTTGAGCTCCAGGGGATTCTTGAGCACATCGTTATCATTCAGATTTCTTAGTATCTCAGAACGAAGGATGTTCGTAATTGCTTCAATACTAGTAGTGGCGAGATAACCCCGATGTCCACAGTACTGGTGCAGATTGTTCGGGAGTACTCCATACTTTGTATCATTGTGATCACGAGGGTCTGTTGTAGATGAAGGTCCGAGATTCTAGTTGTGTGTTGACGGATGTGATACAGGTGACGGGTTAGTATAGGAGTTGTGTGATATTACTCCTTGTATCCGTGTACCAGATTGCATGACCAGATATTTTGGGAATTCTTAGGTGGGAATTCAAGTAGTTGCTTATAGGACAATCTTCCAACAAATGCATGATGTTAGGTTGGGGTTCGACATCTAGTGGATTCGTTTGTTCATGGTCGACTTACAACGGTACACGTTGTGTCTTAAAGAGTCCTTGTAGCTTGCTACGACTCGGGGATGCTTTGTATGTCGGGTGCACTGCCTTGCACTTGATGGCTACTGTAAAATCGAGCCCGTGCGATCCTGTCTACGAAAATTTTGGACGAAATATTTCTCATGAGTTTGTTCTGGCTTGTTTCATAAGCCTCACCCTTTGTTTTGTTGAAATATGGTAATTCGAGTTGCTTCGATGTCAGGTGGTGATTTCAGATTTTCTCTAAGTGGTGTTCTCATATTTTTATGTGAATGATAATTCTTTTGCTCAAATCAGTTCTCTTGTCAACCGGAGTCGTCTTGTTAATTCTTTTTAAACCGGTGTGTTTCTCTTCAAGTGGATTCCATCCTCTCCAATTTTGCAATTTCAATCTCTCAATTCTTACCGGAGTTTGTCTCACTTGTCCCAAGTTGTGTTTGTTTTTCCCCGCCCTCCCGCCCTTTTTCTTCAGTGATTCGATTTTCTTCCAAGAGTTTTCTTTTCGTTGTGTTTCCGCTGTCTGTTCTTTTCTCTCTTACCCGGTGAATTTAATTCAGTTATCCGTGTCATTTTATCCTATTCATCCTTGTAATTCTTTCCTATGTTGGGAATTCTTATGAGCCTATCTTGTTATTCATTCCTCTCTCTTTCTATCCGGAGTGTTGAAGATATTTCAGATGTCCTGATTCTCGATCCTTCAACTATTTCGACGTGCTCAACCTCATCAAGTTTTCATTTGTACCGGTGCAATATCTATCTTTTGAGAAATCTTTTCAATGGTGGTTTCTTTTGAGTGGGCCCATAACCCACAGGTTCTTTCCCAGGATCTTTCCTGGCGCTTTTAATCTTTTCCCGGAGATCTTTAATTCTTTCAACTATGACGTAAGTATGAATTTCATCAGTTATATCCCTTCTACAAGATCTATTCGAATTAATTCATTCTTTGGCTCAACCTTTCATTCTTCGTTATTTCGGAGTGTCTCGTTATTCTTGGTGTTGTTCTCCTCGTCATTTTCAGCTTCAAGACCGAAGGAGAATTTTTCTCAATCTTGGTTCATTCTCTTCGAGATTAATCATTTCAGCTTGGTGCCATCATCTTAATTGTTCCAATCATGAGTAATCCCTTTTCTTGCTATACGGTGCTTTTCTGAGTTGTTTTCATTTTCGATCCTCCGAAGGCCATCATTTCAGAAGACTTTTTCGTTCTCAGCCTTCAGCTTTCGTTCTCTAATTCTTCTCCATTGTTGTCTCTTCGTTCGTCTCTCGATTATCCGGTGCCTTGTTCTAGTTTTCTCTCAGGTGGGTCATGATCTCTTCATTTGCATGTATCTCCATTAATTCGTGGTGTTCCCATTCAAGTGTGAATTCTTACCGGTGCTTCCTTCAATTTTGTTTCAAGTGGTGCTTACCTATCCCTCTCTTCGAGTTTCTTTCAAGCATAATAAGTTGTATGCTAAATCCGTTGCTTGTCATCAATTTAATTTGATGAAGGATGAGCATAACATAATTCTTATTCTTTTTCATAGTAATCTGAATTCTTCTTCTAGTGCGGCTCATGGTTTCAATTCTTTTCTCATGTGCTTATCTTTCTTTTCCGGAGTTCCAAGTTCTTTTAAGTATCTCTTTGTGAGGCTTCATCTAAGTCTTGGCAAGATCATAATCTTATTCTTTTCTACCTTCATATCTTTGCATCAGTCTTTTTTATACGGAGTTCCTTCATGGTGGTTCATCAAGGTTTCAATCCATTCTCAAGTGTTCTTCAAGATTCTTATTGGAGAACCTCAAGTTTTCTTATCTTGCATTTTCCAGTGCAATTGTTCTTCCTTTATCCTTTGAGGTGGTATTATAGCATTCTTGTTAGTGTAGGAGCCTCGAAGAGATTTCCTTTCAAGAATGAGATAATTAAACCCACCAATTCTATTATCATGAGATATTTTCAACCCATGATTTCTTCATTGAGCTATCTTGGTTTGGATTTCACCTAAAGCTTTTCCTATGGATTGTTGCTATTATGGTGCTTGTCATTAATCCATGTTCTCAATGTATCCTATTGGTGTAAGAATTGTGCATATCTTGTTTCTACCAATCAATCCTTGTTTCTGTTAGTGGTTGGTTGTCACTTCATTAGTTTGAAAAGGTTTCCATAAGCCCACTACTGTCTTGTTCTTTCGTTGTTGTTTTTTTCCAACAAATCCGTTCAATTCTCCTCACAAGGATGCTTGCCAAGTTCATTTGAGATAGTAGTTGTCATTCTTTTCTTCATTCTCTTCTTCCGTATGAGCTAGTTCCTATTCTATTGTTCCGGAGGCATTGTGATGTTGCTCTTTTGGGTCTATTATGTTGTTCTATCAAGTTCATGGTATTCCCTTGTTCTAT
Source organism: Hordeum vulgare subsp. vulgare (assembly GCF_904849725.1). NCBI lineage: Eukaryota > Viridiplantae > Streptophyta > Magnoliopsida > Poales > Poaceae > Hordeum > Hordeum vulgare. The sequence continues at coordinate 486,657,466 of NC_058520.1, read as the reverse complement.
TTAGTTGTTTGTTATGAATATTGTCTAATTCTCTCTTCTTATCGATTTTTTGTCCCATTTTCCTACCGAAGTGCTGCCGAAATTTTCCGTGAATTCTTGCTTCTTTCTCATATCATTCCTCATCTCTTTGCAACCTTCAAGGATCGTTGGTTTCACTCGTTTGTCAAAGAAGCGACTAAGTTTTTACCTCTTGCCTTTTGATCCTCTCCCCCTTTCATTCTTGGATCTCGGGATGAGATCCTCTTGTAGTGTAGGAGAGTTGTGACAGCCCGATGCCGACGCCCCAGAAGATTCCCCTTCTATTCCGTTTTCGTCGTGTGTCTATTTTCTTTTGTCGCATCATCATCGCATCATGCGCATCATCGGCATTGCATCGGCACCCCGTTGCCACTTGTTTTCAAAAGTTGCATTCGTTGTTAGTTGTCGGTTCTCGTCGTTGTCCGTTCTGAGCCCGACCGCACTCGCACGCGCCCGCGGCATCATCGAAACCTTGTTTTTAAAGTGTGCAAAAAACCTTCTCTGATTCGGTTGAAACTTGACGTGCGGACTTATTTAGATATAGGTAGGCCGTCTGTCAATTTTCATCGAAATCGGAGATCGTTTGTTACCCGTGCCGTTTATTATATAGCGACATTATAGCCGGTCAATTGTCGGACATTTCGGTATTTTAACCTCGATTCCGGGTTGCCCGTTTTCCCTCTCATCCCCGCCCAGCCCCTCTGCACAGTGCATCGACCCTACACGTAGCCCAGTTCGAAAACCTCCCGAAACCCGGATCAGGCGGTCGTGACCGTTGGGTCCGTAATCAACTCCGTTATACCGCAAACCGTCATTGGTTTGTCCACTCGACTCCCTAACCTATAATCTCGACCGTTCGATTTAAATCAAAGGGATGAGATAGCCCCATCCTATCATATCTCGTGTATATATATAGGTAGAAACCCTAAAATCTAGGAGGTCTGTCCTATCCCCAATCCCGAGCCGCGCCGCCGCCACCCACCTCGTTTTCTCCACCTGCAAACGTTTGCGTGCCTACCCAATCCCCTCTCAGCTAACAAACCCTTACCACCAGATCCCGCGATTCTGCTCGACCCAAGAGCTCCTCGCGAGCAGAGCCGCCGGACCCGTCCAGCGCTTGCAGCGGAGCATACGCGTACCCGCAGCGCCGCGGAGCCTTTCCCAGCGCCTGACCCCTCCCCGCCCTGACCACGGCGCTGGAGCCCCATGCCAGCAGCTGGCCTCGGCCCGCCTCGCCTCCACCGCGCCAGGCCCAACTTCCTCTCCAGCCGGCCCAAGGCCGTGGTAAGCGCTACTCTCCCCTATCTTCTGCCCGAGGCGCTGCATAGCTATTTAGCGTCTGCTCTGTTTGGCCCAGCAGTAGTTAGGTTTCAGCCTATATAGATTTTAGGATTTTCCGGAGATTAAATCAGTTTCAGGAATATATAGTTTTTTTTCAAACGTTCGTAGTTTTAATCCGTATGTCGGATCGGAGCGAGTTGTATATGGTTTTCATGTAGTTTCTCGCGTAAAATGCGAATTTACAACTTGTATATTTGTTTGACACCGTTTAGCGTGCTGTATGCCTAGTTTAGCATGCTGTTCTAATGTGTTTTGCCCGTACTTTATTTTTCGCGCGTGTCCGGTTTGTCCGTATGCCTTATATAAAATGCCCATGTTTTAGGAACCATTTTTCCATGCATTTTAGAGCGGTCATTTGTATTTTTTGTTTGTAGGGATTTGCCGCTAGATTCTTTTCCATGTTTAGGTCTTTATCTCGCATTTATGTGTGGCATTATTTTTGTGTTGCAACCCCACATATTTTATATGTTTTCGAGGTAGAAAAATACATTGGATTTTCTGTGCACTTAGTTTTAGCTATTGAGTAAGTTAGTCATGCGATATTTTGCCATGTTGCCCTCTTGTTTAATTCGTAGGATTTATTTCGTGTTTCGTTTGAAGGAGTTGTCAACTAGAGAGTTGATCTTGGATGTTTACTCTAGCCCTTGGTATTTTTGGTTGCAATAGAAATGCATGTTTATGTGTGGTTTGATTGCTCTCAAGTTGCTAGAAATAGTGCTGATTTGGAGGATCTGAAATATTTCTAAGTCTGGAATGTGTTATATTGTGTTGTTGTTTTGTTTTGCTTCTATCTTGTGATCTGTAGCTCTTTTGAGGTTGGTCCAATGGAGTTAGTTGTAGCCCTTGTGTTTCTCTAGCATGCTGAAAATTTTCATGCCATTTGGAGTCCTGTAGCTATAGGTTTTTCTGCTGTCCATATAGCTTCAGATCGAAAACTGCATTTTCATGAGGTGTAATTTTCACTAAGTCTGAAATAGTGTGTGGGATGCCACTTTGTGAGTTCTTTCCCTAGCGATCTTTGATGCCATGCTAGTTGTTGTTAGTTGTTTGTGGTAGTGCTTCTTGCCCTCTTTCGTGGCATGCCGTGGTTGAGTATATTGGAGTTGAGTAGCTCGTAATTGTGGGGTGTAGAAAATGCTATGTAGCTGATTTTGGCAGATTGTCGTGATATCTTGTTTTGCTCGTAGGTGTTGAACCGTAGCTCCGATTTGATCGTGTCCTACAAGAAACTTGCTTAGAATCTCGTGTAGTTTGATTTTATCTTGCTGGTTGTATGTTTTGAAGTGCTCGTAGCCGTCGTTGCACACATATTGCATTCATGCCATCATATCTTGCCGTGCTTGTAACTTTTGCTCCGTAGCTCCGTTGGAGATGATCTCTATATGTAAATTGCTTGAAGTGACGCGTAGAATCACGTGAACCTATTTGTTTTGCTGTTTAAAAACTAATTAAATGTGTTAGTTCAGATCTGGACAGAATTGTAAATTAACATGTGAGGTCGTTTCGGAGATGCTATATGTCATTTCCGACCTCATTTAAAATGCCTAGATAAGTAGTTTAATTACGCTTCATCTATTGCCATGTTTAATCACATTTAATATTGCCGAGTATCTAATCGGGATAGAACTAAATAATTAACGTGGAGTTTCGTCAATATGCAACTTGTTGCATATTGAACTTCACTTAATGTGTAGTGTTTGATTGTGTGGATTGTCATGCCGTGACTTGCATGTATTCAGTTGCTCATGCATCATATGTGTTGTGCATCGTGTGTTGAATTCCGTGTGCTGATTTGTGTTTCCGGTTTGCGTCGTCTCGATAGAGTTCTGCAGCGTGCCGGATTGTGAGGACCCGTTCGACTACGTCGGTTCGTCTGCTTCACGGAGGCATTCTTCTTCCAAGCGGGATCTCAGGGAAGATGACCATTTCCCTAGATACCATTACTATCATTGCCATGCTAGTTTTATCACTTCTCTCGCTTATGTCTCGTTGCCTACCACATGTTAAATATCAGCCTTTCAACAATGCCATGACAACCTTCAACCTGTTCAACCTAGCAAACCACTGATTGGCTATGTTACCGCTTGCTTAACCCTGTGTTAGCGTTGCTAATTGTAGGTGCATTGCTTCCATGTGAAAACATGGGTTCCTTGTAATATCACCATATTAAATGCTATTTAATTTAATGCACCTATATACTTGGTAAAAGGTGGAAGGCTCGGCCTTTCTAGCCTGGTGTTTTGTTCCACTTTTGCCCCCTTAGTTTTCGGCTACCGGTGTTATGTTCCATAAATGAGCGCTCCTAACACGATCGGGGTTATTATCGGGACCCCCTTGATAATTCGTTTTAGATTAAGACTGGTCTGGCAAGGCCCAACTTTGGTACTACATTTTCCTAGTAACCTAATAATAATGCATAGGGACCCGCCAGCACCCGAGGAAATTTAATCAACCCCCGGGCCAGTGCTCCTCATGAGTGTTGGTCCAAACTGGCAGACTACGGGGCCACCGCGGGCAACCCAAGGTTTGGTTCTCCTAGTGTGACCCATCCATCGCGTCCTGAGAACGAGATACGCGGCTCCTCTCGGGTTCGTCGACACGTCGGCCGGCCTTGCTGGATTAGTTTTACCTTTGACGAAATATCTTGTGCATTGGGATTCCGGTGATGCTTTGGGTAATCTCAGAGTTGAGTTTTTCCACTAGGGAATCCGACGAGATCGCGAGCTTCGTGATTGAGGATTTCAATGCGGCTTGTGGTAATTTCTGATGGACTAGTTGGAGCACCCCTGCAGGGTTAAATCTTTCGGAAAGCCGTGCCCGCGGTTATGTGGCAACGTGGAAGTTTTGTTTAACACTGGTTCTAGATAACTTGAAGTTAACTTAATGAAAACTTGCCAACTGTGTGCGTAACCGTGGCTGTCTCTTTCATGAGCTCCTTCTCCGATCGAGGACACGGTGGGGTTATGTCTGACGTAGGTAGGTGTTCAGGATCAGTCATTTGATCATGAGTAGTTCACGTCCGTTATGCGTAGATCTTCCCCCTCTTATGTCTGGTACTCGTAAGTTAGCCACCAAATATATGATTAGCTGCTGATGCAACCTCACCACTTAACCATACCTCACCCATTAAGCTTTCCTAGTCTTGATACCTTTGGAAATGAGATTGCTGAGTCCCCTGTGGCTCACAGATTACTACAACACATGTTGCAGGTACAGGTAAAGGTTACTCGACGCGAGCGCGTTGATTGTTCAATTGGAGTTGCTTCTTCTTCTTCTTCGTCGTCGATCTAGGATGGGTTCCAGGTCGACAGCCTGGGATAGCAAGGATGGATGTCGTTCTTCTTTTCTCGTTTGTTTTCGTCCGTAGTCGGACCCTGCTCTTACTCTTGACGATTATGTAATGTACTGATGTGACTCTGATGTAGCTTGTGGCGAGTGTAAGCCAATTCTATATATATATCTCTTCTTTTTAGTACATGTACTTGTAACGATATCCATTCTTGCGACACGACGAGATGCGCTTCTATCCTTGACGAGGCCTTCGTGCCAAATTGAGGATAGGGTCGCATCTTGGGCGTGAGAATAGTTTTCTTTTTCTTTGGGTCAAGGTAGAAGATATTGGTTACAATGTTTAGTGGCTCTTGAATGCATACCTGTTTAGCTTTCACAGAGCCATATTACTTTGTCTTCTCCTTTGTGTTTGCTTGTAGATTCCAGCTTTAGTCCAATGCACGAGCACGCTTATTATTGTGCACATCGTTCGGTCGTGGAAGTGAAAGGCAATAATGACGATATATGATGAAGTGATTGAGCCTGGAAAAGCTGGTATGAACTCGATCTATTTTGTTTTTGTAAATATGACTAGCTCATCATGCCTGATTCCGCTTTGTTGTGAGGGAAACATGTTTGCAATGACAACTTAGAGATCATAGTTACTTATGCCATCCTTACTTAGCTAGGAGCTTATAATGGTTTGTCTTGGTTGCCCACATGAATGTTGAGATGACTATGATGTAGTATGATAGGATGGTATCCTCCTTTGAATGTTTCAAGTGGCTTGACTTGGCGCATGTTCACGCATGTAGTTGAAACAAAATCAACATAGCCTCTATGATGTTCATGTCCATGGTGATTTATGTCCTACTCATGCTTGCACTCAATGTTAGTTAATCTCAATGCATTTTGATGACTGTTGTCGCTCTCTAGTTGGTCGCTTCCCAGTCTTTTGCTAGCCTTCACTTGTACTAAGCGGGAATACTGCTTGTGCTTCCACCTCCATAAACCCAAAGTTGTGCCATATGAGTCCACCATACCTACCTATGTGTGGTATATACCTGCCGTTCCAAGTAAATTTGCATGTGCCACTCTCTAAATCTTCAAGAAATAATCTGTTTTGCATGCCTGAACCGCTCATGTGGTGAAAGGGGGATATTGGTATCTTCCATGCTAGGCGTGTTATCCTCGATATGTGTTTATTCACTATCATGCACGAGAAAGGGGCCGGTAATTGGAATTCCCAGTTCCATGCTCAAATCAAAAAGATAATTGCAAACAAAACTCTCCCACGATTAATGTTGGTTTGGACGGTAACCGAGGATTCGGCTAGCCGTGGAGTGTGATTGATTGGTGGTGGGGGAGTCAAAACTTTACTTTTTTCTTTGGGAACCGCCTATAGCATGTGTAGCGTGGAAGATGTTGAGAACTCTTGGTCATTGCATTGACAATGAAAGCATGCCACCCAAAATTATTATCTCTGCTTTCAAAGCTTGAGCTCTGGCACCTCTGCAAATCAATGCTTCCCTCTGCGAAGGGCGTGTCTATTTATATTCCTGTTGAGTCATCGTCCTCTTACAAAAGCACCAATTAGAGAGCACCTCTGTCATTTTTATGCTTTGCTTTTAACTGTGTTTAGTGTGACTATGACTGGATCTTCATTGCCTTGAATTACGTCTCCGTCGTATCTACTTTTTCGAACTCTTTTGCCCTTGTTTTGGACTCTGATTTGCATGATTTGAATGGAACTAACCCGGACTGACGCTGTTTTCAGCAGAATTGCCATGGTGTTGTTTTTGTGCAAAAATGAAAGTTCTCGGAACGTCCTGAAAATTTACAGAGATTTTTTCTGGAATAAAAGAAAAATACCTGTGCAAAGATCCACCTAAGGGGGTGTGCCAATGGGCCACAAGCCCACACGGCGCGGCCACCCCCTAGGTCGCGCCATGCAGGCTTGTGGGGCCCACATGGCACCACCTCCCCCAATCTCAGTCCTATATCTTCCGTTTCGCCTGGAAAAAAAATCAGAGAGAAGGTTTCATCGCGTTTTGCGATATGAAGGCGCCGCCACATCTTGTTCTTCATTTAGACGGCAGATCTAGAGTCTGTTTCGGGCTCCGGAGAGGGGAAATCGTCGCCATCGTCATCATCAACCTTTCTCCATCGACAATTCCATGATGCTCTTCATCGTTCATGAGTAATCTCATCATAGGCTTGCTGGACGGTGATGAGTTGGATGAGATCCATCATGTAATCGAGTTAGTTCTTGACGGGGATTGATCCCTAGTATCCACTATGTTCTAGATTGATGTTGCTACTACTTGGCTATGCTTAATGCTTGTCACTAGGGCGCGAGTGCCATGATTTCAGATCTGAACCTATTATGTTGTCGCCAATATATGTGAGTTTGAGATCCTATCTTGCAAGTTGTAGTCACCTACTATGTGTTATGACCTCGCAACCCCGGAGTGACAATAGCCGGAACCACTCCTGGAGATGACCATAGTATGAGGAGTTTATGTATTCACCACGTGTTAATGCGTTGGTCCGGTTCTTTATTAAAAGGAGAACCTTAATATCCCGTAGTTTCCATTAGGACCCCGCTACCACGGGAGGTATGGACAATAGATGGCATGCAAGTTCTTTTCCATAAGCACGTATGACTACATACGGAATACATGCCTACATTAGATTGATGAACGGGAGCTAGCCACATATCTCTCCGTGTTATAGCTATTACATGATGAATCACATCCGGTATACTCATCCATCACCGATCCACTGCCTACGAGTCTTTTACTACTGGTCCTCGCTACGTTACTTTGCCTAGGCTTGTCCCTTGCTACAAGAGGGATTGGGCCACTTTGCTGCTGTCACTACTGTTGTCACTTTGCTGCTGCTGCTGCTACTACTATTCCTTGCTACTCCGCTGTTACTTGTTGCAAGACTTCGTTGGCGCTAACATCCCATCAACAAGGCTTTTTCTGGCGCCATTGCCGGGGATTGCCAAAGCTTTTTCTGGTGCCGTTGCTATCGTACTACTTTGGTACTGATACTTTGCTTGCAGACACTAATCTTTCAGGTGTGGTTGAATTGACTACTCAGCTGCTAATACTTGAGAATATCCTTTAGCTTCCCCTTGTGAGCGAATCAATAAATTTGGGTTGAATACTCTTCATGACAAGCTCGAGTTCATCAAAAACGAAGTCCATATGCATCTTCTATGATGTTTTCGATGTTGGAATTTTTTTGTTGGTTCTTCTTTCATAGAGGACTCAAATATCTATATCATTGGCATTTTCACTATTGCATTTTCGCTGTTTGGATAGCTCTTGTCGTCCTGAACCCGTAGATAATAAACAACATAGTCACTAGCTATCATCAATAGGTAGTGGGTCATAAAGAACATTTTCTAACCTAGACAAGTTATCATCTACGGGTTCTCGGCTCCTTTCCTATCAATGATATGCAAATCAAATTCTTGTAGCAAAATAACCCACCTAATAAGTCTAGGCTTAGCATATTTCTTTCCCATATGATATTTAATAGCAGCATGATTAGTGCGAACAATTACTTTAGAATCAACAATGTAAGATCCAAATTTATCATAAGCGAATACAACTACTAATTTTTCCAGTGGTAGCATAATTTCTCTTGGCACTATCTAGAGTTTTACTAGCATAATGAATAACATTTAATTTCTTATCAACCCTTTGTCCTAGAACATCACCAACAGCATAGTCACTAGCATCACACATAATTTCAAAAGGCAAGTTCCAATCGGGTGGTTGAACAATAGGTGCAGAAGTTAATGCTTTCTTAAGTGTTTCAAAGGCGTCTACACAATCACCATCAAAAACAAAAAGGAACATCCTTTTGTAATAAATTAGTAAGAGGCCTAAAATTTTAAGATAATTATTTAATAAACCTCCTATAGAAACCAACATGACCAAGGAAACTACGAATACCTTTAGTATATTTAGGACATGTCATCTTCTCAATTTCATCAACTTTAGCCTTATCCACCTCAATACCTCATTCGAAAAATGTATGACCCAAGATAATACCTTCATTTACCATAAAGTGGCACTTCTCCCAATTCAAGACAAGGTTAGTTTGCTCACATCTCCACAGAACACAATCAATGTTGCTTAATCAATCATGAAAAGAAGTCCCATAAACGGAAAATTCATCAATGAAAACTTCAACAAATTTTTGCCAAAAGTCAAAGAATATAGCAGTCATATATCTTTGAAAGGTAGAAGGTGTGTATGGGGGAGCAATCAACTATTCTTCATCAAGACAACGCAATCAAGAAAGGTGGTCCATCTTGAGGAAGGCAAGATCATCATCATCTAGCTCAAGAGGACTAGGTGCAAGGTATAGGTTTGCCCTTGATGGGTTGTTCTATTTTAGGATAGATTGCCGTACTGTAAAGGGGGGCTCTCAAGTGAGTAGGTTGATCGTATCGTTCGTTGATAGCTCAAACCATTTGCATCCTTGCATCATATTTCTTGGCTATTGTTTGGTGTTTCTCTTTGTGAGTTTTAGATCTTATGGTCATCTTCATGACAAGCTCGAGTTCATCGAAAACAAAGTCCATATGCATCTTCTATGATGTTTTCAATGTTGGAATTTTTTTGTTGGTTCTTCTTTCATAGAGGACTCACATATCTATATCATTGGCATTTTCACTATTGCATTTTCGCTGTTTGGATAGCCCTTGTCGTCCTGAATCCAACAAGCTTGATTTTGCTCGATTCGGAGGTCGTATGAGAAAGTTATGGCAGTTTTAGTGGCCAGCTGCAGTATCGCTGGTGCCAGCGGTAGTAGCGCTCTTGGAGCGGTAGTAGTTTTTACTACCGCTCTCTGGCGGTAGTACCATCCGGTACTATCGTGCCGTTGGCTTTTTCACAACCGCAACCTCACCGATGCTAGGCACGAAAGTAATTTTTGACTACCATGGTTGGTGAACCTATCGTGCGGTAGTACCGCTCTCCTCAGGTTGTGAGTGGAGGTAACTGTTGGATTCTTTCCCCCACTATATAAAGGGGGTCTTCTTCCCCATTGGATCGTATCCATCCGTTGAGCTCGTGTTCTTCCCCCATTGTTTACCTTCTTCGAGCTTGCTAACTCTCAATCCCTCCAATGGTTCTTGCTCCTCTTTTAGGGAAAAGAGAGAGGAGATCTAGATTCACATCTCCACCAATCACTTTGTCCTTTATGTGAGGGGAACCCCTTGGATCTTGATCTTGGAGTTCTTTGTGAGCTCCTTGTTCTTCCTCTCACATTTCTCCATAGCTTTTCTTGTTGTGGAGGGATTTGAGTGTGAGGGACTTGACCACTTTGTGTGTTCTTGCCATTGCATTAGTTGCATCGGTTTGAGTTCTCCACGGTGATACGTGTAAGTGAGAAGTTGGTAAGTTTATTACCCTTGGGTACTTGGTACCCTAGAGATTGTTCTTTGTGGATGCTTTGGCGTCCTAGAAGCTTGGTGGTGCCTTAGAGCTCAATCATTGTGGTGTAAAGCTCCGAGCAAGCGTCGGGGTCTCCAATTAAGTTGCAAAGATTTCCACGAGCATTTGTGGTCACCGCGAAGCCATCTGCCATTGTGGTGAAGCTTCGTGGTGTTGTTGGGAGCCTCCAATCAAGTTGTGGAGATTGCCCCAACCTTGTTTGTACGGGTTCGGTGACCGCCTCAAGGGTCCCTTAGTGGAATCACAACATCTTGCATTGTGCGAGGGCATGATGAGATTACGGTGGCCTTAGTGGCATCTTGGGGAGCATCGTGCCTCCACACGGCTCCAAACGGAGATTAGCGTCCATAAGGGTGTGAACTTCGGGATACATCGTCGTCTCCGCATGCCCCGGTTATCTCTTACCCGAACCCTTGACTTATGCACCTTACTTTGTCATAGCCATATTGTTTCTTGTCATATATCTTGCTATCACTTAGTTGTTTATCTTGCTTAGCATAAGTTGTTGGTGCACATAGGTGAGCCTAGTTGTCTTAGGTTTTGTGCTTGACAAATTAAACGTTAGTTTTATTCCGCATTTGTTCAAGCCTAAACCGTAATTATTTTAAAGAGCCTATTTACCCCCCCCCCCTCTAGGCAACATCCACGTCCTTCCACACATATTTGAGAGAAACCAGAATAACCATCTAGAAAGAAAAATGTGTGTGCTTTGATAATCTTTCTAGCATTTGGTTTATGAAAGGTAAAGGATAATGATCTTTTCTAGTAGCTTTTTTTAATTTTCAAAAATTAATTACAATTCTATAGCTAGTCATAATTCTTTATGGAACGAGTTCATTTTTATCATTAGGACCAACAGTAATACCTCCTTTCTTAGGGACACAATGAATGGGACTTACCCATCTACTATCACCTACGGGATAAATTATACATGCTTCCAGAAGCTTCAATATTTCATTTCTTACCACTTCTTTCATTTTGGGATTCAGTCTTCGTTGGTGATCAACAACGGGTTTAGCATCTGGTTCCATATTAATCTTGTGCTGACACAGAGTGGGACTAATTCCCTTAAGATCATCAAGAGTATACCCAATAGAAGCTCGGTGCTTCCTTAGAGGTTTTAACAATCTTTCTTATTCATGCTCTGTAAGGTTAGCGCTAATAATAATATGATATATCTTCTTTTCATCAAGATAGCATATTTCAAAGTGTCAGGTAATTGCTTTAATTCAAACACAGGATCACCCTTAGGTGAAGGAGGACCTAGGTAAGCTGTGTTTAAGGATAGGCTTTTGCTCAAAGAACATATTGTCTAGTTCATTTCTTTCATGCATATGCGTATCATTTTCATGGTCCACAAATATTGTCTAATGGATCAGTAGGAGGAATGGCAATAGAAGCAAGACCAATTACTTCATCTTTACTAGGAAACTCCTTATCATGCGCTTGCTTAGTAAACTTGGAGAAATGGAACTCATGAGACATATGATACGTCTCCAACATATCTATAATTTTTTATTGTTCCATGCTATTATATTATCTGTTTTGCATGTTTTATATGCATTTATATGTTGTTTTATATTATTTTTGTGACTAACCTATTAATCTAGAGCCTAGTGCCAGTTTATGTTTGTCCACGTTTTTGAATATTGCAGATGAGGAATATTAATCGGACTCCAAACGGACCAGAAGACATGCAATAGGCTTGGAGTAGGGGGCAAGGAAGTTGCTGGGAGGCCACAAGCCTGCAGGGCGCGCCCTCGAGGGGTGGCCACACCCCCTGGCATGTGGGGCCCCTGCAGGTGTCCTAACCCTAATTCTTGGCCAATAAATTCCCAAATATTCCCGTATCACTAAAGGGAGCCACGAAAATACTTTTACGCCGCCGGGAGCCTGTGTTCCCGAGAGATCCAATCTGGGAGCCTTTTCCGGTAATCTCTTGGAGAGGGAATTGATCACGAAGGTCATCTACATCAACTCCATTGCCCCTCCTATGATGTGTGAGTAGTTCACCATAGACCTATGGGTCCATAGCTAGTAGCTAGATGGCTTCTTCTCTATCTTTGATCTTCAATACCATGTTCTTCATGATCTTCATGAAGATCTATCCGATGTAATACTCTTTTGCGGTGTGTTTGTCGAGATCCGATGAATTGTGAGTTTATGTTCAGATTATGCATGAATATTATTTGAGTCTCTTCTGAATTCTTATAAGCATTATTTCATATCTTTGCAAGCCTCTTCGTATTATTTGTTTAGTTTGTCCAACTAGATTGGTAATTCTTGCAATGGGAGAAGTGCTTAGTTTTGGGTTCAATCTTGCGTTGTCCTCACCCAGTGACATAGTAGGGGTAGCGAGGCACGTATTGTATTGTTGCCATCAAGGATAAAAATATGGGGTTTTCAACATGTTGCTTGAGTTTATCCCTCTACATCATGTCATCTTACTTAATGTGTTAATCTGTTCTTCATGAACTTAATACTCTAGATGCCGGCAGGAGTCGGTCGATGTGTGGAGTAATAGTAGTAGATGCAGAATCATTTCGGTATACTTGATACAGACGTGATGCCTATATGCATAATCATTGCCTTGGATATCTTCATAATTATTTTCTTTTTTATCAATTGCTCGACAGTAATTTTTTCACCCACTATATTATTTTCCTATATGAGAGAAGCCTCTAGTGAAAACTATGGCCCCTGGGTCTATTTTCCATAATATATTTTCAGATCCATAAATCAAAAATGCCAAAAATAACTTGCTGGAATTTACTTACTTTTGTTTTACTTTCAGATCTATCACTATTTTATACCTATCCCTATTAGATCTCATCCTTGCAAATAACTCTGAAGGGATTGCCAACCCCTTTATAGCGTTGGGTGCAAGTGTTTGATTATTTGTGTGGGTACTACTATTGGAGCCTTGCTAGTTCCTCCTACTGGATTGATACCTTGGTTCTCAACAAACTGAGGGAAATACTTATCTACTTGGATGCATCAGCCTTTCCTCTTCAAGGGAAAACTAACACAAGCTCAAGAGGTAGCAACATACCACCAAAATTAACACTTACAATTTCCTTTTTGCAATTTGTTTGAGCATTGAAAGTGTTCAAGAAGGGTCTACCAAATATTATGGGACAAAAACCATCTTGTGGTGATCCATGTACTATAAAGTCAGTAGGGTATTTTACTTTTCCACACAAGACTTCAACATCTCTAGCAATACCAAGTGGTGTGATGGTGTCTCTATTAGCAAGTTTAATAGTAACATCCATGTCATCTATTTCAGCGGGTGTTATCTCATGCATAATTTCTTGATATAAGGTAAAAGGAATATCACTAACACTAGCACCCATATCACATAAACCATGATAGCAATGTTCTCCTATTTTGACTCAAACGACACAGATGCCAACAACGAGTCTATTTTTTCTTTAGTGTCAGGTTTGGCAATTCTAGCAGCTTCATCATAGAAATAAATAACATGCCCATCGATATTATCGACCAAGAGATCTTTAAACATAGAAATACTAGGTTCTACCTTGATTTCCTCATAGGTCTTGGTCATTCTAACATAACTTTTGTGAACCATGGTTGAAGCTTTAGCATGTTCCTTTATCCGAACAGAGAAAGGTGGTTTCCCAATATAAGCAGTAGGCACAACTGGGTCAACATTGTAAATGATAGTTTCATCCTCAACTTTAATTGGTTCTTAAATTTTTTATTTAGTAGGTGGATGATATTTAAACCATTTATCTTTACGAAGATCAACATGAGCAACAAAGGTTTCATAGAAGAAGGCTATTATCTCAGAGTCAACTCCATATTTAGTGCTAAAGTCATTGAAAGCATCGATATTCATAAAAGATTAAACACAATCAAACTTATGTTTTATACCTAACTCTTTACCTTCATCGAGTTCCCAATCTTCACAGTTGCATTTTATTCTTTCCAAAAGATCCCACCTTAATTCAATAGTCTTCTTGATAAAAGAACCAGAACGAGAAGTATCGAGCATGGTTTGATCATTACGAGAAAGCCGAGCATAAAAATTCTGAATAATAACTTCTCTCGAGAGCTCATGATTAGGGGATGAATATAACATTGACTTCAGCCTCCCCCAAGCTAGAGCGATACTTTCTCCTTCACGAGGACAAAATGTATAGATAAAATTTCGATCGTGATGAACAAGATGCATAGGATAAATTTTTCGGTGAAACTCCAATTGCAATGAATTCCAGTTCCAAGATCTTGTATCATCACATATCCTATACCATGCCAATGCCTTTCCCCCCAAATATAAAGGGAAAACCTTCTTCTTAACTTCATCTCCGGATAAACCTGTAAACTTAAATAATCCACAAACTTCATCCACATAGATATGGTGCATATCTCGATGTTTTGTTCCATCTCCTACATAAGGATTAGCTAGCAGTTTCTCTATCATACCTGAAGGAATTTCATAATAAAAATTTTCAATAGGTTTAGCGGGTTGAGGGACAACTCTTGGTGCTTCCGTTCGAGGTGAAGATGACCCGAACAAACCCCTCAAAGGATTACTTTCCATAGTGACAAGTAACAATACATTTCAACACATAATATAAACTTTCCCTTACCAAATTCCGCTTACAAAAGGTGCAGCCCTCCCTAGCATCAGCGCCAAAAAATAATCTTGATAACCCACAAGTATAGGGGATTAATTGCAGTCCCTTAGATAAGTAAGAGTGTCAAACACAACGAGGAGCGGAAGCAAATGACAAGCGGTTTTCAGCAAGGTAATTTCTGCAAGCACTGAAATAGTGGTAACAAGTTGTTTGATAGCAAGATAATTGTAACAAGTGACAAGTAGCAATGGTAACAATTAGTGAAGCAAGTTAGCCCAATCCTTTTGTGGCAAAGGACAGTCCGGAACAATTTCTTATAATAGGCAAAGCGTTTTTCAGGGCACACGGGAATTTCATCTAGTCACTTTCGTCATATTGGGTTAATTCGTGTTTTGTACTTTGATAATTTGATATGTGGGTGGACCAGTGCTTGGGTGTTGTTCTTACTTGAACAAACCTCCCAGTTAGCAATAACCCTCACGCAAGCATCCGCAACTACGAGAAAGGTATTAAGAATAAATTCAAACCATAGCATTAAACATAGGGATCCAAATCAGCCCCTTACGGAATAGCACATAAACTGGGGTTTAAGTTTCTGTCACTCTCGCAACCCAGCATTTAATTACTACTCCACAATGAATTCCCTTAGGCCAAAAGATGGTGAACTGTTATGTAGTCGACGTTCACATAACACCACTAAGAGAATCACAACATTCATATCATCAAAATATTGAACTAATATCAACTTCACATGACTACTTGAAACATGACTTCTCTCATGGCCTCAAGAGCAAAATTAACTACTCACAAGTGATAAACATGCTCATGAACAGAGAGGTATTAAATAGCATATTGGATCTGAACATATTATCTTCCACCAAATAAACCATAAAGCATTAACTACAAGATGTAATCAACACTACTAGTCACACCTCAGGTACCAATTTGAGGTTCCGGTACAAAATTGAGCACACGAGATGAACTAGGGTTTTGAGAGGAGATGATGCTGATGAAGATGTTGATGAATATTGGCTTCCCCAAGATGAGAGGTTTGTTGGTGATGACGATGGCCTCGATTTCCCCCTCCGGGACGGAAGTTGCTCGTGTGAAATCGCTCCACTGGAGGGCAAAAGTTCTCCTGCCAAGGTTCCGCCTCAAGACCGCGGCGGTTCGTCCCGAAAGTCCTATCCTAAAAATTTTCACGTTAAAAGAGAATTTATACCAGAAGATGGTCGCCAAAGCTGGGCCAGGGGGGCACTAGAAATCAGGCAGCATGAGGAGGGGTTGGCGCGCCCTGGTACCTAGTGGGTGGCTGGTAGCCCCCCTGTGGTACTTTTTTGCTCCAGTATTTTTTATTTATTCAAAATAAATCTCCGTAAATTTTCAACCCATTTGGATATGTGTAGGATAGGTATCTCTCACGTAGCTTTTTCAGGTCCAGAATTCCATCTACTGGCATTCTGCTTCTTGATGCAAACCTTGCATATTATGAGATAAAAGGCATTAGAATTGTTAAACCAGCTGGTATAATACATAAAAACACTATAAACAACAGTAAAACCATGATGAAAAATGGACATATCATTAATTGGTGCCTAATCATGTAATTACTAAACATATTGTAATGAGAACCTTTTTGGTTGATTGGTTGTTGAACTATTGTGCTGAGAATTTGAATTCCACGTTTCACATTCCAAAATTTCCAATAATAATAATAATAAATTACAGGGGAAAATAAAATTAAACAAGAGCGAGTTAAATAATGTACACATGGTTAGAAAGAAAATACGGTTCTTTGACGTGAAATGTTTGTGATGGTCAACGGACGCACACACGGTTTCTTCTCATATGCGTGTGCGATTCATGTAATACGGCAAACGTTTCAAACCTATATGCATGTGTAATATTGGACAAAAATAAGACGGTGCATATATGGAGCCCATGTGTGATAGGAATACCTATCACCCACAGTTATGAAAATGGACTTGTTGGCGATAGTAGAGGCACCGCACACATTTTACGCTTTTGAACTGTGTGTGATAACGTACATATGGCAAATACATCGGTAGATTGAATGTTTGTGATATCCACCTTTTCGACACAACTATAGCGGCGTAATCATTTCGGATGTCTCTCGGATCAGAAATATAACATCGAGACATAACGTGTGGGATACACATGACTTCTCATATGTTTATTCTATGGAAATCGTCAGTACCCGCTCGCCTATCCCTGACGGTACCTCGGTCATGTGGGAAGGACCCCCTATCACGCACACTCACTAGGTGACGGTTTAAACTCCCTTGTGAAAAAGGGGTAAAAACAGTTTGTCTAGCACGTCGTTGCACGAGTGAGTCATCGTAGGACCGAATGCCATGGTACAAACAATGGTAGACATTCTTGCGCATCCGAAAATGCTGGCGAAAATGGTCAATAAATAGTTCATCGGGGGCAAAGTAGTAGGCCATGAGTGTCAAATGCTCCCGTGCCCTATTGCTGTTGACCACTCGATGACCCTTGACCGAGCCCTTGAAACCGGGAACACGCTCCTTCGCATGCTCTGCGTCTTTAAGTACCGCCTGCATCATCACCATCTCATCGGAGTACTCGTCCTCATCCGACGAGCCGTCGGATGGCTCAACATACTTGTTGTATATGTACATCAAATCAGAATCCATTGCCAAAAGAAGAAGGGACAACTGTTTTCAGCTCCGACAATTCATCTAACAGGTACCAGGCATGGTGAGATAGTAGTAGAGAGTGGTACCTGGCGGGACGGTCGGATGACACGGGTAAAATAGAGATGAAGTAGAAGCGGCAGGGAGCCCTGCTGGAGTGTCGAAGGTGACGGAGACACAGAATTCTGACACAGGTGTTGGAGCACTGGCAAAGGCAACAGAAAAAGAAGGAAGGAGAGAAAATGTCGAGGACAGAGTAACGAGGTGTGGGAAGATTTTTGGGTGGACTAGGAGTGTCGGATAGCGATAATTCTCGTGTCCGGCCTCTCGTAACCTCTCTCACTTCTATCTCCGATTTGCGGGAGAAATCACATTTGTACCGCCCCGCGGACTAATACAAGCCCGCATTGGATGGCTCCCACGGCCCGGAAAGCACGGTCGAGACGGATACGGGCTGTTCGTGGGTCCGCCTTGGAGATGCCCTAAGGATGATTGATTCATATACCCCAAAAGCACAAGTAGTTCATGCTACGTACTATTCTCTCATCCTAGCACCATGATGACCTGCAAGTGCACATGGTTGTTGTAGCACCTTCGTTGTGATAAGTAGAGTGTCGAACCCACATGGAGTTGATAGGGAGGAACCACAAACCCCGTAGCTACGTTGTCACTTAACGAGCTACGTATGCACCCAAATCGAAGTTTGAAAATAACCTATTATATAAGTTTCTAGGGAAACTAGATAAAAGGGTAATTAACTAAACTACTAACAAGCGAGTAAAAACATGAAATAAAGACACTAAGTAGTAGACATTCGCGAGGGGTCCGGAATCACTATGACATATGAACTATCGTATCCTCTAGTCACTGGTCAAATGCATAAGTGGGTGAAGCCGGGTACATTGCACGTTCTACTCGAAGAAGACTTCGTGCCACGCACGCCACCATCATAGCCTCCCCCATAAGGTTACAACTCATAACAATTAAGGGTTGCCCCGTGGACGCGGCCTCTCTAAGGTTTCTCTGTAATTCCCCAATCCTTTGCAAAGGCGAGGAACCGAAGCTTTTAGTGCCACCTCAAATTACCCCAATATCCCCAACCATCATAAGGATTGTAACATACTTCATGGCACAAGGAAAAAAATGTGAGTGAGTGCTCCTATCAACATTCGTGAAGGCTACTAACTCGAATCATGAACATGAATATTGGATCACAATAAATATCAATAAGGGTTCAACCAAATCCTCAAGAACTTGTACAACTACTCAATCATAAACATCAAGGTTAGAAAAAGTTACAAGCCTACATGAAGCCGGTAAAGGGAGTAGGCATAACAGTGTTGATGGAGATCATGGCACGGTGGTGATAGAGATGACACCGCGAGTGGTGATGGATATGGGGGCGGCGCTAGTAATGGTCGGTGCTCATGGTAGTGGAGCGTCCTCCTTCCTGCATTGGTGGTTGTTCCTTCTTATCAGGTATGGAGCATAAATGGATATGGTTGTGGATGAATGAGATGTGATGGACGATGAATTGCGGCGGCTAGTGTTGAGGGAGACATATACAGAGAGCCTCCCTACCTCCTCTCTTGATGGCCTTCATCCACGGGCTCAAGATGAGCCAAATCCTTTCTTAATCTCTTCTTTATGAGCCAAAGATCTCGTGGGATCAAACGGCGACGAAATCGGTGAAGAATCGCGTCTAGAAGGGAAACTCTCGTAAGTGTGTGCATGCCAAACCACCGCCGAAATGACCGCATGCAGTCGTTCGAAAGGTCGTCTTTTGATGTGTCTTCCTTCGGTAAAGTTCCCGCCAAATCATCATACAGACTTGAAATTTGACGTTCTTGGGCTCGTTGGGTTTGTATGAACGATGATCCTGCAATCTCTAGCTTTAGCTAGACGAATGCTTATTACAACAAACCTTCTCCTGCAACGGTACCAGAAGAATGCTGATAGCACTCCCTAGTAATGAAACTAGAAGAATGTTGTTGACGGCCCACCAGCGCGTGGGTTCGCAGCAGTTTTCGAGGGTAGAGTATTCAACCCAAATTTATTGGTTCGCACAACGGGAGGTGAGAGAATACTCTCAAGTATTAGCAGCTGAATTTATCAGATTCAACCACACCTGAAAGATTAGTATGTGCAAGCACAGTAGTAACAACAAAGTAGCGAGTAACGGCAGTGTAACGAGCAATAGCAACGGCAAGGAACAGCAGTAGTGACAGCAGTAGCAAGTAGCAACAGTAGCAAGCGACAGCAATAGCAACAGTAGTAGCAGCAGCAGAGCAAAACAAGTAACAGCAGCAGTAGGACAAACTCGTAGGCAGTGGGTCGGTGATTTGTTTGGATGATATTCATCATGCAACATCTATAACATGGAGAGAGATATGGCTAGCTCCCGTTCGTCAATGTCATGTAGGCATGCATTTCGTGTGTCGTCAATCGTGCTTAGGGAAAAGAACTTGCATGACATCTATTGTCCATCCCTCCCGTGGCAGCGGGGTCTAAAAGAAAACTACGAGATATTAAGGTTCTCCTTTTAATAAAGAACCGGACCAACGCATTAGCACTTGGTGAACAGATGAACTCCTCAAACTATGGTCATCACCGGGAGTGGTTCCGGTTATTGTCACTCCGGGGTTGCCGGATCATAACACATAGTAGGTAACTACAACTTGCAAGATCGGATCTACAACACACATATATTGGTGACAACATAATAATTTCAGATCTGAAATCATGGCACTCGGGCCCTAGTGACAAGCATTAAGCATGGCAAAGTAGTAGCAACATCAATCTCAGAACATAGTGGATACTAGGGATCAATCCCCATCAAAACTAACTCGATTACATGATAGATCTCATCCTACTCATCACCGCCCAGCGAGCCTACGAATAGATTACTCACGAATGATGAAGAGCTTTATGGAAATGGAGAGGGAAGAAGGTTGATGATGACGATGGCGACGATTTCCCCTCTCCAGAGCCCAAGACAGACTCCAGATCTGTCCTCCAGATGAAGAACAAGTGGTGGCGGCACCTCCGTATCGAAAACGCGAAGAAAAACTTTTCTTTTTATTTTTTTTGGGACGAAAGGCAACTTATAGAGCTGGAGTTGGCGGCGGCAGGTGCCTGTGGCGCCCACAAGCTGTAACATCCTGTTTTTTTCCAAGATTTTTTTAAAGCAAAGGATGTTGCAACATAATACTTTATTATTTTGTGTTCCATTTGGAGTTGCTCAAATTATTTTTCGAGGTCGTTAGAATTAATTTAGCATATGTAGGACGAACAAAATCCGTAATATTTCGAGTTGAATTACACGATCGTAGTTTATTTATTTGTTTAAGTTCTTATTTATTTTCGAGCATGTATTTCTTGGATTTTATTCAAAGAATTTTAAATTGTCTTTTCTTTTGATTTTATTGTAGCAAAAAAAATCAATATTATATTATATTGATTTTCCATTTCTTCCTCTCTCTCTATTTGTTCTTCCATTTCCATATCTCTACACATGCACGGTAGCATGTTCTCCTCTCTCAATTTTTCTTCTTCCTTTTATTCTCTAATCAGCCACAAAATCGAATCTGGCCCAAGGCCCATCCAGCGTGAGTAGGAGCAAACGGCCCAAGGAGCCCGTCAACGAGGAGATCGTCTTCCTCCTCCAGAATAGCACGTACACGCACGTACAGAAACTGCACGTCATGGCTGCCACTTCATTGCTCCAGATCCCATCAACTCGTTCATCAATTCCATTAGACTTCAACACGAACATTATTCCCATGACTCACTGGTTCCATTCAGTCTGTTCGTTCTTCGTTTGATGGTCTTAATCAAGCACAGGAAACTGACGAATTTAAAGGCCGGCCATTGACATTCGTCCATTGATCTCCTTCCTCCGGCCATCATTCTCCACACCGTTCGCGTCACGGTGGGCGCCAGGAGCTCCTCTATAAAAGCCCTCTCATCTCACCCTCCAATTCATTTCGTAGCTCTCTCAATCCATCCCGCAAGATAGCGCCATCTGCACTGTTCTTCGCCTACCGTCGCCTCAGGTTAGACCTCAAGTCAAATTCCTTCCACTTTTGGACTCCTCTCATATCAGGCTACCTCCTAGACATCTTTTCCGGTTGGATTATCATCGTTGGCCGCGCGCTCAATACTCTCTTGGAAGCAACCCAAAAATGTGTCAGAGATACGCAGTTTCCTTGGACTAGCCGGGTATTATCGTCGGTTCATAGAAGATTTTTCCCGAATAGCAAGACCTATGACTCAGTTGTTAAAGAAGGATAAAAAGTTCGAGTGGTCAGAAGCTTGTCAAGAAAGTTTCCAAGAACTCAAGAAAAGATTGACAACTGGACCAGTATTAGTATTGCCTGATATCCAGAAAGATTTTGAGGTTTATTGTGATGCTTCTCAACAAGGTTTGGGATGCGTGCTTATGCAACAAGGAAAATTTATAGCTTATTCATCGAGACAATTACGCCCTCATGAAGTTAACTATGCAACACATGACTTGGAATTAGCTACCGTAGTGCATGCCCTTAAAACATGGAGGCATTACCTTATTTGAAATAGGTGTGAGATATACTCGGATCATAAGAGTTTGAAGTACATTTTCACACAACCGGGTTTGAATCTCAGACAGAGAAGGTGGCTAGACTTGATCAAGGATTACAACCTTAGCATTAATTACCACCTTGGTAAAGCAAATGTCGTAGCTGATGCGCTTAGCAAGAAAGTTTACGTCAGTAATGTGATGATTAAAAAGGAAGTGCCGGAGCTGTTTGAGGAAATTCGAAAGATGAACCTGTATGTGAGCGTGGAATAAAATGGAGAAATGTTAGAGGTTAAGTTTACTCTCCAGGATCAAGTGCGAGAAGCACAGAAAAATGACAAGAGCATTGAAGAGATTCGAGAGAAAATCAGATTGGGTGAAGCACCCGAATATAGAGAAGATGAGAGTGGAAGTATCTGGTTCCGAGATCGTTTGTTGGTACCAGACCGAAAAGAGATGAAGGACACAATCATGAAGAAAGCTCATGAGTCAGCATACTCAATACACCGTGGGAGTACAAAGATGTATAATGATCTTCGGAATAATTTTTGGTGGTCTAGTATGAAGCGAGAAATCGCTGAGTACATTTCACAATGTGATGTATGTCGAAGGGTCAAGGCAGAGCATCAGAAGCCCGCAGGACTACTACAACCACTTAAGATTCCAGTATGGAAATGGGAAGAGATAGGAATGGATTTTATCACAGGCCTTCCAAGGACATCTTCTGGGTTTGATTCTATTTTGGTTATAGTGGATAGATTGACAAAGTCGGCTCATTTCACTCTAGTAAAGACTACATATGGTGGAGAGAAGCTAGCAGAGTTATATATGGCAAGAATCATCTATGCACATGGAGTTCCTAAGAGGATAGTGTCAAATAGAGGTACTCAGTTTACATCGAGATTTTGGAAGAAAATACATGAAGTTTTGGGAACTCAATTGGATTTCAGTACAGCATACCACCCACAGACCGATGGACAGACTGAACGGGTAAACCAAATTCTTGAAGACATGCTTCGAGCTTGTGCTTTGACTTATCAGCGTACTTGGGATAAGAGTCTTCCTTATGCCGAGTTTTCTTATAACAACAGTTACCAGGAAAGTATAAAGATGGCTCCGTTTGAGGCTCTATACGGACAAAAGTGTCATACACCACTTAATTGGCATGAGGTAGGAGAAAACCAGGTCTTTGGTCCTGACACGTTGGAAGAGGCAGATAAGCAAGTATAAATGATTCAGGAAAGGTTGAAGGCAGCTCAGTCTAGACAAAAGTCTTATTCGGATAAACGTTGCCACGATATATCATTCAAGATAGGAGATAACGTGTACCTCAAGGTATCTCCACTATGTGGATTGCGTCGCTTTGGAATCAAGGGTAAGCTAGCACCTCGGTACATTGGTCCAGTCGGAATTATAGCTCGACGCGGAGAGGTGGCCTATCCGTTGGCACTTCCAGAGAACATGTCAAATGTGCGCAATGTTTTCCATGTATCACAGTTGAAGAAGTGTTTTAAGAAACCCGAGGAAGAGATGCAGAAGACTTCACTGGACAACATAGAAGTCAAGGATGATCTAACATATGAGGAGTATCCCATTAAGATTCTTGATGAGCTCCTGCGAACAACTAGAAACAAGGTGATTAAACTTTGCAAGGTACAGTGGAGCAACTACACAGAGAAGGAAGCAACTTGGGAGAGAGAAGATGACCTGAGAAAGGAGTTTCCAAATCTTTTCTCTTAGCTCTTAATCTCGGGGTCGAGATTCTTTGTAAGGGGGGTAGAGTTGTAACATCCTGTTTTTTTCCAAGATTTTTCTTAAAGCAAAGAATGTTGCAACATAATACTTTATTATCTTGTGTTTCATTTGGAGTTGCTCAAATTATTTTTCGAGGTCGTTAGAATTAATTTAGCATATGTAGGACGAACAAAATCCGTAATATTTCGAGTTGAATTACACGCTCGTAGTTTATTTATTTGTTTAAGTTCTTATTTATTTTCGAGCATGTATTTCTTGGATTTTATTCAAAGACTTTGAAATTATCTTTTCTTTTGATTTTATTTAAGCAAAAAAATCAATATTATATTATATTGATTTTTGATTTCTTCCTCTCTCTCTCTATTTGTTTTTCCATTTCCATATCTCTACACATGCACCGTAGCATGTTCTCCTCTTTCAATTTTTTTCTTCCTTTTATTCTCTAATCAGCCACAAAATCGAATCTGGGCCTAGGCCCATCCAGCGTGAGCAGCAGCAAACGGCCCTAGGAGCCCGTCAACGAGGAGATCGTCTTCCTCTTCGAGAATAGCACGTACAAGCACGTAGAGAAACTGCACGTCATGGCTGCCACTTCATTGCTCCAGATCCCATCAATTCCATTAGACTTCAACACGAACATTATTCCCCATGACTCAACCGTTCCATTCAGTCTGTTCGTTCTTCGTTTGATGGTCTTAATCAAGCACCGGAAACTGACGAACTTAAAGGCCGGCCATTGACATTCGTCCATTGATCTCCTTCCTTCGGCCATCATTCTCCAGACCGTTCGCGTCACGGTGTGCGCCAGGAGCTCCTCTATAAAAGCCCTCTCATCTCACCCTCCAATTCATTTCGTAGCTCTCTCAATCCATCCCGCAAGATAGCGCCATCTGCACTGTTCTTCGCCTACCGTCGCCTCAGGTTAGACCTCAAGTCAAATTCCTTCCACTTTTGGACTGCTCTCATATCAGGCTACCTCCTAGACATCTTTTCCGGTTGGATTATCATCGTTGGCCGCGCGTGCAATAGCGCCATGTTGCTGCCACCGTTCGCGACCGACGCCATTGTCATTCGTTGACCGTTCATCGAATCGGTGACCCAAATTCAAACCTATACCATAGAGCGAATATTCGATGATGCTAGGAGCGAGTTTTTGGTTTTCATTTTTGTTTGATTGATTACATTATATGTTCACTTAGCAAGTACATATATGTTATTGTAGGTTTTGTAAATCATATGATTTTCTTTTAAAATTATTCATGTCCTTAGCATGCGTGGAAATATGTTTGAATTATTGTTATGATTTTAGGATTTTTTAGAATGTCGTTGAATTAGTTTCGCCTAAAAAAAATGATGCATGATAAATGGTTTGGTAATTTGTTGTTTGTATCTAGACGTAATATATGCATGCGTACTTTTGATAATATTTCTATGTTTGGTTTAATCTAACATTAACTTAATTTGTATAGGATAGTATAATTGTTGTTGAAGTGTTACTGAGTATAGGAGATGTGGTGATGCATATCATATGAACGATGACTTTTATATTTTTGTTACATGAAATAACGCATGAAATGATCATGTCATGACTAGGTTATTTTCAATGTGTTGATACATGTGCATTTAGATTATATTATATGGATTGACCGTATAATATGTTGTAATCCTTTTAGCATCATGTGTAGTACGTATGATGTTTGTAGCCTATAGTTTGCTTTGGTTTGAGTTAGCTTGGTTGACTTTTGCGATGTTTGTTGTTAAAATGAAATAGTTGATGTTTTAACCATTATTAATATTTAGATGTTCGTCTAAATATTTATTTGTGGTTAAATAGGTTTTTTTTCATGGCATGTTGAGCCATGTCATTCCAATGCATAGGATAGTTGATTACTTCGTATGTTAATGTTATGATGTGGCCTTTTATTTTATTTTTGCGTGAGGCTTATATATATTGTGCGCTATAAAATTTAGTTAACATGAGAATCAAAACGTTAGTGGGACGACAAAGTTCGACTTAGTGACGGTAGACCCTAATCCCAACCAACCGTTCAAATCCATCTACTCATCTTCAATCGTGCCACCTCCTTTGAAATATCTATTTCCATCCAGATCTTGCTACCCATTCTTCTTTTATTTTTAATTTTCGTTCTGGATGTTATTGGATTTTATTGTTTGTGTATTTATTATTGCTTCGACGTTACTACAAGTAGGAGGTGATGGTACGGGCGAGGAGCACTACGAGGAAGAAGGAAAAGGAGAACTCGACAACGAAGGCATGCCTCCTTCTTTGATCATACTTATCCTATGTTTTATAAATTGCATTGAGTTTTAGGTTACAATATGCATGTTTTTAATATTATAGCTAGCGTGTCGATTGACACATTACCTTGACCGCTTGCCGCCTATCTATTAGACACCTGAGTAGAAGTATATAGTATTCCGGTAGAGTAGAAATGCTTAGCCATGCTTATTACCTATAGGTGCTTTGTTGAATGACTCTGGAGTCATTGACACTTGAAACTTACCGCTGAGTTGGCCAGTTGGCCTTGTTGACCTTCTCTATCCTCTTCTACGCTGGGTGAAAATTACCATCTCAATACTGGCACGGGCGACAACTGAATCAAGGATTGAAGGAGCGATTGGCTGCCCAAGGTGAAGGGAGCAATCAGTCGTCCGTGCCGCATGAGGCCTAATAAGTCTTGGATTTGAAGATTGTGTAAATTGTTCAACCACATGCTATATGGGCACTAGCTTGGTCAAGTAAGCTAGTCAGCCTTAGGTGTCGATGTCGCCGTACCGCAGATGGGATAGCTGCCTTGCGAGGAGTATCCTCGGCACACATGGGGGGACCAGTTTGAGGACGTACTCTCAGTTCCGTGTGCCAGACCCGGTGGGCATGTCACATCTTTGGGGGATCTAGTCCAAAGACCTCGTCACAATCTCTCTGCCGGTATACCAAATGGTGTACTACGCTAGCGACGGCTAGTGGCAAAAAGTCAGGATTGTGTCGTGTGGGTAAAGTGTATAACCTCTGCAGAGTGTAAAAATATTCGAATAGCTATGTCCACGGTCATGGACGACACATGAATCTTTCTTGACATACAGGACCTGTCTTGCTTATTCCCTCTTTGCCCCAATTATTGGAACCTATGATGAGTGTGAGTTGATCGAGGATCCTCACTTGGATGAAAGTTATTTTGAATATTATCATGTTTTCATCAAAAAGTGCTTTTATCCAAAAGCTATTATTTACAAATAAAATTAGCTTTTATGCAAATGAGCCATATAGCCTTCCTTTGAAGCCACATGTAGCTATTAGGTCCTTCTCCGAGGGAGGCATGTTGAGTACGTAATGTACTCATGGCAATAATTTTGTTGAACAACAGAGACCTATGAAGACGAGGGTGCCGACTACGATTATTATGATGATCCTGAGGAGTGAGGTCACGTGGACTACATCGACTGCGTGTGGCTGAGATGGAGTCTCTACACATTTTATTTTCCGCTATGTTTTTCTGAATGTAATAAATGTCATGAGACATTCGCTATGTATGCCTTGTGGCAAGATTTACTAAACTCATATTGTATTATTTTAACGTTCTGCAATGATACCATTTCGTTGTATTGTCAACAATGATCCTGGGGTTGACGATTAAACACAGGAGGGTCTGGAAGTATATTCCTGGTTCCCACATAAGCCTGCCCACCGCCACTAGGGGGTGGTGGCGGGGCAGGGGCTTGTGGCCCACTGGCCCACCCCCTGAGTTGGAACTTGGCGCAGGTATTTTTGATATTTTCCAAAACTGCTCCTCGTAAATTTTCAGGACGTTTGGAGAACTTTGATTTCTGCACAAAAATAACACCAAGGCAATTCTGCTGAAAACAGCGTCACTCCAGGTTAGTTCCATTCAAATCATGCAAATTATAGTCCAAAACAAGGGCAAAAGAGTTTCGAAAAGTAGATACGATGGAGACGTATCAAACGACACAGATCCATTCCTAGTATTGGATCTTGATTTGGAGAACTTTGGAAAAATCACTTTGTCTGCCTCTAGAATGGCTAAGCCTAGCCCCTAGGTGACTCCATATGAAACTCATCCTTGGCTCTTTCATCATGCTTGGCCCTAGGTTGCTCCAAAACACCTATAGACACAAGAAAACAAATAGAACTTATAAAAACTAAATAAAACACTAAATGTGCACTGCTCACAATGATAAGTGCAAATACCCGTAAAAATGCATAATGGACAACTAATTGGTTCAATGAGACATGATATATAAAGAACATGCAACAAATGAGCTCTAAAAATGCATAAAATATAGAGCCAACACGGCACATCAAAAGAGGGTGTGACCATAGCACCACATGTTCACCCTGTGAGATGTTAGTATATAGCACCACAACAAAATATACATGCCTTCCATAATTTTCAAACCCTACCTACCACAAAATATACATCATCATCATGCATCCATGCCACCACCACAAGAAACCCTTGCACTCCACATAGTATTGCTTGATCAGGTAGGTCCTGCTACTTGTAAACTATGTTGGGATTTTCTCCGAAGAGGAGGGGAGATACAGCACAATAGAGACAGGTATTTCCCTGATTGAGAATCAAGGTTATCAAACCAATAGGAGGAACACGCAAATGCCCGTCTTTAGCACATACACAACAAAATAGCAAACACTTGCACCCAACGCGGGCAAGAGGGTTGTCAAGCCCCTTGAACTCGTTACTTGCAAGCGACAAGTAGTGATAGATTGAAAATATAAATATATTAAATATAAAAAGTAAATGCAAATAATAAAAGGTAACGAGTATTTTTGTATTTTTATATTTTATTTGTGAAGACCCTGAGCCATAGTTTTTGCTGGTGGCATCTGTCTCGAAGATAGCATACGATGGGTAAACAAATTACTGTTGGGCAATTGGTAGAAAAGAGCATAGTTATGTACTCCCTCCGTCCCAAAATAAGTGTCACACATTTAACACTAAGTTACTACTAATTTTGTACTAGAGGAACGACACTTATTTTGAGACGGAGGGAGTAATATTTATTCACGACAATGATCAAACATATAGGCATCATGTCCATATGCAAGTAGACCGACTCATGCCTGCATATACTACTATTACTCCACTCATCAACCACTATCCAACATGCATATAGAGTATTAAGTAAAAGAGAGTAATACTTGGGAGCAAAGTGACATGATGTAGACAAAGTATACTCAACTAATATGAATGAACCCCATCGATTTATACTTAATGGAAACAATACAATATGTGTCATGTCCCTTTCTGTCATTGGGATTGAGCACCGCAAGATTAAACCCATCACAATGCTCTACTCCCGCTGAAGATAAACCAATCTAGTTGGCCACACTAAACCGATAAATCAGAGAGCAATACGAAGTCATCATAATCATGCAAATATGAATTTAGAGATGACTTGAATACTTTTCATGAATAATATGAACATAAAACCATAATTAATCGGATACCAACAAACACACCGCAAAGAGGATTACATAAGGTAGATCACCGCGAGAATCACAGTGATCTTTGCATTGAAGACCATAGGGAGAGATAGCCATCTAGGCACTAATTATAGACCCATAGGTCTGTGGTATAGTACTCACATACCACCATGGGAGCAGCAAGGTTGGTGTAGAGGCCCTCCATCATTGATTTTCCCTTCCGCCGGTGATATGCTCATTTTGCATCATGAATTACTATTGATATTTGTGTTGATCCTGGTCATTATCCATTATTGTCATACAATTATTATGCCTTTTCTCTCTGAATATGCAAGGTACATAAGTGAGGGAGAAATATCTGGAAACTGGAATTCTAGACCGGGAAGCTGAGAAAAAGGCAGAAAAATCAACTTGGTCCAAATGACCTGAAACTTTACGGAGAATTTTTCTGGAATATTTGAGAATTTCTAGGCCATAAATATACCGGAGAGGGGCCACCAGTCGGGAACAAGCCAACAGGGCACGACCCCCCTATCACGCCATGATAGCTTGTGGGGCCCTAGCTGGCCCTCTAGCGACCATCTTCTGATATATGGTGTGTTTTACCCTAGAAAAAATCATAAGTTATCTTTCAGAATGAAGTGCCGCCGTCTCGAGGCGGAAACCTGGGCAGAGGCCCTTTTGCTCTCCGACAAAGAGATTCTGCTGGGGGAATTCACCTCTGGGAGGGGAAAATCAAAGCCATCATCATCACCAACGTTTCCTCCTTCGTTGGAGAACCAATCTTCATTAACATCTTCATGATGTCCCACAAGCGTATGGGATCGCAACAGTTTTCGACGGTAGAGTATTCAACCCAAATTTATTGATTCGCTCACAAGGGGAAGCTAAAGGATATTCTCAAGTATTACCAGCTGAGTTGTCAATTCAACCACACCTGAAATATTAGTGTCTGCAAGCAAAGTATCAGTAGCAAGGTGGTACGATAGCAACGACACCAGAAAAAGCGTTGGCAATTACCGGCAACGGCGCTAGAAAAAGCCTTGTTGACGGGATGTTAGCGCCAACAAAGTCTTGCAACAAGTAACAATGGCGTAGCAAGGAACAGTAGTAGCAGCAGCAGCAAAGTAACAAGTAACAGCAGTAGCAACAGTAGCAGCAAAGTAACAGCAGTAGTGACAACAGCAAAGTGGCCCAATCCCTCTTGTAGCAAGGGACTAGCCTAGGCAAAGTAACGTAGCGAGGACCAGTAGTAAAAGACTCGTAGTCAGTGGATCGGTGATGCATCAGTGTGACGGATGTGATTCATCATGTAACAGCTATAACACGGAGAGATATGTGGCTAGCTCCCATTCATCAATCTAATGTAGGCATGTATTCCATATGTAGTCATACGTGCTTAGGGTAAAGAACTTGCATGACATCTATTGTCCATCCCTCCCGTGGCAGCGGTGTCCTAATGGAAACTACGGGATATTAAGGTTCTCCTTTTAATAAAGAACCGGACCAACGCATTAACACGTGGTGAATACATGAACTCCTCATACTATGGTCATCTCCAGGAGTGGTTCCCGCTATTGTCACTCCGGGGTTGCCGGGTCATAACACATAGTAGGTGACTACAACTTGCAAGATAGGATCTAAAACACACATATATTGGCGACAACATAATAGGTTCAGATCTGAAATCATGGCACTCGGGCCCTAGTGACAAGCATTAAGCATAGCCAAGTAGTAGCAACATCAATCTAGAACATAGTGGATACTAGGGATCAATCCCCGTCAAGAACTAACTCGATTACATGATAGATCTCATCCAACTCATCACCGTCCAGCAAGCCTACGATGAGATTACTGACGAACGATGAAGAGCATCATGGAATTGTCGATGGAGAAAGGTTGATGATGGCGATGGCGACGATTTCCCCTCTCCGGAACCCGAAACGGACTCGAGATCTGCCCTCCACATGAAGAACAGGATGTGGCGGCGCCTCCGTATCGCAAAACGCGATGAAATCTTCTCTTTGATTTTTTTCCAAGCGAAACGGAAGATATAGGACTGAGATTGGGGGCGGTGGTGCCACGTGGGCCCCACAAGCCTGCATGGCGCGGCCTAGGGGGATGGCCGCGTCGTGTGGGCTTGTGGCCCACTGGCACACCCCCTCACGGGGATCTTTGCGCATGTATTTTTCTTTTATTTCAGATAAAATCTCCGTAAATTGTCAGGATGTTCCGAGAACTTTTATTTCTGCACAAAATCAATGCCATGGCAATTCTGCTGAAAACAGCGTCAGTCCGGGTTAGTTCCATTCAAATCCTGCAAATTAGAGTCCAAAACAAGGGCAAAAGAGTTCAGAAAAGTAGATACGACGGAGACGTATCAACTCCCGAGAAAATAGTCTTGATAACCCACAAGTGTAGGGGGTCGCAACAGTTTTTGAGGGTAGAGTATTCAACCCAAATTTATTGATTCGACACAAGGGGAAGCGAAAGAATATTCTCAAGTATTAGCAACTGAGTTTGTCAATTTCAACCACACCTGAAAGATTAGTGTCTGCAAGCAAAGTATCAGTAGAAAAGTGGTATGATAGCAACGGTGTCAGAAAAAGATATGTTGACGGTAGACTATTCCTAGCTTGTTGTATCAATGGTGCCAGTAAATAGCACGTGGACGGGGGACTATTCTTCCCCGGCAACGGCTCCAGAAAAGTCTTGCAACAAGTAACCACAGTAGTGACAGCAGTGGCAAG
The DNA here is from genome assembly GCF_904849725.1 of Hordeum vulgare subsp. vulgare. Classification (NCBI taxonomy): domain Eukaryota; kingdom Viridiplantae; phylum Streptophyta; class Magnoliopsida; order Poales; family Poaceae; genus Hordeum; species Hordeum vulgare. The sequence goes on along the minus strand of NC_058520.1, from coordinate 486,625,527 downwards.
GAACGACAGTAGTGACACCAGTAGCAGCAGCAATAGTAACAGCAGTAGCAGCAAAGTAATGTAGCAAGGACCAGTAGTAAAAGACTCGTAGGCAGTGGATCGGTGATGGATGAGTATACCAGATGTGAGTCATCATGTAACAGCTATAACACGGAGAGATAAGTAACTAGCTCCCGTTCGTCAATCTAATGTAGGCATGTATTCCGTATGTAGTCATACGTGCTTAGGGAAAAGAACTTGCATGACATCTATTGTCCATCCCTCCCATGGCAGCGGGGTCCTAATGGAAACTAGGGGATATTAAGGTTCTCCTTTTAATAAAGAACCGGACCAACGCATTAACACGTGGTGAATACATGAACTCCTCATACTATGGTCATCTCCGGGAGTGGTTCCGGCTATTGTCACTTCGGGGTTGCCCGGTCATAACACATAGTAGGTGACTACAACTTGCAAGATAGGATCTAAAACACACATATATTGGCGACAACATAATAGGTTCAGATCTGAAATCATGGCACTCAGGCCCTAGTGACAAGCATTAACCATGGCAAAGTAGTAGCAACATCAATCTCAGAACATACTGGATACTAGGGATCAATCCCCGTCAAAACTAACTCGTTTACATGATAGATCTCATCCAACTCATCACCGTCCAGCAAGCCTACAATGAGATTACTCACAAACGGTGAAGAGCATCATGGAATTGGCGATGGAGGAAGGTTGATGATGACGATGGCGACGATTTCCCCTCTCCGGAGCCCAGAACAGACTCCAGATCTGCCCTCCAGATGAAGAACAGGGGTGGCGGCACCTCCATATCATAAAACGCGATGAATCCTTCTCTCTGATTTTTTCCAGCCGAGACGGAATAAATAGAGCTGAGTTTGGAGGCGGTGGAGCCACGTGGACCCCACAAGCCCTCATGGCACGGTCAGGGGTTGGCCGCGACCTAGGAGCTTGTGGCCCACTGGCACACCTCCTCTCGTGGATCTTTGCGCATGTATTTTTCATTAATTCCAGAAAAATTCTCCGTAAATTTTCAGGTCATTCCGAGAACTTTTATTTCTGGAAAAAAACAACACCATGGCAATTCTGCTGAAAACAGCGTTAGCCCGGGTTAGTTCCATTCAAATTATGCAAATTAGAGTCTGAAACAAGGGCAAATGAGTTCGGAAAAGTAGATACGACGGAGACGTATCAGCTCCCCCAAGCTTACAGCCTTGCTTGTCCTCAAGCAATTCAGTTGACAAACTGAAAGGGACAAAAGAAAAACTTTGACGAACTCTGTTTGATCTTGTTGTTGCAACTATGTCTAACTCACAACCAGAATTTCAGCAACATCACAAGCAAACCACATAAGCAAATGACATCTAGATCTCATGGTAAACTCATATCAATGGCATAATCAACTAATGAGAAAATAATAACAAGCCTCAAATGTCAACACTTCAATCAAAACAACATGAAGCAGTACGAATAGATGGTATCTCGCTAGCTCTTTCTGAGACCGCAAAACATAAATGCAGAGCACCTTCAAAGACCAAGGGCTGACTAAACATTGTAATTCATGGCAATGAAGATCCAGTCATAGTCACACTCAACACAGTTAAAGCAAAGCATAAAAATGACAGAGGTGCTCTCTAATTGGTGCTTTTGTAAGAGGAGGATGACTCAACAGGAACATAAATAGATAGGCCCTTCGTAGAGGGAAGCATTGATTTGCAGAGGTGCCAGAGCTCAAGCTTTGAAAACAGAGATAATAATTTTCGATGGCATGCTTTCATTGTCAACGCAATGACTAAGAGTTCTCAATATCTTCCACGCTACACATGCTATAGGCGGTTCCCAAACAGAAAAGTAAATTTTGACTCCCCCACCACCAATCAATCACACTCCACGGCTAGCCAAATCCTCGGGTGCCGTCCATACCAACAACAATCCTGGGGGAGTTTTGTTTGCAATTATCTTTTCGATTTGAACATGGAACTGGGAGTTCCAATTACCGGCCCCTTTCTTGTGAATGATAGTGAATAAACACATATCAAGGATAAGACGCCTAGCATGGAAGATACCAATAGCCCCCTGTCACCACATGAGCGGTTCGGGCATGCAAAACAGATTATTTCTTGAAGATTTAGAGAATGGCACATGCAAATTTACTTGGAACGGCAGGTAGATACCGTACATAGGTAGGTATGGTGGACTCATGTGGCACAACTTTGGGATTATGGGAGTGGATGCACAAGCAGTATTCCCGCTTAGTACAAGTGAAGGCTAGCAAAATACTGGGAAGCGACCAACTAGAGAGCGACAAGAGTCATCAAAATGCATTGAGATTAACTAAAATTGAGTGCTAGCATGAGTAGGACATAAATCAGCATGAACATGAACATCATAGAGGCTATGTTGATTTTGTTTCAACTACATGCGTGAACATGCGCCAAGTCAAGCCACTTGAAACATTCAAAGGAGGATACCATCCTATCATACCACAACACAGTCATCTCAAAATTCATGTGGGCATCCAAGACAAACCATTATAAGCTCCTAGCTAAGTAAGCATGACATAAGCAACTATGATCTCTAAGTTGTCATTGCAAACATATTTCTGTCACAAATAAGCTGAATGAGGCATGATGAGCTAGTCATATTTACAAAAACAAAATAGATCTAGTTCATACCAGCTTTTCCAGGCTCAGTCAATTCATCATATATCGTCATTATTGCCTTTCCCTTGCACGACCGAACGATGTGAACAATAATAAGAGTGCTCGTGCATTGGACTACGTTGGAATCTGCAGGAAAACACAAAGGAGAAGACAAAGTAATATGGCTCTTTAACAGCTAATCAGGTATGCATGCGGGAGCCACTAAACATTGTAACCATGGTCTTCAACCTTGACCCAAAGAAAAAAAGAAAACTATTTACACGGGAAAGCTCCCAACAAGCAAAAGAAGAAAAAGAAAATCTTTTTGGGTTTTCTCAAACTAGACAGACAAACGAAAAGAATACTAGAAAAATAAAAATAACTAGCATGGATGATACAGTGGCAAAGTGTGAACACCGGCTAACAAAGTGAAAGCATAAGCAAGAATGTAAAGTTGGTGAAAACACGTACTCCCCCAAGCTTAGGCTTTTGGCCTAAGTTGGTCTACTCCCAAGGATGGTCCTGGCGAAACCCAAAATCATAATGGGGGTTATACGTGAGCGCTGCAGCCACTGCCTGAATAGCTGCCTCACGGAGACGAGCAGCCTTTGCCTCCCTCTCATACTCCTGTGCCTCTCCTTTGGTTATGTAATATCTCCGTTTTACCTGAAAGTCAAAGAAGGCAGGAGCAGGAAGGGTAATATGGAAGACACGCTGCCGGTTAAATATCAAACGGTATAGGAGGGATTCGTCATCCCTCTCAAGGAACTGGTAGCGTATCAAAGCGACGCGGTCAAGGAAAGCTGTATGGAGCGGGGGATCTCCTTCGCGGATGGGTACTCCAAGAAAATTTTCTATGCGAGTGGCATAGATCCCACCAAAGAAATCCCCTTCATTAGCATTCTTATTGAGCCTCCTTGCTATTATAGCTCCCATGTTGAAGATTTTATCACCCGTTACTCCGCTCTTAAGGATACTAAGGTCGGATGCGGAGAGGTGACAATGCTCAATCTTGCCATTAATGCATCTACCTATGAAGAGGGCAAAGTAATGCAAGGCAGGAAAATGAATACTCCCCATGGTAGCTTGCGTAATGTCTCTAGTTACTCCAACAGTAATACCAGAGCAAAAATCTCTAACCGAAGATTTAGGAGGATCATTCAGGCAACCCCAAATAGGTAATTTGCAAATTCTATTGAAATCCTCTAAATCCATGGTATATGATTTATCATAGAGATCAAACAGTACCGATGTCTCACGGCGAGCTGAAAATTTGAATCTACGAACAAAAGAGGCAATGAGAGCAACATACTGTTCACATTTATCGGAGATGAATTCTTTGAGTCCGACGTTGTGAAGAAGTGCATCAAACTCATCTTTGAAACCTGCCTCAATCATAAATTCATCAGAAGGCCATTCACATGGTTGTACCTGCGCGTCCCTTGGTTGGTAAGGATCAAGCTCCCGAATCGCAAGACGGGGACCTCTCTTGCTTGAGGAAACACCATGATAGTTTCTCCTGAACATGTTCCTTTTCTAAAAATTTCAGTGACCCAAAGGAAAAATGAACAAGGCTCAACTAAACTAGTAGAAACTACTCCCACAAGTGCCTAGAGGCCATATTACGCATCAAAACTACTTGGGACCAGCTAGAATTAGCATGCAAAGCTCAAGAACATGGTCACCAAGGCAGCAAAATATGTGAAGCATAAGGCACTAGAGCAAAAACTAATTGGACCAATGGAGGAGTCACTTACCAAGGAGTAATTTCCCCAAAACAGTTCGGAGAATGGTGATTTGAGCAAAGAGATCAAAAATCCCACCAAGAGGAGCAAGAACACGGGTTTGAGCTAAGAAACGATTTTTTCTGGAGGTAGGAGAACCAGATGAGAACAAGAGTGAGTGGAGGGGTGCCTGTGGGCCCCACAAGCCTGGGTGGCGCGACCAGGGGGGTGCCCATGCCCCAAGGGCTTGTGACCCACTCGTGCAGCCCCCAGACAAGATATTTGTCTCAGAATTTTTCAAAAAATCCAGAAAAAATCATACTAGATTTTCACGGCGTTTGGAGAACTTTTATTTTCGGTGTAACATCCCAAAATTATAAATTTTGGAATGTTAATATAATTATTAGATTGATTGTTTGTTGGTTGCCTGAGTGATTGAAACTTGTGTGAAATTTGAAACTTTTCGAAACTTTTGAATGAGAGGGAATAAAATGACTTTCCCCATCTCCGGTAAATTCAAATTCAATCTTTTAAAAGCAATGAGAGAAGATGACATGACTTCTTCAACTATAAAGAGTTTGAACGGAGATATTTGCATTGAATTCTTTTGCATTTCCATTCGTTTTCTTCGCGCAAGAAATCCCGGGAAATACATTCTAGAGAGGAGGAACATGACCCTCAAACCCACGGGCATTTTGAAAGTTATTTGAACCCTAAAACTTAGAGGGTCATTTAAAAATTATTTGCAAAAGAAAATAAACCTTTTAGGCAATTTTGTGAAAATAATTTTTTCTGAAGTTTTTTATTTTTGCCGTGGAAAAATGCCCATCGTTTATATTTTATTTTTCTGATAATTTTAGTATATAGAAACTCTTTATTCCGAATTGATTTGAATTCCCTTTTATCGTTTTAGTTTCCTAGTTTTAAAAATAGGAAAGGAATCCCTTTTTATTTGGAAAGACCTGCTGGCCCATTAAGACTTTCCAAACTTGGCCCAACAGGAGATCTTCTCCTACCTCTCCTCTCCCCCACGTCACACGAACTTGCCTTCCATGGACAGAGGATCTCCACCTCCGGGATTCGCGAAGTACCTTCCCTCCGAGCACCTCCCATCGCCTCTATAAGAACCCCCATGGTCTCCTCGTTCCATTCCCGTTGAAACCACTCCCTCTCCTCGCCTCTAGCTCGCGCGCCACCTCGCCGGAGTCGGCACCAGAGAGCTGCCAGAAACTTCCGAGGAAACACCACCACATCGCCCCTGCACCCCTCCTCCACCTCGCTGCACCCACCCCACCCCGCCGCCACCCCTCCCCCACTTCGGCCCTCCTCCACCACCCCTCCTATCGGCCCTCCACCTCGCTGCACTCCCTCCCCATCGCCCCGACCAGCAGCTCCTCCACCTCGCCCCCCTGCAACCCTCCCTCCACCTCGCCTCCCCCCCCTCCCTGGAGCCCCACCGCCCCCCTGCCACCCCACCTTCCCCGCCGGCGACCCCCATCCCCACCGGAGCTCCACCCCCTGCACCCCTTCCCATCGGCCACCATTCCAGCCACGGGAGCTTCCCAGCCACGGTAAGGCTCTCTCCTTTCTTTTCTTTTCTTTTTCTTTTACTTTTTTTGTTTTTTTTTGTTTTACCCTTAGATCTATTTTCAACGGTGTAGATTAGAGTAGATACCCTTTCGGTTTTTAAACAAAAACCGCACTGGTTTTTATTCACTTAACTTTTAGCCAGAGAACTTTTTCTTATACTTCAGCCATTCGCTGTTTAGCCTATGCAGCAAACACCCTTAGCCAATCAGTGGGCGCCACGTGTCTGTAGCAATTATTCTCTTTTTCTGTCTAGTTCCAAAAACAGCAAAGTTTCTGTTTTGTTTTGGCCATAACTTTTGATCCCGAAGTCCAATGATAGTGATTCTTTTTCTAGTAGCTCACAAATTTCCTTTAGTTTTTAAAAACATATAATTTGTCTATGTTTGAAATTTTAAAATTTGAGTTAGATCAGATTTAGTTTAAACCTTGTTTTGCTTATTCCAGGAGTTAAAAATAGCTTTTAATTTGATTCCTTTTGGTACTGATCACTAGTGATCTTATTTATCAGTGGTAAAAATTTCAGATTTGTTTGAGTATGTTATATCACTGTTTCTTGTGAAACAATTTCTGTTTCACCTCTTTTAGGATTTCGGCTAATTCCTTTTCTATTTTTTGTTTTAAAATATTTTCTTTATTATTTCAGAAATATTATGTTTTGTTTCTGTTAGTTAAACAGTAGTTTTGCAACAAGTTTTTATTTTATTTTTATTTGTTTTCATGAAATCAATTCTAGTTCCTTAGTAACTTGCAATTGGTTTCCCCACTGTTTCAAATCCCGTTTGGGAAATACTTTCAAAAGGTTTTGTGAAAAATACTTTATTTTATCTTAGTTAGATTTATATCTTAGTACCTTGTTATTATTTTCTGTTAGAAAAAAAAACTATTTAGTGTTTGACGTAGTAGAAGACTCCTAGTTTTAGTTGAAGTTTCTTTCGGATTCTTATTCGCTCTCTCTTTTGTTTTGATTGCTAGAATGATTGCTAGTATGAGTGCTTATGTGAATCATATGTTTGTTATATAGATTTCATTGGAGAGTGACGAGTAGTCTATCAAGTTATTTCTCGAGAAATTCTTCTTCGTCAACATCACCAGGCAAGTCACTTTGATCATACTATCACCTATGTTTTATGCATCATAGTTCTACCATCCTATGCCCAAATTGCATGCTGCTTAGGTACTTGGAAATTTTAGTATAGATTGTAGTATCATGTGGTAGGCACACAACAACCCTGATACTTGGCCCCGGGACGACAAATTTCATATTGCTATGCTTGAGTAGGGGGGAATTCGGTTGAGTGCATAACACGAGTGATGCGAGGTTGATTAAATAATCAAGACCGGTTAAGACAAGATTTTCAAGACCTCGGACGCAATGCAGCTCTGGGTGAAGGACGGTTGATCGGCTCCCTGGAGAACCCAATGGATGCCCGGGATGCTGGGGACGGCCATGACATCCTGCGGAAAGCTTCACCCAGGCTCAAAGAGACGGACGGATATTTTCAAGACCCAAGGCTTACCTGCACAGCCACCAGTCATTATGGCCTCTGGCTTGGTTGGACAACGCGGCGACTCTGGACAGGCGGTGCTAGCAGATGTAGAAGAACGGTAGGAATGGATGGGCACCGACAGGGATTCAGAGGGACCCGTTGAAAGACCATGTTTTGATCATCCGGTCTTCAAACACCCTGAAGTGCGAGGACATACACGGAGGTGATCAAATCTTGTGGGGAACGTGTGCAAAACTCTGCAGAGTACTCAAACCTAATCGATTAGCCGTGTCCACGGTCATGGACAACTTGAGCCAAAGGAACTGAAGTTATCTGGATTTCTCAACACCATTAAATATATTTCATGAGGGTAATTATTGACAACTCGGGTACGAGAACTGGTTGGCGGAACCATCTCGTTAACAACCAACCAAGTAGTAACATTTTGCTTTTAGCCCACTCTTGTTGTAGGAGAAAAACTTGCTTTTCGCTAAAAACTTATAGCCCCACCTGCCATATATGCATATAGTATAGAAGATTACTTTTCACCCCTCTCTTATGTGATTTGCCGGCATATTCAATATGCTGACCTACACGGCTGCAACGTCTTATGTTGCAGATATTTTTTTCGACGAGTAAGAGTATGATTCAGGGTTACGGTCTACACTCAACTTGCCGTTGGTGTTTATTGGGACTCCACTCTCTTGACTGCTTCCGCTGAAATAATTAAGGTATATATCAGTTTTACGCTATTTACATGTGATTGCACTTTGATATATACATTGATGTACTGTGTGTGCCAGCATACTGATCCAGGGATGGCACAGAAACACAGAGGCTTGACTCGTTTTGAGCCGGGTCGCTATAGAGATGGTATCAGAGCACATGTTGACTGTAGGACGTGACCCTAGAAACTGGAAACTTCTTATGATAGGACCTCTCAAAAATCTTATTTTCAAACAACACCTTTTACTTCTCACCTCTTCTGATTTCATCAAACGTTCTCTCTCACCTCACATAATTAGACAATGCCCTTTCCCGTTTGACCACGTGAAGGATCAACCGACTCCCACTTCAAAGTAAAGAGGATTTCATCATGCAGTTGAAGCTGCACTAATTGAAGACTCTCAAGACCCGAAGAACTCGAAGACCGTGAAGCGTTTGAATACTTATATGACCATTAGAAGTCCAAACCCCTGTTATATACCCACGTTAGATGCGATGATTTGTGAGCCGTCATTGGTGTGTGTTTTCCGACGGCCACAAATAAAACCTATTCTCAAAAATATTGTTTGTATTGTGTGTATCTCCCTCCCTCTCTTACCCGTCTCATCCCCAAAACCTCAACCCTACCAGATGAAGTATGAAGCTGGACTTGTAGTCTCTGGACCAATGACCCAGCTGGAGGCTGAAATATGGATTCAGAACATGGAGAACCACTTCGGGAGAAACTTGATCTCAAGGAAGTATGAAGTGGAACACGCTCTCTAGTACATTACCCAAAGTGCTGCAATCTGGTGGAAAATGCATCATGCCATACAAGGATTTAGTGGAGCAGAAACTTGGGACGAATTCAAGAAGACTCTGTTAAGATCCCGTCTCCTTCGGAAGTGCTATGATAATCCGAAGGAGAAGACTTGGGCATGCAAGATCTATGGAGAAATAGGACACACCCAGGAGGAACACAAGGATGGATGCACTCATTGTGTAGAAAATCACCCAGCGGAGGAATGCCCAACTAGTCAGGTGACTTGTTTCTTGTGTGAAGGAACCACACACTACCCAGCGGCGTGTCACATTTACCCCAAGTATGCCTGAAACCCACAGACCCCGGGACTAACAAGGATCAAGTACTATCCTTTTGGAGAAGGAAACTTGTATCAGCAAACGTTTTCTTAGGAGCATACGACAACTTGAGAGTGGTGAAGAAACGATAGATGTTTTGTTCCGCTTGCAGAACCAATGGTTTATCCGAACTTCGTTCGTGGACAAGAGAAATTCTGCAACGCTTGTGAGGATGCCCAAGTGTTAGAATACGAGATTCACTAAGCCTTATACAAGGTAATGATTTCAGTGCGACATGGCTTGGCCACCATGACGACTTACTATTATCATTCTCTTGCTATTCGAAATGGTAAATCTGAGAGACTTACCCATAGTGAGAGACGACGTTCTTTGAAGCTTTTGTTTAAGCCTTAGAATGGTCTGATGAAAGCCCCATGTACATGGCACTTGTTGTCACGCGTAGGAAATTTTACGGTGAGGATGAAACCAAGACCCCTCTCTCTGCAGGATAACCACAAATGGTAGACCACCATGAGAATCATCGGTAGGTTATTTAGAATGGTCACAAGACTTGTCAGTTAAGAAGACCCAGTGACAGAAGAATCTTATATCAACAGAAGAACCCTCAATTTTGATGGAAACATTATGAATATAATGGAAGAACTTCACCAAATAAGTTACCATGAAGAATGCGACGAGCGAGATGCCAAGACCCCAGAGGATTGTTAAAAATTTGAGCGACCAGTAACTCTCATTTTAAGTGTGGTAGCACCCCACTTTGCAGGAGACTATATTTGTTAGAAGACCCCCAAACCCTAACCTTTCTTTCTAGCCTCTTCAAATCTCGAGGACGAGATTCATTTTAAGTGTGGTAGTTTGTAACATCCCAAAATTATAATTTTTGGAATGTTAATATAATTATTAGATTGATTGTTTGTTGGTTGCCTGAGTGATTGAAACTTGTGTGAAATTTGAAACTTTTCGAAACTTTTGAATGAGAGGGAATAAAATGACTTTCCCCATCTCCGGTAAATTCAAATTCAATCTTTTAAAAGCAAAGAGAGAAGATGACATGACTTCTTCAACTATAAAGAGTTTGAACGGAGATATTTGCATTGAATTCTTTTGCATTTCCATTCGTTTTCTTCGCGCAAGAAATGTCGGGAAATACATTCCATAGAGGAGGAACATGACCCTCAAACCCACGGGCATTTTGAAAGTTATTTGAACCCTAAAACTTAGAGGGTCATTTGAAAATTATTTGCAAAAGAAAATAAACCTTTTAGGCAATTTTGTGAAAATAATTTTTTCTGAAGTTTTTATTTTTGCCGTGGAAAAATGCCCATCATTTATATTTTATTTTTCTGATAATTTTAGTATATAGAAACTCTTTATTCCGAATTGATTTGAATTCCCTTTTATCGTTTTAGTTTCCTAGTTTTAAAAATAGGAAAGGAATCCCTTTTTATTTGGAAAGACCTGCTGGCCCATTAAGACTTTCCAAACTTGGCCCAACAGGAGATCTTCTTCCAAGTAGTAACATTTTGCTTTTAGCCCACTCTTGTTGTAGGAGAAAAACTTGCTTTTTGCTAAAAACTTATAGCCCCACGTGCCATATATGCATATAGTATAGAAGATTACTTTTCACCCCTCTCTTATGTGATTTGCCGGCATATTCAATATGCTGACCTACACGGCTGCAACGTCTTATGTTGCAGATATTTTTTTCGACGAGTAAGAGTACGATTCAGGGTTACGGTCTACACTCAACTTGCCGTTGGTGTTTATTAGGACTCCACTCCCTTGACTGCTTCCGCTGAAATAATTAAGGTATATATCAGTTTTAGCTATTTACATGTGATTGCACTTTGATATATACATTGATGTACTGTGTGTGCCAGCATACTGATCCAGGGATGGCATAGAAACACAGAGGCTTGACTCGTTTTGAGCCGGGTCGCTACAGAGATGGTATCAGAGCACATGTTGACTGTAGGACGTGACCCTAGAAACTGGAAACTTCTTATGATAGGACCTCTCAAAAATCTTATTTTAAAACAACACCTTTTACTTCTCACCTCTTCTCATTTCATCAAACATTCTCTCTCACCTCACATAATTAGACAATGCCCTTTCCCGTTTGACCACGTGAAGGATCAACCGACTCCCACTTCAAAGTAAAGAGGATTTCATCATGCAGTTGAAGCTGCAACAATTGAAGACTCTCAAGACCCGAAGAACTCGAAGACCCTGAAGCGTTTGAATACTTATATGACCATTAGAAGTCCAAACCCCTGTTATATACCCACGTTAGATGCGATGATTTGTGAGCCGTCATTGGTATGTGTTTTCCGACGGCCACAAATAAAACCTATTCTCAAAAATATTGTTTGTATTGTGTGTATCTCCCTCCCTCTCTTACCCGTCTCATCCCCAAAACCTCAACCCTACCAGATGAAGTATGAAGCTGGACTTGTAGTCTCTGGACCAATGACCCAGCTGGAGGCTGAAATATGGATTCAAAACATGGAGAACCAGATGAGGTTTAGGGGCTTAGGGTTTAGGGTTTAGGGTACATTCGGGTACTTTACCACGGGACGCTAAGACAGAAAACAGGGAAAACTAAACTAAATCTATCATTTTTCTTCTAAGTAACCTAAAGTGAAAGCTTGGAACAGAGGTTTGTGACCCCTCGATTCATCCATCTCATGGTCATCGAAAGAAATCCGTCAGTGAGGTTGATCAAGTCTCGTCGAAAAACTTTTTCGGATCGCAAAAGAGAACGGAGAATTTTTTCGAATAGTCACTAGGTCACCTCAATGGGGATATGTATCTCCCCAACAAGCAATTCATACTTCATCTTGACACGAGGAATAGGGCATTCAAAGCTCCCAATAAGAATCGATGAAGTTTTTTCGATAGTATTGATGCAATGTACTCGATATTGTTTCTTCAAAAAGTGCATCGTATGCTCATTACCGTTGACATGGAAAGTGACATTGCCTTTGTTGCAATCTATAACAGCCCCTGCGGTGTTTAAAAAGGGTCTTTCGAGGATGACTGTCATGGCATCGTCCTCGGGAATATCCAAGATAACAAAGTCTGTTAAGATAGTGACGTTAGCAACCACAACAGGTACATCCTCGCAAATGCCGATAGGGAAAGAAGTTGATTTGTCGGCCATCTGCAGAGAGATTTCAGTGGGTGTCAACTTATCCAGTTCAGGTCTACGATAAAGAGAGAGAGGCATAACACTAACACCAGCTCCAAGATCGCATAAAGTAGTTCTAACGTAGTTGCCTTTAATGGAGAAAGGTATAGTGGGCACACCGGGATCACCTAGTTTCTTAGGAGTTCCACCCTTGAAGGTATAATTAGCAAGCATGGTGGAAATCTCAACCTCGGGTATCCTCCTCTTATTGGTCACAATATCTTTCATGTACTTAGCATACGGAGACATTTTGAGCATATCTGTCAAACGCATTTGCAGAAAGACAGGTCTGATCATTTCAACAAAGCGCTCAAAATCCTCATCATCCTTTTTCTTGGATGGTTTGGGAGGAAAGGGCATGGGTTTCTGAAACCATGGTTCCCTTTCTTTACCATGCTTCCTAGCAGCGAAGTCGTTCTTATCGTATCTCCTATTCTTAGGATGTGGGTTATCAAGATCAACAGGTTCAATCTCCACATCCTTTTAATTGCTAGGTTGAGCATCATCATGAACATCACTATTGATATTATCATTAGGCTCATGTTCATCACCAGATTGTGTTTCAGCATCAGAGACAGAGACATCGTTTGGACTCTCATGGGTAGCAGCAACAGGGTTACTAGCGTGCACGTTCCTATCATCTTTCTTCTTTCTAGGATGGCTAGGTGCATCCGTGCTAACTCCATGAGAATCTTGTTCAATTCTCTTAGGATGACCTCAGGATACAAAGGTTCCTGGGTCATTCTACCGCCTCTAGTAACGACTCTGATAGAATTGTCATTCAACTCATTGAGCAAGTCATTTTGAGCTTTAAGTACTTGTTCTACTTGAGTAGTAACCATAGAGGCATGTTTACTCAGAAGTTTAAGATCATTGACATTTCTGTCCACACAACACTTAAATGACTAAGCGTACGAGCATTCTGTTCCCATTGTTTGCTAACATAATCATTGAAACTCTATTGTCTGGCAACAAAGTTATCAAATTCATCCAGGCATAATCTAGCAGGTTTATCAAAAGGAATATCACTCTCATCAAACCTACGCAGAGAATTTACTTCTACCACCTGTATCGGGCTATCGAGACCATGGATCTCTTCGATAGGTGGTATATTTTTGACATCTGCAGATTTGATGCCTTTCTCTCGCATAGATTTCTTGGCTTCTTGCATATCTTCAGGACTGAGGAATAGAATACCTCTTTTCTTCGGAGTTGGCTTTGGAGGTGGTTCGGGAATAGTCCAAGCATTCTCATTGCACAAGATGTTATTGAGTAGAATCTTAGCTTGTTCTACAGTTCATTCCCTAAAAACACAACCGGCACAACTATCTAGGTGTTCTTTGGAAGCATCAGCAAGTCCATTATAGAAGATATCAAGTATTTCATTCTTCTCAAGAGGGTGATCAGGCAAAGCATTCAGTAGCTGGATGAGCCTCCCCCAAGCTTGTGGGAGACTCTCTTCCTCAGCTTGAGCAAAGTTGTATATTTCCTACAATGCAGCTTGCTTCTTATGGGTAGGGAAATAATTTTCAGAGAAGTAGTAGACCATATCCTGGGGGCTACGCACACAACCAGGAGCAAGAGAAGTGAACCAGGTCTTAGCATCATCCTTTAGCGAGAAAGGAAACAGCTTGAGGATATAGTAGTGGCGGATCTTTTCCTCACTAGTGAATAGGGTGTCTATATCGTGTTGTTTGGTAAGATGGGCTACAACCGTTTCAAGCTCATAACCGTGAAAAGGATCAGATTTGACCAGAGTGATTAACTCAGGGTCGACAGAGAATTCATAATCCTTATCGGTCACAAAGATAGGCGAAGTAGCAAACTACGGGTCATATTTCATCCTAGCGTTCAGAGATATTTCTTTTCACTTGCTCAGTAGTTTCTCAACATCATAACTATCCTTACACGCAAGAAAGTCCTCAGCTATCTCTCCCTCCATAACATAAGGCTCAGGAATAACAGGTAATTCAGGCATAGTAGCAGGTTCTACTTCAATAGTATCAACAGTTTCAAAAGTATCATCACATCTAGCAGCAACTCTAGCAATATGTGCATCAAGGGCACCAAGTGGCAAAGCAGTATTAGGCATAGTATCAAGCATAGCATCATCAGGCATAGTATCAAGCATAGCATCATCAGGCATAGTATCAAACATAGCATCATCATAAGCATCATGGGCAGCACAAGTAGCATCATCAAGCACGGGCGACATATCAAGATTTCTAGCAGGAGGCGATGTCGCAAACTTACTCATAACTGAAGGTGTGTCAAGTGCAGAGCTAGATGGCAGTTCCTTACCTGTCCTCGTAGTGGAAGGCAAGATTTTAGTTCTTGGATGTTTCGGATTCTTCATAGTGATCAACGGGTGTCAATCCCAAGTGACTCAGATAATATAGTTGTGCTTCCCCGGCAACGGCGCCAGAAAATAGCCTTGATGTCCCACAAGCGTATGGGATCGCAGCAGTTTTTGAGGGTAGAGTATTGAATCCAAATTTATTGATTCGCTCACAAGGGGAAGCTAAAGGATATTCTCAAGTTTTAGCAGCTGAGTTGTCAATTCAACCACACCTGAAATATTAGTGTTTGCAAGCAAAGTATCAGTAGCAAGGTGGTAGGATAGCAACGGCACCAGAAAAAGCTTTGGCAATCCCCGGCAACGGCGCTAGAAAATAGTCTTGATAACCCACAAGTGTAGGGGATCGCAACAGTTTTCGAAGGTAGAGTATTCAACCCAAATTTATTGATTCGACACAACGGGAAGCGAAAGAATATTCTCAAGTATTAGCAGCTGAGTTTGTCAATTTCAACCACACGTGGAAGATTAGTGTGTGTAAGCAAAGTATCAATAGCAAAGTGGTATGATAGCAACGGTGTCAGAAAAAGATGTGTTGACGGCAAACTATTCCTAACTTGTTGTATCAATGGCGCCGGTAAATAGCATGTGGACGAGGGACTATTCTTCCCCGGCAACGGCTCCAGAAAAGTCTTGCAACAAGAACAGCAGTAGTGACAGCAGTAGCAAGGAACGGCAGTAGTGACAACAGTAGCAGTAGCAGTAGTAACAGCAGTGGCAGCAAAGTAACGTAGCAAGGACCAGTAGTAAAAGACTCGTAGGCAGTGGATCGGTGATGGATGAATATACCGGATGTGATTCATCATGTAACAGCTATAACAAGGAGAGATAAGTAACTAGCTCTCGTTCGTCAATCTAATGTAGGCATGTATTCCGTATGTAGTCATACATGCTTAGGGAAAAGGTACTGCATGAAATCTATTGTCCCTCCCTCCCGTGGCAGCGGGGTCCTAATGGAAACTACGGGATATTAAGGTTCTCCTTTTAATAAAGAACCAGACCAACGCATTAACACGCGGTGAATACATGAACTCCTCATACTATGGTCATCTCCGGGAGTGGTTCCAGCTATTGTCACTATGGGGTTGCCCGGTCATAACACATAGTAGGTGACTACAACTTGCAAGATAGGATCTAAGACACACATATATTGGCGACAACATAATAGGTTCAGATCTGAAATCATGGCACTCGGGCCCTAGTGACAAGCATTAACCATGGCAAAGTAGTGGCAACATCAATCTCAGAACATAGTGGACACTAGGGATCAATCCCCATCAAAACTAACTCGATTACATGATAGATCTCATCCAACTCATCACCGTCCAGCAAGCCTACGATGAGATTACTCATGAACGGTGAAGAGCATCATGGAATTGGCGATGGAGGAAGGTTGATGATGACGATGGAGACGATTTCCCCTCTCCGGAGCCCACAACGGACTCCAGATCTGCCCTCCAGATGAAGAACAGGGGGCGGCGGCGCCTTAGTATCGTAAAATGCAATGAATCCTTCTCTCTAATTTTTTTCCGGTCGAGACAGAATAAATAGAGCTGAGTTTGGAGGCGGTGGAGCCACGTGGGCCCCACAAGCCCTCATGGTGCGGGCAGGGGGTGGCCGCGGCCCACGGGCTTGTGGCCCACTGGCACGCCTCCTCTGGTGGATCTTTGCGCAGGTATTTTTCATTAATTCCAGAAAAATTCTCGTAAATTTTCAGGTCATTCCGAGAACTTTTATTTCTGCACGAAAACAACACCATGGCAATTCTGCTGAAAACAACGTTAGTCCGGGTTAGTTCCATTCAAATCACGCAAATTAGAGTCCAAAACCCGGGCAAAAGAGTTCGGAAAAGTAGATACGACGGAGACGTATCACTGCACCAGAACCATCTCATCTCCAACCCTAGTTTGTCGTGTGTATACAATCTTTGTCTCAAAACCTTAGATTGGTGCGTGTGGGTTGCTAGTAGTGTTGATTACATCTTGTAGTTGATGCTTGTTGGATTACCTGGTGGAAGACATTATGTTCAGATCCTTAATTATTATTATTACACCTCTGATCGTGAGCATGTTTATGTTGTGTGAGTAGTAATTATTTTTCCTGTGGACATGTGACAAGTCTTGTCATAAGTAATCATGTAAAGTTGGTATTCGTTCTATATTTTGATGATATGGATGTTGTTACTTATCTTAGTGGTGTCATGTGAACATCGACTACATGACACTTCACCATGTTATGGGACTAAGGTAAGTCATTGTAGAGTAACAAATAGATGATGGGTTGCGAGAGTGACAGAAGCTTAAACCTCAGTTTACGTGTTGCTTCACGAGGGGCTAATTTGGGTCCACATGTTTATTGCTATGGTTAGATTATTCTTAATTCTTCTTTCGTAGTTGTGGTTGCTTGCGAGAGGGGGTAAACATAAGTAGGTTCTTAGTTCAAGTAAGTATAGCACATTAGCATCGGTCCACCCACATATCAAATCATGAAAGTAGCAAATGCGGATCAACTCAATATGATGAACAAGACTAGACAGAAATTCTCATGTACCCTCGGTAGCGCTTGCTTTATATAAGAGTACTTTCAGGCCTGTCCTTTGCTATAAAAAGGATTGGGCTACCTCTCTGCACCTTTTCTACTATTGTTACTTGTCACTTCTTACGAATTATCTTGCTACAAAACTATCGATCACCATTACTTACATCACTTGCAGAGAATACCTAGCTGAAAATTGCTTATCATTTCCTTCCGCTCCTCATTGGGTTTGACACTCTTACTTATAGAAAGGACTAAAATTGAGCCCCTATACTTGTGGGTCATCAAGACTCTTTTCTGGTGCCATTCTCGGGGAGTGAATCTCCTTTGGTAAGTGGAGATTGGTAAGGAAGCATTTTCGATAGGTGATGAAATTTACTGTTGCTAATCACTATGAACGGACACCCTTTGAGTGGCTTGTTCAGGGCATGTTCGCTTCGAACAGAAGTTGAGAAAAAATTCCTCAACCTATTGAACCTACTAAAAATATTTATTATGATATTCCTTCGAGTATGGTAGAGAAACTGCTGGCTAATCCTTATAATGATTCAACTCATCCTAATTACCATTTTATATATGTTGATGAGATTTGTGGATTGTTTAAGCTCTTAGGTTTACGAGGAGAGAAAGTTAAGATGAAAGTGTTCCCTTTATCTTTGGAGTAAAAAGCACTAATGTGGTACATGATATTGGATGATATTGGATCATGGATTTTGAATCGCTTGAAGCTTGAATTTCATGAGAGGTTTTATCCGGTGCATCTAATTCATCATGATCAAAATTTTATTTATAATTGTTGGCCTCGTGAAGGAGAAAGCATCACTCAAGTTTGGAGGGCTTAAATCTATGATGCAGACCTACCCCAACCATGATATCTCAAAGGAATTGATTATACATAATTTTTATGCTCGGCTTTCTCATGATGATCAAACATTACTTGATGCTTGTGCTGCGGGTTCCTATATGAAGAAGACTATTGAATTCAGATGGGATCTTCTGGAAAATATTAAACGCAACGCTAAAGATTGGGAACTTGATGAAGGTAAAGAGTCACGTATAAGCTTAATTTTGATTCTGTCAAATCTTTTATGGGAACTTCTTCTTTTCATGAGTTTAGCAACAAATATGGCCTTGACATTGAGATAGTAGCTTCTTTCTGTGAATATTTTTCTACCTATGTTCACCTGCCTAAGGAAAAGTGGTTCAAATATACTCCTCCCATTGAAAAATTACACGAGGAACCTATTATAATTAAGAAGGAAGACTAATTGTTAACCTTGTTGATCCAATTGTTCCTACTGCTTACATTCAGAAACCTCCTTTCCCTGTTAGGATTAGAGAACATGCTAAGGCTACAACAGTGGTTAATAAGAGTTATGTTAGAACACCTACACCTTCTGAACTAATAAATGTTGAGCCTAATGTAGCTATAGTAAAAGATCTCCTAGTTGACAATATTGATGGGCAGGTTATTTATCTCCACGATGAAGCAGCTAGAATTGCTAAACTTGTTAGAAACAAAAGAGATGAACTAGATAATAATAAGCCAGTGGTAGGCACACGTGTCATCTGAGTTAAAATTGGAGATCATTGCTATCATGGCATGTGTGATGTTGGTGTTGGCATTAGTGCTATACCTTTTACTTTATATGAAGATATTATTCATGATATAGTGATACGTCTCCAACGTATCTATAATTTTTGATGGTTTCATGCTATTATCTTGTCAAACTTTGGACGTTTTGCATGCCTTTTATATATTTTTTGGGACTAACTTATTAACTCAGTGCCAAGTGCCAGTTCCTGTTTTTTCCATGTTTTTGACCCCTTTCGGTGTTGGGGAACATCGCATGGGAAACAAAAAATTTCCTACGCGCACGAAGACCTATCATGGTGATGTCCATCTACGAGAGGGGATGTGTGATCTACGTACCCTTGTAGACCGTACAGCAGAAGCGTTAGTTAACTCGGTTGATATAGTGGAACGTCCTCACGTCCCTCGATCCGCCCCGCGAACCGTCCCGCGATCAGTCCCACGATCTAGTGCCGAACGGACGGCACCTCCGCGTTCAGCACACGTACATCGCTACGGGTGAGAATGTCTCATCGTAGTCAACTCCTTGAACTTGTGAAAAACCCTTTGCCACAAGTCGAGCTTTATAAACGGTCACATTACCGTCAGCGTCCGTCTTCTTCTTAAAGATCCATTTGTTCTGAATAGCCTTGCGGCCCTCAGGTAGTACTTCCAAAGTCCATACTTTGTTCTCATAAATGGATCCTATCTCGGACTTCATGGCCTCTAGCCATTTGTTGGAATCTGGGCCCACCATTGCTTCTTCATAATTTGCAGGTTCATTGTTGTCTAACAACATGATTGACATGACGGGATTACCGTACCACTCTGGAGCAGCACGTGGTCTCGTCGACCTGCGTGGTTCGACAGGAACTTGAACCGGAGTTTCATGATCATCATCATTAACTTCCTCCTCAACCGGCGTTGCAATGACAGAGGTTTCCCCTTGCCCTGCGCCACCATCTAGAGGGATGAGAGGTTCGACAACCTCATCAAGTTCTATCTTCCTCCCACTCAATTCTCTCACGAGAAACTCCTTCTCGAGAAAAGCTCCATTTTTAGCAACAAACACTTTGCCCTCGGATTTGAGATAGAAGGTGTACCCAACTGTCTCTTTTGGGTAACCTATGAAGATGCACTTTTCCGCTTTGGGTTCCAGCTTTTCAGGCTGAAGCTTTTTGACATAAGCATCACATCCCCAAACTTTAAGAAACGACAACTTTGGCCTTTTGCCATACCACAGTTCGTATGGTGTCGTCTCAACGGATTTTGATGGTGCCCTATTTAAAGTGAACGCAGCTGTGTCTAATGCATAACCCCAAAACGATAACGGCAAATCGGTAAGAGACATCATAGATCGCACCATCTCTAATAAAGTATGATTACGACGTTCGGACACACCATTACGTTGTGGTGTTCCAGGCTGTGTCAACTGTGAAACAATTCCACATTGTCTTAAGTGAGCACCAAACTCGAAACTCAGATATTCACCCCCACGATCAGACCGTAGGAACTTGATCTTCTTGTTATGATGATTTTCAACTTCACTCTGAAATTGCTTGCACTTTTCAAATGTTTCAGACTTGTGCTTCATTAAGTAGACATAACCATATCTACTCAAATCGTCAGTGAAGGTGAGAAAATAACGATATCTGCCGCGTGCCTCTACGCTCATCGGACCGCACACATCGGTATGTATGATTTCCAACAAGTCACTTGCACGCTCCATTGTTTCGGAGAACGGAGTTTTAGTCATCTTGCCCATGAGGCATGGTTTGCACGTGTCAAGTGAATCAAAGTCAAGTGACTCCAAAAGTCCAACGGCATGGAGTTTCTTCATGCGCTTTACACCAATATGACCTAAGCGGCAGTGCCACAAAAATATGGCGCTATCATTGTTAACTCTAACTCTTTTGGTCTCAATGTTATGTATGTGTGTATCGCTATCAAGATTCAATATGAACAATCCTCTCACATTGGGTGCATGACCATAAAAGATATTACTCATAGAAATAGAACAACCATTATTCTCTGACTTAAAAGAGTAACCGTCTCGCAATAAACAAGATCCAGATATAATGTTCATGCTCAACGCAGGCACTAAATAACAATGATTCAAGTTCATAACTAATCCTGATGGTAACATTTCCTACGCGCATCGTCACTTCATCTTTCGCCAACCTTCGTCTATTCCGCAGTTCCTGTTTCGAATACCCAGGCACTACTACGAGAGCCGGTTAAGTACACATCAATAACATGTATATCAAATATACCTAATTTTTCTTTGGCCGCCTTCTTATCAGCCAGATACTTGGGGCAATTGCGCTTCCAGTGACCCATACCCTTGCAATAGTAACACTCTGTTTCAGGCTTAGGTCCAGCTTTGGGTTTCTTTGTCGGATTGGCAACAGGCTTGCCGCTCTTCTTTGAATTACCCTTCTTGCCTTTGCCGTTTCTCTTGAAATTAGTGGTCTTATTCACCATCAACACTTGATGCTCTTTACGGTGTTCAGACTCTGCGACTTTCAGCATCGCAAACAACTCGCCGGGAGACTTGTTCATCCCTTGCATGTTGTAGTTCAACACAAAGCCTTTATAGCTTGGCGGCAGTGATTGAAGGATTCTGTCAGTGATAGCTTCTTGCGGGAGTTCAATCCCCAGCTCAGCTAGACGGTTTGAGTACCCAGACATTTTGAGCACATGTTCACTGACAGACGAGTTCTCCTCCATCTTGCAAGCATAGAATTTATCGGAGGTCTCATACCTCTCGATCCGGGCGTTCTTCTCAAAGATAAACTTCAACTCCTGGAACATCTCAAATGCTCCATGACGCTCAAAGCGACGTTGAATTCCCGGTTCTAAGCCATACAAGACTGCACATTGAACTACTGAGTAGTCCTCCTTACGTGCTAACCAAGCGTTCCTAACATCCTGATCAGCCGTAGCGGGTGGTTCATCTCCTAGCGCAACATTAAGGACATAATCCTTCTTCCCAGCTTGTAAGATTAGCTTAAGATTACGAGCCCAGTCTACAAAGTTGCTTCCATCATCTTTCAACTTAGCTTTCTCTAGGAACGTATTAAAATTCAGGGTGACTGTCGCGTGAGCCATGATCTACAACACAAATATATTCAAAGTGGACTTAGACTATGTTCAAGATAATTAGAGTTTAACTTAATCAAATTACTCGCTAAACTCCCACTCAAAAAGTACATCTCTCTAGTCATTTGAGTGGTTCACGATCCACTTACACTAGCTCAAGTCCGATCATCACGTGAGTTGAGCATAGTTTCAGTGGTAAGCATCCCCATGCTAATCATATCATCTATATGATTCATGGTCGACCTTTCGGTCTCATGTGTTTCGAGGCCATGTCTGCACATGCTAGGCTCATCAAGCTTAACCCGAGTGTTCCGCGTGCGCAACTGTTTTGCACCCGTTGTATGTGAACGTTGAGTCTATCACACCCGATCATCACGTGGTGTCTCGAAACAACGAACTGTAGCAACGGTGCATAGTCGGGGAGAACACAATTTTGTCTTGAAATTTTAGTGAGAGATCACCTCATAATGCTACCGTCGTTCTAAGAAAAATAAGGTGCATAAAAGGATTAACATCACATGCAATTCATAAGTGACATGATATGGCCATCATCACGTGCTCCTTGATCTCCATCACCAAGCACCGACACGATCTTCTTGTCACCGGGGCCACACCATGATCTCCATCAACGTGTCGCCATCGGGGTTGTCGTGCTACTCATGCTATTACTACTAAAGCTACATCCTAGCAAAATAGTAAACGCATCTGCAAGCACAAACGTTAGTATAAAGACAACCCTATGGCTCCTGCCGGTTGCCGTACCATCGACGTGCAAGTCGATATTATCTATTACAACATGATCATCTCATACATCCAATATATCACATCACATCGTTGGCCATATCACATCACAAGCATACCCTGCAAAAACAAGTTAGATGTCCTCTAATTTTGTTGTTGCATGTTTTACGTGGTGACCATGGGTATCTAGTAGGATCGCATCTTACTTACGCAAACACCACAACGGAGATATATGACTTGCTATTTAACCTCATCCAAGGACCTCCTCGGTCAAATCCGATTCAACTAAAGTTGGAGAAACTGACACTTGTCAGTCAACTTTGAGCAACGAGGTTACTCGTAGCGATGAAACCAGTCTCTCGTAAGCGTACGAGTAATGTCAGTCCAAGCCGCTTCAATCCAACAATACCGCGGAATCAAGAAAAGACTAAGGAGGGCAGCAAAACGCACATCACCGCCCACAAACACTTTTGTGTTCTACTCGAGAAGACATCTACGCATGAACCTAGCTCATGATGCCACTGTTGGGGAACGTCGCATGGGAAACAAAAAATTTCCTACGCGCACAAAGACCTATCATGGTGATGTCCATCTATGAGAGGGGATGTGTGATGTACGTACCCTTGTAGACCGTACAGCAAAAGCGTTAGTGAACGCGGTTGATGTAGTGGAACGTCCTCACGTCCCTCGATCCGCCCCGCGAACCGTCCCTCGATCAATCCCACGATCTAGTGCCGAACGGACGGCACCTCCGCGTTCAGCACACGTACAGCTCGACGATGATCTCGGCCTTCTTGATCCAGCAAGAGAGATGGAGAGGTAGAAGAGTTCTCCGGCAGCGTGACGGTGCTCCGGAGGTTGGTGATGATCTTGTCTCGGCAGGGCTCCGCCCGAGCTCCGCAGAAACGCGTTCTAGAGGTAAAACCATGGAGATATGTGGTCGGGCTGCCGTGGCAAAGTTGTCTCAAATCAGCCCTAAAACCTCCGTATATATAGGGGGAAGAGGGGGAGCCTTGCCTTGGGGTCCAAGGACCCCAAAGGGGGTCGGCCGAGCCAAGGGGGGAGTCCTCCCCTTCCAAACCGAATCCAACTAGGTTTGGAAGGAGGAGTCCTTCCCCTTTTTCCCACGTCCTCTTTTTTTTATTTTCTCTTTGATTTTCTTCCTATGGCGCATAGGGCCTTCTTGGTCTGTCCCACCAGCCCACTAAGGGCTGGTGCGCCACCCCCAAGGCCTATGGGCTTCCCCGGGGTGGGTGGCCCCCCCGGTGAACACCCGGAACCCATTCGTCATTCCCGGTACATTCCCGGTAACTCCAAAAACCTTCCGGTAATCAAATGAGGTCATCCTATATGTCAATCTTTGTTTCCAGACCATTCCAGAAACCCTCGTGATGTCAGTGATCTCATCCGGGACTCCGAACAACATTCGGTAACCAACCATACAACTCAAATATGCATAAAACAACGTCGAACCTTAAGTGTGCAGACCCTGCGGGTTCGAGAACTATGTAGACATGACCCGAGAGACTCCTCGGTCAATATCCAACAGCGGGACCTGGATGCCCATATTGGATCCTACATATTCTACGAAGATCTTATCGTTTGAACCTCAGTGCCAAGGATTCATATAATCCCGTATGTCATTCCCTTTGTCCTTCGGTATGTTACTTGCCCGAGATTCGATCGTCAGTATCCGCATACCTATTTCAATCTCGTTTACCGGCAAGTCTCTTTACTCGTTCCGTAATACAAGATCCCGCAACTTACACTAAGTTACATTGCTTGCAAGGCTTGTGTGTGATGTTGTATTACCGAGTGGGCCCCGAGATACCTCTCCGTCACACGGAGTGACAAATCCCAGTCTTGATCCATACTAACTCAACGAACACCTTCACAGAAACCTGTAGAGCATCTTTATAGTCACCCAGTTACGTTGCAACGTTTGATACACACAAAGCATTCCTCCGGTGTCAGTGAGTTATATGATCTCATGGTCATAGGAACAAATACTTGACACACAGAAAACAGTAGCAACAAAATGACACGATCAATATGCTACGTCTATTAGTTTGGGTCTAGTCCATCACGTGATTCTCCTAATGACGTGATCCAGTTATCAAGCAACAACACCTTGTTCATAATCAGAAGACACTGACTATCTTTGATCAACTGGCTAGCCAACTAGAGGCTTGCTAGGGACAGTGTTTTGTCTATGTATCCAC
The DNA here is from genome assembly GCF_904849725.1 of Hordeum vulgare subsp. vulgare. NCBI lineage: Eukaryota > Viridiplantae > Streptophyta > Magnoliopsida > Poales > Poaceae > Hordeum > Hordeum vulgare. The sequence continues at coordinate 486,600,550 of NC_058520.1, read as the reverse complement.
ACATGTACATAAGTCTTCATTCAATACAATTATAGCATGGATAATAAACGATTATCTTGATACAGGAATTATAATAATAACTATATTTATTATTGCCTCTAGGGCATAATTCCAACATTCGGAGGAGATTTTGAAACGGTGTCCAAACGGAAGAAAATCCCCGAAACGATTTTTTATGGAACGGAAGAAGATCGGGAAGCTTGGGAGCCAAGGCAGGGGAGCCCCAGGGGCCCCACAAGCCCCCACCCAGCGGCCACGGGGAGGCCGCGCCATCCAGGCTTGTGGTCCCCCTGAGCGTCCCCTGGCCTAGGGGTTGCGCCTATAAATTCCCTAAAAATCCCAAAAAAATCAGGAGATCATCGCAATCACTTTTCCGTCGCCGCAAGCTTCTGTTTCCGCAAGATCCCATCTGGGGCACGTTCTGGTGTCCTGCCAGAGGGGAGATTCGGATACAAAGGGCTTCTTCATCAACACCATGACCTCTCCGATGATGCGTGAGTAGTTCACCATAGACCTACGGGTCCATAGCTAGTAACTAGATGGATTCTTCTCTCTCTTGGATCTTCAATACAAAGTTCTCCATGATCTTCATGGAGATCTATCCGATGTAATCTTCTTTTAAGGTGTGTTTGTCGAGATCGGATGAATTGTGTATTTATGATCAGATTATCTATGAATCTTATTTGAGTTTCTTTTGATCTCTCTTATGCAAGATTTCATATCCTTGTAATTCTCTTCGAGTTGTGGGTTTTGTCTGGCCAACAAGATCTATGATTCTCGCAATGGGAGAAGTGCTTGGTTTTGGGTTCAAACCGTGCGGTGACCTCAGCCAGTGACAGAAGGGGTAGCGAGGCACGCATCATGTTGTTGCCATCAAGGGTAAAAAGATGGGGTTTCATCATTGGTTTGAGATTATCCCTCTACATCATGTCATCTTGCTTAAGGCGTTGCTCTGTTCGTCATGAACTCAATACACTAGATGCATGCTGGATAGCGGTCGATGAGTGGAGTAATAGTAGTACATGGAGAAAGTATCGGTCTACTTGTCTCGGACGTGATGCCTATATGTATGATCATTGCCTTAGATATCGTCATGACTTTGCGCGGTTCTATCAATTGCTCGACAGTAATTTGTTCACCCACCGTGATATTTGCTATTATGAGAGAAGCCTCTAGTGAACACTATGGCCCCCAGGGTCTACTCCACACCATATTTTCAGCCTTACACTTTTTACTTTGTTGCACTTTCCGCCGTCAGATCTCACTTTGCAAACAATCTTGAAGGGATTGACAACCCGTTTGAAGCGTTGGGTGCAAGCTTGTTTGTGTTTGTGCAGGTAATTTGGACTTGATGAGGCCCTCCTTGTGGATCGATACCTTGGTTCTCAAACTGAAGGGAATACTTACTGCTCCTGTGCTGCATCACCCTTTCCTCTTCAAGGGAAAAACCGACGCAAACCAGAGAAGTAACAAGAAGAATTCCTACGCGCCAGGGAAGGACTTTTGTTGCCGCAGCATATAACACCCTCGGAAATTGAAGATATTGATGTCGCTATTAAGCTTGCAAACCGTGGTACTATTTCGCCATTGGGGATTGTTAGGGATATTGAAGTTTTGTGCGGAAAGATCAAGTACCCCGCTGATTTCTTAGTACTTGGTTCGGAACAAGATAACTTTTGTCCATTCATATTTGGTAAACCATTCTTGAATAGGGTTAATGCTGAAATTAATTGTGCTACTGAGAAGGTCAAAGTGAGCTTTGGTGATATTTCTCATGACTTTAACTTGTCTAAATTTAGAAAGTAGCCACATGAAAAAGAATTGCCTAGTAAGTATGAAATAATTGGTCTTGCTTCAATTTATGTACCTCCTACGGATCCACTAGAACAATATTTGCTAGACCATGAGAATTGTATGCATTTGAATGAAAGGAATGAAAATAGATAGGATACTCCTTGATCAACAACCTATCCTTAAGCACAATTTATGAGTTCAAATTTTAGGTGATCCTGCTCCACCCAAGGGAGATCTTGTATTCAAGCTTAAGGTATTACCTCCTACTTTCAAATATGCTTTTCTTAATGACAAGAAGATATATGCTATTATTATTAGTGCTAACCTTTCAAAACATGAATAAAGGAGATTACTCAAAACTTTAAAGAAGCACAGGGCCGCTATTGGATATACTATTGATGATCTTAAAGGCATAAGCCCCACTCTTTGTCAGCACAAGATTAATATGGAACCTGATGCTAAACCTGTTGTTGATCATGAACACCGTCTCAACCCTAAGATGAAAGCAGTGGTAAGAACTGAAATACTACAACTTCGGGAGGCAGGTATAATCTGTCTTATTGTTGATAGTAGATGGGTGAGTCATGTTCATTGTGTTCCTAAGAAAGGTGTTGTAACCGTTGTTCCTAATGATAAAAATGAACTTATCCCACAAAGAATAGTAACTGGTTATAGGATGGTAATTGATTTTAGGAAATTGAATAGGGCCACTAGGAAAGATCATTACCCCTTGCCTTTTATTGATCAAATGTTAGAAAGATTATCTAAGCACACACACTTCTGCTTTCTTGATGGATATTTAGGATTCTCTCAAATACCTGTGTCAAAATAGGACCAAGAGAAAACTACCTTTACTTGCCCTTTTGGAACTTATGCTTATAGGTGTATGCCTTTTGGTCTATGCAATGCACCTTCTACCATTAAATAATGTATGGCTGCTATATTCTCTCACTTTTGTGAAAAGACTGTTGAGGTCTTCATGGATGATTTTTCCGTTTACGGGACTTCCTTTGATGATTGCTTGAGTAACCTTGATCGAGTTTTGCAGAGATGTGAATAAACTAATATTGTCTTGAATTAGGAGAAGTGTCACTTTATGGTGAATGAAGGTATGGTGCTTGGGCATAAAAAGTTTGAACGTGGTAATGAGGTGGATAAGGCCAAAGTTGACGCAATAGAGAAAATGCCTTGCCCAAGAGATATCAAAGGTAAAAGAAGTTTCCTTGGTCATGCTGGTTTCTATAGGTGTTTCATTAAATATTTCTAGGCCATTAACCAATCTTTTCCAAAAAGATGGTCCTTTTGTTCTTGATGATGATTGTGTAGAAGCCTTTGAAATACTTAAGAAAGCCTTCATTTCTGCACCTATTGTTCAACCACCTGATTAGAACCTACCCTTTGAAATTATGTGTGATGCTAGTGATTATGGTGTTAGTGTTGTTCTAGGGCAAAGAGTAGACAAGAAATTGAATGTTATTCATTATGTAGTAAGACCCTAGACACCGCTTAAAGGAATTATGCTACTGCTGAAAAAGAATTTTTAGCAGTTCTGTTTGCATGTGATAAGTTTAGGCCTTACATTGTTGACTCTAAAGTAATTATTCAAACTGATCATGCTGCTATTAAATACCTTATAGAAAAGAAAGATGCTAAACCTAGACTCAATAGATAGGTGTTACTACTCCAAGAATTTGATTTGCATATCATTAATAGCAAGGGATGAGATAACCGTGTAGCAGATAACTTGTCTAGGATGGAAAATGTTCTTGATGACCCACTGCCTATTGATGATAATTTTCCTCATGAGCAACTTGTTGTAATAAACACTTCACGTAGTACTCCTTGGTATGCGGATTATGCTAATTACATTGTTGCTAAATATATTCCTCCTAGTTTCACCTATCAACAAAATAAAAGTTCTTCTATGATTTACGACATTACTTTTGAGATGACACACATCTTTATAAAGAAGGAGTATATGGTGTTATTAGACGTTGTATACCTAAGCATGAGCAGGAACAAATTTTAAGGAAGTGTCATTCCAAGGCCTACGGAGGACATCATGCCGGTGAAAGAACTGCACACAAGGTATTACAATCCGGTTACTATTGGCCTACTCTTTTTAAATATGCTCGTAAGTACGGCCTTTCTTGTGATGAATGCCAAAGTGTTGGTAATATTGGTAAACGCCAGGAAATTGCTATGAACTATTCACTTGCTATTGAACCATTTGATGTGTGGGGTTTTGACTTTATGGGACCCTTTCCTTACTCATATTCTAGTTGATGTTGATTACATTACTAAGTGGGTAGAAACTATTCCAACTAGTAGTGTTGATCATAACACTTATATTAAAATTCTTAAAGACAATATCTTTACGAGGTTTAGTGTCCCTATATATTTAATGACTGATGGTGGCTCACATTTCATTCATGGTGCTTTCCGTAAAGTGCTAGCTAAAAATATGTTAACCATGGAATTGCATCATCTTATCATCCTCAGTCTAGTGTTCAAGATGAACTGAGAAATTGTGAAATAAAATTAATCTTGCAAAAGACTGCCAGTAGGTCCACAAAGAATTGGTCTAAGAAACTTGATGATGCTTTGTGGGCTTATAGAACTGTTTATACAAACCAATGGGGATGTTCGCATATAAAATGCTTTATGGAAAATCTTGTCATTTACCTCTTGAGTTAGAACATAAAGCTTATTGGGCAATTAAATAACTTAATTATGATTTAAAACTTCCTGGTGAGAAGAGGTTATGATATTAGCTCACTGGATGAATGGAAGACATAGGCTTATGAAAATGCTAAGTTGTTTAAGGAAAAGCTAAAATATGGCATGGCAAAAGAATTCAAAACAAGAATTAAATGTAGGAGACTCATTGCTTTTGTACAATTCTCGTTTTAAATTTTTTGGAGGGAAACTCTTCTCCAAATGGGAAGGACCTTATGTTGTCAAGGAGGTTTATCGCTCTGGTGCTATAAAATTCAATAACTTCGAAGGTAAAAACCCGAGAGTGGTGAATGGGCAAATAATCAACTATTATATTTCAGGTACACCCATTAATGAGGAAACTAATGTCATCCAAGTCATAACACCGGAGAAGCACATAAAGGAAGTCTTCTGGAACACTCTAGAAACCTGAAAAAGGGGGCAGGTACGTGGTACGGTAAGTAAACCGACTCCAAAAAATCTAAACTATTTTTTTACTGGTTTTGGTATTTTAGAAAAAATACAAAAAGAAAACTGTGTCGAGGGGACCCACGAGGGAGGCACAAGCCAACAGGGCGCGCCCCCTTGCCTCGCCCTGATAGCTTGTGGGGCCCTCGTGCATCTCGCAGACTCCGAATTCTTCTCGAGCACGTATTCTTACCTGAAATAATTCATTATATATACTCTCGTGTGTTTTGACGACCATATCGCAAGATTTTCCTACGTTCTACTTTCGAGCTGTTTTCTGATAGATTTAGATCGCCATGACTTCACCAAGCCCTTTCAAGGACAAGTTCTTCGAGAAGGTCATCAATCCCTACCTGTCGGAGGTGATGAAACACCCTCAAGCCATTGAGATGCATGAAGGGGTGCTTCACATCCGAGATGTTCAAGGTCCCAAGAAGGAGGCAAGCGAGAAGGCCAGGCTTTCAACAATGGAAGAATAGATCTTGAAGTGCCAAGGGATGATGGAGCATTGTCAGAGTGCTAACCACTCTATGACCACAGATTTCATCTGGAAGAATAAGCTGGATACCGGGAACACGGGGGAGATTCTCTCTAAGCTTCAAGATCGGATCGATCACCTCCAAGATCAAGTCTATGAACTCCAAGGTCAAAATTGTGAGTATGGATCTAGGTTTCACAGGATGAGTTTTGTTGCTAGTTTCAGGACTCCCGAGACAAAAATTTCTTTCTATGATGGGGAGTCTAGGCCGTGGAGTACTGAGGACACGCCTGCTACACCACCACCATCACCTAAAGAGGACGCTTGAGTACATGGGTATGGGTACCACCCTTGGCTTGTTCCAAGCTTAGGGGAGGTGCCCCGATATCGTATCACCATCACTTCCATCATTACTATATATCTTAGTTCAATCCTTAGTTGTTTCGTGATTTAGAGAAATAAATTTCAGTTTTCTTTGCTTAGAATTTTTGCTTTGAGTTCCACCTATCTTTCTAATTGAATATGCTAGTTATATAATAAAGATTAGTTGAGTTTTTGTGGTTTACCAGTGCGCACCCATCATCATAGCATGGCAATAAAAAGAAAGATATAGATCATACGATCATCTCATGAGAAGTAATGACTTCACACAAAAAGGGTATAAGTGATAAAAGTTATTGATAGTAAACAAGCATAGTATTAGTCATTGTTGCAATCTAAGAAAAACTATGATAGAGGAGAGGAGACTCATATATAAATACACTATCCTAGACATCTTTTATGATTGTGAGCCTTCATCAAATATTATATAATAATCAAGTGTTGATATTGTACATGGAAGACAATGTAATGATCATGGTAGTTTATATTCACATAGAAGTTATATGGTCTTGGATCCTTCAACATGTGATGCTTGCTTTAGATCCTTTTCTAGACCAAAATATATGCACTAAGTAAAGATACTACATGTGCATCCATAACCCTAAAACCCAGTTTCTTGCCATGAGAGTCCACAATACCTACCTATGGATTGAGTAAGATCCTTCAAGTAAATTGTCATCGGTGCATCAAGCAATAAGAATTTGTCCTAAATATGTATGATCTTTTATTGCAAGGGAAAATAAGATTTGTACGATCTTGTGATGGCAAAGAAATAAAAGCGATAGAGTGCATAATAAAGTTTGCTATCATAAGGGGCAATATAAAGTGACTTTGCATTAAGAGTTCACACATCCAATGATTTAAAAGCGCATGGCAACCTCTGCTTCCCTCTACGAAAGGCCAATCTTTTACTTTCAGGAGTTCAACTTTGTGATTGACTAAATAAAGTTTATCCCTCTTCCAACCTATTTATCCTATAGTAGCAAGCACCATGTGTTGAGGAAAGATTCAGATTTATATATCCAAGTGAATGTACATGATCATGATTTATTATTGTTGACATTATCCTTGAGATAAATAAGTTAGGTGGCAAATCATTTAACCCCTATCTTCCTATGTAGCCTACGGAAACATGAGCTCCAAAAATATGCCTTGAGTGTGAGCAATCATAGAAGATTAAATGATAGTTGAGTATGTGAACTTGCGAGAAAGCTCTTACATAGACTCTCCTATGGATTACAATGAATTATGATTGCCCCAATGACTGAGAACATAGTTTGTTGATTTTCAATAAAGTTTATGCTTCATACTTCAAATGTTGTGAATGGACTATTACTTGTTTGTGAGAAGTTATATGATAAAATACTTGTTGTTATGCTAATATGCATGATGTTCTCATAATCGTATTTTGTTTCTATCGACACCTCTATCTTCAATCATGTGGTCATTATTTTCGAGTTCGACTTTCGCTTGAGGACAAGCGAGGTCTAAGTTTGGGGGAGTTGATACACTCATTTTGTATCATGAATTACTATTGATATTTGTGTTGATCTTGTCCATTATCCATTATTATCATACAATTATTATGCCCTTTCTCTCTGAATATGCAAGGTACATCACTGAGGGAGAAATATCTAGAAACTGGAATTCTGGACCGGGAAACCGAGAAAAAGGCAGAAAAATCAACTTGCTCCAAATGACCTCAAACTTTACGGAGAGTATATCCAATAGCAACTCGATCATTCTTTAGAGTTTTAAGTAATCTATTTTCTTGATGCTCTAAGTTTAGCACTAATAATAAGAGTACATATCTTCTTTTCATCAAGATAGGCATATTTCAATGTATTTGGTAATTTCTTTAATTAAAATACGGGATCAATATTAGGTGTGGGAGGATCTCCTAGAATGTAAATAATAAAACTGTGTTTAAGGATAGGTGCCTCCTTAAATAATATATCATCTATTTCATTTCTTTCATTCATATGCATACCATTTTCATGATCCAGCAAATATTGTTCCAGACTTCCAGCAGATCAGTAGAAGGCACGACAATACAAGCAAGACCAATAAGTTCATATTTACTAGATAATTCTTTCTCATGTGGTTGTGTGCGAAACTTAGAGAAATTAAACTCATGAGATACATCACCAAAACTTATTTTAACCTTCTCTTTAACACAATCAATCTCAGCATTAACTGTATTCAAGAAAGGTCTACCGAGTATAATGGGACAAAAATTATCTTGTAGTGAACCAAGTACTAAGAAATAGGTAGGGTATTTGTTAGAAATATGCCCTAGAGGCAATAATAAGTTAGTTATTATTATATTTCCTTGTTCATGATAAACGTTTATTATCCATGCTATAATTGTATTGATTGGAAACTCAAATACATATGTGGATACATAGACAACACACTGTCCCTAGTGTGCCTCTGAGGACTAGCCCATTGATCAAAGATGGTCAAGATTTCCTGACCATAGACATGACTTGTGATTTAATGATGGGATCACATCATTAGGAGATTGATTTGATCGACAAGACCAAAACTATGAACGTAGCATATGATCGTGTCGGTTTATTGCTATTGTTTTCTGCATGTCAAGTATCTGTTCCTATGACCATGAGATCATTCAACTCCCGGAAACCGGAGGAGTGCCTTGTGTGTATCAAATGTCACAAAGTAACTGGGTGACTATAAAGGTTCTCTACAGGTATCTCCGAGGGTGTCTGTTGGGTTGGCATGAAACGAGACTGGGATTTGTCATTCCGTATGATGGAGAGGTATCTCTAGGCCCACTCGGTAATACAACATCACAAGAAGCTTGCAATTAATGTGACTAAGGAGTTAGTCACGTGATCTTGTATTACGAAACGAGTAAAGAGACTTGCCGGCAACGAGATTGAACTAGGTATGAAGATACCGACGATCGAATCTCGGGCAAGTAACATACCGATGGACAAAGGGAACAACATACGTGACTGATTGAACTCTTGACATTGTGGTTCGACCGTAAAATATCTTCGTAGAATATGTAGGACCCAATATGGGCATCTAGGTCCAGCTATTGGTTATTGACCAGAGAGTGTCTCGGTCATGTCTACATAGTTCTCGAACCCGCAGGTTCTGCACACTTAAGGTTTGGTAATGTTTCAATATTATTGAGTTATATATTTTAGTGACTAAAGGTTTTTCAGAGTTCCATATGAGATCCCGGGCGTCACGAGGAGCTTCAGAATGTTCCGTGGGTAAATATTTATATATAGGAAAGTGGTATTCGGGTTCCGGAATAGTTTCGGGGATTTCCGATATTGTACAAGTAGTGCCGAAAGGGTTACGGGGGTCCATCGGGAGGGGCCCACCCCCTCCGGGGGGGCACATGGGCCTAGGAGGTGGCGCACTAGCCCCTGGTGGGCTTGCGAATCCAGCCCCAATCGACCCATGCGCCAAACTTAAGAGAGGAGGTGGAGGAGGAGTCCTCCCAAGGGTGTCCACCTCCCTTGTGGGAGGTGGACCCTCCCTCTAGTTCGGCCGAACCTCTCCTCCTTGGAGGAGGGGCCAGGGAAGCCCACCTACCCCTTCCTCCTATATATAGTTGATGTTTTGAGGGCAACAATCACGTGAAAAGCCACGTGCTGCCCTCTCCTCCATAGATAGTCTTCTTCCTCTAGATCAGTTTCGGTATTGCTTGGCGAAGCCCGGCCGGAACAACTCCACCACCACCGTCGCTATGCCGTCGTGCTGACGGAGAACTCATCTACCTCTCCACACTCTCTTGGTGGATCAAGGAGGTGGAGATCGTCATCGAGATGTACGTGTGCTGAACGCGGAGGTGCCATCCGTTCGGCACTAGATCGGGATGGATCGTGATGGGATCGCGGGACGGATCATGATTCGATCGCGAAGACGTTCGAATACATCAACCGCGTTATACATGCTTCCTCTTATCAATCTACAAGAGTATTTAGATGCACTCTCTCCGCTCGTAGATGGTCATCACCATGGGCAGATATTGTATGTGCGTAGGGAAATTTTTGTTTCCCATGCAACGTTCCCCAACAGTGGCATCATGAGCGTGGTCTATGCGTAGATGACATCTCGAGTAGAACACAAAGCAGTTTGTGGGTGTTGATATTCAGATAGCTTCCCTCCTTAGTCTTTTCTTGATTCAGCGGTATTGTTGGATGAAGCGGACCGAACCAACCTTACTCATCCACGTACGAGAGACCGGTTCGATCGACTGACATGCAACTTGTTACATAAAGATGGATGGCGGGTGTATGTTTCTCCTACTTTAGTTGAATCGGATTCGACAGAGGCAGTCCTTGGAGAAGGTTAGATAGCAACTTGTATATTAGCATTGTGGTTTTGCGTAGGTAAGAATCGTTGTTGCTAGATACCCATAACATCCACGTAAAACATGCAACAACAAATTAGAGGACGTTTAACTTGTTTTTGCAGGGTATGTTGTGATATGATATGGCCAAGAACATGATGTTATATATTTGATGTATGAGATGATCATGTTATAATAGTTAAATATCGACTTGCATGTCGATGCTACGGCAACCGGCAGGAGCCATAGGGTTGTCTTTAATTTATTTTGGCACTTGGTGATGTTTTACTTTATCGCTAGTTAAGTAGATTTAGTACTACAACATAGTTGGCGTGACAACCTCGATGGAAACACAACGATGGAGATCATGGTGTTGTGTCGGTGACAATGGAGATCATGCTGGTGCTTTGGAGATGGAGATCAAAAGCACAAGATCATGACCATATCATGTCACTTATGATTTGCATGTGATGTTAATCCTTTTTATGCACCTTGTTTTACATAGGACGACGGTAGCATTATAAGGTGATCCCTCACTAAAATTTCAAGATAAAATTGTGTTCTCCCCAAGTGTGCACCATTGCGAAAGTTCGTCATTTCGAGGCACCACGTAATGATCGGGTATGATAGACTCTACGTTCACATACAACGGGTGTAAGACAGTTTTGCACATGCGGAACACTCGGGCTAAACTTGATGAGCCTAGCATGTACAGACATGGCCTCGGAACACAAGAGACTGAAAGGTAGAACATGAGTCATATAGTAGATATGATCAACATAGAGATGTTCACCATTAAAGCCAACTCATCTCACATAATGATCGGACTTGGGTTGGTGGATTTGGATCATGTACCACTCGAATGACCAGAGGGATGTCAATTTGAGTGGGAGTTCTGAAGTAATATGACTGATTGAACTCATTATCATGAACTTAGTCAAAATGTATTTGGAAATTATGTTGTAGATGATTAGCTTGCGTTGTAGCTCCCCTGTTTTTGATATGTTCCTAGAGAAAACTAAGTTGAAAGATGATAGTAGCAATTATGCGTACTGAGTCCGTAAACTGAGGATTGTCCTCATTGCTGCACAGAAGGCTTATGTCCTTAATGCACAACTCGGTGTGCTACCCCCCGAGCATCGTCTGTGGATGTTGCGAACATCTGACATACATGTTTTTGGTGACTACGTGATAGTTTAGTGTGTCATGCTTTACTGTTTAGAATTGAGGCGCCCAAGACGTTTTGAACGTCACGGAACATATGATATGTTCCAAGAGCTAAAATTGGGATTTCAGGCTCGTGCCCGTGTTGAGAGGTATGAGACCTCCAACAAGATTCTTTGCCTGCAAAGTAAGGGAGAAAAGCTCAATCGTTGAGCATGTGCTCAGATTATCTGGGTGCTACAATCGCTTGAATCGAGTGGGAGTTGGTATTTCAGATAAGATAGTGATTGACATAGTTCTTCAAAGTCACCGCCATCAAGCTATTGAGATTCGTGATGAACTATCACATATCAGGGATGGAGTTGATGATCTCTGAGCTATTCGCAATGTTTGACACCGTGAAGGTAGAAATCAAGCAGGAGCATCAAGTGTTGATGGTTAGTAAAACCACTAGTTTCACGAAGGGAAAAGGGAATGAAGGGAAACTTCGATAATGACAAGTCAGTTGTCACTCCAACGAAGAAACCCAAGGTTGAACCCAAACCCGAGACTAAGTGCTTCTATGATGAGGGAAATGATCATTGAGGCGGAATTGCCCTAGACACTTGGTAGATAAGAAGGCTAGCAACGTCAACAAAAGTACATTGGATATATGTGTTATTGATGTGTTCTTTACTAGTACTCCTAGTAGCTCATGGGTATTAGATACTGGTTCAATTGCTAAATGTTAGTAACTCGAAATAAAAGCTACGGAATAAACGGAGACTAGCTAAAGGCGAGGTGATGATGTGTGTTGGAAGTGTTTCCAAGGTTGATGTGATCACCATCGCACACTCCCTCTACCTTCGAGATTAGTGTTAAAACCTAAATATTGATTGGTGTTTGTGTTGAGCATGAACATGATTGGATCATGTTTATTGCAAATATTGTTATTCATTTAAAGAGAAAAATGGTTACTCTGTTTATTTGAATAACACCTTCAATGGTCATGCACCTAATATGAATGGTTTATTGAACCTTGATCATAGTGGTACACATGTTCATAATATTGATGCCAAAAGATACAAAGTAGTAATGATAGTACCACTTACTTGTGGCACTGCCGCTTGAGTCATACTCCCTCTCTTCCTAAATATAAGGTGTATTAGTTTTTTTTAATGTCAAACCATGTCTATGCTTGACCAACATTATAGAAAAATATATAATGATTTACAATACCAAATATATAAAATATAAAATTATATTTCATGATAAATCTAGTTATAATGATTTGGTATTCTAGACCTTGATATTTTGGTCTACAAACTGGGTCAAACTTAGACAAGTTTGACTTTTTGAAAAAAATAATACACCTTATATTTAGGAATGGAGGGACTGTTAGTATAAAACGCATGAAAAAGCTCCATGCTGATGGATCTTTGGACTCACTCGTTTTTGAATCATTTGAGACATGTGATCCATGCCTATTGGTGTAAGCGCATGCACAAACTCCATGCAGATGGATATTTTGGAGTCGCTTGATTTCGAATCACTTGAGACATGCAAATCATGCCACATGGGCAAGTTGACTGAAGGTCTCATTTTCCAGTGAGATGGAATGAGAAAGTAACTTATTGGAAATAATACATTTTGATGTATGCAGTCTAATGAGTGCTGAGGCATGTAGTAGATATCATTATGTTCTTACTTCACAGATGATTTGAGTAGATACAGTTGTATTTACTTGATGAATCATGAGTCTGAATTGTTGAAAAGTTCAAACAATTTTAGAGTGAAGTTGAACATCATCGTGACAAGAGGATTAAATGTCTACGATGTGATCATGGAGGTAAATATCTGAGTTGTGAGTTAGGTATACATTTAAGACAATATAGAAATTGTTTTGCAACTCATGCCACCTGGAACACCATGGTGTGATGGTGTGTCCGAACGTCATAGTCTTATTGGATATGGTTCATACTATGATGTCTATTGTCGAATTACAACTAACGTTTTGGGGTTAGGCATTAGATACAACCACATTCACTTTAATAGGGCACCACGTAATACCGTTGAGATGACACCGCATGAACTATGGTTTGGAGAAACCTAAGTTGTCATTTCTTAAAGTTTGGGGCTATGATGCTTATATCAAAAGGCTTCAACCTGACAAGCTCGAACCCAAAGCGGATAATTGCATCTTCATAGGATACCCAAAGGAATCAGTTGGGTATACCTCCTATCTCAGATTCGAAAGCAAAGTGTTTGTTGATGAAAACGGGTACTTTCTCAAGAAAGAGTTTCTCTCGAAAGAATTGAGTGGGAGGGTGGTGGAACTTGATGAGGTTATTGAACTGTCACTAACAAAGTGTAGCGGGGCACAGGAAGTTGTTCCTGTGGCGCCTACACCAAATTGAAGAGCAAGCCAATGATGAAGATCATGAAGCTTCAGATCAAGTTACTACCGAACCTCGTAGGTCGACAAGGACACATACTGCTCCACAGTGGTACAGTAATCCTGTCTTGGAGGTCATGTTATTAGACAACAATGAACCTGCATGCTATGGAGAAGCGATGGTGGGCCCGGATTCCGACAAATGGGTGGAGGCCATGAAATCCGAGATAGGATCCATGTATGAAAACAAAGTGTAGATTTTGGAAAATACTTGATGGTCATAAGGCTATTAAGTACAAATGGATCTTTAAAAGGAAGACACACAATGATGGTGAATGTCACCATTTAGAAAGCTCGACTTGTCGCAAAGAGGTTTCCCACAAGTTCAAAGAGTTGACTATGATGAGACTTTCTCACTCGTAGTGATGCTAAAAGTGGGTTGGAATTATGTTAGCAGTTGGTGCAGTTTTTTGATTATGAAATCTTGCAGATGGATGTCAAAACATTGTTTCCTCAACGGTTTCCTTGAGGACAGGTTGTACGTGATACAACCAAAAGGTTTTGTCATTCCTAAGGATGCTAACAAGTATGCAAGCTCCAGCAATCCTTCTTTCGACTGGAGCAAGCATCTCGAAGTTGGAATATGCGCTTTGATGACTTGATCAAAGCTTTTGGTTTATAGAAAGCTTATGAGAAACTTGTATTTGTAAGAAAGTGAGTGGGGGCACTATAGAATTTCTTATAGGTATATGTGGTTGACATATTGTTGATTAGAAATGATGTCGAATTTCTGGAAAGCATATAGGGTTGTTTGAAAGGAGTTTTTCAAAGGAGAACCTGAATTAAGCTGCTTGAAATATTGGGCAGCAAGATCTATACAGATAGATCAAGACGCTTGATAAAACTTTCAATGAATACATACATTGACAACTTTTTTGAAGGAGTTCAAAATGGATCAGTCAAAGAAGGAGTTCTTGACAGTATTGTAAGGTGTGAATTTGAGTAAGACTCAAAGCTGGACCACGGTAGAAGAAAGAGAAAGGATGAAGGTCATCCCCTATGCTTTAGCCATAGGCTTTGTAGTATGCCATGCTGTGTAACACAACTGATGTGTGCGTTGCCATGAGTGTGACAAGGGGTACAAGAGTGATCCAGGAATGGATCACTGGACAGTGGTCAAAATTATCCTTAGTAACTTGAGGACTAAGGAAATATTTCTCGATTATGGAGGTGATAAAAGAGTTCGTCATAAAGGGTTACGTCGATGCAAGCTTTAACACCAATCTTGGTGACTCTGAGTAGCAAACCGGATTCGTATAGTGGAGCAATCATTTGGAATAGTTCCAAATGGGTCGTGGTAGCAGCATCTACAGGATGACATAGAGATTTGTAAAGCACACACGGGTCTGAAAGGTTCAAACCCGTTGACTAAAAACCTCTCACACAAGCTAACATGATTAAACCCCAAAACTTATTGGGTGTGAATCACATAGTGATGTGAACTAGATTATTGACTCTAGTGCAAGTGGGAGACTGTTGAAATATGCCCTAGAGGTAATAATAAGTTAGTTATTACTATATTTCCTTGTTCATGATAAAAGTTTATTGTCCATGCTAGAATTGTATTGATTGGAAACTCAAATACATGTGTGGATACACAAACAACACATTGTCCCTAGTGAGCCTCTGAGGACTAGCTCGTTGATCAAAGATAGTCAAGGTTTGCTGACCAAAGACATGAATTGTCATTTGATGACGGGATCACAACATTAGGAGAATGATGTGATGGACAAGACCTAAACTATGAATGTAACATATGATTGTGTTAGTTTATTGTTACTGTTTTCTGCATGTCAAGTATCTCTTCCTATGACCATGAGATCATGCAACTCTCGGACAACAAAGGAGTGCCTTGTGTGCATCAAACATCACAACGTAACTAGGAGACTATAAAGGTGCTCTACAAATATTTCCGAGGGTGTCTGTTGGGTTGGCGTGAATCAAGACTGGGATTTGTCACTCCGTATGACGGAGAGGTATCTCTAGGCCCACTCGGTAATACAACATCACAAGAAGCTTGCAAGTAATGTGACTAAGGAGTTAGTCACGTGATCTTGTATTACAAAACGAGGAAAGAGACTTGTCGGTAACGAGATTGAACTAGGTATGGAGATATCGATGATCGAATCTCGGGCAAGTAACATACTGATACGTCTCCATCGTATCTACATTTCCGAACTCTTTTGCCCTTGTTTTGGACTCTAACTTGCATGATTTGAATGGAACTAACCCGGACTGACGCTGTTTTCAGCAGAATTGCCATGGTGTTGTTTTTGTGCAGAAATGAAAGTTCTCGGAACGTCCTGAAAATTTCCGGAGATTTTTTCTGGAATAAAAGAAAAATACATGCCCAAAGATCCACCGGAGGGGGCGTGCCAGTGGGCCACAAGCCCACAGGACGCAACCACCCCCTATGGCCACGCCATGCAGGCTTGTGGGGCCCACGTGGCACCACCGCCCCCAATCTCAGCTCTATATCTTCCGTTTCGCCTAGAAAAAAATCAGAGAGAAGGTTTCATCGGGTATTGCGATACAGAGGCACCGCCACATCCTGTTTTTCATCTGGACGGCAGATCTGGAGTCCGTTTCGGGCTCCGGAGAGGGGAAATCGTCGTCATCGTCATCATCAGCCTTTCTCCATCGACAATTACATGATGCTCTTAATCGTTCGTGAGTAATCTCATCGTAGGCTTGCTGGACGGTGATAAGTTGGATTAGATCTATCATGTAATCGAGTTAGTTCTTGACGGGGATTGATCCCTAGTATCCACTATGTTCTAGATTGATGTTGCTACTACTTGGCTATGCTTAATGCTTGTCACTAGGGCCCTAGTGCCATGATTTCAGATCTGAACCTATTATGTTGTCGCCAATATATGTGTGTTTTAGATCCTATCTTGCAAGTTGTAGTCACCTACTATGTGTTATGACCCGGCAACCCCGGAGTGACAATAGCCGGAACCACTCCCGGAGATGACCATAGTTGAGGAGTTCATGTATTCACCGCGTGTTAATGCGTTGGTCTGGTTCTTTATTAAAAGGAGAACCTTAATATCCCGTAGTTTCTATTAGGACCCCGCTGCCACGGGAAGAATGGACAATAGATGTCATGCAAGTTCTTTTCCCTAAGCATGTATGACTACATAAGGAATACATGCCTACATTAGATTGACGAATGGGAGCTAGTTACATATCTCTCCGTGTTATAGTTGTTACATGATGAATCACATCCATCACACTCATCCATCACCGATCCACTGTCTATGAGTCTTTTACTACTGGTCCTCGCTACGTTACTTTGCCTAGGCTTGTCCCTTGCTACAGAAGGGATTGGGCCACTTTGCTGCTGCTGTCACTACTGCTGTTACTTGTCACTTTGCTACTGCTTCTACTACCGTTCCTTACTACTCCGTTGTTACTTGTTGCAAGACTTCGTTGGCGCCGTTGCCGAGGCTAGGTAAGCGGCACTAACATCCCGTCAACAAGGCTTTTTCTGGCACCGTTGCTATCGTACTACCTTGCTACTGATACTTTGCTTGCAGACACTAATCTTTCAGGTGTGGTTGAATCTGACACATTCAGCTGCTAATACTTGAGAATATTCTTTAGCTTCCCCTTGTGAGCGAATCAATAAATTTGGGTTGAATACTCTACCCTCGAAAACAGCTGTGATCCCATACGCTTGTGGGTCATAAAGGCTTTTTTCTGGCGCCGTTGCCGGGGAAGCACGGCTATATTCTCTGAGTCACTTGGGATTGACGTCTCCTGATCACTATGAGGAATCCTAAAGATCCAAGAACTAAAATCTTGCCTTCCACTACGAGGAGAGGTAAGGAATTGCCATCTAGCTCTGCACTTGATTCACATTCAGTTTTGAGTAAGTTTGCGACTTCGCCTCCTGCTAGAAATATTGATATGTCGCCTGTGCTTGATGAGGCTACTTCTGTTGCTTATGATGCTATGCTTGATACTATGCCTGATGATGCTATGCTTGATACCATGCCTGATGATGCTATGCTAGATACTATGTCTGCTATGCCTGATACTGCTTTACCACTAGGTGCATTCCTTGATGCACAAATTGCTAGAGTTGCTGCTAGATCTGATGATACTTCTGAAACTGCTGATACTATTGAAGTAGAACCTGCTACTATGCCTGAATTGCCTGTTATGCCTGATACGCGCTATGTTATGGAGGGAGAGATAGCTGAGGATTTTCTTGCATGTAAGGATAGCTATGATGTTGAGAAACTTCTACGCAAGTGGAAAGAAAAATCTCTGAACGCTAGGATGAAATACGACCCGAAGTTTGCTACTTCTCCTATCTTTGTGACCGATAAGGATTATGAATTCTCTGTCGACCTGAGTTAATCACTCTGGTCGAATCTGATGCTTTTCATGGTTATGAATCTGAAACGGTTGTAGCCCATCTTACCAAACTGCACGATATAGCCACCCTGTTCACTAGTGAGGAAAAGATCCGCCACTACTATATGCTCAAGTTGTTTCATTTCTCGCTAAAGGATGATGCTAAGACCTGGTTTACTTCTCTTGCTCCTGGTTGTGTGTGTAGCCCCCAAGATATGGTCTACTACTTCTCTGAAAAATATTTCCCTGCCCATAAGAAGCAAGTTACCTTGCAGGAAATATACAACTTTGCTCAAGCTGAAGAAGAGAGTCTCCCACAAGCTTGGGGAGGCTCATCCAGCTACTGAATGCTTTGCCTGATCACCCTCTTAAGAAGAATGAGATACTTGATATCTTTTATAATGGACTTACCGATGCTTCAAAAGACCACCTAGATAGTTGTGCCGGTAGTGTTTTTAGGGAACGAACCGTAGAACAAGCTGAGATTCTATTGAATAACATCTTGCGCAATGAGAATGCTTGGACTATTCCCGAACCACCTCCTAAGCCAACTCCGAAGAAAAGAGGTATTCTATTCCTCAGTCCTGAAGATATGCAAGAAGCCAAGAAATCTATGGGAGAGAATGGCATTAAATCTGAAGATGTCAAAAATCTACCACCTATCGAAGAGATCCACTGTCTCGATAACCCGATACAGGTAGTAGAAGTAAATTATCTGCGTAGGTTTGATGAGAGTGATATTCCTTTTGATAAACCTGCTAGCTTATGCATGGATGAATTTGATAACTTCGTTGCTAAACAACAAAGTTTCAATGATTATGTTAGCAGACAATTGGAAAAGAATGCTCGTATGCTTAGTCATTTAAGTGCTTGTGTGGACAGAAATGTCAATGATCTTAAACTTCTGAGTAAACATGCCTCTATGGTTACTACTCAAGTAGAACAAGTACTTAAAGCTCAGAATGACTTGCTCAATGAGTTGAATGACAATTCCGTTAGAGTCGTTACTAGAGGCGGTAGAATGACCCAGGAACCTCTGTATCCTGAGGGTCATCCGAAGAGAGTAGAACAAGAGTCTCAAGGAGTTAGCACAGATGCACCTAGTCGTCCTAGAAAGAAGAAGAAAGATGATAGGAACTTGCACGCTAGCAACCCAGTTGCTGCTACACCTAAGAGTCCAAACGATGCCTCTATCTCTGATGCTGAAACACAATCTGGTGATGAACATGAGCCTAATGATAATATCAATAGTGATGTTCATGTTGATGCTCAATATAGCAATAAAAAGGATGTGGAGATTGAACTGTTGATCTTGATAACCCACAGCCTAAGAATAAGAGATACGATAAGAATGACTTCGCTGCTAGGAAGCATGGTAAATAAAGGGATCCATGGGTTCAGAAACCCATGCCCTTTCCTCCCAAGCCATCCAAGAAAAAGGATGATGAGGATTTTGAGTGCTTCGTTGAAATGATCAGACCTGTCTTTCTGCAGATGCGTTTGACAGATATGCTCAAAATGTCTCCGTATGCTAAGTACATGAAGGATATTGTGACTAATAAGAGGAGGATACCTCATCTTGAGATCTCCGCCATGCTTGCTAATTATACCTTCAAGGGTGGAACTCCTAAGAAACTAGGTGATCCCGGTGTGCCCACTATACCTTGCTACATTAAAGGTAACTACGTGAGAACTGCTTTATGCGACCTTGGAGCCGGTGTTAGTGTTATGCCTCTCTCTCTTTATCGAAGACTTGAACTGGATAAGTTGACACCTACTGAGATCTCTCTGCAAATGGCCGACAAATCAACTACTTTCCCTATCAGCATTTCCGAGGATGTGCCTGTTGTGGTTGCTAATGTCACTATCTTAACAGACTTTGTTATCTTGGATATTCCTGAGGATGATGCCATGACAGTCATCCTCGGAAGACCCTTTTTAAACACCGCAGGGGCTGTTATAGATTGTAACAAAGGCAACGTCACTTTCCATGTCAATGGTAATGAGCATACGGTGCACTTTCCGAAGAATCAATATCGAGTACATTGCATCAATCCTATGGAAAAAACTTCATCGATTCTTATTGGGAGCTTTGAATGCCCTATTCCTCGTGTTAAGATGAAGTATGATTTGCTTGTTGGAGAGATACACATCCCCATTGAGGTGACCTAGTGACTATTTGAAAATTCTCCGTTCTCTTTTGCGATTCGAAAAGGTTTGTCAAAGAGGCTTGATCAACCTCACTTACGGGTTTCTTTCGATGACCATGAGATGGATGAATCGAGGAGTCACAAACCTCTGTACCAAGCTTTCACTTTAGGTTGCTTAGAAGAAAAATGATAGATTTAGTTTAGTTTCCCCTGTTTTTTGTTTTAGCGTCCGGTAGAAAAGTACCCCAAAAATAAAAGTTCTCCGAACGTCCTGTGGCCAAGCGATGTGTTCTTACGCGCCACTGGAATTTATGAGGACTTTTATCATTTGGTGGAGAACGCAGGCCTTACTGCCTTCGTTGAAGATAAGTGTCTGTAATACCTCCTCCTCACTAATATCTTTGTACAAAGCTTTAACTTTTATCCGAGGAAGAATCCTCCTATGGTTGAGTTCAAACTTTATGATATCCCCCAGCGCATGTCACTCCAAGATTTTTGCAATGTTTGCAAATTACCTTACGTTGGGGATATTCATGAACCTCGTCCATGAGACTTGGAGGCTTTCATCGATACAATTGTTGTAGGAGAGGAGAGAGGAGCGTCTTGCGCTAGAGCTGCTAGCATACATTTTCCCGTGCTTCGGTACTTCTCACTATTTGTGGGAAAATGTTTGATTGGCCGTGGGAAAGCTGGGTCACTTAGTTCCCCAGATCTTGCGGTCTTGCGCAAAGCCCTTTATAATGATAAAACTTATAGCTTGGGCGCTATAGTAGCTCAACGGTTGAACCTTAGCCGTTCCAAAGGTGTTTTCTATGGAGGTATCTATGCTACCCGTCTTGCCAGACACTTTGAGATACCCATTAGACTAGAGGAAGAAGAAGAGATTCTTCTTCCCGAGAGATATCTAGATTACGATAGCATGGTTCACCATGACTTTCTTGATAGAGCTATAGGTGGAAGGATGATTTATAACCTGGTATTTAGTCAGGGTACTCGTGAGACTATTACTTTGCATGCTCCTTCTTTGTTCAATCTTCATGCATGTGGGTACATTATTATGCCCTCGGACATCTACGCATATTGGGGCCTAGCCGAACCACAGGTGCCCGTGCCCGAGCCGCCAGTCGAGTACCAGATGCCAGTTTATCAGTGGGAGCCAGAGGAGCTCACACAGCAGTGGCATCCTCAATCCACTCCGGAGTACCCCGGAGCTGGTTATTTCCCTCCTTGGGAGTAGACCAACTTAGGCCAAAAGCCTAAGCTTGGGGGAGTACGTGTTTCTCACCGACTTTACATTCTTGCTTATGCTTTCACTTTGTTAGCCGGTGTTCACACTTTGCCACTGTATCATCCATGCTAGTTTATTTTCTTTTTCTCGTTTTCTTTTCGTGTGTCTGTCTAGTTTGAGAAAACCCAAAAAGATTTTATTTTTCTTCTTTTGCTTGTTGGGAGCTTTCCCGTGTAGATAGTTTTCTTTTTCTTTGGGTCAAGGTAGAATATATTGGTTACAATGTTTAGTGGCTCTTGCATGCATACCTGTTTAGCTTTCAAAGAGCCATATTACTTTGTCTTCTCCTTTGTGTTTGTCTGCAGATTCCAGCTTCAGTCCAATGCACGAGCACGCTTATTATTGTTCACATCGTTCGGTCGTGCAAGTGAAAGGCAATAATGACGATATATAATGAAGTGACCGAGCCTGGAAAAGCTGGTATGAACTCGATCTATTTTGTTTTTTGTAAATATGACTAGCTCATCATGCCTGATTCAGCTTTGTTGTGGGAGAAACATGTTTGCAATGACAACTTAGAGATCATAGTTGCTTATGCCATGCTTACTTAGCTAGGAGCTTATAATGGTTTGTCTTGGATGCCCACATGAATGTTGAGATGACTGTGTTGTAGTATGATAGGATGGTATCCTCCTTTGAATGATTCAAGTGGCTTGACTTGGCGCATGTTCATGCATGTAGTTGAAACAAAATCAACATAGCCTCTATGATGTTCATGTTCATGGTGATTTATGTCCTACTCATGCTTGCACTCAATGTTAGTTAATCTCAATGCATTTTGATGACTGTTGTCGCTCTCTAGTTGGTCGCTTCCCAGTCATTTGCTAGCCTTCACTTGTACTAAGCGGGAATACTGCTTGTGCATCCACCTCCATAATCCCAAAGTTGTGCCATATGAGTCCACCATACCTACCTATGTGCGGTATCTACCTGCTGTTCCAAGTAAATTTGCATGTGCCACTTTCTGAATCTTCAAGAAATGATCTGTTTTGCACGCCCGAACCGCTCATGTGGTGACAGGGGGCTATTGGTATCTTCCATGCTAGGCGTGTTATCCTCGATATGTGTTTATTCACTATCATTCACGAGAAAGGGGCCGGTAATTGGAATTCCCAGTTCCATGCTCAAATCGGAAAGATAATTGCAAACAAAACTCCCCCAGGATTGATGTTGGTATGGACGGTACCCGAGGATTCGGCTAGCTGTGGAGTGTGATTGATTGGTGGTGGGGGAGTCAAAACTTTACTTTTCTGTTTGGGAACCGCCTATAGCATGTGGAGCATGGAAGATGTTGAGAACTCTTAGTCATTGCGTTGACAATGAAAGCATGCCACCCAAAATTATTATCTCTGTTTTAAAAGCTTGAGCTCTGGCACCTCTGCAAATCAATGCTTCCCTCTACGAAGGGCCTGTCTATTTATGTTCCTGTTGAGTCATCCTCCTCTTACAAAAGCACCAATTAGAGAGCACCTCTATCATTTTTATGCTTTGCTTTTAACTGTGTTGAGTATGACTATGACTGGATCTTCATTGCCTTGAATTACAATGTTTAGTCAGCCCTAGGTCTTTGAAGGTGCTCTGTATTTATGTTTTGTGGTCTCAGAAAGAGCTAGCGAGATACCATCTATTCTTACTGCTTCATGTTGTTTTGATTGAAGTGTTGACACTTGAGGCTTGTTATTATTTTCTCGCTAGTTGATTATGCCATTGATATGAGTTTACCGTGGGACCAAGATGTCATTTGCTTATGTGGTTTGCTTGTGATGTTGCTGAAATTCTGGTTATGAGTTAGACATAGTTGCAACAACAAGATCAAATAGAGTTCGTCAAAGTTTTTCTTTTGTCTCTCTTAGTTTGTCAACTGAGTTGCTTGAGGACAAGCAAGGCTTTAAGCTTGGGGGAGTTGATACGTCTCCGTCGTATCTACTTTTCCGAACTCTTTTGCCCTTGTTTTGGACTCTAACTTGCATGATTTGAATGGAACTAACCTGGACTAATGCTGTTTTCAGCAGAATTGCCATGGTGTTGTTTTTGTGCAGAAATGAAAGTTCTCGGAACATCCTGAAAATTTACGGAGATTTTTTCTGGAACAAAAGAAAAATACCTGCGCAAAGATCCATCGGAGGGGCCATGCGAGTGGGCCACAAGCCCATAGGCCGCGGCCACCCCCTATGGCCGCGCCATGCAGGCTTGTGGCGCCCACGTGGCACCACCGCCCCCAATCTCAGCTCTATATCTTCCGTTTCGCCTGGAAAAAATCAGAGAGAAGGTTTCATCGCGTTTTGCGATACGGAGGCGCCACCACATCCTGTTCTTCATCTCGAGGGCAGATCTAGAGTCCGTTTCGGGCTCCGGAGAGGGGAAATCGTCGCCATCACCATCATCAACCTTTCTCCATCGACAATTCCATGATGCTCTTCATCGTTCGTGAGTAATCTCATCCTAAGCTTGCTGGACGGTTATGAGTTGGGTGAGATCTATCATGTAATCGAGTTAGTTCTTGACGGGGATTGATCCCTAGTATCCACTATGCTCTAGATTGATGTTGCTACTACTTGGATATGCTTAATCCTTGTCACTAGGGCCCGAGTGCCATGATTTCAGATCTGGACTTATTATGTTGTCGCCAATATATGTGTGTTTTAGATCCTATCTTGCAAGTTGTAGTCACTGATACGTCTCAAATGTATCTATAATATTTTATGGTTTCACGTTGTTATCTGGTCTTCTTTGGTTGTTTTATGTACCTTTTATATCTTTTTTTGGGACTAACTTATTGATTCAGTGCCAAGTGCCAGTTCCTGTTTTTTCCGTGTTTTTGACTCTTTTCATGTCTGATTTTGGAACGGAGTCCAAACGGAATAAAAACCCCGAAATGATTTTTTTCCCGAACGGAAGAAGACCAGGGGGCCTTTTGGGCCAAGCCAGGTGGGCTCCACGGAGCCCACAAGCCCCCACTCCGCCACCAGGGAGAGGCTGCGATGAGAAGGCTTGTGGCCTCCCTGGCCGCCCCCTGACCTAGGTATTTGGCCTATAAATTCCCAAATATTCCGCAAAAAATCAGGGGAGCCTCGAAAATACTTTTCCGCCGCCGCAAGCTTCCGTTTCCGCGAGATCTCATCTGGAGACCCTTCCCGGCACCCTGTCGGAGGGGACTTTGGAGTTGGAGGGCTTCTTCATCATCATCATGGCCCCTCCAATGACTCGTGAGTAGTTCACTTCATACCTACGGGTCCGTAGTTAGTAGCTAGATGGCTTCTTCTCTCTCTTGGATCTTCAATACAAAGTTCTCCATGATCTTCATGGAGATCTATCCGATGTAATATTCTTTGGCGGTGTGTTTGTCAAGATCCGATGAATTGTGGATTTGTGATCAGATTATCTATGATATATATTTGAGTCTTTGTTGATTTCTTATATGCATGATTTGATATCCTTGTATGTCTCTCTGAGTCTTGGGTTTTGTTTGGCCAACTAGATCTATAATTCTTGCAATGGGAGAAGTGCTTGGTTTTGGGTTCTACCATGTGGTGACCTTTCCTAGTGACAGTAGGGGCAGCAAGGCACACATCAAGTAGTTGCCATCAAGGGTAAAAAGATGGGGTTTTTATCATTGGTTTGAGATTATCCCTCTACATCATGTCATCTTGCTTAAGGCGTTACTCTGTTCTAATGGACTTAATACACTAGATGCATGATGGATAGCGGTCGACGTGTGGAGTAATAGTAGTAGATGCAGAAAGTATCGGTCTACTGGTTTTGGACGTGATGCCTATAGAAACAATCATTGCATAGATATCGTCACGACTTTGCACGATTCTATCAATTGCTCGACAGTAATTTGTTCACCCACCGTCTACTTGCTTTCATGAGAGAAGCCACTAGTAAACACTACGGCCCCCAGGTCTATTCACATCCATCGTTTACACCTCCGCTTTTACTTGCTTTGTTACTTTGTTGCTTTCAGTTCTCACTTGGCAAACAATCTATAAGGG
This sequence comes from Hordeum vulgare subsp. vulgare, assembly GCF_904849725.1. Classification (NCBI taxonomy): domain Eukaryota; kingdom Viridiplantae; phylum Streptophyta; class Magnoliopsida; order Poales; family Poaceae; genus Hordeum; species Hordeum vulgare. The sequence goes on along the minus strand of NC_058520.1, from coordinate 486,574,976 downwards.
ATTGACAAGCCCTTCATAGCGTAGGGAGCAAGTTTTTGTGTTTGTGCAGGATCTTGAGATACTCCTCCACTGGATTGATACCTTGGTTCTCAAACTGAGGGAAGTACTTACCACCGCTACGCTACATCACCCTTTCCGCTTCGAGGGAACACCAACGCAAGGCTCCAAGGCCACGGGGGAAATCCTTTGCATACTTGCCTAGGAAGTCCCTTAAGGCGTAGCCGCAGTAGAAGGATCAAGCCAAGTATTCTCCCGTCGACGTGCCTATTTCTGGCGCCATTGGAAGGTCTTTTGTTGGAGTAGCAGAAGTATTTCTGGCGCCATTGTCGGGGAGGAGAAATCAAGATCTATCCAAGTAGGTCTCACAAACTCTTCTCTTGCATTTACTTTTGTTGCCAGTTGCCTCTCGTTTTCCTCTCCCCCACTTCACATTTGTCGTTTTCATTCGCCTTTCTCCTTCGCCATTTTCTTTTGTCCTTGTCGTTTTCCTTTGTCGGTTTCTTGCTTGCTTGTGTGCTTGTTTGTTTGTTGAAGACATCATGTCTGAAAACACCAAACTTTGCGACTTCTCGAGCACTAATAATAATGATTTTATTAGTACTCCGATTGCTCCCGCCACTAGTGCGGAATCGTATGAAATCAACGCAGCTTTGCTGAATCTTGTTATGAAAGAGCAATTCTCTGGCCTTCCTAGTGAAGATGCCGCATCCCATCTCAATACCTTCATTGAGCTTTGCGATATGCAAAAGAAAAGAGATGTGGATAATGACGTGATTAAGTTGAAACTTTTTCCTTTCTCGTTGCGAGATCGCGCAAAAACTTGGTTTTCTTCTTTGCCTAAAAATAGTATCGATTCTTGGGATAGGTGCAAAGATGCTTACATATCCAAGTATTTTCCGCCGGCTAAGATCATCTCCTTACGTAACGATATCATGAATTTCAAGCAACTTGATCATGAACACGTTGCACAATCTTGGGAGAGGATGAAGCTTATGATTAGAAATTGTCCCGCTCATGGCTTGAGTTTGTGGATGATTATACAAATCTTTTACACTGGCTTGAATTTCGCTTCTCGCAATATCTTGGACTCCGCATCAGGTGGAACGTTCATGGAAATCACATTAGGAGATGCTACAAAACTCCTAGACAATACCATGACCAACTACTCTCAGTGGCACACTGAAAGGTCGCCTGCTAGCAAAAAGGTGCACGCTATAGAAGAGATTAACTCGCTTAGTGCTAAGATGGACGAGTTGATGAATTTGGTTGCTAGTAGAAACGCTACCGTAGATCCTAATGACATGCCACTATCTTCTTTGATTGAGAGTAGCAACGCTAGTTTGGACGTGAATTTTGTTGGTAGGAACAATTTTGGCAACAAGAATGCTTTTAGAGGAAACTATGTTCCTAGGCCTTTTCCTAGTAACTCCTCTAACAATTATGGCAATTCATACAACAACACTTATGGAAATCACAACAAATTACCCTCTGATCTAGAGAGTAATATCAAAGAGTTCATCAACTCTCAAAAGATTTTCAATGCGTCCATAGAGGAAAAACTACTCAAAATAAAAGATTTGGCTAAGAGCGTTGATAGGATGTCTTGTGATATTGATGCTTTGAAAGTTAGATGTGCTCCTCCCAAGATCAACTTGGATGAAACTTTTAAAGCTATGTGTATCTCCATGAATGAGAGCAAAGAAAGAACCGCCCAAATTCGCGCTAGACATGAATGGTTTAAAAGGGTGCGTTCTAGTGATGCAAATCACGAAGATCTTAAAGTGCTTGGTGTGTCTCCTCTTGAATCTTTGTTTTCGCGTGTCAAACCTACTTATGGAGGGGCTGGATATGAATCCACTTTGGTTGAAAAACGCCCCAATGATTTGGAGTCCACCTATCTTGATGATAAAGGTGTGGAGAGTGGAGTAGAAGAAGTCAAAATTTTGGGTAGTAATGAAACTCCCACTTTGGATTTCAAGGAATTCAATTATGATAATTGCTCCTTGTTTCAATGCATTTCTTTGATGCAATCCATTGCAAACTCTCCACATGCTTATAGCCAAAGCAAAGCCTTTACCGCGCATATCGTAGATGCTATGATGAAATCTCTTGAAGAGAAGCTCGAACTAGAAGTCTCTATACCTAGAAAACTTCATGATGAGTGGGAACCTACTATCAAAATCAAGATCAAAAACTATGACTGCAATGCTTTGTGTGATTTGGGTGCTAGTGTTTCCGCGATTCCAAAGTCTTTATGTGATATTCTTGGTTTTCATGAGATTGAAGAGTGTTCTCTTAATTTGCATCTTGCGGATTCTACTGTCAAGAAACCCATGGGGAGGATCGATGATGTTCTTATTGTTGCAAATAAGAACTATGTACCCGTGGATTTCATTGTACTTGACATAGATTGCAATCCTTCATGTCTCATTATTCTTGGTAGACCTTTCCTAAGGACTATTGGTGCTATCATCGATATGAAGGAAGGGAATATTAGATTTCAATTTCCTTTAAAGAAGGGCATGGAGAACTTTCCTAGAAAGAAAATAAGATTGCCTTATGAATCTATGATGAGGGCTACTTATGGTTTGAGCACCAAAGATGACTATACGTGATTTCATCACCTTTCACCTAGCTAAGGGCATTAAACAAAAGCGCTTGTTGGGAGGCAACCCAACGAATCTATCATTTTTCTCTCTGTTTTGTGTTTTCCACACTTTCATAATTCTGTTATGATTGTGTATTTTGTGTTTCTTTTTGCGTTTGTGCCAAGCAAAACCGTTATGATTAGTCTTGGGGATGATCGTTTGGTCATGCTGGAAAAGACATAAACTTTCTGCTCACGAAACGAAATTTCATGTTTTTTATGTAAGATCTTTTTAGTTGATTATTTTTGCTGCTGATTTCTACGCAAATTCTTCATACTTCCGTAATTTTTAAGAATGTTTGAAGTACCAGAGGAATACGAAATATACATATTGCTATAGACTGGTCTGCTGTTAACAGATTCTGTTTTTGTTGTGTTGGTTGCTTATTTTGATGAAACTATGGATAGTATCGGGGGGTATTAGACATGGAAGATTGAAAGTACAGTAACCCAACATCAGCACAAGTAGAATTTAAGTTTGCTACAGTACCTAAGGAAGTGGTGGTTTGCTTTCTTGTACTAATGATATCATGAGTTTGTGTTTAAGTTATGTGTTGTGAAGTTTTCAAGTTTTGGGTGAAGTTCTTATGGACAAAGAGATAAGGAGTGGCAAGAGCTCAAGCTTGGGGATTCCCAAGGCACCCCAAGAGATTTAAGGATGCCGTAAAAGCCTAAGCTTGGGGATGCCCCGGGAAGGCATCCCCTCTCTCGTCTTCAATCCATCGGTAACGTTACTTGGGGCTATATTTTTATTCACCACATGTTATGTGTTTTTTGCTTGGAGCGTCTTGTATCGTAGGAGTCTTTTATTTTTGTTGTGTCACAATCATCCTTGCTGCACACCTAGAGAGAGAGAAATGCACACACCGTGATTTTGTCGAGCTTCACTTATATCTTTTGGTAGACAATTCAGCTCACATGTGCTTCACTTATATGTTTTGAGCTAGATACTTTTGCTCTGTGTGCTTCACTTATATATTTTAGAGCGCAGCGGTGCGTGGCTTGGTAGTTGATCTATGCTTTGAAAGTAGTCTCAAAAGGGGTAGTTATCCAAAGGGATACGAAAACTTCCACCTTCATGTGCATTGAATAGTTAGAGAAGTTTGATTCATCTCAATTAGTTTTGAGTTGTGGTTATGGTAATATTGAAGTCATGCAAGTAAGGTGTTGTGAATCTAGAACTACTTGTGTTGAAGTTAGTGATTCCCGTAGCATGCACGTATGGTGAACCGCTATGTGATGAAATCTGAGCATGATTAGTATATTGATTGTCATCCTTCGCGTGGCGGTCGGGATCGCACGATGGTTTATACCTACCAACCCTTCCCCTAGGAGTATGCGTTGAATGCTTTGTTTCGATTACTAATCAAACTTTTGCAACAAGTATATGAGTTCTTCATGACTAATGTTGAGTCCATGGTTTAGATGCACTTTCACCTTCCACCATCACTATCTTCTTAGTATCGTGCAACTTTCGTCGGTGCACAAAACCCACCATTAGCCTCCCTCAAAACAGCCACCATACCTACCTATTATGGCTTTTTCAAAGTCATTCCGAGATATATTGCCATGCAACTACCACCATGACATGTTCCACCACGTCTACATTGCCATTGCATGATCGTAAGATAGCTAGCATGATGTTTCCATTGATGTCTATGCCATGCTAGATCATTACCATGGTACACTACCGAAGGCATTCCATATAGAGTCATAGTTGCTCTAAGTTTTGAGTTGAAAGTGTGATGATCATCATTAATGGAGCATTGTCCCATGTGAGGAAATAAAAGAGGCCAAAGAATCCCATAAAAAAGACGCCAAAGTGCCCACCAAAATAAAATAAAAATGAGAGAGAAAGAGAGAAGGGACAATGCTACCACTTTTTCCACACTTGTGCATACTAAAGCACCATGATCTTCATGATTGAGAGTCTCTTGTTTTGTCACCACCATATAGCTAGTGGGAAATTTTCATTATATAACTTGGCTTGTATATTCCAATGATAGGCTTCCTCAAAATTGCCTTAGGTCTCCGTGAGCAAGCAAGTTGGATGCACACCCACTAGTTTTCTATAAGAGCTTTCGCATACTCGTAGCTCTAGTGCATCATTTGTATGGCAATCCCTACTCATTCACATTGATATCTATTGATGAGCATCTCCACAGCTCATTGATATGCCTAGTTAATGTGACTATCTTCTCCTTTTTTGTCTTGCAACCTCCACTACATTCCACACCATCTATAGTGCTATAACCATGGCTCACGCTCATGTATTGCGTGAGAGTTGAAAATGTTTGAGAAAGTAAAGGTGTGAAACAATTACTTGGCCAATACCGGGGTTGTGCATGATTTAAATTCGTTGTGCAATGATGATAGAGCATAGCCACACTATATGCTTTTGTAGGGATAACTTTCTTTTGGCCTTGTTATTTTGAAAGTTCATGATTACCTTGCTAGTTTGCTTGAATTGTTATTGTCTCCACGTCAATAGCAAACTATTGTTTTGAATCTAATGGATCTGAACATTCACGTCACATAAGAGGAATTACAAAGGACACCTATGCTAGGTAGCATGAAAGCATCAAAAATTCATTCTTATCACTTCCCTACTCGAGGACGAGCAGGAGTTAAGCTTGGGGATGCTTGATACGTCTCAAACGTATCTATAATTTTTTATGGTTTCACGCTGTTATCTTGTCTTCTTTGGTTGTTTTATGTACCTTTTATATCTTTTTTAGGACTAACTTATTGATTCAGTGCCAAGTGCAAGTTCTTGTTTTTCTGTGTTTTGACTCTTTTCAGATCTGATTTTTGAACGGAGTCCAAACGGAATTAAAACCCCGAAATGATTTTTTCCCGAATGGAAGAAGACCAGGGGGCCTTTTGGGCCAAGCCAGGTGGGCTCCAGGGAGCCCACAAGCCCCCACTCCGCCACCAGGGGGAGGCGGCGGTGGGCAGGCTTGTGGCCTCCCTGGCCGCCCGTGACCTAGGTCTTTGGCCTATAAATACCCAAATATTCCGCAAAAAATCAAGGGAGCCTCGGAAATACTTTTCCGCCGCGGCAAGCTTCCGTTTTCGCGACATCTCATCTGGAGACCCTTCCCGGCACCCTGCCGGAGGGGACTTTGGAGTTGGACGGCTTCTTCATCATCATCATCGCCCCTCCAATGACTCGTGAGTAGTTCACTTCAGACCTACGGGTCCGTAGTTAGTAGCTAGATGTTTCTTCTCTCTCTTGGATCTTCAATACAAAGTTCTCCATGATCTTCATGGAGATCTATCTGATGTAATCTTCTTTGGCGGTGTATTTGTCGAGATCCAATGAATTGTGGATTTGTGATCAGATTATCTATGATATATATTTGAGTCTTTGTTGATTTCTTATATGCATGATTTGATATCCTTGTAAGTCTCTCCGAGTCTTGGGTTTTGTTTGGCCAACTAGATCTATGATTCTTGCAATGGGAGAAGTGCTTGGTTTTGGGTTGTACCATGTGGTGACCTTTCCTAGTGATAGTAGGGGCAGCAAGGCACACATCAAGTAGTTGCCATCAAGGGTAAAAAGATGGGGGTTTTATCATTGGTTTAAGATTATCCCTCTACATCATGTCATCTTGCTTAAGGCGTTACTCTGTTCTTATGGACTTAATAAACTAGATGCATGTTGGATAGCGATCGACGTGTGGAGTAATAGTAGTAGATGCAGAAAGTATCGGTCTACTTGTTTCGGACGTGATGCCTATAGAAACAATCATTGCATAGATATCATCACGACTTTCCGCGGTTCTATCAATTGCTCGACAGTAATTTGTTCACCCACCGTATACTTGCTTTCATGAGAGAAGCCACTAGTAAACACTACGGCCCCCGGGTCTATTCACATCCATCGTTTACACCTCCGCTTTTACTTGCTTTGTTACTTTGTTGCTTTCAGTTCTCACTTGGCAAACAATCTATAAGGGATTGACAAGCCCTTCATAGCGTAGGGAGCAAGTTTTTGTGTTTGTGCAGGATCTTGAGATACTCCTCCACTGGATTGATACCTTGGTTCTCAAACTGAGGGAAGTACTTACCACCGCTACGCTACATCACCCTTTCCGCTTCGAGGGAACACCAACGCAAGGCTCCAAGGCCACGGGGGAAATCCTTTGCATACTTGCCTAGGAAGTCCCTTAAGGCGTAGCCGCAGTAGAAGGATCAAGCCAAGTATTCTCCCGTCGACGTGCCTATTTCTGGCGCCATTGGAAGGTCTTTTTTTTGCAGTAGCAGTCACCTACTATGTGTTATGACCCGGCAACATCGGAGTGACAATAGCCGGAACCACTCCCGGAGATGACCATAGTATGAGGAGTTCATGTATTCACCGCGTGTTAATGCATTGGTCCGGTTCTTTATTAAAAGGAGAACCTTAATATCCCGTAGTTTCCATTAGGACCCCGCTGCCACGGGAGGGATGGACAATAGATGCCATGCAAGTTCTTTTCCCTAAGCACGTATGACTACATACGGAATACATGCCTACATTAGATTGACGAACAGGAGCTAGTTACATATCTCTCCGTGTTATAGCTGTTACATGATGAATCACATCCATCACACTCATCCATCACCGATCCACTGCCTACGAGTCTTTTACTACTGGTCCTCGCTACGTTACTTTGCCTAGGCTTGTCCCTTGCTACACAAGGGATTGGACCACTTTGCTGCTGCTAGCACTACTGCTGTTACTTGTCACTTAGCTGCTGCTGCTACTACTGTTCCTTACTACTCCGCTGTTACTTGTTGCAAGACTTTGTTGGCGCCGTTGCCGAGGCTAGGTAAGCGGCACTAACATCCCGTCAACAAGGCTTTTTCTGGCACCGTTGCTATCGTACTACCTTGCTACTGATACTTTGCTTGCAGACACTACTCTTTCAGGTGTGGTTGAATCTGACACATTCAGCTGCTAATACTTGAGAATATTCTTTAGCTTCCCCTTGTGAGCGAATCAATAAATTTGGGTTGAATACTCTACCCTCGAAAATTGTTGCGATCCCATACGCTTGTGGGTCATCACATACCGATGGACAAAGGGAACAACATACGGGATTGATTGAATCCTTGACATCGTGGTTCGACCGAGAAAAGATCTTTGTAGAATATGTAGGAGCCAATATGGGCATCCAGGTCCCGCTATTGTTTATTGACCGGAGAGTGTCTCGATCATGTCTACATAGTTCTCGAACCCGCAGGGTCTGCACACTTAAGGTTCGGTGATGTTTCGGTATTATTGAGTTATATATGTTGGTGACCAGAGGTTGTTCAGAGTCCCGTATGAGATCCTGGACGTCACGAGGAGCTTCGGAATGGTCTGGGGGTAAAGATTTATATATAGGAAAGTGGTATTCGGGTTCTAGAATAGTTTCGAGGATTTCCCTTATTGTATTGGGAGTGCCGAATGGGTTCCGGGGGTCCACCGGGAGGGGCCCACCCACCCCCTGGGGCCACATGGGCCTAGGAGGTGGCTCACCTGCCCATGGTGGGCTTGGTCAGCCATCCCCAAGAGGCCCATGTGCCAAACTTGAGAGAGCATGTGGAGGAGGAGTCCTCCGAAGGGTGTCCAGCTCCCTTGTGGGAGGTGGACTCTCCCTCTAGTTCGGCCGAACCTCTCCTCCTTTGAGGAGGGGCCAAAGCAGACCACCTACCCCTTCCTCCTATATATAGTGGATTTTTTAGGGCAGCCATCACCTAAAAAGCCACATGTTGCCCTCTCCTCCATAGATAGTCTTCTTCCTCTGGATCGGTTTCGGTATTGCTTTGCGAAGCCCTGCCGGAACAGCTCCACCACCACCGGCGTGACGCTATCGTGCTGACGGAGAACTCATCTACCTCTCCACCCTCGCTTGCTGGATCAAGGAGGTGGAGATCGTCATCAAGTTGTACGTGTGCTGAACGCGGAGGTGTCGTTCGTTCGGCACTAGATCGGGATGGGTCGTGATGGGATCGCGGGACAGATCATGATGACATCGAGGGACGGATTGTCATTGGATCGCGAAGATGTTCGACTACATCAACCGCGTTATATACGCTTCCGCTTAGCAATCTATAAGGGTATGTAGATGCACTCTCTCCCCTCGTAGATGGTCATCACCATGGATAGACCTTGTATGTGCGTAGGAAATTTTTTATTTCCCATGCAACGTTCCCCAACAGTATTTAACTTTTCCACACAAAACTTCAACATCTCGAACATTCCCAAGTGGTGAAATAGTATCTCTATTTGCAAGTTTAATGGTAACATTAATATCTTCAATTTTAAAAGGTGATATATCATTCATAATTTCTTGATACAAAGTAAAAGAATAGCACTCACACTAGCATCAATATCACATAAACCATGATAGCAATGATCTCCAATTTTAACAGAAATAACAGGTACGCCAACCCCTGCTTTATTTTTATCTAACAAATCATATTCATTTCTAGCAAGTTTTGCAATCCTATCAGCCTCATCACAGAAGTAAATAACATGTGCATCAATATTATCACCGAAGAGATCCTTAACCATAGCAATATTAGGTTCTAAATTTATTTGTTCATAGGGTTTAGGTGTTCTAATATTGTTTTTTATTTATCACGGTTGTACACTTAGCATGTTCCTTAATCCTAATAGGAAAAGGTGGGTTCTCAATGTAAGTAGTAGGCACAACCGGATCAACATTATAGATAAATGTTTCATCTTTAACTATAACATGTTCCTCTAACAATTCTTCAATAGGTGGATGGAATTCAAACCATTTCTCCTTAGGGATATCAACATGAGTAGCAAATGATTCACAAAAGGATGCTACTATGTCAGAGTCAAGTCCATATTTAGTACTAAACATATGAAAAACATCGGTTTTCATAAAAGATTTAACAAAATCAAACTCAAGCTTTATATGCGACTCTTTACATTTGTATAGTTTCCAATATTCAGAGTTTCATTTAATTATTTTTAGAAGATCCCATTTAAATTCAATAGTTTTGTTCATAAAGGAACCATTAGAAAAAGAATCAAACATCGATCGACTATCATAAGAAAGACGAGCATAAAAGTTATGTATAATTATATTTCTTGAGAGCTCATGATTGGGACATGTGTGCATCACCCAAGCTTGAGTGATAATTACTCCTTCATGAGGCCAAAACTTATATATATATATAATTCTGAACACGATGAACTAGATGCATAGGATAAAACTTCTGGTGAAATTCCAGCTTCAATCGATTCCAGTCCCAAGTTCGAGCATCATCCAATAGCTTGTATAAAATCATGCCTTTCCCTCCAAATATCAATAGAATACCTTCTTAATTCTATATTTGGATAAACCTGTAAGCTTAAATAATCCACAAATTTCATTTATATATCAAGTGCAAATCAAGATGAGTTGTTCCATCTCCTGCATAAGGATTAGCTAGTAGTTTCTCTAACATATCCAAAGGAATTTCATATTAATATTTTGAATAGGTTCAGTAGGTTGACGAGAAGTCTTTTCAACTTACGTTTGAGGTGAGAATACCCCAAACAGGCCCCTCAAAGGATTATCCTCCATAGTAACACGCAATAGTAAATTTCAACAAATAGCAAAAAATGTTTCCTTACCAAATTCCACTTACCAAAGGCGCTTCACTCCCCGGCAATGACGCCAGTAAAGAGTATCGATGACCCACAAGTAAACGGGATCAATCATCATACTTTCCATAAGTAAGAGTGTCGAACCCAACTCGAAGCAGACGTAAATGACAAGCAGTTTTCAGCAAGGTATTCTCTCCAAGTGTTGTAAGTAAGAATGATAGATAGTTATGTAGCAAGATAATTTGTAACAGGTAACAAGTAACGATAGTAACTAAGGTGTAGCAAAGTGGTCATATCCTTTTTATAGCAAAGGACAGGCTAGAAAGTTCTCTTATATAAAGCAAAGTTTTCTCGAGGACACATGGAAATTGCCTTCTAGTCACGCTCATCATGTTTAATTGATTTGTGTTCGTTACTTTGATAATTTGATATGTGGGTGGACCGGTGCTTGGGTGTTACTCTTACTTGAACAAACAACCCACTTATGATTACCCCTTCTCACAAGCATCTGCAACTATGAAATAAGAATTAAGATAAGTCTAACCATAGCATGAGACATATGGATCCAAATCAACCCCTTACGGAATAACGCATAAACTAGGGTTTAAGCTTCTGTCACTCTAGCAACCCATCCTCTACTTATTAATCGAGAATGTCTTCCCTTAGGCCCAAGTATGGTGAAGTGTCATGTAGTCAACGTTCACATGACACCACTAAAGGAAGAGCAATATACATATCATCAAAATATCGAATGAATACCAACATCACATGATTAGTTGTAACAAGACTTATCCCATGTCCTCAAGAATGAAAGTAACCACTCACAAAGCATGTTCATGTTCAAGATGAGATAATAATTGAATATCATTAAGGATCGGAACAAATAATATTCTAGCCAATAAGCCAACTAGCTTCAACTACACGGTGTAATTAACACTACTAGCAACCCACAGGTACCAATCTGAGGTTTTGAGACAAAGATTGAATACAAGAAATGAACTAGGGTTTGAGATGAGATGGTGATGGTGAAGATGTTGATGAAGATTGGTCCTCCCATGAAGGAGGAAGCGTTGGTGATGACGATGGCTTTGATTTCCCCATCCTGGAGAGAAGTTTCCCTGACAGAATCGCTGTGTCATAGAGAAAAAGTGCTCCTGCCAAGGTTCCACCTCGAGATGGTAGCGCTGCAACCCAAAAGTATTCCTCTTATTTTTTTTTCTTGGTCAAAACCCTTCATATAGCAGAAGATGGGCACTCGGGGCCGCCTGTGAGACCCACAAGGCATCAGGGCACGCCCGCGGGGGGGGGGGGGGGGGGGGGCTGTTACCTTGTGGGCAGGTGGTGGGAACCCTCTGGTACTTCTTTGCTTCAATAATTCTTATATATTCCATACAAATTCTTCATGAGGTTTCAGGTAATTTGGAGTCCAAAAACTTTCCAACTTTTCCGTAGCCTTTCAGGTACAGAATTCCAGTTTTTGGTGATTTCCATCTTTGTGTAAACCTTATAAAATAAGAGAGAAAAGATATAAGTATTTAAAATAAAATAATGCTTGAAAATATTATAAATATCAATAGGAAATCATGATGCAAAATGGAACGTATCAACTCCCCCAAGCTTAGACCTTGCTTATCCTCAAGCGAAAGCCAAACTCGATAATAATGACCATATGATTAGAGAGAGAGGTGTAAATAAAAACAAAATACGAACATAACGGAATCATGACATTGTGAGAGCAGCAATATATTTCTCATGAACACGTGATAAGCTATTCACACGCTAAAGTATGAACCACAAACCTTATTGAAAACTAACAAGCTATATTCTTAGTCATTGAAACAATTGCAATTCATCATGTTTCAAAAGGAGTCTATGGCAGAACTTTGTTTAGCAAGTTCACATACTCAACTATCATATAGTCTTCTATGATTGTTGATACTCATGTCATATTTTTGAAACAAAAGCATCAACCTAACACATGGTTTATAATTTTTAACCACCCAACTACTTATCTCGAGGATAATGTCAACAATAATGACTCGTGATCACCTATATCCAGCTGGATATATATGTCTGAATCTTTCCCTAGCACATGATGCTTGCCAAGTAGAGAGTAAAGAAGGATGGAATAGGGATGCACATTAATGACTCTTGCATAAAAGTAAATACATGAAAGTATAAGATATGCCCTTCGTAGAGGGAAGCAGGGGTTGTCATGCATTTTTTATTTGGATGCACAAGCTCTTAATGTAAATGAACGTCACTTTATATTGCTCCTTAGGATAGCAACCTTTATTATGGAATATGTCGCTATGACAACCTAGGGCAGGGGATGACAACGCTCGAATACCTTCGTCTTTAGGTGATGTTTGGGTTCATTAGCCTCCACATCGCTATGACAAATGCCTGTACCATTTATGTGCATGGCTGGTGCCGCAACATACGGTCAGTTGAGGTGTTTCATGATATGGTCATTGAGAATGCACCTTTCCTTAAGAGATTGTTTCTACTTTATAAAGAAGGTCCAACTAGAATCAGGGTCACTGACGCACGGAAATTGACAGTGTTGGGCTATTCGTGTGTTGAATTCTTCGAACTTGTTATTGGATCCATGTCTATTCAGGTACAACAATCTTCTTCTTCTCCTCCTTCTTCTTATTGTACATCGTGTTTTATCTATTTTTTGTTGATATATGTTTGGCTATCGTCTAGAAATTAATTCCCACGTGCTTCACCCTGTCTCTACACACAGTGAAGAACCTGGCACTACAACCCATCGGCCCCAATATGGATGAAGTTATTAGAATCTTTATATGCTTTTAGAACATGAAGAAGCCATGCATCAAGGTGATGCTCCCTTTCTGTTAATTGTTAACCATAATGGAGTTCAATTTGTTGGTAATTTACCTATGATTACGATGATAAATGTACTATGATTTCTAAAGGAAATTTGTAGGATTCCAATACATATTTTTGAGATGTTAATCATGAACGATTGAAGATCACATGTCAATATACTAGTGTACTTTAGAAATCCTACAAATTAAAGATGCACGTAGTATTCAAAACTGCATCTAGGCACTCATATGTTGTCTTCGTTTGCACATAAAAGTAGGTCGAGGAGTGAAAAATGTGGCGCAATATAACAATCACGTCGAATGCTTTGATTTCCATCTCAAAGAAATTACTTTCAACCGGTACTGAGGCACCATACTAGAAATTGAAATCGTCGGGTTATTTTTTTCACAAAGCAAGGGTGGTCAAGGTAATCAGGTTTGCCCTATATTTAGTGCGCCGAAATGAATGGTTTGCTATTCATCGAGTGCGTCTATAGCTTAATGGAAAAGGATCTACAGAAGCTGAAATTCAGTTTGGAACTTCAAATGACACATTATTTGGAAGTCACTGTATCAAGCCGATATATGACTTCTCGGTGGCTGATCCCTTCGCAGACTCATCATAGATGTTGTGCAAACAGAGAAAATTATATCTCATACGATTAAACTAAGGAACACGTCGGTAATTATTTCATCAGTCGCTGGTAATTGTTTACCAGCAACCGTCTGTACACAACAGACACACAACTTGTTAGGAGGGATCGTTTGTATTATTATCGGTATTCCCGCGCGATTATGATTATTGACCTGTTTGTCAGGTATCACACACATCTTCTTACGCAAAATCGTTTGTGCTCTGTTGTATCATCTCACACGGTTTAACCAAGTGAACTGTGTGCCCTCTATCGCACACATCTGGATCTGCATAGCCAATTGTGTTATATTGGCTAATCGCAACCAGTTCATATGAAACAACTGTATGCCATGTATCGCACACGCAAGTCTCATCTGAATCGTGTCTGGTGGATCAACCATTGCACACAGTTCTTGTCATTGACGACGAAGCTAAGATTATACCGTTTGCGATTCATGAACCACACACAGTTTGATCGAAATGTCCCAGATGCATGTGTCGTCTTAGTACCTTCCTGCAGTAGTGAGGAGTCCTCAACATAAGAGCAAAATATTTGGGTGCCCAATAAAACAAGGGTCTCACTAAAGTCTTTGTCGGTCAATGTCTACAATGGTTAGCATCAGGACTAGCTGAACAAGAACAACACATGTAGCACATTACACATTGATGATCATGAAGCTGAAGACAACACCACCTTTACCATACTATCACCGAGTGTTCACGAAGCTCAACACACTACAACATCTACTATAAACACCATGAACATCATCAACGCCCACAAAGAACATACCGTACCAAAAAAATGGCACCACTAACATCTAATTTACCACATCATCATAGAACACCATGAAGCAATACTTGCATAACCTACCATACTACCTCCATATATGTTCTAATCTACAATATGCTCACAGATCTAAGCTACAACAAGTAAAATGTGATGCTACTTACAGCCATCGAAAGAGTGAGGAGAAAGTAGAGAACAACTCGGAGAAGACGACGATCAGGCAATCAGTGGGAGGTGATGAAATCATCGTCGCCGTTTTTTCAGCGATGAGCTTGAGCTCACGCCATCCCCTTCCTCGCATGAGCTCCACCACTGCATTTCCCCTCCCTGCGCGCGCGAAGCCTGACTCACTAGAGCTACCAATTCGGCCGCAGGACACGGCGTTTTGGCTTCCGGGCTCAGATGAGCCCGGGCATGAACAGTGCCTCGTTTTGAGGTATAAAAAATGTTTAAAAAGATGCAAGATGCTTCTATGTGTGAACTCCCTGTAAATTTTTGTGAAGTTTTGATATTCGAGGATGTGTGAGAAACTTTTGAAAATGGCACTATTCATGCATGATTTTGTTTTTTTACCGCAAGCTCCTGAATGTTCAAACTTCGCAAAAAATTGCAGGGAGTTAACACATAAGAACATCTTGCATCAGAAAAAAAATTGAATTTTTTAAACATTTTTTTAGTCCAAAACGTGGTACTGCCGGGCTGAGAGATGGATTACCGCCGCATTCTTCCCCTGCCAGGCTGAGGAGTGCTTTAACATTCGTGCACATTGTACTGTACAATGCAAGCCAGCTAAACAAAACGATAACATTTACACCCCCGAACCTACATGGGTCTGTGAGCAACCAAACACACCCTATATTTAAAGCTGAATGCAGATGGAAAATCTGGCCTCGAGCTGCTACAACGGTGGGGAGAACATCCAGACCACAGAACATTACCCATTAGCCAGGCTATAATATGCTGATGAAATAACTAAAATGGCAGATATAAAGGCGGGCAAGAGCGATTTAAGAGTGAACAAGGTATCAGTTTCGTAAGTGAAATCCTCTAACTTGGCGCTGAAGATATACACTTTCTCGTGTAGTCAATGAGCGAAAACATTAAGGAGTACAACATATATCATCAATCTAATTTCTTTCATTCTCAGTAAACAACATATGTTTTGCAATGCCAATATATGTGGTGGGCTCACAAGTTGCACCAAAATTGAGCTCTTCACACTCCCAGTAAAATGCGCAGCGGCTGTATTTCTAACGGACCGCAAAATATTCTTATTCTCAATATATAATATACAATTTCTGCACAGCTCTTGGTATGCACTATTTTTGTTTCCGAGTAACAAAATCTTTCTTCTACTTGTATCAGTGTGTCCCTCCTCAATCAGCGACATGATTTATGCATGATCATCATCATGCCCATGCATATGCAGCATAACTCCACAAAGCCGTGGAAGAACACACAAGCAAGCACTGGTGCCTCCGAAACCAAGCGATGTAAAGTCGGTGACAGTGTCCTGAGCCGTATACGCCAGCCCCTAAAATGGTCCGCTGTCTGGAAAGGAGAAAATGTAATGAATGCGGATGTCGAACTGATAGCAAACAATGTAAACTATTCATTCAATTATCCACCTTCTATACTTGGATCAGCCTGTATCATCCTGATCTTCAATATCATCATCAATGATAACATATTTTGAGGCACCATTGGAAGAATGGAAATTTGGGTCAACATGTTTACTGTGGTGGTCTTTCCTGAATTTATGATACCTTCATATATCACAAGAGAATAGTCAGAATAACCATACTAACACATCAGAAATTAACTTACTCTTATATTCCCACTTTATGCTTTCGTAGTCAAATTATGATCAGTGTTTTCTTATGGCTCTTTTATACTTCCTCCGTCCCAAAATAAGTGTCGCAAATTTAGTACTAAATTTGTACTAAATTTGCGACACTTATTTTGTACTAAATTTGCGACACTTATTTTGGGAAGGAGGGAGTAGTAGTTAGTTTTATTGCATTTCTCTCTGTACAAGGTGGCATGACATAGCAAGTTCATTGACTTGCAAATAAGAAGAAAAAAAATGTGGACAGCAGCAAATAAATAAGTTTGACTCCTCTTAAAAAATTTACTCCCCAAAAAAGTTGGCATGTAAACATAGTAAGAAATCTGAAGTTGATTCAGTGAGTCGTAAAATACAGACTGGTAATAAGATAACTTGGAACAACAAATATTTGAACATAGAAAAAATGAATTTCAACTCACTTGTACAGATTGAAAAGGCTGACACCAAATATAATTGTTGCTAGTCCAAATCCCTTTAACCAGGTAAATGGATCATTGAAGAAAAGCACAGCAACCTGTCGGATTGTTTGGCATCACAAGTCACACTTATATGCATGAACAAAGATAAATTCATTGAAAGTAATTATAGAGTGGGAAATCAATACCAAAATTGTGACAGCTTCCTTGACAATCCCAGCTATGGTCACTGTTACAGCACTTGTTACAGAAACGAGAACATATTCTGTCAAAACCTTCAAAGAACAAATTAAGTGATTATAAACCAGATAAAAAATGCTAAAAAGAGTACTTTCTTCTACAGATACCAACAAGAATACTTTGCAAGCATGTCTTAACGACAAACCAACAATAGATGACCGCAAACAGCACTTATTGGTTATTACAAGTATTCATACTCTCGGGGCTTGAAAAAAATGAAATAGTAAGAACCAACAGTATATTGACTGGTTCCAGCGAAAAAGAAAAGGATTTTTTACATGACAAATGTAATGATGGGTAATCAAATGCTGCGGCATAAATGTTGTACTTCCCAGGAAAGAGCTGATCCATACCATGAAGAATGCCAAAGCACCACCTAGAAGCATCAATAAGATGCTTCTTAATGTGTGAGCTGGACTATCAAAGAAGTGACTTGCTCTGACCTCATGCCATGGATCCATGGCAATGGAAATAATTGCAGTTGTTATTGCCATCACCGGGGTAACATAACTCATTAAGGTAAAGGGGTTCTTTAATCCTGCATAACACAATAAAAATGATGCTGTAAAGGATGCTACATTACATATTTATTGAACAAACCACGTTCGATATTATCATTTTGATATTTTTAAGAGAAAACAATGCACATGATCGCTACTAACTCAGATTTTAAACAAAAACAGGTGTCCAATGAAAAGACATAAATCATATGTGTGCCTGAAATTAATAAAGCTAATCTCACTGCTTTTCAGTTTTCAAGAATGAGATGCTAAGACAACAATGAACAGTATTTACAATTTCCTCTCACTGGACAAGAAGCTAAGGTAGAAGGCATACCATATTCCTCTTTCTTGAGCGGATTTAAGGGACACATGAGGAGGGGAAAAGAAACGTTCAGTCAAGACAGTAATGAAAGGGAAGTAGAACATAGGATTAATAAGGCATATTACCATGTCCAATCACAAATGTTCAGAACAAAAGAAAATTGGAAGTACATTACACTGACAAACCTGGAGGAGAATCTGTGTCATGCACCAGCGGAAACCAGACATGACAGCAGCAAGCATAATAAATATAAATCCCCAAAGGTTAAACTGTGTCTCTTTAGCAACTGCAAGAGGAACATTATTACCACAGTCCACAGTTAAGATGATGAATTCACATAAGAGAAATTTAAGAAAATAGAGTCAGATGCAAAATTAGGCCCACAAATTACAGTGCCAAAAATCTAATCAAGTAAAAAACTAGTTAGGAGGTCTTTTTCTGGGCTCTCCAGGAAAGCACAGAAGCATATCACTTCGGAAAAACTAATATAAGCTGTTTTTTTTAGAAAAGGAGGAAGACCCCCGGCCTCTGCATCTGAGCGATGCATGCAGCAACTAATATAAGCTGTTGATGTACAGTTATGACTTTACCTGTCAGTAGAACTCCAACAGAAACAATCAGCATGATTCCAAGAATGTTAAAGCTCGGCTTCTCTAGCCTTCAGAGAAAAAAAAAGGGAAATCTTTGATTAATAACATGAAAATGGTATGGAGACGCAGAATACAACGGTTGTTGACATTCGTTTTGTGTTTCTAGTGCTACGAGTTTTTTTTGTTTGAGTAGTTAGCTGTGATATATTTGCATCAGCGTAGTCTTGGTTTTTGTTTTGCTGCTGTTGCTGGGGTTTATGTGTTTTTCGAGCAGTAATTTTCTTCCTTTGTCCTTCATACTTCTCCTTGTCCTGTTGGCTAACTTTATATCTGAACTAGCATACTCTGCTGCTCCGTTATTTTTTATCAATAGTGGAACCCAACCGCCATGAGCAGGCGTGTGGAAAAAGGGAATGATATGGAGCATAACAGAAGTCCATGAACCGACAATTTAACAGAAATAGGTGCAGTGTTGTCAGAAAGACAAGTTACAAGAGGACGCAAAATTATTTGCATACAAACATGAAAAGGCTAAGCAAATGTCAGGAAGCAGTACTGTAAGAAATGATGGTTATGCAAGACACTGCTCAATAAATTTTTATGTCGGAGATACTGCTTAATTTTAGTTCTTGCAGTTCTAACATTTGCATCCCATTTCTCAAAATGATGTGCATATGGAACCAACTTTGTAAAGTCTGCAAGCCAGTTCAAAAGTATTCAGTTGGCCTAGGACAAATGTTCCACATAACCTAATAGTCCAGGTTAACCCTCTTCACCCCACCCCACCCATAGGGGATGAAAATCCTTAGAGAACGGCAGGATGAAACTCAACTTCTTCGGGACAAGGTTCTTTAACTGATATTCCTTACCAATGAACATAACAAATTGCTAAACTAGAAGACAAAACGGGCATGCACTGCTCAGAAAGAACCAGCAACTGAGCTTACCTGAATAGAAAAGCAAAGAGAAGAATGAAAATTGGAGCCCCAGATTTACACTGCACAATAATTGAAATCCATAAATTAGAAGTCCAAATATTAAGTGAGAAGAGCAGGAAATAATAACTCACATGGAATGAAATGTACCATTGTAGCGAATGTCACAGTAATGAAAACAAACGAAATGTTGGTCAAATTTATATCAAGAGCAGTAGCCAAAGCTGTTGGAACAACTGCAGAAGGAATATTTAAACTGTTATCCATTTAAAGATGATAAACACAATAAGAACGGAAAAAAAATCTGCATATTTGAAGTAGAATAAAAATATATAAGTCCATCCTAAGTCCTAGCCTTCGTTGATTAAATAGATTCATCAAATGAAGCAGTACCAGTAGGTCATGACACAACTCAATTGAAAGTTAATAAAGTGCATCAATTCATCCAGCGAGAGGTGTAGGGCTAAACTCTATTTTGAGCCCACGTGGCTCTATAGCAGCTTTTTTATTTTTATTTTGAGAAGGGCAATATATTAATATCGCGAAGATACCAATTATACCCAGCCTCTGCACCAACAAGATGTATCAAAGACATCCAGGATACACACAGCCCGAAAAAAAAAAGCAAAATAGAAAGGGAAAAAACAAAGGCCTCCCCACAATGATCAACTCCTCTCAGTAGCAACACACAAACCACCACCAAAGACAACATCCGGAAAACAAAAAAAGGTCTCCAAAAGCGACCCCTTTAAGAAAGAAACGGTGCTTGTCGCCCGATCCAAGATCTTAGGTTTTCACCCCGAAGAAAGTTCGAGCTCTCAAAACAATACCTTCAGCAAGGCAATTGCCAGGCACAAACAATGAAGGTCAGGCCATAGGTTTTCACCCTGAAAGTCACGACTCGGCACCCGAGGAGCACCACCAAAAAATGAAATCCTCTAGTGCTGTCGCCCCCACTTCTCACAGCTGCTTCTGAAAGTTATCAAACACCTGGCTGACTCCATCGCCTCCAAGGCCCCCTCTGCCTTACTGATCCTTCGATTTCAGCCACCATGACTTTCTCCATTGCTGTCTAAGCCATGGAATCGAGATACCGACATGTCCCATGGTGTCAACAAACAAACAGAGTTTCGCGCCGCATCCTCATGGAGCCGTGTAGGCTGATATGGACGCGCACGACAGAATTCGATCGGATCCAGATATCCTTGGGCAAGATCTCCGGTGGCAGTTCCGGAACACGTTGACGGCCAAATCGAGAAGGACCGATCATGCAGATTGTTACCATGATGCGACAAGAGCACTAGGACCGCCACCACACCGCTGGTTCCAACGCGCTGACGCCATTGCTACGACAGCGGAGGACAACGCTCTATAGCAGCTTGGATGCACATGCAACACACCAGTTGAATTTTACTTCTATCCTTGACCTTATGTTGATAACTTATGATGATCTAATTTAGTGAGTCATGTTCTGTAAATTGGCCAATGGTGGTTTCTGCGTCTGCCCCCACCCATGAAAAAAAGCGACCAGCGGATGCTCGGTGCTTTACAGCTGAGCTCGAACTGAAACATACCCTTCTTTTAACACTATTACTCTATATGTATATCCCACAGAAGTGCAGAATGCACGATGTTTCTATTACCAATTATAGGTACCAAACGATGAAATTTCCAGGGCACTTGTTCTGACAGAATGTAAGTACCAAACTACTCATTTAAGCATTGGGCAACATGATTTTGAAAAAATACAGTTGCTACCTCGCAGAAAGTAATCTTTCCATGACATTGGATTACGCTCTGCCTCCATGCCCCGTTGCTGGAACCACACGATCACCCTCGAGGCAACAGCCTGCATGGTGAAATGCACCGTGTTCATCAGGAACGGAGCAGGGAACTTCCACATGCGCTTCCCAAGCATCTCCTTGTTATACCTGGCCACACGCACAAGAGCACGCAGAGAACACTAGCATCAAACGCGTGCCCGGCAGGCAACAGCTCCTCTGAGCATCCGCGCACAAATATAACGAGAAAAACGCGTTACTCACAGCGTCAAGCAGGTGCTCAGCGTGTACCAGCTCGCTATCAGAAATATAATCTTGGCGATTAGCCAGGGGGAGACCGGGAGGCTGTCAGATCCCGCCGCCGCTCCTGCCTCGATATCCATCGGCAAGCGGTGGGCGGCGGCGGCGGACGGCAGAAGCGGCAGCTCGAACTCCTCCGAGTCATCGTCGCTCGGTGCAGAGGCCGGCGAAGCGGCTCCGGAGTGGGCATTGGACGCCGCGGATGGGTCCTTGCACCACCGCGAGAACGACGGCTCCCTGCGTATCCCTCCCGGCTTCCTCTGCCCGCCAGCCAACACCTGCGGCTCCGCGGCGCTCTCCGCGGGCTCGACGGGGACTTCCGGAGCGTCCTCTTCCTTCGGGTGGGCGTGGCCGTTCTCCACGGCGCAGTCCCCCATGGGCGCTGCTGCAGGTGGCGTAAGGCTCTAGAAAGGCTTGGATCTGGGCGGCGCGGATCTCATCGGCGGCGGCGGCGAAGCCGCGGCGAAGTGGGGTTTGCAGCTAGCCTGCGGGATTTCGGTAGCAGGTCAAAATCTAGCACCGCGTGACGACGACTTCCTGCACGGGGGTTATGCTTGCAGCTTCCTCCGTCGGCTGGTACCGGTAGCTTTGCTTGCTTGCGGCAGAGGAGGGCGATGTTTTTTCTCCCTCCCTCTTCCTTTTCGCCTCGCACATGAAAATGCTTTTTATCCCGTTTCGAAGAAAAAAATGGTTTTTACTAGTAAAAAGGCTCGTGCGTTACAACAGGTGAACAACAAAAGGTTAAAATTTACAACCTAAAATAAAACAATTTAAATTCAATAAAATTGCATCAATGTACCATTAATTTTACAAATCAATAATTAATTAAGAAAACCCATGCAAGAAGGCCAAGAACAATAGAGATTCGATTTTTGACCTCCAAGGAAAAAGAAATAGATCGACGAACAAAATGGATCAATAATATTTATTGATGTAGACATTCAATATGCCATTCTCATAATACGGTTAAAGTTATGATCCCAAGAAAATGTTCCTCCTTTAATTGTGCATCCATCTCAAAAATCTTGATTCACATATAATAGGAAGGTAGACAGCTCGTTATACCTAAAAACATAAATATCTATATAAACAGGTACAAAGCAATGTAAAGAAGCGAGGAGAGGCTAATTAGTAAAACTAATTGATCTTTTCCCTGAGGCTCAATAGCATCCGTGATACGATAACGAGCCGATGCACAAAAATAAAAGTGTGTGTGCTAAAATTTCAATCATTATGTAAATCAACGCGAATGGACCAAAAAACTTGAGAATTCTGCCTTTCTTTATTAAAACTCTTCCCTACACAAGAACCCCTCAAAATGAATCTAAGAAAATATAGTTGCATCGTCCACGTAAAGACCCATGACATGTCGAGGTCCCAAAGAAATTTATATAAACCAATGGTCAAGTGTCCCAAGGACACTCGATACAATCGTCTATCTACTTAGAGCTAACCCATCACAACATCATCTTGCACGTGTTTTTTTTACAATATGCATGTCCAGCATCCGTTTAATTTGCCCATTGAGCATTATGCTCCTCTCCAATTTAATTAGGTAGCGCACCGATTTGCATTGGCACATATGCATGTCTCCTTTATCAGCTCCGACCGTAACAGTACTCGGTCCATAAAAAAAGTAATTAAGATAGCCATCTACCTGATGGTAGTACGTAGAGCGACATCCAGCAGCTTCTAATTGGTTTGATTAAAAGAAATAGTAATCTCTCCCATGGACGTCCGCCGCCTCCCCTTGCTCTGATCTGCGCCCCGTCGAACTGCCATGGACGACCGACGCCTCCTACTGGTTATGAGTCGGCGCCATGGCCTACCTCATGCCGGTGTTGTGCTTCTAGCAGTCGTTGCTGGCCTTCTCCTTGCCTCTTGTTGATTTCTTTTTCCATCTCCTGATTTCCGATGCTGCTTCCTCTTTGTCGTTGCTGAGTTTAATTTCTTCAGGGACCGTTTGCCGATTTTTTTCCCTTTCATTCGTTTCCTTCCTAATTTCAAGGCCGCTTGTTGATTCTCTAGGTCGTACCTATATAAACCAGCGAGATTAGATGTAAAGAAGCAAGGTGGGATTATTTTGACTATAACTGTAGAAAGAACCCTCCTCTAGCGCATGTATTTTTAAAGCCCAACAGTCCAGCTATGTGGGCCGAGGCCCGTAGATTAGAGCGAGGGACGACGTATAAAATCAGACAAACAACGACAATGTATCGAGCGAGGAAAATTGATGGTGTATCAATTAGTACCACCTCACATATCTAAAAAATCATCTACGATACGTCAAAAAAATTAATTAAACGGGACGAAACCAAAAATATCACCTTGCTTTATTAGGTACTAGGAAAAAAGGTACTAGGAAAAGAGCCCGTGCGTTGCACCGGGTATAAAATCTATACTGCCAAAATTAAATAAGAAACAATAGAAAAAATGCATTAGCACTTATATATGTTCTCATCTCTTTATAAATGTATACAATTAAAAGATTGCCATGCAAGACTCTTTGAGGTGCTCGTAAGATAGAGAGTATGTGTGTATGTGTGTGTACATGAGTGTCTACGTGTGTACCATGTCTAATTGGCACGTCTGAGTCAATGCTGGACTTGCTAGGTTGTTAATTAGCTAGTCATGTGAGCATTGATCACTTGCCCATACTACGATTCTATTTTGTGAAATAAGCAACATGCATGCATGCATTGCATGTGGGGAGTTCACCCGCAATGGGGTGTTTGGAAAGCATACCTGAGGAAGGCGCTGTTCTTGACGGCGGGCACAGGACACGGAAATTTGATGTCGTGCGCTCCGTCTTGCACGCTGGGCGGTATCACCCGCGTCGGACTCCCATGCCCCAAGTCTACCGCGTCCGGAGGACTATGTTAGCAAACTCACTGGGCATAAATCTGAGGTAACATTCCCCTGACTATTCATATAATATGGCATGTCATGTACGTACATCATTACAATGCTTAACCTGTCTGTCCTATGTTTGAATTATCCTATTGGTGTTCCATTTTGCAATTTCAGATAATTTATAATTTACTCACAAATTTCTAAATTTCTCAGGTCTGTGGGCTCAGGTGGTCTTATGATAACCGTCAGCTTGCGTCTGGTGGAAATGGCAACAAAGTAAGATTTGTCTCCATAAGTTTCCATCACAGTAAAGTGCATGGCATATGGTTTCAAGATCTTGTTTTCTTCTGCTCATACTATTTTCTTTTTTTTCTTTTACCAACTTTTTGTTTGGAATCAACATTCGGTACAGCCAGTGCTGAAGTATACTGAGCACACAACAGCTGTCAAAGCTATTGCCTGGTCACCTCATCTACATGGCCTTCTTGCATCTGGCGGAGGAACTGCAGATAGATGCATACGCTTTTGGAATACAACCACAAATACACACTTGAGTTCCATGGATACAGGGAGTCAGGTAATTTTCTAGACCGTGCCGGTCTTCGCTTCGATCGGCTGCCGCATGACGCAGTTGCCGTAGTAGCCGTGCTTGGTGGCGCCTCCTATGAGCCCGCGCATGCTGCTCGGGAAGAAGAGGGGCGACGGCGTGTACGGGTCGGAGATGACGACCGCCCGGGTGCGGCACTGCCAGAACAGTGCGGCGACGGCGTCGAACGTCGTGCACTCGCCGCTGCACTCGCGTTTGATGTGGCCGATCAAGCTCCATGGGACGGTGGCGTCCAGGATCGCCATCTCCTCCATTCCGACGCTCATCTGAGACCTTATCGCAGCGACGACCTCCGGCGGGAGACACGGGAGCGAGCCATCGACTACGGCCCTAATCGATACGACGGACGGGGCTGGCATCCTGCGGGCGAGCTCGTCGACGGCTTGCAGGAATTGTGCCATCCCCGCGCCGGCTGGCTTTCCTGCTCCCCATCCCGCGCGTGTTGTGCCCTTCCCTTTCGTCTCCTCCCTTCCCACCCCCACCCCACTGCTGATCCCAACACCGCTCTCTGCCGCCGCCGCCGCCCCGCCGCTCACCATCGATATCTTCTCCCTGGCCACACCCGCCACCACCTGCTGCTGCGACGTTGACCCGGCGGCGGTGCCCGGCCCCAGCGGGAGGAGCAGGGACGCCCAGTCCACCAGCCCGGGCATGGGCATCCTCGGCTGGTCACCCAGGTCGGCCGCAGAGTCGCACGCCGACGACTGCGCTGCTGCTCAGTGGCGGAGACTGAAAGATCAAGGAGAAACTGAGAAGAGATGCCAAAAGGAAGGGGCTTGATTCCATGAAAGCGGAAGGGTCTTTTTGCAAAACTAAAAAAACGGTTCGTTGGTGTCACTTATGTAAGGACTGCGGGTTGATTTGGAATAAACGTAGGGGGTTTCCTGCAAAACAGCCGACGACGTACGGCAGAAGCACTGCGTGCTTTATTATTAGGGGAGAAGAGATAGATGGAGTAAAAAGAATTGTACTTAAGCTATTATTTTAATTTTGATTCAGTTTTGATTTTGACCCGTCATATTGATGGCGTGCACTTACGATTGTACTAACGAGGCCGACCTATAAATTAACTTTATTTAAGAAAGCCTATATGTATCACTTTCACATACATCGAATGAAACACAAATTAAGATCGTACTTATCGGTTCAATATTAACGTTCATGACTATCACACAAATAGTTCAAACATTTTTTAAATAAACCATCGTGTACTTATAATGTTCATGAATTTATAAGTGTATGTACCTTTCTCAAGAGGAAGTGAAATGAGGGGGTTCCCATCTTTGTCCATCTCGCTCTAGGGCGGTTAAACCACACAATTAGAGCACAAGGCTCTGATACCAATTGAAAGGATCGAGATGGAACTAGAGGGGGTGAATAGGTAAAATTACAAAATTTAATTGTTACTTAGCAATTTTAGGCAATATTGCAGAATATGAAAGTGAGCCTATCAATTGCTAAGATGATAGTTGTGCTATATATAAATAATAAAGCAACAAGTAAATAGATAGGCACGCACAAGTAATACAAGTAAGTCCACGGTTACAAGTAACCACAAGTAGGGAGGTAGGGTTAGGATTAACCGCAACTCCGAGAGACAAGGATGTATGCCAATGTTCCCTTCCTTGGAGGGAAGCTACGCCGCCGTTTAGAGGTGGATGTTACCACGAAGAAACACCAACGCCATGAAGTCTCACCATATTCTCTCCTTGAGACAACAACACGAAGGCGTTTCTCAATCACTAGTGGTAGACATTGGGGTGGTCTGCAAAACCTCACAAACTTTCGGGGGGTAATCACAATGGTTGATTCCTCGCTGAAGAATTCCTACCGCCTAGGAGTCTCGAACCTCCAAGAGTAACAAGAACGACGAGGAAAAGCGCAAGACTTGCTCAAATCATGAATTCCTTTATTCAAGGGAAGGGGAAGGAGTGGATCTATCACTTGATTGGAGAACTTCTCACAAATACTCCCAAATGCCTTCAGGATGTTGGATTTGGTTTACGAGGATGTGAGAGAGTGAAATATGTGTTCTAGGATTAGCTCAAAGTGAATGGTCAACCTTATCTTGAGGTAGGAGAAGGCTATATATAGTGGTACTGAGAATATGGTCGTTGTGGAGTAAGTGACTAGGACTGGCTTGACATCTGGCGTGAAGGTAACACCACACGAAAGAATAGAGCCAATGAGGAAAGCAAGGGAGTCGTACATCCGGGGCTAGCCGGACATTCGGCCCACTTGAGAAGGCACGGACATCTGGCATATGCTCGTACATCCGGCGTACCAGTCCATCAGTACAACACGGTACTGGTGTATGTGGCTCACATTTCCGTAGTGAGGCCCGGATATCTAGGGGGCGGACATGTGGCGTTGTGCCGGACATCCATCCCATATGAGATGGAAACATATGCTCCCTGGATAGCAGGGGGTCAGATATCCGGGGCAATGCCCATACATCTGGCGACTATTGAAAGCTCAGACATCCGGCACAGGGGCCGGACATCCGGCCATCACAGAAGAGATACTCTTTACTATTAATAGTGGGTGCAGTTTCAGAAGAGGAAAGAAATTTGAATTTTACTTGAGCAAGTCTTTTACTAACCCTGTTGATCCCCTCTTAATACTGCGAGATCCCTATACTCAAGAACAAAAGAAAATGAGATCCTTAAACCTCTTTGTTCCTTCCTTCTCAAGTCATATTGATTCCACGCGTCTATGATTCATGCTTATTGTAATTTGAGTACTAATACGGTAATACCTAAGCTTTACTTCACAAACACCATTAGTCCTCTACATGTACATTGTCATCAACACCAAAACGTGATATTAGGGCATGATCGCACTTTCAGTGGATAAGTGTGGAAGTACATGTGGGCCCCCAAGCCATCAGGGCGCGCCTAGGGGGGTGGGCACGTCGTGTTGGCTTGGCACCAATAGGTGCACCCCCAAGGGTGTTCTCAGCACTAGAAAAATTTAAATATTCTAGAAAAAATCATGTTAAATTTTGTGGCATTCTGAGACTTTTTATTTTTGGGTAATTTTTGTTGCACGAGAAATTTTAAAAAAAGATAATCATGGCATTTTATTTTATTTAACTAAGAATAATAGAGTATAAGCTAATGGTACAGAAAGTTGTGCTTACTAAATTAATCAACCACATGTCTTTAAAAAGGATATATTAATAAGGATGATCAAGTCTTATTAATATCCGTTTCCGATTGACATGAAACTAAAGAGTTCTGTATAACATTAAGTTACCTCAGCAAGGATTTGCATATCCCCAATAATAAGAATATCATACTTCTTGTTGGCAGTAGGAAGAGGAAATTTAAACCCTCCAATAGTGATTGTGGCAATTGGCTCAATGACAATAATAGTATTTACCAAAGCTTGTTTCTTTGGAAAATACATTATATGTTGTTTGCCATTGACATGAAAAGTAACCTTGCTTTTGTTGCAATCAATAACATCACTTGCAGTACTTAGAAAGGGTCTACCAAGGATAATCGACATGTTGTCGTCCTCGGGCATCTGAAGAATAACAAAGTGTGTTAAGATAGTGTGGTATCCTCGCTTAATAGGGATGTTAGACTACTCAATCAATAAGAAATTCCTTCTTTCCCGGGAGCCCATTCGATTAGAAGTCCGAAATTAAGTGTGCTTGGCTTGTAGTAGTTTTAGGATGGGTGATTGACCGGAAAGTTGGTCGCACCTACGATGGGTGACTGACCGGGAAGCTAGTCCCGCGTGCACACGAGTGAGGACAAAGTGCACGGAAAAGAGATTGGAGTAGCTCTAGCATGGGTGACCGACTGGAAAGTTGGTCGCACCATGGATGGTGACCTCATACGTCTCCAACGTATCTATAATTTTTTACGGTTTCATGTTGTTATCTTGTCAGACTTTATATG
Source organism: Hordeum vulgare subsp. vulgare (assembly GCF_904849725.1). Classification (NCBI taxonomy): domain Eukaryota; kingdom Viridiplantae; phylum Streptophyta; class Magnoliopsida; order Poales; family Poaceae; genus Hordeum; species Hordeum vulgare. The sequence continues at coordinate 486,546,167 of NC_058520.1, read as the reverse complement.
TTTTGCATGCCTTTTATTAATTTTTTGGGACTAACTTATTAACTCAGTGCCAAGTGCCAGTTCCTGTTTTTTCCATGTTTTTGACCCCTTTCAGAGGAGATTTTGAAACGGTGTCCAAACGGAATAAAATCCCCGAAAAGAATTTTTCCGTAACGGAAGAATATCAGGAGACTTGAGTGCCAAGGTAGGGGGGGCCCAGGGGCCCCACAAGCCCTCACCCCGTGGCCAGGGGGAGGCCGTGGCCCACAGGCTTGTGGGCCCCCTGGACACCCTTTGCCCTAGGGGTTGCGCCTATATATTCCCTAAAAATCCCCAAAAAAATCAGGAGATCATCGAAAGTACTTTTCTGCCGCCGCATGCTTCTGTCTCCGCAAGATCCCATCTGGGGCACGTTCTGGTGCCCTGCCGGAGGGGGGATTCGGACACGGAGGGCTTCTTCATCAACACCATGACCTCTCCGATGATGCGTGAGTAGTTCACCATAGACCTACGGGTCCATAGCTAGTAACTAGATGGCTTCTTCTCTCTCTTGGATCTTCAATACAAAGTTCTACATGATCTTCATGGAGATCTATCCGATGTAATCTTCTTTTGCGATGTGTTTGTCGAGATCCGATGAATTGTGGATTTATGATCAGATTATCTATGAATCTTATTTGAGTTTCTTCTGATCTCTCTTATGCATGATTTCATATCCTTGTAATTCTCCTCGAGTTGTGGGTTTTGTCTGGCCAACTAGATCTATGATTCTTGCAATGGGAGAAGTGCTTGGTCTTGGGTTGATACCGTGCGGTGACCTCACCCAGTGACAGAAGGGGTAGCGAGGCACGCATCGTGTTGTTGCCATCAAGGGTAAAAATATGGGGTTTTCATCATTGATTTGAGATTATCCCTCTACATCATGTCATCTTGTTTAAGGCGTTACTCTGTTCGTCATGAACTCAATACACTAGATGCATGCTGGATAGCGGTCGATGTGTGGAGTAATAGTAGTAGATGCAGAAAGTATCGGTCTACTTGTCTCCGACGTGATGCCTATATGTATGATCATTGCCTTAGATAGCGTCATGACTTTGCGCGGTTCTATCAATTGCTCGATATTAATTTGTTCACCCACCGTGATATTTTCTATTTTGAGAGAAGCCTCTAGTGAACACCATGGCCCCCAGGGTCTACTCCACACCATATTTTCAGCCTTACACTCTTTACTTCGTTGCACTTTCCGCCTTCAGATCTCACTTTGCAAACAATCTTGAAGGGATTGACAACCCCTTTGAAGCGTTGGGTGCAAGCTTGTTTGTGTTTGCGCAGGTACTCTGGACTTGATGAGACCCTCCTTCTGGATTGATACCTTGGTTCTCAAACTGAGCGAAATACTTACTGCTCCTGTGATGCATCACCCTTTCCTCTTCAAGGGAAAAACCAACGCAAGCCCAGTCTCCATCAACGTGTCAATTTCTGGCGTTGTTGTCTGTTGCCGTAGCTGAAGAATTTTTGGCGCCGTTGCCGGGGAGGAAGATCAAGTAAAGAACTCATCCAAGTAGGTGTCGCAAACTCATCTCTTTCATTTACTTTGTTTGCCAGTTGCCTCTCGTTTTCCTCTCCCCCACTTCACAATTTGCCTTTTTCATTTGCCTTTTCGTTTGCCTTTTTCGTTCGCCTTTTCGTTCGCCCTTTTTCCTCGCTTGCTCTTTGTTTTCTTGTGTGCTTGCTTGCTTGCCGAAGTCACCATGAATGAAAACACCAAACTTTTTGACTTCTCCAATACTAATAATAATGATTTTATTAGTACTCCGATTGCTCCCGCCACTAGTGCGGAGTCATACAAAATCTATGCCGCTTTGCTGAATCTTGTTATGAAAGAACAATTCTCCGGCCTTCCTAGTGAAGATGTCGCATCCCATCTCAATACCTTCATTGAGCTTTGCGATATGCAAAAGAAGAGAGATGTGGATAATGACGTGATTAAATTGAAGCTTCTTCCTTTCTCGTTGCGAGATCGCGCAAAAACTTGGTTTTCTTCTTTGCCCAAAAATAGTATCGATTCTTGGGATAAGTGCAAAGATGCTTATATATCCAAGTATTTTCCGCCGGCTAAGATTATCTCTCTCCGTAATGATATCATGAATTTTAAGCAACTTGATAATGAACATGTTGCACAATCTTGGGAGAGAATGAAATTAATGATTAGAAATTGTCCCGCTCATGGCTTGAGTCTTTGGATGATTATTCAAATCTTTTACGCTGGCTTGAATTTTGCTTGTAGAAATATCATGGACTCCGCCTCAGGTGGAACGTTCATGGAAATCATGTTAGGGGAAGCCACAAAGGTCCTAGAAAATATCATGACGAACTACTCTCAGTGGCACACTGAAAGGTCACCTACTAGTAAGAAGGTACACGCTATATAGGAAATTAACTCGTTGAGTGCTAAGATGGACGAGTTAATGAATTTGGTTGCTAGTATAAGTGCTCCTTTGGATCCTAATGATATGCCCTTGTCTTCTTTGATTGAGAGCAGCAATGCTAGCTTGGACGTTAATTTTGTTGGTAGGAATAACTTTGGCAACAACAATGCTTTTAGAGGAAACTATGTTCCTAGGCCTTTTCCTAGTAACTCCTCTAATAATTTTGGCAACTCCTACAACAATACTCATGGAAATTACAATAGATTACCCTCTGATCTAGAGAGTAATATCAAAGAGTTCATCAACTCACAAAAAAATTTCAATGCGTCCATAAAGGAAAAACTACTCAAAATTGACGATTTGGCTAAGAGCGTTGATAGAATGTCTAGTGATGTTGATGCTTTGAAAGTTAGATGTGCTCCTCCCAAAATCAACATGGATGAAACTTTGAAAGATATGCGTATTTCCATGATTGAGAGCCAAGAAAGAACCGCCCAAATTCGTCCTAGACATGAATGGCTTAAAAGGCGTGTTCTCGTGATGAGAATCACGAAAATCTTAAAGTGCTTGGTGTGACTCCCATTGAATCTTTGTTTTCTTGTGTCAAACCTAATGATTATGGGGCTGGATATGAATCCACTTTGGTTGAAAAGTGCCCCAATGATTCGGATTCCATCTATCTTGATGCTGAAAGCATTGAAAGTGGAGTGGAAGATGTTAAAACTTTGAGTAGTAATGAAATTACTACCGTGGATTTCAAGGAATTCAATTATGATAGTTTCTCCTTGATTGAATGCATTTCTTTGATGCAATCCATGTTAAACTCTCCACACGCCTATAGCCAAAACAAGGCCTTTACCGATCATATCGTCGAAGCTATGATAAAATCTCTTGAGGAGAAACTTGAATTGGAAGTCTCTATCCCTAGAAAGCTTCATGATGAGTGGGAACCTACCATCAAAATCAAAATAAAAAACTATGAGTGCAATGCTTTGTGTGATTTGGGTGCTAGTGTTTCTGCGATTCCAAAGTCTTTATGTGATGTTCTGAGTTTTAATGAGATTGAAGAGTGTTCTCTTAATTTGCATCTTGCTGATTCTACTGTCAAGAAACCCATGGGAAGGATCAATGATGTTCTTATTATTGCAAATAGGAACTATGTACCCGTGGATTTCATTGTGCTTGACATTGACTGCAATCCTACATGCCCTATTATTCTTGGTAGACCTTTCCTAAGGACTATCGGTGCTAACATCGATATGAAGGAAGGGAATATTAGATTTCAATTTACTTTAAGGAAGGGCATGGAACACTTTCCTAGAAAGAAAATAAGATTGCCTTATGAATCCATGATGAGGGCCACTTATGGTTTGAGCACCAAAGACGACGATACGTGATTCTATCGCTTTTATGCCTAGCTAAGGGCGTTAAACAATAGCGCTTGTTGGGAGGCAACCCAATGAATTTATCTTTTTTTCTGTTTTGTTGCGTCTACACCATCACAATTATGTTGTGATTGTGTTTTTGTGTGTTTCTTTTTGTGTTTGAGCCAAGCAAAACCTTTATGACTAGTCTTGGTAATGTTTGTTTGATCCTGCTGGAAAAAGAAAGAAACTTTTCGCTCACGAGATGATTTTTCATTTTTATTCAGAAAGATATTTTGAGTTGATTCTTTTTTCTTCTGGTTGATATGCCTTTTGCCCAGGCCGTAGTAATTTTTCAGATTTTTTGAGGTACCAGAAGTATAAGAAGTATACAGATTGCTACAGACTGGTCTGTTTTTGACAAATTCTGTTGTTGTTGAGTTGGTTGCTTGTTTTGATGAAACTATGGTTAGTATCGGGGGGTACTAGCCATGGAAAAGTGATAATACAGTAGCCCAACACCAATATAGATAGAATTCAAGTTTTCTACAGTACCAAAAGAAGTGGTAGTTTGTTTGCTTGTGCTAATGTTATCACGAGTTTCTGTTTAAGTTTTGTGTTGTGAAGTTTTCAAGTTTTGGGTGATGTTCTCATGGACAAAGAGATAAGGAGTGGAAAGAGCTCAAGCTTGGGGATTCCCAAGGCATACCAAGCCAAATTCAAGGACACCAAAAAGCCTAAGCTTGGGGATGCCCCGGGAAGGTATCCCCTCTTTCGTCTTCAATCCATCGGTAACATTACTTGGAGCTATATTTTTATTCACCACATGATCTGTGTTTTGCTTGGAGCGTCTTGTATCTTAGGATTCTTTTCTTTTTGTTGTGACACAATCATCCTTGCTGCACACCTTTTTGAGAGAGAGAGAGACATGCACTCATCGTGATTTTGCTAGAATGCTCATAGTGCTTCACTTATATCTTTTGAGCTAGATACTTTTTTCTCATAGTGCTTCACTTATATCTTTTGAGCTAGATACTTTTGCTCTTTGTGCTTCACTTATATCTTTTAGAGCGCGGCGGTGCGTGATTTGGTAGTTGGCTTATGCTATGAAAGTAGTCCGAAATGTGATAGGTACCCAAAGAGGATGCAAAAAAAAACCTCCATGTTCATGTGCATTGAGTAGAAAGAGAAGTCTTGATTCCTCTCGATTAGTTTTGAGACGTGGATTTGGTAATATTAAGAGCTATGTTAGTAGGGTGTTGTGAATCTAGAAATACTTGTGCTGAAGTTAGTGATTCCCATAGCATGCACTTATGGTGAACCGCTATGTTAGGAAGTCGGAGCGTAATTGATCTATTGATTGTCATCCTTTGTGTTGAGGTCGGGATCGCGCGATGGTTAACACCTACCAACCCTTCCCCTAGGAGTATGTGTTTAGCACTTTGTTTCGATTACTAATAAAAACTTTCGCAACAAGTATGTGAGTTCTTCATGACTAATGTGAGTCCATGGTATAGATGCACTTTCACCTTCCACCATTGCTAGCCTCTCTAGTGTCGCGCAATTCCCGCCGGTGCACAAACCCACCATATGCCTTCCTCAAAACAGCCACCATACCTACCTACTATGGCATTTTCATAGCCATTCCGAGATATATTGCCATGCAACTCCCACCGTTCCATCTCATGACTTGTGCCGTCACTCTAATATTTCCATTGCATGATCGTAAGATAGCTAGCGAGATGTTTCAACGTCATACGCCATGCTAGATCGTTGCACATCCCGGTACACTGCCGGAGGCATTTCCTATAGAGTCATTTCTAAGCTTTGAGCTGTGAGTAAATAAAAGTGTGATGATCATCATTATTAGAGCATTGTCCCATGTGAGAAAATAAAAAAGAGAGGCCAAAGAGCCCAAAAATAAAAATAAAAAAAAAGAAAAAAAAGAAAAAAAAAGAGGCCTAAGAGCCCATATAAAAAAGAGAGAAAAAGAGAGAATTGACAATGCTACTATCTTTTTCCACACTTGTGCTTCATAATAGCACCATGTTCTTCATGATTGAAAGCTTCTTGCTTTGTCACTACCATATGCTAGTGGGAATCTTCATTATATAACTTGGCTTGTATATTCCAATGATGGGCTTCCTCAAAATTGCCCTAGGTCTTCGTGAGCAAGCAAGTTGGATGCACACCCACTAGTTTTCCTTTTGAGCTTTCACATACTTATAGATCTAGTGCATCTCTTGTATGGCAATCCCTACTCATTCACATTGATATCTATTAGTGGGCATCTCCATAGCCTTTTGATACGCCGAGTCAATTTGACCATCTCCTCCTTTTTGTCTCACAACGACCACCACACTCTATTCCACCTATAGTGCTATATCCATGGCTCACGCTCATGTATTGCGTGATAGTTATAAAAGGTTTGAGAAAGTAAGAGTGCGAAAACAATTACTTGGCCAATACCTGGGTTGTGCATGATTTACATTAGTTGTGTGAGGATGATGGAGCATAGCCAGACTATATGATTTTGTAGGGATAACTTTCCTTGGCCTTGTTATTTTGAAAGTTCATGATTACTTTGCTAGTTTGCTTGAGGTATTATTGTTTTGATGTCAATAGCAAACTATTGTTTTGAATCTTACGGATCTGAACATTCATGTCACGTGAAAGAAGTTGCAAAGGACAACTATGCTAGGTAGCATTCCACATCAAAAATTCATTCTTTATCACTTCCCTACTCGAGGACGAGCAGGAGTTAAGCTTGGGGATGCTTGATACGTCTCCAACGTATCTACAATTTTTGATGGTTTCATGCTATTATCTTGTCAGACTTTAGATGTTTTGCATGCCTTTTATATATTTTTTGGCACTAACTTATTAACTCAGTGCCAAGTGCCAGTTCCTGTTTTTCCATGTTTTTGACCCCTTTCAGAGGAGATTTTGAAACGGAGTCCAAACGGAATAAAATCCCCAAAAAGAATTTTTCCATAACGGAAGAAGATCAGGAGACTTGAGAGCCAAGGCAGGGGGCCCTAGTGGCCCCACAAGCCCTCACCCTGCGGCCAGGGGGAGGTTGCGACCCACAGGCTTGTGGGCCCCCTGTACGCCCTTTGCCCTAGGGGTTGCGCCTATATATTCCCTAAAAATCCCAAAAATCAGGAGATTGTCGAAAGTACTTTTCCGCCGCCGCAAGCTTCTGTCTCCGCAAGATCCCATCTCAGGCACGTTCAGGTGCCCTGCCGGATGGGGGATTCGGACACGGAGGGCTTCCTCATCAACATCATGACCTCTCCAATGATGCGTGAGTAGTTCACCATAGACCTACGGGTCCATAGCTAGTAACTAGATGGCTTCTTCTCTCTCTTGGATCTTCAATACAAAGTTCTCCATGATCTTCATGGAGATCTATCCGATGTAATCTTATTTTGCGGTGTGTTTGTCGAGATCCGATGAATTGTGGATTTATGATCAGATTATCTATGAATCTTATTTGAGTTTCTTCTGATCTCTCTTATGCATGATTTCATATCCTTGTAATTCTCTTCGAGTTGTGGGTTTTGTCTGGCCAACTAGATCTATGATTCTTGCAATGGGAGAAGTGCTTGGTTTTGGGTTCATACCGTGCGGTGACCTCACCCAGTGACAGAAGGGGTGGCGAGGCACGCATCTTGTTGTTGCAATCAAGGGTAAAAAGATGGGATTTTCATCATTGGTTTGAGATTATCCCTCTACATCATGCCATCTTGCTTAAGGCGTTACTCTGTTCGTCATGAACTCAATACACTAGATGCATGCTGGATAGCGGTCGATGTGTGGAGTAATAGTAGTAGATGCAGAAATATCGGTCTACTTGTCTCGGACGTGATGCCTATATGTATGATCATTGCCTTTGATATCGTCATGACTTTGCGCGGTTCTATCAATTGCTCGACAGTAATCTGTTCACCCACCGTGATATTTGCTATTTTGAGAGAAGCCTCTAGTGAACACTATGCCCCCCAGGGTCTACTCCACACCATATTTTCAGCCTTACACTTTTTTACTTCGTTGCACTTTCCGCCTTCAGATCTCACTTTGCAAACAATCTTGAAGGGATTGACAACCCCTTTCAAGCGTTGGGTGCAAGCTTGTTTGTGTTAGCGCAGGTACTCTGGACTTGACGAGACCCTCCTTCTGGATCGATACCTTGGTTCTCAAACTGAGGGAAATACTTATTGTTCATGTGTTGCATCACCCTTTCCTCTTCAAGGGAAAAACCAACGCAAGCCCAGTCTCCGTCAACGTGTCAATTTCCGGCGCTGTTGTTTGTTGCCATAGCATGACCGACCAGGAAGTTGGTGTCGGGTGCGCACGAGTGAGGACAAAGTGCATAGAAAAGACTAGTATTGATTTGTGGGGCGAGTCTCGATCCTGCCAGGAGTAACGACCACCGGTTGATGTGTTCGGGGCATTACAAGTTGGTATTAGAGCCGACCCTCGTGGTTACACAGATGTTTTATAATAGGTGTGTGGTCATGTTGTTCATGATGTTTGTGACCTGTGGTGGCACACGACATGGCATATATATCAAACTGGACGCACAAACGTATGTAGAAAGAGTGAACGTTCCTGTGGCCCGATAAGGACGTCGGTTCCTCTGAATGTGGGTGTATATGATATCCTCTATTAATAGGGATGTTAGACTACTCGTATCAATAAGAAATTACTTTTTTCCCTAGAGCCAATTCTATCAGAACTCTCAAGTTAAGTGTGCCTGGCTTGGAGCAGTTCTAGGACGGGTGACCGACAGCGAAGTTGGTCCCGGGTGCGCACGAGTGAGGACAAAGTGCACATAAAAGACTAGTATTAATCTATGGGGCTAGTCTCAATCCTGCTAGGAGTAACGACCACCAGCCGATGTGTGTGGGTGTTACAGATAGTAACATTTGCAACCACAACGGGACATCCTCACAAGTTCCAATAGGTATAGCCGTGGATTTATCACCCATTTGCCAAGATATCTCGGTAGGTGTAAGCTTATTCAAATCGAGTCTTTTATATAAATACAAAGGCATAACACTAACACTAGCTACTAGATCACAAAAAGCGGTTTTAACATAACTTTATTTAATGGAGCAAGGTACTGTGGGTATACCTAGATCTCCAATTTCTTAGGCACTCCATGATCAAAAGAATAATTAGCAAGCATGGTAGCAATTTCAGTTTCGGGTATCTTTATTTTTTTTTGTAAAAATGTCCTTCATATAGTTAGCATATGGAGGAATCTTCAGAATATCGGTCAAGCAAGTGCGTAAAAAGACGGGTCTAATTATTTCAGCAAAGCATTCAAAGTCCTCCTCGTACTTACTCTTGGAAATCTTACGAGGGAATGGCATGGGTTTCTGAACCCATGGCTCTCTTTCTCTACAATTTTTCCTAGCAACAAAGCTTTTCTTCTCATAACATTTATTTTTAGGAGGTGGGTTATCAAGATCTTCATTAGGTTCTATTTCCACATCATTATGAAGTTCTTTATTATTATTTGGTTGAGTCTCTACATGAACATAATTGTTTTCATTCTCATTCTCATTATCACTAGGTGAATGTTCACTATCACATAGTGTCTGAGCATCAGAAATAGAAACATCATTATGATTCCTAACAGGTTTTTCTATGACAGGTTCACTAGAAGCATGCAAAGTCCTATCATTTTCCTTTTTCTTTTTCCTTTCAAACGGTCTAGGTGCATCAACATTAATTCTCTGAGAATCTTGTTCAATTCTTGTAGGATGTCCTTCAGGATAAAGAGGTTCCTGAGTCATTCTACCTCTTCTAGTCATTACTCTAACAACATGGTCATTCATGTTCTCATTTAATTCAGTAAGCAAATCATTTTGTGACTTAACAACTTGGCCTAGTTGAGTATTAACCATGGAAGCATGTTTACCTAGACTTTTAACATCATTAGCAATTCTAAAAATCAAGTCACTCAAGTGATCTATCATCATAGCATTATGTTGTAATTGATCTCCGACATAGTTATTGAAGTGCTCTTTCTTAGCAATATAATTATCAAATTCATCCATCACTTGCATCAAATCTACAGAGAGAATTTACCTCTGCTACCTGTGTAGGTGTGTTAAGTCCGTGTATTTCTTCAATAGGAGGTAGATTCTTGAATCCTCAGATTACCTTTTTCTTTCATACTTCTCTTAGCTTATTACATATCTTGTGGATTGAGGTAGAGAATACCTCACTTCTTTTGAATAGGTTCCGTCGGTGGTTCAGAAAGTGTCCATCATCAACATTTTGCAATATGTTATTCAATAATTCTTCAGCTTGTCCAATAGTTCCTTCCCTAAAAATACAACCAGCACAACTGTCTACGTAGTCCCTAGAAGCATTAGTTAATCCATTATAAAAGAGATCAAATATTTCATTTTTATCAAATGGATGATCAGTCAAATCCCTAAGTAGCTGGAGAAGCCTCCCCAAGCTTGAGGGAGATTCTCTTCTTCATTTTGGACAATGTTAAATATTTCCTATAAAGCAGCTTGTTTTTTATGAGCAGGAAAATATTTCTTAATGAAGTAATAAATCATATACTCGGGGCTACTCACACAACCCAAAGCAAGAGTGAGGAACCATTTGTTAGCATCACCTTTTAGGAAAAAAGGAAAATAAACTTAAGGATACAATAATAATACATCTTTTCCTCATGGGCAAACAAGGTGGCAATATCATTCAATTTAGCAAGGTGGCCACAACAATTTTATTTTCATAACCATGAAAAGGATGAGATTCTACTATAGTGATTAACTCGAGATCAATATAGAATTTATAATCCTTATCACTAACACATATAGGATAAGTAGCAAATTTAGGATCATGTTTCATTTTCTCCATCATGGATTTTTCTTTTAGTTTGCATAGAGATTTTCTAAAATCATCTCTATCATTACAAGCAAGAAAGTCTCTAGCTATCTCCCCATCCATAACATAACCCTCAGGTACATCACGCAATTCATATCTATTGGGAGAGCTAGGCATGATAGGTGAATCATAATTTTCTTCAGTTTCAACATTTTCAGTTTCTAAGGATCTACCAATATGAGCATTAAGTAATTCACCAAGTGGCACAAATTTATTTTTATCAAGCACTATAGTAGCACCATCATAACTTTCATGAAATTTAGAGTAGCATCATCAAGTACTTGCGACATATAATAACGAGTAGCTAGTGGTGGTGTCACAAGTTGATTCAAAACAGTAGGTGAATCAAAAGTAGAGCTAGATGGCAGTTCCTTACCTCCCCTTGTCTTAGAGGGTATGATCTTCGTTCTATTATCCTTTAGATTCTTCATAGTGGCGATTGGATATCCTCAAGTTAACACAATAAATAAAACTATGCTCCCCGGGAACGGTGCTAGAAAAGAGTCTTGATAACACACATGTATAGGGGATCGCATCAGTCTTCACGGCTAGTATTACACCCTGAATTATTGATTCAACACAAGGGTAGCCAAAGAATCTTTATTGGTCTTAGAAACTGAGTTGTCAATTCAACCACAGCTTGGATATATCTATGCAGCAAAAGTTTTAGTAGAACAACAAAATAGTTCTAGTAATGGTAATGGTAACATCACCAGTTTTGTAGTAACTATAACAGTACCAAGAACGATAGTAACTTAGAAAGATTAAGTATATTAAAATCATAGGCACGTGGACCATTGATGGATAATGATTTATATGACATCAATTATGTAACAGTTCGGTATGTCTACAAAGTATCTATAATTTTTGTCTGTTCCATGTTGTTATATTATCATTCTTGGATGTTTTCTAATCATTTTATAGCAAATTTATATCATTTTTTGGGGCTAACCTATTGACATAGTGCCCAGTGCCAGTTGTTGTTTTTTGCTGGTTTTTTCCTTTGCAAAAAATCCATATAAAATGAGTTCCAAATGCCACGAATCTTTATGGAGATTTTTTTGGACCAGAAGGAAACTTGGGAGCCAAGAATGAGCATCAGATGAGGCCCACGTGGCTCACTAGACATCAGGGCACGCGAGAGGCCCCTGACACAGCCTGGTGTCTAGTGGGGCCCTCGGGCACCTCCTCCACCGCCTCTGAGATCTATAAATACCACAATATTCAGAAAACCCTAGAGGAGTCGACGAAAAATTGTTTCATCCATCGTATGTTCCAGAGCCACTAAATCCAATCTAGAGCTCGTTCCGAAGAGGAACACGATCACAAAGGGGTTCACCATCCTCATTGGTGTTCCTCGATGATGCGTGAGTAGTTCATATTAGACCTACGGGTCCGTAGGCAGTAGCTAGATGGGTTTCTCTCTCATTTTGTTTCTCAATACAATGGTCTCTTGGAGATCCATATGATGTAACTCTTTCTTTTGCGGTGTGTTTATTAGGATCCGCTGAATTGTGAGTTTATGCTCAGATCTATGAAAACATGTTCATACTTGATTATTATAGCCTCGTATTTCTTCTCTGAAATTAGGTTTTTGTCTGGTCAACTTGATCTTTTATCTTGCAATGGGAAGAGGTGCTTTGTGATGGGTTCGATCTTGCGGTGCTCAATCTCAGTGACAGAAATAGACATGACACACATGTATCATTGATATGAAGGATAAAATGATGGGGTATATTTCTACAATGAATAGATCTTGTCTACATCATGTCATCGTTCTTAAGGCATTACTTCGTTTTCTCCATGAACTCAATACACTAGATGGATGCTGGATAGCGATCGATGTGTGGAGTAATAGAAGTAGATACAGGCAGAAGTCGGTCTACTTATCTTGGACATGATGCCTATATAGATGACCATTGTCTTGAATATCGTCATAATTATTGGCCCTTCTATCAATTTCCCTTTTGTTTTTGATCTATATTATCAAAAAACCCAAAAATACCTTGTTGTGTTCTATTTGCTATCACTCTTATTTGCATCTACCAATCTATCCTTACTTTACCGACGAGGGACAAACAACCCCTCCACGCGTTGGGTTGAGAGGATTTGCTATTGGTGTGCAAGTGTTCCTTACATAGTCTTGTGGATCTTCCTACTGGATTGATACCTTGGTTTCTTAAGTGAGGGAAATACTTGTCGTCACTGTGCTACATCACCCTTTAAGCTTGGAGGTAAACCAACGCATCAACGAGACTAAGCACAGTTGCACACTAGTGCGACGCAAAACTAGCTCCAATTCATCAACGTAATGTAGGCATGTATTCTGTATATAGTCATACGTGTTTGCGTTAAGAACGTGTATGCCATTTTTTGTCCTACACTCCCGTGGCAGCGGGGTCCATAATGAAATCTAAGGGATATTAAGGCCTCCTTTTAATAGTGAACCGGAACAAAGCATTAACACATAGTGAATACCTGAACTCCTAAAATTACGACAATCACTGGAAAGAATCCCAATTATTGTCACATTGGGGGTATGCAGATCATGACACGTAATAGGTGCATACAACATATAAAATAGGATCTAAACACTTTCATATTTAGATAAAACATAATAGGTTCAGATCCAAAATCATGGAACTCACTCCCTAGTGACAACCATCAAGCATAGTAAAGTCGTAGCAACATCAATTTGAGAACAAACTGGATACTATGGATCAAGCCTTATCTAAATAACTCGATTAGATGATCAATGTCATCCAATCCCATCACCGTCCATCAAGCCTACAAATGAATTATGTACTCCCGATGGTGAGCATCATGGGATTGTTGATGGATTAGGGTTGGTGACGACGATGGCAACAAATCCCCATGTCCGGAGCTCCAAACAGACTCTCGATGAGCCCTCCTGAGGAAGAATCTGAGGTGGCAGCGGCTCTGTCTCGTAAAACATGATGAAAACTTCTCTCCTATTTTTTCTATCCATAATTTTGAATTTATAGGACTAGAATTAGGGTTGGGGGACTCACGAGGTGGCCCCAAGCCATGAGGGCACACCCAGGGGGTGGGCATCCCGTGTTGGCTTTGCACCAACACGTAGCCCCCTCTGGTTGGTCCTCGCTCCAATAATTTTTGTATCTTCCAGAAAAAATCCAAAAAAGTTTTGTTCAATTATGACAACTTTTATTGCTTTACAAAAAACAACACCATGGAAATTCTGCTGAGAACAACGTCAGTCCTCGGTTAGTTCCATTCAAATCATGCAAATTAGTGCCCAAAACAAGAGCAATAGTGTTTGGAAAAGTAGATACGTTTGATACACAGCGGGGTTCCCCACGGAAATGTGCCGGAATCGGGGCTCCGCGGACCCAGAAAGGTTTGAACTCTAGGTTGCGCTCGCTCTCCTACCCCGTTCTACCTCTCAACTTCACTCCGACTCTCCGACGGCTCGAGCTAAGGAAAGAAAACAAGAAGACACGAGCAGTTTACCCAGGTTCAGGCCACCTTGCGGTGTAATACCCTACTCGTGCTTGTATTGATTGCTTGAGGTGGAAGATGAGCACAAAGGCGGGTTCTTTCCCTAATGGAGATGATGGATCCCTGCTACATAGGTCGGGACTCTCATTTATGCCAGCCTTGGTCATCTTCCCCCGAAAACATTCGGCGGGTAGGTTTACCACATCGGCCGTTTTGGAAGGGGACATGGCTACAACCCGTCCTGATAAAGGTGGTCTTCTCCTGCAAAGAGACCTTCGCCATGACACACTGGTGGGCTCCAGGGTGACCTCTGTCCCGCCGAGCCCCCATCCTTAGTCCTCTTGCACCAAATGGGAAACCTTTGGGGGTTGCTTTGGGAGCCCGCCAGGTGGCCCTCCTTCCTTAGCACGAAAGAGGAAAGCTTCCATGTTTGTTCCTGCTAGCACCGCTCCTGTGCCGCCTACGCAGCCCGCGTCACCCACGTGAAGATGCAAGGTCACGAGACCCTACATGGTTGCCCTTGACGAGCCTGTCCTGCGAGGGCCTCAGGGGCAGCCTCGGGACACACCTTGGTTGTGCGCAGTTCTGCACGGTCCTAGGCGTCGATTCTAGACACCTGCCTCACGAGGCGAAGTCCCTCGCGAGGGACCTGCCGCCAGGCCAAATTGGGCTAACGCAGCACGTTGCGCCTAGGGCCGCAGGCCGACGGGCCTAGGCACCCCCGGTCGCAAGGACCCGACAGTATCCCCCGACTCCGCGTTGTGCACGACTCCGCCCGATGGGAGGGGTGAAGTGACATGGGCTCCAACTGCGTGTGGGCTAGGCATGACACGCGACACCTAGCCAGTCGTGGGATGCCCCTTCTCTCCACGATGCCTCGGTAACTGCCCCCGAGCTGGCATAAAGCATGCACGTACAGTCGGTTCATCATCGCTCTTCCTTGTCTTGCGCTGGCTCCCTGTGCCTTACTTCCATCATAAGATTGCTCCCATCTGCCAAGCGACCATCGCCCTTCTCCCATGGTGCTGCCACGGCTCCCTCGGGAAGGAAGAGCGAGGAAATGGCGGCGGTGAAAGGGCGCTAGGCATCGGAACCCGCCCTGGGTAGGTCCATAGTGCTGAATCGTGAGGGACTCGACAAGATCCTCCCCATAGTCGCAGTTGACTCAGGAGAATGGGGGCCAACCAAGATCTTGCCGGCTTCGACCCCCCTCGCCAAGCTGGCCGCAACCTCTGTCCCCTTCATCTTCGTGCGCTCTTCTCCGGCTTGCTTCCCCTATTCTTTGAGTTCTTCAACGCCGAACTAGCGCATTACCAAATTCATGTGCTGCATCTTGATCCGAGGTCCGTAATTCTTCTCTCGTCATTCGCCTTCCTATGTGTGGCCTTCCTGGGTGTTCCTCCCTCAGTGGCATTGCCCCGACACTTCTTCCCCTTCCGGCTGACCGCACCCGACCAACGCTATGGGTGCATGTCCTTCCAGGTTGTGGACGCGACAGTGGGCGAGTGCATCGATGTGAGGATCGATCACATCATTGAAGGCTTCAAGTGGTAGTGGGTGTATGTGGATCTCACGCAGTACAATCCCCTGCTGCTGACTCCATCGTCTCCGGCGATGCCGAGCTCCAGGTGGGGGCACACAAGGCTTGACGACTCAAGGTTGTCGCCGATGTGGAGGAGGTTAGAAACCATGAGGGAGGCGGGGGTGACGGCTGCATTGGTTGTGAGGGAGTTCCTTAGGCGGTGGATTGCCCCCTTCAACGCCACTCCCGTCCGAAGTGAACCTTCTCCGGGCCATATGATCCCTTGCAGCTCCATCCGGAGCGCCTGTCGGTCGACGCGCTCGACAGGGTGCTCCAAGGCCCAGTTGGCGAGCCCACCGACGGGCTTCCCCGTGGGGGCGCCCCCTGTACATGTACAAGAATGGGGAAGACCTTGTTCGGATAATGTCCTGCTTCGATCAATGGGGGCTACTTTCGTGGGGGCACGAGGGGCCTCGGGACGCGCTTGTCTTGCTGGCTTCTGAACCGGGAGCCTTGAAGGGCCAGGAGCCCCCAGCCGGGGTGCTGGGGGGCAGCGGACCCCTGCCTCGGGCCCGATCTAAGGGCAGCACCGGGGCGGTGCCGAGGGTGCTGAAGAGGAGGAGATGGGCGCCAAAGATGAGTGAGTGATGCCCCTATGTTTTCCTTGTTTCTCTGCTTCAGATGTGCATGATCCCTTCTTCCATGCAGGCTTCCGGTGAGCAAGAGGACCAACAAGCCCCCTGGCCCAGCACGTGGCCTCCCATCGTCGACCAGGGCTGGGGGAAATGGTCTAGACGCGTCGGACCACTGTGCGAGCGGTGCTCCTAGTCGCGAGGCGACTCCACCCTCGCGTGTCGAGGACACGGGGCGAATGGCGGCTACTCCCCCAGCACCTCCGGTGGGAATCTCTGCGAGCGAAGATGTGCAGAAGGGCTCCTCGGGAGTGCCTTCCTTCGAGGCGGGTGTTGAGCCGAAGGAGATGGAGCCGCTAGCTGCCTTGACCACCCCGACAAATGCCGCAGATGACTCCGAGGAGCCAACCTCCTCGAAGGGGGCTTCGAGCCCTTCGTGCATGATGCCCAACCCTGGCTGTGCGGGGCAAGCATCAACTAGCTCCCAGCCCCTGGCTGGCGGTGCTGGAGCCTCCGGGCCCCGGCTGGGGATGAAGATGCTGGGCCCGAGCCGGACTAGGCCCTGGCACTCGTGGCCTCACGGACTTCGATCCACCATGACCTCCTGAGGAATGCCTTGAGCACGCTGGGGCAACTTGGGGTAGAGCTTCGGGATGCCGACGTATGCTTTGCTGATGAAAGGCTACACTTGGCTTGCGGGTGGCATCAGCTTGACGTGGCTGTCAAGCTGAGTCGCTGCCAACATGAAGCGGCTCGCACGAAGGCCAAAGTATCCGCCACCACGGTGAAGGAGGCACGCGAGTGCGCCATCCGCGAGGCCAAAGAAGCGGTCGAGCGTCGCGAGGCCGTAGAGGCCCTCGAGCGGGAGCTTCAGGCTTCAAACGCCGCTTTGGAGCAGCACCTTCCAGGGCGGAGGGTCAAGGTGGAGGAAGCGCGCGAGGTCGCCCTCCATGAGGTAGATCTCCGGGTCCTCGATCATCAGCTTGCCTTGACGTTGTCGTAGCTGGGCTTGGAGCGTGAGCCGCTGGAGGCGTTGGATCGTGATGTCACCAACACCGAGACCTCCTACAACCAACGGGTGGAAAATATCCATGGGGATGCTGACGCGCAGGTCAAGCAGCCCATGAGGATTTTAGAAGCAAACTAAAGCTGCAAGAGAGCCGCTTGACAGCTCGGCGCACAGTGATGCAGTGCGAGATAGATGGTCTCAAAGAGGCCCTTACTTTTGTGGGAGGCTGGGAGGAAGCCACACTCCAGGCCCACGCCGCCGTCATGGTCAAATTGGCGTCACTCCAGGGGCAAGTAGGTGACGCTGCTTCCCTCATGGAGCAGGTCGCTCTCGAGGCGAAGGAGGCCCGGGGGCTACAGTGCATGCACTCGAAGATGTTCCAAGGCCTCGAGTGGCGGGCACGCCGGGCCGTGGTTCGATAGGTGGAGGGAGCGTCTCCAGCCCTCTCATGAAGGATGACGCCGGGGACCTTGACTTCTTCACCAAGGTCGTGGAACGGCTTGAGGCGGGCGCCCAACACGCGGGGGCCTTGATCGAGGAGGAAAGCCAGATCTCCTGTCCCAGGCGCTGACGCGTGTCTTTAACAACCACTTCCGCACTAATCCCCACTTTGATTTCGAAGCTGCATTGGCCCTCGTTCCTCAGGCGATCCACGGTGCCCTAGGAAGGTGGTGAGGGACCATGTCGACGCGTTAAGCGCGCAATTCGCCCCTAATGGCCTCGAGGGTCATGGGTGCCGAGAGACACGCGGTCAATGAAGATAGTGATGGATCCAAAGCGTACGGGGACGACAATGGCGACAAAAGCGGTGCGTCCCTCTAGGCTTCTCCGACCCCCATGGCCATGCCACCTTGTGGCCTCTCCGAGGCATGAAGCCAACAACTTTTGTTTCAAGCTCCATGCTCCTGCCATGAATATTTTGTTTTCGCGCGGATTCCTCTCGTGCTATTTCATACGTTGTGTTATCCGAATGCAGCCCGTATGCACGGCTTGGCTGTCGCGTGGGAACCAGGATGCGATTGCGTGCGTAAGGCCAAGCGACGAGGATGCCCGGAGCAGGCCGAGGCCCTCCCAAGGCGGTATGTGATGACCCACAAGTATGGGGGATCAATCGTAGTCCTTTCGATAAGTAAGAGTGTCGAACCAAACGAGGAGCAGAAGGCTGTGATAAACGGTTTTCAGCAAGGTAATAACTGCAAGCACTGAAAGTAGCGGTAACAAGTGATGGTGTAGTGAGGTGAAACGTAGCAGGTGAAAAGTAACAAGTAACAAGTAATAGCAACGGTGCAGCAAAGTGCCCCAATCCCTTTTGTAGCAAGGAACAAGCCTGAACAAAGTCTTATAGGAAGTAAAGCGCCCCCGAGGACACATGGGAATTTCTGTCAAGCTAGTTTCATCATGTTCATATGATTCGCGTTCGTTACTTTGATAGTTTGATATGTGGGTGGACGAGCGCTTGGGTACTGCCCTTACTTGGACAAGCATCCCACTTATGATTAACCCCTCTAGCAAGCATCCACAACTACGAAAGAAGAATTAAGACAACGTCTAACCATAGCATTAAACTAGTGGATCCAAATCAGCCCCTTACGAAGCAACACATAGACTGGGGTTTAAGCTTCTGTCATTCTAGCAACCCATCATCTACTTACTACTCCCCAATGCCTTCCTCTAGGCCCAAATATGGTGAAGTGTTATGTAGTCGACGTTCACATAACACCACTAGAGGAGAAGACAACATACAACATATCAAAATACCGAACGAATACCAAATTCACATGACTATTAATAGCAAGACTTATCCCATGTCCTCAGGAACAAAAGTAAATACTCAGAAAGCATGGATATATTCATGACCAGAGAAGTAATGAATATCAAAATGGATCTGAACATATAATCTTCCACCAAGTAAACCAACTAGCATCAACTACAAAGAGTAATCAACACTACTAGCAACCTTACGGGTACCAATCGGCGTCGCGAGACGGCCATTGGTTACAAGAGATAGACTAGGGTTTGGATAGGAGATGGTGTTGATGAATATGTTGATGGAGATGACTCCCCTCCGACGAGAGGAGTGTTGGTGATGACGATGGCGACGATTTCCCCCTCCGGGAGGGAAGTTTCCCCAGCAGGATAATCCTGCCGGAGCTCTAGATTGGTTCTGCTCAAGTTCCGCCTCGTGGCGGCGGCGCCTCCTCGAAAATGCTCCACTCTGATTTTTTTTCCGGACTAAACCCTTCATATAGCAGAAGAGGGGGGCCAGTGGGCCACCAGGGTGCCCACAAGCCTTGTAGCCGCGGCCAGGGGGGCAGGCCGCGACTACCAGGCTTGAGGGCCCCTGGCAGCACCCCTCTAGCACTTCTCCCGCCCGGTATTTTTTATATATTCCCAAAAATTCCACGTTGATTTTCAGGGCATTTGGAGTTGCGCAGAATAGAGGACTCAGACTTGCTCCTTTTCCAGTCCAGAATTCCAGCTGCCGGTATTCTCCCTCTTCAAATAAACCTTGCAAAATAAGAGAGAAAAGGCATAAGTATGGTACCACAAAGTATAATAACAGTCCATAAAGTGATAAATATCAACATGAAAGCATGATGAAAAATGGACGTATCAACTCCCCCAAGCTTAGACCTCGCTTGCCCTCAAGCGAAAACCAAGATCCATAAACATGTCCACATCTTTAGGGATGAAGGTGTCGATAAAACATAATACAGACATGAGGGCATCATGATCACACATATAACAGCAATACATCATAAATATTCTTATGGGAAAGTAACAATTCCTTCACAAAGCAAAGTATGAATCAAAAACCTTACCGAGAAGTAGCCAACAACAGTCCATAGTCATTGAAGCAATTGCAAATTATCATAACATCAGAAAGAGTCAAATAAGGGCTTGTAAAGCAAATCCACATACTCAATCGTTACAACTCACGTGGTACTCATGGTATCAAAGTTTCAGTTGGACACAGAGAAAGATAGGGACTTATAATTTTGCCTCCCAACCATTTACCTCAAGGGTCAAGTCAACAATAATAAAGCAAGAGTACTCATTTCCAAGTTGCTATATGAATATAGATCTTTCCCTAGCAGATTACGTTCACCAAGATGAAGACGAAATAGGGAATTGGTGTTGATTACCATGACTTTCACAAGGACAAAAGTAAAGGTACAAGATAGGCCCTTCGCAAAGGGAAGCAGAGGTTGTCATGCACTTTTAAGGTTTGGATATACGACCTCTTAGTATAAAGGAACGTCACTTTATATTGCCCCCTGTGATAAAGAACTTTATTATGCAGTCCGTCGCTCTTATGTCTTCCTCGTCACAGGTTCGTACAAAGCTTATTTTCCACACACTAATAAATCGTACATACTTTAGGTAGGAAATTTTTATTGCTTGCACCGACGACAACTTACTTGAAGGATCTTACGCAATCCATAGGTAGGTATGGTGGACTCTCATGGAAAAATTGGGTTGAAGGTTTATGGATGCACAAGTAATATTTCTACTTAGTACGGAAGTTTTGGCTAATATGAGGTGGAAGCAATCGTCACATGCTAAGGGATCTCTAGACATATAACATTGTTTGGAATCAAGCAAACACAATTCATTATGTTGTCTTACTTGTCCAACATCTACTACTAAGCATGTAATAGTTTGGTGAGTGCTCATAATTGTAAAAAGTGTCTAAGATGATATATTTATATGTGAACCTCTCTTTCCTTATTACTTCTTATTAATTGCAACAATGACTGGGGTCTATGTTGGTCTATTCACAACAAGTTTCAATCATCATACTTGTTATATGTGAAGCTACCACTTTCCATAAGATCATCTCATGATCCTTCATGCTATCGTTCTTTTCATACTTTTGATCACGGCACAAAACAAAGCCCTTGACTAAGATACTCTTTATTATATAGCTCGCAAGCTCGAATACATCGGGGGAGACACAAGGCAAAATACTCAAACTAAACACTAAAGACTTATTCCACTAAGAGAAGAAATAAAAACTGAAAAGGAAAGAACTAAAACAAAGGTAAAAGCAAAAGATACAAAGGTGATACGATACCAGGGCAACTCCCCCAAGCTTGGAACAAGCCAAGGGAGTTGCCCATACCAATGCTTAGTTGTCTTCCTTTGGTGGTGATGGTGGTGGAGTCTTTGCCTTTGATTCCAAGAGAGCTATCAATCTTTGATTTATACCTTGGAGATCTGCAACATGATTCTCCAGCAAAACAACTTCACGAGAAAGGGAAATATTGCGAGCACGAGTTGTTTCACAAAACCTCAAGAGTTCAATCAAGGATGGAGACAACATGTGGAGGAAGGGTTGGAGAAAATCCACTCCTTCAACGTCTTCAATGTTGAACATAGGTTGAACTTCCTCCCTAGCTTGGGTTTTCTCCTTAGCTTTGTCCCTGGCTTCCATGACTTCTACTCTTTTCAGATCAGCATCTACTTCTTCATGAACTTGAGGGAGATTATTCTCCCCAACAGATTCCTCACACATCTTTGCTCTAAATTTGCGGCAGACAACAAGCTCGAAACGAAAACAGAGGAAAACTGCGCGATACGTAGATCAAAACCCTCGGGCGTATATATAATGATTTTTTCTGGATCAGAAGGAGTGCTCCGCAAGAAAACAGAGTCCGGGAGGCACACGAGGTGCCTGCAAGCCCTGTAGCCGCGGACAGGGGGGAGGCCGCGACTACCAAGCTTGTGGCCGCCTCGTGCGCTCTCCGGACTGGTTTTTATTTTTCTATTTTTCCATAAATTCTGAAACGGAGAAAATTTCTGATGACCCACAAGTATAGGGGATCAATCATAGTCCTTTCGATAAGTAAGAGTGTCGAACCCAACGAGGAGCAGAAGGCTCTGATAAACGGATTTCAGCAAGGTAATAACTGCAAGCACTAAAAGTAGCGGTAAAAAGTGATGGTGTAGTGAGGTGAAATGTAGCAAGCAAAGAGTAACAAGTAACAAGTAGTAGCAACGGTGCATCAAGTGGCCCAATCCCTTTTGTAGCAAGGGACAAGCCTAAACAAAGTCTTATAGGAGGAAAAACGCTCCCGAGGACACACGGGAATTTCTGTCATGCTAGTTTCATCATGTTCATAGGATTCACGTTCGTTACTTTGATAGTTTGATATGTGGGTGGACCAGCGCTTGGGTACTGCCCTTACTTGGACAAGCATCCCACTTATGATTAACCTCTCTCGCAAGCATCCGCAACTACAAAAGAAGAATTAAGACAAAGTCTAACCATAACATTAAACTAGTGGATCCAAATCAGCCCCTCACGAAGCAACACATAGACTGGGGTTTAAGCTTCTGTCACTCCAGCAACCCATCATCCACTTACTACTTCCCAATGCCTTCCTTCAAGCCTAAATATGGTGAAGTGTTATGTAGTCGACGTTCACATAACACCACTAGAGGAAAAACAACATACAACATATCAAAGTACCTAACGAATATCAAATTCACATGACTATTATCAGCATGACTTATCCCATGTCCTCAGGAACAAAAGTAACTACTCACAAAGCATAATCATAATCATGATCAGAGGTGTAATGAATAGCATCAAGGATCTAAACATAAACTCTTTCACCAAGTAATCCAACTAGCATCAACTACAAAGAGTAATCAACACTACTAGCAACCTTACAAGGACCAATCGGAGTTGCAAGACGAAGATTGGTTACAAGAGATGAACAAGGGATTGGAGAGGAGATGGTGCTGATGAATATGTTGATGAAGATGCCTCACCTCCAACGAGAGGAGTGTTGGTGATGACGATGGCGACGATTCCTCCCTCCGGGAGGGAAGTTTCCCCGGCACGATCGTCCTGCCGGAGCTCTAGATTGGATCTGCTCAAGTTCCGCCTCGTGGCGGCGGCGAAACCACGAAAAAGCTCCCTCTTGATTTTTTCAAGACCAGGACGATTCATATAGCAAAAGAGGGGGGCTAGTGGGCCGTCAGGGAGCCCACAAGCCCCCACTCCACCACCAGGGGGTGGAGGTGTCAAGGCTTGTGGCGCCCTGGCAGCCCCCCTCCGGTAGTTCTTTCGCCCAGTATTTTTTATATATTCCAGAAAAAATCCACGTAACTTTTCAGGGCATTTGGAGATGTGCAGAATAGTGGAATAGGATTTGCTCCTTTTCCAGTCCAGAATTCCACCTGCCTGAATTCTCCCTCTTCAAATAAACCTTGCAAAATAAGAGAGAAAAGGCATAAATATGGTACCACAAGTAATATAACAGCCCAAAAAGCAATAAATATCAACATGAAAGCATGATGCAAAATGGACGTATCAACTCCCCCAAGCTTAGACCTCGCTTGTCCTCAAGCAAAAACCAAGTCCCATAAACATGTCCACATGTTTGGGGATGCAGGTGTCGATAAAACATAATACATACAAGAGGGCATCATGATCACACATAGAACAACAATACATCATAAAGATTCTTATGGGAAAGTAACAATTCCTTCACAAAGCAAAGCATGAAGCAAAAACCTTACCGAGAAGTAACCAACAATAGTCCATAGTCATTGATGCAATTGCAATTTATCACAACATCAGGAAGAGTCAAATAAGAGCTTGTAAGGCAAACCCACATACTCAATCATCTTTTTTGTTTTCCACAATTGTTACAACTCACGTGGTACTCAGGGTGTCAAAGTTTCAACTGGATACAGAGGAAGATAGGGGCTTATAGTTTTGCCTCCCAACCATTTACCTCAAGGGTAAAGTCAACAACAATAAAGCATAAGTACTCAACTCCTAGTTGATATATGAATATAGATCTTTCCCAAGCATGTGACGGTAGCCAAGACAAAGGCAAAAAGAGAATTGGTGAAGATCACCGTGACTCTTACAAGGGTAAAAAGTAAAGGTACAAGATAGGCCCTTCGCAGAGGGAAGCATAGGTTGTCATGCGCTTTTGAGGTTTGAATGCGTGTCCTCTTAGTGCGGAGGAACGTCACTTTATATTGCCTCTTGTGATAAAGAACTTTGTTATGTAGTCTGTCGCTTTTATGTCTTCCTCATCACAGGTTCGTACAAAGCTTATTTTCCACACACTAATAGATCATACATATTAGAGAGCAATTTTTATTGCTTGCACCGATGACAACTTACTTGAAGGGTCTTATTCAATCCATAGGTAGGTATGGTGGACTTGTAGGGGAACGTCGCATGGGAAACAAAAATTTTCCTACACGCATGAAGACCTATCATGGTGATGTCCATCTACGAGAGGGGATGAGTGATCTACGTACCCTTGTAGATCGTACAGCAGAAGCGTTAGTGAACGCGGTTGATGTAGTGGAACGTCCTCACGTCCCTCGATCCGCCCCGCGAACAATCCCGCGATCAGCCCCACGATCTAGTACCGAACGGACGACACCTCCGCGTTCAGCACACGTACAGCTCGACGATGATCTCGGCCTTCTTGATCCAGCAAGAGAGACGGAGAGGTAGAAGAGTTCTCCGGCAGCGTGACGGCGCTCCGGAGGTTGGTGATGACCTTGTCTCAACAGGGCTCCGCCCGAGCTCCGCAGAAACGCGATCTAGAGGAAAAACCGTGGAGGTATGTGGTCGGGCTGCCGTGGAAAAGTCGTCTCAAATCAGCCCTAAAACCTCCGTATATATAGGTGGGAGGGAGGGGACCTTGCCTTGGGGCTCAAGGAGCCCCAAGGGGGTCGGCTGAGTCCAAGGGGGGAGGACTCCCCCCCCAAACCGAGTTGGACTTGGTTTGGTGGGAGGGAGTCCCCCTTCCTTCCCACCTCCTCCCTTTTTTTTTTCTTTTCTCTTGATTTTATCTTCATGGCGCATAGAGCCCTTTTGGGCTGTCCCACCAGCCCACTAAGGGCTGGTGTGCCACCCTCAAGGCCTATGGGCTTCCCCGGGGTGGGTTGCCCCCCGGTGAACTCCCGGAACCCATTCGTCATTCCCGGTACATTCCCGGTAACTCCGAAAACCTTCCGGTAATCAAATGAGGTCATCCTATATATCAATCTTCATTTCCGGAGTATTCCGGAAACCCTCGTGACGTCCGTGATCTCATCCGGGACTCCGAACAACATTCGGTAACCAACCATATAACTCAAATACGCATAAAACAACGTCGAACCTTAAGTGTGCAGACCCTGCGGGTTCGAGAACTATGTAGACATGACCCGAGAGAATCCTCGGTCAATATCCAATAGCGGGACCTGGATGCCCATATTGGATCCTGCATATTCTACGAAGATCTTATCGTTTGAACCTCAATGCCAAGGATTCATATAATCCCGTATGTCATTCCCTTTGTCCTTCGGTATGTTACTTGCCCGAGATTCGATCGTTAGTATCCGTATACCTATTTCAATCTCGTTTACCGGCAAGTCTCTTTACTCGTTCCGTAATACAAGATCCCGCAACTTACACTAAGTTACATTGCTTGCAAGGCTTGTGTGTGATGTTGTATTACCGAGTGGGCACCGAGATACCTCTCCGTTCACACGGAGTGACAAATCCCAGTCTTGATCCATACTAACTCAACTAACACCTTCGGAGATACCTGTAGAGCATCTTTATAGTCACCCAGTTACGTTGCGACGTTTGATACACACAAAGCATTCCTCCGGTGTCAGTGAGTTATATGATCTCATGGTCATAGGAATAAATACTTGACACGCAGAAAACAATAGCAACAAAATGACACTATCAACATGCTACGTCTATTAGTTTGGGTCTAGTCCATCACGTGATTCTCCTAATGACGTGATCCAGTTATCAAGCAACAACACCTTGTTCATAATCAGAAGACACTGACTATCTTTGATCAACTGGCTAGCCAACTAGAGGCTTGCTAGGGACGGTGTTTTGTCTATGTATCCACACATGTAAATGAGTCTTCATTCAATACAATTATAGCATGGATAATAAACGATTATCTTGATACAGGAATTATAATAATAACTATATTTATTATTGCCTCTAGGGCATAATTCCAACATTCTCCCACTTGCACTAGAGTCAATAATCTAGCCCTCACATCACCATGTGAATTACATTGTAATAAATCTAACACCCATACAGTTCTGGTGTTGATCATGTTTTGGCCGTGGAAGAGGTTTAGTCAGCGGGTCTGCTACATTCAGATCCATGTGCACTTTGCATATATTCACGTCCTCTCCCTCGACGTAGTCGCGGATGAGGTTGAAGCGTCGTTAGATGTGTCTGGTCTTCTTGTGAAACCGCGGTTCCTTTGCTAAGGCAATGGCAGCAGTGTTGTCGCAGAACAAGGTCATTGGATTCAGTGCGCTTGGCACCACTCCAAGATCCGTCATGAACTGCTTCATCCAGACACCCTCCTTAGCCGCCTCCGAGGCAGCCATGTACTCCGCTTCACATGTAGAATCTGCTACAACGCTTTGCTTGGAACTGCACCAGCTTACTGCACCCCCATTAAGAATAAATACGTATCCGGTTTGCGACTTAGAGTCGTCCGGATCTGTGTCAAAGCTTGCATCGACGTAACCTTTTACGGCGAGCTCTTCGTCACCTCCATACACGAGAAACATCTCCTTAGTCCTTTTCAGGTACTTCAGGATATTTCTTGACCGCTGTCCAGTGATCCACTCCTGGATTACTTTGGAACCTACCTGCCATACTTATGGCTAGGCTAACATCCGGTCTAGTGCACAACATCGCATACATGATAGAACCTATGGCTGAAGCATAGGGGACGGAGCGCATATGCTCTCTATCTTCATCAGTTGCTGGGCACTGAGTCTTACTCAATCTCGTACCTTGTAGAACTGGCAAGAACCCTTTCTTGGACTGTTCCATTTTGAACCTCTTCAAAACTTTATCAAGGTATGTGCTTTGTGAAAGTCCTATCAGGCATTTTGATCTATCCCTATAGATCTTAATGCCTAGAATGTAAGCAGCTTCTCCTAGGTCCTTCATAGAGAAACTTTTATTCGAGTAATCCTTTATGCTCTCTAAAAACTCTATGTTGTTTCCAATCAGTAATATGTCATCCACATATAATATTAGAAACGCCACAGAGCTCCCACTCACTTTCTTGTAAATACAAGATTCTCCAACCACTTGTATAAACCCAAATGCTTTGATCACCTCATCAAAGCGTTTGTTCCAACTCCGAGATGCTTGCACCAGTCCATAAATGGATCGCTGGAGCTTGCACACCTTGTTAGCATTCTTAGGATCGACAAAACCTTCGGGTTGTATCATATACAACTCTTCCTTAAGGAAACCGTTAAGGAACGCCGTTTTGACATCCATCTGCCAGATTTCATAATCGAAAAATGCAGCTATTGCTAACATGATTCTGACGGACTTAAGCATCGCTACGGGTGAGAAAGTCTCATCGTAGTCAACTCCTTGAACTTGTGAAAAACCCTTTGCCACAAGTTGAGCTTTATAAACGGTCACATTACCGTCAACGTCCGTCTTCCTCTTAAAGATCCATTTGTTCTGAATGGCCTTGCGGCCCTTAGGCAGTACCTCCAAAGTCCACACTTTGTTATCATACATGGATCCTATCTCGGACTTCATGGCTTCCAGCCATTTGTTGGAATCTAGGCCCACCATTGCTTCTTCATAATTCGCAGGTTCATTGTTGTCTAACAACATGATTTATAAGACGGGATTACCGTACCACTCTGGAGCAGCACGTGGTCTCGTCGACCTGCGTGGTTCGACAGAAACTTGAACTGGAGTTTCATGATCATCATCATTAACTTCCTCCTCAACCGGCGTTGCAATGACACAGGTTTCCCCTTGCCCTGCGCCACCATCCAGAGGGATGATAGGTTCGACAACCTCGTCTAGTTCTATCTTCCTCCCACTCAATTCTCTCGAGAGAAACTCCTTCTCGAGAAAAGCTCCATTTTTAGCAACAAACACTTTGCCCTCGGATTTGAGATAGAAGGTGTACCCAACTGTCTCTTTTGGGTAACCTATGAAGACGCACTTTTCCGCTTTGGGTTCCAGCTTTTCAGGCTGAAGCTTTTTGACATAAGCATCACATCCCCAAACTTTAAGAAACGACAACTTTGGCCTTTTGCCATACCACAGTTCGTATGGTGTCGTCTCCACGGATTTTGATGGTGCCCTATTTAAAGTGAATGCAGCTGTTTCTAATGCATAGCCCCAAAATGATAACGGCAAATCAGTAAGAGACATCATAGATCGCACCATCTCTAATAGAGTACGATTACGACGTTCGGACACACCATTTCGCTGTGGTGTTCCAGGCGGTGTTAACTGTGAAACAATTCCACATTGTCTTAAGTGAGCACCAAACTCGAAACTCAGATAATCACCCCCATGATCAGACCGCAGGAACTTGATCTTCTTGTTACGATGATTTTCCACTTCACTCTGAAATTGCTTGAACTTTTCAAATGTTTCAGACTTGTGCTTCATCAATTAGACATAACCATATCTACTTAAATCATCAGTGAAGGTGAGAAAATAACGATATCCGCCGCGTGCCTCCACGCTCATCGGACCACACACATCGGTATGTATGATTTCCAACAAGTCACTTGCACGCTCCATTGTTCCTGAGAACGGAGTCTTAGTCATCTTGCCCATGAGGCATGGTTCGCACGTGTCAAGTGAATCAAAGTCAAGTGACTCCAAAAGTCCATCATCATGGAGTTTCTTCATGTGCTTTACACCAATATGACCTAAGCGGCAGTGCCACAAAAATATGGCGCTATCATTGTTAACTCTAACTCTTTTGGTCTCAATGTTATGTATATGCGTATCTCTATCAAGATTCAATATGAACAATCCTCTCACATTCGGTGCATGACCATAAAAGATGTTACTCATAGAAATAGAACAACCATTATTCTCTGACTTAAAAGAGTAACCGTCTCGCAATAAAAAAGATCCAGATATAATGTTCATGCTCAACGCAGGCACTAAATAACAATGAATTAAGTTCATCACTAATCCTGACGGTAACTGAAGTGACACTGTGCCGACGGCGATTGCATCAACCTTGGAACCATTTCCTACGCGCATCGTCACTTCATCTTTCGCCAGCCTTCGCCTATTCCGCGGTTCCTGTTTCGAGTTGCAAATATGAGCAACAGAACCGGTATCGAATACCCAGGCACTACTACGAGAGCTGGTTAAGTACACATTAATAACATGTATATCAAATATACCTGATTTTTCTTTGCCCGCCTTCTTATCTGCCAGATACTTGGGGCAATTGCGCTTCCAGTGACCCATACCCTTGCAATAGTTACACTCCGTTTCCGGCTTAGGTCCAGCTTTGGGTTTCTTCGTCGGATTGGCAACAGGCTTACCGCTCTTCTTCGAATTGCCCTTCTTGCCTTTGCCGTTTCTCTTGAAACTAGTGGTCTTATTCACCATCAACACTTGATGCTCTTTACGGAGTTCAGACTCTGCGACTTTCAGCATCGCAAACAACTCGCTGGGAGACTTGTTCATCCCTTGCATGTTGTAGTTCAACACAAAGCCTTTATAGCTTGGCGGCAGTGATTGAAGGATTCTGTCAGTGATAGCTTCTTGCGGGAGTTCAATCCCCAGCTCAACTAGACGGTTTGAGTACCCAGACATTTTGAGCACATGTTCACTGACAGATGAGTTTTCCTCCATCTTGCAAGCATAGAATTTATCGGAGGTCTCATACCTATCGATCCGGGCGTTCTTCTGAAAGATAAACTCCAACTCCTGGAACATCTCAAATGCTCCATGACGCTCAAAGCGACGTTGAAGTCCCGGTTCTAAGCCATACAAGGCTGCACATTGAACTATTCTGTAGTCCTCCTTACGTGCTAACCAAGCATTCTTAACATCCTGATCAGCCGTAGCGGGTGGTTCATCTCCTAACGCAGCATTAAGGACATAATCCTTCTTCCCAGCTTGTAAGATTAGCTTAAGATTACGAGCCCAGTCTACAAAGTTGCTTCCATCATCTTTCAACTTAGCTTTCTCTAGGAACGTATTAAAATTCAGGATGACTGTCGCGTGAGCCATGATCTACAACACAAATATATTCAAAGTGGACTTAGACTATGTTCAAGATAATTAGAGTTTAACTTAATCAAATTATTCGCTAAACTCCCACTCAAAAAGTACATCTCTCTAGTCATTTGAGTGGTTCATGATCCACTTACACTAGCTCAAGTCCGATCATCACGTGAGTTGAGTATAGTTTCAGTGGTAAGCATCCCTATGCTAATCATATCATCTATATGATTCATGATCGACCTTTCGGTCTCATGTGTTCCGAGGCCATGTCTGCACATGCTAGGCTCGTCAAGCTTAACCCGAGTGTTCCGCGTGCGCAACTGTTTTGCACCCGTTGTATGTGAACATTGAGTCTATCACACCCGATCATCACGTGGTGTCTCGAAACGACGAACTGTAGCAACGGTGCACAGTCGGGGAGAACACAATTTCGTCTTGAAATTTTAGTGAGAGATCACCTCATAATGCTACCGTCGTTCTAAGCAAAATAAGGTGCATAAAAGGATTAACATCACATGCAATTCATAAGAGACATGATATGGCCATCATCACATGCTTCTTGATCTCCATCACCAATGCACCGGCACGATCTTCTTGTCACCGGCGCCACACCATGATCTCCATCTACGTGTTGCCATCGGGGTTGTCCTGCTACTCATGCTATTACTACTAAAGCTACATCCTAGCAAAATAGTAAACGCATCTGCAAGCACACACGTTAGTATAAAGACAACCCTATGGCTCCTGCCGGTTGCCGTACCATCGACGTGCAAGTCGATATTTCTATTACAACATGATCATCTCATACATCCAATATATCACATCACATCATTGGCCATATCACATCACAAGCATACCCTGCAAAAACAAGTTAGACGTCCTCTAATTTTGTTGTTGCATGTTTTACGTGGTGACCATGGGTATCTAGTAGGATCGCATCTCACTTACGCAAACACCACAACGGAGATATATGAGTTGCTATTTAACCTCATCCAAGGACCTCCTCGGTCAAATCCGATTCAACTAAAGTTGGAGAAACCGACACTTGCCAGTCATCTTTGAGCAACGGAGGTACTTGTAACGATGAAACCAGTCTCTCGTAAGCGTACGAGTAATGTCGGTCCAAGCCGCTTCAATCCAACAATACCGCGGAATCAAGAAAACACTAAGGAGGGCAGCAAAACGCACATCACCGCCCAAAAAAACTTTTGTGTTCTACTCGAGAAGACATCTACGCATGAACCTAGCTCTGATACCACTGTAGGGGAACGTCGCATGGGAAACAAAAATTTACCTACGCGCACGAAGACCTATCATGGTGATGTCCATCTACGAGAGGGGATGAGTGATATACGTACCCTTGTAGATCGTACAACAGAAGCGTTAGTGAACGCGGTTGATGTAGTGGAACGTCCTCACGTCCCTCGATCCGCCCCGCGAACAATCCCGCGATCAGTCCCACGATCTAGTACCGAACGGACGGCAACTCCGCGTTCAGCACACGTATAGCTCGACGATGATCTCGGCCTTCTTGATCCAGCAAGAGAGACGGAGAGGTAGAAGAGTTCTCCGGCAGCGTGACGGCGCTCCGGAGGTTGGTGATGACCTTGTCTGAGCAGGGCTCCGCCCGAGCTCCGCAGAAACGCGATCTAGAGGAAAAACCGTGGAGGTATGTGGTCGGGCTGCCGTGGAAAAGTCGTCTCAAATCAGCCCTAAAACCTCCGTATATATAGGTGGGAGGGAGGGGACCATGCCTTGGGGCTCAAGGAGCCCCAAGGGGGTCGGCCGAGTCCAAGGGGGGAGGACTCCCCCCCAAACCGAGTTGGACTTGGTTTGGTGGGAGGGAGTCCCCCTTCCTTCCCACCTCCTCCCTTTTTTTTCTCTTGATTTTCTCTTCTTGGTGCATAGAGCCCTTTTGGGCTGTCCCACCAGCCCACTAAGGGCTGGTGTGCCACCCTCAAGGCCTATGGGCTTCCCCGGGGTGGGTTAACCCCCCGGTGAACTCCCGGAACCCATTCGTCATTCCCGGTACATTCCCGGTAACTCCGAAAACCTTCCGGTAATCAAATGAGGTCATCCTATATATCAATCTTCGTTTCCGGACTATTCTGGAAACCCTTGTGACGTCCGTGATCTCATCCGGGACTCCGAACAACATTCGGTAACCAACCATATAACTCAAATACGCATAAAACAACGTCGAACCTTAAGTGTGCAGACCCTGCGGGTTCGAGAACTATGTAGACATGACCCGAGAGACTCCTCGGTCAATATCCAATAGCGGGACCTGGATGCCCATATTGGATCCTACATATTCTACCAAGATCTTATCGTTTGAACCTCAATGCCAAGGATTCATATAATCCCGTATGTCATTCCCTTTGTCCTTCGGTATGTTACTTGCCCGAGATTCGATCGTTAGTATTCGTATACCTATTTCAATCTCGTTTACCGGCAAGTCTCTTTACTCGTTCCGTAATACAAGATCCCGCAACTTACACTAAGTTACATTGCTTGCAAGGCTTGTGTGTGATGTTGTATTACCGAGTGGGCGCCGAGATACCTCTCCGTTCACACGGAGTGACAAATCCCAGTCTTGATCCATACTAACTCAACTAACACCTTCGGAGATACCTGTAGAGCATCTTTATAGTCACCCAGTTACGTTGCGACGTTTGATACACACAAAGCATTCCTCCGGTGTCAGTGAGTTATATGATCTCATGGTCATAGGAATAAATACTTGACACGCAGAAAACAGTAGCAACAAAATGACACGATCAACATGCTACGTCTATTAGTTTGGGTCTAGTCCATCACGTGATTCTCCTAATGACGTGATCCAGTTATCAAGCAACAACACCTCGTTCATAATCAGAAGACACTGACTATCTTTGATCAACTGGCTAGCCAACTAGAGGCTTGGTAGGGACGGTGTTTTGTCTATGTATCCACACATGTAAATGAGTCTTCATTCAATACAATTATAGCATGGATAATAAACAATTATCTTGATACAGGAATTATAATAATAACTATATTTATTATTGCCTCTAGGGCATAATTCCAACAGGACTCTCATGGCAAAACTGGGTTGGAGGTTTATGGATGCACAAGTAGTATCTCTACTTGGTGCAGGAGTTTTGGCTAATATGAGGTGGAAGCAATCGTCACATGCTAGGGGATCTCTAATCATATAACATTGTTTGGAACCAAGCAAACACAGTTCATTATGTTGTCTTCCTTGTCCAACATCTACTCCTAAGCATGTAATAGTTTGGTGAGTGCTCACAATTGTAAAAAGTGTCTACGATGATATATTTATATGTGAACCTCTCTTTCCTTATTACTTCTTATTAATTGCAACAATGACTGGGGTCTATGTTGGTCAATTCTCAACAAGTTTCAATCATCATACTTGTTATATGCAAAGCTATCACTTTCCATAAGAGCGTCTCATGATCCTTCATGCTATCGTTCTTTTCATACTTTTGATCACGACACAAAACAAAGCCCTTGACTAAGATACTCTTTATTATATAGCTCGCAAGCTCGAATACATCGGGGGAGACACAAGGCAAAAGACTCAAACTAAACACTAAAGACTTATTCCACTAAGAGAAGAAATAAAAACTGAAAAGGAAACAACTAAAACAAAGGTAAAAGCAAAAGATACAAAGGTGATACGATACCAGGGCAACTCCCCCAAGCTTAGCACAAGCCAAGGGAGTTTCCCATACCAATGCTTAGTTGTCTTCCTTTGGTGGTTATGGTGGTGGAGTCTTTGCCGTTGATTCCAAGAGAGCTATCAATCTTTGATTTATACCTTGGATATCTGCGACATGATTCTCCAGCAAAATAACTTCACGAGAAAGGGAAATATTGCGAGCACGAGTTGTTTCACAAAACCTCAAGAGTTCAATCAAGGATGGAGACAACATGTGGAGGAAGGGTTGGAGAAAATCCACTCCTTCAACGTCTTCAATGTTGAACATAGGTTGAACTTCCTCCCTAGCTTGGGTTTTCTCCTTAGCTTTGTCCCTGGCTTCCATGACTTCTACTCTTTTCAGATCAGCATCACTTCTTCATGAACTTGAGGGAGATTATTCTCCCCAACAGATTCCTGAGACATCTTTGCTCTAAATCTGCGGCAGACAACAAGCTCAAAACGAAAACAGAGGAAAAATGCGCGATACGGAGATCAAAACCCTCGGGCGTATATATAATGATTTTTTCTGGATCAGAAGGAGTGCTCCACAAGAAAATGGAGTCCGGGAGGAACACAAGGTGCCCACAAGCCGTGTAGCCGCGGCCAGGGGGAGCTCGCGACTACCAAGCTTGTGGCCGCCTCGTGCGCTCTCCGGACTGGTTTTTATTTTTCTATTTTTCCATAGATTCCAAAATGGAGTAAATTGCTGATGACCCACAAGTATAGGGGATCAATCGTAGTCCTTTCGATAAGTAACAGTGTCGAACCCAACGAGGAGC
Organism: Hordeum vulgare subsp. vulgare; assembly: GCF_904849725.1. Taxonomy (NCBI): domain Eukaryota; kingdom Viridiplantae; phylum Streptophyta; class Magnoliopsida; order Poales; family Poaceae; genus Hordeum; species Hordeum vulgare. The sequence goes on along the minus strand of NC_058520.1, from coordinate 486,511,304 downwards.
AGAAGGCTATGATAAACGGATTTCAGCAAGGTAATAACTGCAAGCACTAAAAGTAGCGGTAACAAGTGATGGTGTAGTGAGGTGAAATGTAGCAAGCAAAGAGTAATAAGTAACAAGTAGTAGCAACGGTGCAGCAAGTGGCCCAATCCCTTTTGTAGCAAGGGACAAGCCTGGAAAAAGTCTTATAGGAGGAAAAACGCTCCCGAGGACACACGGGAATATCTGTCATGCTAGTTTCATCATGTTCATATGATTCACGTTTGTTACTTTGATAGTTTGATATGTGGGTGGACCGGCGCTTGGCTACTGCCCTTACTTGGACAAGCATCCCACTTATGATTAACCTCTCTCGCAAGCATCCGCAACTACAAAAGAAGAATTAAGACAAAGTCTAACCATAACATTAAACTAGTGGATCCAAATCAGCCCCTCACGAAGCAACGCATAGACTGGGGTTTAAGCTTCTGTCACTCCAGCAACCCATCATCTACTTACTACTTCCCAATGCCTTCCTCTAGGCCCAAATATGGTGAAGTGTTATGTAGTCGACGTTCACATAACACCACTAGAGGGAAAACAACATACAACATATCAAAGTACCTAACGAATATCAAATTCACATGACTATTATCAGCATGACTTATCCCATGTCCTCAGGAACAAAAGTAACTACTCACAAAGCATAATCATAATCATGATCAGAGGTGTAATGAATAGCATCAAGGATCTGAACATAAACTCTTCCACCAAGTAATCCAACTAGCATCAACTACAAAGAGTAATCAACACTACTAGCAACCTTACAAGTACCAATCGGAGTTGCGAGACGAAGATTGGTTACAAGAGATGAACTAGGGATTGGAGAGGAGATGGTGCTGATGAATATGTTGATGAAGATGCCTCCCCTCAACGAGAGGAGTGTTGGTGATGACGATGGCGACGATTCCCCCCTCCGGGAGGGAAATTTCCCCGGCAGGATCGTCCTGTCGGAGCTCTAGATTGGATCTGCTCTAGTTCCGCCTCATGGCGGCGGTGAAACCACGAAAAAGCTCCCTCTTGATTTTTTCTGGACCAGGACGCTTCATATAGCAAAAGAGGGGGCTAGTGGGCTGTCAGGGAGCCCACAAGCCCCCACTCCGCCACCAGGGGGGTGGCGCTCTGAGGGCTTGTGGAGCCCTGGCAGCCCCCCTCCGGTAGTTCTTTCGCCCAGTATTTTTTATATAATCCAGAAAAATCCACGTAACTTTTCAGGGTATTTGGAGATGTGCAGAATAGTGGACTAGGATTTGCTCCTTTTCCAGTCCAGAATTCCAGGTGCCTGAATTCTCCCTCTTCAAATAAACCTTGCAAAATAAGAGAGAAAAGGCATAAATATGGTACCACAAGTAATATAACAGCCCAAAAAGCAATAAATATCAACATGAAAGCATGATGCAAAATGGACGTATCAACTCCCCCAAGCTTAGACCTCGCTTGTCCTCAAGCAAAAACCAAGTCCCATAAACATGTCCACATGTTTGGGGACGAAGGTGTCGATAAAACATAATACGGACATGAGGGCATCATGATCACACATAGAACAACAATACATCATAAAGATTCTTATGGGAAAGTAATAATTCCTTCACAAAGCAAAGCATGAAGCAAAAACCTTACCGAGAAGTAACCAAGAATAGTCCATAGTTATTGAAGCAATTGCAATTTATCACAACATCAGAAAGAGTCAAATAAGAGCTTGTAAGGCAAACCCACATACTCAATCATCTCTTCTGTTTTCCACAATTGTTACAACTCACATGGTACTCATGGTGTCAAAGTTTCAGCTGGAAACAGAGGAAGATAGGGGCTTATAGTTTTGCCTCCCAACCATTTACCTCAAGGGTAAAGTCAACAACAATAAAGCATAAGTACTCAACTCCAAGTTGATATATGAATATAGATATTTCCCAAGCATGTGACGGTAGCCAAGACAAAGGCAAAAAGGGAATTGGTGAAGATCACCATGACTCTTACAAGGGTAAAAAGTAAAGGTACAAGATAGGCCCTTCGCAGAGGGAAGCAGAGGTTGTCATGCGCTTTTGAGGTTTGAATGCGTGTCCTCTTAGTGCGGAGGAACGTCACTTTATATTGCCTCCTGTGATAAAGAACTTTATTATGTAGTCTGTCGATTTTATGTCTTCGTCATCACAGGTTCGTACAAAGCTTATTTTCCACACACTAATAGATCATACATATTAGAGAGCAATTTTTATTGCTTGCACCGATGACAACTTACTTGAAGGATCTTATTCAATCCATAGGTAGGTATGGTGGACTCTCATGACAACACTGGGTTGGAGGTTTATGGATGCACAAGTAGTATCTCTACTTGGTGCAGGAGTTTTGGCTAATATGAGGTGGAAGCAATTGTCATATGCTAATGGATCTCTAATCATATAACATTGTTTGGAACCAAGCAAACACAATTCATTACGTTGTCTTCCTTGTCCAACATCTACTCCTAAGCATGTAATAGTTTGGTGAGTGCTCACAATTGTGAAAAGTGTCTAAGATGGTATATTTATATGTGAACCTCTCTTTCCTTATTACTTCTTATTAATTGCAACAATGACTGAGGTCTATGTTGTTTTATTCTCAACAAGTTCCAACCATCATACATGTCATAAGTGAAATTATCACTTTCCATAAGATCGTCTCATGATCTTTCATGCTATCGTTCTTTTCATACTTTTGATCATGGCACAAAGCAAAGCCCTTGACTAAGACACTCTTTATTATATAGCTCGTAAGCTCGAATACATCGGGGGAGAGACAAAAGCAAAAGACTCAAACTAAAAACTAAAGACTTATTCCTCTAAAAGAAGAAATAAAAACTGAAAAGGGAAGAACTAAAACAAAGGTAAAAGCAAAAGATATAAAGGTGATACGATACCAGGGCAACTCCCCCAAGCTTAGCAGAAGCCAAGGGGATTGCCCATATCAATGCTTAGTTGTCTTCCTTTGGTGGTGATGGTGGTGTTGTTGGAGCGGTCTGATCCTCCGTCTTCCAACGCATAGGTGCTCCATCATGGCAGGACGAACGAGTCACCGGAATCCTCAAATCTGCAGCCAACCTTATTGATTGAAATATGTACTCATACTCATAGTTTTGGTTCTGCAGGTCATAGATCTGGCCCTGAAGTTGATCAACCCTGTCATAGAGCCTGGAGAGGTGTTTCCCAATATTAATGGCATCCATCTTGTGATTTCTAGTGAACTCCGTGATCATCGTGTGGTTGGCGTTGAGTCCACGCTCCACCATCCCTCGGCAGTTGAAGACTTGTTGCTCCAATGCTTCGAGCCTTGTCTCCATGCTTCCGGTCTTCTTAGGCCCCTCAATATCACGGATGTGCAACATCCCCTCGCTCATCTTGATAGATTGAGGGTGTTTCAGCACTTCCGTGAGGTAGGGACTGACGACCTTCTCGAAGATCTTGTCCTTAGGAGCGTTTGGGGAAGTCGTGATGATCTAGATCTGTCACAAAAGCAGGCTCGAAACAAAAACAGAGGAAAACTACGCGATACGGAGATCAAAACCTTCAGGCAACTATATATTGATTTTTTCTCGGCTAGAAGGAGTCCTCCGCAAGAAAACGGAGTCCGGGAGGCACACGAGGTGCCCACAAGCTTGCCCTCCGCCACCAGGGGGATAGGGGGCGGTGGCAGGGCTTGTGGCCGCCTCGTTCGCTCTGGGGACTGCTTTTTATTTTTCTAGTTTTCCAAAAATTCCAAAACGGAAGAAATTTCCTATTGGAAAAGTATCGGAGTCCAATTTCTTACCGAAACAGATACATCTTCATTTTCAAGGTCTGAAACAGGCTGATAGACATCCCCTATGTACTCCTCTGGAGTTATGACATTGATGATATTGGTCTCAACATTTATGGGAGTACCAGAGATGTAATGCTTGATTCTTTGCCCATTTACCACTCTAGGAAAATTTCCTTCCGTGTTATTGATTTTGATGGCACCGGAACGATATACTTCCTCGACAACATAGGGACCTGCCCATTTAGAGAGAAGCTTGCCTGCAAAGAATCTCAAACGAGAATTGTATAGCAAGACATAATCACCTACATTGAACTCTCATTTTTGTATTCGTTTGTCGTGCCATCTCTTAACGTTTTCCTTGAAAAACCTGGCATTCCCGTATGCCTGGGCTCTCCATTCATCTAACGAGGTGATATCAAACAACCGCTTCTCACCGGCAAGTTTGAAATCAAAGTTGAGCTCTTTGATTGCCCAATAAGCCTTGTGTTCCAGCTCAAGAGGTAAATGAGAGGCCTTACCGTAAAGCATTTTATACGGTGACATGCCCATAGGATTCTTATAAGCAGTCCTATAAGCCCATACTGCATCGTCAAGTTTGCTAGACCAGTTCTTTCGAGATCTATTGACGGTCTTTTGTAGGATCAACTTGATCTCCCTATTACTCAACTCCACTTGACCACTAGACTGAGGATGATAAGGAGATGCAAATCTATGGTTGACATCATACTTAGCTAGCATCTTGCGGAAAACACCATGAATGAAGTGTGAACCGCCATCAGTCATCAAGTATCTAGGGACTCCAAATCTTGGGAATATGACTTCTTTAAGCATCTTAATAGAGGTGCAGTGATCAGCATTTTTAGTGGGGATAGCTTCTACCCACTTAGTAACGTAATCCACAACAACTAAGATGTGAGTGTACCCATTGGAACTCGGGAAAGGGTCCCACATAATCAAAGCCCCAGACATCAAATGGTTCAATGACAAGTGAATAGTTCATAGGCATTTCCTGACGCTTACTGATGTTCCCTATTCTATGGCATTCGTCACAAGACAAGACAAACTTACGAGCATCCTTGAAGAGAGTGGGCCAATAGAAACCTGATTGCAATACCTTATGGGCAGTTCTATCTCCAGCATGGTGTCCTCCGTAGGCTTCGGAATGACATTTCTGCAGGATCTGTCCCTGTTCATGTTCAGGCACACAACGTCTAATAACACCATCTACTCCTTCCTTATAAAGGTGAGGATCATCCCAAAAGTAGTGTCTCAAATCAAAGAAGAATTTCTTCTTTTGCTGATAGGTGAAACTGGGTGGTATGTATTTGGCTACGATATAGTTTGCATAATCGGCATACCACGGTGCACTAAGTGAAGTGCGGATGACACTTAATTGCTCATCAGGAAAGCTGTCATCAATAGATAGTGGGTCATCAAGGACATTCTCTAGCCTAGACAAGATATCTGCTACAGGGTTATCAGCACCCTTTCGGTCAATGACGTGCAAATCAAATTACTGTAGCAGGAGAACCCATCTGATCAGCCTAGGCTTAGCGTCCTTCTTCTCCATGAGGTACTTAATAGCAGCATGGTCAGAGTGAGTAGTGACTTTGGAGTCAACTATGTAAGATCTGAACTTTTCACATGCAAACAGGACTGCTAAAAGTTCCTTCTCCGTAGTGGCATAGTTTCTTCGGGCACTGTCTAGAGTTTTACTAGCGCAGTGAATGACATTCAACTTCTTGTCAACTCTTTGTCCTAGAACAGCACCAACAGCATAATCACTAGCGTCACACATGATTTGAAAGGGCAAGTTCCAGTCAGGTGGTTGAACAATAGGTGCGGTTATCAAAGCCTTATTAAGTATTTCAAAGGCTTCCTCACAATCCTCATCAAAGACAAAAGGAACATCCTTCTGCAAGAGGTTGGTAAGAGGCCTAGAAATCTTAGAGAAGTCTTTAATGAACCTTCTATAGAAACCAGCATGACCTAGGAAACTTCGTATACCTCTGATATCTGTGGGGCAAGGCATTTTCTCAATTGCATCAACCTTAGCCTTATCAACTCCAATGCCTCTTTCAGAGATTTTGTGTCCTAAGACGACACCTTCATTAACCATAAAGTGGCACTTCTCCCAATTCAAGACGAGGTTGGTTTCTTCGCATCTCTGTAAGACTCGATCAAGGTTGCTGAGGCAATCGTCAAAGGAAGACCCGTAAACGGAGAGGTCATCCATGAAAACCTCGACGATCTTTTCACATAAGTCAGAGAATATAGCCATCATACATCTTTGGAAGGTGGCAGGTGCATTACATAAGCCAAAAGGCATACATCTATAGGCAAAGGTACTGAAAGGGCAGGTGAAAGTGGTTTTCTCTTGATCAGATTGTGCAACAGGTATCTACGAGAAACCTGAATAACCGTCTAGAAAGCAGAAGTGTGTGTGCTTTGATAGCCTTTCTGGCATTTGGTCGATAAACGACAAACGATAATGATCTTTCCTGGTTGCCTTGTTCAGTTTTCGGAAGTCTATCACCATTCTATAGCCGGTAATAATCCTTTGTGGGATTAGTTCATCCTTATCATTAGGAACGATGGTGATACCTCCCTTCCGAGGTACGCAATGTACTGGACTTACCCAATCACTATGAGCAACATGATAAATGATTCCTGCTTCCAGAAGCTTTAATATTTCTTTTCTAACGACCTCTTTCATCTTAGGATTTAATCTCCTTTGATGATGAGCAACTGGTTTAAAGTCAGGATCGGTTTTAATCTTGTGCTGACATAGAGTAGGACTAATACCCTTAAGATCATCAAGAGTACATCCAATAGCAGCGCGATGCTTCCTCAGAGTTTTTAGTAACTTCTTCTCTTTGCGCTATGAGAGGAGAGCACTAATAATGACATGATATATCTCCTTCCCATCAAGATAGGCATACTTAAGAGTATCAGGCAACTGTTTAAGCTCGAACACAGGATCACCCTTTGGTGGGGGAGGATCCCCAAGAAGTTCAACATGCAGATTATTCTTGAGAATAGGATATTGTTCTAAGACATTTTTATCTATCTCATCTCTCTCCTCCATATGCATATCATTTTCATGCTCAAGCAGATATTGCTCTAAAGTATCCGTAGGAGGTACGGCAATAGAGGCAAGAGCAATGATTTCATCTCTACCAGACGACTCTCTTTCATGGGGTTGTCTTCCAAACTTGGAGAAGTTAAATTCATGAGACACACCCTCGAAACTTACTGTGACAGTCTGCTTAATGCAATCAATGTGAGCATTGACAGCGTTGAGAAAGGGTCTACCAAATATGATGGGACAAAAGCTATCTTCTGCAGTACCAAGGACAAGGAAATCAGTAGGATACTTCGTCTTACCACACAAGACTTCTACGTCTCTCACAATTCCCAGAGGGTAGATAGTGTCTCTATTAGCTAGCGTAATAGTGACATCAATGGGTTCTAACTCAGCAGGTGTAATCTCATCTTTGATTTCATCATATAGAGAACGGGGTATTGCACTAACACTAGCTCCCATATCACATAAACCATGGTAACAGTGATCTCCTATCTTAACATAAACAACAGGCAGACCAACTACAAGTCCATGTTTGTCTTTCGCGTGAGGTTTAGCAATTCTAGCGGAGTCCTCACAAAATTTGATAACATGCCCGTCTATGTCTTCGGCTAAGAGATCTTTGATAATAGCAACACTAGGTTCAACTCTAATCTCCTTAGGGGGTGCAAGTGGTCTAATGTAACCCCTACGAATCATAGTTGGAGCTTTAGAATAATCCTTTATCCTAGTAGGGTATGGTGGTTTCTCAGTGTAAGCACAAGGAACAACAGGATCACTAAAAGCAATGACTTTCTCCTCAACTAGATTGGTTTTGGCTATGTTGCTTTCTATAGGAGGATGATATTTAAACCACTTCTCTTTGGGAAGATCAACATGAGCAGCAAAAGATTCACATAGAGAAGCTACTATCTCAGAGTCAAGTCCATACTTAGCGCTAAAATCTCTAGAAGTGTTTGTCTCAACAAAAGATTTAACGCAATCAAATTGGAAATTCATACCTGACTCCTTACCTTCCTCCAGCTCCCAATCTTCACAGTTGCGTTTGATTCTCTCCAATAAATTCCACTTGTGATCAATATCCTTCTTCATAAAAGAACTGGCACAATAAGTGTCAAGCATGGTACGATCTTCATGAGAAAGCCGAGCATACAAGTTTTGAGTGATGATTTCTCTCGAGAGCTCATGATTGGGGCATGAATATAGCATTGATTTAAGCCTCCCCCAAGCTTGAGCTATACTTTCCCTGTCACAAGACCAAAAGTTATAAATAAAGTTCCGATCACGATGTACTAAATGCATAGGATAGAACTTTTGATGAAATTCCAATTTCAACCGATTGTAGCCCCATGATCCAGTATCATCACATAGACTATACCATGTCAACGCCTTATCCTTCAACGATAAAGGAAATACTTTCTTCTTTACCTCATCCTCGGGCAAACCTGCAAGCTTAAATAAACCACAAACTTCATCTACATAGATTAGATGCAAGTCTGGATGTGAAGATCCATCTCCTGTGAAAGGATTAGCCAGCAGTTTCTCAAGCATACCCGAAGGAATTTCATAAAAGATATTTTCAATAGGTACCTCAGGTTGAGGAGAAACTCCTCGTGCTTCCGTTTGTGGTGAAGATACCCCGAACAAACTCCTCAAAGGAACAGTTTCCATAGTGACAAGTGACAATAAATTTCAGCACAGTATAAAAATGTTTCCTTACCAATTTCCACTTACCAAAGGCGCTTCCCTCCCTGGCAACGGCGCCAGAAAAGAGTATTGATAAACCACAAGTATAGCGGATCAATCTAGTCCTTTCAATAAGTAAGAGTGTTGAACCCAACAAGGAGCAGAAGGCTCTGATAAACGGATTTCAGCAAGGTAATAACTCCAAGCACTGAAAGTAGCAGTAACAAGTGATGGTGTAGTGAGGTGAAACGTAGCAAGCAAAGAGTAACAAGTAACAAGTAGTAGCAATGGTGCAACAAGTGCCCAATACCTTTTGTAGCAAGGGACAAGCCTGAACAAAGTCTTATAGGAGGAAAAACACTCCCGAGGACACACGGGAATTTCTGTCATGCTAGTTTCATCATGTTCATATGATTCGCGTTCTTTACTTTGATATTTTGATATGTGGGTGGACCGGCGCTTGGGTAGAGCCCTTACTTGGACAAGCATCCCACTTATGATTAACCTCTTTCGCAAGCATCTGCAACTACAAAAGAAGAATTAAGACAAAGTCTAACCATAGCATTAAACTAGTGGATCCAAATCAGCCCCTCACGAAGCAACGCATAGACTGGGGTTTAAGCTTCTGTCACTCCAGCAACCCATCATCTACTTGCTACTTCCCAATGCCTTCCTCCAGGCCCAAATATGGTGAAGTGTTATATAGTCGACGTTCACATAACACCACTAGAGGAAAAACAACATACAACATATCAAAATACCGAACGAATATCAAATTCACATGACTATTATCAGCATGACTTATCCCATGTCCTCAGGAACAAAAGTAACTACTCACAAAGCATAATCATAATTATGATCAGAGGTGTAATGAATAGCATCAAGGATCTGAACATAAGCTCTTCCACCAAGTAATCCAACGAGCATCAACTACAAAGAGTAATCAACACTACTAGCAACCTTACAAGTACCAATCGGAGTTGCGAGACGAAGAATGGTTACAAGAGATTAACTAGGGATTGGAGAGGAGATGGTGCTGATGAAGATGTTGATGAAGATGCCTCCCCTCCGACGAGAGGAGTGTTGGTGATGACGATGGCGATGATTCCCCCCTCCGGGAGGGAAGTTTCCCCGGCAGGATCGTCCTACCGGAGCTCTAGATTGGATCTGCTCAAGTTCCGCCTCGTGGCGGCGGCGAAACCATGAAAAAGCTCCCTCTTGTTTTTTTTGGACCAGGACGCTTCATATAGCAAAAGAGGGGGGCTAGTGGGCCGTCAGGGAGCCCACAAGCCCCCACTCCGCCACCAGGGGGTGGCGGTGTCAGGGCTTGTGGCTCCCTGGCAGCCCCCCTCCGGTAGTTCTTTCGTCCAGTATTTTTTATATAATCCAGAAAAAATCCACGTAAATTTTCAGGGCATTTGGAGATGTGCAGAATAGTGGACTAGGATTTGCTCCTTTTCCAGTCCAGAATTCCAGCTTCCTGAATTCTCCCTCTTCAAATAAACCTTGCAAAATAAGAGAGAAAAGGCATAAATATGGTACCACAAGTAATATAACAGCCCAAAAAGCAATAAATATCAACATGAAAGCATGATGCAAAATGGACGTATAAATTTCCTGCTTGAAAAGTTTTGAAGTCCAATTACTTACCGAAACACATACCTCTTCGTTTTCAGAGTCTGAAACAGGCTGATAAACATCCCTTATGTACTCCTTTGGAGTTATGATATTGATGATATTGCTCTCAACATTTATGGGAGTACCAGAGATATAATGCTTGATTCTTTGCCAATTTACCACTCTAGGAAAATTACCTTCCGTGTTATTGATTTTGATGGCACCGGAACGATATACTTCCTCGACAACGTAGGGACCTTCCCATTTAGAGAGAAGCTTGCTTGCGAAGAATCTTAAGCGAGAATTGTATAGCAGGACATAATCACCTACATTGAACTCACGTTTTTGTATTCTTTTATCGAGCCATCTCTTAACCTTTTCCTTGAACAACTTGGCATTCTCATATGCCTAGGCCCTCCATTCATCTAATGAGCTGATATCAAACAACCGCTTCTGACCAGCAAGTTTGAAATCAAAGTTGAGCTCTTTGATTGCCCAATAAGCTTTGTGTTCTATCTCAAGAGGTAAATGACAGGCCTTACCATAAACCATTTTATACGGCGACATGCCCATGGGATTCTTATAAGCAGTCCTATAAGCCCATAGTGCATCGTCAAGTTTGCTAGACCAATTCTTTCGAGATCTATTGACAGTCTTTTGTAAGATCAATTTGATCTCCCTATTACTCAACTCCACTTGACCACTAGACTGAGGATGATAAGGAGATGCAACTCTATGGTTGACATCATACTTAGCGAGCATCTTGCGGAAAACACCATGAATGAAGTGTGAACTGCCATCATTCATCAGATATCTAGGGACTCCAAATCTTGGGAAAATGACTTCTTTAAGCATATTAATAGAGGTGTCGTGATCAGCATTTCTAGTGGGGATAGCTTCTACCCACTTAGTGGCATAATCAATAGCAACTAAGATGTGAGTATACCCATTGGAACTCGGGAAGGGTCCCATATAATCAAAGCCCCACACATCAAATGGTTCAATGACAAGTGAATAGTTCATAGGCATTTCCTGACGTTTACTGACGTTCCCTATTCTTTGGCATCCATCACAAGACAAGACAAACTTACGGGCATCCTTGAAGAGAGTGGGCCAATAGAAACCTGATTGCAATACCTTATGAGCAGTTCTATCTCCAGCATGGTGTCCTCCGTAGGCTTCAGAATGCCACTTCTGCAGGATCTGTCCCTGTTCATGTTTAGGCACACAACGTCTAATAACACCATCTACTCCTTCCTTATAAAGGTGAGGATCATCCCAAAAGTAGTGTCTCAAATCAAAGAAGAATTTCTTCTTTTGCTGGTAGGTGAAACTGGGTGGTATGTATTTGGCTACGATATAGTTTGCGTAATCGGCATACCACGGTGCACTAAGTGAAGTGCGGATGACACTTAATTGCTCATCAGGAAAGCTGTCATCAATAGATAGTGGGTCATCAAGGACATTCTCTAGCCTAGACAAGATATCTGCTACAGGGTTATCAGCACCCTTTCGGTCAATGACGTGCAAATCAAATTACTGTAGCAGGAGAACCCATCTGATCAGCCTAGGCTTAGCGTCCTTCTTCTCCATGAGGTACTTAATAGCAGCATGGTCAGAGTGAGTAGTGACTTTGGAGTCAACTATGTAAGATCTGAACTTTTCACATGCAAACAGGACTGCTAAAAGTTCCTTCTCCGTAGTGGCATAGTTTCTTCGGGCACTGTCTAGAGTTTTACTAGCGTAGTGAATGACATTCAACTTCTTGTCAACTCTTTGTCCTAGAACAGCACCAACAGCATAATCACTAGCGTCACACATGATTTGAAAGGGCAAGTTCTAGTCAGGTGGTTGAACAATAGGTGCGGTTATCAAAGCCTTATTAAGTATTTCAAAGGCTTCCTCACAATCCTCATCAAAGACAAAAGGAACATCCTTCTGCAAGAGGTTGGTAAGAGGCCTAGAAATCTTAGAGAAGTCTTTAATGAACCTTCTATAGAAACCAGCATGACCTAGGAAACTTCGTATACCTCTGATATCTGTGGGGCAAGGCATTTTCTCAATTGCATCAACCTTAGCCTTATCAACTTCAATGCCTCTTTCAGAGATTTTGTGTCCTAAGACGATACCTTCATTAACCATAAAGTGGCACTTCTCCCAATTCAAGACGAGGTTGGTTTCTTTGCATCTCTGTAAGACTCGATCAAGGTTGCTGAGGCAATCGTCAAAGGAAGACCCGTAAACGGAGAGGTCATCCATGAAAACCTCGACGATCTTTTCACATAAGTCAGAGAATATAGCCATCATACATCTTTGGAAGGTGGCAGGTGCATTACATAAGCCAAAAGGCATACATCTATAGGCAAAGGTACTGAAAGGGCAGGTGAAAGTGGTTTTCTCTTGATCAGATTGTGCAACAGGTATCTACGAGAAACCTGAATAACCGTCTAGAAAGCAGAAGTGTGTGTGCTTTGATAGCCTTTCTGGCATTTGGTCGATAAACGACAAAGGATAATGATCTTTCCTGGTTGCCTTGTTCAGTTTTCGGAAGTCTATCACCATTCTATAGCCGGTAATAATCCTTTGTGGGATTAGTTCATCCTTATCATTAGGAACGATGGTGATACCTCCCTTCCGAGGTAACAAGTAATAGGAACGGTGCAGAAAAGTGGCCCAATCCCTTTTGTAGCAAGGGACAAGCCTGAACAAAGTCTTATAGGAAGTAAAGCGCTCCCGAGGACACATGTGAATTTCTGTCATGCTAGTTTCATCATGTTCATATGATTCGCGTTCGTTACTTTGATAGTTTGATATGTGGGTGCATCGGCGCTTGGGTACTGCCCTTACTTGGACAAGCATCCCACTTATGATTAACCTCTCTCGCAAGCATCCGCAACTACGAAAGAAGAACTATGACAACGTCTAACCATAACATTAAACTAGTGGATCCAAATTAGCCCCTTACGAAGCAACGCATAGACCGGGGTTTAAGCTTCTGTCACTCTAGCAACCCATCATCTACTTACTAGTCCCCAATGCCTTCCTCTAGGCCCAAATATGGTGAAGTGTTATGTAGTCGACGTTCACATAACACCACTAGAGGAAAAGACAACATACATCTTATCAAAATACCGAACGAATACCAAATTCACATGACTATTAATAGCAAGACTTATCCCATGTCCTCAGGAACAAAAGTAACTACTCAAAAAGCATGGATATATTCATGACCAGAGAAGTAATGAATATCAAAATGGATCTGAACATATAATCTTCCACCAAGTAAACCAACTAGCATCAACTACAAAGAGTAATCAACACTACTAGCAACCTTACGGGTACCAATCGGCGTCGCGAGATGGCCATTGGTTACAAGAGATAGACTAGGGTTTGGATAGGAGATGGTGCTGATGAAGATGACTCCCCTCCGACGAGAGGAGTGTTGGTGATGACGATGGCGACGATTTCCCCCTCCGGGAGGGAAGTTTCCCCAGCACGATCGTCCTGCCGAAGCTCTAGATTGGTTTTTCTCAAGGTCCGCCTCGTGGCGGTGGCGCCTCCTCGAAAAATCTCCGCTCTGATTTTTTTTCCGGACGAAACCTTTCATATAGCAGAAGAGGGGGGCCAGTGGGCCACCAGGGTGCCCACAAGCCCTATAGCCGCGGCTACCAGGCTTGTGGGCCCATGGCAGCTCCCTTGTGGCACTTCTTTCGCCGAGTATTTTTTATATATTCCCAAAAAATTACACGTTGATTTTCACGGCATTTGGAGTTGCGTAGAATAGAGGACTCAGACTTGCTCCTTTTCGAGTCGAGAATTCCAGCTGCCGGTATTCTCCCTCTTCAAATAAACCTTGCAAAATAAGAGAGAAAGGGCATAAGTATGGTACCACAAAGTATAATAATAGTCCATAAAGCGATAAATATCAACATGAAAGCATGATGCAAAATGGACGTATCAGTATGCCCGATAGGCCGTCCTTTGTCGGATCTCATGCTTTCCCATGCGTGGGGCGCTATGCCTCAGGGGCGTGATGCGCGCTTGTTAGCTCACTCTTGTGCGCCGTACGAGGGAATTAAGCTCTAGAGGCCTTGGTGAGGTGGTGCGTGCGGAAACATGCCCATGGACGAAGTGTGTATCTTGGGCGTGGGCACCATACCCCAGCCCCCACCGTGTGACGTTCAAGAGGGAGGTGCCGAGCATGCGTGGTGAGAAGAAAGAAAACAAATGAAACTCCGCAAAAACCAGAAGACCGAGATCTTTATTAAAACCAGATACGAACATGTTTAAAAGCCCAAAAGGGGAGGTGCGACTGCCATGTCCAACACGGGTCGGCCTAGAAAGGAATGCAGATGCCGTATCCAGCACATGTCAACCTACAAAGGAATGTGGCCACCATATCCAGCAAGGGTCAACCTAAAAGAAGTATTAGTTGCGGCCCGCGGAGCATCTTCTTCGATCATTCCCCAGGCGCGGTCCAAGGGGTTTCCACTAGGGCGTGGGCCTAGTCGCAGTTCGACAGTAATTCCACCAGCGCAGAGCATAGGGACTTCCACTTGGGCATGGGAGGAGCCCTCCATCGAGGCCATGACATTGCTCATCATGGGCTTCCACTTAGCAGGCTCCGGGCATATACAACCCACTCATTATTACGTGAGAGTGTCACAGGTAGAACTTCCGGACATGTTGAATGTTCCAAGCATTTGGCATCGTGCTCCCACCCTACGATGCAGGCGCGCGATGCCAGGCCTGGAGACATGGGCGATCCTGAAGGGGCCCTCCCACATGGGGGAGAGCTTGTGAAGGCCCTCCCTGGAGAGGACCCACCTCAGGACAACGTCCCCAACCTCAAGGGTAGAAGGAGCACCGCAAGGCCTGCCGGTATCTTGCGGAGCGAAGGGTGGCCCAGCGGTAGGCCTCCTCGAGGTGTAGGATGTCGGCTTCCCGCGAGTCGGCTTGATGCGCCTCATAAAACACCAACACCCACGGGGAACCATACTTGAGCTCCACGGGGAGGACCGCCCCAGCCCTGTAGACGAGGAAGAAGGGGGTATCACTGGTGGGCTTGGTCCCGGTGATGCGGATGGACCACAACACTGACTGTAGCTCATCGAGCCTGCCCTTTCCGCAAGCCTCAAGCTTCCTCTTGAAGCTCTTGGTCTTGAGGCCCTTGAGGACCTCGGCGTTGGCGCGCTCAGCCTGGCCGTTGCTGCACGGGTGTGCCACGGACGCGTAGCATATCTACGTACCAAGGTTAGTGCAATATGACTTAAAGAGACCACTTGTGAATTGGGACCCGTTGTCATTGGTGATGTGGTTAGGGACGCTGAATTGACACACAAGGCCCTTGATGAACTTGATGGCCGAGCCGGACAGGATGGTGCGGACAGCCTCGACCTCTGTCCAATTGGTGAACTTGTCAACGACGACGTAGAGGTTGCGATATACATAGTCCGCGTAGGGAAAGGGGCCCAATATGTCCATCCCCCACACCGCGAAGGGCCATGAGAGCGAAATTGTGTGCAGGCCTTAAGCGTACTGACGGATCTGCTTGGCGTGGAACTCGCACGCCTTGCGAGACTGGACAGAATGTGTTGTAATGTGTTGCAAGACCGGCGTGGAACTGACGTCGGCCTTCTGATTGGCATCACGCGGAATGTGTTGTAATTCTAAACCAAAGAACCATTTCTCAAGATTACTTACCTCCTCTAGGTAAACCACCATATGTTTGTCCTTGGGTTTGTACTTCTTGTTGGAGAAGTTGACGAGGAGCTGGGGGCGCCCTTCACAACGAGATGCTAGATGCCGAGGGCCGAGGCAGCCTTGAGGCCGAAGATCAGGCCTTAATATTCAACGATGTTGTTGGAGACCTTCATGTCGTGCCTAAAGCACAACTGGACCGCAGTGTGAAGCTTGTCTCCTCTTGGCGAAGTGAGCACCACTCGAGCCCCCACGCCCTGCATGGTGAAAGCATTATCGAAGCACATGACCCAGCTGCAAGGCGCTTTGTCCCCAGGCAGGGTGGATTCGCCTTCACGAGGCTCCTCTTCGCTGAGGTCCATCCACTCCACGACGAAGTCCACCAGGGCCGCACCCTTGATGACCCTGGTGGTGCAGAATTCCATCTCGATGGCTTGTAACTCGATGTTCCACTTGGCGAACATGCCAGCGGTGTTGGGGCTGCATAGGATCTTCTCCAAGGGGTAGGGAGAGACAACCTTGATTGGGTGCCCTCGGAAGTATTGGCACAACATTTTGGAGGCAACGAGGAGCGCGGGGAGGAGCTTGTGTTGCATGGGATAACCCTGACGTGCGTCCCTTAATACCATACTGACATAGTATATGTGCTCCACATGCCTTGTGACCGTGGTGTCATCGTCGCACCCGTCGATGGGCTCGGGGGGAGAGGCCGCGGGGACTTCCGGAGGCGCGACACCATGGGTATCGGGAGTATCCAGAGGTGGGGCAGCCCCGTGAGGGGAGGCATCCCTCAGGGGGAGGGTAGCCTCCTAGGAAGGAATGTCCTTCGAAGTGACGGCGGACTCCTGAGGGGCGCTCGCGCTTGGCCCCGACGAAGCATGCGTAAGTTCGTGTGACGCCTTCTGGGTGGCCGCCGACCGCGTCTTGACGCGTGCAGGGGCTTCCCGCTCCACCGCGAGGGCCGCGCTGGCTGTCAAGGTGGTGGCCGCCAGGTACAACGGCATGCGCTCATGGGGCCGCGACGCGACCATGATGGGAGGTCTCGTGAGATACCATTTAAGGTCTGCAAAAGCTGCGTCCGCTTGTGAGGTCCATGTGAACGGACCCGTCCTCTTCATCAGCTTGAAGAAGGACAACGACCGCTCACAAAACTTGGAGATGAAGCGCCCGAGGGAGGCTAGACACCCCTCCAACTTCTGCATTTCCTTGAGGGTTTGTGGAGGGTGCATCTCCTCGATGGCCTTGACCTTCTCCGAGTTTGCTTCAATCCCTTGATGCAACACGAGGAAGCCTAGGAGCTTGCCAGAAGGGACCCTGAAGACGCACTTGTCGGGGTTGAGCTTCAGGTCGACCTTATGCAGATTGGCAAAAGTTTCCTCTGAATCCTCGATGAGTGTCCTGTCCTCACGCGTCTTGACCACGATGTCATCGACATAAGCCTCTATGTTCCTTCCCAACCGGGGCCCCAACGCGATTTGCATTAGCCGCTGGAAGGTGCCACTATCACTCTTCAGGGCGAAGGGCATGCTTACATAGCATAACACTCCGCAAGGGGAGACAAAGGCCGTTGTTTCCACATCTCCTGCTGCCATATTGATCTGATGGTAGCCCAAGAAGACGTCCAAGAAGCACAACAGATCGTAGCAGGTGGTAGATTCCATGATCCGATCGATGCGTGGGAGCGGGATGGGGTCCAACGACATGCCTTGTTGAGGTTGGTGAAGTCGACGCACATCCGCTCCTTGCCGCCCTTCTTGGGGACGATGACAGGGTTGGCAAGCCACATCGGGTGGCGCACCTTGCGGATGACCCTGGACTCTTGCAGATTCTGCACTTCCTGAACGATGAAGCACCACACCTTCTGCTTGACGGGGCGCGTGTTGGGCACACCGCCAAGTGATGCTCGATCACATGCCTCGGCACCCCGGTTGGATCGATCGCCTTCCACACGAACACATCCGCGTTTGCCCTAAGGAAGGCGATGATTGTGCTCTCTTGCTACGAAGGAAGGTCGGTGCTAATGGTGAAGCGGGGCTTGAGTCAGTGTCATTTAGCGACACCTGTTCGTCTTTGTCCGGTCCTGCGAGAACTGCAGTTTCTTTATCCCCGGAGCCACCTTAGGAAGGCTGTCGGGAGACACCGCCTCACCCCCATCGACTGTGCACACAACCACCGGGGCTTTGTGTGCTTGCATGAGGTAGCTCACCGCATCCCTCTCGTCACATTTGATGGTTAGGGCACCGCTGCTTCGAGGGAAGTTGACGATATTGTACCCCGGATGGGTCGCCATCATGAATTTGGCGAGCGCGGGGTACCCCGGGATGGTGTTGTACGGGAGCTGATGTGCACCACATTTAAATTGATGAACTCGGTGTGGTAGTTGGAACGGGTACCGAAGGTGTCTCGGAGACGAATCTGGTTGAGAGGGGCCGCAGTCTCACTGACCACCCTAGAGAAGGGCCCGGTAAGGCAAGTGAAGCCCCTCAAAAGCCGCGACGGCGATGATGTTGATCCCAGCGCCCCCATCCATGTGGGTCCTGGTGACAACGACTCCACCGATAGTGGGGGTGCATACCATGGGGAGCGTGCCCGCGACAACCATAGACCCGGGGTGGTCCCCACGTCGAAGGTGATGTCGTGCAACACCCCAACAGGCCGGGGGGAGCCCCACATTTTCTCGCTCCTCGAGGGTTGTGCTCGCCCCGCGGAAGGATGGATTGGAGTGTCGACTGTCGCCTGGGGCCTGGGCTCTGCCTAGGATGCACGCCACCGCACGCCGCCCCAAGCGCGCCGTGGTGCCACCGCCAGCCGGGGGCACGTCACGCTGACGCCCACCCAGGACAATGCCCTACAGGTCACGCTCCACATGCCCTGCATATGGCAACGGGGAGCAAGGTGGTGGTGGAGGCGCCCTGGCCCCTCCGGTGATGGTTGTGGGCCTCACACGCCGGTCCTGCCCGACGACAAGTCCTACATACGCCGGTTGAGGACGGAGAAACCTGCATGCGCGCACAGCGTGGCACAAGCGTTCACCTGTCCTAGGCCGATGCGAGGGATGGGGGCCGCGGTGTGGCCGCCATCCCACCGCTCGAGAAGGCGTGAGGAAGAAGCTCGCAGCCCCTGGGCAGCGGGGCCAACGAAAGCGGTGACGCTGGTGAACCAAGCGGTTGCCTTCTCGACACACGTAGGGTGCGTGTCCGCCATGGAGTCGGTGGAGTGGGAGTTGAAATCGGAACCGGAGAATAGATGTGCACCCCTACCTAGCGTACCAAATGTTGGAATCAGGGCTCCGCAGACCCAGAAAGGTTCAAACTCGGGGGTGCGCTTGTCGGGGCGATAACCCCGGGGTAGGCTCATCAAGCCTATTCCTTCATTTCCGGCCCAATGGACATGAACGTATGAAGATTCCCAAGGCCAAAGTCTTCTGGCTGGCTAGGCATCACCTACCGGCTGGAGGACGAGGCGGCCACCTTTCTGGCCGGCCAGGCAACCCCTGCCGGCTAGAATCCAGGTGGCCTCCCCTTCAGAGCCGGCCTGGTCCCGCTAGCCGGAATGGGGAGGAGGCGGCCACACTCAAGCCGGCTGGCCAAGCAGGCTAGCCGGCCAAGGATCACAAGTCACATCAGATCGTAGGTTAGGAAGAGACCTCACGAATAATGGTAGCTACGTGTCAGCAAAGGTACAGGATCAGGGCGCCCGACAGGTACGAGCGTCGGTGGCCACGCCGCTGACCTACCCCGGCTCTGATCCATCACCTAGCATAGTGTCGGACCGTCACACTCCCACTCCATTACTGCACTCGACGTGGGGAACAGTGGAGGCAGTCGTACTACCTGCCCATAAAGAATCTCGCGGGGCGACGCTTGACGTACAACGCGTGCTCAGCGTCAATCTTACGCGAGAGCCTGATTGGCCAGCCGGCGGGTCCCACAGGCAATCAAGACCATGCAGCCGGCGGGCCCCTCATCGACAAGACAAGACCCTTGTGGGCCCCTGGCCAGCCGACGAAGCAGCCAGCCGGGTCCCACGCTTGCACCCTTTATCCATATTGTAGGCCGGTGGGTTCGTCTATAAAACCCCCCCGTCGCCCGCATGCAAGGGGGCCGATCCTTCACCAGTCATTCGACACAACACATTCACCAACCACATAGAGAGAGGTAGAGATGAGCCGGCTGCTCCCCTCTTCCTCCTCCCAACACAGCTCCAGGAGCGACATTGTACTCTGTTCCTATACATCAAACACTCCGGCAGGATTAGGGGTATTATCTCTATGGAGAGCCCTGGACCTGGGTACATCGTGCGTCCCATGCGTGTACCAACCTCGTTCCCAGTGCCCACCTTTGTCCCTTCGATTCTCACCGACTTTAGCCTACCTATGGCATATGTTGCGAGTATTCACCGACATTTGGCGCCCACCGTGGGGCCGTTCGCGGCATCGGCTGGCTTTATGCGCTGGGCGGGGCCCCGCACCTACACCACCGGATGCATTGCGTCCGGATCAGTTTGCATGCTCGTGGAGCCCGCTTTCGATGAGGCAACACCCATGATGATCGACGTCCCTGTCCGCCATGCGGATTCGGATGAAGATTCTGATGACGAGGCGCTCCCTAGCGTCATCGTCACTGCTATGGAAAACCTCAGCGTTCTCTTCAGCGACCTTCGTCTCAACGACGGCCCGCGCTACTTCGGCGAGGACTTCGACGTTGAGGCGCTCTGCGCCAGCTTCAGCAGGCTCTCTATCGCTGAGACGCATGCCCACAACGTTTACGCCAGTAACGTCCTCATCTTCGACGGCCCTCTGCCGTCGGTGCGATTCTTCACCCCATACCACGTTGTTGTCGTATCCAACACCGTGGAGGTGATGGTTATTGGCGCTGGCACCAGCACGGCTGCCGACAAGGCCTCCGCAGGTGCTGGCGAGCCCGTTGCGGCCACCGCTGACACTCTTCGAGACACCATCGCCAGCCTGAAGACACCTGTCACCGCTGCCGCCGACCCTGCAGACGCTCGGGCCTCGCCGAAGGAGGCTCGCAAGCGTATCTTGGAGGAGGGCATCGACGTAGCTTCGGCGAAACATCGGTTGGAGGCTACGCAGCGCGAGTGTAACTCCGCATATGGTCTCACTCCGATTTTCGAGGTCCCTAGCCGGCTTGCATCGGTCCGCAGCCGCGTCTGGTTCATCGCCGAGGTTCTAGGCGGTGATCTGCCCACCTACGAGACTCTTGCGGACAACATGCGGACGGCACAGGCGGCCATGGAGGACATGGCAAGCCTGGAAGGCGAGGAGCGCGCCTTCCAGGAGAAGCGTGTCAAGGATATCCTTGACACAGCCAACCAGCAACACGCTCGGCTTGACCCGGTCAGGCTCAATCGAAGTCCCCGGGACCGAACTCGGGGGCACCCCGCAACCCTAGCGGTCAGCACCACGCAGAAGGATCTTCCCCACATCGCCCTTCCGGTCGGAGGGGCGAGGGAAGCCAAGACCAGCGCTCTCAGCGCCAAAGCGATCACACGTCGGGCTTGCGTCGCGGAGGCGACGAAGGCGACTCGGAGTGCGGGGATCTTCCCCCGCGAAGAACTCACGTCTCTCGCTCACGAGGCGCCTCCCCTCTCCCCACCGGGGCTGGCGCCCACGCCAACCAGGATGAGCGGGACGCCCGCCGCCGTCTCATCGTCCTGGCCCAGTCAGCCCTCCTAGAGGAGGACGGACCCGTCGGTCCGGCATGCTTCGGTCCCCGAATCCGAGGGGAGCCGTTTCCCCGAGGTTTCACCCTGCCTCGGGATACGCCGAAGTACGACGGCATGGCCAAGCCAGAAGACTGGCTGATTGATTACACCATGGCCGTAGGCATCGCCCGGGGCAACAAGCGCGTAGTAGTTCGCTACGTGCCACTCATGTTGGCCGGCTCGGCCCGGACCTGGCTTAACAGCCTCCCGGCCGACAGTGTCAACTCCTGGGTCGACTTCGAGGAGGCGTTCGTCCACAACTTCACTTGCACCTACAAGCGCCCTGGCCGGCCCCGCGAGCTGGCCATGTGCGTCCAGAAGGCCGATGAACCCCTTCGCGACTACGTCACCCGGTGGACTAAGCTCCACAACTCCTGCGAGGGGGTGCATGAGGTACAAGCCATCCAGTACTTCATCGATGGATGCCGAGACGACACCCTCCTCAAGCACAAGCTCTTGTGCGCTGAGCCCACCTCTTTGGCGGTGGTCATGGCCAAGGCGGACAAGTACGACACGGCCGACTCCGCGATGCACATCAAGGTGACCGCCTTGGACAAGGTTGTGCCTCCGCCGGCTACTCCCAAGCCAGCTGGGGACAATCGAGGTGGCCAGAACAACTACAAGTGCAAGGCGGATCAGATGGATCCCCGCTCCAATAGCAAGCTGGTTGCCAATGTGGAGGGCGAGGCGTCGGCTTCTCAAGCCAGCCCTCCACGAAAGCATCCCAACCGGAGCAACCCCAACTGGCTGCCCAGGCAGTCCCTCGAGCAACTGCTCGATGCCCCCTGCAAGATACATTCAGGAGCGATGCCGTCTACCCATACCCTTCGATAGTGCAGCATCGCACGCCGGCTGTCGCAAGGGGATGGCCTGCCGGCTCCTCCGGGTGCGCAGGCGGCGCCCCGTGCACCGGCTCCCAACCACGCTCCGCCTCCGCCACCGCCGCCTCGCGAAGACGGTCATCACCCCGACGACTATCCTCATCAAGACGAAGCGTTCGTCGTCATCACCAATGAAGGCGACGACAAGCACAACCTGCGCCAAAGACGACGCGAGGTGAACGCCACCGTCTCCCCGGTTCCCCAATACATGCATTGGTCTGACAAACCAATCACATGGAGCCGGGTGGACCATCCCGTGGTGATGCCCAACACGGGATCATAAGCACTCGTCCTCGACCCCACTTTCGCCTCCAAGAGGCTCACCTGCCGATTCTCCAGGGTACTGGTCGATGGCGGCAGCAGCATCAACATCCTCTACCTCGACACACTCCTCAAGCTCGTGCTCAAGGAGATGGATGTCCTGCCATCCAGCACTGTCTTCCATGGCATCGTGCCTGGGCAGTCCTGCTCGCCCATCGGCAAGATCCATCTGGACGTCCTCTTCGACGACAAGGCCACTTCCGCCAAGAGTCCCTATGGTTCGAGGTAGTGGACCTCAGTAGCCCGTATCACGCACTACTGGGAAGACCGGCTCTGGCCAAGTTCATGGCTATTCCGCATTACGCCTACCTGAAAATGAAGATGCCGGGCCCCAAGGGCATCATCACTGTTGTTGGCGACTACAAGAAGTCGCTCGAGTGTGCCCAAGATAGCAGCTGCCTCGCCGACGCCTTGGTGATTGCTGAGGAGAAGCGGCAGATCGACCGACTCGTGGCCCAGGCTACCGAGCAGCCAGTGATTCCTTCTCCTCCGTCCCAATCGGCCGGCGAGGGCTCTTTCAAGCCGGCTAAAGAGACCAAGCAGGTCCCACTCGACCCTGCCAACCCGAAGCAGTGCGTCACCATCGGGGCTGGCCTCAGCCCCAAATAGGAAGGCGAGCTTGTCGACTTCCTCCGTGAGAATCGGGACATCTTTGCATGGTCCCCCAAGGACATGTCGGGTGTTCCGAGGAAGTACGCCGAGCACAAACTTCATGTGCAACCGGATGCAAAGCCGGTGAAACAACCTTTGCGCCGCTTCGCCGAGGGGAAGTGGCGCACAATCGGAGAAGAGATCACCCGGCTCCTTGCAGCCGGCTTCATCATGGAGGTTTTCCACCCGGACTGACTGGCGAACCCAGTCCTGGTGCTGAAGAAGAACAACACATGGCGAATGTGTATCGACTACACTAGCCTGAATAAGGCCTGTCCGAAAGACCCTTTCGCGTTGCCTAGGATAGATCAAGTGATCGATTCCACTATAGGCTGCAAACTGCTGTCGTTTCTGGATGCTTATTCGGGCTACCATCAAATCAAGCTGGATCCAGCTGATCGCCTGAAGACCTCCTTCATCACGCCCTTCGGGGCCTACTGCTACACCACCATGACGTTTGGTCTGAAGAACGCAGGTGCGACATTCCAACGCTGCATGCAGCAGTGCCTACTGCCATAGATTGGCAGGAACATCCACGTCTATGTGGATGACATCATCGTCAAGACGAAGCAGCACTTCAGCCTCGTCGACGACCTGCGGGAGACATTCACCAATCTGCGCGAATACAAGATCCGGCTCAACCCTGAGAAGTGCGTCTTCGGGGTCCCAGGCGGCAAACTTTTGGGGTTCTTCGTGTCCGCCCGCGGCATCGAAACGAACACTGAGAAGATCAGCACCATTGAGCGGATGGTGCGGCCGGCTCGGATCCTCGACGTCCAGAAGTTCGCCGGCTGTTTGGCATCCCTCAGCCGGTTCGTCAGCCGGCTTGGTGAGAAGGCCCTTCCACTCTACCAGCTCATGAAGAAGATGACAAAGTTCGAGTGGAACAACCAGGCGGACGAAGCCTTCCGCGACCTCAAGCGGGTAATCTCGAGCCTGCCAATCTTGGCAGCCCCATCTGAAAGGGAACCCATACTCATATACATCGCGGCGAACACTCGCGTGGTCAGCGTAGTGTTGGTAGTTCAGCGTAAAGAGGAAGGCAAGGCCCTGCCAGTGCAGCGCCCTGTCTACTACCTTAGCGAGGTCTTGTCTGCCTCTAAACAGAACTACCCTCATTATCACAAAATGTGTTATGGTGTTTACCTTGCCGCAAAGAAATTGAAACAATACTTCCAAGAGCATGCCATCACTGTGGTGAGCCCTGCTCCGCTTTCAGAGATCATGGGTAACCGTGATGCCACAAGCAGAATTGCCAAATGGTCCATCGCCATGGCGGACCATGATATCCGGTACGAGCCTCGCACCGCCATCAAATCACAGGTGGTGGCCGACTTCTTAGTCGACTGGGCCGAGACCCAGTTCGAGCCACCGCCTCCAGACTCCACGCATTGGCGGATGCACTTCGACGGCTCGAAGATGCGGACAGGGATGGGTGCCGGCATCATCTTGACGTCTCCGAAAGGGGACCAGCTCAAGTACGCTCTCCAGATCCATTTCGCCGCCTCCAACTACGTCGCCGAGTACGAAAAACTGGCTCATGGCCCCCGTCTTGCCAAGGAGATCGGCATCCGGTGGCTCATATGCTTCGGTGATTTAGACTTGGTGGTGCAACTGGTCTCTAGCGAATGGGACGCTAGGGACGCCAACATGGCAACCTACCGCTTCCTCATCGAGCAGCTCAGCGGCCCCTTCGAGGGTTGTGAGTTCCACCATGTTCCCAGGGCGGAAAATGAGGCGGCCGATACACTGGCGAAAGTCGGCTCCACGAGACAGGCCATTCGAGTCGGCGTCTCCCTCGAGCAACTCCACAAGCCGTCTCCTGAGTCGGCATCAATCTTTGTACCGGCCGACTCTACGATACAAGCGCCGCCGGCTCCGCTAGTTACGCCGGCTGTGGACCCCACGCCGGCTGCACCGACGGCACCGACTCCAAATGCGGCACCGACTGAGTCCACGGTGCAAGTGTCGTCGGCTCCACCAACTACGCGGGCTTCGGATCCTATTCCGGCTCCATTGGCCCAACTGACTCCAATAGCAGCACCAGCTACAACGACAACCCCGGCCCTGTCCGGGCTCAAATCCGCCCAGTGGGTGGACCTCATGGAGATAGACGGTGAGCCGGCTGCAGTAATAACACCAGAAACACCATCAAGCTCGGGGGCTGCAGAAGCCTCCAACAATCAAGACGAAGCAGACGCGACCCTTGTGTCGGCTCCATCATGGGCTCAAGCCATTCTGGCCTTCCTTCTTCGCGGCGAACTTCCTGAGAAAGAGGCGGAGGTGAGACAGACCCTGCGCAGGTCCGCCGCCTATGCCATCATCAATCGCTAACTGGTGCGACGCAGCACGACCGGCGTGTTCCAGCGCTGCGTCGAATCAGAAAAAGGGCAGGAGATCCTCACAGACATCCACCAGGGGGAGTGTGGGCATCATGCCGCCTCCAGAACCCTGGTGGCCAAAGCATTCCGCCATGGATTCTACTGGCCCACGGCCCTCGAGGAGGCCGTGGATCTGGTGGACAAATGCGAAGGCTGCCAACGCTTCAGTGCACAAAGCCACATGCCGCCTTCGGCGCTGAAACCATTCCCTTATCCTGGCCATTCGCCGTCTGGGGACTGGACATGGTTGGGCCCTTCAAGACGGCTCGCGGAGGGATGACGCATCTTCTGGTAGCCATCGACAAGTTCACCAAGTGGATCGAAGCCAGACCCATCAAGAAGCTGGACGGCCCCACCGCTGTCAGGTTCATCAGAGACATCTCTGTCCGATATGGCATTCCCCACATCATCATCATCGACAACGGCACCAACTTCGCCAAGGGCGCCCTGGCACTCTACTGTTCCAAGGTAGGCATCTGACTTGACTTGGCTTCAGTGGCACACCCTCAGTCAAACAGCCAAGCAGAGAGGCCCAACGGCATGATCCTAGCCGACATCAAGCCAAAGCTGGTGGCACCACTGGTTAGATCAGCCAGCTGCTGGATTGAAGAACTGCCGACTGTGCTATGGAGCCTCCGCACCACGCCCAACCGGTCGACCGGCTTCACTCCATTCTTTCTAGTATATGGCTGTCAGGCTATTATTCCCATGGATGTCGAGTTCGACTCGCCTCGGGTCACCCTATACACAGAAACGGAGGCGAAGGAGGCCACAGAAGACGGTGTGGATCTCATCGAAGAAGCAAGGGACTTGGCTTTGACCCAGATGGCCATTTACCAACAGAAGCTGAGATACTACCATAGCAAAAAGATCATGCCTCTCTCTTTCAGGGAGGGAGACTTGGTCCTCAGAAGAATCCAGTGCACTGCCGGCCAGCACAAGCTCTCATCCCCCTGGGAGGGACCCTTCATCATCAGCATGGCGCTGCACAACAATGCTTACTACCTGATTGACGCCCAGAAGCCAAGGAAGCGCAAGAGGGACGACTCCGTCCAAGGAACGGAACACCCATGGAACGCGGTGTTGCTTCGCCCGTTCTATTGCTAAAGGGCAGAAGTCAAGCAAAGGAAAGAGCATGCACATGTATCTTCCTCCCTCTTCAGGGAACAACGAAGGCAATAAAAAGAGCATGCTCCATGCTTATTTTTATTGAGAGTTTTCACTCAGTGTACGGGCTACACCGCGTACCACCTCTTGCTGGCTTAATCAAGCTCGGAGGCTACGCAACGTGGCCCCTTGCTGGCTTTAATAGGCTCGGGGGCTCGCTAGCCGCCTGGACGGCCCACCCTTGTAAATGGACACATAGTGTACCGGCTGATCCCTGGTCCCTCGCTCGAGCCTGCGGGCTGGCTCCGGTCGCTCGTTCGCGAGGTGATGCCAGGTCAGGTCGAATACATGCAAAGTCCGGCTACACTTGGGTCGCCGGCTCAGGCTGGCTCGATCATATATACGATCTCATTCAAGACTCAAGACGGCCTCTGATTGCCGGGAACAACAAATGCGATAAAAAAAGCATGCTCCATGTTTCTTCTTATTAAGAGTTTTCACTCAGTGTACGGGCTACACCGCGTACCACATCTTGCTGGCTTAATCAAGCTCGGGGGCTACGCAGCGCGGCCCCTTGCTAACTTTAAACAAGCTCGGGGGCTCGCCAGCTGCTCGGACGGTCCACCCTTGTAAATGGACACATAATGTACCGGCTGATCCCTGGTCCCTCGTACGAACTTGCGGGCTGGCTCCGGTCGCCTGGTTTGCGAGGTGACGCCAGGTCAGGTCGAATACATGCAAAGTCCGGCTACACTTGGGACAACCGGCTCGAGTTGGCTCATTCAAGCCGGCCTCTGATTGGCTTATGTCTTGTTCTTTATGTCTTGATGGCTTCGGATAAGAGAAGTCAACCAGGAATCAAAAGATGGGATCATAAGACAACACGCTTGGTGACGAATATAATGCTGAATATATACATTCACAAAAGCATTGGCCCACGGCCCACGTTCGTTACATCCCTCCGGGGGTAGAACCAAAAACACAGAAGGACACCGGTTACAGGACAACGGCCTCATTGGTCGTCGCGGCCGCTGCTCCTGATGTTGTAGCATCACCGCCTCCGGATCCTCCCAAGGTGGTTGCGCCGTCTCCCCCGCTGAGGCCCCCGGCTCCGCCAATCCCGGAGTCGGCATACGCCGCACCGCTGGAGGCGGCAGCAGATTCCGCAGCCTAGACCGCTTCGTCGGAGCTGCCGTCGGCGTCGTAGGGCTGGAGGCCGTGCAGATCTTCAGCGATCACACCGCCATCTTCACCCCATTCCAAGATGAAGTCATCCCAGGCTGCGTACTCGGCGACGGCGCTGGCTCTCACACGGAGCTACTCCTCCATGCCTTGTAGCTCCGCCTTTGAGCCGTCGCGCTGGGCAGCCAGCTTGCCCAAGTTCAGGTTCCGATACCATGACTTGGCCAAGCGTAGGGCCATATAAGCCCCCACACCGCGCTGCAGAGGCACGCTAGGCGTCCATGCGCTCTCCACCCACTGCAAGCCAGCGGGCGAGCCGGCTCATGGATGCTGGCTCCACGCCCTCCGGCCACAAGGCCGCCACCATCGACGAACCTGCAACCTGGAGCTCACCCACAGACTCGCCCAGGGCGTGCAGGCGGGCCCGAAGGCCCACCCCGATCTCTTCCATGCTCCAGCTCGAGGTAGTGTCTACCTCCTGCCCGGCCGCGCGGCGCTCCTCACGGCACACCTCGACGGCGGTGTCGGCTGCAATCTGGGTCTCGGGGAAGAGATCTGGAGTGACGGCAACCAGGACGTAAGAACGCAGCAAAAGGAGGAGACGACAAAAAAGACCAAAGATAAGACGAGGAAGAGAGGCCCACGATGGAAGGCGCCATCGGTCTCATGAGAGACCTCGAGGACCTCGCACTCCCGCACCTTACTCGCATGAGTAAGGTGGGCAACTTCCTCCTGGAGGGTCGCCGCAGACTCCAGAGCCTTGGCCAGCTGCGTCTGCTTCTGGACAAGGGCCTCCTCCTTCTCCCTCAAGGCGGCGTCCTTGAGGTCCACCTCCTTGAGGTGAAGCGACGCGAGGCGGTCCATGTCGGCAGAGTAGGAGGCCTCCTTCTCCTACAACGTGGCCCGCAGCCGCTCCAACTCAACCCGGCCAGTCGTCTCGAGCTCCTTCTTCTCCGCCTGAAGAAGGTCCAGCTACTCTTGGAGCCGGCCGCCGGCGTTGCGCAGGGCATCATGCTCCGTGGCGATCTCACCCAGCCGTCCTTCAAGCTCGGTAATCCGTCTATCGGCCCCCAGGTGCTGGTCCCGTAGCTCGTTGTACGCCTGTACCTAAGCATCATAAAGCACCTGCCAAAAGGGAGAAAAAGGGAGCAGAATTAAGATTCGACCTCGTTAAAAACTTAACCAGCCCGATTCTCGGGGGGCTACACCCAGTGGGTGCACTAGCGCGCCCCCACTGAAGAAAACTACGCCGGGAAAAAGGCCTCCAAGAGATTCGGACCGGTTGGCAATCAACCCGCCCGATTCTCGGGGGCTACACCCAATGGGTGCGCTGTCGCGCCCCCACTAACGCCAAGAAGAAGAGAAAAATAAGTACAAAAAACCAAAGAAGGCAATGCCTACCTGGGTGCGGGCTTCCAGGCGCTCCATGTCGCCGCATACCATGCGGGCCGACTGCTCCACCTTCGACCGACTGCTGGAAAACATCGTCACCAGCTCCGGTACGCCAGAAAGAACGGTGCGAGCGGGCAGTCGCAGGCGGGCCAAGTTCGCCGCCCGCCATGTCCTCATAGGCCGGCTCCTAGCCCGGCCCCCGACTCTTGGCGCAACAAGGCCGTGCCGAGGAACGACGATGGCGCCGGCTCTTGGTGCCGGCTCGACAACCGGCTCGAGCGTCGTCCCGATCGGCACTACCTCCCCCGCAGGAGGCGGATGGGCCACGTCCGGTGCATCCATGGTCGCCCTGGGGCATCAGGGGCCGCGTCCGGCGCTGCCAGGTCTAACTCCGGTGCGTCGGGAGCCGCCTCAGCCCTGGGAAAAACTGGGATCGTCTCCAGGTCCACCTGCGTCGAGGCTGCCGGTTCAGATGGTTGGGACCCCTCGGTCCTTGGGGCCGGCCTGGAGGCGGCCTCGCTAGCTGGCTCCTCTGCACGAGCATGTGCGGAGGGGTCATGTCTAGCCTTCGCATGCTTCTCCGCCGGCATCTCGACCCGGCTGGGCGAGGCTGACCCATGACGGCCTTCCCCGCAGCCGTGTCCCATCGGCGCTTGGACTCTATCTCCAGCTCCCTCTCGGCAGCATCAGCCGCTGCCCAGCCGACCCATTCGGCTGCGGAGGCGGTGTCTTCATCCGCATCCTCCGCCTCCCTATCAAGCAAGGCTCCTAAGGAACAAAGCTCATCCCAAGATGGGCAAAGGAAAAGAGGAGGAAACCGTACCCCGCAACTACAGGGACCTGCCTCCGTCCACCGCCACGGCGCCTCTTGGCACCACCTGCCCGCTGCCCGGCTGGAGGACCCGGCGCCGGCCGCTTAGAGGCCGGCCGAGAAGCTGTGGCACCCTTGCCCTTCTTCCCGGCTGCCTCGTCAGCAGCGGTCGCTCCGCCACCTTGACGCCAGCCACGCGTCAGTAGTGGGCTGGTGACCTCCTCCACCTCATCAGAGTCTTCCTCGAAGGCTGCATCAGAACAGAATGAGGCTACCTCGTCGTCGTTCGTCCAGTCTACTACGGTGTGCCGCGTGTACTCACCAGACGGCTCGGTCCCTTCCGACTCTAGGGGATCTTCCGAGCCGGCGGAGGAGTCTGAGCGGGGCTCCATCGCGCCCTCGTCCTCCATCTCAGAGACGTCAGACACCTCCACATCAGGAGCAGGCTGACGGAGGGACCCTTGCAGGGTCTCGAACAGCTACAAAAAAGAATTTAACCAAAGGCTTAGCAACGCCACCAGCTTCAAGACAAAACAACAGAGAAGAATGGAGTAAAGCTACCATCGGAGGCGGGTGAGCCCTGTTGAACGGGGACATCCCCCATGTCCATTCCCCGCCCTCATCCATGCGGGCGGTGGAGATCAGGTTTACCCTTAGAGCTACAGCGCCCGGGGTAAACCTCTTGGTGGACAGCCGGCACGGATCAAGCCGGCCGCTCATCTGGCAGACCAGATGCGGCCGCCTCTGCAGAGGAAGAATCCGGCGGACCACCATGGTGGCGAGAAGGTCGCGGCCGAGGAGGCCGCTCTTCTCCAAGATGTCGAGGTGGGCACAAATAAGCGCCACCTCAGGATGCGGCCTGGGAATCTTCGCATCCCAGTTCCGCCACGTCGGGGGACAAATGGCGAACGGGGGCATGTTGAGGGCGTCCTGGGCCGGGTCGGCGCTCTTCACGTAGAAGCAACCCTTCTGCCAATGCTTGATGGAATCTTGTAGAGGCATTTGGGGGAAGCCAGACTTCAGGCGATGATGCACCAACACAGCCCCGCACGGCGTCATGGCGAGCGGCCCCCGGAGCTTCTCCACCTCGGATTTCTCCATGGCGATGGACTGCTGCTTGAAGAAGAATAGGCTGCGCCACAGATCGACGCGAGGCTCGATCCCCACGAAACCCTCGCACAGGACCACGAAGGCGGCCAGCTGCAGTATGGCATTCGGCGCCAGATGATGCGGCTGCTGGCCGAAGAACTGGAGCCATTCGGCGAATAAGGAGCTAGCCGGGAGCCCGAAGCCCCGGTAGAAGTGCTCGACGAAGACCACGACCTCTCCCGCGGCGGGTGCGGGAGCGGTCTCGGAGCTGGGGAGGTGCACCAACACTTGGGAGGCCGGGGGCAACAGGCGATGGTGACGAAGCGCTTCGATGTGCCCCTCGTCGACGTCGCTGCCCAGCCAGGCCCCGTGCGAGGACGCCTTCTGCATCGATGACTTCTTCGAGGAGGGACCGCCGGCCATGGCTGCGGGTGGTGAGAGCTCGAAGCGGTCGGCGAGGTCGCGACGGCGAAGATGAGGAAGACGAAGGGCGCGAGCTCTTCTTCTCAGGACACAAGGAGGAAGAGAGCGCGGATGCGGGGCGAGAAGAGGGGGCGAATGGCCTCCTCGAAACCCTCGCGTCCCATTTAAACCCCCACGAAGCGTCGTGGGGAGGGGATCCGGTGCGCACCGGGCCCCATTAATCCTATGTATTACGGGCGGTAACGCTCCCCTAAGCCCAACCGCCTTGGAGTAAATCCGCACAGGATCTCCCGCGCGGAGGACGAGGGGGCTTCGTGGCGGGACCCAGGGCCCAGGCCCGGTCTCGTCAGCAATAATCGCCATCATTACGCCAGTCGGGGCCTGGCACGTGGCGCTTTCCGGGCCAGTTATGACAGGACCGAGGCGTCGCTTCGAAGCCACACCGGTTTCGAAGCCGGCGTCCTTCGCCGCGAATAACAGCCAAAATATCAAGACAAACGAACAAACCGGTGAGGCCACCCGCCCGCAGGCGGCAGACCTCGCCAGCTTCGGGGACTACTGTTGGGGGGATAACCCCGGGGTAGGCTCATCAAGCCTATTCCTTCATTTCCGGCCCAATGGACATGAATGTATGAAGATTCCCAAGGCCCAAGTCTTCTGGCCGGCTAGGCATCGCCTGCCAGCTGGAGGACGAGTCGGCCACCTTTCTGGCCGGCCAGGCAACCCCTGCCGGCTAGAATCCAGGCGGCCTCCCCTTCAAAGCCGGCCTGGTCCCGCCAGCCGGACTAGGGAGGAGGCGGCCACACTCAAACCGGTTGGCCAAGCACGCTAGCCGACCGAGGATCACAAGTCACATCAGATCGTAGGTCAGGAAGAGACCTCACGATTAAAGGTAACTACACGTCAGCAAAGGTACAGGATCAGGGCGCCCGGTAGGTACGAGCGTCGGCGGCCACGCCGCTGACCTACCCCGGCTCTGATCCATCACCTAGCATAGTGTCGGACCGTCACACTCCCACTCCATTACTGCACTCGGCGTGGGGAACAGTGGAGGCGGTCGTACTACCTGCCCATGAAGAATCTCGCGGGGCGACGCTTGACGTACAGCGCGTGCTCAGCGTCAACCTTACGCGAGAGCCTCATTGGCCAGGCGGTGGGTCCCACAGGCAATCGAGACCATGCAGCCGGCGGGCCCCTCATCGACAAGACAAGATCCTTGTGGGCCCCTGGCCAACCAGCAAAGCAGCCAGCCGGGTCCCACGCTTGTACCCTTTATCCATATTGTAGGCCGGCGGGTTCGTCTATAAAACCCCCTGGTCGCCCCCATGCAAGGGGGCGATCCTTCACCAGTCATTCGACACAACACATTCACCAACCACATAGAGAGAGGTAGAGACGAGCCGGCTGCTCCCATCTTCCTCCTCCCAACACAGCTCCAGGAGCGACATTGTACTCTGTTCCTATACATCAAACACTCCGGCAGGATTAGGGGTATTATCTCTACGGATAGCCCTGAACCTGGGTACATCGTGCATCCCATGCGTGTACCAACCTCGTTCCCAGCGCCCACCTTTGTCCCTTCGGTTCTCACCGACTTTAGCCTACCTATGGCATATGTTGCGAGTATTCACCGACAACGCTTGCTCTCGTACCCTGTTCTACCTCTCAACTTCACTGCAACTCTCCGACGACTAGAGCTAAGGAAAGCAATCAAGAACACACGAGTAGTTTACCCAGGTTCAGGCCACCTTGCAGTGTAAACCCCCACTCCTGCTTGTTTGGATTGCTTGAGGTGGAAGACGATTACAAAGGAAGGTTCTTGCCGTAGTGGATATGGTGGATCTGTGCTATAGAGGTCGGGCCTCTCATTTCTACCAACATTGGTCCTCTTCCCCCAAAAACACTCGGCGGGAAGGGTTGCCATAGCAGCCGTTTTGAAACGGGACAGGACTGCAAGACGTCCTCATAAAGGTGGTCTTCGCCTTCAAAAAGCCCTTCGCCATGACACACTGGTGGGCTCGGGGGTGACCGTCGAGCCCCCAGCCTTAGTCCTCTTGCAACAAAGGGGAAACCTTTGGGGGTTGCTTTGGGAGCCCGCTAGCTGACCATGCTTCTTTAGCAAGAAAGTGGAAAGCTTCCTTGTCCGTGTATGCTCGCACCGCTCCTGCGCCGCCTGTGCAGCCCGCGTCACCCATGTGAAGACGTAGGGTCATGAGACCCTGCCTGATTGCCCTTGACGAGCCTGTACCGCGAGGGTCTCAGGGGCAGCCTCAGGATGCACCTTGGTTGTGTGCAATTCTGCACGGCCCGAAGAGTCGATTCCCGACACCTGCCTCGTGAGGCGAAGGCCCTCGTGAGGGGCCTACCGACCAACCTGTCGCCAGGCCGAATTGAGATAACGCACCACACCGCTCCTAGGGCCGTACGCCGACGGGCCTGGGCACCCCCGGTCGTAGGGGCCGACAGAATGATCGTGCAAAAGACAGAGTTAGACAAGGAATGTCGACTCGGTTTCATCAGAGCCCCCTTGGGTCATTTTCTTGTCCCCTCCGCTCTTTGGCTTTTGCTCTTGCCAACCGGACAGCGGGGAGCTGGTATGTAGCTGAGACGATGAGTGGGCCGCAGAGTAGAGCGTACAATACTCGGACTCTGAGGAGAGGATTTGACCAAGCACATACTCACAAAGGAATAACCGGGTCAGCCAAGCGGTTTTCTCCCCCGGAGGTTTTTCGCGTGGGGTGACCTCCAGCTTTTTCTCTCGCTAGACTAACAATCGTAGTGCGGTCTATAGCTGAGACGAAGAGCGGACCTTTCATACCGTACACACTAATAAGTGTGGGAATGAACATATCGGGCCAAACAGCCAACCCCGGGCAGAGACTAGCTGGCGCCGAGGTGAACAACAAAGTGGTTGGAAAAATGCATAGATGGCCCCCGAGGGTCGCTCGGGGACATCATTTTTGCGCGCGGTATGAGGATGTGCGGACAGTAGCTCACATTCCTTTTTGGCGTAGACGGGACAAAGGTGACCTCTGGCAGGTACCCCGAGCCTCTAGGTGGTCAAGGGCCCAAGCCGGTCCGGCCCAACCGGCCAAGCGTTGAGGCGGACGGGCAGCCGGACGGAAGAGGCACGCAAACTGGCTAGGCGGTGGCACGGACAAGCGAGCCGACGACGCGGGCAGGAAGGGCCCGATAGGTCTTCTTGCTTCTTCTTTTTCACTAGTAGCAGCTTTTTTGGCCGGCTCCCACCTCTTTTTCTCTTCTCCAGCCAACCCTCACTCCTTTCTTTTTCCTATCTAGGCAGCCGGTTCGCGCCTTTTCTTTTTTCTTTTTCTCCAACCGGTTCTCTCTCCCTCCCCACGGCAACCGCTCCACAAGGGAGCAGCCAACGCAGTGCTGGAGCTGGCCCGAGAGCCCGGGGACGAGCCGTCTGATGACGAGATGATGTATATACTTCTCGCACCCCGTTGGTTACCCCAAGTGGAAGGTTGAGATGTAGTCAGTAGCAAGTTTTCCCTCACACGGGAACTGTAAGGTTTATTGAACCAAGAGGACTCCTAGGCTCAACAAGTATGTGTCTTCCACCCTGGCGCTAGCAGAAGACGTGGACCTGCACACACACAAATAACTTTGCTCCCAACGAGTACAGAGAGGTTGTCAATCTCTCCAGCCTTGTAATTTGCAAAGGATCAAAACACAAGCGGGTAGTAATAATGATTGCAATGGAAAAGTATATGAAAGCGGTAAATGATGGAGGTGTAAACAATGATGGTGATATGGACCGGAGTCACATGATGTTCACTAGTGATGTCTCTCTCCCAAAAGACGGTAAACAACTATGCTTGGGTAAACAAATCACAGTTGGGCAATTGACAGAATTATGAACGCACCGCAATGCTAATCATTCTACTTGATAGTTAGAGGTTCAATAGTAACGGGCAGTACACCAAGAAAAGTAGACCATTTATTCATCAGCATCTACTTACTAATTATCCACCTTGAGATATATATCCAGAACATCTCGCCGGTACTAATTTGCGAGCCCCACCCAAAGTGTAAACTCAAAGCAACGGACAATTGCATTAACGAACTATGCGTAAGGTAAACAATCCTTACAACCATGGTCACAAGCACCGTTGTTTTCTCCCTGGTGGCAACAAGCACATCCCCTAGTCTAATGTTTCTGTCACTCAAGCTAGAGATCGAGGCGCATGAACCCACAATCATGCATAACGCTCCCTCTTGGGGTTAGAATCTACTACTCGGCCAAAGCAATAAATAGCAACGGAGAACATGCATGAATCACTAAGGAACATAATATAAAAGGATAATTAAATATATAACTCAGAACAATCTGAACATAATCTCATAATCCATTGGATCCCAACAAACCGAGCATAGAAATAGCAAGAGAATTACATAGATGCCTTGATCATGTAGGGCATCTCACAAGGACTAACCATTGAAGCACAAGATTGGATAGAAGACATCACATAGCTACTGGTCATGGACTCATGGTCCAAGGAGGACTACCCACGGCACGTTCGGGAGGCGTCCATGGCGGTGGAGAAGCTCCCGGAGGTCAATCGTCCCTCCGGCAGGGTGCCGGGAAGAGGCCTCCTGACGCTTCTGATCTCGGAAGCGCCGCGTCGGCGGAACGATGGAGAAATTCGCGATTCTGGAAGTTATGGAAGGGTTTCCTCTCAGGGGCCTAAATATAGGCCAAAGGAGGGCACCGGAGGAGGTGGGACCCACCCATGCGGCCTCGTGGCGCGGCCTAGGGCCTGGCCATGCCAGCAGGCCGCGTGGGAGGCCCCTGGCCCCCCTGTGGCCCATCTTCGGTGACCCGGAAGCTTCTGCTTCGCTAATTGTTTTATATTTTTTCTTGAATTTTTCAGGCTTCGGAAAATTAGGTAAAAGTCCTTGCAAAATAGACATCAGCAGACAGAAACTGGCACTCGGTGCACTGAGTTAGTAGGTTAGTCCAAATATGTGTAAAATGATATAAAAGTGTAGCAAAACATATAACAATGTCACCCAAAAGATCATGGAACAAGCAGAAATTATAGATACGTCTGGAACGTATCACTGTCCTAGGACGACCGGTGCGAGGAAGGGCAGGATAGAGCAGACAAACGTCGACCGAGGGCGGGCAGGTGAAGAGGGCGAGTAGGGTGGAGTCGGCGAGCATCGAGCAACGACGGGACATGTGAAGAGGGTGCGCGGGGCGGAGCCGGCTGACGAACGGAGTAGGGCAGTCGCGTGGTGATGGGGAGGCGGAGCCTACACGGAGATGAGCCTGTGCGGTCCGATGCAGAGGCGGAGCCAGCGGGCAGCCGGAGCTGGGCGGACCACGGGCGATGGGAAGGCGTAGCCGGCACGGAGTGGCAGAGACGAACGATGCGGCGAGGCGATGCTCGGGATGACCATGACATGTGCCTAGTCACGCACCATGAGGCAGGACAGGCGGGGGCGACACAGGGGGGTCGAACCACTGAGGGGGGAGGTAGTTGAAGAGAAGCGGGCACCACGAATGACCACGCGTGGTGGTGGCAGTCGCCTACGTTGAAGGGATACTGCGCATAGGTGTCGAATCGCTGCAGGATACTGCACCAGGACGGGGATACACACAGATACATGTGGAATACAGGTATCCTAAGTATCACATTTTATGAATTAAAATAAAGGAGGAAAATCAGAAAATGACTGATACACGCAACGGACAGTTTACCTTAGCCATCGAAGTGTAACATCCCAAAATTATAAATTTTGGAACGTTATAACAAATAAATAATTATGATTTTTTTGGTTGAATGATATGTGATTGATTGTTTGCAATTGAGTGGAACTTCAAACTTTTTTTAAAAAAAATAATGAGAGGGAATAAAATGACTTTCCCAAAATTTTCTATTTTGAATCCCTTTTCAATTTTGAGTTTGAATATTTTCAAAACCCTTTGATAAAAAAATCAAATGAGAGGAGGAAAATGACACTCCAAAATCAGAGACAATGTATGGATTCAAATTTTAAGTATTTGGAATTTATTTGAAATTCAAATTTCTTTCCGTTTTAAAGTTATTGCAAAAAATATATTTTTTAAAAGTATTTTATTTGGTCTTGAAAATATGTTCATGTTATAGGAAATTTTATTCTGAAAATTTTGATATATAATACACCTATATAAAATATCCTCTTAATTTCGTTTATATTTGTTTTCGCAGTTTATTTTCAAAAAAGGCACTATTCACTCGGTACTGTTTACCCGAGGAGAAAAAAACCTGGTCGGGTTTTCCTATGCGGGTGGCCGAATCCTTATGGCTCATGCTGCTCATCTCTCTCCTTTTCTCCTCTTTTCGTCTATTTTTAGTCCCACATTGCCTATCTATTGACCTTTAGACCTTCTTTCCACCTATAAATATAGATCCATAGGAGCATCTAAAAATCATCTACTTCGGGTTAAATCAATCTTTTGGTTTGACTAGGTTTATTGAATAAAAATATTTTCTTCTCTCCGACGCGATTTCTAGAAGTGGTCTCCTCTTTGGAATTAATTCTTACTCTGCATTCTAAAGGTATTTCTCTTCGTATTTTTCTTTTATACTCCCATAGTTTATTATTTCTAGACTAGTATTCCTACACTAGTATACGGTAGAGTAATTAGATTTATCAATTAGCCTCTGTATTTACACATTAGTCCTAGAATTCTATTAGACATAGCACTTTTCTTCCGTAAAAGAGCTTGACCCTGATTTTTCAAATAGCCATAACTATTTACTCGTTTATCCGAATTAGATGAAACCAACGCCTAGAGTTTCATCTTGATCCCACCTACCCGATGAACCTATCATATCAGCTTTTTGAAATTTTCAAATTTCGAAATTTGTCCACACACATATTCAAACTTCTTTTGATCATATCTTTTTATGTGTAGCTTCGTTTTAGATAATTCCAATTGCGTCGGATTCGTATCAAAGTAATCTTTCCGTTTGTATCATTAGTTTTAACTTTCAACTTATAATTTTGATCAAATCAGATTTATTTATTAGTGCCCAAAAGTGTTCACATCGTTCTAAGTTGATTCAATGTTATATTGGAGTATTTGTATCTTTTAATCCGCTATTTCAAATCTAGTACTTATTTTTTCTACATGCTCATATTGATCTCCTATATCGAGTAGCATCATTAGTTTCGACCTTTGAACCTTACAAATTTGAGCGATTCAAATTTGTATTCGAACATTCATGTGATCTTATCTTGCAAATTGTAACACCTTTTCAATTGATTCCTTTTACCCCTAAATACTCATGTCATATATCTTTGTACATAACCATCGTACTTCAGTTCAACTTCTTTTGACCTTCTGAATGCAAATTCAATTCATACTTCAATTCGCTATAACTTGTGTTGTAGTCATAGTGCTCCATTTCAACAAATTCTTTCTACAAATAAATTCTTATGTCTTATACTATTTGTCAAACAACATTCATGTTGCTCTCCTAATATTTTTTATCATCTCCCATAGTGTATGCAAGTCGAGCTTATATAGCGATAGTTGATCATCCTTTGTCTCTTTTAAGTTGACCCCTTTCACCTTCCTTTTACAACACCATAAGGCCCTATCTTTTCTTATTAAATCTTGGTATGTTGTTATTTTGCACCAAGACATGTTTTGTTCTTATGTTCTTTTGGTTTTTTCCTTTTGGCATGAATGTTTATTGAATGCTATTCATTTACGATAGATTGCTCGGAGTGTGATGAGTAGAATTATCAGGATTATGAGAGTGACTATGTTCATCAAGTAATACCAGGCAAGTTCACATTGATCATATTTTTACCTATGGATTTATTGCATTAGTTTCAAGCTTCTTCACCCATTGCATGCAAGTAGGTACTTGGAAACTTTGGTTATTCAGTAGTATGCTATGATAGGCACCCCTAAACCCTTGTTACTTTGGCCGGGATGTTATTTTGCTATGCTCCTATTGGACGGTGTTTGGTTGAGTGTTTATCATGAGTGTTGTGAGAAACTTAATAATCAAGACCTGAAGACTCCAAGACTAGCAAGACCTCGGAACGAAATATAACTCTGGGTGAAGGACAGTTCTGATGGGCTCCTTGGGAAAACTAGCGGAGGACCCGGGATGCATGGAAAAGCACCATGACATCTTGCGGAAAGCTTCACCCAGGCTCAAAGAGATGGATGGATATTTTAAGACCCAAGGCTTACCTCCACAGCCACAAGTCATTATGGGCTCTGGCTTGGTTGGACAACGTGGTGACTCTGGACGGGCGGTGCTACGAGATGTAGAAGAACGGTAGGATTGGATGGGCACCGACAGAGGCTCAGAGGAACCCGTTGAAAGACCATGTTTTGATCATCCGGTTCTCAAACACCCTGAAGTGCGAGGACTTCAACGAAGGCGATCAAATCTTGTGCGGAACGTGTGCAAAACTCTGCAGAGTACTAAAACCTAATCGATTAGCCGAGTCCACGGTCATGAACAACTTGAGCCAAAGGAACTGAAACTATCAGGAACTCTCAACACCATTAATTATTGACGTGGGTAATATTATAACTTGGGTATGAGAAATGGTTGGTGGAACCTTCTCATTAACAACCAACGATGTAGTAAATTTTGTTTTTAACCTCTCTCTTCTTGTAGGAAAAATTAGCTTTACGCAAAACTTAAAATACTGCCCCACCTGTCATATATGCATATAGTATAGATGATATTTTCACCCCTCTCTTTTGTGACTTGCCGGCATATTCAATATGCTGATCTACACGACAGCAACGTTTTATGTTGCAGATACTTTGTTCGACGAGTAATAGTACGATTCAGGGTTACGGTTTACACTCAACCTATCGTTTGTGTTTATTGGGAATCCACTCCCTTTGACTGTTTCCGCTGAGATTTTGAGGTATATATCAGTTTTGTGTTATTTACATGTGATTGCACTTTGATATATGCATTGATGTACTGTGTGTGCCAGCATACTGATCTAGGGATGGCCCAGAACACACAGAGACTTGACTCGTTTTGAGTCAGGTGGCTACACGAAGGGACATGTACGGATCTGCACATTTATACATATACATGTACGGGACTGTTACAACCTATTGGAGGAAGCCTCCTCGATGGATGGCAAAACCTAAATCACCTAGAATCCTCAAAAATATTGTTTAGTGGTGCTGACTTTTTTATGCATTTATACATATACATGTCGTATCCCCATAAGTCTATCTTTAGAAAATGTCGTTTCCCCGTATCGCCATTTTGGTATCCCTGTATCTGTATCTCCGTCCCATGTAACATAGGCAGTCGTAGTTGTGTCTTAATGCGGTGTAGCATATGGACGCTTGACCGGTGAGGGAGGTAGGTCCTGGTCAGACCACCGGTCGTGGGTGGTGGCATGTGGAGTCCTGCAGCACATTACGGAGGTGGGGCTCGTGCGTCGTAGCCATGTGTGTTAGGCTGGGCGCCGTGATATGCGGGTGAGGTCGGCAGGAGTGGCCGGCGCCCCGAGAAGATTGGCTATAGCGCTCCCATGGCTTTGAGCTGCTGGACCCTCCAATACACGTGAGCAACAAGGATGAAAGTGGATCTCCGTCCAAGTGTCGTGGTGGATCGATGGCGTCAGCGCATCCAACTGAGGATCGGGGAGCTGGGAGTTGGGTCCGGCAGCCAAGCTGGCCGATGGTGGCACGGTGGGGATGGGTGGGAGAGGTGGAGCGGAGCTTCCAGCATTGCAATGGGGGTAGGTATGTTGGGAGAGAAAAAATGGGACTTTTTGGGAGGAAGAAAAAAGCGCTCGTGAGCCTCCATGGTTGATGTCGTGGTGAGATTCAGAGGGAAAACGAGAAACTGTGAGCCTATTCGAGGCAAGAAGCCTCGTAGGGCACCATAAGCTGGTGCCCAGGAGACACAGGAAGGCCCACCGTGCGTGACTCGCAATGTATATGATAGTGAGTGATACACGCATAATGTCGATGTTTACTCACAACATATGTCATGGGTAGGCTAAAGATGATGGGAACCGAAGTGACACCGGCGGGCACTTTGGACGAGGTTGGTACAAGCATGGAACACACGATGTACCCAGGTTCAGGGCTCTCCGTAGAGATAACACCCCTAATCCTACCGGAGTGTATCATGCACCAATCAGGGTACAATATGCTCCTCGAGCTGTTCTACGGAGGAGGAAGAAGGAGCAGCCGGCTCGCGTCTACCTCTCCTATATGAGTGTGTGTCTGAAGGATTGACCGACCCTCTGCATGGAGGAGGGTCGGGGGTTTTTATAGACGAACCCATCGACCTACAAATAAGTACATGAGTGGGGCCCGGCTGGCAGCCTTGCCGGCTGGCCAGGGGGCCTACTGGGGTCTTGTCTTCTCGTTGGAGGGGCCCGTCGGCTGCAAGGTCCCTCTAGCTATGGGACCCGCCGGCTAGCGGGTGAGGCTCTCGCGTAAGGCCGACGCAGGACACGTGTAGTACGTCCGGCATCGTCTTGTGAGATTCGTCATGGGTTGCCAGTACAGCCGTCTCCACTGTTCCCATGTCGAGTGTGATAATGGAGTGGGAGTTTGATGGGCCGACATTGTGCAGGATGATGGATAGGAGCCAGAGTAGGTCAGCGGCATGGCCGCTGACACTATACCTACCGTGCGCTCCAATCCTGTACCTTGGCTGACGCGTATTCACCTTTAACCGTAGGGTATCGTCATGACCTACGGTCTGATGTGACTTGAGCTCCCTAGCCGGCTAGCTGCTTCACTAGCCGGCTTGGGAACGGCCGTCTCGCCTCTAGCCGGCTGGCGCAGCTTAGACATTCAGAGGGAGGTAGCCGTCTCGCCCCTAGCCGACAGGAGCTTCCTAGCCGGCTAGAGAGATTCGGCCATCTCGCCCCCAGCCGACAC
The DNA here is from genome assembly GCF_904849725.1 of Hordeum vulgare subsp. vulgare. Taxonomy (NCBI): domain Eukaryota; kingdom Viridiplantae; phylum Streptophyta; class Magnoliopsida; order Poales; family Poaceae; genus Hordeum; species Hordeum vulgare. Next base: position 486,468,523 of record NC_058520.1, on the reverse strand, counting down.
GAGCTTCCTAGCCGGCCAGGGGGATTGGGACTCATAGAATGGGTCATGATGTTCCTTCCAGGTAGAAGGCAAAGGAGTAGGCTCGATGAGCCTACCCCGGGGTTATCCCCCCATCAGTAGTCCCTGAAGCACGGGAGGCCCGCCGCCTCGGAGCGGGAGGCCTCGCCTGCTTGAGTTATTTGTTGTTGATCTCCTTCCGCCGCGTGCGGCAGGAGGCGACGGCTCGGAAGTCGGCTGGCTTCCAAGGGTCGCCTCGGCTTCGTTGCAAGTTGCGCAGGTCGCGCCACGTGCCAGGCCGTGGCCTGACGTGATGATGATTTGCATAGATGACGGGACCGGACCTGAGCCATGGGTTCCGCCATGATGCCCCCTTGGCCCTCGCGCGACGGATCCTTTGCGGATTTACTCCGCGACGGTTGGGTTTCAGGAGGCGCTAATGTGCCCGTAATAATCGGGGGAGGTGGGCATCGTGTGCACGGGATCCCCTCCCCACGATCCACGTGGGGGTTTAAATGGGGTGCGAGAGCACCGAGGAGGCCATTCGCCCCCTTCTCACCCCGCACTTGCGCCCCTTCCTTCCCTGAACCCAGAGAAAGAAGAAGCTTTGCTTCGTCTTCGTTGTCGCACAAGCGATCGCCGCCAACCGCATCCACGGGCGCCCCATCTTTCGTCGTCTGCCGCCATGTCGAGCAGTGCCCCTAAGAAGGGACCGCACAATGGCGCATGGCTCGGCAGCGACATCTGCGCCGACCACATTGAGGCGCTCCGCCATCGCCGCATGCTGCCTCGTGCATCTCTTCTGGCGGTGCGGGTGCCCGGAGCCGAAACCTCTCCGACACCAAAGGAGGGAGAGGTAGTCTTGTTCGAAGAACACTTCTACCGAGGCTTCGGGCTCCCCGCAAAGCAACTTCTTCGACAAGTTCCTCATCTTCTTCGGCTTGTAGCCGCACCATCTGGCGGCCAACGCCATTCTTCAACTTGCTTTCTTCGTCGTCCTGTGCGAAGGCTTCCTAGGGATTGAGCCCCGCCTCGACCTCAGGCAAAAGCTGTTTTTCTTCAAGCAGCAGTCCGTGAAAATGGACAAGGCTGAGGCGGCGAAGCTCAAGGGACCCCACCCGATGACTCCTTGCGGCGCGACACTAGTGCATCATCGGACGACGTCCAGCTTCTCCTAGATGCCACTGCAGGACTCCATCAAAATGTGGCAGAGGGGATTCTTCTATGTGAATAACGTCGACCCCTCCCACGACGGCCTCAACCTACTCCCCTTCGCCATCACTCCTCCGACGGCGAAGAGGAACTGGAAAGCTTCGTATCCGAAGCCGATTGCCGAGGTGGCGTAGATATGCGCATACCTCGAGACCATGAAGACTCGCGGCCTCCTGGGCTGCGACCTGCTCACCACCATGATAACCCGCCGGATCCTGCCTGTGCAGAGGCGGCGCATATGATTTGTGAGATGGGCGGCCGGCATGACCCCTGCCGACTCTCGACCAAGAACTTCTGAGCCAGCGGGGTGGCTCAGAACGTGAACCTGATATCCTCCACTAACATGTACGAAGGTGGAGGTTGGGAATGGGGAATGGCCCCTTACGACCGAGCCCATCCGGCCCAAGTGGTAAGTACCTTCCCGAATCTTGTTTTGCTTATGTTTGAACTTCTTGTTCTCTCTTTTGAGCCGGCTGCCGACTCCATTGCTTAGCTGTTCGAGAGCCTGCAAGTGCTTGACCCGCCAGCCGCCGAAATGGAGATGTCGGACCCCTCAGAAATTGAGGATGGGGGGTGATAGAGCTGCGGGCCGTCGTCTCCGAAGGTTCGGAGGTAGCGCTGGAGTCGGAGGGCTCCGAGCCTCATGATGAGTGATGTCTACTACGCAACCTTCTCCTTGTAGATGTTGTTCGGCCTCCAAGTGCAGAGGTTTGTAGGACAGTAGCAATTTTCCATCAAGTGGGTGACCTAAGGTTTATCAATCCGCGGGAGGCGTAGGATGAAGATGGCCTCTCTCAAGCAACCCTGGAACCAAATAACAAAGAGTCTCTTGTGTCCCCAACACACCCAATACAATGGTAAGTTGTATAGGTGCACTAGTTCGGCGAAGAGATGGTGATACAAGTGCAATATGGATGGTAGATATAGGTTTTTGTAATCTGAAATTAGTAAAACAGTAAGGTAACTAGTAGTAAAAGTGAGCACGAACAATATTGCAATGCTTGGAAACAAGGCCTAGGGTTCATACTTTCACTAGTGAAGTTCTCTCAACAATGATAACATAATTGGATCATATAACTTAGCCCTCAACATGCAACAAAGAGTCACTCCAAAGTCACTAATAGCGGAGAACAAACGAAGAGACTATTGTCGGGTACGAAACCACCACAAAGTTATTCTTTTTGATCGATCTATTCAAGAGTCCGTACTAAAATAACACGAAGCTAGTCTTTCCGTTCAATCTATCCTAGAGTTCGTACTAGAATAACACCTTAAGACACACATCAACCAAGACCCTAATTTCACCTAGATATTGCATTGTCACCTCAAGTATCTATGGGCATGATTATACGATATGCATCACACAATCTCAGAATCATCTATTCAACCAACACATAGAACTTCAAAGAGTGCCCCAAAGTTTCTACCGGAGAGTCAAAACGTGTGCCAACCCATATGCATAGGTTCCCGATGTCACGAAACCCGCAAGTTGATCACCAAAACATACATCAAGTACTCACATGCATATCCCATTGTCACCACAGATAGACACGTGCAAGACATACATCAAGTGTTCTTAAAGACTCAATCCGATAAGATAACTTCAAAGGGGAAACTCAATTCATTACAAGAAGGGAGAGGGGGAAGAACATCATAGGATCCAACTATAGTAGCAAATCCCGCGGTATATTGAGATCATGACATCTCAAGAACACGAGAGAGAGAGAGAGAGAGAGAGAGAGAGAGAGAGAGAGATCAAACACATAGCTACCGGTACATACCCTCAGCCCCGAGGGAGAACTACTCCCTCCTCGTCATGGAGATCGCCGGGATGATAAAGATGGCCACCGAAGATGGATTGCCCCTCCGGTAGGGTGCCGGAACGGGCTCCCGATTGATTTTTGGTGGCTACAGAGGCTTGCGGCGGCGGAACTCCCGATCTAGGTTTCTTTTTGGGGGGTTCTGTATTTATAGGAATTTATGGCGGTGGAATTACGTTGGTTGGGCCCACGAGGAGGTCACAAGCCTGCTAGGCGCGGCCTAGGGGGCGCCTCCTAGGCTTGTGACTCCCTCGTGGCTCTTCTGGCCTTCTTCCAAAGCTTCGGGGGTCTCTTTTGGTCCAAAAAAAATCATCGCGAAAGTTTTATTCCATTTGGACTCCGTTTGATATTCTTTTCTCAAAAAGGTCAAAAACTCAGAAAAAACAGAAACTGGCACTAGGCACTAAGTTAATAGGTTAGTCCCAAAAATGATATAAAATGGCATATTCATGCATATAAAACATCCAAAGTTGATAATATAATAGCATGGAACGATAAAAAATTATAGATACGTTGGAGACGTATCAAGCATCCCCAAGCTTAATTCCTGCTCGTCCTCGAGTAGGTAAATGATAAAAACAGAATTTTTGATGTGGAATGCTACCTAACATATATTGTGGCATGAATATTCAGATCCATATGATTCAAAGCAAAAAGTTTAATATTGACTTAAGAACAATAATACTTCAAGCATACTAACAAAGCAATCATGTCTTCTCAAAATAACATGGCCAAAGAGAGTTATCCCTACAATATCATATAGTTTGGCTATGCTCCATCTTCCCCACACAACATATTTAAATCATGCACAACCCCGGTATTAGTCAAGCAATTGTTTTCACACTTTTACTTTCTCAAACATTTTCAACTCTCACACAATACATGAGCGTGAGCCATGGACATAGCACTATAGGTGGAATAGAATACGGTGGTGGTTGTGAGGCAAAAAGGAGGAGATGGTCACCCATCAATAGATATCAATGTGAGTGAGTAGGGATTGCCATGCAATGGATGCACTAGAGCTAAAAGTGTATGAAAGCTCAAAAAGAAACTAAGTGGGTGTGCATCCAACTTGCTTGCTCACGAAGACCTAGGTCAATTTGAGGAAGCCCATCATTGGAATATACAAGCCAAGTTTTATAATGAAATTCCCACTAGTATATGAAAGTGACAATATATGGGACTCTCTGTCATGAAGATCATGGTGGTACTTTGAAGCACAAGTGTGGTAAAGGATAGTAGCATTGTCCCTTCTCTCCTTTTCTCTCATTTTTTGTTTGGGCTCTTTAACCTCTCTCTTTTTATTTTTTTTCATCTTCATTTTTTTGTGGGCTCTTTGGCCTCTTTTATTTTATTTTTATAGTCCGGAGTCTCATCCCAACTTGTGAGGGAATCATAGCTTCCTTCCTTTCCTCACATGGGACAATGCTCTAATAATGATGATCATCACACTTTTATTTACTTACAACTCGATTCTTAGAACAAAAGATATGACTCTATATGAATGCCTCCGGCGGTGTATCGGGATGTGCAATGAATCATGAGTGACATGTATGAAAGATATGAATGGTGCTTTTGCCACAAATACGATGTCAACTACATGATCATGCAAAGCAATATGACAATATGAGCAATACGATGTCAAATACGATGTAAACTGAACGGTGGAAGTTGCATGGCAATATATCTCGGAATGGCTATGGAAATGCCATGATGGGTAGGTATGGTGGCTGTTTTGAGGAAGGATATATGGTGGGTGTATGCACCGGCGAAAGTTGCGCGGTACTAGAGAGGCTAGCAATGGTGGAAGGGTGAGAGTGCGTATAATCCATGGACTCAACATTAGTTATAAAGAACTCACATACTTATTGCAAAAGTTTTACTAGTAATTGAAACAAAGTGTTAGACGCATGCTCCTAGGGGAAGGGTGGGTAGGAGTTAACCATCGCGCGATCCCGACCGCCACACAAAGGATAACAATCAATAAAAACATCATGCTCTAACTTCTTAACATAGCGGTTCACTACACGTGCATGCTATGGGAATCACAAACTCTAACACAAGTATTTCTACCAATCCACAATTACTCACTAGCATGACTCTAATATCAACGTCCTTATATCTCAAAACTACGTGCAAAGAATCATACTTCTCATAGTATTCGATGCACTCTATATGAAAGTTTTTATTATATCCCTCTTGGATGCCCATCATATTAGGACTAGATTCATAACCTAAGAAAATTACCATGCTGTTTAAGACTCTCAAAATGATATAAGTGAATCATGAGAGTAAAAGAAAAACTACTCCAAAAGATATAAGTGAAAATCAATGAGTAGTTGAATAATTATTTTGCTATGTGAAGACTCTCCCATCTAAGAATTTCACATCCTAAGTACCTTATTCAAACAAAATAAAATGACACTCCAAAGATAGCACGAATCATGGGAAGAAGCCAAAACTTAGGTTCAACCGATACTAACCGATAATTGTTTGAAGAAGAAAGGTGGGATGCCATCCGGGACATCCCCAAGCTTAGGTGCTTGATACTTCTTGAAATATGAATTGGGAATGCCTTGGGCATCCCCAAGCTTGAGCTTTTGTGTCTCCTTAATTCCTATCATATGGTGGTTTCCAAAATCTTAAAAACTTCATCCACACAAAACTCAGCAAGAACTCGTGAGATAGGTTAGTATAAAGCAATGCAAAACTTTATCATGATCCTGTAGCAAATCACTAAAATTATTATTTGACATTGCATACTAAGTGCCTCTGCATATTTAAAACTCCCATCATCGAATGGAATCATTAAACAAGCAAACATATGCGAACAATGCAAACATAACACAATCTACCTAAACAGAACAGTCTGTGAAGAATGCAGAAATATCCATAATTAATTAACTCCAAAAAATCTGAAAAAATTCCACGCTGTAGAGAATTCATAAGAGCATACTCTGTCGGAATTTCAAGTTATTTTGACGTACAGAAGATTCTAGAGAATTTTTGCATTGCAAGCAAACTTTCTGTTTTGGAACAACAACTCCTAAACTTGCAAATTAAGCATGGTAAAGGCTATCCTTGACATTTTTATTGAACTAAAAGCTATGAAACATGATTAATATAGTAGCTTAATCATGTGAACACGTAAAAACAGGAAGGATACATATTGGGTTATCTCCCAACAAGCGCTTTTCTTTAATGCCTTTCAAGCTAGGCATGATGATTTCAATGATGCTCACATAAAAGATAATGGTTGAAACATAATGGAAGCATCATGAAGCGTATGACTAGCACATTTAAGTCTAACCCACTTCCTATGCATAGGGATTTTGTGAGCAAACAATTTATTGGAGCAAGAATCAACTACCATAGGAAGGTAAAACAAGCATGACTTCAAAAATTTCAACACATAGAGAGGAAACTTGATATTATTGTAATATGTAGAAGCATATGTTCCTCTCTCATAATAATTTTCAGTAGCATCATGAATGAATTCAACAATATAATCAACACCTAAATAATTCTTTTCATGATCTACAAGCATAGAAATTTTACTACTCTCCACATAAGCAAATTTATTCTCATGATTAATAGTGGGAGTACCATAAAAGACTTGAATACTACAAATAGTTTCCACATTAAAAGAGTGATGTTCAGCGAAAGGATACTCAAGAGTATGACAAGTTTTATCATTCCTCTTCTTTATAGCATAAGTATCATAACAATAATCATCATAAATAGGGGGCATGCTTTCATCATAATAAATTTGATCATTCAAAGTGGGGGAACTTCCATTTGGACTCCGTTTGATATTATTTTCTGAAAAAGGTCAAAAACTCGGAAAAAATAGAAACTGGCACTAGGCACCGAGTTAATAGGTTAGTCCCAAAAATGATATAAAATGGCATATTCATGCATATAAAACATCCAAAGTTGATAATATAATAGCATGGAACGATAAAAAATTATAGATACGTTGGAGACATATCAGTGAGCACCTAAAGCCCTCCCTTCTTGACTGGACGGATGATGACGAGACGCCGCCTACTCCGCAAGATGCAATTTCGGGGAGGATCTAGAGGAAGTCACCAGCCCTTCCTTGGCACGGGGCCGCTGCAATGCTGGTGAGACGGCTGCGCCTGGCAAGGCGGCCAGGAACAAGGGCAAGGGGACCGCCACATCGAAGCCGGCCCCCAAGTGTGCCGCAACGGGACCTCCCGCCGGAGGACGAGGAGGCAGCGCCAAGAAGCATCGCGTTGGCGCCGGCAGGAAGCGGGTGCCCTTCGTGGCAGGGTAAGAGTCCTTTGTTATCTCTTTTTGATTTGTTGTGTGAGGATATATTCCTCAAATAGTGCTTGGCAAGGACGCCAAAGATGTGGAGGAGGAAACCGACTCCGCCGCTGAGCGAGCCACCTGGGCGGCTGCTGATGCTGCCAAGAAGGCGTTGGACGACGAGTCCACCCTTCGCTGGGAAACGACGGCTCACAAGACGGCCACGTGCCAATCTAAGCCCAGCCGGGCCGAGAAGGCCGCCAAGGAGAAACGGTCGAAGACCAAGCACGACCCCGCCAAGCGAGCGCGCATGGGGGAGCGAGCTAGTGAGGCGGCTCCGAAGCGCGCCCAGGGGGCCGAGCCGGCCACCTCCATGCCAGTGGACCTTGAGGTGATCCCCGACACGCCTGCAGATGATGTAGACGGCACGCTGGAGATAACCATGGAGGCGTTGGAGGCAACAATGGAGGCGCCGGAGACGGCCGATCCACCCTCAGCTGCGGAGACGGCGCCGACCGAAACGTCATGGGAGCTGGCCACCAATCCACCACTTGGAGACGACACCATCCTCATGGTCAACCGCGGCCTGGCCGCCCCAGGAGTCGGCCCATCAGGACTTGGTGCGTGGCCAATGTTGAGCGTGCATCACTGCCCCCAGGCGCCGAGCTCAGCGGCGTCCCGGAGCTGGTGTCGTTGTTCTCCAGCAGTCGTGACAAGGTGAAGTAGGCGGCCCTGGTGGCCCAGTACGACCTAGAACGCCTTGAAAACCGAACCAGGGTGAGTCATCTATCTTTTGCATCTTCTCTGCTTTGGTTTTTGGCTTTTTTTTCTTGCTCTTGAATTAGTGGGGGCGCGCCAGCGCACACACTGGGTGTAGCCCCGAGAATCGGGCCGGCCAAGCATTGGCCGGACCGAATCTCATTGTGATATGCTCATATTTGCTTTTTTAGTGGGGGCGCGCTAGCGCACCCACTCGGTGTAGCCCCCGAGAATCAGGCCGGCTAAGAGTTAGCCGGACTGAATCTTACTTCTTGCTTCATTTGTCTTGTTCGTAGGAGCTTCATGACGCCCAAGTGCAGGCATATAACATTTTGCGGGCCCAGATCCAGGCGGCTGAAGGACAAGTCGGCGATCTTCAGGGCCGGTTGGATGCTGCCATCTTGGAGCGAGACGCCTTGCGTGAGGCGGACAAGTAGCTCCAGCAGCAGCAGGGTCTTCTCCCGACAGAGAAGAAGGATCGCGAGGCGGCCCATCAGGCAGAACTGGAGTAGTTGCGCGCCACCCTTCAGGAGAAGGACACCTCCCACGCTACCGACACGGAGCGCCTTAAGACGGCTCATCTCGAGGAGATGAAGCTCAAGGACGTTGCCCTGAAGGAGAAGGAGGGGGCCCTAACCCAAACGCAGACGCAACTGGCTAAGGCGATGGAGGTGGCCCAGGTTCTCCGAGGCGAGCTCTCCCGCGTCGCTCAAGAGAGCGTGGTACGGGAGCGCGAGGCCTTGGAGGAGGCCCGCGAGACCGACATCCATTTCAACCGTAAGTTTTTCTTTGTCTTGGCTTGATCTTTATTTTTTGTTGGCCTCCCATCTTATTCCTCTTCGCACCACTTCCCATACCCCAGGAATCTTTCCTGGGACACGGGAAGCGGCTGAAACGGCTGTGGAGACCAGCCGCGAGGAGCATCACGCTACTCGTGAGGAGGTGGATGCAGATGCCGACTAGTCTATGGAGGAGATTGTCGTTGGCGTCAAGGCCCGCCTGCTCGTACTGGCCAACTCCCTGGAGCGGCTCCAGAGCGCGGGTTTGTCAGTGACGAGGGCGCTGTGGGCCGACGTTGTGGAGTCAGCATCAATGAGTCGGCTGTCCCGTTGGCTTGAAGCCGGCAGCGCTCGCCTCGACGCCTCGCGCGTGTCAGCCGCGTGCACTGGTGCATACCTGGCGCTTCGCTTGGCCAAGTCCTCGTATCAAAACCTGGACTTGGGCAAGCTCGCAGCGCAGCGCACCGGCTCGGAGGGGGAGCTGCACGTCGTGGAGGATCAGCTGCAAGTGAGGGCCAGCGACATTGCTTCTTTCGCCGCCTGGGACGAGCTCAACTTGGAGAGTGATGAAGATGGCAACATGGTCCCTGAGGACTTGTTCCATCTTCAGCCTTACGACGCCGACGACAGTTCTACCGAGGCGGCCCTTGAAGAGGAGGCTGCCGACTCCAGCAGTGAGGCCTACGCGGACTCGACCGTGAAGGATGGTGCCGGAGGCTCTCGATGTGGAGACAGCGCATCCGCCTCAGGCGTAGCCGGCGATGGTGAATCCACCACTTCAGGAGCTACAGCTGGGGCCACAGACGGAGCCGCCCCCCTTAGCTTGTCCTTTTTTGTTTTTCGTTGTCTGCATTTTATCGTTACTCCAACAATTCCACCCACTCGGGTGTCTTATTGTAATGAACTTCGGCCGTGGGCCTTTGAATGTTTTTGAATGTAATATATGCTATGTCATTCTACATTGAATTCGCAAGTACCATGCTTGCTGATTCGTATTTTCATCTTTTGATTCCTGTTTGACTCCTTTTTCTCCAACTCCTTTATTCTCTCCAACATCCGCCTCGCCAGCCCAACAACCGGGAGCTGGTCTGTGAATGAGACGAGGCTTCTGCCTTTGAGAATATCGGACTTAGATTTTTCGAAGCCATCAAGACTTTAAGATTCAAAAACGAGCTAGCAGAGGCCGGCTAGACAATAAGATCAAAAGTGATCAAACCGACCCGAGTCGGCAACCCCTTTTTGTAGTTGAACTTTTTATGCAACCAGCCTTCCGTGCCACCGCCTTGTTAGCCAGACAGCCAGGAGCCGGTCTGTAGCTTGTGCGAGACGGCAAGGGTTCGAGCCGGCGTACACTATACGCTCATCTACAACTAAGGAAATCATTCGGGCCGGCTAGCGAGCCCCCGAGCCCGTGGAGCCGGACCAGGGGACTCACAAATGAGTAAAAAACTCTTGCCATGAATCTGAAAGAGGTGTGTCCCAAGCATCGTCTTGAAACACCCATTGCATTCATTGAAAATCTCGAAAAGGGAGGAAGATACACACGTACATGCTCTTTTCTTTTTCTCTCTTGCATTCTAGCAATAGAACGGGGGAAACAATGCCGCATTCCATGGACGCTTCGTTTCCTGGCCGGAGTCGTCTCTCTTGCGCTTCCTTGGCTTCTGGGCATCGATCAGATAGTATGCATTGTTATGCAACGCCCGGATGATGATGAAAGGTCCTTCCCATGGGGAAGAAAGCTTGCGCTGGCCGGCTGTTCGCTGGATTCTTCTAAGCACCAAGTCCCCCTCTGTGAAGGAGAGAGGCTTGATTTTCTTGCTGTGGTAGTACCTCAGCTTCTGTTGATATATAGCCGTCCGGCTCAAGGCTAGATCCCGTGCCTCCTCGAGAAGGTCGACGCCGTCTTCTTCGCCTTGTTTTCTTCCGTCTCTGTGTATAAGGTAACCCGAGGCGAGTCGAACTCGACATCCGTGGGGACGATTGCCTCGGACCCGTATACCCTAAAAGAATGGTGTGAAGCCGGTTGACCGGTTCGGTGTGGTGCGGAGGCTCCACAACACAACCGGCAGCTCTTCAATCCAGCAGCCGGCTGACGTGACAAGTGGCGCCACCAGCCTTGGCTTGATGCCGGCCAGGATCAGGCCGTTCGCCCTCTCCACCTGGCCATTGGATTGTGGGTGCGCCATCGAGGCCAAGTCGAGCCGGATGCCTTCCTTGGAGCAGTAGTGTGCCAAAGCACCCTTAGCGAAGTTGGTGCCGTTGTTTGTGATGATGTTGTGGGGCATGCCGTAGCGGACAACGATGTCCTTGATGAACCTGATGGTCGTGGTGCCGTCAAGCTTCTTTATGGGACTAGCCTCAATCCATTTGCTAAATTTGTTGATAGCCACCAAGAGGTGCATCATGCTGCCTCGAGCAGTCTTGAATGGCCCCACCATATCCAACCCCCAGACGGCACACGGCCACGACACGGGGATGGTTTTGAGGGCTAAGGCCGGCATGTGGCTCTGCGCGCCGAAGCGTTGGCAACCTTCACACTTGTTGACCATGTCCACAACCTCCTTGAGGGCCGTGGGCCAGTAGAATCCATGGCAGAATGCCTTGGCCACCAGGGTTCTAGAGGCGGCATGATGCCCAAACTCACCCAGATGTATGTCTCTGAGGATCTCCTGCCCCTTTTCTGATTCGACGCAGCGCTGGAACACACTAGTCACGCTACGCCGAACCAGCTCGTGATTGATGATGGCGTAGGCTGCTGATCGATGCTGAATCTGCCTTGCTTCCGCCTCATATTGAGGAAGTTCATCGCGAAGAAGGAAGGCCAAGATGGTTTGAGCCCACGATGGAGCCGACACAAGGGTTGGCTCCATCTCGACTTGAGTATCAGGGGCTTATGCAGCCCCCACGCTTGTTGAAGCAACCGCAGGCTCGAGACTTTCTGTCTGTGATGCCAATGTGGCAGCCGGCACGCCGTCTACCTCCATGACGGCCACCCACTGGGTGTCGAGCCGACAGGATTTGAGGCTTGGCGTAGCCGGAATTGTTGTTGTAGCCGGCAAAGCAGTTGTAGTTGGCACAACAGTTGGAGTCGGCAGAGCCAGTGTAGTCGACACAGTAGCTGTAGCCAGCGAAGCTGGCATAGCTGACGTCGTTGGTACTGAAGGATCTGCCGGCACAAAAATCGACGCCGACTCCGGAGACGGGTTGATGGAGGGCTTGTGCAATTGCTCGAGGGAGACGCTGGCTGGAATTGCGTGCCTTGTAGAGCTGATCTTGGCTAAGGTATCAGCCACCTCGTCGTCCGCCCTGGGGACATGATGAAACTCACAACCCTCGAAAGGGCCGCTGAGCTGCTGGATGAGGAAGTGATAGCTAGCCATGTTGGCATCCCACGCGTCCCATTCGCCAGAGACTTGTTGCACCACAAGATCCGAGTCGCCGAAGCAAAGGATCCGCCGGATGCCAATCTCTCTGGCAAGCCGGAGGCCATGAGCGAGTGCTTCGTACTCGGCGACGTTGTTGGAGGCGGTGAAGTGTATCTGGAGAACATACTTGAGTTGGTCTCCTTTCGGAGACGTCAAGACGATGCCGGCTTCCAGACCAGTTTGCATCTTCGAGCCGTCGAAGTGCATCCGCCAATGAGTGGAGTCTGGAGGCGGCGACATGAATTGGGTTTTGGCCCAATCGATGAGGAAGTTGGCCACCACCTGGGATTTGATGGCAGTGCGCGGCTCGGAGCGGATGTCGTGGTCGGCCATGGAGATGGACCACTTGGCAATCCAGCCCGTAGCATCATGGTTGCCCATGATTTCTAAAAGTGGAGCAGTGCTCACCACAGTAATGGCATGCTCTTGGAAGCATTGCTACAACTTCTTTGCGGCAAGGTAAACACCATAACACATCTTTTGATAGTGGTGGTAGTTTTGCTTGGAGGCGAACACGACCTCACTGAGGTAATAGATAGGGCATTGCACTAACAGTACCTTGCCCTCCTCCTTGCGTTCTACTAACAAAACCACACTAACCATGCGAGTGGTCGCTGCAATGTATACGAGAATGGGTTCCCTTTCAGCCGGCGCCGCCAAGATTGGCAGGCTTGAGATGACGCGCTTGAGGTCGCGGAAGGCTTCGTCCGCCTGGGCGTTCCACTCGAACTTGGTTGTTGATAGAGTGGAAGCGCCTTCTCGCCCAGCCGGCTGACAAACCGGCTAAGGGACGCCAGGCAACCGGCGAACTTCTAGACGTCAAGGATTCGAGCCGGCTTCGCCATCCACTCGATGGTTCCGATCTTCTCAGGGTTCGCTTTGATGCCACGAGCGGACACGAAGAACCCCAAGAGTTTGCCGCCTAGAACCCCAAAGACGCATTTCTCCGGGTTGAGCCAGATCTTGTACTCGCGTAGATTGGCAAACGTAGCCCGCAAGTCTTCAGGGAGACTGAAGTGTTGCTTGGTCTTGACGATGATATCATCCACATAGACGTGGATGTTCCAGTCGATCTGCGGCAGGAGGCATTGTTGCATGCAGCGCTGAAATGCAGCACCATCGTTCTTCAGACCGAACGTCATGGTGGTGTAGTAGTAGGCCCCAAAGGGCGTGATGAAGGAGGTCTTCAGGCGATCAGCTGGATCCAGCTTGATTTGATGGTAGCCTGAATAAGCGTCCACAAAGGACAGCAGTTCGTAGCCGGCTGTGGAGTCGATCACTTGATCTATCATGGGCAGGGCGAAAGGGTCTTTCGGGCATGCCTTATTCAGGCTCATGTAGTCGATACACATTCTCCATGTGTTGTTCTTCTTCAGCACGAGGACTGGATTGGCCAACCAGTCCGGGTGGAAAACCTCCATTATGAAGCCGGCTGCGAGCAGCCGGGCGATCTCTTCTCCAATCGTGCACCGCTTCCCCTCGGCGAAGCGGCGCAAGGGCTGTTTCACCGGCTTAGCATCCGGCCGCACATGAAGCTTGTGCTCGGCATACTTCCTCGAAACCCTTGGCATGTCTTTTGGAGACCATGCAAAGATGTCCCGATTCTCACGGAGGAAGTCGACGCGATCCCCTTCCTATTTGGTGTTGATATTAGCACCGATTGTGACGCATTACTTGGGGTTCACAGGGTAGAGTGGCACTTGCTTGGCCTCTTTGGACGGCTTGAATGAGCCCTCGCCGACCGACTGGGATGGTGGAGTAGGGATTGCCGGCTGCTCGGTAGCCTGAGCCATGAGCCGGTCTATCTGCCTTTTCTCCTCAGCAATCACCATGGCGTCGGCCAGACAGCTGTTGTCTTGTGCGCACTCAAGCGACTTCTTGTAGTCACCAGTGATGGTGATGATGCCCTTTGGACCCGGCATCTTCATCTTGAGGTAGGCGTAGTGGGGGATGGCCATGAATTTGGCCAGAGCCAGTCTGCCCAACAGCGCGTGATATGGGCTGTTAAGATCCACCACCTCGAACCATATCGACTCTCGGCGGAAGTGCACCTTGTCACCGAAAAGGACGTCCAGCTGGATTTTGCCGATCGGCGAGAAGGACTGTCCCGGCACAATGCTATCGAAGACAGTGCTGGTCAGCTGGAGGTCCTTCTCCTTTAGCCCAAGCTTGAGAAAAGTGTCGCGGTAGAGGATGTTTATGCTGTTGCCGCCGTTGATCGATGATACGTCTCAAACGTATCTATAATTTTTTATGGTTTCATGTTGTTATCTTGTCAACTTTGGATGTTTTATATACCTTTTATATCTTTTTTGGGACTAACTTATTAATTCAGTGCCAAGTGCCAGTTCCTATTTTTTCTGTGTTTTTGACTCTTTTCAGATCTGATTTTGGAACGGAGTCCAAATGGAATAAAATCCCCGAAATCAATTTTTCCAGAACAGAAGAAGATCAGGGGACTTGAGGACCAAGGCACGAGGCCCACAGGGAGCCCACAAGCCCTGTAGTCGTGGCCAGGGGGGCCCGTGACTACCAGGCTTGTGGCCTCCCTGGAGCTACCCTGCCCTAGCCCTTTCGCCTATATATTCCCTAAAATCCCAAAAAAAGAAGGGCGTCCATGAAACCACTTTTCCGCCGCCGCAAGCTTCCGTTTCCGCGAGATCTCATCTGGAGACCCTTCCCGGTGCCCTGTCGGAGGGAACTTTGGAGCTGGAGGGCTTCTACATCAACATCATTGCCTCTCCAATGACTCGTGAGTAGTCTACTTCAGACCTACGGGTCCGTAGTTAGTAGCTAGATGGCTTCTTCTCTCCCTTGGATCTTCAATACAAAGTTCTCCATGATCTTCATGGAGATCTATCCGATGTAATCCTCTTTGGCGGTGTGTTTGTCGAGATCCGATGAATTGTGGATTTGTGATCAGATTATCTATGAATTATATTTGAGTCTTTGTTCATTTCTTATATGCATGATTTGATATCCTTGTAAGTCTCTCTGAGTCTTGGGTTTTTTTTGGCCAACTAGATCTATGATTCTTGCAAAGTTAGAAGTGCTTGGATTTGGGTTCATACCGTGTGGTGACCTTTCCCAGTGACAGAAGGGGCAGCAAGGCACGCATCATGTTGTTGCCATCAAGGGTAACAAGATGGGCTTTCATCATAGATTTGAGATTGTCCATCTACATCATGTCATCTTGCTTAAGGCGTTACTCTGTTCTTATGAACTCAATACACTAGATGCATGTTGGATAGCGGTCGACGTGTGGAGTAATAGTAGTAGATGCAGAAAGTATCGGTCTACTTGTTTTGGACGTGATGCCTATATGTATGATCATTGCCATAGATAACGTCATGACTTTGCGCGGTTCTATCAATTGCTCGACAGTAATTCGTTCACCCACCGTCTACTTGCTTTCATGAGAGAAGCCACTAGTGAACACTACGGCCCCCTAGGTCTATTCACAACTATCATCTCCGCTTTTACTTTTTCTTCGCTTTGTTTACTTTTTGCTTTAAGTTCTCACTTTGCAAACAATCTATAAGGGATTGACAACCCCTTCATAGTGTTGGGTGCAAGCTCTTTGTGTTTGTGGAGGTACTTGTGACTTGACGCGATCCTCCTACTGGATTGATACCTTGGTTCTCAAACTGAGGGAAATACTTACCGCCGTTGTGCTACATCACCCTTTCCTCTTCAAGGGAACACCAACGCAAGGGTCCAAGGCAGCTGGGGAATCCTTTGCATATTTGCCAAGGAAATCCCTATAGGCGTAGCCAGCAGCAACCAACACCCGGGAGAACCGGCAGGTGAGCCTTTTGGAAGTGAAAGTGGGGTCGAGGACGAGCGCTTATGAGCCAGGATTTGGCATCACCGTAGGATGGTCAACCCGGCTCCACGTAATTGGCTTTTTAGACCAATGCATGAATTGGGGAACCAGGGGGACCGTGGCGTTCACCTCACGCCGGCGTTGTCGCTGGTTGTGCTTGTCATAACCCTCGCTGGTGAAGACGACGTATGCTCCATCTTGATGGGGCTAATCGTCGTGGAGACGGTCGTTGTTGTGAGGCGGAGGTGGTGGAGCCGGAGCATGAGGCGCAGCAACTGCACCTGGGGGAGCCGGCACGCCCTCTCCTCGCGACAGTCGCTGTGCAAAGCTACACTGTCAGAGGGTATGAGTGGCCGCCTTCGCCCCAGTATTCATCTTGCATGGCGCGTCGAGATCAAAGGTGAGTTTGGGCTGCCAGTTGTTTTTGCCGGTCCGCTGCCGCTGAGAGCCAGCTTGAGTAGCCTACGCGTGCTCCTCCACGCTAGCCACCTGCTTGCTTGCGGAGCGTGAATCAAGTTGATCCGCCTTGCGCTTGTTGTTCTGGCCACCTCGATTATTGCCAGTTGGCTTGGGAGTAGTCGTCTTGGGGACAACTTTGGCCGAGGCGGTGACCTTGACACGCATCGCGTAGTCGGCTGTGGCGTACTTGTCCGCCTTGGCCATGAGCACCGCCAGAGAGGTGGGCACGGAGCTCATGAGCTTGTGCTTGAGTAGAGTGTCATCTCCGTAGCCGTCAATGAAGTATTGACTGGCCTGTACCTCATGCACTCCTTCGCAGGAGTTGCACAACTCTGTCCAACGCGTGACGTAGTCGCGAAGGGGTTCATCGGGTCTCTGAACGCACATGGCCACCTTGCGAGGCCGTCCAGTGCGCTTGTAGGTGCTAGTGAAGTTGCGGACGAACGCCTCCTTGAAGTCAACCCAGAAGTTGACGCTGTTGGCTGGAAGGCTGTAAAGCCATGTTCTAGCCGAGTCGGCCAGCATGAGAGGAACGCAGCAAATGGCTACGCGCTTGTTGCCCCGAGCGATGCCGACTGCGGTGGTGTAGTCGACCAGCTAGTCTTCTCGCTTAGCTGTGCCGTTGTACTTGGGGGTATCCCAATGGAGAGTGAAGCCTCTAGGAAACGTCTCCCCTCGGATCCGAGAGCCGAAGCACGTCGAACCGATGGGACCGTCTTCTTCTAGGAGAGCCGACTACGCCAGGAGGTTGAGGCGTCTGCGAGCATCGTTGTCGCTGTGTGGGATGCGAGGGCCATTCCGGGCCGTGATTGGAAGGGTGTCCTGGGAGCTTGTAGCGTTGGCCCCCTCTGGATACTTCGGAATAGGAACCTCACGCACCGAATCCCCCTCGTCGCCACCATCTCTTCGAGGCCCGCTTGAAGTTGGCTCGCTCTGGCGAAAAGAACGCTTGTCTTGGCTGCCCTCGCCTTTCCGGCCGGAAGTGCGATGTGAGGAAGATCCCTCAGTGTGATGACGACCACTCGGGTTACGGCGTGCTCCGGGATCGGCTCCTGGAGACTCCGATTCTGCCTGACCAAGGTCGAGAAGTGACTGCTGCTCATTTGCACCATCAAGGAGATCCTTGACCCGCTTCTCTTGAAGGACGCGCTCCTCACCCTCTAAACCTGGCATTTCTGCCATGGCCGCCTGAGCGGCCCGCAAGTTGGCCGCACGGGTATCGTAGATGGCCTACTTGCCGCCTAGGATTTCGGCAATGACCCGGCCGCGGCCACGGACTGCAGCAAGCCGTCTAGGACCATCAGCAACCAGAGTGAGGCCATAAGCGGAGTTATACTCGCGCTGCGCGGCCTCCATCCGACGTTTAGCCGCGGCGATGACAATGCCATCCTCCAGGATCTGCCTACGAGCCTCCTCCAGCGAGGTCCGCGTGTCGGTGGGGTTTGTGGAGGTGGCAATGCGCGTCTTCAAGCCGGCATGGGCAACATGAAGCGTGTTGGCTGATCCTGCAGCGGGATTAGCAGCATCTGCTGACACCTTGTTGTGGGTCTTGCTAGTGCCGGCGCCAATGACCATCACCTCCATGAGTTTGGAGATCACGGCGACGTGATGCACGACAAGACACCCCGCAGATGATAGTGGACCGTCGAAGACGAGCACATCGTTGGGGTACTCATCAAGCGCAGGCGTCTCCCCGAGGGACAGCCTACTGAATCTGGCGCATAACGCGTCGATGTCAACATCCTTGCCGGGGTAGCGAGGTCCATCGTCGAGGCGCAAGTCGCTCAAGAGAACACCGAGGTTCACAACAGCGGCGATGACGGCGCTGGGGAGTGACTCGTCGTCACACTCCCCATCAGAATCCGTGGGACGGACTGGGACGTTGATCAACATCGTAGAAACCTCCTCAAGGGCAGGCTCCACGGGGATGCTGATCGGTCCGGACGCGAAGCATCCGGCGGTGTAGGCGAAGGGCCCCACCCAGCGCGTAAAACTGGCCGATGCCGCGGACAGCCGCACGGTGGGCGCCAAATGTTGGTGTTTACTCACAACATATGCCATGGGTAGGCTAAATATGATGGTAACCGAAGTGACACTGGCGGGCGCTGGGGACGAGGTTGGTACAAGCATGGAACACACGATGTACCCAGGTTCAGGGCTCTCCGTAGAGATAATACCCCTAATCCTGCCGGAGTGTATAATGCACCAATGAGGCTACAATGTGCTCCTGGAGCTGTTGTACGGAGGAGGATGAAGGAGCAGCCGGCTCGCGTCTACCTCTCCTGTATGAGTGTGTGTCTGAAGGATTGACCGACCCTCTGCATGGAGGGAGTCGGGGGGTTTTATAGACGAACCCACCAACCTACAAATAAGGATAAAAGTACATGAGTGGGGCCCGGCTGGCAGCCTCGCCGGCTGGCCAGGGGCCTACTGGGGTCTTGTCTTGTCGCGGGAGGGGCCCGCCGGCTGCGAGGTCCCATCTGGCTATGGGACCCGTCGGCTAGCCAATGAGGCTATCGCGTAAGGCCGATGCAGGACATGTGTAGTATGTCCGACGTCGTCTTGTGAGATTCGTCATGGGTTTCCAGTACGGTCGTCTCCACTGTTCCCACGTCGACTGTGATAACGGAGTGGGAGTTTGACAGGCCGACACTTTGCAGGATGATGGACCGGAGTCGGAGTAGGTCACTATACCTACCATGCGCTCCAATCGTGTACCTTGGCTGACGCGTATTCACCTTTAACCGTAGGGTATCGTCATGACCTACGGTCTGATGTGACTTGAGCTCCCTAGCCGGCTAGTTGCTTCACTAGCCGGCTTGGGAACGGCCGTCTCGCCTCTAGCCGACCAGCATGGCTTAGACAACCATAGGGAGGTAGCCATCTCGCCCCTAGCCGGCAGTAGCTTCCTAGCCGGCCAGAGAGATTCGACCGTCTCGCCCCCACCCGGCAGGAGCTTCCTAGTCAGCCACGGGGATTGAGCCTCATAGAATGGGTCATGTTGTTCCTTCAAGGTAGAAGGCAAAGGAGTAGGCTCGATGAGCCTACCCCGGGGTTATCCCCCCGTCACATAGTGACTACCTATGTATCAATAGTGGCCAGGGTATAGCCATCTTGTCCGCGTCGGTCAGATGTGATGCCATAGTTGACTTCAGACAACTCACTAGTCGGAGGAGCCGGCCACACGCGCGAGCCGGGGCAGCCGCCCGATGCAGGTGGCAGCGTGCCCACTCATTGTCTTGGGACTACCCGGGTGTCATTCCCCCGATAATGATGTAACATGGGACTGGAATCGCTTGAAGGTGGAATTTCATCAGAAGTTTTATCATATGCATGTAGTTCATCATGATCGGAATTATATTTATAATTTTTGGCCTCGTGAAGGAGAAAGTACCACTCAAGCTTGGGGGAGGCTTAATGTAGCGACCCGACTCAAAACGAGTCAAGCCTCTGTGTTTCTGTGCCATCCCTGGATCAGTATGCTGGCACACACAGTATATCAATGTATATATCAAAGTGCAATCACATGTAAATAGCGTAAAACTGATATATACCTTAAATATTTCAGCGGAAGCAGTTAAGGGAGTGGAGTCCCAATAAACACCAACGGCAAGTTGAGTGTAGAGCGTAACCCTGAATCGTACTCTTACTCGTCGAAGAAAAATATCTGCAACATAAGACGTTGCAGCCGTGTAGGTCAGCATATTGAATATGCCGGCAAGTCACATATGAGAGGGGGTAAAATATCATCTATACTATATGCATTTATGGCAGGTGGGGCTATAAGTTTTTAGCGAAAAGCAAGTTTTCTCCTACATCAACAGAGGTCTATAAGCAAAATGTTACTACATTGTTGGTTGTTAACGAGATGGTTCCACCAACCAATTCACGTACCCGAGTTGTCAATAATTCCCACATCAATATTATTATTTGTGTTGAGAATTTCAGATAACTTCAGTTCCTTTGGCTCAAGTTGTCCATGACCGTGGACACGGCTAATCGATTAGGTTTGAGTACTCTGCAGAGTTTTGCACACGTTCCCCACAAGATTTGATCGCCTCCGAGTATGTCCTCGCACTTCAGGGTGTTTGAAGACCGGATGATCAAAACATGGTCTTTCAACGGGTCCCTCTGAATCCCTGTCGGTGCCCATCCAATCCTACCGCTCTTCTACATCTGCTAGCACCGCCTGTCCAGAGTCGCCTCGTTGTCCAACCAAGCCAGAGCCCATAATGACTTGTGGCTGTGCAGGTAAGCCTTGGGTCTTGAAAATATCCGTCCGTCTCTTTGAGCCTGGGTGAAGCTTTCCGCAGGATGTCATGGCCTCTCCAGCATCCCGGGTCATCCACTGGGTTCTCTAGGGAGCCGATCAACCGTCCTTCACCCAGAGTTGCATTGCGTCCGAGGTCATGAAAATCTTGTCTTAACCGGTCTTGATTATTTAATCCACCTCGCATCACTCGTGTTATGCACTCAACCGAAATCCCGTCTACTCAAGCATAGCAATATGAAATTTGTCGTCCCGGGGCCAAGTATCGGGGTTGTTGTGTGCCTACCACATGATACTACAATCTATACTAAAATTTCCAAGTACCTAAGCAGCATGCAATTTGGGCATAGGAGGGTAGAACTACGATGCATAAAACATAGGTGATAGTATGATCAAAGTGACTTGCCTGGTGATGTTGACGAAGAAGAATTTCTCGAGAAATAACTTGATAGACTACTCGTCACTCTCCGATGAAATCTATATAGTCAAACATAGTATTCACATAAGCACTCACACTAGCAATCATTCTAGCAATCAATTAACAAACAGAATTAAAATTTGATGCAATCAAAAATCAATAAGAGAGAGCGGATAAAAATCCAAAGGAAACTTCAAAGAAGCTAGGAAGCCTTCTACTACATCAAACACTATATAGTTTTTGTTCTAACTGAAAATAAAACACTAAAATAGAAAAAAATAACAGAAAACAAAATATAAAATAACTAAGATAACAGAAGTAAAATTTACAAAACAATATTATTTTATAAGTATTTTCAAAATAGGAAATCAAACTAGCAATGCAATCAATTCGCAAGTTAGTATAGAACTAGAATTGATTCCATGCAAACAAATAAGAATAAATAAAATAAAATTTTGGTTGTTGTTGAAAAGTTACTGGTAAATATCAAAAAAACAAAATATAACTTGTCACAATTACAAAAAAAACAAATTAAGAACAATTAATACAAAAGAAATAGCAAGAAAACAAAAAAGGCTAAAACAGAATCTGTTTTGCTTAAAACCCTAAGTAAAAATATTTAAAAAAAAATTAAACTTAAACTACTGAATGATATGATCAATACGAAGCAGCAGCAAAAAGAATCAAATTAAAAGCTATTTTTAAACTCCCGGAATAAGCAAAACAAGTTTTAATTCAAATCTGATCTAACTCAATTTTCTTAAATCCAAACATAGAAAAATTTATATATCTACAGAAACTACATAAAATTTGTGATCCAACGCAAAAAGAATCACCTAATTCGGAGTTATAGGCTAATAGATATGAATTTTCTAAGATTGCAATTTTCTGAAAAAACTGCAATACGGGATTTCGTGAATCTCACCATGGGTGACAGAGAGGAAGAACTCCGGCGAGGTAGCTGCTCCGGCGAGGTGGGGAGGTCACCGGCGGGGTGGGGAATCGGCGGAGGAGGGGTGGGCACGCAGGGGTGTGGTGCAGCGAGGGTAGGGGCCATGGGGAGGTCGGCAGGGAGCTCCTGGACTCGACCGGGGCAGGGTTACTCCGGCGAGGTGGCCGGCGGCTAGAGGCAATGAGGGTGGCGTCCCTTTGGGAAAATGGAACGAGGACGCCGGGTGGGTTCTTATAGGGGGCTCGGGAGGAGCTGGGATGGAAGGGAGAGGGAGATCGGGAAGGGAGGATTTCCGTGTCCATGGCTAAGGAAGGTCCTGTGCACGTGAGGAAGGAGATAGAGGAAGAAGAAGATTCTGTTGGGCCAGTTTTTGGAAAGGTCTTAATGGGCCACCGTTTATTTCCATTTAAACATGATTTCTTTCCATTTTCAAAACTAGGAAACTAAAACGATAAAAGGGAAATCAAATCAATTCGGAATATAGAGTTTCTATATACTAAAATTATCAGAAAAATAAAATCTAAATGATGGGCATTTTCCACGGCAAAAATAAAAACTTCAGAAAAAATTATTTTCACAAAATTGCCTAAAAGATTTATTTTTCTTTTGCGAATAAATTTCAAATGACCCTCTAAGTTTTAGGGTTCAAGTAACTTTCAAAATGTCCGTGTGTTTGAGGGTCATGTTCCTCCTCTCTTTTCTGTTTGACAGAATGTATTTCCCGACATTTCTTGCACGAAGAATACAAATAGAAATGCAAAAGAAAATTTTGAGAGAATTCAAATGCAAATCTCTGTTCAAATTCTTTATAGTTGAAGAAGTCACGTCATCTTCTCTCTTTGCTTTTAAATGATTGAATTTGAATTCACCGGAGAAGGGGAAAGTCATTTTATTCCCTCTCATTCAAAAGTTTTTAAAAAGTTTCAAATTTCCACTCAAGTTTCAATCACTCAAGCAAGCAAACAAACAAACTAATAATTATTTTAACATTCCAAAATTTGGGATGTTACACTTAAGTCTAAGATGCACACATGCCCCAACCATGAGCTCTCAAGAAAAATAGTACTACAAAACTTTTATACCCAGCTATCTTATGATGATTAATCGAGGCTTGACTATTCTTGTGCTTGTTCCTTCATGTATAAAACTATTAAATACAAATGGGATCTTGTGGAAATAATTAAACGCAGCCGTGAAGACAGGGAACTCGACAAAGTTAAAGATTAGGTATGAAGCTTGAGTTTTATTGTGTTAATTTTTTTATGGAAACTCACACTTTTCATAAGTTCAGCAATAAATATGGGCTTGACTGTGAGATAGTAGCTTCTTTCTGTGAATCATTTCCTGCTCGTGTTAATCTACCTAAGGAGATGTTTTTTAAATTTCACAGAGCTATTGAAGAATTTTTAGAGGAACCTATTAAAGTTAAAGATGAAACCACCTTTTCGTGTTAGAATTAAGGAACATGCTAAAGCTTCAACTATGGTTAATAAAAGCAATATCACAACACCCAAACCTTCTGTGCAAATAAATGTAGAACCTAATATTGATATGGTTAAACATCTCTTGGTTGATAACGTTGATGGGTAGGTTATTTACTTCTGTGATGAAGCTGCTAGAATTGCAAAACCTGATAGAAACAAACATGATGAATTAGACAATAATAAACTGGTTGTTGACATGCTTGTTGTTTCTGTTAAGATTGGAGATCATTGCTATCATGGTATATGTGATATTGGTGGTAGTGTGAGTGTTATACCTTTTACTTTATACCAAGAAATTATGAATAACATAGCCCCCTCTGAGATTGAAGACATTGATGTCACTACTAAACTTGCAAATAGAGACACTATTTCACCACTTGGGATTGTTAGAGATATTGAAGTGTTGCGTGAAAAAATTAAGTACCCCACTAATTACTTAGTACTTGGTTCACAACAAAATAATGTTTGCCCCTTTATATTTGGTAGACCTTTTTGAATACCGTTAATGCTAAAATTAGTTATGTTATAGAAAAGGTTAAATCAAGCCTTGGTGATGTGTCTCCTGAATTTAATTTCTCGAAGTTTGGTAGACAACCACATGAGAAAAAATATATAGTGAAGATGAAATTATTGCTCTTGCTTCTATTGTTGTACCTCCTATTGATCCTTTGGAACAATATTTGCTAGACCATGAAAATGATATGCATATGAATGAGGGAAATGAATTAGATGAGATATTATTTAAGAAAGAACCTATCCTTAAACACAATTTCCATGTTGATATTCTAGGAGATCCTCTCCCACCTAAGGGAGATCTAGTGTTTGAATTGAAGAAATTACCTCATACTTTGAAATATGCTTATCTTGATGAAAAGAAGACATGTCATGTAATTATTAGTGCTAACCTTCTAGAGCATGAAGAAAACAGATTGCTTAAAACTCCGAGGAAGCACCGAGCTGCTATTGGATATACTCTTGATGACCTTAAGGGCATTAGTCCCACTCTATGTCAACACAAGATTAATATGGAACTGGATGCTAAGCCTGTTGTTGATCATCAACGCCGCTTGAATCCTAAAATGAAACAAGTGGTAAGAACAGAAATACTAAATCTTCTGGAGACATGTATAATTTATCCTATCGGTGATAGTAGATGGGTAAGTCACGTCCATTGTGTTCCTACAAAGGGAGGTATAACTGTAGTTCCTAAGGACAAAAATGAACTTAGCCACCAAGAATTGTAACTCGTCATAGGATGTTAATTGATTTCAAAATATTAAACAAAGCTACTAGAAAATCTCGTTACCCCTTGCCTTTTATTTGTCAAATGTTAGAAAGACTATCTAAGCATACACATTTTTGCTTTCTTGATGGATATTCTCGTTTCTCTCAAATACGTGTGTCTAAAGAAGATAAAGACAAAACTACTTTTACTTGTCCGTTTGGAACTTATGCTTATAGACTTATGACTTTTGGTTTATGTAATTGATACTTCTCCAACGTATCTATAATTTTTTATTATTCCATGCTATTATATTATATTTCTAGGATAATTTTTAAACATTTACTTGTTGCTTATATTTTTTTGAGCACTAACCTATTAACGCAATGCAAGTGTGAGTTGTTGTTTTCTACATGTTTTTGGCCTTTCAGGAATATTGTACCCAACGAAGTCCAAATACCCTGAAACTTTTTGATGATTTTTTATGCACAAAAATAAGACCTCGAAGCTTCTAGTTAAGACCGTAGGGCACACAAGGTGCCACCAAGCCAACAAGGCACGCCCAAGGGGGTGGTCGCGCCCTGATGGCTTGGGGACACCGCCCATCTCTCTTAGCCCTATTCTCTGGCCTACAAATTCACATATATTCCAACAACCCTGGAAATCCTCCCAAAATACTTTTCCCCCCGCCGCAAGTATTTGTTCCGTCGTGATCCCATATGGAGCCCTATTCCAGTGCCCTACCGGACGGGGTGTCGGTCAGTGAGGGCCTCTACATAAACCTTGTTTCTCCCATGGTGATGTGTGAGTACTTTGCCATAGACCTACGAGTTCGTAGTTAGTACCTAGATGGCTATCTCTCTCTATGTTGTTCATTGCTAAGATCACCGTGATTCCCGCGTGAGCTATCGTATATAATCACTTTTGGCGGTGCGTTTGTTGGGATACGATGAATTGTGGATTTATGTTCAGATTATGCATAAATAAATAATTGATTCATCTCTAAATTCTTATATGCATGATTGTTATAGCTTCAGAATTCTCTCCGATCTATCATTTGGTTTGGCCAACAAGATTGATTTATCTTCAGTGAGAGAGGTTCGTTGTAGAGGGTTCAATCTTGCGGTGTTCAATCCCAGTGAAAGAAAGGGACATGCCACGTATCGTATTGCTGGCTTGATGCTATTAAGGATATAATGATGGGGTTCATTCATATTAATTCGATTTACTTTGTCTACATTATGTCATCATCCTCCAAGCATTACTCTGTCTTTACTTTGTACTCTAGATGCATGCTGGATAGTGATCGATGGGTGGAGTAATAGTAGTATATGCATGGAGGAGTCGATCTACTTGCTTATGGACGTGATGCCTATATACATGATCATTGTGGTGAATAAATATTGCATAACTATGCGTTTTTCTATCAATTTCCCAACAACAATTTGTCTACCCACCGTATGATTTCTTCGAGAGAGAAGCCTCTAGCGAAAACTATGGCCACGGGGTACTTCACAAATATATTTACAAAAAATCAAAATACCTTTCTGCCATTATTTACTCTGTTTTTATTTTCAATTTGTATTTATCATATTATCTATCTATCACTACTTATCTCTTGCAAGTAACGAGTTCAAGGGGATTGACAACCCTCTTGCCCGCATTGGGTGCAAGTATGTGCTCTTTTGTGTATAGGCGCTCAAGACGAGAAATTGTGTGGTTCTCCTATTGGTTCGATAACCTTGGTTAACACTGAGGAAAATACTTACCATTACTGTGTTGCATCATCCCCTCCTCTTCGGGGAAAACCCCAACGCAGATCACAAGTATGAGGAAGGATTTCTCGTGCCGTTGCTCGGGAGTATCACCAAATTCCTATCAAGTACCTTCTCACAAATAGTCATTCACTTGCTCTACTTTTTATTTGCTCTTATATTTTGCTTGCTATAAAAATCAAAATACAAAAATATTTATCTTTGCTAGTTTACTTGTTTCACTTTCTTGAAGTCGCTATCTTGTGTGGGATTCAAATTAAGGGTGCTTCCGCAACTAGTGCGGAAGCTTTGGATTTTCCAACTTCACCTTATAATGAGAATGCTAAAACAAATTTGGATGAATTTGCCAAAGAAAACTTGATAATCTTGCGGACAATGATCCTTCTAAAGGAGAACCCATTATGCAAACAAAGAAATTCCGCATTGGTAGTGGTAATATTATTGGGGAAAATACAATTCAAGACTTTTTCACTTGTGCTGGCTCATTACCCTTGATAGGAGGATCTATTCTTACTAGAACTACTAGTTATGCAGATGCCATGTCTTTTCTTATAGTTGTATTGGAAAGACAATTCATGCATATGCATCCATGTATACAATGGTTGTTTCTAGAATTCTCTAATATTCAGGATGCCTCCACTAAATGTTGAGCAAAAATATTTCTTGTTCATGAATTTAGTCACATTATGAAAGAGGCAAGAGAAATATATTCTCATTATAGGGTTAATGGTGAGTTCCCACCAATTGAAGGAATTCTTAATGATGGAAGAGATAAGGAAATTAAGATTAACGGATTACGTTGCTTATAACGAAAACCTTAGAAAAAGGGTTCCACCTAATGTCTTGGTTGATAAATTTTTTGAACACAATGATTAATTTTTCATACCAAATCTTGGATTGGGTCATGTGCTTGAGATGAAATTAAGGAAGTACCTTTATCCAAACTTATGCAATGAAGAGTTTGTTATTACTTATCAAAAGCCAAAGGAGGAGCCTCCTCTTTCTCCCGAAATAGATCTCACAAACCCTTGTGTTGTGAGATTTAGTCCCTTCAATTTTTTTCTTACTTCTTAGAAAACTTGTTGCTTAAAAAAGGGAATATGATTTGAGAAATATGAATTTTCCTCATGGGTATTACAACACTTGAAACAATGCATTATGCCTAGCTAGGGGCATAAAACGTAGCGCTTGTTGGGAGGCAACCCAATAGTTACCTTACTTTTATTCTTCTACTTTCTTTTTGAGCGAGCTAGCATGATTATTGCTACTCTAATGATTGTGTTTTTATGTTTAAATTAATGTTTGTGCCAAGTAAAGCCTTTGGAAACACAATCTTTTACGTCCAGTGCAGAATTTCGTGATTTTACTGGAACATATTTTTGATCTGAATTTTTTACAAGGTATTTTTATACAAATTTCACAAGTTTATTAATGTTTCAAAATTATCGTGGTTTACATAAGTATGGTGTTTTTGCAGATCACTACAGAATGTTCTGTTTTAGACAGATTCTGTATTTGCTTGCATAATTTTCTTGTTTTGATGATGCGATGGATTACATCAGGGGTATAAGGCACGGAGAAGTTAGAATATAGTACCTTATGCAATAATTAAATATGAATCAATTTATAACAGCACCTAAAGTTTATGGTTCGCCTATCATACTAACGGATCTCACGAGTTTTCTATTGAGTTTTGTGTGCTGAAGTTTTCAACTTTTGGATGCGATCACGATGGATTAAGGAACAAGGAGTGGAAAAGATCCTAATCTTTGGGATGCCCAAGGAACCCCAAGGTGAATTCTATGAAGACTCAAGGGTCGAAGCTTGGGGATGCCCCGGAAGGCACCCCCTCTTTCGTCTCAATCCATCGATATGTCATTTGGAGCTACATTTTTGTTCATCAAATGATATGTGTTTATCTTGGAGCGTCATGTATTATAGTTTGATTTTCTTTTAGTTTTTCATAATAATTGTTTGCTGGACACACCTACTTGAGAGTGACACATGTTCACCATGATTTTTTAGAATACTCTAGGTGTTTCACTTATATCTTTTGAGCTAAGCAGTTGCTCTAGTGCTTCACTTATATCTTTTAAAGCACGGTGGCGTATAGATTTTGTAGAAATAATTGCACTCTCATTCTTCACTTAAACTTGTTTGAGAGTTTAAAAAATAGTGAGGGTAATTTACATGGGTTGTAAGACTAGTGCAAACAACAGGTATTCAAGGAGTGCATAATCAAAACCTTCATGTAGCACATAAAAGAGAAATTGTGGGTTAATAAAATTTATGTGGCAATATGAAGGGGCGTGAGTGCATGGTTGTTGGTTACTAGAAATATCGGTAGTTAAAGGGTGTTATCTTGTTGTTCATCTAAATAATGGTTATGACATGGTATGATGTGTGAGCATTCTTATTCCTCGTTGAATTCCTAGTACTATTTAGGTCGGGGGCACGATGCTTAACTCGTACCAACCTCCTCTCTAGGAGCATGCGAGTAGTACCTTGCTTCGAGAGAGCTAATAAATCTTTGAAATAAGTATGTGTGTTCTTTATGGCTAATATGAATCCATGGATGTACGCACTCTCACCTCCTCATATTTGCTAGCCTCTTCAGTACCATCCATTGCCCATTCTCACCTCTAGGACCGGTGCAAACTTCGTCGGTGCATCCAAACCCCGCGACATGATACACTCTATTGCACATAAGCCACCTTATATATTCCTCAAAACATCCACCATACCTACCTATCATGGCATTTTCATAGCCATTCCGAGATATATTGCCATTTAACTTCCACCATTACATTATTTCTTTGCATGATCATGTAGCTGACATAGTATCTGTGGAAAAGTTGTCATTCATCATTGTTTACTTGTTATGCTAGATCATTGCACATCCTGGTACACTGTTAGAGGCATTCATATAGAATCATCTTGTTTAGTAGTTTTTCATATCGAGTTGTAATTAAATAGAAGTGTGATGTTTTTCATTATTAGAGTGATATCTCACTGAGGAAGGGATGATGGAGACAATAATTCCCCCACAATTCGAGATGAGACTTCGGACAAAAAAATAAAGAGAAAAGGGAATAAAAAGGGAAACAAAGAAAAAAAGAAAAAGAAACAAAAAAATAAAAAAAATGATAGAAAAGAGAGAAGGGACAGTTCTACTACATCTTTTTCCGCACTTGTGCTTCAAAGTATCACCATGTTTTTCATATAGAGAGTCTCATGTTTTGTAATTTTCATATGCTAGTGGGAATTTTTAATTATAGAACTTGGCTTGTATATTCCGATGACGTACTTCCTCTAATGCCCAAGGCCTTCATGAGCAAGCAAGTTGGATGGACACCCACTTAACTTTAATTGAGTTTTCATATATTTATAGCTCTAGTTCATCCATTGTATGACAATCCCTACTCCTTGTATTGATATGATTGATGGGCATATCCACAGCCCATTGATCTGCCTAGTTTATGTGAGACATTTTTATCCACTTTTACCACTTTAAAACCTACCACCATGTTCTCTTCCACCTATATGCTATGTCGATGGTTGACACTCATGTATTGAGTGATGTATAAAATGCTGAAGCGCGTTAAAAAGTACGATCCAATTGCTTGTCTTAACACAATGGTGCTTCACATTTGTATTTTTGTGGTGAAGACAGAGCGAGGCCATGCTAATATGATAAAATGAATAGGGGGTAAACATTCTTTAAGGATCATATATTTTGAAAGTTGATGATTGTGTTACTTATGTTTATGGATATTACTATGTTAATGTTTGTTGATTCATCGTTTATGAGTGATGATACCTGAAAAAGATTACATGTTCGGTAGCATGTCACATAAAAAGTTATCTTTTTACCATTTACCTGCTCGATGACGAGTAGGAATTAAGCTTGGGGATGTTGATACGTCTCCAACGTATCTATAACTTTTGATTGTTCCATGCTATTATATTATCATTCTAGGATAATTTTTAAGCATTTACTTGTTGTTTTATATTATTTTTTAGCACTACCTATTAACCGAGTGCCAAGTGCCACTTGCTGTTTTCTGCATGTTTTTGGCCTTTCAGAAATATTGTACCAAACAAAGTCCAAATACCTCGAAACTTTTTGATGATTTTTTCTGAACAAAAATAAGACTTGGAAGCTACGGAGGAAGACACGCGGGCACACGAGGTGCCGCCAAGACAACACGGTGCGCCTAGCGGGGACGACCACGCCATGATGGAATGTTGCCACCTCTCATCTCTCCTCGCCCTCTGCTGTGGCCTATGAATTCACATATATTTCAGAAACCTTAGAGAGCCTCCCGAGACACTTTTCCCCTACCGCAAGTGTTTGTTCCGTCGTGTGCCCATCTGAAGCCTTGTTCCGGTGCCCCGATGGAGGGGGGTCGATCATGGAGGGCCTCCGCATAAACCTTGCTGCTCCCATGGTAATGTGTGAGTAGTTTACCATGGACCTACGGGTCCATAGTTAGTAGCTAGATGGCTATCTCTCTCTATGTTCTTCATTGCCAAGATCACCACGATTCCAACAGTGATCTATATTATGTTATCACTTTTTGTGGTGTGTTTCTTGTTATCCGATGGATTGTCGATTTATGTTGAGATTATTCATGAATAATATTTGAGTCTTCTCTGAATTCTTATATGCATGATTTTTCTAGCTTTGTAATTCTCTCCAATTTATGGTTTGGCAAACTAGATTGATTTATATTTCGTGATAGAGGTGTGTTGCATTGGGTTCAATCTTGTGGTGCTCAATCCTAGTGATAGAAAGGGACATGGCCGCGCGCCCTCTTGCAGTTGAGCACTCGATGACCCTTGACAGATCCCTTGAAATTAAGAACATGCTCTTCCCCACGCTTCACGACTTCAAGGACCGCCTACATCATTGCCTCTCATCCATGTAGTCCTCCTCCTCGGTCGAGCCGTCGGACAAAACATAGTGCTCGTATATGTACTCCAAATCGGAATCCACCGCTAGAGACAAAAATGGAACACTTTTTTAGCTCCAACTATTCATCGAACATTTGTCGGGTATGGTGATTATATCACTAGCGGATGGTTCCTGGCGGGATGGATGAAGGAGAGGGTTTGCACGATGACACGGGAGAAGCAGGATGGAGCCCGACTGGAACCCTGGAGGTGACAGAAACGTAGAGTTCCGACAAGGGTGTGGCGTCACGGCCTGGGTGGTGGAGCGGCGGTGAAGGCAAGAGATAAGGAAGGAAACAAAATGTGACGGATGGTAGTGCGGGGTGCGAGAAAAGTTCTGGTTGGGCGGAAGAGTGTCAGAGTCCTACGTGACTGTTGGCTGGACTCCCGCAAAGCCTCCCCCTCCCTCCCTCCCTCCCACGTTTGTCTCCGGTTGCGGAAGAAAGTAGATCCACACCACCCTTCGGATTAATATAGGCGAGCGTTAGATGATTTCTGCGATCGAGACTGATGCGTGCGATTTGAGGGAACTCATTTGTAAAAAAATATTTAAAAATGATACACGCTTGTTACCGTAGCCTTAATTGTGAATCTTTATGCAATTAACTAGTGTGAGTATATTCTTTGTGAACTCGACATTTTGGGACAATTGTATTTCCTCCCTAAGGCTCCCGTAATGATAGTGTCATAAGTAGTGTCATACATGCCAACTAGGCAATTTTGACAAGGTGACATAGAATTAAATGAAGAAAGAGATGGCTGAGTATCATATCATGATACCGTATCATATTAAATGATGTGCTACTATGTGTCATGCACGACAATAAATGAACTATCATATGATACTAACTTAGGCCACTTTCAATGCATTGGTGCTAAGATGAAGTGCTAATCACATTAAATAGTTTAGCAACTAAAATCCCCAATGCATAGTTGCTTAGCTTATTGTATCTAAGCCTCCTTATTTAATGCTTTTGCAACTAAAGTTGTGCATGTGTTGGTGCATTTCTTTAATTTAATTGTTTTACCTAGGTTCATGCGCTTAGCATTGTTTCTTCATGGGGCACCACACTCATCCCTCTCATATTAATTAGCTTGCCACATCAGATTTTTGACCTATGTGGCAGCCTTAGCGCCTGTACAAGATGGAGCATGAGAGTATCCTTATGATACTACTATGCACTACGGATGTAGTATCATACACTAATATCATATGCATGATACTAGTATATGATACTCCCCATTACAACCAGCGTAATGGTAAATTTTCCCGTCTTCCGAGGGAAACATTCTTTGGATAATGTGAGTACATCGAGGGCAAAATGGAAAATTTTGATCCAAGAACGAAAATAATTCATAAAATGGGCTGCCCGCGAAAAAAATCATTCGTGTGACCCCTTTTTGTGGCGCATTTGCCTTAGGCACCACACTACACTGTGTGACGTCCGATACTATGTTATGTGGCGCGTGAGACGTAGCGTGGGGCCTAAGAGCATCTTCAGCCGTTAAGGCGCCTCAGGGGCCGAAACAACGCCGCCTCGGGATCAACCGACAAAAATAATGGCTGGAGGGGCCTCGGGTTCCCACCATGCCCCCACCCAACACTAAAAGACAAAGGAAAAAAGAGATAAAGTGGGCGAGATGCATGCACATGGGTGGGCCTCTTGCATGCAGTAGAGGGAGATGCTGAGAGGGAGTTGGAGGCTCACAGTGGGCCTGTTGCATGCAAATAATAGCGCGACGCTTTCGGGCGCCCCCCGGCGTGTTGGGTTCGGACTGGGACCGTCGGACCAATTTCAACCCTAACCGGCAAAAAAAAAAGGCTCCTCGGCGTTTTTCTCCGTCGGCGACAAAAAATCGCCTCAAAGGGGCTTGTTGGGGGTGCGGCTGGAGATACTATAAGATATAGACGTCACACTACATTCTGTGACGTTTAAGACAAATGTGACACACAGTATAGTGTGGCGCCTCATTGTCGGCGCCACACAAAAGGATCAGTTATATGAATTTTTTCAAACGCGGTTTAGATTATGAAATTTTTTCGCGTGTAGATCAAATTTATCAATTTTGCCCACAGCCAGCGCGTTTATAGGAGAAGAAAACAAGCATCTCTGAAAAAGATCGCCGTACTTCGCCAATTATGAACCACCGGCACATGTTACATGGACGAGCCGGGCGGCTGCCCGACAAAGGAAGTTCAGCTACGAGCCTGGCCGGTGACGGTGGCCACGCGGGCGGGGTTGAGCTCAAACCAGACCTGGCGAAACACCTTAACGATGCAATCGTGGTGCTCGTCGGCGTTGAGCGAGAGGTAGCACGCCAAGAGCGTCTCCAGCTCCTCCGGCCGCCCGATGCGCTTGCTCGCGATCATCTCCACCATCGAGTCGCGGAATTCCCGCTGCGGGTCGCTCGTCCGCCGCACCACCGCGAACCTCTCGAGCCCCGACACGGCTGCCACGGCGCACCGTGGCGACCGGACGCGGACCGCTGCCAGCCTCGCGCCCGGCGCAGTCCTTCCGGAGAAAGATCGCCGCCCGGTTCCTCGGCGACGGCGCTGGCGCCTCGGAGGCAGCTTCTCTTCGTCCGCGTCGGATGGTAGCGGCGGCATTGCCGTCAGCACCGGGGTCGGCGCAGGCTGCGGCGGGGAGGCGGCGCGGGAGAACGCGATGAGGTGCCTGAGCGGAGGGAGATCCCGATCACCGCCGACGGAGTAGTGGCGTCGGCGGTAGAGCTGGCGCGCGGCCGTGGCCTCAGCCTCGGCGTCGTCGTTGCCGACCGAGAGGCGACGCGGCACGATATCAGCGGCCGCGGCCGTGGGTGAGAAGGCATCTGCCGGATTGCTCTGCGGTGCCGGGCCCGGGGTCGCGCGCTCGTGGAAGCCGCCGCCGCCGGAGCTCTTGGGCTCAGGCGCGCCGTGCTTGAGCTTAGAGGAAGCAGCGGCATTGTGCTTAGCCGTGAGCTTGGAGAACCATGTGAGCGGCGAGAAGGCCGCCTTGCCCTTGCCGCTCTTGCTCTCTTGGTGCGCATGGTCCTGCTGCTTGGTAGTTTTCAGCCCCCACCACCCCATGGCTATCTGCTGGTTTCTCGGTGTTCTTGGTGAGCTCGGTTATTATGTGATGTGAGCTTGGAGTGTGAGGAGAGAAGAGTCCGGGGCCATGGGGTATTTAAAGTCGAGGGGTTTTGGCGGCCAAGCTACGGTATGACGTTTGAAAGTTCAAAGCTGGGAAGCTAGAGCTTTAATAAGCCGTCCACTTCTCTTTTGCATGCATGTGCCCTGCATTTTGGCTGATTGATTTGCGTGATTGACGCTAGTGATATTTAAGCTGATTGTTCGGGAGTAATAGTAGGAGTACATCATGTTTGGCGTGTCCCTCGCAGACTTCAAAGTAGTAGTACTATTAGTGCAGCCTTTGGCGACATGCTAATATCACACAGCCCTGCTGTATGTATGACTTTTGTTGTGTTTACCCAGATCTTGACAGTGGTCTCTTTTACAGATTATGATCAGGAGATCGATTTGGATGCACTCAACAAGACCGGCTTATTAGCGCTGGCATCAGGGACAATGAGACATGGCTGGGCGTGGAGCGATCAGGAGGAGTGCAACTTTGGGAACAGAAAGTGAGATGCAACCAAAGGGAATCACCGATCGAGGAGGCCACTGGGGCGAAACTCCTGAGACCCCATTCCACGAGGCCACGGCGCAAACTCGCCTCTCGTCTTTGCGTGCGTGCGTGCGTGCCCTGGCTGCCTTTCCATTCCTTTTCACCGCGAGAGAGCAGAGCTGCAGACACGCGCGCTGCGGATTGCGGGAAAAGGGCGGCACCGTGGCGTGGAGTAGCAGCTGCAGAGGCTGTGGACTGTGGTGGTGATTGGAGATTGGGTGGGGCCCGCGGCCTGTGCCTGGCGTGCCGGCTTTTGCATGCCTACGGCTACGGTTGTTGCATCCTCTGCGTCTGAGCAGCGTGAGTGTCCGGCCTCCTGCTTTGTTCGAACAAAGTCCCGCCTCGGGCATTCCACGCCTTTTTACTGACCTGCGGCCGGGCCTGTCTCTGCTACTCCCTACTTTTCCATGCATGCGAGGATAAACTGTAGCGCTCCCGCGACAAAAATTCGTCTTTTGACTGTAAAAATTTCGAGATTTGACTATTTTTTACCGACGGGTCATCCTGCCGCTCCTCGCGATATCTCTCCCAAATAATAAAGCGGCTATGCCTTCTGCCGTCGTACCGTTTTTGCAGAAAAGTCCCCCTATTTTTGTGAAATCAACCCGCGGTCTTTCATTAAGTGGAAAAAACGTTTCGTTTTTTCAAAAAAAGCCCCTGGGCAGCTGTCACTCCGGCGCATATCGCGTCCGCCCCGACCCGATTCACCTCCTCCCCTCGCCGCCGACCGTTTGCGTCCTTCGGGCAAAGCCTCCGCGCGGATCCGATGGCGGTGGGGTCTCAGGCGCGCTGGACCGGCTTGGCTTCGAGCGGGCGGCTCTGCAGCGAGCTGGAGGTCGAGGCTGGCCGCGATGCAGAAGCCAGGCGGGCGGCGACGGCGATATCCGTCCAGACCCGACGCTGGACTGCCACGGAAACGGTCGAGGAAGGGCTTGTCGGAGATGAAGCGGAACCAGCTGTGGGAGACGAGCATTGCGCGGGTGAGGCACGCCGCGTCCTGAAGGCGTGTCGGGGGTGCAGCAGAGGCGCCCCTCTTCCCTGGATGAGGGAGGGAGGGACGCGTCGGAGCAGCGACGCCGGATCTGCTGATGCTGGTGGAATTGGGATAAGGTAGCTCCCACATGGCTGCTCGCTGCTGCCGGAGACAGGGAGGGGAGGTTGGGCGCTCTGCTGCTTGCTCCTTGCTGGCTGGATCCAGGGGGAGAAGGTGGTGAGGGGAGGTGGGGTGTGCTGCTTCTTGCTCCTTGCTGGCTGGATCTAGGGGAAGATGGGGTGTGCTGACGGACGGGGAGGCTACTTGCTCCATGCTGGATGGAGATAAGGGGAGAAGGTGGGGATCCTATCCTAGCTACAGGCAGCAAGCAAGCTTGGGCAAAATCGACAACTCCATCCAAACCAGAGTGTAGGATCACCTGCCAATATATCGTTAGGAGTGATGGTCCTTTTGATATTTTTTTCTCCACACACAACTAAACTCAGCAGGGCATCTCGATGGTCATATCGCATTAACTGAATGTATCAAATAAAAGTTGAGGTAATGCACATGTCTAATTAACATGATAAAACATAATCCATGCATTATGGAACTAAACTCACCAGGGCATTAACCACGTGATGCCAAATTATTCACAAGGTACACACTTAAGAGATCAAGAACAATATGACCTCACATTAGTTAAGATTCAGCTTTGCCAACAATTTGAGCTGGTGTGGTTTATTGTTAACATTTTATCATCATACATAATTTAATATGAAACACTACATCTGATTCCAAAAAGAAAGTCGTAGTGTAAACTTAAACATCAATATTTGGAAAATGTTACAATCTTTAAACATGATGTACTTGCATTAGGTTCTTTCTTTATACATATTTTGTAATCCAAGACCTTATATACGTGTCTTTTTTTTTACAGTATCCACTCGCGTCTTTATCAATGGACTATTTTTTTTTCATTGTTCATTTTTCCCCGTTGCAACCCACGGGCATTTGTGCTAGTAGGCAACTTATCCACGTCAACGTAACGGACCTTTGTCGTCAAATAGGTTGGCACTAGTCCGTATAAACCTACAGTCAAAATGTCCGACCATAGGTGTGAATTCTGATACTTAGAATTTTTCTACGGTACGACATGCACCCTTATCGTCAGGGACCTTGCTGGTAGGTTGTTATACTCTATCGTCATGAACCCTGACGATCAAAAAAAGGTCATATCTTAAAATTTCTATAAACTAACGTTAAATCAGGATTAACTTTCATAAAAGAATCAAAACATGAAATTTAGCCGCTCCTGCATGCATTGAAAGAAGTGAAACACATAAGAAGATGAACCATTTGCCCAACAATATGATTTGGAGGAGTCCGAGCGTTACTCGTCTGTGGGCGTTTGAATCAATTTTTGTCATCTAACATGGCGTCGCATACACGGTGAATACGTTCGGCGTTTGGGCGTCCGAATTCATGCTAAAAAGAAGCAGAGTTGGGAAGGTTTCCAAGAGTCTGGATGCCTGACTGACCAACAAAAAGCCACAACGTACCCATGAGTGTAGTGCACTGCGTTGTTTAGTGTAAAGCGGCTTCTATTTGACGGGAAACGGTTTATATTAGCCAAAAAGCGATTTTTATTGGGCAAAAAATGGCTTCTATTCGACGGGGAAACAATTTCTACTGTATGGGAAATGACTTTCATTTGACGAAAAGCAGTTTGGTATTATTATTTTGAAGTTAATGCAGACGGACATTTGGAATCACTAGTAGAAATAAGGGCTTTCGTCCCAACTCAAAAAACACATTAGTCATGTTAGTATTAGTCCCGGTTCGAGCGGCAAAGGCGCCGGTCGGGCATTAGTCCCGATTCAAATGAGACCTTTAGTCCCGGTTCGTGTCTCGACCGAGACTAAAGGATTTGGAGGATTTAGTCCCGGTTCGTGTCTTGGACCTTTAGTCCTGGTTCGTGTCTCGAACCGAACCGGGACTAAAGGGTTTGAAGGATTTAGTCCCGGTTCGTGTCTTGGACCTTTAATCCCGGTTCGTGTCTCGAACCGGGACTAAAAGGTTTGGAGGATTTAGTCCCGGTTGGTGTCTTGAACCGGGACTAAAGGATAGACCTTTAGTCCCGGTTCGTGACACGAACCGGGAATAAATGTGTTCAGATTTTTTTTCTGTTTTTAAATTCTTGTTTGTAGTTTCTGTTTTAAATTGCTTATATCTTTAAAGATATTTGATGTTTTTTATTGGTTCTTTTTGCATTAGATTCAAAATTTTGTCTAGTTTCTGTTTATGCCATTAGTTTTCAAATTTGAATGGTTTAAATTTGAATTTGTTTAAATTTGCTTCAAACCTAGTTTTTGAATAAGTTTAGTTTACAAATAGTTTTTAATTTAATTCTTTTTGCTCCCACTCATGCGTTAGATTGTTGTCACAGTAAGATTTATTTGGTTATTTTTAGAATAATTTAAATTAGGATTTTAATTAAATAAATATTGTTTTGCTTATATAGTTGTTTTAGTCATTTAATTGTTGTTTTTTATTATTTTTAGTTAGTTCTTTCTGTAGATTTTAACATGTTGTAGTATGGTGCATATTTAATGCACAAAAAAAATCTACAGTTCAATTAATTTTAAAAAAATGCCTTTGTAGCAGATGGGTTTTCGTCTGAAATCTTGATACTTTGAGTTTTGTAGAAAATAAACAAAAATGATAAAAACTTTAAAAAATAAACAAAAATGATAAAATCTTCAAAAAATAAAATCCTTTGAGATGTTGTTAGGTTTTAGTGTCTAGTCGGTATAAAATTTTGAGATATGAATTTTGACATTTTTGCAAAAAAAATAAAATAAATAAACAGCCATAACTTTTGCATACGACGTTAAAAAAAAATTAATATATAAAAAGAAACTAGAAAAAATTGGTACTCGTTTTCACCCGGGCTTGACCGGTGAAGTTTTCTCACATGCTCAAAATTCCAAATGGAAAAAAAGTTATTTCAAAAAGAAGTTTTTTCAAAAAGAAAAGAAAAATAATTTTATTTAAAAATATTAGGTTGTTTTCATTAAAATTCACTATTATTGTTACTTATTAAGTTTATTTTAATAATTGTTTGTAATTCAAAAAATTAAATCATGTGACATGACATCAAGACCCGAGTTGTTTAGGATTGATAGCTTACTGTTGTGAGGAAAACAATAAGTGCACACTTGGCAACTAGGGACGATAGAACTAGAAAGTTGAGCGTGCTCGGGCTAAAGCAGTAAAAAGATGGATGATCGGTCGGGAAGTTAGTGATCCACGCTAGAGCAGTGAGGATGGGTGATTAGAGATTAAATTGTCAAATAATTCAAAGATTAGAAAATTGGAATAAAACATAAAAAATATTCAAAAATAAAATTTATTTTTTTTTAAAAAAATCTACCTTTTCGGGTCAAAAAAGGAAACCAGACGGATCCTTTAGTCCCGGTTCTACTTACGAATGTACTCACTCTGAGACGGCCACGTGGAGCACCTTTGATCCCGGCTTGAAACAGGACCGGGACTAAAGGTTAGGCCTTTAGTCCCGTCCCTTTAGTCCCGGTTGGTGAACCGGGACTAAAACCCCTTACGGGCCGGGACTAAAGGGCCTGTCCCCACTAGTGAATAAGATTGAATGACCGGCTTATGTATCCAAGATCGGATAGGTTTTGCGGCATTGCCCTTGGAGATGCACCTACTAAACTTAAATTTGGAAGGCGACACCTATCATAGGAATAGCGTAGGAGTACCACACCACCGATACGTAGCTATGCCTAGTCCATGCAACGTTCAGAGCTAAATTTGTCTGCCCTGTACCTGTTGTCGATGAACTGTACGTGCGGCTGTGCCGAGACAAAACCGTATGAGGCCATGTTGTATGATCATCGACCATACCGCGAGCGGACTGGGGTAGGTCGCTCGTTTCATTTCATTTCAAATTTCTGCGTCCATTTGGCCACCTTTTTTCTCGCATAGCAAGCTGTAGGCTCACTTTTAGCCACGTAGAGTGTCTCTGGAGAGAAAAGGTCTTATCTTGACTTACATCATAGTCCTAGCTAGGACGACATGCGGCTGTCCTTCGCTTCAGTTTTCATTTTCCAGCATAGTGGCAGGCATGCATCATTTGAATTTTTTTGAACTGATATGGAATGATTGGCTGAGGTGGGTGTGACTAGGTACACACATCTTCATTGACCTGCAGAGTGTGATTCAGCACCTTTTTACTGCAAGGCAGCTGCAAAACAGTATCTGGTGGGGAGGCACCAATCCCTTTTTTTGGCTTCCAATTTGGTTTTTTATATCTTTTGAACCGAAAGTTCAAATAAGTTTCATATTTGTGTTTGTTTTGACGGGGAGCTTCATAAGACCACTTTTGAATAAACTTCACCAAGTTTCAAGCAAGAAAAAACAATAACGCGCTATGACGGTGCTATAGCACCGTTATAGCGTATTAGGAAAGCAAACACTATTTTAGCATGTTTAGTCGTTACGACGCTAACTACGTAATTAGTGTACTACACGGCGCTATAACGTTGTAGTTTGCAACATTATAGCACACACATGATTAAAATATTCAAAAAATATGGAAAACAATGCCACGGCCTAGCAAGTAGATGTAGACTCGGTCCTCAATGTTTAAAGTTCATATGCTAAATAAATTGACTATGATTTAGATTTGGTTCTTATGTATCTATTGCTCTTGGGAAAAATTAGTTGCTGAATACTATATTTTTAGGGGACTGTTAGGCATCCACCGATGGATTTTTAGTAACCATCTACCACCTTTTTAGCCGTCCGATGCATAGCGTGCACCGTCCGATCACCAGCTCGGTCGCCTCCCGTCCACCACACAAAATTTCGAAACAACGCTCCAGTTGCGGAAACAAGCACGCTGCTACGCATAATTCCTGAAACGATGGTTGAGTTGCAGAAACTTTCGCTTTGTTGCAAGAAATAAACTTTGGACCCGTTAATTCCTGAAACAACGGTCGAGTTTCAGAAACAATTTGCTTGTTGCAGAAAAGAAAAATCTTCGTCTTTCTGCAACATAGGTACTTTTGCGGAAGAATTTTTTGCAACAAAGGTCATGTTTCAGGAATTTTTGCAACAAATGTCAAGTTGCGGAAAAAAATCGTCTCTCCCTTCTCCGATCTGACGCCGCCGCTGCCCCACCAACAGGCTGCAGCACGCGCCCCGGCCCCCGCCCGCCCGCCCGCCACACTCGCGGCAGGGCAGCGCGGCCGCAGCCATGCCCAGCTCGCCCAAGGTGTTCTCCTCCTCGGCGTCCGCAGCCTCCCGACGCTCCGCCCCTACAGGAAATCCATGGCCTCCCCTTCCTCGGCGGCGGAGGGGAGGCCCTGCCTGTGGCGAGCACGGAAGCGCGTGGGCCTATGGCGGCGACCTGTTGGCTCATATGAGCAGTGGTGTTGCGGGAGCTTGAGGTGGTGGTGGCTATGGCATGCTGCAGGAGCTGGGGAAAGGAGCTGATTGAGAAGAAGATAAGAAGGTTGTAGCGGTGCGAGGGACACGCGTCGCGTGATGAAGGCGACGGACGTCCAGTGTTCGATCAGCCGGATGAAAAGAATACTTTCCCATATTTTTAGGGCTATTTATCATTTTTTGTAAACGCTATTTTGAAATACATCACACTA
The DNA here is from genome assembly GCF_904849725.1 of Hordeum vulgare subsp. vulgare. Lineage (NCBI taxonomy): Eukaryota > Viridiplantae > Streptophyta > Magnoliopsida > Poales > Poaceae > Hordeum > Hordeum vulgare. Next base: position 486,426,569 of record NC_058520.1, on the reverse strand, counting down.
TTAACACGTTGTAGCTTGTGTAGCATTTGAAGAAGGACTTGGCTATCTTTTGTAGGGCGTTATTTTTTTTTGTTGGTTTGAAGTGATGAAATTTGATAACAACGAACGACAAAATCAGTATATTCAGAAACTAAAACTTAAAACGTGGTGTACCTTCCTCGTGCGAAGTCCAATGACTATACGGACTGTGAAGCAATCGCGCGACAGAGAAGGGCCGGTTAGGCTGGTCACAATGGGGAGTAACATTGAGTAGTAACATACATGACACATAAGCATGTTACTACTCTATGTTACTACCTTCATAGTGGGTGGTAACTTACGGGTGGTAACTTAGAGGGTTCATTTATTGCTTTGTGGGATCTATAGTAGCATTTTATAAAGAAACAACCTCTAGCATTAAAAAAGTCTCGTACAAAGCGCGAAGTTACGGTAACCACGGTGGTTACTCCAATTCCTTCTCTCCTCATTAACTCACTGCCACGTAGAAAATTTTGCTGAGCTGGACATGAAGTTATCACCGAAGTTACCTGCATTGGGGCCAGCCTTAGTGTGTGCCCCTGCACCTGCATGCCCATATGGATTTTCGAGGTTGTTGTCGTTCTTGTTCGGCGCTGAAGTTTATGAATTCTCGTATGCAGTAGAAAACTCACTTTTTTTTTACCAAAAGATCAGATTTCAAACAAACTCTGTGAGATGGGAGTCATAAATCTTGTAAGTGGTTAACACAAAGCCAACTCACTTGAACTTCTCCGCTGGAAACAAAGTGAAGGCACACATAAGCTTGCCAAACCATGCAGATCCTCTAGGAGTGTGAAACACGGCCAGATCTAGTGGGATCCTATGTTTACTATGGCAACCACCTACAAAAGCATATTCTTTAAATAGGCAATAGTTATCTAATCCTATATGTACTATAGGTGTTAAAATTCTAAGATAATCTATGAAGTATGTACGTTTTCAGGATAAAATATATATTTAATATTGAGACAATATCAGTTAGACCTAGTCTTTGCACTAACACGATCTAGGTGCTCCAACAACGATGCCTCCAGAAAAAAAACGACACACGGGCGTCATTGTTACCGGACCCAACCGCTGAAAGCAGCCAAAAGAAAAGAACACCATGTGAACAACACCATTGTGGGGTTCAACTAATGATAGTCAAAACTAGAGCCTTCACTCGTCAAACTCGAGCTTATGCACTCGAATAACACCACCCAATCAATATCACCATCAATATCATGACCCTCGTGTCATTTACATTGTGTGCGGTAAGGTTGACACCTCCCCCATAAAACTATACATCCGCCACTAGAACGAGAAGGAGTAGTAGTTACCTCGCTATTGATACATCTCAAACGTATCTATATATTTTTATTGTTGCATGCTATTAATCTTATATGCTTTATATGCTATTTTATGTTGTTTTTTGTGGACTAACCTATTAACTTAGTGTCTAGTTTCAGTTTCTGTTTTTTTTGACTATTTTAATGTTCCGTGGAAAAACCAAACCAAACAAAGTCCAAACACAATAAAATTTTACGATGATTTTTTTAGGTTAGAAGAGACCCTAGAAGTTTCAGGTGGCACTAGAAGACATTCGAGGGAGCCACAAGCTCATGTGGCGTGCCCCATGGGGAGCATCGGGTGAGCTTGTGGCCCCCTCGTGGATCCCATTGATTGAATTTCACCTATATATATTCTCTAAATTCTATAAACCACCAGAGCGAGAGACCCAAAACATTTTTATCACCACCACAAGCATCTCATCTTCCGCTGTCCCATCAGGAGGCCTTCTCCGGCGTTTTGTGGGAGGAAGAATCCAGAGGCCAACTTCGTCAAACTTGTTGCCTCCGTGATGATGTGTGAGTAGTTCGTCACGTGACCTACGGGTCAATAACAGTAGTTACTCCATCTTCCCCGAAGTCTCCGGTCTTGCCCCTGCCTCTACCGTCCAACCGTCCCCGACCATCGTTCCCACTTGAGTCGTGGCCTCCCAGCACCGCCACCCTTCCTCACCCAGGTGGCCACCACCGCGACCTACCTCGATGCCAGATTCGATGGGATCCACTACAACACCAACCCCCCCTTGGAGGCCTGGACCCGCACTGCCATGGACGGACCCGCCCCGCCTCCTCCCTATCCATGGAGGGCACGTTTGCAGGAGTAGCACCTCCCCATTCACTTCTGTCGACGACCAGAGGCGGAGGTACTCATGTACGTCACTCCGGCTTCAGATCCGGGCGTTCTGGCCCCTACCTCGCCCTCACCAACCTCTAACCATGTTATCTTCGACGAGCAGTGCAGGAGGATCCCTCTCTCCAGCGGCCTACGCAGGTACAGCTCGCCCCGCCTCTCGTTGCAGTTCGATTGCGCCGGTGTTGCAGTGCGCGTGGAGGTTTTGTGATCCTCGGGAGCCTGGAGTTCCCCCGTCTGGCCCTGTCAGGTAGCAGATCCAAGATGTGCGGCTCCTCATCTAATGCTTCCTCCTTCGTCTATTTGTGTGCAATTATGTGGTTGTCGGTGTGCAGCTCATGGTTGGGTTCTTGGCGGTCCGACAGGTGGCCAACGATGAAAGCGGTGTCGCGCCGGCAGTGGGCGGCGTTTAGTGCTGGGACGGCCACACACTTTGCGAATGGACATTTTTCTCAAAAAGTTCAGTCTAGTGTAGCTCACCAGCGCTGTTTTTTAAGGTTACGTTTAATGTTTTTTCATTAGAGGGAAAAAGAAACAAAATACCGCCATGTCGTACCCTGGGTTGCGTACATTGTGTGGTGTGCAGTTTTGTTGTGTGATGAACACAGCCAACAGTTTGAGAGACTGTGGACATCTAGTTCGGTCGGGCCATCTGTTTGGATGCATTGTTTTTGACACAGTGCAATTATGTTTGTGTTTGCATGCATTATTTGGTTCACAATATTGTTTAGTACAAGAAAACTAAACTCTAAATATGAAAATGCAGTGCACCTTGATCTTAAAAAACAAATTTGAAACACTTTGTAGTAAACTTCATTTGGTTGGCTCGGTAAAATAAAACACAAAAACATCTCAAAAAGAAGCTCACTTATTTAGTCCCATGCGGTCCACTCATCCGGTCTACGCGCGCAAACAATAGTGAGTATGTAAAACACAACAAAAATTATAAGGTTCATTTTCGTTAGTGTGGCGGTTCACTTCTCGATAGTATTGCGTTTCACTTACCTCCAATGTGAGGTGTACTCTTGTCACCCGTCTTGAAAAATAATGTCCAACGAAAGAAAACCATGTAGTCCACTTGCTCGTCCGATGCAGTGCGGTTTTCCGTCAAAAACCAGTGTGCTCTTCTATTCGATGCGGTTCACACGTTGATTTGGGTGTCGCGAAAAAACAGAGTGTCCGTATTTCGGTAATTTTAAAACTGCTCTTAAACCGTAAGGGATTAGAGAGGGTGGTGTACATGAAAAAGATGCGCCGCGTCGATTTATTTTCAACGCCGTATCATTTGTATCGTTTCGACAAGCGGTTTGTAAAAAATTACAAAAAAAATGTTTGCTGCAACTCGTAGACAGCGACTCCGTTTTCGAAATTCATTTTAAACCATAAAGAATCTCAACAAATGACCAACGTATGAAAGGTGCGCCTATTCCACAGATTTTCAACGCCGTATCATACGCCTCGTTCCGATGAACGTTTAAAAACTAAAGAAAAAAACGTACAAAAAAAAAAAGAAAAAAGAAAAACAGAATCCTGTTTTTTTTTTTGTAAATTTGAAATTAATCTCAAACCGTAGGGAATTAAAGAGAGTAATCTACATGAAAAATGTGTTTCAACGATATCTTTCCAACACTATATCGTTTGCTTCATTCCGATAAGCGGTTTAGAAAAAATCCCGAAAATACGCTCATTGCAGCCCATCATGTGCCCACCATTTTCGAAACTCCTCTCAAGCCGCGAAAAATCACGACAAATGTTCAACATGACGGAGTCCCGGATTTTTTGCAGGAATCCAAGGGTATATTATACGCCTCATTCTGACAAATGGTTTAAAAACTGGAACCAAAACAGTGTCGAAAAAGCGCGTGCATTTTTTCTCGTGACATTGCAGTGTTTGTTTGATAGGGATGCAGTGCACTAATATAGAGCATGCAGTTAGAAAACGCATGCAGAATAACTATTCTACTAATATTGACAGCGAAAAAGAATATAGGTCACAAGATCAGAAAAAATAAATTTATTTTATATATTTACACTATTTTTGTATGTTTGTAATTTTACGTGACATAAAATATTTTTACGTTGATTATATATTTTTCACGGTCTCTTTTTACGTTTGAAATAAGACAAAATTTACGGAACGTAAAAATACAGTGCATTGATATTAAAATAGAGGGGTGAAGAATAATTATTCCTCACCGAGAGTGACGAATAGCGTGACACGCACTTTTTCTCTCTATATATACACACACACACGTAAACACTATTTTGATCCTCGGATGAGGATAACTATTCTGATCCCAGGCTGACTCGTCCTAGGAGTAACAGTTGAACTTCCCGGGGTGCTCGGTTGAACTTCCGTGAAAAGTGTCCAAATGGGGCTTGCGATATACCGTTTGAAAGCTATGGACACCCTAGTCATGACCTAGGTTGATTTTTTTTATCAAAATGTTCACGGTTTAAGAGCAGTTTTGAAAATGGTGTCTGTTCATACAAAAAATATGCATCGTATTTTCGATCCTATTTTAAAACCGTTTGGCGGAATGAGGAAAATGAGATGGCGTTGACTAGCTGCTTCAAATCCCCTCATTTCATACGTTGAAAGTTTTTACAAATTCCTTACGGTTAAAGAGGAATTTCAAAAATGGCGGAATTTCTGAAACCGAACTGTCGGGTTAGTATTTCAGGGTTAATTTGAAAATGGCTAGTCCGATTGATGCAAATGATATGGCGTTTGAAAACTTATGAAAATGCGCAGTTTTTCATATAAAAAGTTTGTTACAACTATTAACGGTTTAAAAGTAATTTAGAAAATGGAAGAAGTTGTATCGAGTTCGTATTTTCACTTTAATTTTCCAATGGTTTCTCGGTATGGAGAAAATGATATGGCGTTGGAAAGCTTGAGAAAATGTGAAACTTATATATGTCGATAGTGTTTCCCAATTCCTTATAGTTTTACGTCAGTTTCAAAAATGTCTAAAACCACTTTTTGGCCGTAGTTTTTACAAACTTTGTCGGAATGGGGCAAAAAATATACCGTTCAAAAGCTACGGAAAATGCGAAACTTTTTCATGTAGATATTTATATGTGATTCCTAACTGTTTTTAGGAAATTTCAAAAACAGCGAGATCATGCGGTGTTTGCCTTTTTTGCGAAACACATCCTTCGAAAATTCACCGCGTGAAGAACTTGACCTTCTCGCTATGTCTACTTTGAACTTCACTGTGTTTTCCACGTGTTGTTTTTTGCTCGTAACACTTCATCCACTCACCCTGGTAATATTCTACAAATGGGTTTTAATGTGAACATCTTAGTCTTATTCTTAGGAAGGAAATGATCCATGGGAAGTTTTATTATACATCCATAATATTTTCTTCGAACTCTACAATTTATTAAATTTTAACTATGAGAGTTAACATTTTCTAGATGACACTTGTTTTTTCCGTGTATATTAACATCGAACTACTCTCTTATTTTAATTTGAACTTTAAGGTTTTATTATTTATTAACGGGGAATTCGAGTTTTGTAGTAAACATACAACCACTTGGTTATTTTAAGTTGAACTTCTATTTTTATAGAAATCATGAATATTCCTTTCTTATAATATTTCTTTGGGTTCACAAGTTAAGCTTACCCAAAAAATAATATTTTCTTTTATTCTCCAAACTTACTAAGTTTCATGTGGTGATCCTTTTTGATTTTTTTGTGTTGTGACACTTTCTTCGTTTTGTTCTCGTTTGAACTTCGTGTGTTTTCCAATGTTGAGCTTCTCACGTGAATTTTTACATGGGTTCCCCCATCTATTTTGAAGTGAGAGACTGAATGAAATCTGCTAGTTTATCTCAATGAAGTTTGATCATTCCTGCAACTCATACACACACTGAAATGAACTTCCTCGTTTTTCACTACCCACACCAAAGTACGAGCACACAAACACAACACACATGGTGCTTGAGAACGACAATGTAGAAAACAAGAATAGAGGTGTTCTCTTTGGGGACAATGTATGTAGTTGATCCATACCAAATGAAAACTGAAGAAAAGGTGATAATAACATACAAACAAAGGATTTGGCTAGTCAATTTCAAGCAGATCAACCAAACCAACAATGCTACAATTCAGAAATTATAGGAACAACAACACAAGGTTGTTGAACAAGTCTGAATGACCATAATAGCACAATGTACTGTAAAATTTCTGGATGAACAAGTTTGACTAGGATAAAAATAGCACAGTGTAAAGTCTGTTCTAGGTTGGATCCTCTAGCTAGAAAGCAGCAACTTTACAATTTCTCACCTCCCTAAAGACAACAAACAATATACATATGGATAGCTGACAATCACAATCATAACTTTACAATTTCACACCTCCCTAAACTTCTCCAACGGACAACAGGTGAAATCCACCTCGGACGACATGAGAACTAGAGCGGGGCAAGGTGGGACGGTGAGCCATGACGTCGGACGAACGGTTAAGGTCCATCTCGAAGTGGCGGCAAGGTTCGTCGTACTAGGCTCATGGGGATCCTGCACGACGGCTCAACACTGCACGCTGATGGATGTGATTTTTGGGCCGGCACAACAACTAGTTAGATTCAAAGGAGGCGGAAGAGAAACAAGGGAGTGGCTGCACTCGAGCTCTCTGTAGAATCAGAGACGAGGGAGATCGGGGAGTTGAACCACATTGGTTGCGACGGTGAACGGCCTTGACGCCGCAGTTGGGGAGGCGCACGAGCTCCATCCACGAAGTAGAGGAGGCGCGTGAGCTCCAAATCTGTCCATTTTTGCTGCCTCCTTGAGCTCTGCAAGCCTCATCCTCCTGTAAGCAGACGTCAACATCAAATAATCCGACAATTGGTGGGCATGGATTTTTGAGTCCATGGATCAGAATGACACTTCTCACAAGTGGTATCGTATCAAAACAATTGAAATTATACGGTGGTGCTCCGAATCCAGATCAAAAACAAAAGAAATAGACCAGATTTCTATGGAAATTGCATGAATTACCCCCATCCAACCGTGTAATTCAGATCAAATCAATCATGAAAAAACACATCTCATGGATCACCAGATGTGCGGGAGACCAGATCGATACCGAGGGGGAACAGAGAGGGGCGCACATGTACTTCTCGAGGAAGCGGTTGTCGTCCTCAAGCTCGTCAAGGTCGTCAGGGTCACGCGCGTCGAGCCACTACTTGGGCCTTGTCTGCTCATTGGCGTCGACCCTGGGGGCGAAGGGCGGCAGCTTGAAGTCTCCGGCTTCTCCGGCAGGTTCCCGAGCTTGTGTTGGATGTCTTCCCACTACGTAGTCGCCCCCTCCACGTCCTTGTACACTAAGTTGTAGTCTGCCATGTCCGAGTCTCAAATGAGCGAACGAGCAAGGGGATCAGCATGGCGAGCTCCGTCGATGTGCCGGGGTGGCCCAGGCGGCGATTGGATCGGGGCGATGCAGGGTCCGACGACGCGTGGGGGAGATGGGAGCCGAGATATTAGAGAGAGGTGCGGGAGGTGGGGGCGGCGGTTGTTTGCTTTTTGTTCTGTTGTTCGAGTTCGAGAACACCACATCAGGCCTTTATAAGCTGACCGGGATGAGAATAGTTATTCTGATCCAGGATCAGAATAATGTTACTCTCTCTCTCTCTATACAGAATGATTAAAATATTTAATATAAATCTAAACTATATTAAGTTATAAATTCAGGTTTAATGTTGATATACGTGATTACGAGTAAATACAAACTTATTTATTTATTTTATATTATTTTTAATACGAAGTGTTTTTAAATTATTTCGCTTATATTGCAGGACCTTTGAGGGGATGTCGAGGCCAACAAGACGACTGAGGTGTACGCAGTGGTGTAATATCCTACTCAGTACTCACCATATTTATCATTATGTTGTTTCAGATGTAGCTAAGTTCGGTCACTTGATGTTTTAGTTGCAAATTTATGGAGTAAATTCCTATCGTCTTCCCAGGCAGTTCCACCCAAAAGGAACACTTCTCTACGGCCATAAGGTTCTCATTCAAATGCCATAAAAGGCTACACGGAGAACTACCGGCAGAGTTTTCTCCTATAGGATCCCTAGCATAAGAACTCGTTCCATAAATTCAAAAATAAAATACCAAGTGAAAACACGAAACTACATCATTTCCACAACATAATTTACATATGGTTTTCCCTTTCGGGAACCCCCGAAGGGTTTACACAAGGGTAAAGAAATTACCTTCTAACTACCTTCGCGAGCTTATAAATGCTCTAAATATTGTAGCTCTTTATTACACGATGAGGAAGTACTACTATTACTACTACTACTACTACTGAGCAAAGAGCTTGCTAGCTGAGTTGCAACTCTGTGCTCTATCTCTGGCTGGTTCTTCTCCGTCTGGTGTCTCTCTTCGCAGCAAGACTCCTCTTTTATAGGCAAGAGAGCACCTCTTGAATGGCTTTCAGGAGAAGGCTCCTCTATTATTTCCTCCTTCTTTCTCTTTGTCCATCATGCACCAAGTTCTTAGGCCTTCTAGGCTTTATAGGCTTTGTAGCCATTATAGCCCTTCTTTCTAGGGTATTGAGTGCATGTTGGAGAGGTTTGCACACCGTGTCTTGGCTGCCAATGGAGGTGGCATTGTCTTCTTTTTTGATTTTCTTCTTCGTCATGATTTTGTCTTGGACTTTAATCTTCAGGAATATTACAATCTTTGGATATGCATGTGCCCGTACACTGCCTGCTGATATGTGTATACGGGCATACTTGGCTGCAAACATGCACATGTGTGTGCATTGGCTATTGATATGCGTATAAATACATGCTGATTTTTTTTAGGGGGGTCTTCCCTGCCCATATAATTGATATTTCATCTCAATATACACTAAGATTCTAGATTCCTATCAGCATTCAGTCGGAATATGTCCTCCGCGCCCGAATAATTGATAGTAATATCAATTCGAATTCAGTGATATTTGAAGTTGGGTTTTACTCAGGTGGCTGCCCATGCCCTGCGATATCCATATGATCCTCATCTAAGAGATGGAAATCATACTTCGTATCACATTCTTTCTTTATATCTTCAAATCTTATTTTCATTTCAACCCTTATTTCTTCTAATATCTCTTCCTTTAATTCTTTCTTCATTATTTTTGACAATTCTTCAAATCTTTTGTCCATTTCTTGGTCTATATATTCACTGTCCAAAGGGTCTAGGCCCTTCAGAAGGCATTCTTTATATGTATAATTTTTTGGAGAACCTTCTTCCTTTATATTCTTTCCTGATGATTCTCCCTTGGTAATTTTAAATATTGGCATATTAGATGCATTGTTATCTGCATTCTTTCTCTTCTGGATATAATCTTTAGCCTTGGGGTCAATATAATAGTTTTCCCCTATCATTTTTCTTGCCCAAAAGAAGGCCTCATCAATACTTTCATATTTTTTGAATGTTAGGTCTTGTCCCATTCGTTTTGCATCTAGTTTCTCTATCATGATGTCTTCCCATGTCAAATATATTCCGGGTTTATTTCCGTCAAACAAAACATATAATATTTCTCCTTTTTGTATTTCAGCCCTTTCTAGTTTTGCCGCCTTCATATTCATTTGGTTAAAATATTCTGCCAAGCTATTTAGAATTGATAGCATATATCCTTTTTCATCTCTCTTATTGGTATATTGGAACCAGAAATTGTCCAGTATGCACCTCTGAATTTCATCAAGCTTGATATGGGCCTTTGGCTTGAAATTGAAGGTATTTGGCTGAAATATCTTCAGCCTATTCTCCTCTCCAAAGAAGAAGCATTCGTCCCTGGTGGGGAATAATCCTTTCTTCATTTCTGCAAATTTGATGCACGAGAAAATATGTCAGGTAAAGTATTATATTTTCCCTTAATATGCTCAAAAATAACATTATAACCATTCCCAGCTATGGTGTCTTCAAATAAGACCCATCTTCTGGTTGAACTTTTCTTACTATTAATTTTATTATAATATCGACATATGGCTTCACAATCAGTTTTTAACTTGTAACTTCCTGAAGCATATCTACATATTTTTTCATCTGCTTTCGGGGAATATTTATTAGGTTTTTGTTTTAATATAGCACCCCATTCTACTTTAGATGCATCTGTTTCAATAATAAAATAATTATCTTCTAGAGGCAATTCTAGGGGCTTTAAATTCTTGACTTTTTCTTTGATGGCCTTTACTAATTTTATATCTTCAGAATTCAAATATCTCTCACCATTCTTTCTTAATTTAGCATATAAAGGCCCGCCTAGCTTTGCTAGGTTATCTATGTAATTTCTAGCATAGTTTACAATTCCTAAGAATTGTTGTAGAACCTTTTTATCACTCATATTATCAGGAAACTCTAAGATTTTCTTTGCAATGTGTTCTTGCAAATATATTTTTCCTTCTCCTATTTCATGACCAAGGAAATTTATTCTTTATTTACAAATTTCCATCTTCTTTTTTGATAATATGAGCCCATTTTGTTCTACCTTGCGAAAGAACACTTCGAGATGGGCTATATGCTCTTTATATGATTTTGAGAATACTAACAAATCATCTACGTATACTAATATAAAGGCCTGGTTCTCATTAAATATATTTTGCATTTTCCTTTGAAATAGTGCAGGTGCATTCTTTAGACCCAATGGCATTACTAGCCATTCATAATGGCCTTGTGGACAAGTAAAGGCAGTCCATGGAATGGATTCTTCGGCCATTTTCACTTGCCAAAACCCTGCTTTTAAGTCAAATTTAGAGAAAAATTTGCTTCCTTGTATTCTATTGATCCATTCCTGTTTATTAGGTATGTTGTATGCATCATCTACCGTATTATCATTAAGCCTTTTAAAGTTAATTACCATTCTGGATTTACCTCTCACCTCTTCAGCATGATTTCTCACTATAAAAGCAGCAGACCTATGAGGACTTCTACTTTCTCTAATTGCTTTTAATTTTAATAATTCCTCAATATGCATTTTGAACTCTTCAATATCTTTAGGAGTAGCTTCTATTGGCCCTGACTTAATGATATAGTCTGGATTTATAATATTTATTTTGCAAACTATAGAGTTCCTTTCCCAATGTTTCATCGGTATTTCCCCTATAATTTGTATGTTATCTAATCTTTGCACTATCTTATCTATATCTTTTTTTGGATTTTATGTCTCTATACCAATTTGGTGAAAATGATTGTAATGCTATGCATTCTGTACTTGTATTTTCTATATGATATTCTTCTATGGTCTCACTAAGTTCTTCATCTTTACATAATTCAAGGGTACCTCTGGACTTGTACTATATTCTCCATCCAAATTAGATATCTCTACATTTTGCAAAGCTTTTCTTTGCTTTCTTACTTCAGATATGTATGGGAGATTATCTTGATAAGGGATAAATGTAACCCCTTCTTCATGTATAATTGTAGTTTGTAAATACTGTTGTAAAAACCTTAACCCTATTATCATGTCATCGTTTATTACTGATAAATCTCTTATTGTAATTTCATCTATTATATATTTCATGCCATTTATGTATGCTTCAATATTATATGCTAACTGGTTGTGGATTTTCTTTATTCCTGACATATCGGTAGGTACTTCAGCTTTATTATTATCTATAGTTTCAACTATTTCTGGACATCTCATGAAATATTTATCATGTATGATGTTCTTTGTGCAACCCGTATCTAGTAGCGCTAACACTTTATAAGAAATGTTTGGCTTTAGAACTATTCTAACTGGGATTCTTATCCCTAACACTTCTTTGAATGGTAATCGAACAATATATTTGCTTCCAAAACTAGTTATTGCATCTTTTAATTGTATTAATTTATCTCCTTTTTTATCCCTTATTGTTATCATTTGTTATTTCATCTCAGTGATTTTTGCAACCTTATTATCTTGCTCTTTATTATCTTCTAATTCATCCTTTAGCTTTTCTAATTCTGCTTCTAGCTTATTTATTCTATTTTCTAAGTTTCTAACCCTGCTGGATAATATTCTTTCTTCTGGTTCCCATTCTATTTCCTGTCTCCATTTTTGATTATTGACTTTTAGACAGGAGGTACATGCTTGCTTTAAGCATAAACTACATGTGAATCTATTATCTTGGCTAGGATAATATATACAGAAAGCACATTTTATGTTATAATCCCCTTTTCCTTTAATCCAGTCATGTTCACAATCTACTTGATTCATCATTTCGATCTTTAAACCGGCTAATTCATCAATTAGGTCTATTTCATCATCGCTTGATTCATATTCTGGAGTCTCATTTTCTACTTCATCTGTCTCTATGATTGAATATATTGACTCGTCGTCTTTTATTTCATCATCACATACCAATATATTCTCATTAACACTATCTACTATTAATACTCTCTCTTGCTCCTCATATTTGCTAGAGTACCTTTTCTGGTCTTTATTAGGGCAAATTCTACTTAAGTGATCGGGAGAGTTACATATGAAACACCTGCATGTTTTATCATATGATTTCTTAGGATTATATCTTCTTACATTTCTTTTATGCAAGAATGGGGCTCTATTATCGGACCTTCTCAAGAAATATCTTTTCTTTGTTCTAAAATTTCTATTATCTCTCCTTTGTGGTTTATAATATTTGTTTTTCCGATGCCTTTCTTCTCCATACGTAAGCGGTATTTGGACAATGTTATTGTAGAAATTGTAATCTGACTTCTTCATAGACCTTTGGGCTTGTATGCCTGTACATACCTTTCTTAATTATTTAAAAACAAATGTTATGGCTTGAGATATATTTACCACATTTCCGCCTGTTTCTTTTTTATATTCTTCAAATATTATGGATCCTAGAGGGTCTGGCAACTTACTAAAATATCTTTCTACAACACCTACATTAAACCCTTGCTTCGCAGTGGTAGCATTATATAAATAATGTTGAGAGAATTCTTTTATTCCTTTCCAGCTAGTTAAAGTTAGCTTTTCTATTTCTCTCAACCTTTCGTTTTGTAGTGAGCTATATCCTAATTCTGGGTCTTCAACGATGATCATATTTGAAATAACATTTGGAAAGTTATTAGGGTTACTTCCGGCCCTTTTTAATTCTTCATACTGATTAGGATATGTCTCTACCCATTGTTCCCATAGAACTTTTACAGATTCTCCTAAAAATGTTTCAAGATATGTTAACATATCTTCTACCTTAGTTGCTATATTATACTGGTTTTGTATATATTTTTGAACTATTAAACCTTTCCATATGCTGATTATATTCGGCCAATCTATCGGGTCATGAGCTGCTAGGTTTAAAATAGCGCCATCATTCTTATAATTTTGAAATTGCACTGGCTTTTCAAAATCTCTTCTTTTAGCACCCATCTATCTATATTGTCCAGGGATATATGTAGGTTGATAGTCATCCTTTTCTGGAGGCCATTGTCCAGCTGATCTGGTAGGTCTCTCTCTCTCCTTCTCTTTTTACCGAAGACTCGCCATATCCCTTTCTTCTTTTATTACTACTTTCTACTTCCATAGCTTCCATTGCATTGCCTAAATTTTGTAGTCCCACATCATCTAGTGAGTTATAAAAATCACTATTCTGCTCCGAATCATTATAATTTTCATCTTCTAACCACATATCTTTTACTAATTCCTCTTCCTCTTCATAACTTTCTAGTAATAACTTATTATTTATATCCCATTGCTCTTCTTCACTAACAACTTCTTCTTCCTGAGCAATATTCTTATCTCTATTAGTGATAGCATCATTATTACTACCAGCATGTTCTCCCCTTTCAATTGATGATGTATTTGGCATAATTGAACCACTAGTTACCAATTTTTTCTCATTTTTTAGTTTTTTTAACCTTGCAATTTCTCTAATTATAAACAATTCTCTTTCTCTTATCTTAGGCCAATCTTTTGTCATAGAATTTTTATATTCCCAATCTATATGCTTTAGCTTATTTTCCCAGTGAATTATTTCATCATCTAAATTAGCCTTTTCCATGCATTCGGTCACACCTTTATTCTTATCGTCAATAGATTTTGTTTCTGACATAAAGGATTCTGCGTCTTCTATTGATGCCGATTTATAGTTCATAAATCTAATGCTACTACTTCCTTCACAATTTTGATAACTTATATAGTTTTCAGGTTGCTTTAATTCTTTTTTCTCTATTAATTCACCAATCTTCCACTCTTCTCCCGCTTTTTCTTCAGAACCAATTTTAAGTGGATTCATAAATTTAATACCCTTTGATTGCATACTATCAATTACATCGCTCACATTAACTCTATATCTAGAGTTACTTCTGTTAGTGAGCCTTCCTATAAATTCTATGCTTACTAGCAAATTTGTTCCTTTAAAATCTTCATATCCCTTAGTTTGAAAACCAAAACTCATTTTTTCAATAAATTCTTTTACAGGCATCATTAGGTCTGGAGCTATATAGGTTATTAATCTATTTTCATTCATGTCTCCTTCTAAAAATCCTAATGCTGCTTTATCTACTGATTCCCACCTTCGGTCTAATAGAGTTATAAGCACCATTGCTCCTAATTTCTTTCTTGTCATACCTTTAACTCCTATAATATACATACCTTGATGAATATATTTGTAACCACAATATTTTAGTTCATTTTCATTATTTTTGCTTACTATTCTTAAATCAACTGGGTCTGTTAACACACTTAGTTCTACTTCTCTTGATATTCGGTATAACCCACTCTTACTCTGAAACACACCCATGTGATATACCTGTTGCGGTTTTATTTTTCTTAGGGTATCCTTTTGATATCTTTCGAGGTCTCTCTGAATATCTATAACTTCTTCAATACTATCAATATCATCGGCTTTACATGATAATCTATGCTTAATTGCGAGTGGTCTTGAGTCTTGCCTTACTAACTGGAGGGTTTTATCTCTTCTAAGCAAGCCTTTAGATATGTCCATTTTTCTGAATTAATATTTCTTGATGATGTTACGATTCTAGATGACGATAGCACAATTTCTTTGTTGTTTTGGACACTTTTTAGCTTGTCTAAAACTTGGATTAATAGTTGAAGAATTGTATTATTTTGTCTTATTATAATTTTAGAGTCTTCTTTTGGTAAGTCATGATCAGAAAATCCTACAGGAGGTGACAAGTATTTGGCTACTTCGTTTAATGCTTGGCTATATTCAGTCATATAATTATGAGACAATCAAAGTTTTAACTTCTTGCAGCAACTTCTTTATATCGAGTATATCTTGTCTTGCTTCTGTGCGAGGGAGTGAGTCTTTGCCTTTACTTAGGTAACGGCCAATTGACAACACTTCTTCTTTAATATAATCGTTATTCTTGCAAAGTACGTTCTGCGTGGCCTTTGCTTCTTCTAGCTTATGTAAGGCGAGATCAATTTTATTGTTCAGACTAGAATATTTATCCGCAAGCTTTTGGTATTCTTTGGATAAACTCTCAAACTTTTGGTCTAAATTATCTTGTCTTTTCCCCCAAGCTATGTAAAAGTTATATATCAAATCGACAATTGTATTTAGCTGGCTATGAGATGTATGCCAGGTATGCTCTTCAGAAGGATTTATTCTGCACCTTATATTAATATTCTCTTTAGTATTTATTACCTTACCTGTGCTAACTTCTAAATTTAAATACTTTAACCTATCAATGTTTAAAACGCTGGACCTGATACCAAATATACAGAATAATTAAAATATTTAATAATAAATCTAAACTATATTAAGTTATAAATTCAGGTTTTAATGTTGATATACGTGATTACGTATACGAGTAAATACAAACTTATTTATTTTATATTTTTAATACGAAGTGTTTTTAAATTATTTCGCTTATATTGCAGGATCTTTGAGGGGATGTCGAGGCCAACAAGACGACTGAGGTGTACGCAGTGGTGTAATATCCTACTCAGTACTCACCATATTTATCATTATTTTGTTTCAGATGTAGCTAAGTTCGTTCACTTGATGTTTTAGTTGCAAATTTATGGAGTAAATTCCTATCGTCTTCCCAGGCAGTTCCACCCAAAGGGAACACTTCTCTACGGCCATAAAGTTCTCATTCAAATGCCATAAAAGGCTACACAGAGAACTACCGGCAGAGTTTTCTCCTATAGGATCCCTAGCATAAGAACTCGTTCCATAAATTCAAAAATAAAATACCAAGTGAAAACACGAAACTACATCATTTCCACAACATAATTTACATATGGTTTTCCCTTTCGGGAACCCCCGAAGGGTTTACACAAGGGTAAAGAAATTACCTTCTAACTACCTTCGCGAGCTTACAAATGCTCTAAATATTGTAGCTCTTTATTACACGATGAGGAAGTACTACTACTACTACTACTACTACTACTACTACTACTACTACTACTACTACTACTACTGAGCAAAGAGCTTGCTAGCTGAGTTGCAACTCTGTGCTCTATGTGTGGCTGGTTCTTCTCCGTCTGGTGTCCCTCTTCGCAGCAAGGCTCCTCCTTTTATAGGCAAGAGAGCACCTCTTGGATGGCTTCCGGGAGAAGGCTCCTCTATTATTTCCTCCTTCTTTCTCCTTGTCCATCATGCACCTAGTTCTTAGGCCTTCTAGGCTTTATAAGCTTTGTAGCCATTATAGCCCTTCTTTCTAGGGTATTGAGTGCATGTTGGAGAGGTTTACACACCGTGTCTTGGCTGCCAATGGAGGTGGCATTGTCTTCTTTTTTGATTTTCTTCTTCGTCATGATTTTTTCTTGGACTTTAATCTTCAGGAATATTACAATCTTTGGATATGCATGTGCCCCTAGTTCCACTTTTCCCATTAAATACCAAAAATACAATTACCTTGTTGTTTTCATTTACTTTTTATTTTATTTCATTATCTACCCATCACTACCAGATTTAATGCTCGGAATTGGCGCAAACAAGGGGATTAACAACCCGCTTACCTTCATTTGGTGCGACCATTTGGTTTGTGTGTGCATGTGTTATTACATTATATGTGTGATGTGTCCTCTTGGTTCGATAAATCTTAATTATTAACTTAAGAAAATACCAAATGTTGCTATACTTCTTCATCCCTTCCTCTTCGGGGAAAACCCAACACCTATATAAAGTAGCCAAAGGATTTCTGGCGCCGTTGCCGGTGATACGTCTCAAACGTATCTATAATTTTTGATGGTTTCATGCTGTTATCTTGTCATCTTTGGATGTTTTGTTTACCTTTATATATTTTTTGGGACTAACTTATTAATTCAGTGCCAAGTGCCAGTTCCTATTTTTTCTGTGTTTTTGGCTCTTTTCAGATCTGATTTTGGAACGGAGTCCAAATGGAATAAAATCCCCGAAATAAATTTTTCCCGAACGGAAGAAGACCAGGGGGCTTGAGGGCCAAGCCAGGAGAGCTACAGGGGGCCCACAAGCCCTGTAGCCGCCATCAGGGGGTGGCGGCTAGCAGGCTTGTGGCCTCCCTGGCGCCCCCCTGACCTAGCTCCTTCGCCTATA
Source organism: Hordeum vulgare subsp. vulgare (assembly GCF_904849725.1). Taxonomy (NCBI): domain Eukaryota; kingdom Viridiplantae; phylum Streptophyta; class Magnoliopsida; order Poales; family Poaceae; genus Hordeum; species Hordeum vulgare. The sequence goes on along the minus strand of NC_058520.1, from coordinate 486,408,900 downwards.
TATTCCCTAAAATACAGAAAAAAAAAATCAGGGAATCCACGAAAACACTTTTCCGCCGCCGCAAGCTTCCGTTTCCGCGAGATCTCATTTGGAGACCCTTCCCGGCGCCCTGCCAGAGGGGACTTTGGAGTTGGAGGGCTTCTACATCAACACCATCGCCCCTCCAATGACTCGCGAGTAGTTCACTTTAGACCTACGGGTCCGTAGTTAGTAGCTAGATGGTTTCTTCTCTCTCTTGGATCTTCAATACAAAGTTCTCCATGATCTTCATGGAGATCTATCCGATGTAATCCTCTTTGGCGGTGTGTTTGTCGAGATCCGATGAATTGTGGATTTGTGATCAGATTATCTATGATATATATTTGAGTCTTTGCTGATTTCTTATATGCATGATTTGATATCCTTGTAAGTCTCTCCGAGTCTTGGGTTTTGTTTGGTCAACTAGATCTATGATTCTTGCAATGGGAGAAGTGCTTGGTTTTGGGTTCTTACCGTGTGGTGACCTTTCCCAGTGATAGTAGGGGCAGCAAGGCACACATCATGTAGTTGCCATCAAGGGTAACAAGGTGGGCTTTGTCGTAGATATGAGATTGTCCATCTACACCATGTCATCTTGCTTAAGGCGTTACTCTGTTCTTTTGGACTTAATACACTAGATGCATGCTGGATAGCGGTGGACGTGTGGAGTAATAGTAGTAGATGCAGAAAGTATCGATCTACTTGTTTTGGATGTGATGCCTATAGATATAATCATTGCCATAGATCACGTCACGACTTCGCGCGGTTCTATCAATTGCTCGATAGTAATTTTTTCACCCACCGTCTACTTGCTTTCATGAGAGAAGCCACTAGTGAACACTACGGCCCCCGGGTCTATTCACACCTATCATTTCCACTTTTGCTTTTACTTTGCTTTGTTACTTTGTTGCTTTCAGTTCTCACTTGGCAAACAATCTATAAGGGATTGACAACCCCTTCATAGCGTTGGGAGCAAGCTTTTTGTGTTTGTGGAGGTACTTGTGATACTCCTTCACTGGATCGATACCTTGGTTCTCAAAACTGAGGGAAATACTTACCAGCGCTGCGCTACGTCACCCTTTCCGCTTCGAGGGAACACTAACGCAAGGCTCCAAGGCCACGGGGGAATCCTTTGCATATTTACCTAGGAAGTCCCTAAAGGGGTAGCCGTAGCAGAAGGATTCCTGGTGCCGTTGCTGAGGAGTATCAAGACAAGAACAGTCTCCCGTCAGCACGTGTTTCTGGCGCTGTTGGAAGGTCTTTTGTTGCAATAGCAGAAGCATTTCTGGCGCCGTTGCCAGGGAGGGAGAGATCGATCCAAGTAGGTCTCACAAACTCATCTCTTGCATTTACTTTTTTGCCAGTTGCCTCTCGTTTTCCTCTCCCCCACTTCACATTTGCCTTTTTTGTTTGCCTTTTTTTGTTTGCCTTTTTTGTTCGCCCTTTTCTCTCACTTGCTTTCTGTTCGCTGGTGTGTCATGTGCCTTAAATATTCTTGGATCTTCGCTTGCTGAAGATCTAGTCATATGGATCCTCATCCACTTGCTAATCTCTTTAAGAGATCCAATTATGTTGATCCAATTGCTAGTGAGTTGAGTGCACTTGACTATCTTTATGGAGTTTTGCTTGAGATGCGTGAATCTGAAAATTGTGAGGAAGAAATTTATGAAGTGATTCACGAGGACTCCTTGGATGAAAAGCATGATTGCAATGGTTTCACTATAAATTCTGTTAGTGACAATCATCCTAAAAATATGCAAAACCCTAAGCTTGGGGATGCTACTTTTGCTATGTCCACTACTTGTTGCAATGATCATGAGTGGGGCGATGATTTTTTATGATCTTGAAAATTTGTTTAAGCCTCATGATGAATATGATATTTGCAACAATATTGAAAGTGGGATTGGAGAAGTCATGACTTTATTTGATGATAATCCCACTATTTTTGAAGAGCGTGAACTTTGCATGCATGTGGATCATGAAAAGAATACCCTATGTGATAGTTACATTGTTGAATTCGAATATGATCCCACATGTAATTGCTATGAGAGAGGAAAATATTGTGGTATAAACATTCATGTTACCAAATTACCTCTCGTTATGTGGAGATTGCCATTGTCTCTTTCTTCTTCCTTGCATATGGCAACTATTGGTTGTCTTGACAATATGTTTTCCTATAAAATTCCTATGCATAGGAAGTATGTTAGACTTAGATATGTGTGTCACATGTTTCATGATGCTCTCATTGTGCTTCAATTCTTGTCTTTTGTGTGAGCATCATTGAATTATCAATGCCTAGCTAAGGGCGTTAAACAATAGTGCTTGTTGGGAGGCAACCCAATGAATCTATCCTTTTTCTTTCTGTTTTGTGTTTTCCACACGTTCATAATTCTGTTATGATTGTGTTTTTTGTGTTTCTTTTTGCGCTTGTGCTAAGCAAAACAGTTATGATTAGTCTTGGGGATGATCGTTTGGTCATGCTGGAAAAGACAGAAACTTTCTGCTCACTAAAAGCATTTTCATTTTTTTTTCTGTAAGAGCTTTTGAGTTGATTCTTTTTTCTGCTGATTGCTACGCAAATTATTCAGACTGTCATAATTTTTCAAAATTTTTGAAGTACCAGAAGTATACGAAGTATACAGATTTCTACAGACTGGTCTGCTGTTAACAGATTCTGTTTTTGTTGAGTTGGTTGCTTATTTTGATGAAACTATGGATAGTATCGGGGGTATTAGCCATGGAATATTGAAAATACAGTGACCCAACATCAACATAAGTAGAATTTAAGTTTGTTACAGTACCTAAGGAAGTGGTGGTTTGCTTTCTTATACTAATGTTATCACGGGTTTCTGTTTAAGTTTCGTGTTGTGAAGTTTTCAAGTTTTGGGTGAAGTTCTTATGGACAAAGAGATAAAGAGTGGCAAGAGCTCAATCTTGGGGATGCCCAAGGCACCCCAAGAGATTTAAGGATTCTGTAAAAGCCTAAGCTTGGGGATGCCCCGGGAAGGCATCCCCTCTTTCGTCTTCAATCCATCTTTAACGTTACTTGGGGCTATATTTTTATTCACCACATGTTATGTGTTTTGCTTGTAGCGTCTTGTATCGTAGGAGTCTTTTATTTTTGTTGTGTCACAATCATCCTTGCTGCACACCTAGAGAGAGAGACATGCACTCACCGTGATTTTGTCGAGCTTCACTTATATCCTTTGGCAGACAATTCAGCTCACATGTGCTTCACTTATATCTTTTGAGCTAGTTGATTTTCCTCTATGTGCTTCACTTATATCTTTTAGAGCACGAATCCTTGCTAGTTATTTTGAAAGTTCATAATTACCTTGCTAGTTTGTTTGAATTATTATTGTTTCCACGTCAATAGCAAACTATTGTTTTGAATCTGATGCATCTGAGCATTCACGTCACATAAGAGGAGTTACAAAGGAAATCTATGCTAGGTTGCATGAAATCATCAAAAATTCATTCTTTATCACTTCCCTACTCGAGGACGAGCAGGAGTTAAGCTTGGGGATGCTTGATACGTCTCAAACGTATCTATAATTTTTGATGGTTTCATGCTGTTATCTTGTCATCTTTGGATGTTTTGTTTACCTTTATATCTTTTTTGGGACTAACTTATTAATTCAGTGCTAAGTGCCAGTTCCTGTTTTTTCTGTGTTTTTGGCTCTTTTCAGATCTGATTTTGGAACGGAGTCCAAACGGAATAAAATCCCCGAAATAAAATTTTCCCGAACGGAAGAAGATCAGGGGGCTTGAGGGCCAAGCCAGGAGAGCTACACGGGGCCCACAAGCCCTGTAGCCGCCACCAGGGGATGCGGCTAGCAGTTTTGTGGCCTCCCTGGCGCCCCCTGACCTAGCTCCTTTGCCTATATATTCCCTCAAATACAGAAAACAATCAGGGAATCCATGAAAACACTTTTCCGCCGCGGCAAGCTTCCGTTTCCGCGAGATCTCATCTAGAGACCCTTCCCGGTGCCCTGTCGGAGGGGACTTTGGAGTTGGAGGGCTTCTACATCAACATCATCGCCCCTTCCAATGACTCGTGAGTAGTTCACTTCAGACCTACGGGTCCGTAGTTAGTAGCTAGATGGTTTCTTCTCTCTCTTGGATCTTCAATACAAAGTTCTCCATGATATTCATGGAGATTTATCCGATGTAATCCTCTTTGGCGGTGTGTTTGTCGAGATCCGATGAATTGTGGATTTGTGATCATATTATCTATGATATATATTTGAGTCTTTGCTGATTTCTTATATGCATGATTTGATATCCTTGTATGTCTCTCCGAGTCTTGGGTTTTTTTGGCCAACTAGATCTATGATTCTTGCAATGGGAGAAGTGCTTGGTTTTGGGTTCTTACCGTGTGGTGACCTTTCCGAGTGATAGTAGGGGCAGCAAGGCACACATCGTATAGTTAGCATCAAGGGTAACAAGGTGGGCTTTGTCGTAGATATGAGATTGTCCGTCTACATAATGTCATCTTGCTTAAGGCGTTACTCTGTTCTTTTGGACTTAAACACTAGATGCATGCTGGATAGCGGTCGACGTGTGGAGTAATAGTAGTAGATGCAGAAAGTATCGGTCTACTTGTTTTGGACGTGATGCCTATAGATATAATCATTGCCATAGATGACGACACGACTTTGCGCGGTTCTATCACTTGCTCGACAGTAATTTTTTCACCCACTGTCTACTTGCTTTCATGAGAGAAGCCACTAGTGAACACTGTTGGAATTATGCCCTAGAGGCAATAATGAATATAGTTATTATTATAATTCCTGTATCAAGATAATCATTTATTATCCATGCTATAATTGTATTGAATGAAGACTCATTTACATGTGTGGATACATAGACAAAACACCGTCCCTAGCAAGCCTCTAGTTGGCTAGCCAGTTGATCAAAGATAGTCAGTGTCTTCTGATTATGAACAAAGTGTTGTTGCTTGATAACTGGATCACGTCATTAGGAGAATCACGTGATGGACTAGACCCAAACTAATAGACGTAGCATGTTGATCGTGTCATTTTGTTGCTACTGTTTTCTGCGTGTCAAGTATTTATTCCTATGACTATGAGATCATATAACTCACTGACACCGGAGGAATGCTTTGTGTGTATCAAACGTCGCAACGTAACTGGGTGACTATAAAGATGCTCTACAGGTATCTCCGAAGGTGTTAGTTGAGTTAGTATGGATCAAGACTGGGATTTGTCACTCCGTGTGACGGAGAGGTATCTCGGGGCCCACTCGGTAATACAACATCACACACAAGCCTTGCAAGCAATGTGACTTAGTGAAAGTTGCGGGATATTGTATTACGGAACGAGTAAAGAGACTTGCCGGTGAACGAGATTGAAATAGGTATGCGGATACTGACGATCGAATCTCGGGCAAGTAACATACCGAAGGACAAAGGGAATGACATACGGGATTATATGAATCCTTTGCACTGAGGTTCAAACGATAAGATCTTCGTAGAATATGTAGGATCCAATATGGGCATCTAGGTCCCGCTATTGGATATTGACCGAGGAGTCTCTCGGGTCATGTCTACATAGTTCTCGAACCCGCAGGGTCTGCACACTTAAGGTTCGACGTTGTTTTATGCGTATTTGAGTTATATGGTTGGTTACCGAATGTTGTTCGGAGTCCCGGATGAGATCACGTACGTCACGAGGGTTTTCGGAATGGTCCGGAAACGAAGATTGATATATAGGATGACCTCATTTGATTACCGGAAGGTTTTCGGAGTTACCGGGAATGTACCGGGAATGACGAATGGGTCCCGGGAGTTCACCGGGGGGGGGGGGCAACTCACCCCGGGGAAGCCCATGGGCCTTGAGGGTGGCACACCAGCCCTTAGTGGGCTGGTGGGACAGCCCAAAAGGGCCCTATGCGCCTAGGAAAGAAAATCAAAGAGAAAAAAAGAGAGGAGGTGGGAAGGGAAGGAAGGACTCCCACCCACCAAACCAAGTCCAACTCGGTTTGGGGTGGGGGAGCCTTCCCCCTTGGACTCGGCCGACCCCCTTGGGGCTCCTTGAGCCCCAAGGCAAGGTCGCCTCCCTCCCACCTATATATACGGAGGTTTTAGGGCTGATTTGAGACGACTTTTCCACGGCAGCCCGACCACATACCTCCACGGTTTTTCCTCTAGATCGCGTTTCTGCGGAGCTCGGGCGGAGCCCTGCTAAGACAAGGTCATCACCAACCTACGGAGCGCCGTCACGCTGCCGGAGAACTCTTCTACCTCTCCGTCTCTCTTGCTGGATCAAGAAGGCCGAGATCATCGTCGAGCTGTACGTGTGCTGAACGCGGAGGTGCCGTCCCTTCGGTACTAGATCGTGGGACTGATCGCGGGATTGTTCGCGGGGCGGATCGAGGGACGTGAGGACGTTCCACTACATCAACCGCGTTCACTAACGCTTCTGCTGTACGATCTACAAGGGTACGTAGACCACTCATCCCCTCTCGTAGATGGACATCACCATGATAGGTCTTCGTGCGCGTAGGAAATTTTTTATTTCCGATGGGACGTTCCCCAACAGTGGCATCATGAGCTAGGTTCATGCGTAGATGTCTTCTCGAGTAGAACACAAAAGTTTTTGTGGGTGGTGATGTGCGTTTTGCTGCCCTCCTTAGTCTTTTCTTGATTCCGCGGTATTGTTGGATTGAAGCGGCTTGGACCGACATTACTCGTACGCTTACGAGAGACTGGTTTCATCGCTACGAGTAACCCCGTAGCTCAAAGATGACTGGCAAGTGTCGGTTTCTCCAACTTTAGTTGAATCGGATTTGACCGAGGAGGTCCTTGGATGAGGTTAAATAGAAACTCATATATCTCCGTTGTGGTGTTTGCGTAAGTAAGATGCGATCCTACTAGATACCCATGGTCACCACGTAAAACATGCAACAACAAAATTAGAGGACGTCTAACTTGTTTTTGCAGGGTATGCTTGTGATGTGATATGGGCAACGATGTGATGTGATATATTGGATGTATGAGATGATCATGTTGTAATAGTAAATATTGACTTGCACGTCGATGGTACGGCAACCGGCAGGAGCCATAGGGTTGTCTTTATACTAACGTTTGTGCTTGCAGATGCGTTTACTATTTTGCTAGGATGTAGCTTTAGTAGCAATAGCATGAGTAGCACGACAACCCCGATGGCAACACATTGATGGAGATCATGGTGTGGCGCCGGTGACAAGCAGATCGTGTCGGTGCTTTGGTGATGGAGATCAAGAAGCACGTGATGATGGCCATATCATGTCACTTATGAATTGCATGTGATGTTAATCCTTTTATGCACCTTATTTTGCTTAGAACGACGGTAGCATTATGAGGTGATCTCTCACTAAAATTTCAAGACGAAATTGTGTTCTCCCCGACTGTGCACCGTTGCTACAGTTCGTCGTTTCGAGACACCACGTGATGATCGGGTGTGATAGACTCAACGTTCACATACAACGGGTGCAAAATAGTTGCGCAAGCGGAACACTCGGGTTAAGCTTGACGAGCCTAGCATGTGCAGACATGGCCTCGGAACACATGAGACCGAAAGGTCGATCATGAATCATATAGATGATATGATTAGCATAGGGATGCTTACCACTGAAACTATACTCAACTCACGTGATGATCGGACTTGAGCTAGTATAAGTGGATCATGAACCACTCAAATGACTAGAGAGATGTACTTTTTGAGTGGGAGTTTAGCGAATAATTTGATTAAGTTAAACTCTAATTATCTTGAACATAGTCTAAGTCCACTTTGAATATATTTGTGTTGTAGATCATGGCTCACGCTACAGTCATCCTGAATTTTAATACGTTCCTAGAGAAAGCTAAGTTGAAAGATGATGGAAGCAACTTTGTAGACTGGGCTCGTAATCTTAAGCTAATCTTACAAGCTGGGAAGAAGGATTATGTCCTTAATGCTGCGCTAGGAGATGAACCACCCGCTACGGCTGATCAGGATGTTAAGAACGCTTGGTTAGCACGTAAGGAGGACTACTCAATAGTTCAATGTGCAGTCTTGTATGGCTTAGAACCGGGACTTCAACGTCGCTTTGAGCGTCATGGAGCATTTGAGATGTTCCAGGAGTTGAAGTTTATCTTTCAGAAGAACGCCCGGATCGAGAGGTATGAGACCTCCGATAAATTCTATGCTTGCAAGATGGAGGAAAACTCGTCTGTCAGTGAACATGTGCTCAAAATGTCTGGGGTACTCAAACCGTCTAGCTGAGCTGGGGATTGAACTCCCGCAAGAGTCTATCACTGACAGAATCCTTCAATCACTGCCGCCAAGCTATAAAGGCTTTGTGTTGAACTACAACATGCAAGGGATGAACAAGTCTCCCGGCGAGTTGTTTGCGATGCTGAAAGTCGCAGAGTCTGAACTCCGTAAAGAGCATCAAGTGTGGATGGTGAATAAGACCACTAGTCTCAAGAGAAACGGCAAAGGCAAGAAGGGTAATTCGAAGAAGAGCGGCAAGCCTGTTGCCAATCCGACGAAGAAACCCAAAGCTGGACCTAAGCCTGAAACGGAGTGTTACTATTGCAAGGGTATGGGTCACTGGAAGCGCAATTGCCCCAAGTATCTGGCAGATAAGAAGGCGGCCAAAGAAAAATCAGGTATATTCGATATACATGTTATTGATGTGTACTTAACCGGCTCTCGTAGTAGTGCCTCGGTATTCGATATCGGTTCTGTTGCTCATATTTGCAACTCGAAACAGGAACTGCGGAATAGACGAAGGCTGGCGAAAGATGAAGGACGATGCGCGTAGGAAATGGTTCCAAGGTTGATGCAATCGCCGTCGGCACAGTTTCACTTCAGTTACCATCAGGATTAGTGATGAACTTAAATCATTGTTATTTAGTGTCTGCGTTGAGCATGAACATTATATCTGGATCTTGTTTATTGCGAGACGGTTACTCTTTTAAGTCAGAGAATAATGGTTGTTCTATTTCTATGAGTAACATCTTTTATGGTCATGCACCTAATGCGAGAGGATTGTTCATACTGAATCTTGATAACGATACGCATATACATAACATTGAGACCAAAAGAGTTAGAGTTAACAATGATAGCGCCATATTTTTGTGGCACTGCCTCTTAGGTCATATTGGTGTAAAGCGCATGAAGAAACTCCATGCTGATGGACTTTTGGAGTCACTTGACTTTGATTCACTTGACACGTGCGAACCATGCCTCATGGGCAAGATGACTAAGACTCCGTTCTCCGGAACAATGGAGCGTGCAAGTGACTTGTTGGAAATCATACATACCGATGTGTGTGGTCCGATGAGCGTGGAGGCACGCGGCGGATATCGTTATTTTCTCACCTTCACTAACGATTTGAGTAGATATGGTTATGTCTACTTGATGAAGCACAAGTCTGAAACATTTGAAAAGTTCAAGCAATTTCAGAGTGAAGTGGAAAATCATCGTAACAAGAAGATCAAGTTCCTACGGTCTGATCGTGGGGGTGAATATCTGAGTTTCGAGTTTGGTACTCACTTAAGACAATGTGGAATTATTTCACAGTTAACACCGCCTGGAACACCACAGCGTAATGGTGTGTCCGAACGTCGTAATCGTACTCTATTAGAGATGGTGCGATCTATGATGTCTCTTACCGATTTGCCGTCATCGTTTTGGGGTTATGCATTAGAAACAGCTGCATTCACTTTAAATAGGGCACCGTCAAAATCCGTTGAGACGACACCATACGAACTGTGGTATGGCAAAAGGCCAAAGTTGTCGTTTCTTAAAGTTTGGGGATATGATGCTTATGTCAAAAAGCTTCAGCCTGAAAAGCTGGAACCCAAAGCGGAAAAGTGCGTCTTCATAGGTTACCCAAAAGAGAGAGTTGGGTACACCTTCTATCTCAAATCCGAGGGCAAAGTGTTTGTTGCTAAAAACGGAGCTTTTCTCGAGAAGGAGTTTCTCTCGAGAGAATTGAGTGGGAGGAAGATAGAACTTGACGAGGTTGTCGAACCTCTCATCCCTCTGGATGGTGGCGCAGGGCAAGGGGAAACCTCTGTCGTTGCGACGCCGGTTGAGGAGGAAGTTAATGATGATGATCATGAAACTCCAGTTCAAGTTTCTGTCGAACCACGCAGGTCGACGAGACCACGTGCTGCTCCAGAGTGGTACGGTAATCCCGTTTTATCAATCATGTTGTTAGACAACAATGAACCTGCAAATTATGAAGAAGCAATGCTGGGCCCAGATTCCAACAAATGTCTAGAAGCCATGAAGTCCGAGATAGGATCCATGTATGAGAACAAAGTGTGGACTTTGGAGGTACTACCTGAGGGCCGCAAGGCTATTCAGAACAAATGGATCTTTAAGAGGAAGACGGACGCTGACGGCAATGTGACCGTTTATAAAGCTCGACTTGTGGCAAAGGGTTTTTTCACAAGTTCAAGGAGTTGACTACGATGAGACTTTCTCACCCGTAGCGATGCTTAAGTCCGTCAGAATCATGTTAGCAATAGCTGCATTTTTCGATTATGAAATCTGGCAGATGGATGTCAAAACGGCGTTCCTTAACGGTTTCCTTAAGGAAGAGTTGTATATGATACAACCCGAAGGTTTTGTCGATCCTAAGAATGCTAACAAGGTGTGCAAACTCCAGCAATCCATTTATGGACTGGTGCAAGCATCTCGGAGTTGGAACAAACGCTTTGATGAGGTGATCAAAGCATTTGGGTTTATACAAGTAGTTGGAGAATCTTGTATTTACAAGAAAGTGAGTGGGAGCTCTGTGGCATTTCTAATATTATATGTGGATGACATATTGCTGATTGGAAACAACGTGGAGTTTTTAGAGAGCATAAAGGATTACTTGAATAGGAGTTTCTCTATGAAGGACCTAGGAGAAGCTGCTTACATTCTAGGCATTAAGATCTATAGGGATAGATCAAAACGCCTGATAGGACTTTCACAAAGCACATACCTTGATAAAGTTTTGAAGAGGTTCAAAATGGAACAGTCCAAGAAAGGGTTCTTGCCAGTTTTACAAGGTACGAGATTGAGTAAGACTCAGTGCCCAGCAACTGATGAAGATAGAGAGCATATGCGCTCCGTCCCCTATGCTTCAGCCATAGGTTCTATCATGTATGCAATGCTGTGCACTAGGCCGGATGTTAGCCTGGCCATAAGTATGGCAGGTAGGTTCTAGAGTAATCCAGGAGTGGATCACTCGACAGCGGTCAAGAATATCCTGAAGTACCTGAAAAGGACTAAGGAGATGTTTCTCGTGTATGGAGGTGACGAAGAGCTCGCCGTAAAAGGTTACGTCGATGCAAGCTTTGACACAGATCCGGACGACTCTAAGTCGCAAACCGGATACGTATTTATTCTTAATGGGGGTGCGGTAAGCTGGTGCAGTTCCAAGCAAAGCGTCGTAGCAGATTCTACATGTGAAGCGGAGTACATGGCTGCCTCGGAGGCGGCTAAGGAGGGTGTCTGGATGAAGCAGTTCATGACGGATCTTGGAGTGGTGCCAAGCGCACTGAATCCAATAACCTTGTTCTGTGACAACACGGGTGCCATTGCCTTAGCAAAGGAACCACGGTTTCACAAGAAGACCAGACACATCAAACGACGCTTCAACCTCATCCGCGACTACGTCGAGGGAGAGGACGTAAATATATGCAAAGTGCACACGGATCTAAATGTAGCAGACCCGCAGACTAAACCTCTTCCACGGCCAAAGCATGATCAACACCAGAACTGTATGGGTGTTAGATTTATTACAATGTAATTCACATGATGATGTGAGGGCTAGATTATTGACTCTAGTGCAAGTGGGAGACTGTTGGAATTATGCCCTAGAGGCAATAATAAATATAGTTATTATTATAATTCCTGTATCAAGATAATCGTTTATTATCCATGCTATAATTGTATTGAATGAAGACTCATTTACATGTGTGGATACATAGACAAAACACCATCCCTAGCAAGCCTCTAGTTGGCTAGCCAGTTGATCAAAGATAGTCAGTGTCTTCTGATTATGAACAAAGTGTTGTTGCTTGATAACTGGATCACGTCATTAGGAGAATCACGTGATGGACTAGACCCAAACTAATAGACGTAGCATGTTGATCGTGTCATTTTGTTGCTACTGTTTTCTGCGTGTCAAGTATTTATTCCTATGACCATGAGATCATATAACTCACTGACACCGGAGGAATGCTTTGTGTGTATCAAACGTCGCAACGTAACTGGGTGACTATAAAGATGCTCTACAGGTATCTCCGAAGGTGTTAGTTGAGTTAGTATGGATCAAGACTGGGATTTGTCACTCCGTGTGACGGAGAGGTATCTCGGGGCCCACTCGGTAATACAACATCACACACAAGCCTTGCAAGCAATGTGACTTAGTGAAAGTTGCGGGATCTTGTATTACGAAACGAGTAAAGAGACTTGCCGGTGAACGAGATTGAAATAGGTATGCGGATACTGACGATCGAATCTCGGGCAAGTAACATACCGAAGGACAAAGGGAATGACATACGGGATTATATGAATCCTTGGCACTGAGGTTCAAACGATAAGATCTTCATAGAATATGTAGGATCCAATATGGGCATCCAGGTCCCGCTATTGGATATTGACCGAGGAGTCTCTCGGGTCATGTCTACATAGTTCTCGAACCCGCAGGGTCTGCACACTTAAGGTTCGACGTTGTTTTATGTGTATTTGAGTTATATGGTTGGTTACCGAATGTTGTTCGGAGTCCCGGATGAGATCACGGACGTCACGAGGGTTTCCGGAATGGTCCGGAAACGAAGATTGATATATAGGATGACCTCATTTGATTACCAGAAGGTTTTCGGAGTTACCGGGAATGTACCGGGAATGACGAATGGGTTCCGGGAGTTCACCGGGGGGGGGGGGGGCAGCCCACCCCGGGGAAGCCCATAGGCCTTGAGGGTGGCACACCAACCCTTAGTGTGCTGGTGGGACAGCCCAAAAGGGCCCTATGCGCCTAGGAAAGAAAATCAAAGAGAAAAGAAAACTAGGGGGCTTGAGGGCCAAGCCAGGAGAGCTATAGGGGGCCCACAAGCCCTGTAGCCGCCACCAGGGGTGTGGCGGCTAGCAGGCTTGTGGCCTCCCTGGCGCCCCCCTGACCTAGCTCCTTCGCCTATATATTCCCTAAAATACAGAAAAAAAATCAGGGAATCCACGAAAACACTTTTCCGCCGCTGCAAGCTTCCGTTTCCGCGAGATCTCATCTGGAGACCCTTCCCGGCGCCCGGCCAGAGGGGACTTTGGAGTTGGAGGGCTTCTACATCAACACCTTCGCCCCTCCAATGACTCGTGAGTAGTTCACTTCAGACCTACGGGTCTGTAGTTAGTAGCTAGATGGTTTCTTCTCTCTCTTGGATCTTCAATACAAAGTTCTCCATGATCTTCATGGAGATCTATCCGATGTAATCCTCTTTGGCGGTGTGTTTGTCGAGATCCGATGAATGGTGGATTTGTGATCAGATTATCTATGATATATATTTGAGTCTTTGCTGATTTCTGATATGCATGATTTGATATCCTTGTAAGTCTCTCCGAGTCTTGGGTTTTGTTTGGTCAACTAGATCTATGATTCTTGCAATGGGAGAAGTGCTTGGTTTTGGGTTCTTACCGTGTGGTGACCTTTCCCAGTGATAGTAGGGGCAGCAAGGCACACATCATGTAGTTGCCATCAAGGGTAACAAGGTGGCTTTGTCGTAGATATGATATTGTCCACCTACACCATGTCATCTTGCTTAAGGCGTTACTCTGTTCTTTTGGACGTAATACACTAGATGCATGCTGGATAGCGGTCGACGTGTGGAGTAATAGTAGTAGATGCAGAAAGTATCGATCTATTTGTTTTGGACGTGATGCCTATAGATATAATCATTGCCATAGATGACGTCACGACTTCGCGCGGTTCTATCAATTGCTCGATAGTAATTTGTTCACCCACCGTCTACTTGCTTTCATGAGAGAAGCCACTAGTGAACACTACGGCCCCCGGGTCTATTCACACCTATCGTTTCCACTTTCGCTTTTACTTTGCTTTATTACTTTGTTGCTTTCAGTTCTCACTTGGCAAACAATCTATAAGGGATTGACAACCCCTTCATAGCGTTGGGAGCAAGCTTTTTGTGTTTGTGGAGGTACTTGTGATACTCCTTCACTGGATCGATACCTTGGTTCTCAAAACTAAGGGAAATACTTACCAGCGCTGCGCTACGTCTCCCTTTCCGCTTCGAGGGAACACCAACGCAAGGCTCCAAGGCCATGGGGGTATCCTTTGCATATTTGCCTAGGAAGTCCCTAAAGGGGTAGCCGTAGCAGAACGATTCCTGGTGCCGTTGCTGAGGAGTATCAAGACAAGAACAGTCTCCCGTCAGCACGTGTTTCTGGCGCTGTTGGAAGGTCTTTTGTTGCAGTAGCAGAAGCATTTCTGGCGCCGTTGCCGGGGAGGGAGAGATCGATCCAAGTAGGTCTCACAAACTCATCTCTTGCATTTACTTTTTTTCCAGTTGCCTCTCGTTTTCCTCTCCCCCACTTCACATTTGCCTTTTTTGTTTGCCTTTTTTCGTTTGCCTTTTTTGTTCGCCATTTTCTATCACTTGCTTTCTGTTCGCTTGTGTGTCATGTGCCTTAAATATTCTTGCATCTTCGCTTGCTGAAGATCTAGTCATATGGATCCTCATCCACTTGCTAATCTCTTTAAGAGATCCAATTATGTTGATCCAACTGCTAGTGAGTTGAGTGCACTTGACTATCTTTATGCAGTTTTGCTTGAGATGCATGAATCTGAAAATTGTGAGGAAGAAATTTATGAAGTGATTCACGAGGACTCCTTGGATGAAAAGCATGATTGCAATGGTTTCACTATAAATTCTGTTAGTGACAATCATCCTAAAAATATGCAAAACCCTAAGCTTGGGGATGCTACTTTTGCTATGTCCACTACTTGTTGCAATGATCATGAGTGGGGCGATGATTTTTCTTATGATCTTGAAAATTTGTTTAAGCCTCATGATGAATATGATATTTGCAACAATATTGAAAGTGGGATTGGAGAAGTCATGACTTTATTTGATGATAATCCCACTATTTTTGAAGAGCGTGAACTTTGCATGCATGTGGATCATGAAAAGAATACCCTATGTGATAGTTACATTGTTGAATTCGAATATGGTCCCACATGTAATTGCTATGAGAGAGGAAAATATTGTGGTATAAACTTTCATGTTACCAAATTACCTCTCGTTATGTGGAGATTGCCATTGTCTCTTTCTTCTTTCTTGCATATGGCAACTATTGGTTGTCTTGACAATCTGTTTTCCTATAAAATGCCTATGCATAGGAAGTATGTTAGACTTAGATATGTGTGTCACATGTTTCATGATGCTCTCATTGTGCTTCAATTCTTGTCTTTTGTGTGAGCATCATTGAATTATCAATGCCTAGCTAAGGGCGTTAAACAATAGCGCTTGTTGGGAGGCAACCCAATGAATCTATCCTTTTTCTTTCTGTTTTGTATTTTCCACACTTTCATAATTCTGTTATGATTGTGTTTTTTGCGTTTCTTTTTGAGCTTGTGCCAAGCAAAACAGTTATGATTAGTCTTGGGGATGATCGTTTGGTCATGCTGGAAAAGACAGAAACTTTCTGCTCACTAAAAGCATTTTCATTTTTTTTCTTCTGTAAGAGCTTTTGAGTTGATTCTTTTTTCTGCTGATTGCTACGCAAATTATCCAGACTGTCATAATTATTCAAATTTTTTGAAGTACCAGAAGTATACGAAGTATACAGATTTCTACAGACTGGTCTGCTGTTAACAGATTCTGTTTTTGTTGAGTTGGTTGCTTATTTTGATGAAGCTATGGACAGTATCAGGGGGTATTAGCCATGGAATATTGAAAATACAGTGACACAACATCAACATAAGTAGAATTTAAGTTTGGTACAGTTCCTAAGGAAGTGGTGGTTTGCTTTCTTATACTAATGTTATCACGAGTTTCTGTTTAAGTTTCGTGTTGCGAAGTTTTCAAGTTTTGGGTGAAGTTCTTATGGACAAAGAGATAAAGAGTGGCAAGAGCTCAAGCTTGGGGATGCCCAAGGCACCCCAAGAGATTCAAGGATTCCGTAAAAGCCTAAGCTTGGGGATGCCCCGAGAAGGCATCCCCTCTTTCGTCTTCAATCCATCGGTAACGTTACTTGGGGCTATATTTTTATTCACCACGTGTTATGTGTTTTGCTTGTAGCGTCTTGTATCGTAGGAGTCTTTTATTTTTTTTGTGTCACAATCATCCTTGCTGCACACCTAGAGAGAGAGACATGCACTCACCGTGATTTTGTCGAGCTTCACTTATATCCTTTGGCAGACAATTCAGCTCACATGTGCTTCACTTATATCTTTTGAGCTAGTTGATTTTCCTCTATGTGCTTCACTTATATATTATAGAGCATGACGGTGCGTGGCTTGGTAGTTGATCTATGCTATGAAAGTAGTCTCAAAAGGGGTAGTTATCCAAAGGGATATGAAAACTTCCACCTTCATGTGCATTGAATAGTTAGAGAAGTTTGATTCATCTCAACTAGTTTTGAGTTGTGGTTATGGTAATATTGAAGTTATGCTAGTAAGGTGTTGTGGATCTTGAAATACTTGTGTTGAAGTTAGTGATTCCCATAGCATGCACGTATGGTGAACCGCTATGTGATGAAGTCTGAGCATGATTAGTCTTTTGATTGTCATCCTTTGCGTGGCGGTCGGGATCGCGCGATGGTTTATACCTGCCAACCCTTCCCTAGGAGTATGCGTTGAATGCTTTGTTTCGATCACTACTAAAACTTTTGCAACAAGTATATGAGTTCTTCATGACTAATATTGAGTCCATGTTTTAGATGCACTTTCACCTTCCACCATCACTATCTTCTTAGTGCCGTGCAACTTTCGCCGGTGCACAAAACCCACCATTAGCCTCCCTCAAAACAGCCACCATACCTACCTACTATGGCTTTTTCAAAGTCATTCCGAGATATATTGCCATGCAACTACCACCATGACATGTGCCACCACTTCTACATTGCCATTGCATGATCATAAGATAGCTAGCATGATGTTTCCATTAATGTCTATGCCATGCTAGATCATTGTCACAGTACACTACCGAAGGCATTCCATATAGAGTCATCGTTGCTCTAAGTTTTGAGTTGTAAGTTTGATGATCATCATTGATGGAGCATTGTCCCATGTGAGGAAATAAAAGAGGCCAAAGATGCCCACCAAAAAAAACAGGCTAAAGATCCCATCAAAAAAAATGATGAGAGAAAAAGAGAGAAGGGACAATGCTACTATCCTTCCACACTTGTTCTTATTAAGCACCATGATCTTCATGATTGAGAGTCTCTTATTTTGTCATCACAATATAGCTAGTGGGAAATTTTCATTACATAACTTGGCTTGTATATTTTAATGATAGGCTTCCTCAAAATTGCCTTAGGTCTTCGTGAGAAAGCAAGTTGGTTGCACATCCACTAGTTTTCTTTAAGAGCTTTCACATACTCTTAGCTCTAGTGCATCATTTCTATGGCAATCCCTACTCATTCACATTGATATCTATTTATGAGCATCTCCACAGCTCATTGATATGCCTAGTTAATGTGATCATCTTCTCCTTGTTTTTCTTGCAGCCTCCACCAGACTCCACACCACTTATAGCGCTAAAACCATGCCTCACGCTCATGTATTGCGTGAGAGTTCAAAAGGTTTGAGAAAGTAAAGGTGTGAAAACAATTACTTGGCCAATACCGGGGTTGTGCATGATTTAAATTCGTTGTGCAATGATGATAGAGCATAGCCAGACTATATGCTTTTGTAGGGATAACTTTCTTTTGGCCTTGTTATTTTGAAAGTTCATAATTACCTTGCTAGTTTGTTTGAATTATTATTGTTTCCACGTCAATAGCAAACTATTGTTTTGAATCTGATGCATCTGAGCATTCACGTCACATAAGAGGAGTTACAAAGGAAATCTATGCTAGGTTGCATGAAATCATCAAAAATTCATTCTTTATCACTTCCCTACTCGAGGACGAGCAGGAGTTAAGCTTGGGGATGCTTGATACGTCTCAAACGTATCTATAATTTTTGATGGTTTCATGCTATTATCTTGTCATCTTTGGATGTTTTGTTTACCTTTATATCTTTTTTGGGACTAACTTATTAATTCAGTGCCAAGTGCCAGTTCCTGTTTTTTCTGTGTTTTTGGCTCTTTTCAGATCTGATTTTGGACGGAGTCCAAATGGAATAAAATCCCCGAAATAAAATTTTCCCGAACGGAAGAAGATCAGGGGGCTTGAGGGCCAAGCCAGGAGAGCTACACGAGGCCCACAAGCCCTGTAGCCGCCACCAGGGGGTGCGGCTAGCAGTTTTGTGGCCTCCCTGGCGCCCCTTGACCTAGCTCCTTTGCCTATATATTCCCCAAAATACAGAAAACAATCAGGGAATCCACGAAAACACTTTTCCGCCGCGGCAAGCTTCCGTTTTCGCGAGATCTCATCTAGAGACCCTTCCCGGTGCCCTGTCGGAGGGGACTTTGGAGTTGGAGGGCTTCTACATCAACATCATCGCCCCTTCCAACGACTCGTGAGTAGTTCACTTCAGACCTACGGGTCCGTAGTTAGTAGCTAGATGGTTTCTTCTCTCTCTTGGATCTTCAATACAAAGTTCTCCATGATATTCATGGAGATTTATCCGATGTAATCCTCTTTGGCGGTGTGTTTGTCGAGATCCGATGAATTGTGGATTTGTGATCATATTATCTATGATATATATTTGAGTCTTTGCTGATTTCTTATATGCATGATTTGATATCCTTGTATGTCTCTCCGAGTCTTGAGTTTTGTTTGGCCAACTAGATCTATGATTCTTGCAATGGGAGAAGTGCTTGGTTTTGGGTTCTTACCGTGTGGTGACCTTTCCGAGTGACAGTAGGGGCAGCAAGGCACACATCGTATAGTCAGCATCAAGGGTAACAAGGTGGGCTTTGTCGTAGATATGAGATTGTCCATCTACATCATGTCATCTTGCTTAAGGCGTTACTCTGTTCTTTTGGACTTAATACACTAGATGCATGCTGGATAGTGGTCGACGTGTGCAGTAATAGTAGTAGATGCAGAAAGTATCGGTCTACTTATTTTGGACGTGATGCCTATAGATATAATCATTGCCATAGATGACATCACGATTTTGCGCGGTTCTATCAATTGCTCGACAGTAATTTGTTCACCCACCGTCTACTTGCTTTCATGAGAGAAGCCACTAGTGAACACTATGACCCCTGGGTCTATTCACACCTATCGTTTCCACTTTCGCTTTTACTTTGCTTTGTTACTTTGTTGCTTTCAGTTCTCACTTGGCAAACAATCTATAAGGGATTGACAACCCCTTCATAGCATTGGGAGCAAACGTTTTGTATTTGTGCAGGTACTTGTGATACTCCTTCACTGGGTCGATACCTTGGTTCTCGAAACTGAGGAAAATACTTACCACCGCTGTGCTACATCACCCTTTTCGCTTCGAGGTAACACCAATGCAAGGCTCCAAGGCCACGGGGGTATCCTTTGCATATTTGCCTAGGAAGTCCCTAAAGGCGTAGCCGTAGCAGAAGGATCCCTGGTGCCGTTGCTGAGGAGTATCAAGACAAGAACAGTCTCCCGTCAGCACGTGTTTCTGGCGCTGTTGGAAGGTCTTTTGTTGCAGTAGCATCCGGCAAGGCTTCACCAAATTACCGAGGTGCCTTCGCACAGACTTGCAGAGAATACCTTGCTAAAAACCGCTTATCAATTTTTTCTGCACCTCTTTGGGTACGACACACTTACTTATCGAAAGGACTAGAATTGACCTATGATAATCCCCTAGTACAAGGAATCATAGTAGCACTTCCCCAACATGGAAGTGATAATTATGGAGTGTCGAACCCACAAGGAGCTAAAGGTAAGTTCAATATTCACTCCAGTCTTGTCTGCCACCGATATGACTCTACATACATCGAGTGTTTGCTTCTATCTAGTAATGATAAATAAAATGTGTTACATGTATAAAGAGGATATCTTAGCATGATATTGGAGAACAAAAATATGAAAATAGTTGATGCCTAAATAAAGTTAGAATATATTACAATATATAACAAATAGCGATTCTCGAATAATGATGGTATGGTGTGCGAAATCATCCTAGACAATTGGTAAGAAGATCGACATTCATTCTTGTAATTTTATATGATGGAGATGCATGAGCTTGTTGGAAATATGCCCTAGAGGCAATAATAAAGAGGTTATTATTATATTTCCTTGTTCATGATAATCGTTTAATTATCCATGCTAAAATTGTATTAATTGGAAACTCAAATACATGTGTGGATACATAGACAACACACTGTCCCTAGTGAGCCTCTAAAGGACTAGCTCATTGATCAAAGATGGTCAAGGTTTCCTGATCATGGATATGAGTTGTCATTTGATAACAGGGTCACATCATTAGGATAATGATGTGATGGACAAGACCCAAACTATGAACATAGCATATGATCATCTCAGTTTATTGCTATTGTTTTCTCCATGTCAAGTATGTGTTCCTATGACCATGAGATCATGTAACTCACTGACATCGGAGGAGTACCTTGTGTGTATCAAACGCTGCAACATAACTGGGTGACTATAAAGGTGCTCTACAGGTATCTCCGAGGGTGTGTGTTGAGTTAGAATGGATCAAGACTGAATTTTGTCACTCCGTGTGATGGAGAGGTATCTCAGGACCCACTAGGTAATACTGCATCACAACTAGCTTTAAAGCAATGTGACTAAAGAGTTAGCCATGGGATCTTGTATTACCAAACAAGTAAACAGACTTGCCGGTAAGGAGATTGAACTAGGTATGCAGATATCGAAGATCGAATCTCGGGAAAGTAACATACCGATGGACAAATAGAACAACATACGAGATTAACTAAATACTTGACATAGAGGTTCAACCGATAAAGATCTTCGTAGAATATGTAGGAACCAATATGGGCATCTAGGTCCGGCTATTAGTTATTGACCGGAGAGTGTCTTGGTCATGTCTGCATAGTTCTCGAACCCGCATGGTCTGCACACTTAAGGTTCGGTGACGTTTCAGTATTATTGCGTTATGTGTGTTAGTGACTCGAGGTTGTTCGGAGTCCCGGATGAGATCACGGATGTCACGAGGAGCTCCGAAATGGTCCGAAGATAAAGATTTATATATAGGAAAGTGGTATTTAGGTTCCGGAAAGGTTTTGGGTATTTCTCGTAGTGTACCGGGAGTGACAAATGGGTTCCGGGGGTCCACCGGGAGGGGCAAACCCACCCCGGGGGACCATATGGGCCCAAGAGGTGATGCACCATCCCCTGGTGGACTGGGCAGCCGACCCTATAAGGGGCCCATGCGCATAAGATGTAAAGGTGGGGGGTGGGAGGAGTCCTTGTTGGAGTACGACTCCTCCCCCATGCCCCACCTCCTTGTAGGAGGTGGACTCCACCTCCTTGGCCGGTCGCCAAAGGCCCTAGGGGAAACCCTAGGGCGCATCCTCCCACCCCTTCCTCCTATATATAGTGGAGTTTTTTTAGGGCATCCAACACCTGAAAAGCCACATGTTGCCCTCTCCTCTCTAGATCGTCTTCCTCCTCTAGATTAGTTCGGCAGAGCTTGGTGAAGCCTTGTCAGATTAGCTCATCACCACCGCCACCATGCCATTGTGTTGCTGGAGAACTCATCTACCTCTCCGCCCTATCTTGCTGGATCAAGGAGGTGGAGATCTTCATCAAGATGTACGTGTGCTGAACGCGGAGGTGCCGTCCGTTCGGCACTAGATCATGATTGGATCACGGAACAACTTGTGGTTTGGATCACGAAGACGTTTGACTACATCAACCGTGTTTCTTAACGCTTCCCACTTAGTGATCTACAAGGGTATGTGTATCCGATCTCTCCTCTCATAGATGCTCATCACCATGGATAGATCTTGTATGTGCATAGGAAATTTTTTGTTTCCCATGCAACGTTCCCCAACAATGGCATCATGAGCTAGGTCTATGCGTAGATGACATCTCGAGTAGAAGACAAAGGAGTTTGTGGGCGTTGATATTCATCTTGCTTCCCTCATCAGTCTTTTCTTGATTCAACGGTATTATGGGATGAAGCGACTGATACGTCCATTTTGCATCATGCTTTCATATCGATATTTATTGCATCATGGGCTGTTAATACACATTATGGTACAATACTTATGTCTTTTCTCTCTTATTTTACAACGTTTACATGAAGAGGGAGAATGCCGGCAGCTGGAATTCTGGACGGGAAAAGGAGAAAATCTAAGAGACCTATTCTGAACAATTCTAAAAGTCCTGAAAACTTACGGAGAATTATTTTGGAATATAGAAAAAATATTGGGCGAAATAAATACATCAGGAGACCCACCAGGTGGCCACAAGCCAGGGCGCGACCTACCACCCTGGGCGCGCCGTGCAGGCTTGTGCCCCCCCTGACAAGCCTTCGATGCCCATATTCTGCTATGTGATGGGTTTTGACCTGGAAAAAATCATATCAGAACTTTCGGGGCGAAGCGCCGCCGTCTCGAGGCGAAACTTTGGTAGAACCAATCTAGAGCTCTTGCGAGCTATCCTGTCGAGGAAACTTCCCTCCCGGAGGGGGAAATCGAAGCCATCGTCATCACCAACGATCCTCTCAATGAGAGGGGGTCAATCTCCATCAACCTCTTCATCAACACCATCTCCTCTCCAAAACCTAGTTCATCTCTTGTATCCGATCTTTGTCTCAAAACCTTAGATTGGTACCTGTGGGTTGCTAGTAGTGTTGATTACTCCTTGTAGTTGATGCTAGTTGGTTTACTTGGTGGAAGATCATATGTTCAGATCCTTAATGATTATTAATACTCCTTTGATTATGAAAATTAATATGCTTTGTGAGTAATTACATTTGTTCCTGGGGACATGGGATAGGTCTTGTTATAAGTAATCATGTGAATTTGGTATTCGTTCGATATTTTGATGAGATGTATGTTGTATCTCCTCTAGTGGTGTCATGTGAACGTCAACTACATGACACTTCACCACTATTTGGGCCTAGGGGAAGTCATTGTGAAGTAATAAGTAGATGATGGGTTGCTAGAGTGGCAGAAGCTTAAACCCTAGTTTATGTGATGCTTCGTAAGGGGCTGATTTGGATCCATATGTTTCATGCTATGGTTAGATTTATATTAATTCTTCTTTCGTAGTTGCGGATGCTTGCGGAGAGGTTAATCATAAGTGGTATGTTTGTCCAAGTAAGGGGATCACCCAAGCACCGGTCCACCCACATACCAAATTATCAAAGTAACGAATGCGAATCATATGAGCATGTTGAAAACTAGCTTGATAGAATTTCACATGTGTCCTCGGGAGCGCTTTGCTTTATATAAGAGTTTGTACAGGCTTTTCCTTTGCTACAAAAAGGATTGGGCCACCTTGCTGCACCTTGGTTACATTTGTTAGTTGCTACCCATTACAAATTACCTTATCACAAAACTATGTGTTACGTATAATTTCAGTGCTTGCACATAATACCTTACTTAAAACCGTTTGTCATTTCCTTCTGCTGCCCATTGGTTTGGACACTCTTACTTATCAAAAGGACTACGATAGATCCCCTATACTTGTGGTTCATCAGCGGCCCAGACCAACCTTACTCGTCCACGTACGAGAGACCAGTTCCATCGACTTACATGCAACTTGTTGCATAAAGATGGTTGTCGGGTGTGTGTCTCTCCCACTTTAGTTGAATTGGATTCGACAGAGGCGGTCCTTGTATAAGGTTAAATATCAACTTGCATATCACCATTGTAGTTTTGTGTAGGTAATAAGTGTTCTTGCTAGATACCCATAGCAGCCACGAAAACATGCAACAACAAATTGGAGGACGTCTAACTTGTTTTTGCAGGGTATGTTGTGATATGATATGTCCAAAGACATGATGATATACATTTTATGTATGAGATTATCATGTTGTAATAGTTAATATCTACTTGCATGTCGATGCTACGACAACCGGCAGGAGCCATATGGTTGTCTTTAATTATTGTATGACCTGCGTGTCGATCATTAAGTGCTATGTAATGCTTTACTTTATCGCTAAGCGGTAGCAATAGTAGTACAAGCATGGTTGGCTTGACAACCTTGACGGAAACACGATGATGGAGATCATGGTGTTATGCCGGTGATGATGGAGATCATGCTAGTGCTTTGGGGATGGAGATCAAAAGCACAAGATCATGGCCATATCATGTCACTTATGATTTCCATTTTATGTTAATCCTTTTTATGCACCTTGTTTTGCTTAGGATGATGGTAGCATTATAAGGTGATCCATCACTAAAGTTTCAAGATAAAATTGTGTTCTCCCCGAGTGTGCACCGTTGCGAAAGTTCATCGTTTTGAGACACCACGTGATGATCGGGTATGATAGACTCTACGTTCACATACAACGGGTGCAAGAAAGTTTTGCACATGCGGAACACTCGGGCTAAACTTGACGAGCCTAGCATGTACATACATGGCCTCGGAACACAAGAGACCGAAAGGTCGAACATGAGTCATATAGATATGATCAACATGAAGATGTTCACCATTCAAACCAGTTCATCTCACATGATGATCGGACTTGGGTTGGTGGATTTGGATGATGTATCAGTTGAATGACTAGAGGGATGTCAATTTGACTCGGAGTTTTTTAGTAATATGATTAACTAGACTCATTATATTGAACAATAGTCTAAGTAATTTTTGCAAATTTTTGTTGTAGATCAATGGATCGCGCAGTAGCACCCCTAAATTTTAATGCGTTCCTAGAGAAAGCCAAGTTCAAAGATGATGGGATTAACTTTGTAGACTGGGCCTGGAATCTGAGGATTGTCCTCACGGTTTCCCAAAAGGCTTATGTCCTTGATGCACCACTTGGTGATGCACCTATCCTCCTAGCGACTGAAAACGTTATGAACGTATGGCAGGCATGTTTTGATGATTACTCAATAGTTCAATGTGCAATCTTGTATGGCTTAGAACCGGGACTTCAAAGATGTTTTGAACATCATGGAGTATATGAGATGTTCCAGGAGTTGAAGTTTATCTTTGAAAAGAATGCCCGGATCGAGAGGTATGAGACCTCCTATAAGTTCTATGCTTGCAAGATGGAGGAGGACGGGTCTCTCAGTGAACACATACTCAAAATGTGTGGGTATTCCAACCGTCTCGCTAAGTTGGGAATTGATTACTGACAGATTTCTTCAATCACTGCCACCTAGCTACAAAGGCTTTGTGTGGAACTGTAACATGCAAGGGATGAATAAATCGGTCGTCGAGCTATTTGCGATGCTGAAATTTGCAGAGTGAGAAATTAAGAAGGAACATCAAGTGTTGATGGTCAATAAAACCACTAGTTTCAAAAAAAATGGCAAGGTCAAGAAGGGTAACTCTAAGAAGTGTGGCAAAGTAGTTGCGCCTCCCGTGAAGAAACCCAAGGCTGGACCCAAGCCATAAAATGAGTGCTTCCATTGCAAGAGAACTGGTCACTCGAAGCAGAACTGCCCCAAGTATCTGGCCGACAAGAAGGCAGCCAACACCAAACAAGGTATATGATATACATGCTATTGATGTGTACCTCACCAACTCTTTTTGTAGTGCTTGGGTATTTGATACCGGTTCGGTTGCTCATATTTGCAACTCAAAGTAGGAACTGCGGAATAGAAGGAGGTTGGCGAAGGACGAAGTGACGATGCGCGTGGGAAATAATTCCAAGGTTGATGCAATCACCGTCAACACACTCTCACTTCACCATCGGGATTAGCGATGAACCTGGATAATTCTTATTTAGTGCCTGCATTGAGCATGAATATTATATCAGGATCTTGTTTATTGCAAGATGGTTACTCATTTAAATCAGAGAATAATGGTTGTTCTATTTATATGAGTAATATATTTTATGGTCATGCACCCAATGTGAGGGGTTTATTTTTATTGAATCTCGATAGTGATAGCACACATGTTCATAACATTGAAGCCAAAAGATGTAAAGTTAATAATGATAGTACCACTTTCTTGTGGCACTGCCGCTTAGGTCATATTGGTGTAGAACGCATGAAGAAACTCTATGTTGATGGACTTTTGGAGTTACTTGATTTTTAATCACTTGACACATGTGAACCATGCCTCATGGGCAAGATGACAAAGACCCTGTTTTCCGGAATAATGGAGCTGGCAAGTGACTTGTTGGAAATCATACATACTGAAGTGTGCGGTTCGATGAGCATTGAGAGCACGGTGGATATCATTATTTTCTCACCTTCGCCGATGACTTAAGTAGATCTGGGTATATTTACTTGATGAAACACAAGTCTGAAGCATTTGAAAAAGTTCAAGAAATTTTAGAGTGAAGTTGAGAATCATCGTAACAAGAAGATTAAATTCCTACGATCTGATCGAGGAGGAGAATATTAAGTTACGAGTTTGGCACTCACTTAAGACAATGTGGAATTGTTTCACAGTTGACACCGCTTGGAACACCACAGCGTGATGGTGTGTCCGAACATTATAAATCGTACTTTATTGGATATTGTGCGTTCTATGATGTCTCTTGCTGATTTGTCATTATCATTTTGGGGTTATGCATTAGAGACAACTGCATTCACTTTAAATAGGGTACCATCAAAATCCGTTGAGACGACGCCATATGAACTCTGGTTTGGCAAGAAACCAAAGTTGTCGTTTCTTAAAGTTTGAGGATGTGATGCTTATGTCAAAAAGCTTGAACTAGAAAAGCTCGAACCCAAAGTGGAGAAATGCATCTTCATAGGATACCCAAAAGAGAAAGTTGGGTACATGTTTTATCTTAGATCCAAAGGCAAAGTGTTTGTCGCTAAGACCGGAACATTTATTGAGCAAGAGTTTCTCTCGAAAGAATTGAGTGGGAGCAAGATAGAACTTGATGAGGTTGTTGAACCTTTACTTCAACCACAAAGTAGCGCAGTGCAGAAAGTTGTTTCTGTGGATCCTACAACAATTGAAGAGGAAGCTAATGATGATGGTCATGGAGCTTTGGATCAAGTTGCTATCGAACCTCATAGGTCGACAAGGGCATGCACTACTCCTCAGTGGTACGGTAACCCTGTCTTAATAGTCATGTTGTTGGACAACAATGAACCTACGAGCTACGGAGAAGCGATGGTGGGCCCGAATTCCAACAAATGGTTACAACCCATGAAATTCGAGATATGATCCATGTTTGAAAACAAAGTATGGACTTTGGAAGTATTACCTAAATGGCGTAAGGCCATTCAGAATAAATGGATCTTTAAGAAGAAGATGAACACCGACGGTAAAATCACCGTCTATAAAGCTTGACTTATGGCAAATGGTTTTTCACAAGTTCAAGGAGTTGACTACGATGAGGCTTTCTCACCCGTAGTGATGCTTAGGTCCGTCACAATCATGTTAGAAATAGCTGCATTTTTTGATTATGAAATTTGGAAGATGGATGTCAAAACAAAGTTTCTTAACGGTTTCCTTAAGGAAGAGTTGTATATGATGGAACTGAAAGGTTTTTCCGATCCAAAGAATGCTGACAAAGTATACAAACTCCAGAGATCCATTTATGGACTGGTGCAAGCATCTCGGAGTTGGAATCAATGCTTTGATGAGGTGATCAAGGCGTTTGGGTTTATACAAGTTTATGGAGAATCTTGTATTTACAAGAAAGTGAGTGGGATCTCTATATCATTTTTAATATTATATATGGATGACATATTGCTGATTGGAAACAATATATAATTTTTGGTAAGCATAAAAGATTATTTGAATACGAGTTTTTCAATGAAGGACCTAGGAGAAGCTGCTTTCATATTGAGCATCAAGATCTACGGAGATAGATCGATACGCTTAATAGGACTTTCACATAGCACATACCTTGACAAATTTTGAAGAAATTCAAAATGGATCAGTCCAAGAAAGGGTTATTGCCTGTATTGCAAGGTGTGAAGTTGAGTAAGACTCAATGCCTAGTGACTGCAGAAGATAGAGAAAATATGAGTGTCGTCCCCCTATGCTTCACCCATAGGCTCTATAATGTATGTACTGTTGTGCACAAGACCTGATGTCAGCCTTGCCATAAGTATGGCGGGAAGGTTTCAAAGTGATCCAGGAATGGAACATTGGAGCGGTCGAGAATATTCTGAATTACCTGAAAAGTACTAAAGAAATGTTTCTCGTGTATGGAGGTGATCAAGAGCTCTTCGTAAAAGGTTATGTCGATGCAAGCTTTGACACCAATCCGGATGACTCTAAGTCTTAAACCAGATACATATTTATTCTCAATGGAGGAGTGATAACCGACAAGTGTAGGGGAAGGGCATTGATTTTTGTACCCATGGTTCTCTTTCCTTCCCATGTTTTCTTGCAACAAAAGCTTCTCTAGTATACCTCTTGCGCTTGTCGGGTGCTTCTTCTTCTCATATCTCAGGAGGATCAATCTTCTCATTATCTTTATCATGTTCAGCACCATCTTCAGTTTCAGCATCGGAAATAGATATACTATTAGGATTAACAATAGGTTCTTCATCAATTATGGGATCATTGGAGTTCTCAGCCTCCTTGTGTTTCTTTTTCTTCTTCGGGGAGCTGACAATGTCTTCTTCCTACAATTGAGAATCTTCCTCGATCCTCTTTGGATGCCCTCCAAATAAAGGGGGTCCTGGGTATGTGTACCTCCTCGGGTCTTTATACCGTATGCGTGCGTATCAACTTGTTTGGCATTGTTAGCAAGCAAATCTTTTTGCATATTAGAAATTTGTTCAAGCTGAGTTTGAACCATATGAAAATGCTTAACAAGACCTTTAACATCATTAACAGTTCTACTTAAAACATCAAGCAAACTTTTGATAGCAAAGAAATTGTCATGCAACTGGCTTTGAATCCGACCATTAAAATGATTTTGCTTGACAATGAAATTATCAAGCTTGTCTAAACATTGATCAGGAGGCTTACCATGAGGGACGTCACTTGCATTGAATTCTAAAAGAGAGTGTACCTCTACCATAGGTGGGTGAGTGGTTGTCTCACATAATTGCTCAATAGGAGGTAGATTCTTCACATCTTCAGTTTTAATACCTCTCTCTTTCATAGACTTCTTGGCTTCTTGCATAACTACTGGGCTCAAGAAAAGCATACCTCTCTTCTTGGGTGGTGGAGGTGATTCAGGAATGGACCAATCATCATGATTATTAGCTATCTTGCCCATTAATTCTTCGGCATCATCTGGTGTTCTTTCCCTGAAAACACAACCAACACAAATATCCAGATAGGTTCTAGATTCATGAGTTAGACCAGCATAAAATATATCAAGCAATTCATTCTTAGGAATTCCATGTACCGGTCTAGCCTTAATCAAAGTGCAATACCTCCCCCAAGCTTTAGGGAGGTGCTCATCCTGCAATTGTTTAAAGTTATAAATTCTTTGTAAAGCAGCATGTTGCTTCTGAGCAGGAAAATATTTAGCAACAAAATATTGAGCTAAATCTTGAGGACTCTTAATAGAACCACATGGTAGTGCATCATACCATGCTTTAGCGTCTTCCTTCAAAGAGAAAGGAAGTAGCTTAGTAACATAATAATTTCTCTTCTTGTCCTTTGTAGTAAATAAGCCACCCAACTCAGTGAGTTTGGTAAGGTGTGCAATAACTCCAAGTAGACTTGTAAATAAAGCTATGCTCCCCGGCAACGGCGCCAAAAAAGGTCTTGATAACCCACAAGTGTAGGGGATTGCAACAGTCTTCGCGGGTAAGTTAACCCAATTTATTGATTCGACACAAGGGGAGCCAAATAATATTTATAAGCTTTAACAGTTGAGTTGTCAATTCAACCACACCTGAAAGATACTTGCTTGACAACTAAATATTAGTAGCAACGATGATATGGAAGTGATGGTGGCAACGGAAATAATAGTAGCAAAGCAACGAAAGTAAAACGACGAAAGTAAAAATACTTGTGACCAGCAGGATTAAAACACTATAGGCTAAGGAGATGGATGGTTGGTCATGGATGAGAGATATCATGTATTTAACTTGGGGCAAAGCACATATAAAAGTGATGATCATCAAGGCATATATCAAACATTAGGCATGTATCCCGCGGTAGTCGTACGTGCTTGCAATAAGAACTTGCACGACATCTTTTGTCCTACCATCCCGCTATCAACGGGGCCAAATGGAACTTATGGATATTAAGGTGCTCCTATAAAAGAGCACTGGAACAAAGCATTGACAATCAATGGATACATGGAATCCTCAAACTATATCACATCCCCTTTGGTGTCCAAGCTGTCACCATTGGGATCGCCGGTTCCGGACTATAATAGGTGCATACTACTCATAGATAGGATCTAGAACACAAATATATTCATGAAAACATAAGGTATTCAGATCTGAAATCATGGCACTCGGGGCCAAAGTGACAAGCATTAAGAGTAACAAGTAGTAGCGAAGATGATAAACACCATAGTAGATGATAGGCAACATGCCCCCAACAATCCGACGAACTATTACATGATCTAACTCATCGAATCTCTCCCATCCCCTTCACCTACAGCAGGGAATTACTCACACATGGTGGGAGAATCCATGGAAGGATGATTGAGTGGTGATGGTGATGACGATGGCAACGATTTCCATTCTCCGGAGGCCAAAACAGCCTCCACATTAGCTCTCCCGAAAAAGAACTGAGGGTGGCGGCGGCTCTGTGTCGAGAACTTGCAAAACGACTTATGTTTTGGGATTTCCTTGTCATGGGTAAAAATAGGAGCCAGAGTAGGTCACCAGAGGGGGTGGTCCCCACCCAGGTGGCCTCCTGGCGCGGCCAGGGGGCAGGCCGCGCCAGCATGTCGCCTAAGGGCCCTGTGGCTCCCCTCTGGCCCATCTTCTGGCCCATGGTCCCTCCCGGTGCGTGGATTTTCTCTATTTGTTCTGGGAATTTTCCGGGACGTCTAAATATCCATTTTCCCGCACACAAGAAAACCATACAGGCAGCTGTGTTGAAAACATCGTCAGTCCGGGTTAGTTTCATTCAAATCATGCAAGAATGAGGCCAAAACAATAGCAAAAGTGTTGGGAAAGTCGATACGAATGGGACGTATTAGGCAGCGGTAAGCTGGTGCAGTTCCAAGCAAAGCGTGGTAGCCGATTCTACATGTGATTCAGAGTACATAGTTGCCTCGAAGGCGGCTAAACAAGGTGTCTGGATGAAGGAGTTCATGACAAATCTTGGAGTTGTGCCGAATGCACTGGATCCAATGACTCTGTTCTATGACAACACTGGATTCATTGCTCTAGCCAAGGAACCAAGTTTTCACAAGAGCACCAGACACATAAAGCGACGCTTCGATTCCATCTACGATTACATCAAAGAGGAGGACATAAGTATTTGCAAAGTGCACACACATGTTAATTGCAGACCCGTTGAGTAAGCCTCTTCCACGAGCGAAACATGATCAACACCAGAACTGTATGGGTGTTAGATTCATTACAATGTAAATCAGTTAGTGATGTGAGCTAGATTATTGACTCTAGTGCAAGTGGGAGACTGTTGGAAATATACCCTGGAGGCAATAATAAAGTGGTTATTATTATAGTTCCTTGTTCATGATAATCATGTATTATCCATGCTAGAATTGTATAGATTGGAGACTCAAATACATGTGTGGATACATAGACAACACACTGTCCCTAGTGAGCCTCTAAAGGACTAGCTCGTTGATCAAATATGGTCAAGGTTTCCTGACCATGGACATGAGTTGTCATTTCATAACGGGATCACATCATTAGGAGAATTATGTGATGGACAAGACCCAAACTAAGAGCGTAGTGTATGATCATGTCAGTTTATTGCTATTTTTTTCTGCATGTCAAATATCTATTCCTATGACCATGAGATCATGTAACTCACTGACACCGGAGGAGTACCTTGTGTGTATCAAATGTCGCAATGTAACTGGGTGACTATAAAGGTGCTCTACAAGTATCTTCGAGGGTGACTATTGAGTTAGGATGGATAAATACTAGGATTTGTCACTCTGTGTGACGGAGAGGTATCTTAGGGCCCACTCGGTAATACAACATCACATAAAGCTTCCAAGCAATGTGACTAAAGAGTTAGCCACATGATCTTGTATCACGGAACAAGTAAAGAGACTTGCCGGTAATGAGATTGAACTAGGTATGCAGATACCGACGATCGAATATCGGGCAAGTAACATACTGATGGACAAAGGGAACAACATACAGGATTAACTGAATCCTTAACATAAAGGTTGAACTGATAAAGATCTTCGTAGAATATGTAGGAACTAATATGGGCATCGAGGTACCTTTATTGTTTATTGAATGGATAGTGTCTCGCTCATGTTTGCAGAGTTCTCGAACCCGCAGGGACTGCACACTTAAGGTTTGGTGACGTTTCATTATTATTCGGTTATGTGTGTTGGTGACCGAAGGTTGTTTGAAGTACCGGATGAGATCCCGGATGTCACGAGGAGCTCCGGTATGGTCTGGAGGTAAAGGTTTATATATAGGAAAGTGGTATTTAGGTTTGGGATAGGTTTCGGGTATTTCTAGTAGTGTTCCAGAAATGACGAATGGGTTCTGGGGGTCCACCGAGACGGGCCTACCCACCCTGGGGAGCCACGTGGGCCCAAGAGGTGGCGCACCAGCCCGTGGTGGGTGATAACCCATAAGTATAGGGGATCAATTGTAGCCTTTCTCGATAAGTAAGAGTGTCGAACCCAACGAGGAGCTAAAGGTAGAACAAGTATTCCCTCAAGTTCTATCGACCACCGACACAACTCTGCGCACGCTTAACATTCGCTTTACCTAGGACAAGTATGAAACTAGAAGTACTTTGTAGGTGTGATAGGATAGGTTTGCAAGAAAATAAAGAGCGCGTAAATAAAAACTAGGGGCTGCTAAGTTAGTCTTAGTAGAGATCTTTTTGTCACAAGAAGGTTATTTGTCCCTAGGCAATCGATAACTAGACCGGTAATCATCATGGCAATTTTATATGAGGGAGAGGCATAAGCTAACATACTTTCTCTACTTGGATCATATGCACTTATGATTGGAACTCTAGCAAGCATCTGCAACTACTAAATATCATTAAGGTAAAATCCAACCATAGCAAGTCCTCTTTACTCCCGTATGCAACAACCCACCTACTCGGGTTTATGCTTCTGTCACTCAATCAACCCACCATAGGAAAATCATGAACACACTGCAACACCCTACATCGGGGATCCCACACGCTTGCGCGGCACGGAGAGCACCATAGGATAGCACCAATAATAAAACATGCAACTCAAACCAATCATGATCATCAGTCAACCCATAGGACAAAATAGATCTACTCAAACATCATAGGATAGTCATACATCATTGGGAAATAATATATAGCATTGAGCACCATGTCTAAGTAGAGATTACATTAGGGAGAAGGGCTGTTACGCTGCTCCATAGAGGGGGAGAGAGTTGGTGATGACGGCGGCGAAGTTTTTGGTGTAGATCGCCGTACTTAGATGGCCCGAGCGATGTTCCGGTGCCACCGGGAGAGAGGGAGAGAGAGCCCCCTCCTTCTTCTTCTTCCTCATCCGTCCCCTAGATGGTAGGACGGTTTTCCCTCTAGTCTATGGCCTCCATGGCTGCGGAGGGGCGAGAGCCCCTCCGAGATTGGATCTCTCTCTTTGTTTCTTTCTGTTTCTGCCTGTTTCTGCGTTCCAGATTCTGGCGTTTCACCGTTTCTTATATTCCCTGAGATCCGTAACTCCGATTGGGCTGAAATTTTAACATGATTTTTATCTGGACATTATATTTCCTGTGGCGAAAGAAGGGAACCAACCACCTTACAGGGTGGCCACAAGACAGCCTGGTGCGCACTACCCCCTAGGTCACGCCCCTCTGGCTTGTGGGCCCCTCGGGCACCGCCTTGTGTTGATTCCACTTCCCAAAATTCACATATATTACAAAAAATGCCGTTTGGACTTCGTTTGATATGGATTTTCCGTGAAAAAAAATGCAACTAACAGGAACTGGCACTCCGCACTGGATCAATATGTTAGTCCCAAAAATAAAAAGTTACCAAAAGTATATGAAAGTTGTAGAATATTGGCATGAAACAATAAAAAATTATAGATACGACGGAGACGTATCAGCAGCCCCAGATTAATTCATGCTCGTCCTCGAGTAGGTAAATGATAAAAAAGATAATTTTTTATGTGGAATGCTACCTAGTGTAATCTTGATCATATAATCTAATCATGGCACGAATATTAAGACATGAGTGATTCAAAGCAACAGTCTATCATTTGACATTAAGACAATAATACTTCAAGCATACTAATAAAGCAATCATGTCTTCTCAAAATATCATGGCTAAAAGAAAGTTATCCCTACAAAATCATATAGTCTGGCTAAGCTCCATCTACATCACACAAAGTATTAAATCATGCACAACCCCGGTTTTAGCCAAGCAATTGTTTCATACTTTAGTATTCTCGAACTTTTCCAACTTTCACACAATACATGAGCGTGAGCCATGGGTATAGCACTATAGGTGGAATAGAATATGGTGGAGATTGTGGAGAAGACAAAAAGACGGAGATAGTCTCACATCAACTAGGTGTATCAACGGGCTATGGAGATGCCCATCAATAGATATCAATGTGAGTGAGTAGGGATTGACATGCAACGGATGCACTAGAGCTATAAGTGTACGAAAGCTTAAAAAAACAAAGTGGGTGTGCATCCAACTCGCTTGCTCACGAAGACCTAGGGCAATTTGAGGAAGCCCATCATTGGAATATACAAGCCAAGTTCTATAATGAAAAATTCCCACTAGTATATGAAAGTGACAATATAGGAGACTCTCTATCTTGAAGATCATGGTGCTACTTTGAAGCACAAGTGTGGAAAAAGGAATAGTAGCATTGCCCCTTCTCACTTTTTTCTCACTTTTCTTTTTTTCCTTTTTTTGGTGGGCTTCTTTGGCCTCTTTTTTTATGGGATTCTTTGGCCTCTTTTATTTTTCACAAAGTTCGGAGACTCATCCCAACTTGTGAGGGAATCATAGCTTCCATCATCCTTTCCTCACATGGGACAATGCTCTAATAATGAGGATCATCACACTTTTATTTATTTAAAACTCAAGAATTACAACTCGATACTAGAACAAAATATGACTCTATATGAATGCCTCCGACAGTGTACCGAGATGTGCAATAATCTAGCGTAGCAATGACATAAAGAAACGGACTAGCCATGAAAACATCATGCTAGCTATCTTACGGTCATGCAAAGCAATATGACATGGTGCGTGTCATAATAGACGGAACAGTGGAAGTTGCATGGCAATATATCTCGGAATGGCTGTGGAAATGCCATAATAGGTAGGTATGGTGGCTGTTTTGAAGAAGGTATATGGTTGCTATTTTGAGGAAGGTGGGTTTAATGCACCGACGAAAGTTGCGCAGTACTAGAGAGGCTAGCAAATGTGGAAGGGTGAGAGTGCGTATTATCCATGGACTCAACATTAGTCATAAAAAACTCACATGCTTATTGCAAAAAATTATTAGTCATTGAAACAAGGTACTACGCGCATGCTCCTAGGGGAAGGGTTGCTAGGAGTTAACCATCGTGCGATCCCGACCTCCACACAAAGGATGACAATCAATAAATAAATCATGCTCCGACTTCTTCACATAACGGTTCACCATATGTGCATGCTACGGGAATCACAAACGTTAACACAAATATTTCTACCAATCCACAATTACTCACTAGCATGACTCTAATATCACCATCTTTATATCGCAAAACTATTGCAAGGAATCAAACATATCATATTCAGTGATCTAAAAGTTTTATGTAGTATTTTATGACTAACCATGTGAATGACCAACTCGTGTTAACTCTCTAAATAGATATAAGTGAAGCATGAGAGTTTAATTATTTCTACAAAAGATATGTCCACGCTCTAACAAATATAAGTGAAGCAAAAGAGCATTCTACAAATGACGGTTTTCTATGTGTAGAGAAACATGTAATCCAAACTTCCAATGATATAAGTGAAGCACATGAAGCATTCTACAAAGCCATACTCGAAAGATATATGTGAGGTGCAAAGATCCTTCTATAAATAAACCAAGGACTTTCTTATACCAGCATGGTGCATTATTAAAAGAAAAATAAAAAGCACACGGCGCTCCAAGATTTGCGCATATCATGTGACGAATAAAAATATAGCTCCAAGTGAAGTTACCGATGGTTGTTAGAAGAAACGGGGGATGCCTTCTGGGGCATCCCTAAGATTAGTTGCTTGGGAGTCCTTGAATATTACCTTTGGGTGCCTCGGGCATCCCTAAGCTTAGTCTCTTTCCATTCCTTATTCCTTCTTCCATCGTGATCTCGCCCAAAACTTGAAACCTTCAATCACACAAAACTTAACAAAACCCTCGTGAGATCCGTTAGTAACAATAAAGCAAATTACAATTTTAAGTATTGTTGCCAACCAATTCATATTTTGTTTTTGCATTGTATCTACTGTAATATGACTTTTCCCTGGCTTATACCACCGATACAATTGATAGTTTCATCAAAACGAGCAAAACAATGCATCAAAAACAGAATGTGTCAAAAACATGACAGTCTGTAGTAATATGTACATTCACCATACTTGTGTAAGTGTAAAATTTCTGAAACATTGGGAAAATAAAAAATTTGTAATTTCAGAAACTTTTGACATTCCACTAAAAAATGTAAATTCACGCACTACAGCCAAAGTTTCTGTTTTTGAAGTGCACACACCAACAGGCAATCTAATCATCCTAAAGGAAAATCTTGGCACATTATTTTTTATAATACAATTTATTTATACAAGGGGATAATTTTTTTGTTGAAAAGTTTCTGTAATTAAGATTCACAAGGTTTCCATGGGCTTGAACAAAGTTCAAGCCATGCTCCCATTTTAACAATGCTCGTCTCTCTCACTTTCACTTTTCTTTTTGAAAAAGTTTTAGGTTCCCCTCTTTATTTTTTTTATTTTTATAAAACTATATAAAATCACACAAAAGAATAGAATGACTCGCTAAAACTTCTGGGTTGTCTCCTTGACAACTCTTTCTTTAAAGCCATTAAGCTAGGCATAAAGTGCTCAAGTAATTGATCCACCCGGATCCCAAGGTATATCAAAGCCAATTTTAATTAACAATGATTTGTAATTAAGTAGTGAGCACAAAGTAACATATATCACACAACAACGAAGTCTAACTCTCTTCCTATGCATCGGCATCTCATAAAAGAACAATTCAGCACACAAAGTAAAGGTCAATGCATAGTATAAACAATTTCTTGCAATTTTATCGTATTGGAAACATAGAGAGGTGAAGATGTAGTTCCTCTCCTATAATAATTGCAAGTAGGAGCAGAAAGCACATCCATATTATATCTATCAAAATCATCATGTGTAATAGTAAAAGGCAACCCATCTGTATAATCCTTAATAAGTGCAATCTTCTCCAATATAGTGTAGTCGGGAGAAATCAAAAAGATAATAGGACTATCATGTGTGGGTGCAATAGAAACAATTTAATTCTTAACATAAGGAACTATAGCAAGTTCATCTCCATAATTATCATTCATATTGGCATCATGGCCACAAGCATAGCAAGCATCAAGTTCATTAAAAGGGATATTTCAAGCGAATCCAAGGGATCATAGAAATTATCATAGCATTCATCCTTTGGTAAGCACGAAGGGAAATTAAGCAATGTATGTGTTGAAGATTTACTCTCATTAGAAGGTGGGCATGGGTAGCTAATCCGCTCTTCCTCCTTTTGTTCTTTGCTCTCCTCCTCATCTTTTCCATCCAATGAGCTCACATTGTCATAAATTTCTTCTTCCATAAATTCCTGCAAAATATTTGTCTCCTCTTGGACAGCGGAGGAGTCCTAAATATATGGCTTAACATAAGAATTATAAGCATAGTTTTCATAGCAATACTTAAGTATGGCAAAACTTTCATATTGTAAAGAGTAGCATCATACTTTTCAATCAAAGAAGCAATTTCATAGGCACCCTGAAAAGCAACAAATTCTTCAATTTGATCAATATCATAGTAATTATAAACACCCTTGGCGTAAGAAGATACAATTCTATTGTCCTTAAACTCACATTGATAGGGAAGGTATTTTTTAGGGTCTTCAGAACAACAAGTAAAATCATAAATTTCACATGAATTCAAAGCTTAGCATTGCAAAGTATTAATATGATGCCATAAAGTTTCCCTTTTTGAGATAAATGGTGTCACACATAATGAGCATGCTCATTTAATGATTTGCCCTCCACTAAGCTAGTTGGCGTTTCAACACGAGCACAAATGGATCGACGATGACCCAAGTAATATTCTTCCGTGGTATGGAACACTAGTGGTTCCTCAACTTTTCAAGCAGCAAGTACATCTATATTTTTGGTATTTTGCCTTTCCTACCCATATTTAAAGATAGAAAACAAGCTAAACAACAAATAAAATCTACTTAGTGATAAAGCAAACAAGCACACACGAGAATATTCACCCCACACTATGTCTCCCCGGCAACGGTGCTAGAAAAAGGTCTTGATAACCCACAAATATAGGGGATCAATTGTACCCTTTCTCGATAAATAGAGTGTCGAACCCAATGAGGAGCTAAAGGTAGAACAAATATTCTCTCAAGTTCTATAGACCACCGATTGTGACGCCCCGGTAAATTAAGCTACAGTAAATCTATGTTAATGGTGTCACATCACTGGAATTACTATTGGTAGTCTCGCGTAGTTTCAAACCGATCGAAATTCAATTCTAAAATAAAATCAAAACAAGAAAAGTTTTCAAATGTTAAAATTTAAAATGTCGGATAAGTTCCAAATATTCCTTAATTATTTATAGATTTTAAATAGGAATTTTTGAAATTAGTTAGAACCCCTATATATTTAAAATAGAAACTGTTAAAAAATAAATAAATAAAAAGAAAGGAAAAAAAGCAAATCCCCCCTGGCCCAACTGGGCCACCGGCCGAGCAGGCCGGCCCACCTCAACCGCCAGCCTGGGGCGCTGCAAACCCTAGCGCGAGGCACTTCTCCTCCCATCTGGCACCGCGAGGGACCAGCGCGAGGGGAACTGAGCCCCTCGCTCTCCCCGTGTCACACCCTGTTTTTCACCACCAATGTTTTAAGTTGCAAAAATCAGGGCTTGTTAAAACTTTTTCCAATAATGTTGTGAATGCTATGGATGCCTTGTATGAATGTATGCTTGTTTGCTTGTTGAACCAAACCCATGGCTAATTATTTATTTATTTAAAATGAATTTCCAAAACTCTTTTCTTTGACATGAGATCACCTCTACCTTTCTTGGGTTACACTACTAGTTCATGACGCCTAGTAGCACTCGCAACCAAAGTTGGTGATCTGAACTAAAATACTATTATGTTTTGCCAAAAACATTATTTAATGATGTAAAACATTATTTTTCTATTTTAAATGCATGTCTGTTTCCAAGGCCAGGAATGATATTCCCACAAGGAAAAATGCTTGTCTGCCTTAGAAAATTCTGAGTAAATTCATGGAAACTGAGAAGGACATATATTTTCCATACATAACATTTTCAACCCTTTTTATATTATAATTATTTGAGTAAAACCCTGAAAACCATTTCTGTCTGTTTTATCCTTTTGAGATATTTCCAAAGGAAATATTCTCAATAAAATCCCATTAAATTACAGGAGCCTCCCCAAGCCATATTTGGTGCCCACATAAACTCTCACCTTGATCCAAGGTGGGGAAGGTCACCAAATGAGCCTAAAACCCTCTTTGTCCAGAATAGAGTTGGAACAACTCTACATAGCAAAGTCTGTCCAATGGGGTTGAAACTTTTAGGAGTGTTTTGCACCTCAAATGAGGACTCCACACCAAAAATGAGATTTGCTAGACTCTCTTTAGTCACACTCCCTTTGGAGAAGACAGATCTGGCCACTTTCATGCATTTTCAAGTTTACAAAGCTAAACTTGTGCAATGGAGCTCAAAATTGGTGGAAGCCTCTACTTTAACCGCAAGACCAAACCTGTTAAGTTGCAATTCCAGTGGTGGAGTGGAAGCACCCCAAACCACTATCGAACACCTCCTGACAGCAAGGTAAAAACCCACCTAGCCACTGTTTTACCCAATGTCAGAGCCTCAAACTTGTTGTATTAGTGCATCAGACCAACCTAAACACCCAGTCAACTCACCCCTCCCCAGTTCAAAGCACAAGTGACAAAAACTCCAATTTGTGCCACAGATCAGGATTGGTAGCACTAGTAAACCATGCCCCCCTTGACCAGCCAGTGCTCTCACTAGCACACAACGGCTAGATACACTCCCAACAACACCCAGGACATGAGGGGCATGTCTGAAGTGCCCCAGAGCGCGCCAGCATGCCGTGGCATGCCAAAACTGCGCAATGGACGCGCTACAGAGAGCAACTGAGAAGAGGACGATGCACCCGGCCGGTTCCAACCTCGCCCTAAGTGTCCAAGACCTCCCCCGACAACCTCTCAGTGTAAAGCAGCCGCCAGGGACCCTCCTCCCCCGCGCTAGAGCTCGGGCTACGCGTGCCCGCGCGCACCCGACTCGGCCGAGCATGCACGAACACTGCAGCTCGACCCCACGCCTTCTCCCTCTGCGGCCGATGCTTCAGAGCGTCCTAAACCACGTCCGGAGACCGTGGTTTCACAGCCAGCTCCTCACTGTGCACGCACGCATGCCACGGTGAGTCCCCGGCGCACCGAGTTTGGATCACCGTCGCGAGCCTATAAATAGGCCCCCCCGGCACCTCAACACCCCTCCAACAGCCTCTGCACGACCACTAGCTCGGCCCTAGCCACCCAATCGAGCTCGCAGAGCCCCGGTGCTCGAGATTGACCGAGGCCCCTCTGCCTCCGAGCTTCGGTCGATCTCCGGCTACACGCCGGCTCGTGCGACACTCGACCCACCAAAACACTCCCCTCGACACCAGGAACCTTTCCCCCAACAGCCCCGAGCTTTTCTGTGCCCCTAGTTATCAGTTCAACCGCATCTCGAAACTCCTCCGCCACGGCCACCTCGTCGCCGGCAACTCCAAGCCTCTCCGGCGCTATCCCAACCACCTGCAGGTAGGAGGAGGCATGCTGAACCCATTCCTGCCCTTAGCTAGGCCCATGGACGACGGTAGCCTCGCCGGCGTTCGTCTCCTCCTCCCTCGCTCGAGGTAGGGGAAGAACCCGACAGGTGGGCTCCACCTGTCGGCATCCTGGAGCTGCCCCGCGTGCAGCCACTGCCGCTGACTCCACGGGACCGCACGTCAGGTTCAAACCTGGCGCGCGCGCTTGGCAGCCTGCTGGCTGGCTGGGTCGGCCTGCTTCCCAGGCCAGGCTTTGGCCTTTTCTTTTATTTTTAAAAACCTGAGACTAAATGATTTTTGTAAAAATAAATATCAAGTGGAAAAATATGATTCTTCCACTAATATTTTTCTAAAAATGAGTAGTATTTGATTCTGCCATTGTTGGCATTTTTCAAAAATAGAATGTGTTGTATAATAATATAAAGGCATTAAAAGCAATAGATTGTTTCCATTTTGTAATTATTAAAAATGCTTTGCTAGTAAAAACAAAGAGAAGATATTTTTCAAAGTAACAATCTGATTTTTACCAAGATTTGCAACATTTTAAAAAGTAGTTTGTGATCTGTTTTTGTGTGAGCTATTTCTTATTTATTCTATTCTCGACGATAGAATTACCGAGTGATGAAGGATTCGGAGCGGAGACCTCGAAGACCTAGGATACTTAGCTGACCAAGGCAAGCAGCCCTTTGACCATGACTTGAGCATATACATTGATGCATGCTAGAATAGCAAGTACTTTTCCGTTGCATGTGATCACAATGCCGGTTCATCATTGGTGTGATGGTACCGAAGGCTTCATCGAAGCACTTGCATGATAGTGATGATATTGAATTGGCTCCTCGGAGCAGAAACATGATGAGCTTGATCCTACCATCTATGAGGATCATGCTACTGTCATGTTGACTAGTAAAGTTATAGGATCATTGCATTGAGCTTGACCCTACCCCTTGAGGGTCATGTTAATACCATGTTGACCATTAAAGATAGAGCATATTATCATGAGCATGATGATGAGTTAAAATAAGAGTTTATGAAAACCCCGTCGGGTGCCATTAATGCCCGAGGGTGATGATGAGCTGGTGGTCACTTTTGGTGAAGTAATGCACCGGTGTTTTGTGTGAGTATGGTTTCGGAAATGGGATTAGATTTCTAATGTGTCGACCGTCCCAACCTTACCAGTACGACCACGATACCCCTTTATGGGACGGGGCTTTGTTGACTATTCTCGTCGGTACTAGCAAAGAGCCACATTACTAGTGGCGGGAGTGATTGTCGTCACTCTCGTGATGGGGTCGTACCAGCTAGGACGACTATGCCATTATTATGAGTTCCAGGCACACCGTTGGTCCCTGGATGGTTGATACTGTCCAGAGCCGGTGCTCGTAAGACGTACAACATGTGGGCTGGGTACCAATCGGGTGGACCTGTTTGTCTAGTATCGTCAGGGGAAAGATGATGATCGGGTACTTACCTTGGGTATATGTGATATACCGCGAGTCGTGGATGACACGGAAGTTTCCTGGATCTCGTGGGTCCGGCGTACTACCTCTGTAGAGTGTAAACTATTCGAATAGTCGTCTCCACGGTCAAGGACAGTTGGGTAATCCTGCTTAAACTACGTCCTGATATTTACGCATAAACCAAGTGTGAGTGAGTGTGTGTGTGGTGTTAAAAAGGTGTTGTTACAATAATAATAATATGAACAAGTTCGGTGACTTGGCATATAGGGTAAACCCGGATGGTTTAACCCTCAGTCGATACATTGAGCTTATGACAAGTCCGATGACTTGGCATATAGGGTGAACCCGGATGGTTCAACCCTTAGCAGATATGTTGATATCTGTAACCTGTTCTTCAAAAGTAATTCTTTAAC
Organism: Hordeum vulgare subsp. vulgare; assembly: GCF_904849725.1. Taxonomy (NCBI): domain Eukaryota; kingdom Viridiplantae; phylum Streptophyta; class Magnoliopsida; order Poales; family Poaceae; genus Hordeum; species Hordeum vulgare. The sequence goes on along the minus strand of NC_058520.1, from coordinate 486,365,636 downwards.
TTGATGCATATTCATGATCATTCCACCCAGATGAGTTACAATAGAAATGCATGATATTGTTATCCTTCACTTTCATTGTTCATATCATGGGCTGTTTGCGAGTACATTCAAAGTACTCATTGGCTTGCCACTTGTTATATTATTGACCAGACAAGGAAGGACCGGAGTTTGGCGACGAGTACCTCTTCGGAGACAGACCTGCGATCTAGGATGCTTCCAAGTCAGAATGCCTGTCGGTGTAGGCTTGATGGCATGGGCACCCGCTTAGCCCTTATGAGTTTCCGCTACCCGTTGTACCCGTTTTATTTGGCCTTAGGCCTTGTTTGTGAACCTGACCCTTCAGTCGTTTGATGTAATATTCGGTATTTGGATGTAAGACTCTATTATTCAGTATCTGTGTTCAGTGAGCATTGATCCTTGGGATCACTGGGCACGGCGATGTCGACTCACCAGTCGGGGTCCCACAGAACTGGTATCAGAGCCATCCTGAGTATAGGAAGCCTTAGGTAGCATGGACGTTAGCCGGAAATGATTAGTACACCAGCCTTACACAACTTGCACCTAAAACCTTCTGATTTTCTCTCTGTCCTATATCTTGTAGATGGCCGCCGTACCTGAGACGCTTTTGGAGACCGGCTTTCCCCTGCTCCTGGTGGATAGTCTCGAGAAGTGCCACGTACGCCGCACGCCCATCTTCCTCTACCACGAGCACTGGGTCAACGCTGACACCAAGGAATATCACGTGGACGTGATAGTGAAGGCTAATGACTCCCCGACTAGTTCGTTCTTTGAAGGACCACAAATGGGAGAACTGATGCTGGCAGTGGAGACAGCCGCACGAGAGGCGCTCATGCGTATCCGCGATATCCTCCCTGAGATGGCTGATGAACCCGCTACTCGCCACCTACCTTTTCTTAAGGAAGGAGTGGACGGGAGCTAGACGCTCACCCCATCGTCTGAGGATGGAATGCCATTAAGGTTTCACACCTACTTCAGTCTCTCATCCGACACCTTGACGCACCTTCTGGTTAAGGAATCAACGAAGCTTTGCCAAGAACTACACCAAGTTAAGAGCCTACTTCACACCGAGAAGATGAAGAATCGAAAAATGAAGAAAGAAGGCGCACCTCAAGGAAGGGCCGGTATTGCTACCAGGGGTGGTATGCTACCAATCCGGGCCGTTCCTCTTCAGAGTCGCCGCCTGACATCAGAAGAATATACTGAGCTCTTTGCCGCCTCACCTAAGAGACGCCGTGATGTGCGGATTCTTTCTTCCACTCCATTGAAGGAAGAAGACACCGATGAAGACGAAGATCCTGTCGAACCCACTTTTGAGACAGAGCAGTCCGCCGCGTAGGATTTCAGCATAGACAACTAGGAGTACCCCTGAGCATAGGGTATCCATGTGTAGCGACCCGACTCAATGCGAGTCAAGCCTCTGGTGTTTCCGTACCATCCCAAGATCATGCTGGTACACACTCAGTACATCAATGTATATATCAAGAGTTCAATCACACAGCTTTATTAATCAAAATCTCATAACAAGTACTTTATTACAATAATGGAGTACAATAAAGTGGCTGAAGGCCATCTCATGAGATATCTAACGAAGACTAGCGGAAGCATCAGGTAGACGAGTCCATCCGACTCCAAGGCATGTCGTTGAGCGTAGATCGTAGCCTCACTCCTGGTCGGAAAAGTACTCTGCAACATGATACGTTGCAGCCGTGTAGGTCAGCATATGGAATATGCGAGCAAGTCATCAACAAGAGGGGAAAAAATAATAATCAACTATCTCTACATGCATATTTGGCAGGTGGGGCTATAGGTTTTGCATAAAACCAATTTTCTCCTACAACAAGAGGGGCTGAAAAGCAAAATATTACTACATTGTTTGTTGTTAACGAGATGGTTCCGCCAACCAATTCTCGTACCCGAGTTGTTGTTAATACCCACATCATTATTAAGTCGTGTTGAGAGTTCAGGGAAATTTCAATGCCTTCGGCTCAAGTTGTCCATGACCGTGGACACGGCTAATCGATTAGGTTTGGGCACTCTGCAGAGTTTTGCACACGTTCCCCACAAGATTTGATCGCCTCCGAGTATGTCCTCGCACTTTAGGGTGTTTGAAGACCAGATGATCAAAACATGGTCTTTCAACGGGTCCCTCTGAATCCCTGTCGGTGCCCATCCATTCCTACCATTCTTCTACATCTGCTAGCACCGCCTGTCCAGAGTCGCCGCGTTGTCCAACCAAGCTAGAGCCCATAATGACTTGTGGCTGTGCAGGTAAGCCTTGGGTCTTGAAGCCTCCGTCCGTCTCTTCGAGCCTGGGTGAAGCTTTTCGCAATATGTCATGGCCGTCTCCAGCATCCTAGGTCATCCACTGGTTTCTCCAGGGAGCCGATCAACCGTCCTTCACCCAGAGTTGCATTGCATCATGAGGTCTTGAAAATCTTGTCTTAACCGGTCTTGGTTATTTAATCAACCTCGCATCACTCGTGTTATGCACTCAACCGAAATCCCGTCTACTCAAGCATAGCAATATGAAATTTGTCGTCCCGGGGCGAAGTATCGGGGTTGTTGTGTGCCTACCACATGATACTACAACCTATACTAAAATTTCCAAGTACCTAAGCAGCATGCAATTGGGCAAAGAAAGGTGAAACTACCATGCATCGAAAAACATAGGAGATAGTATGATCAAAATGACTTGCCTTGATGATAGTTGTCTTGATCGAGCGCTTCTAAGTAACAAGTTTCGCACTCTGGGTGATCTACCGATACAAACAAATACACACCATAAGCACTACAATCAACAACAAGTCAAATAACATCAGAAGTAATAAGTAGCTATGGCCTAAGTGAAAGAATTCACTACATGTCACTAAGGCACAAACTTGTTTCTGTTAAAACCCCAAGTAAAAATATTTAAAAAATTTGAAACTTATACGACAGTAATATATAATCACTAGGAAGCAGTAGCAGAAAGAATCAAATAAAAATAATTTTTGAAACTCCTGGAATAAGCAAAACAAGGTTTAAACTAAATCTGATCTAATTCAAATTTGCAAATTTCAAACATAGACAAATTATATGTTTTTAAAAACTACAGAAAAATTGTGATCTACTGGAAAAATAACCAACCTCATTGGATCTCTAGATCAAAAGTTATGATCAGAACAAAATTGAAACTCTCTCTGTTTTCGAAATAAAAACAGAAAAAGAAGATTTGCTACTAATCGGACAGGGGTACATGTGGCAGTCTCTGGTTGGCTGCGGGGTGTTTGCTGCGAGGGATACTAGCACACGGCCGCAATCAAATGAAAACTACTCGGCTCAGTTTAAGTGACAGAAAAACCAATCCGGTTTTTTTGTAAGACCCGAAGGGGTATGCACATCTAATCCTATGCGTCTGATTTAATCCAACGGTCAAAAGGGGGGTGGGTGGAGACTTACAGAGAGTTGGCCGGCGAGGTGCTACTCCGGCGAGGTGGGGAAGTAGCTCCGGTGGGGGGGGGGGTGGTCACCGACGGATGTGGGGGTGGTCGGCTCCGGGGCGTCGGGGGAGGCAGCAGGGGAGGCGTCCGGGGCGACGGGGAGGCAGCGGCGGCTCCCTGCTAGCTCGAGCAGAGCCGAGCTCCGGCGACGTGCGAGGGGGCGGCGTGGGGCTCGGGCAGGGCGGCGTGGGGGTGGAACGGGGCGAGGACGGCTCGGGGGTTGGGTTTTTATAGGGGGAGGGGGGTAGCCGTGGGGGTAAGGAATTGGGGCTAGCCGAGGAAGGTCCGGCCATGGCGGCTCGGCCGTGAGAGAGAAAGGAAGGGAGAGATTCACGGGGGTCTGGAGAAGAAAGGAAAGGAGGGGAGTTGGGCGCTGCGGGTGGGGTAGGCACGGGGGCGGGCCCGGGTAGTCAGTGGGGTGGGGGGTAGATGGCTGGGTGCAGCGCCCTAATAGGAAAGGGTAGGCCGATCCCGGGCTGGCGGGGTGGGCTGCGCGCTATAAAGCGCCGGCTCGCGCTTGCCTTTTAAAAAAAATATTCCAGATTTAGATTTTTTTCAAAAACAGAAACTTAAAAGGGAATAAAAGGAAACAAATAAAATAATTAATATAGGGTATTATATACCAAAATTTTCAGAAAAAAAATCTCTACACGTTTAACATTTTTCCAAGGCAAAAGAAAAGTTAAAAAAATGTTTTTTCAGAAAAACCCCTTATGCTATATTTTCTTTTTTGCAATTATTTTCACATTAAAACTTTGGCTTTCTTGGCTCTAAATATTTCAGAAATGCCTCACATTTTGGAGGGTCATTTTCCTCCGCTCTCTCTTGCGTGCAAGAAATTATTTCCCGGCACTTCTCATGTGAAGAAAAAAATAGAAATGCAAAAGCAAAAATCGAAAGAATTCAAATGCAAACTTTATTTCAATCAATATGCATAGATGCTTAGCTACAATGTAAAACATTCCAAATTAGGAAATTTGGGATGTTACACCATGTATCCGATCTTTTAAGTTATGAGTGTGTATGATGTAAGCCGCATTGTGCCTTAGGCAGCTTGTACGCGGCTACGTCACTTGTTTTCAATGAATGCAATTCCGTTTCCAAGACTCTGATTTTAAAAACTCGCACTAGCACATTTGGACCCCCTCTTACTAGAGCAAACCCTTGTGGCTTCAAGCAAGATGGATTTTTGACCTGTCAGTTTCCATGACAGGATGGTGAATCTAACCCGCAACAGCACCTTCGGCAACCCCGGCACCGCCTCCTCAGGTCAGCCGCAGGGAACCGAAGGAGAAGCTCACGCTGGATATCACCATGAGCAGCATGGCAATGTTCCTCCGCCACCTCCTCCAAGAACTTGACTATGGCTCAGTTCCTTCATGCTCTTCGTGAGGAGCGTCAAGCCAACAATGCCGCTATTCAGCAGATGGCTCAAGTCCTAGTGAACAACCCGCCGCAGAATGGGAATGGAAATGGCCGCTCTACTCTCTCAGAGTTTATGCGGACTACGCCTCCCATATTCAAGGAGACGACCGAACCGTTGGATTCTGATGACTGGATTCGCACTATTGAAGACCTCCTTGCGCTGGTCAAGTGCACCGATGAACGTGAGAAGGTCATTTATGATTCTCACTGTCTCGGAGGCACCGCCAGGGCTTGGTGGGATGGTTACCAGATCATGCGAGATGGACAAGTCATCAATTGGGCAATGTTCAAGGAAGGATTCCGCTCGGCTCATATTCCGCGAGGAATGATTACCATCAAGAAGCGGGAATTCCGAGCCTTGAGGCAGGGCAGTGGAACTGTTAGGGAGTATCTCCAGAAGTTTAACCTCCTGTCGAGGTATGCCCCTGAGGATATTAACACTGAGGTCGCTAAGGTGGAACGCTTCATGGAAGGATTGCAGCAGTCCCTGCAATACCAGTTGGTAGTTTGCGACTGCAAAACCTTCAACGACCTGGTTAGCAAGGCACTTATGCTGGAAGACAAGCGTCGTGCAATGGACGACACCCGCAAGCGCAAGATGATAGGCAGTGGAGGACCCACTAATGCAAGATCAAGACCATGGCAGTCAGCACCTGCGAGGCCCAACTATCAGCATCACCAGTACAAGACCCCGGTATTCCGTCAGAATTATCAGCCTCAAGTCAACACCAAGCCAGTTTCCAACCCGCCGAACAACAGTGGAGTCAAGACCAACCCTCCGGGTTAGGTCACCTATTTTGGGTGAGGTCAAACCGGGCACTATTCGAGGCAGTGTCCCAACAAGAAGCCCGATGCACCGCGTTCCAATACACCCAACCCAGGTCAAGGAGCACCAGGAAGAAACCAAGTTCCCCGCAATCAACAGTTCAACAGTAGGGGGCGGATCAATCAGATCACCGCCGAAGAGGCGCCGGAAGACCTTGACTGCATTCTGGGTACGTTCCTCGTCAACTCCACCCCAGCTACAGTGTTGTTTGATTGTGGTGCTTCACATTCTTTTGTTACTCAAAGGTTTGCGGAGAAGTGTGGTTTAAAACCCACTCTGCTACACGGGCAGATGGCAATTCAAACCCCGGGAACAATGTTGAGGTCCAATCTAGGGTGTAGAAAGGTTGAGATAGTTATCATGGACGAGCTTCTTGGCAGACCTCATTGTGCTTAAGTCACAAGGCTTAGAAGTAATTCTCGGCATGGATTGGCTGGCCAAGCACCAGAGTCTCTTGGACTGTGCCAACAGGTCCATTACCATGACAAGCGACCAAGGGGTCAAGGTCAAGTATGTCTCTGAGCCGGTATCAGCTCAAGTACCTCGAATCAAGAGCCTATGTGAGGTAGAGCTCGACCAAGTGCCAGTAGTCTGTGAGTACCCGGACGTCTTTCCTGACGAGCTACCAGGAATGCCTCCTGACCGAGACATCGAGTTCATCATCGAGCTCATGCCCGGGTCAAGGCCTATTTATAAGAAGCCTTACAGGATGGGATCCGAGGAGCTAGCAGAGCTGAAGAAGCAGCTGGAGGAGCAACTCAGGAAAGGATTCATCCGTCCGAGAGCGTCACCTTGGGGATCACCTATTCTGTTTGTATCAAAGAAGGATGGTACCATTCGACTCTCCGTCGATTACCGTTCTCTCAACGAAGTCACAATCAAGAACAAGTACCCGCTCCCCAAGATAGAAGACCTGTTTGACCAGTTAAATGGAGCTAAGGTATTTTCCAAGATTGATCTTCGATACGGATAGTACCAGTTGAAGATTCGACCCGAGGACATACCCAAGACTGCATTCGTGACCCGATACGGTCTATATGAGTGCACTGTCATGCCCTTCGGATTGACAAATGCCCCAGCTCACTTCATGTACCTCATGAACAAGGTCTTCATGGAGTATTTAGATAAGTTTGTCATCGTATTCATTGATGACATTCTAATCTTCTCAAAATCCGAAGAAGAACATGAGCAACACTTGAGGATAGTTCTGGTAAAGCTTCGAGAGCACCAACTGTATGTCAATTTCAGCAAGTGTCAATTCTGGCTAAACGAAGTTGGATTTTTGGGTCATATCATGACGGCAAGCGGATTGGCAGTAGATCCATCCAAGATTTCCACAGTGGCCAACTGGGAATCGTCGAGGGACGTGAAGGATGTCAGGAGTTTCCTCGGACTCGCTGGATACTACCGCAAGTTCGTAGAGGGATTCTCCAGCATCGCTCGGCCTATGACTTAGCTTTTGAAGAAAGGTCGGAAGTTCGAGTGGACACCGGCATGTGAAGCAAGCTTCCAAGAATTGAAGAAAAGACTGACTACCGCCCCAGTACTAGCTACCCCGGACATCAACAAGGAGTTTGTGATTTACTGTGATGCCTTCGGAACCGGACTCGGTGGAGTCCTAATGCAAGATGGCAGAGTCGTGGCGTACTTGTCACGGCAACTGCGTCCGCATGAGGAGAACTACGCCACCCATGATCTCGAGTTAGCAGTCGTAGTGGATGCCTTGAAGACATGGCGACATTACCTTCTGGGCAAGCGATGTGAAATATACACGGACCACAAGAGTCTGAAATATATCTTCACCCAAAGGGAGCTGAATATGAGGCAACGAAGATGGCTTGAGTTAATCAAGGATTATGACCTCATCATTCAGTACCACCCCGGTAAGGCAAACGTGGTAGCCAATGCTTTAAGCCGGAAGGCCGGCACCTTGAACGTCATGCTCAAGGAACGGTTGCCCGCCTTGTATGAAGAGATGGAAAGCTTCGGATTGGAGTTGGTCGGACCAGGATACCTGGCCAACCTCGAAGTCAAACCAACTCTGGCTGATGATATCAAGGAAGCCCAGAAGGGACACAGGAGTATTGAAGGCCTCAAGAGGAAGATTCGGGAAGGCAAGGCCCCAGGGTTCTCGGTCGATGATAAAGGAGTGGTGTGGTACGGGAAACGCTTATGCGTGCCCAACAAGGCCGAACTCAAGGACTTGATCCTGCAAGAGTCCCACGACACGCCATACTCCATCCATCCCGGTGGTACCAAGATGTATCAAGATCTCCGAGAACGATTCTGGTGGCAAGGAATGACAAGAGAAATAGGCTCCTACGTCGCTAAGTGTGATGTATGCCAGTGGGTCAAGGCTGAGCATCAACGACCAGCTGGGCTGCTACAACCTCTTCAAGTGCCAGAATGGAAATGGGACAAGGTCGGCATGGACTTCATCACCGGACTACCCCGGTCAAGTAGGGGTCATGACTCCATATGGGTCATCGTTGACCACTTAACTAAGGTGTCTCATTTCATTCCGGTCAACACCACCTATGGGGGCGACAAGTTGGCTAGTCTCTACATTGAGCGCATTGTTAGCCTGCATGGAGTTCCTAAGGAGATTGTGTCCGACCGCGGCACGCAATTCACCTCAAGATTTTGGAAGAAGTTTCAAGAAGCTCTAGGAACCAAACTCTCTTTCAGCATGGATTTCCACCCACAGACGGGCGGACGGACCGAGAGGGTGATCCAGATACTCGAGGACATGCTCCGCGCATGTGTCCTAGCCCATGGTGCCAAGTGGGAAGACTGTCTCCCGTTTGCTGAGTTCTCATACAACAACAACTACCAGTCCAGTCTTCAAATGGCCCCATTCCATGTGCTATATGGGCGGAAGTGCCGCACCCCACTCAATTGGTCCAAAACCGGAGAAGGACTAGTTTTTGGGCCAGAGGCGCCGCAGGAAGTGGAAAGAAAGGTGCAGCTCGTCCAAGAAAACCTTAAGGCAGTAAGTCACGACAGAAGAGCTATGCGGACTCCCACCGCAAGAATGTGGAGTTCATTCCCGGAAATCAGGTGTACCTGCGCGTTACGCCTCTCAAGGGAACCAAGCGTTTCCACGTCAAAGGGAAGCTAGCCCCAAGGTTTATTGGACCCTTCAAGATCGCGGCAAGGCGCGGGGAAGTGGCTTATCAGTTGGAGCTACCCCCAGAACTTTCGGGTGTGCACAACGTGTTCCACGTGTCACAACTCCGGAAGTGCTTACAAGTGCCGAACCGTTCCGATCATTGCAAGGACATTAACCACCAAGCCGTTGACCTTCAACCAGACCTTACTTATCGCGAGAAGCCGATTCACATTCTGGATGAAGTAGAGCGTTGCACCAGAAGCCGCACCATCAAGTATTTCAAGGTTCAGTGGAGCAACCATACCGAAGCAGAAGCAACATGGGAACGTGAAGACTATCTCGGATCAGAATTTCCAGAGCTATTTTATGCCTAGCTTAGGAATCTCGGGGACGAGATTCTTGTAAGAGGGATAGGTCTGTCACACCCTGTTTTTCACCACCAATATTTTAAGTTGCAAAAATCAGGGCTTGTTAAAACTTTTTTCCAATAATGTTGTGCATGCTATGGATGCCTTGTATGAATGTTTGCTTGTTTGCTTGTTGAACCAAACCCATGGCTAATTATTTATTTATTTAAAATGAATTTCCAAAACTCTTTTCTTTGACATCAGATCACCTCTACCTTGCTTGGGTTACACTACTAGTTCATGATGCCTAGTAGCACTCCCAACCAAAGTTGGTGATCTGAACTCAAATACTATTATGTTTTGCCAAAAACATTATTTAATGATTTAAAACATTATTTTTCTATTTTAAATGCATGTCTGTTTCTAAGGCCAGGAATGATAGTCCCACAAGGAAAAATGCTTCTGTGCCTTAGAAAATTCAGAGTAAATTCATGGAAACTCAGAAGGACATATATTTTCCATACATAACATTTTCAACCCTATTTTATATTATAATTATTTGAGTAAAACCTTGAAAACCATTTCTGTCTTTTTATCCTTTTGAGATATTTCCAAAGGAAATATTCTCAATAAAATCCCATTAAATTACAGGAGCCTCCCCAAGCCATATTTGGTGCCCACATAAACTCTCACCTTGATCCAAGGTGGGGAAGCTCACCAAATGAGCCTAATACCCTCTCTGTCCAGAATAGAGTTGGAACAACTCTACATAGCAAAGTTTGTCCAATGGGGCTGAAACTTTGCACGAGTCTTTTGCACCTAAAATGAGGACTCCACACCAAAAAAGAGATTTGCTAGACTTTGTTTAGTCACACTCCCTTTGGAGAAGACAGATCTGGCCACTTTCATGCATTTTCAAGTTTACAAAGCTAAACTTGTGCAATGGAGCTCAAAATTGGTGGAAGCCTCTACTTTAACCCCAAGACCAAACCTGTTAAGTTGCAATTCCAGTGGTGGAGTGGAAGCACCCCAAACCACTGTCGAACACCTCTTGACAGCAAGGTAAAAACCCACCTAGCCACTGTTTTACCCAATGTCAGAGCCTCAAACTTGTTGTATTAGTGCATCAGACCAACCTAAACACCCAGTCAATTGGCCCCTCCCCAGTTCAAAGCACAAGTGACAAAAAATCCAATTTGTTCCACAGATCAGGACTGGCAGCACTAGTAAACCATGTCCCCCTTGACCAGCCAGTGCTCTCACTAGCACACAACGACTAGATACACTCCCAGCAACACCCAGGACAAGAGGGACACATTTGAAGTGCGTGAGAGCACGCCAGCATGTCGTGGCATGCCAAAACTGCGCAATGGACGCGCTATAGAGAGCAACCGAGAAGGGGACGACGCTCCCGGCCAGTTCCAACCTCCCCCGAAGTGTCCAAGACCTCCCCCGACAACCTCTCAGTGTAAAGCAGCCGCCAGGGACCCTCCTCCCCCGCGCTAGAGCTCGGGCAACGCGTGCCCGCGTGCACCCGACTCGGCCGAGCATGCACGGACGCTGCAGCTCGACCCCACGCCTTCTCCCTCTGCGGCCGATGCTTCAGAACGTCCTAAACCACGTCCGGAGACCGTGGTTTCGCAGCCAGCTCCTCACTGTGCACGCACGCGTGCCACGGTGAGTCACCGGCGCACCGAGTTCGGCTCACCATCGCGAGCCTATAAATAGCCCCCCCGGCACCTCAGCACCCCTCCAACAGCCTCTGCACGACCACTGGCTCGCCCCTAGCCACCCAATCAAGCTCGCGGAGCCCCGGTGCTCGAGATCGACCAAGGCCCCTCCGCCTCGGAGCTCCGGTCGATCTCCGGCTACACGCCGGCTCCTGCGACACTCGACCCACCAGAACACTCCCCTCGACACCAGGAACCTTTCCCCCAACAGTCCCGAGCTTTTCCGTGCCCCTAGCTATCAGTTCAACCGCATCCCGAAACTCCTCCGCCACGGCCACCTCGTCGCCGGCGACTCCAAGACTCTCCGGCGCTGTCCTGACCACCTGCAGGTAGGTGGAGGCATGCTGAACCCATTCCTGCCCTTAGCTAGGCCCATGGACGATGGTAGCCTCGCCGGCGTTCGTATCCTCCTCCCTGGCTGGAGGTAGGGGAAGAACCCGACCGGTGGGTTCCACCTGTCGGCGTCATGGAGCTGCCCCGCACGCAGCCACTGCCGCTGACTCCAGGGGCCCGCACGTCAGGTTCAAACCTGGCGCGCGCGCGTGGCAGCCTGCTCGCTGGTTGGGTCGGCCTGCTTCCTAGGCCAGGCTTTGGCCTTTTCTTTTATTTTCAAAAACCTGAGACTAAATGATTTTTATAAAAATAACTATCAAGTGGAAAAATATGATTCTTCCACTGATATTTTTTCTAAAAATGAGTAGTATTTGATTCTGCCATTTTTGGCATTTTTCAAAAAGAGAATCTATTTTATAATAATATAAAGGCATTAAAAGCAATAGTTTGTTTCTGTTTTGTAATTATTAAAAATGCTTTGCTAGTAAAAACAAACAGAACATATTTTTCAAAGTAACAACCTGATTTTTACCAAGATTTGCAACATTTTTAAAAGTAGTTTGTGATCTATTTTTGTGTGAGCTATTTATTATTTATTCTATTCTCGACCATAGAATTACCGAGTGATGAAGGATTCGGAGCGGAAGACCTCGAAGACCCAGGATACTTAGCTGACCAAGGCAAGCAACCCTTTGACCATGACTTGAGCATATACATTGATGCATGCTAGAATAGCAAGTAATTTTCCGTTGCATGTGATCACAGTGCCGGTTCATCATTGGTGTGATGGTACCGAAGGCTTCATCGAAGCACTTGCATGATAGTGATGATATTCAGTTGGCTCCTCGGAGCACAAATATGATGAGCTTGATCCTACCATCTATGAGGATCATGCTACTGTCTTGTTGACTAGTAAAGTTATAGGATCATTGCATTGAGCTTGACCCTGCCCCTTGAGGGTCATGTTAATACCATGTTGACAAGTAAAGATAGAGCATATTATCATGAGCATGATGATGATTTAAAATAAGAGATTATGAAAACCCCGTCGGGTGCCATTAATGCCCGAGGGTGATGATGAGCTGGTGGTCACTTTTGGTGAAGTGATGCACCGGTGTTTTGTGTGAGTATGGTTTCGGAAATGGGATTAGATTTCTGATGTGTCAACTGTCCCAACCTTACCAGTACGATCACGATACCCCTTTATGGGACGGGGCTTTGTTGACTACTCTCGTCGGCACTAGCAAAGAGCCACATTACTAGTGGCGGGAGTGATTGTCGTCACTCTCGTGATGGGGTCGTACCAGGTAGGACGACTATGCCATTATTATGAGTTCCAGACACACCGTTGGTCCCTGCATGGTTGATACTGTCGAGAGTCGATGCTCGGAAGACGTACAACATGTGGGTTGGGTACCAATCGAGTGGACCTCTTTGTCTAGTATCGCCAGGGGAAAGATGATGATCGGGTACTTACCTCGGGTATATGTGATATACCACGAGTCGTGGATGACACGGAAGTTTCCCGGATCTCGTGGGTCCAGCGTACTACCTGTGCAGAGTGTAACTATTCGAATAGCCATGTCCACGGTCAAGGACAGTTGGGTAATCCTGCTTAAACTACGTCCTGATATTTCCACATAAACCAAGTGTGAGTGAGTGTGTGTGTGGTGTTAAAAAGGTGTTGTTAGAATAATAATAATATGACAAAGTTCGGTGATTTGGCATATAGTGTAAACCCGGATGGTTTAACCCTCAGTCGATACATTGAGGTTATGACAAGTCCGATGACTTGGCATATAGGGTGAACCCGGATGGTTCAACCCTTAGCAGATATGTTGATATCTGTAACCTGTTCTTCAAAAGTAATTCTTTAACTTGATGCATATTCATGATCATTCCACCCAGATGAGTTACACTAGAAATGCATGATATTGTTATCCTTGACTTTCATTGTTCATATCATGGGCTGTTTGCGAGTACATTCATAGTACTCATTGGCTTGCCACTGGTTATATTATTGACCAGACAAGGAAGGACCGGAGTTTGGTGACGAGTACGTCTTCGGAGACGGACCTGCGATCTAGGACGCTTCCAAGTCAGAATGCCTGTCGGTGTAGGCTTGATGGCATGGGCACCCGCTTAGCCGTTATGAGTTTCTGCTACCCGTTGTACCCGTTTTATTTGGCCTTAGGCCCTGTTTGTGAACCTGACCCTTCGGTCATATGATGTAATATTCGGTATTTGGATGTAAGACTCAATTATTCAGTATCTGTTTTCAGTGAGCATTGATCCTTTAGATCACTGGGCACGGCGATCTCGACTCACCAGTCAGGGGCCCCACAGCCCGTCGCCCCCACCTACCCCACGAGAACGCCCCTGCGCCCTAATCCCCTCACGCCGCTCGTCTCTCTCTCCCTCGCCCCACAACACCCTTTCCTCCGATCCCGCGGGTCAACGTGCCCTCCCCCTAGCTCCGCCCCATCCCTCGCTACCCAACAACTCCCATCGCCTCTCCCCTCCAGATCCAGCGCCTCGGGTGCCCCACTCCCCCCCGTCTACCCCGTTACCGCGCCCCATCTCCCAGGCTCGTCCGAGCCCCTCCTCGCACACCTCGCTCCCACCTTCCCCCAGCGAGCCCCGGATCCCGTCGCTCCCTGGCCTCCCCTCCTCACGCTCAGATACCATCGAGCTTGCCCCCTCCCCAACACTCCCCATCCCCCACCAGTCCTCCCTCTCCTCCCATCCCCACCGGCAACCCCTCCCCCACCGTGCTGGCCTCACTACCTCCCCTCACACCGCCTGGCCCCGGCCCCCCTCATCTCCACCAGCCGCCTGTCCAGGTCGCGCCGGCCCTCCCTCTGTACCGGCTCCCTCGATCGGTCCTCCTCCGCAACCGTCCGACCCTCCGGCGACCGCCACCGGTTACACCACCGGTCGGCTGGCTACCACCTCCGTCCTACCCGACGCCACCCCGCATCACCGCAGCCGTCTCCACAACCGAAAACGTGCCGAAGCTCTCCGACGATCCTCCTCGCGTCTACTCCGCCCCTCCCCGAGAACTCCGGCTTCACCGGGCCTTCCCGTCAACGCCGGTGAGCCCTTTTTCGGGCTCCTCCCACCATCTTCTTCCTTACACCGTCACGGTTCCGTTCCGGCAATCGTCGCTCCGCTCCGACATTGTTAAGATCGTGTAGGTGTAGGTGGAGATGTCCCTTTTCTCTTTGTTGAGAGATGAGCACTGAGTTAGAGAGTTAGCGAAGAGTTGTTTGTTAGAGAATTAAAAAAAGAAATTTTTTGTATTAGGTGTCGTATGTATTTTGTATGTATGTATGAGATGCATGTATGTATTTTGTATGTATTGCGTATATATGCGTGTATGAAAGAAAATAAAATATGTTATGTTATGTATGGATGCAATTATGTGTCTGTAAATTGTGGTGTGTCCCAGCCACTTACCGGTGAGGTAAAACCTCCACACCCACTTACACGGAGGCCCCACACGTTATTAAGAAAAATGAAAATAAAAATATGTTTTTATAAAATAAATAAATAAATATATTATTTAATTAATTAGTTAGTTAATTAAATAGGTAATTAGAATAATTAGAGTATGACACGTGGGTCCCCTACTAAATTAATCTGATTAATTACTACTTAATCTTAATTAAAACTAAGTCTATGACGCATGGGACCCATTGGTCAGTTGACCACTCAACTGCTGATGTCAGCATGGCATCATGCTGATGTCATAATAGCATTTAATTAAATTAGTTAAATCTGTTTTTAATTCCTAAATAATTAATAAAACTTCAAAAATTAATATTAATTAAATCGTAAGTCAGATCAAAATATTTTCAACATGAAAGTTGATCAGCAGAACGAGACGAACTCGGGTACATGGTCCATTCGTTTGTCACGCGTCCCTAGCATAGCAAACGTGGAACTTTTTCATCGTTCCTCGTCTGACCGGTAGTAGCCCGAGACCCGAAAAATATTGTCAGATATTATTCCGATCCGTCTATGATGGATGTTCCTGCGTTAGCTCATGTCTAGACCGCATCTTGCCATGTCATGCATTGTGTTGCACCGTTGCTATTATTTATTGTTTCTTCCCCCCTTTTCTTACCGGTAGACCCCGAGACTGACGCTACTGCCGGGTACATCTACGACCCTGCCGACCAGCCCTTTGCCGCAGAGCAACACGGCAAGCAAACCCTCCTTGATCATCCCTATATCGCATATGTCTTTCTACCTCCTCCTTGCATTAGTATTTTGCTACTATTGTAGTTAGCTCCTATATCTGATGCATAGCCTACTTTTGATGAACTGCTACTTTCAGTATTGTACTTTAAATTTGCTTAGTATAGGTGGAGCAGTCATCCCTTTTGACCCCGTAGTCCAGTTGCCCCGCTTTTTTTCAAATCTCGATCCCTGATCGACGAGCCAGACCCGACACAACACATACACCCCCCTTAGTTGTACGACGCTACAGTGATACTATCGGGTACCGAGGGTGACACCTCGCTAAGTACTCCTGATGATATCTCTGTAGTATAGCTAGTCGGACGTGGTTATCGAGGGTGATTCCTCTTTCACCATTCCCGATGATGCCTCTGTGATTTCGTGGATTCCGTGATTTTTTTTGTATTTTCGGAAATATATAGGCGAAGGAGCTAGGTCACGGGGGCGCTAGGGAGGCCACAAGCCTGCTAGCCGCCGCCCCCTGGTGGTGGCTACAGGGCTTGTGGGCCCCCTGTAGCTATCCTGGCTTGGCCCTCAAGCCCCCTGATCTTCTTCCGTTCGGGAAAAAATTATTTTGGGGATTTTATTCCGTTTGGACTCCGTTCCAAAATCAGATCTGAAAAGAGCCAAAAACACAGAAAAAACAGGAACTGGCACTTGGCACTAAATTAATAAGTTAGTCCCAAAAAAGATATAAAAGGTACATAAAACATCCAAAGATGACAAGATAACAACATGAAACCATCAAAAATTATAGATATGTTTGAGATGTACCAATTGCGATCCAACAACTTTTTGTAATCTCCTTTGCTTACGAGTTTGTTCTCGATCATGTCATTCCAAGCTGTTAAGCTACATCATCATCTTCATGTTGGAGCTTGACCATGCTATCTGTGTCCTCCATCTCTGGAACACATTTCCAACTGTGCGTTAAACTTGCATCGAGCTTTCCACATCATGTTGGTTGTCCTTAATGGCAATCTCAATTCTAAGCTAGTAGTCTTATCTGTGTTTCTGACAACCTTTAGCTTCACCATTCCTTTGCTTGATGTCGTCGCTGATCGGTTACATCTTCGTGAAGCTTCTCGACAAATGTGTCGTGATCATCATCAGCATTCTGAGCTCTTGCACGGTATCAACTGAATGCATGTTGATAAATACCATCCCTTTCCCTCGATGAATTGTATTATCATCGACATCCTATTTGCCTTCCCTCTAACACAAACATGTTCATGTTTTGTGTTGTCCTTTGAGTTCCTTGCTAATTCAGCTTATGTTATCTTCTACCTTGGAGTATTACTATCTGGTATGTCAAGAATGTCATGAGAATTGCACACGTCTTAAGAATTCTTGATATAGTAATACTTCTCGCCATCACCATTCATTTCTTGGTCCCGTGTTGTTTCTAACCGGTATACCGACAAGTGAACTCTGATGTGTGATTCCAATACTTCTGGCAACCTTATTGCCTTGAGGTTAACAACTGATTGTTTCATTCTTAGTTAGTTGGGGGTTGACTCATCATTTTTGACATTGGTTGTGCTACTCCGTCCGTATTTCCGAGTGCACCCTTTGACCAATGTTTAATTGTTGTTGTTCCCGCGAGCATACGAGATTATACCTTTTGATTTTACAAATGCTATATCCTTGATATTATAATTTTGGAAATTCATCCCTGTCAAAATCTTGAGGGATTGTTGTTGAGCCCATCGGTCGCACCCTCAAGTTCTCCATGGTTCGTGATGAAGCTTTTGAAAGCACTATCTTTGTGCCTAGATCATGGAGGATATGTTTGATATAAGAAGTGTTTCCCCAAAGTTCACGTGCACTCTTTCCGCCGTGAATATGCGAAAATTTTGTTGAGCTTCCTCTTGGGAAATACCAAATCATTCATGCATGTGCGAAGTGTTATATGTTTTGAAGATTTGTTATCTTCACTTCATATAATTTCTCTTAGCACGCCAAGCCACTGACTGATTTGATCAAGAAAAAGAAGTTCCTTCATAAGAGCTAATCCAGACTTACACATGGAGCCTTGTTATCCTCGATGATGGTTCTCAAATCACACCTCACTTGTATCTCGTCGTAAGAATTCTACGTGGGCACGAATGTCTTGACATTGTGTTCATATGTATTAAATCGAACTCTTGATTCAAGAATTGCTTGTGTAGCTCATCTCATGAGAATCTTGCGTCTTCATCTTTCTTCTTAGGCATCTTGAGTCTGAGGTGTCCCGACACCAATCAGATCTGAATCTTGGGCAGATATGATGGTTGGAATATTTCCCATTTATTATAATTTTGTTCTTTAGGTAATCTGGTACGGTGATGTCTTGTCTGGCACACCGGGCCAAAGGACCTATTGTTATAAATTCTTCCATATGAAAGATTCGCCATCTTCCATGCGGAAACTATATGGCTTATTTTATAAGTTGTTTTTGATGAATCCTTTGTGTACCAAAAGTCCAACCTTTAGTTGATGACCACGTCGATGCTACCTCGAAGCATGGATGTGGTACTTCAAATTTCAACAGGAACATTGGAAGCACAATGCTAAGTTGTTCTTGATCAATTATCCAAACCGCGTCGTACGGATAAACATCATAATTGTTCTTGCCGCTTTACCAAAAAGGTTATGTACTTGATGATCTATCATGTATACCATACTCTATATTTTCCTCGGGAATGGTATACTTTAATACCTGTGTGTGTGAACACATTTTCCTTCCTATTGGTCTGTTTGTTCTTTCTTGTGGCATAACTTATCTAAGCAGTGTTAATTCCCTGCTTAGGTAAAATTCTCGGTATACAACACTGTCAGTAAGACCCTGTTACTATTGTGGATAACATTTCGATAGCCGTCGGTGGACGAGAACTTTTCGTATTGGCCCGCCTCGTTTCAATGAGCAGGAAAATGGTTCTATTCGTCCCCCACACTTGGTACCGACGTTGTTGCCAACATAACTGACAGGTTATCCTCTGACATGTCTTGCTACCAAGACCGTATAATATGTCACCCCTCTGTCTACTCCCAGCCCACATGGTGGGCCCATAACCCAAAGTTCCACAGGATTGAAACCTGACTCTCCTGTACATCTTTGACCTTAAAGTATCCTTTACACTTGGCTTCGTATGGAATTCCAGAGCCACCGTTCAATGGACCAATCACTCTTCGGTCCAGATGTTATCCAACATACTAAAGATCAAATCCGCGTTATTCTTGAAGATCTGAAGTCTACTTAGTCCCGTCAGGAAAGTCTGTATGACCGTCATCATTAAGATATGGTCTATCAACCTGACGAAAGGGCTTATCTTCGTGTCACACCAATGAGAGGCGCACATCATTTTGAAATCAACGGCAAGTTATCTCCTTGCTATATTGGTCCTTTCACTGTTCTCGAAAGGCGTGGAAAAGTGGCTTATCAATTGGAACTGCCGGCGAACCTTTCTCACGTTCACGACGTCTTCCATTTTCTTAGCTCCGCCGCTGCTTCAAGGATCCTATTCGAGCAGTGGGTCATCATATGCTTAAGCTGCAACAAGACCTCTCTTATAAAGAGCATCCGGTCTGCATTCTCGACCAAGGTGAGCGTCAGACTCGTCGCAAAGTCACCAAGTTCCTTAAAGTGTAGTGGTCAAATCTTTCTGAAGATAAGGCCACTTGGGAACGCGAGGGTCATCTTCGTGATGGATACCCCAAGCTATTTCCTTCTACCTCTTAATTCTCGGGACGAGAATTCTTGTCAGTAGGGGAGAGTTGTGACGCCCCGGTAAATTAAGCTACAGTAAATCTATGTTAATGGTGTCACATCACCGGAATTACTATTGGTAGTCTCGCGTAGTTTCAAACCGATCCAAATTCAATTCTAAAAATAAAATCAAAACAAGAAAAGTTTTCAAATGTTAAATTACAAATGTCGGATAAGTTCCAAATATTCCTTAATTATTTATAGATTTTAAACTGGCATTTTTGAAATTAGTCAGAACCCCTATATATTTAAAATAGAAACTGTTAAAAAAAAGGAAAAAAAGCAAATCCCCCCGACCCAACTGGGCTACCGGCCCACCTCAACCGCCAGCTTGGGGCGCTGCAAACCCTAGCGCCAAGCACCTCTCCTCCCATCTGGCGCCGCCAGGGACCAGCGCGAGGGGAACCGAGCCCCTCGCTGGCCCCGTCACCCCCACCTACCCCACGAGAACGCCCCTGTGCCCTAATCCCCTCGCGCCGCTCGTCTCTCTCTCTCCCTCGCCCCACAACACCCCTTTCTCCGATCCCGTGGGTCAACGTGCCCTCCACCTCGCTCCGCCCCATCCCTCGCTACCCAACAACTCTCGTCTCCTCTCCCCCCCAGATCCAGCGCCTCGCACCCCCCCCGTCTACCCCGTCACCGCGCCCCATCTCCCAGGCTCGACCGAGCCCCTCCTCGCGCACCTTGCTCACCACCTTCCCCCAGCGAGCCCCGGATCCCGTCACTCCCTGGCCTCCCCTCCTCACGCTCAGATCCCATCGAGCTCACCCCCTCCCAGTGCTCCCCATCCCCCACCGGACCTCCCTCTCCTCCCATCCCCGCCGACGACCCCTCCCCCACCGCGCCGGCCTCACTGCCTCCCCTCGCAGCGCCTGGCCCCGGCCCTCCTTGTCTCCACCGACCGCCTGTCCAGGTCGGACCGGCCCTCCCTCTACACCGGCGCCCTCGGCCGGTCTTCCTCCGCAACCGGCCGGCCCTCCGGTGACCGCCACCGGCCGGCTCGCTACCACCGCCGGCCTACCCGACGCCACCCCGCATCACCGTGGTCGTCTCCACCACCGGAATCGCACCGACGCTCTCCGACGATCCTCCTCGCGTCTCCTCCGCCCGTCCCCGAGAACTCCGGCTTCACCGGGCCTTCCCGTCAACGCCGGTGAGCCCTTTTTCGAGCTCCTCCCACCATCTTCTTCCTTGCACCGTCACGATTCCGTTCCGGCAATCGCCACTCCGTGCCAACGTCGTTAGGATCGTGTAGGTGTAGGTGGAGATGTCCCTTTTCTCTCTATTGAGAGATGAGCAGAGAGTTAGAGAGTTAGGAGAGAGATGTTTGTTAGAGAATAAAAAAAGAAAATATATGTATTAGATGCCGTATGTATTTTGTATGTATGTATGAGATGCATGCATGTATTTTGTATCTATTGCGTATATATGCGTGTATGAAAGAAAAGAAAATACGTTATGTTATGTATGGATGCAATTATGTGTGTGTGTAAATTATGGTGTGTCCCAGCCACTTACTTGTGGGGTCAAACCTCCACACCCACTTACAGGGAGGCCCCACACGTTATTAAGAAAAATGAAAATAAAAATATATTATTTAATTAGTTAATTAATTAGATAGGTAATTCGAATAATTTGAGTATGACAAGTGGGTCCCCCACTAAATTAATCTCATTAATTACTATTTAATCTTAACTAAAAACTGAGTCTATGACGCATGTGACCCATTGGTTAGTTGACCAGTCAACTGCTGATGTCAGCATAATATCATGCTGATGTCATAATAGCATTTAATTTAATTAATTAAATCTGTTTTTAATTCCTAAATAAATAATAAAACTTTAAAAATTCATATTAATTAAACCGTAAGTCAGATCAAATTATTTTCAACATGAAAGTTGATCAGGAGAACAAGACGAACCCGGATACACGGTCCAGTCGTGTGTCATGCGTCCCTAGCATAGCAAACGTGGAACTTTTTCATCGTTTCTCATCTAACCGGTAGTAGCCCGAGACCCGGAAAATATCGTAAGATATTCTTCCGATCCGTCTATGACGGATGTTCCTCTGTTAGCTCATGTCTAAACCGCATCTTGCCATGTCATGCATTGTGTTGCACCATTGCTATTATTTATTGTTTCTTCCCCCCTTTTCTTACCGGTAGACCCCGAGACTGACGTTGCTACCGGGTACATCTACGACCCTGCCGACCAGCCCTTTGTCGCAGAGCAACAAGGCAAGCAAACCCTTCTTGATCATCCCTATATCGCCTATGTCTTTCTTCCTCCTGCTTGCATTAGTATTTTGCTACTATTGTAGTTAGCTCCTATATCTGATGCATAGCCTATTTTTGATGAACTGCTACGTTCAGTACTGTACTTTAAATCTTCTTAGTATAGGTGGAGCAGTCATCCCTTCTGACCTCGTAGTCCAGTTGCTCCGCTTGTTGTCAAATCTCGATCCCTGATCGACGAGCCAAACCTGAAACAACACTTACACCCCCTTAGTTGTACGACACTACAGAGATACTATCGGGTACCGAGGGTTACACCTCGCTAAGTACTCCTGATGATATCTCTATAGTATAGCTAGTCGGTCGTGGTTATCTAGGGTGATTCCTCTTTCACCATTCCCGACGATGCCTCTGTCGTGCAACCCCTCAAGTGTGGGAGCCCCGAGGGTGATTCTTCTAAGCCCACCATGATGGATATATCGTTCGTATTCCAAGGAGGGTGATACCTCGGTTTCCCCCCGATGTTACAACCACACAGTTACACGACCATGTTACTGGGATCATTGGTGATTAGTTGTTAGATGGGTGGATTCCCGCGAGATTGTGTCGATTGCCTAATTAAAATGATAATAGATTTGGGTATTTGATCTGGGTTGGTTGGAGACCTTTTCGCACTAACCGGCTACGTGGGAAGAATTATGGGTACTCGACGTCGCGGTATCAGCCGAAGCTTTTCGGATGTGAGCAATAGAGCGGCGTGCACCCGAGTGGTCCCGAGATGCATCGCACTAGTGATTAAGGGATGCTAGGACTAAGGTCGGCCGCCCACGCATCATGCAGGAGCGCGAAGGGGAAGTGGGCCCATGAACCCATTGTGCTTAGGAGTTAGACCGGCGAGTTGGCCTCTCTGTTGAGTCTTAGGTGGGGCTGCGACGTGTCGATTTTCCGAGGCCGGGCATGACCCAGAAAAGTGTGTCCGGCCAGAGTGTTATCGAGCGTGACGGGAAATGTGGTGCACCCCTGCAGGGATGAAAATTAACTATTCGAATAGCCGTGTCCACGGGTACAGGACGACTTAGAGTTGTGCCCTGATCTTATACAACTATAATTGTTACTTAACTGGAATTAGTTGCTCCGGGATTGCTTCCTCGCACGGAGTCGAGGGAGGACCTCTGGGCGTGACCTCACTTTAATATTGCTGCAACAATATGACTATTAATTGTGTTACCTGTTCTACTCTCGTCTATTGTTGCAAGACCCTGAAGATGCTAGTCTTTGATAGGACTAGGCCTTCTCTCTCTATTCTCGCATTGCTGAAGTCAGTCCACATATAACCACCCCCTTCTTTGATACTGATGCATACTTAGTATAGTTCTCATGTAAGTCTTGCGAGTACTTTGGATGAGTACTCATTGTTGCTTTGCTCCCTCTTTCCCCTTGATCCGTTGCTGCGACCAGATGATGGAGCCCAGGAGTGGAGTTTCTTGTCGACGCCCGCTATCCCGTTGGTGTCTTCTTCGTGGAGGCCGCTGAAGACCAGGAGTAGTTTAGGAGGTTCCCATGCAGGAGGCCTCGCCTCGTTTGATCGTGTTTCTTTTGTGCTAGCCTTCTCTAAGGCACCCCATGTTTTATGTCTGTACTCAGATATTGTTGCTTCCGCTGACTCGTGTGTTTATCGAGCTTCTGTATTCTAGCCCTCGAGGCCCCTGGCTTGTAATATGAAGCTTGTATTGTTTTATTTGTGTCTAGAGTTTTATTGTGATATCTTCCCGTGAGTCCTTGAGTTTGATCGAACGCATTTGCGTGTATGATTAACGTACGATTAAATCGAGGGCGTCACAATGATACAACTCTACACACGCTTAACGTTCGCTTTACCTAGAACAAGTACGAAACTAGAGGAACTTTATAGGTGTGATAGGATAGGTTTGCAAGAAAATAAGGAGCGCGTAAATAAAAACTAGGGGTTGCTAAGTGATACGTCTCCAACATATCTATAATTTTTGATGGTTTCATGCTATTATCTTGTCAAACTTTGGATGTTTTGTATGCCTTTTATATCTTTTTTGGGACTAACTTATTAACTCAGTGCCAAGTGTTAGTTCCTGTTTTTTCCGTGTTTTTGACCCTTTTGAGAGGAGGATTTTAAACGGAGTCCAAACGGAACGAAACTTCCAAAAAGATTTTTTCCGAAACAGAAGAAGATCGGGGAACCTGAGAATGAGGGCAGGGGGCCACGAGGGACCCCACAAGCCCCCTAGCCGCGGCCAGGGGGGCCACACCTCCCAAGCTTGTGGGCTCCCTGGGCCACCTCTGCCCTAGGTCTTTTGCCTCTATATTCCCTAAAATCCCAGAAAAAATCAGGAGATCATCGAAAGTACTTTTCCGCCGCCGCAAGCTTCTGTCTCCGCAAGATCCTATCTGGGGCACATTCTGGTGCCCTGTCGGAGGGGGGATTCGGATACAAAGGGCTTCTTCATCAACACCATGACCTCTCCGATGATGCGCGAGTAGTTCACCATAGACCTATGGGTCCATAGCTAGTAGCTAGATGGCTTCTTCTCTCTCTTGGATCTTCAATATAAAGTTCTCCATGATCTTCATGGAGATCTATCCGATGTAATTTTCTTTTGCGGTGTGTTTGTCCAGATCCGATGAATTGTGGATTTATGATCAGATTATCTATGAATATTATTTGAGTTTCTTCTGATCTCTCTTATGCATGATTTCATATCCTTGTAATTCTCTTCGAGTTGTGGGTTTTGTTTGGCCAGCTTGATCTATGATTCTTGCAATGGGAGAAGTGCTTGGTTTTTGGTTCATACCGTGTGGTGACCTCACCCAGTGACAGAAGGGGTAGCGAGGCATGCATCATGTTGTTTCCATCAAGGTTAAAAAGATAGGGTTTTCATCATTGGTTTGAGTTTATCCCTCTACATCATGTCATCTTGCTTAAGGCATTACTCTGTTCGTCATGAACTCAATACACTAGATGCATGCTGGATAGCGGTCGATGTGTGGAGTAATAGTAGTAGATGCAGAAAGTATCGGTCTACTTGTCTCAGACGTGATGCCTATATGTATGATCATTGCCTTAGATATCGTCATGACTTTGCGCGGTTCTATCAATTGCTCGACAGTAATTTGTTCACCCACCGTAATATTTGCTATTTTGAGAGAAGCCTCTAGTGAACACTATGGTCCCCGGGTCTACTCCACACCATATTTTCAGCCTTACTCTTTTCTTCGTTGCACTTTCCGCCTTCAGATCTCACTTTGCAATCAATCTTGAAGGGATTGACATCCCCTTTATAGCGTTGGGTGCAAGCTCTTTTGTGTTTCTGCACGTACTCTGGACTTGACGAGATTCTCCTACTGGATTGATACCTTGTTTCTCAAACTAAGGGAAATACTTACTGCTCCTGTGCTGCATCACCCTTTCCTCTTCAAGGGAAAATCGAACGCAAGCAAGTCTCCGTCAACGTGTCAATTTCTGGCGCAGTTGTTTGAGAAGTAGCAGAAGGATTTTTGGCGCCGTTGCCGGGGAGGATCAAGTCAAGAACTCATCCAAGTAAGTGTCGCAAACTCATCTCTTGTATTTACTTTTTTGCCTCTCGTTTTCCTCTCCTCCACTTCTGAAATACAAAAAATTACAAAAATATTTGCCCTTTTCTTCGTTTGCCTTTTTCGTTTGCCTATTTTGTTCGCCCTTTTCCTTCGCTTGCTTTTTGTTCGCTTGTGTGCTATGTGCCTTCAATATGCTTGTATCTTCGCTTGCTGAAAATCTAGTGATATGGATCCTCATCCACTTGCTAATCTCTTTAAGAGATCCAATTATGTTGATCCAATTGCTAGTGAGTTGAGTGCACTTGACTTTCTCTATGGAGTTTTGCTTGAGATGCGTGAATCTGAAAATCGTGATGAAGAAATTTATGAAGTGATTCACGAGGGCTCCTTGAATGAAAAGCATGACTGCAATGGTTTCACTATGAATTCTATTAGTGACAATCATGCTAAAAATATGCAAAACCCTAAGCTTGGGGATGCTAGTTTTGCTATGTCCACTACTTGTTGCAATGATCATGATTGAGGTAATGATTTTTCTTATGATCTTGAAAATTTGTTTAAGCCTCATGATGAATATGATGTTTGCAATATTATTGAAAGTGGATTTGGAGAAGTGACTTTAGTTGATGATAATGCCACTATTTTTGAAGAGTGTCAACTTTGCATGCATGTGGATCATGAAAATAATATCCTTTGTGATAGCTATATTGTTGAATTTGAATATGATCCCACATGTAATTGCTATGAGAGAGTAAAATATGGTGGTAGAAATTTTCATGTTACCAAATTACCTCTCGTTATGTTGAGATTGCTATTGTCTCTTCATTCTTCCTTGCATTTGGTAACTATTGGTTGTCTTGCCAATTTGTTTTCCTATAAAATGCCTATGCATAGGAAGTATGTTAGACTTAGATGTGATTTTCACATGCTTTATGATGCTCTCCTTGTGCTTCAATCCTTGTCTTTTGTGTGAGCATCATTGAATTATCAATGCCTAGCTAAGGGCGTTAAACAATAGCACTTGTTGGGAGGAAACCCAATGAATTTATCTTTTTCTTTCTGTTTTGTTGCATCCACACTATCATAATTCTGTTATTATTGTGTCTTTTGTGTTTGAGCCAAGCAAAACCTTTATGACTAGTCTTGGTGATGGTTGTTTGATCCTGCTCGAAAAAGACAGAAATTTTTTTGCTCACGAGATTATTTTTCATGTTTATTCAGAAAGAGCTTTTGAGTTGATTCCTTTTTCTGCCGGTTGATATGCCTTTTGCCCAGGCAGTCGTAATTTTTCAGAATTTTTGAGGTAACAGCAGTATACGAGGTATGCAGATTGCTACACACTGGTCTGTTTTTTACAGATTCTGTTTTTGTTGAGTTGGTTGCTTGTTTTGATGAAACTATGGATAGTATTGGGGGGTACTAGCCATGGAAAAGTGAGAATACAGTAATCTAACACCAATATAAATATAAATCAAGATTGCTAGAGTAGCTAAAGAGGTGGTAGTTTGTTTTCTTGTGTTAATGTTATCACGAGTTTCTGTTTAAGTTTTGTGTTGTGAAGTTTTCAAGTTTTGGGTGATGTTCTCATGTACAAAGAAATAAGGAGTGGAAAGAGCTCAAGCTTGGGGATGCCCAAGGCATCCCAAGCCAAATTCAAGGAGACCAAAAAGCCTAAGCTTGGGGATGCCCCGAGAAGGCATCCCCTCTTCCGTCTTCTATCCATCGGTAACATTACTTGGAGCTATATTTTTATTCACCACATGATATGTGTTTTGCTTGGAGCGTCTTGTATCGTAGGAGTCTTTTCATTTTGTTGTGTCACAATCATCCTTGCTGCACACCTTTAGAGAGAGACATGCACTCATCGTGATTTTACTAGAATGCTCATCGTGCTTCACTTATATCTTTTGAGCTAGATAATTTTGCTCTATGTGGTTCACTTAGATATTTTAGAGCACGGCGGTGCGTGACTTGGTAGTTGGCTTATACTATGAAAGTAGTCCCAAAGGTGATAGGTACCCAAATAGGATACAAAAACCTCCATCTTCATGTGCATTGAGTAGAAAGAGAAGTCTTGATTCCTCTCACTTAGTTTTGAGACGTGGATTTGGTAATATTAAGAGTTATGTTAGTAGGGTGTTGTGAATCTAGAAATACTTGTGTTGAAGTTAGTGATTCCCGTAGCATGCACGTATGGTGAACCGCTATGTTAGGAAGTCGGAGCATAATTGATCAATTGATTGTCATCCTTCGTGTTGAGGTCGGGATCGCGCGATGGTTAAGACCTACCAACCCTTCCCCTAGGAGTATGCGTTTAGCACTTTGTTTCAATTACTAATAAAAACTTTCGCAACAAGTATGTGAGTTCTTCATGACTAATGTGAGTCCATGGTATAGATTCACTTTCACCTTCCACCATTTCTAGCCTCTCTAGTGCCGCGCAACTTTCGCCGGTACACAAACCCACCATATGCCTTCCTCAAAACAGCCACCATACCTACCTACTATGGCATTTTCATAGCCATTCCGAGATATATTGCCATCCAACCCCCACCGTTCCATCTCATGACTTGTGTCGTCACTCTCATATTGCCATTGCATGATCGTAATATAGCTAGCGACATGTTTCAACGTCATACGCCAAGCTAGATCGTTGCACATCCCGGTACAATGCCGGAGGCGTTTCCTATAGAGTCATCATCATTCTAAGCTTTGAGCTGTGAGTAAATAAAAGTGTGATGATCATCATTACTAGATCATTGTCCCATGTGAGAAAAAAACAGGCCAAGAGCCCCCCAAAAAAGATAGGCCCAAGAGCCCAAATAAAAAAAAGAGAGAGAAAAAGAGAGAAGGGACAATGCTATTATCTTTTTCCACACTTGTGCTTCATAATAGCACCATGTTCTTCATGATTGAGAGCCTCTCGTTTCGTCACCACCATATGTTAGTGGGAATATTTCTTATATAAATTGGCTTGTATATTCCAATGATGTGCTTCCTCAAAATTGCCCTAGGTCTTCGTGAGCAAGCAAGTTGGATGCACACCCACTAGTTCTCCTTTTGAGCTTTCACATACTTATAGCTCTAGTACATCCTTTGCACGGCAATCCCTACTCATTCAAATTGATATCTATTAATGGGCATCTCCATAACCCTTTGATACGTCGAGTCAATGTGACCATCTCCTCCTTTTTGTCTCACAACCACCACCACACTCTATTCCACCTGTAGTACTATATCCATGGCTCACACTCATGTATTGCGTGATAGTTATAAAAAGTTTGAGAAAGTAAGAGTGCGAAAACAATTACTTGGCCAATACCGGGGTAGTGCATGATTTACATTAGTTGCGTGAGGATGATGGAGCATAGCGAGACTATATGATTTTGTAGGGATAACTTTCTTTGGCCTTGTTATTTCGAAAGTTAATGATTACCTTGCTAGTTTTCTTGAAGTATTATTGTTTTCATGTCAATAGAAAACTATTGTTTTGAATCTTACGGATCTGAACATTCATGTCACATGAAAGAAGTTACAAAGACAACTATGCTAGGTAGCATTCCACATAAAAAATTCAGTCTTTATCACTTCCCTACTCGAGGACGAGCAGGAGTTAAGCTTGGGGATGCTTGATACGTCTCCAACGTATCTATAATTTTTTATGGTTTCATGCTATTATCTTGTCAAACTTTGGATGTTTTCTATGCCTTTTATATCTTTTTTGGGACTAACTTATTAACCCAGTGCCAAGTGCCAGTTCTTGTTTTTTCCGTGTTTTTGACCCTTTTCAGAGGAGGATTTTAAACGGAGTCCAAACGGAACGAAACTTCCAAAAAGATTTTTTCTGAAACAGAAGAAGATCGGGGAACCTGAGAATCAGGGTAGGGGGCCACCAGGGACCCCACAAGCCCCCTAGCCGCGTCCAGGGGGGTCGTGCCTCCCAGGCTTGTGGGCTCCCTGGGCCACCTCTGCCCTAGGTCTTTCGCCTATATATTCCCTAAAATCCCAGAAAAAATCAGGAGATCATCGAAAGTACTTTTCCGCCGCCGCAAGCTTCTGTCTCCGCAAGATCCCATCTAGGGCACGTTCTGGTGCCCTGTCGGAGGGGGATTCGGATACGGAGGGCTTCTTCATCAACACCATGACCTCTCCGATGATGCGTGAGTAGTTCACCATAGACCTACGGGTCCATAGCTAGTAGCTAGATGGCTTCTTCTCTTTCTTGGATCTTCAATACAAAGTTCTCCATGATCTTCATGGAGATCTATCCGATGTAATCTTCTTTTGCAGTGTGTTTGTCGAGATCCGATGAATTGTGGATTTATGATTAGATTATCTATGAATCTTATTTGAGGTTCTTCCGATATCTCTTATGCATGATTTCATATTCTTGTAATTCTCTTCGAGTTGTGGGTTTTTTTGGCCAGCTTGATCTAGGATTCTTGCAATGGGAGAAGTGCTTGGTTTTGGGTTCATACCGTGCGGTGACCTCACTCTGTGACAGAAGGGGTAGCGAGGCACGCATCGTGTTGTTGCCATCGAGGGTAAAAAGATGGGGTTTTCATCATTGGTTTGAGTTTATCCCTCTACATCATGTCATCTTGCTTAAGGCGTTACTCTGTTCGTCATGAACTCAATACACTAGATGCATGCTGGATAGCGGTCGATGTGTGGAGTAATAGTAGTAGATGCAGAAAGTATCGGTCTACTTGTCTCGGACGTGATGCCTATATGTATGATCATAGCCTTAGATATCGTCATGACTTTGCGCGGTTCTATCAATTGCTCGACAGTAATTTGTTCTCCCACCGTAATATTTGCTATTTTGACAGAAGCCTCTAGTGAACACTATGGCCACTGGGTCTACTCCACACCATATTTTCAGCCTTACTCTTTTCTTCGTTGCACTTTCTGCCTTCAGATCTCACTTTGCAATCAATCTTGAAGGGATTGACAACCCCTTTATAGCGTTGGGTGCAAGCTCTTTTGTGTTTGTGCAGGTACTCTGGACTTGACGAGATTCTCCTACTGGATCGATACCTTGGTTCTCAAACTGAGGGAAATACTTACTACTCCTGTGCTGTATCACCATTTCCTCTTCAAGGGAAAAGCCAACGCAAGCATGTCTTTGTCAACGTGTCAATTTCTGGCGCTGTTGTTTGAGAAGTAGCACTAAGAAGGTTATTTGTCCCTAGGCAATCGATAACTAGACTCATAATCATCATTGCAATTTTATATGAGGTAGAGGCATAAGCTAACATACTTTCTATACTTGGATCATATGCACTTATGATTGGAACGCTAGAAAGCATCCACAACTTCTAAAGATCATTAAGGTAAAACCCAACCATAGCTTTATAAGGTATCAAGTCCTCTTTACTCTCATATGCAACAACCCATGTACTCAGGTTTATGCTTCTGTCACTCAGGCAAACCACCATAGGAAAATCATGAACACATTGCAACACCCTACAGCGGGGATTCCTCACGCTTGCGCGACAAGGAGAACACCATAGGACAACACCAATAGTAAAACATGCAACTCAAACCAATCATGATCATCAATCAACCCATAGGATAGAACAGATCTACTCAAATATCATAGGATACCATACATCATTGGTAAATAATATATAGCGTTGTGCACCATGTTTAAGTAGAGATTACATTGCAGAGAAGGGGTGTTACATCGCTGCATAGAGGGGGGAGAGTTGGTGATGACGGCGGCGACGTTGTTGGTATAGATCGCTGTCACGATGATGGCCCCGGCGGCGTTCCGGTGCCACCGGGAGAGAGGGGTAGAGAGCCCCCCTCCTTCTTATTCTTCCTTGTCATACCCCTAGATGCGAGGAAGGTTTTCCCTCTAGTCCATGGCATTCATGGCTGCGGAGGGGCGAGATCCCCTCCAAGATTGGATCTCTCTCTTTGTTTCTTTCTGTTTCTGCGTGTTTCTGTGTTCCAGATTCTTGCATTTAACCGTTTCTTATATTCCCGGAGATCCGTAACTCCGATTAGGCTGAAATTTTAACACAATTTTAGTTTTATTGTGGCGAAATAAGGGCACAAATTGCCTTACGGGATGGCCACAAGACAGCGTGGCGCTCCCTACCCCCCAGGTCACGCCTCTCTGGCTTGTGGGCCCCTCGGGCACCACCTTCTGTTGATTCCACTTCCCAAATTCACATATATTCCAAAAAAATATATTCGTAAGTTATTATCCCATTTGGACTTCGTTTGATATGTATTTTGTACAAAACAAAAAACATGCAACAAACATGAACTAGCACTGGGCACTCGATAAATATGTTAGTCCCAAAAATAGTATAAAAAGTTGCCAAAAGTATATGAAAGTTGTAGAATATTGGCATGAAACAATCAAAAATTATAGATACGACGGAGACGTATCAGTGGGCTGGGCAACCAAACCCGTAAGGGGCCCATTTGCCCAAGAGGAAAAGGTGGAGGGTGGGAGGAGTCCTTGTTGGAGTAGGACTCCTCCTCCATGCCCACCTCCTTGAAGGAGGTGGACTCCACCTCCTTGGCCGGCGACCAAAGGCCCTAGGGTAAACCCTAGGGCGCCTCCTCCCACCCCTTCCTCCTATATATAGTGAAGGTTTTGAGGGCAGCGACCACCTGAAAAGCCACGTGTTGCCCTCTCCTCTCTAGATCATCTTCCTCCTCTAGATTAGTTCGGTAGAGCTCGACGAAGCCCCGTCGGATTAGTTCACCACCACAACCACCACGCCGTTGTGTTTCCGGAGAACTCATATACCTCTTCTCCCTCGCTTCTTGGATGAAGGAGGTGGAGATCGTCATCAAGTTGTACGTGTGCTGAACGCGGAGGTGCCGTCTGTTCAGCACTAGATCGTGATTGGATCGCGGGACGGCTTGCGATTTGGATTGCAAAGACGTTCGACTACATCAACCGCGTTTCTTAATGCTTCCTGCTTAGCAATCTACAAGGGTATGTTGATCCGACCTCTCCTCCCGTAGATGCTTTTCACCACGGATAGATCTTGTATGTGCGTAGGAAATTTTTTGTTTCCAATGCAACGTTCCCCAATAAATCTAACATACTTTCCATACTTGGATCATATGAACTTATGATTGGACCTCTATCAAGCATCTACAACTACTAGAAATCATTAAGGTAAACCCAACCATAGTATTAAACATCAAGTCCCCTTTACTCCCATACACAAGATCCACCTTACTCTGGTGTAAGCTTCTGTTACTCTAGCCACCCACTATAAGAGAATCATGAAAGTATTGCAACACCGTACATCGATAATCCCTCATGTATGCGCGGCACGGAAGGCACCATAGGATAGCACCCAAAAAACGTACACTCAAACAAATAAACATCATCAATCAACCCAAAGGACAACATAAATCTACTCAAACATCATAGGATGGCAACACATCATTGAATAATAATATGTTGCATCAAACACCATATTAAATTAGGGGATTATAGTGGGCTGCGGGAGAGTGGACTACTGAAAAAACATGAGGAAGGCGATGAAGATGGTGATGTTGATGAAGACGATCATCGCGATCCCCCCCCCCCCCCCGCGCGGCACTCCGGCACCACCGGTGAGAGGGGGAGAGAGTCACCCCCTTAGGATTCCTCCTCCATGGACTCTCCTTATATGGGGAGATGTTCTCCCCTCTCTTCCTTGGCCTCCATGGATCCCAGAGGGGCGAGAGCCCCTGTGAGATTGGATCTTTCTCTCTATTTCTATGCTATTTTTGCTACTGTTTTCTCTCTAGATTGTTATTTCGTCGATACAGAAAGTTTTGGTGGTGTGGTAGAGAGTCTCTCCAAATTTTTGAGGGTTTCTCTATTTATAGGATTTTTTGGCATTGGAATCATGCAAAATGGAGTTACAAGGGGCCCACAAGCTGACATGGCCCTTTGGACCCCCTAGATGGGCCCTCTTTGCTTGTGGTCAACAGGTAGCCCTCTCGAGTGGTTCTTCTCTCCAATGTTGCTCATAGGTTCTGTAAAAAATCACCAAAAAGTTTTGGCAAATACTAATATCTTTCATTTTCTACACAAAAAATGACACCACGAGAATTCTACTGAAAACAGCGTCAGTCCGGGTTAGGTCTAATTAAATCATAAAATGTGCATCAAAGCCATATAAAAGTATTGTAAACATAGGTGAATATGGTATCAATACTTCATGAATTATCAATATGTTGGAGACGTATCAGCATCTCCAAACTTAATTCCTAGTCGTCCTTGAGTAGGTAAATTATAAAAGAAATAATTTATGAAGTATGAATGCTAGCATAGTATTTAAGTCTGATCAATGTTACTTCAATCACTTTTTCTTGCATCACTATACAACAACTCTTTTCTCATAGAACTTCTCATGATCAAGTAACAAGCTATTCACATGTTAAAGTACAGACCATAAAATTTCTTCAAGATTAGCAAACTATATTTTCAGTCATCAAACAATTAAGATTCATATTATTTTCAAGAAGGGTCTATGTAAGAGCTATGAATTAGCAAATTCCACATACTCAGCTATCATTTAGTCTTCTAGTATTGCCGACACTCAAGGCATATTTTAAGAACAAGCAGTTTCAATCAAACACATAGGAAGATAGGGGCTTAATGTTCTTCCTCCCAACTTATTTATCTCAGGAATTATGTCAACAATAATGAATCATGATCACCAAATCCAACTCGATATATGTGCTTGAATCTTTCCCTACCACATGATGCTTGCAACCTAAAGAATTAATATATTGGAATAGGGATGAACATTATTGACTCTTGCATAAAGGTAAGCGTAGAAATACATAGAAGTAAAAGGTAAGCCCTTCGCACAGGGAAGCAGAGGTTGTCATGCATTTTTTTATTTTTTGGATGTGAATTCTTTTAATGAAAAGGAACGCCACTTTATATTGCCTCTTGTGATAGCAAACTTTATTATGCAGCCTGTCACTTTTATTTCTTTGCCATCACAAAATCATACAAAACTTATTTTTCCATACAATAAAAGATCATACATGTTTGGGACAATTTTTTTATTTCTTTGTGCACCGATGACAACTTACTTCTAGAATCTTATTCAATTTATAGGTAGGTGCGATGGACTCTCATGGCAAGAAAGTGGGTTTAAAGGTTATGGACTCACAAGTAGTATCTCTACATAGTGCAAATTTTTGGGCTAGCAAAGGATCTAATGAAAGTGCCACGTGTTAGAGGATCCATGACAATATAACTTCTATGTAAAAATAAGCAAACATAACCATTACATTGTCTTCCTTGTCCAACGTCAACTACTTGATCAAGTTTGAAAATAATTAATAGGGGCTCACAATCATAGAAAATGTCCAAGATAGTATATTTATATGTGAAATATCTCTTCCTTAAATATTCCTTAATGAATTATTCAACTGACCAATGCTATGTTTGCTAACCTCTAATAAATTTATTGCTTATACTCTTAGTATATGAAGTCACTACTCCCCATGGTCTAAGCATATGAAGCATATAATTTGCGTTTTATGACATTCAGTTCATTTACCATTTTATCTTAGGATATAAGTGAAGCATAAGAGTGATCATCCAGATACTCTCAAAAAGATATAAGTGAAATTCATATAGACACCTTCAATGAATATAGAGAGATCAATATACAAGCTCAAAATATATAAGTGAAGCACACGAAGCATTCTATAAATCAACCAAGGATTATTTCATACCAGCTTGGTGAATAAAATAAAAGGGAATAATAAACACAAAATATGTTTCAATAATAGCACATGTGAATGAATGAAAACTTAGGATAAATAAATATTTTCATATGTGAGAATTTTATTCAAACAACAAAATAATCAAAAATGCACTCCATGAATAGCACATATCATGTGGACAAATAAAAACTTAGGCTCAACATAGGCTAACCGATATTTCTTGACGAAGAAAGGTGGGATGCATAGCATCCCCAAGCTTAGATGCTTGATAATTCTTGTAATATCTACTTGGGAAGCCTTGGGTATCCTCAAGCTCGAGAATTATTTATCCCTTTCAATCCTCTCATATCCCGGTTTCACCTATGTCCCAAAAATTTCATCCACACAAAACGTGAAAAGAACTCATGAGATAGGTTAGTATATATAAGAATAAATCAACAGTTCATGTACTGCCAAGACAAGTTGCATAATAATTTTTAAACATTAGGTATTGTATACTATCATTTTCATAATTTATATCTACCAATATAAGCCATGAAAACTCTACAATAAGTAGATAATAAAACTATGACATCAATTCGTCCAAATAGAACAGTTTATATCTACAAATTTAAAAAGCGTACTTATGTATCTCCAAAAGTTCTAAAAATTTAGGAAAAGCTAAGAATTTGGATGAAAGTACAATGTAAAAATTTCATAAAATTCCCATGTTCTAGTAAAATCTCATAATTCAAATACTACGGAAAAAGTTTCTCTTTTTATACAACACCCCTCACACATGCAATTAAGGTATTCTGAAGGCAATTCTTGGAAATATTTATTGAAAAACAAGATTATAAATAACATCAAGAAAATTTTAACAAAATAAAATGACGCTCTAAGAAAAATACATATATTGTGATGAATAAAAATATAGCTCCAAGTAAGATATACCCATAATGTTGGACACAAAAGAGGGGATGCCTTCCGGTGCATCCCCAATCTTAGACGCTTGAGTACTACTTGGATATTACCTTGGGGGTGCCTTTGTCATCCCCAAGCTTAGGGTATTGACACTCCATATTGTCCTCATATCGGTACCTCACTGAAAACTTGAAACTTATAAATTGATTCATATTTAATTATTGCATAAGGTACTGCATTCTAGCTTCTTCATGGCTTATACCCTCGCCCCCCGATGTAATCCATAGCATCATCAAAACAAGCAAACTACGCCAGCAAAAAACAAAATATGTCTAAAACACAACAGTTTGTAGTGATCAGCACAAACAACATACCTATGTAACTCAAACAATTCTAAAAAATTAGGATAACCTGGGTAATTTGCATAACAATACTGTGTAACACATTAAGATCAAAAGTACGTTCCAATAAAACCAGAGAAATTCTGCACTGGACCAAAAGTTTCTATTTTCACACACGATCAAATCTATTATCATCCAAATCATCCCAAAGGCTTTACTTGGCACATTATTGAAATAAATGACACAAAACATGATTACTACAGTAGATTAATCATGGGAAAACACAAAAACAGAAATGATAAGTGTTGGATTGTCTCCCAAAAAGTGCTTTTCTTCAAAGCATTTTAGCTAGGCATGAAAATATCAATGATGCTCACATAAGAATAGGGGATGAAACATGCAAAAGAGCATCATGAATATTATGACAAGCACATTATTTTTATGTTAAAATGTTGTATAAAAGGGATAATTACTTTTATAAGAAACTTCCATGAAAAATTCTACATTGTTTCCATGAGCATGAACACAAGTGTTCAAGGTCGACCCTCACTTCTTTAATGCATAACTTTCCAATGCTTCTCTTTTAAGAGGAAAGTAATTTTTTTGTGTTTTTTTGTTTCACCCACAACTAAAGAAATAAAACAATAAAACATTAACAAAATCTACTTAGTGATAAAATTAAACAAGTATACATGAAAATATTAACCCCACGCTATTGCTCCCCCGCAACGGTGCGAGAAAAGAGCATGATAATCCCCAAGTGCAAGGAATCATAGTAGCACTTTCCAAATATGGAAGTAATAAGTATGGAGTGTCAAACCCACAAGGATATAAAGGTAATATTAATATTCTACCAAGTCCTATCTGCCACCGATACGATTCTACGTACAATGAGTGTTTGCTTCTATCTAGTAATGAGAAATAAAACTGCTTTGTGGGTATAAAGACGATAGCTTAGCATAATATTGTAGAACCAAAATATGAAAATAGTCACTACCTAAATAAAGTTAGAATATATTACAATATATTACAAATAGCGAGTGTGGAATAATGATGGTATGGTGTACAGAATCATCATAGGCAATTGGTAACAAGATCGGTAATCATTCTTGCAATTTTATATGAGGAAGACGCATGAGCTAACATACTTTACGTACTTGGATCATATGAAATTATGATTGGACCTCTAGCAATCATCAACTACTACTAAAAAACATTAAGGTAAACCCAATGATAGCATTAAACATCAAGGCCCCTTCAATCACATATCCCCTTACTCGGGTGTAAGCTTCTGTCACTCTAGCCACCCACTATAAGTGAACCATGAATGTATTGCAACACCCTACAACTAGAATCCCTCACGTGTGCCTGACACGAAGGGCACCATAGGACAACACCAAAATAAAACATACACTCAAACAAATCAAGATCATCAATCAACCCAAAGGACAACATAAATCTACTCAAACATCATAGGATGGCAACACATCATTGAATAATAATATGTGGAACGAAACACCATATTCATTTAGGGGATTATAGTAGGGTGTCGGAGAGTGGACCGCTGAGAAGACATGAGGAAGGCGGTGAAGACAGTGATTTTGATGAAGACGATCACAACAGCAATGGCTCCCCCGAGGGCCAGTCCGATGCCATCGGGGGAGAGAGGGGGAGAGTCTCCCCCCTTAGGCTTCCTCCTCCATGGCCTCTCCCTGTATGGGGAGAGGTTCTCTCTGGTAGTCCTTAGCCTCCATGTCTCTTGGAGGGGCGAGAGACGCTCCTAGATTGAATCTCTCTCTCTCCATTTCTCTCATGTTTTCGCTACTGTTTCCACTCGAGATTGGTTTTTCGTCGATACAGAGAGTTGCAACGGTGAGGCGGAGAGTCTGTCCTATATTTATAGGAGTTTTTAGTGTTGGAATCACGCAACACGGAGTTACGAGGGGCTCACATGCTAACAGTGCCCTATGACCCCCCTAGGCACGCCCTGTTGGCTTTTAGCCAACAAGAGCCCCTTTTGGTGGTTCTTCGCTCCAATGTTGCTCATATGTTACAGAAAAAATCACCGAAAAGAATTGGACGATTCTAAGAACTTCTATTTTCTCCACAAAAAATGACACCACGATAATTCTGCTGAAAATAACGTTAGTCCGGGTCAGTTGTAACTAAATCATAAAAAGTGCATCAAATCCATATAAAAGTATTGTTAACATAGGTGAGTATGGCATGAATACTTGATAAGTTATCGATATGTTGGAGACGTATCAACCCCCTATACTTTTGGGTCATCAAGACTCTTTTCTACCATTGTGAGGCATCTCTCTCATGAGCATAACAATAGTGGGTGAACAAATTACTGTTGGCTATTTGATATAAAAGAAAATAATTATGAAGTTATTGGTGCATGATGAATATATAGGCATTACGTTCGTGAAAAGTAGGCCGAAACAATTTTACATCTACTACTATTACTCCACTCATCGACTGCTATCCAGTATGCATTTAGTCTCTCACTCCGACTCAGAGTAACTAGTTTACCTTGTGTTGCAAGACCACATATCAAGTCTTCTGGCAACACACAACAACCTGTTA
Source organism: Hordeum vulgare subsp. vulgare (assembly GCF_904849725.1). Classification (NCBI taxonomy): domain Eukaryota; kingdom Viridiplantae; phylum Streptophyta; class Magnoliopsida; order Poales; family Poaceae; genus Hordeum; species Hordeum vulgare. Next base: position 486,327,017 of record NC_058520.1, on the reverse strand, counting down.
TAGAAAACAACCACTTTATTGATCTCTTGCGGATGCAAAGGTTCAAATATTACATGATAAGCAAGGTCAAGCAGCACACATGGTGTGGCTGCACTTATGTACATTATTTAGTAGACAACTTAGGGGCCTCAATGATAACTAAAGGAACTACGAAACAACAAAGTAGTGGAACTCCACTCCACAAGGACACTATTGGGACATGATCCTAGATTGCGTCATACCGATCGCCATTAACGCCTTGCACGACTTCTCCTGCATCTGACATGATAAGCGAGGTGGGCACTTTGAATATACTCACAAGCTCAGAACTAACAAAGCAAATACGAGAAACAACAGCAAGGCATTTAACAGCTTAATGCATGAGTTTTACATGATATGATGTGCATGTGGATATGATCATTGTCCCTCGGACCACTTACCATCTCGAGGTTACCATGTAACCACCGTCAACAACTTACCATCATGATGCTCAACCAATCACCATGTGCCATCTCAGAGTTATTAAGTGTGTCAATTATTTATTACTGTTGAACCACATTATGACCTACCATGAATTGTGTCCATATCTGAGGACGCAACAATCGATAGATTACATACTCAACAGAGGTTAGTACACCGTACCCACACTACTAACTCATGGCCTCGTGCTCCCATTCGGGTGCACCAACGACACTCCGACAAAACCAATCTATTGCATGACACTCTCCCGACCACTCCAACAAACTCCCCTTTGGGCTATTCCATGGGTGGCTCCTGATACTTCTCCAACGTATCTATAATTTTTTATTGTTTCATGCTGATATATTATCATTCTAGAATACTTTTGGGGTATTTATTTACCAATTTATATTACTTTGGAGCACTAACCTATTGACCCAGTGCCCAGTACGAATTGTTGCTTTCTACATGTTTTTCACTTTTCACGTATTCCATACCAAACGAAGTCCAATTGACTTGAAACTTTTTGGTGATCTTTTTTCGACCAAAAGAAGAGCAACAAGCATTGAAGGAACGTTGGGGCACACACGAGGGGCCCACAAGCTGATCCCATGCATGCCCGGGGGGCCCTTCTACCTCTTGATCTTGCGTTTGTTTTCCCATGAAGAGTAAAGGGTGATGGAGCAAAGTGGATAAGTATTTACCCAGTTTGTTGAGAACCAAGGTATCAATCCAGTAGGAGGAACAAGCAAGGCCCCAATGGTAGTACCTACAAAAAGAATCAAACACTTGCACCCAACGCTATAAAGGGGTTGTCAATCCCTTGAGAGTTCTTTGCAAGGATGAGATTTGATAGAGATAGATATAATATATTCCGGAAACGAAAGTAAATAAATTGTAAAAATTATTTTTGGTATTTTTGGTTTATAGATATGAAAGTATAATATGGAAAATAGACCCGGGGGCCATAGGTTTCACTAGAGGCTTCTCTCATAAAGGAAAATAATACGGTGGGTGAACAAATTATTGTCGAGCAAATTGATAGAAAAGAAAATAATTATGAAGATATCTAAGGCAATGATTATGCATATAGGCATCACGTCTGTATCAAGTAGACCGAAACGATTCTGCATCTGCTACTATTACTCCACACATCGACCGACTCCTGCGAGCATCTAGAGTATTAAGTTCATGAAGAATAGACTAACGCAGTAAGTAAGATGACATGATGTAGAGGATAAACTCAAGCAATATGATGAAAACCCCATCCTTTTATCCTCAATGGAAACAATACAATACGTGCCTCGCTAACCCTACTGTCACTTGGTGAGGACACATCAAGATTGATCCCAAAGCTAAGCACTTCTCTCATTGCAAGAATTAACAATCTAGTTGGCCAAACCAAACCAACAATTCGAAGAGACTTGCAAAGATATGAAATCATGCATATAAGAATTCAGAAGAGACTAAAATAATATTCATAGATAATCTGAATATAAACTCACAATTCATCGGATCTCGAAAAAAACACCACAAAAGAGTATTACATCGGATAGATCTCCATGAAGATCATGAGGAACATGGTATTGAAGATCAAAGAGAGAGTAGAAGCCATCTAGCTACTAGCTATGGCCCCGTAGGTCTATGGTGAACTACTCACGCATCATCGGAGGGGCAATGGAGTTGATGTAGATGCCCTTCGTGATCAATTCCCTCTTCGGTAGATTATGGGAAAAGGCTTCCACATTGGATCTCTCGGGAACAAAGGCTCCCGGCGGCGAAAAGTATTTGCGTTGCTCTTTTTGGCGATACGGGATTATTTGGGAATTTATAGGCCAAGAAATAGGGTTAGGAGACCTGCAGGGGGCCCACAAGCCAGGGGCGCGGCCACCCCCTAGGGAGCACCCTGGAAGCTTGTGGCCTCCCGGCAATTGCCTTGCCCCCTACTCCAAGTCTGTTGTGTTTCTTCTAATCGAAGAAAAATCTTTCTGGAGATTTTATTCCGTTTGGACTCCATTTAATATTCCTTATCTGCCATATTCAAAAATGTGGAAAAAACAAAAACTCGCACTAGGATCTAGATTAATAGGTTAGTCCAGGAAATAATATAAAACAACATATTAATGCATATAAAACATCCAAAACATATAATATAATAGCATGGAACAATCAAAAATTATAGATACGTTGGAGACGTATCACACCCTATTGGCTTGTGGGCCCCTCGAGGGCCTCCCGACTCCGTTTTGTGGCTTATAAATTTTCATATACCCTAGAGACCCCAAAAGTAGTCTTTAAACACTTTTTACGATTCCACAAGTCTTTTTTCCGACGGGAGGCCATGTGGAGCTCAGTTTTGGCACAGTGTCGAAGGGGGATCAATCACGGAGGGCCTCTTCATCAACCTTGCCACCCTCACGATAATGTGTGAGTAGTTCACCACATAATTATGGCTCCATAGCCGGTACCTGCATGGAAATCTCTCTTTCTTCATCTTCAATATAATGGTGATCGCATGTTCGCTTCGATCCACATGATGTAATTCCTTTTGTGTGGTGCACTTGTTGGGATCCGATGAATTGTGGATTTATGTTCAGATTATTCATGATTAATATTTGAGTCTTCTCTAAATACTCATTTGATTCTTATGTGCATGATTATGATAGCTATGTAATTCTCTCTGATCTATTGAAATAGTTTGGCCAACTAGATTGATATTTCTTCGGTGATAGAGGTGCGTTGTAGTAGGTTCAACCTGGCGAATTTATATATCCCAATGACAGAATGGGACAATGCATCTTTGTGATTCTTCTACTAAGGATAAAACGATGGGTTTTATTCATATTGCTTGAGTTTAGTTTGTCTACATCATGTCATTGTTCTCCATGCATTACTCTATTTTACTTAATACTCTAGATGAATGTTGGATAGCGGTCTATGAGTGGAATAATAGTAATAGGTGCAGACAGGAGTCGGCCTATTTGGTTATGGATGTGATGGCTATATACACATGATCATTGCCGTGAGTATGGCATAACATCGGCTTTTCTGTCAATTGTCCAACAGTAATTTGTTTACCCACCGTATGCTATTTTTCATGAGAGATGCCATTAGGGAAAACTATGCCCCCGGATCTATTCACAACATATATGCAAAATCTTCAATACCTTGCTGCCATTTACTTGTTTTTATTTTATCTTGCTATCTACAATTATCTACACACCTTACTCGCTTGCAAATAACAAGTACAAGGGGATTGACAACCCTCTTGCCCGCGTTGGGTGTAAGTTGTTTGTTCTTTTGTGTGCATCCGCTGAAGACGGTCGTGGTCGATATTCCTATTGCTTCGATAAACCTTGGTTTCATAACTGAGGGAAATACTTAACCACATTGTGCTTCGACAACCTGTTCCTCTTCGCAGAAAACCGAACGCATATCACCACTATCTGGAAGGATTTCTGGCGCCGTCGGAGAATATCATCACCAACTACCAAGTAACTCCACACAAATTTTCATTCACTTGTTATCTTTTTTTGTTTTCTGGTATATTTAGTTTGTCTCATAAAAAAATACAAAAATATTTACCTTCGCTTGTTTATCTTGTCACTAGATTGCATCTTCGCTCTCTAGTTTGCATGTCTTGCTTGTTACTTTGCTTGCTCAGTCACCATGTCTCAAGATACTACTAAGTTAAGTGACTTCTGAAATACTAATAACAATGATTTTATTAGTATTGCTATACCACCCGCCACTAGTGCGGATGCTTTTTGATATTAATGTTGCATTACTAAATCTTGTCATGAAAGAGAAGTGCTCGAGAAGTCCAAATGAGGATCCCGCTTCACATCTCAATACATTTGTTGAACTTTGTGATTTGCAAAAGAAAAAGGATATGGATAATGATATTGCAAAATTAAAATTGTTTCCTTTTTTACTAAGAGATAAAGCAAAAGCTTTGTTTACATCTTTACCACGTAATAGTATTGGAACATAGGATAAGTGTAAAGATGCTTTTGTTGCCAAGTATTTTCTTCCTACTAAGATCATCTCCATTAGAAATCAAATAATGAATTTTAAACAGCATGATCAAGAACATGTTTCACAATCATGGGAGAGAATGAAACTAATGGTAAGAAATTGCCCCACTCATGGTGATGGTGTCCTGGACTAGGGGGTACTCACCACGTCGTCTCCCGACCAGTGGGCCGGGCTGAGGACCCCCATGATGATTCACTAATGGGCCACTTTAGGAAGCCCATGATGCATACAAGGGAGAATCTACAAGACTTCGCGCAAAAGACAAGAACTCCTCTAAACCCTAGGCCTATGGTACATTATATAAACCAAGGCCAGGCTAGTAATAGACAATCTCATATTTATTACTACAATCTCATAGTAGATACATGTACTATGTAGTATCCCCATATCAATACAATCAAAAGCAGGACGTAGGGTATTATCTCCTTGAGAGATCCCGAACATGGGTAAAGTCATGTGTCCATGTTATCATCGCTCCAAGACACCTAGCCTAGGACCACTACTATGAGATACGTCGGATTTGACACCGACATTGGTGCTTTCATTGAGAGTCTGCTGGGCGATCGCCATGCATCGATGGGATGATCACAGATATTTCGTCCACGCGTGTACATGGTGTTTTCTATCGGCGTCGATCTGGCGATCTTCTTGCCGACCTACTCCTTGTTCGCAGCCTACCAAACGTCAAAATTCAATTGTGGCCATACGTGTCGTCACCTCGGCTATTTGTCGTAAATGTCAAAAACCTGGTCAAACCAACCTTGATGACCAGGCCGTGCTTACAGGATTATCCACTTCCCATAAATTAATTGTTCTTTTTTTCTTTTTTTCACTATTATTATTATTTGCTTGCACTATTCTCTATGTGCAGGTAATCAACTTCGATAGCATCATGCAGTCACCTCAGCGTGCTAGTGTTGTCGTCGTGCCTCCGTCGACCAAATTGTGTCGTTGCCATGGCGCCCTACCCTTGTGTCGGCATTGTTGTGATGTCGCTTCTTCAAACCGACATCCACCTCGCCGACCTGCTTCAACGTCTCTCCGTCGATCTACTGCGACACGTCATTGGATCGGGGGATTTTCCATATCTTCATCAACCTTCACCGGGGAGTTCGGCATCACCAATGGACCAACTTCGTCATGTTAGCTAGACCGGGGGCTTCGCCTCTACACATCACTCATGCCACATCACGACTTCATCAAGCTGAGCTCTTCGCTCGGGCACCTCAACGCTCAAGCTATATTTTTTCTAAATATTTACTTCTCTTAGAGTTCATTAAGTAGAGGATTTTCATTATTTGATATTACTTTTGGCTTGCACTATTTTATGTGCACAGGTGGTCGTCTTCGATCGTGTTAGATGGTCACCTCGACGTGCCTATGTCGTCATCACGCCTCCGTCAACCTAATTCCATCGCCGACATGGTCGACTGACATCAGGGCTTCACCGTTAAACTCCTGAACTATCCGGTGTCCTCGGCTGGACCGGGGGTTTCGCAATGACCATTCCAAAGTGTTGTGTTGTCACTTCGTCAAGCCGAGCTCTTCATCAACTACCTCGTGACACGCTTGGGGGCTGGGACCTTGTCTCGCCATAGCTCGACCCACGTCCCACCGAGCACATTAACCAGCTAAGTCACTTTCATGCTCAACCTTTCTTTTCAATTTTTAATTTCTATGCGGTTCGGCCAAGCATTATTTTTGTGTTAAAACACAAATGTTGTTTGTTAAAAACTTTTCTTGTTAATAGCAGTGTTTGTTAGAAACACTTCCTTTTCCCATGATAACCGTGGGCTGCGACGTCACGCTGCCAAAATACTTTGTCTTCTCGGCTGGACCGGGGGCTTTTGCCTCAAAACAGCAAGTGTGTTGCGTTACCACTTCTTGACCCGAGATCTTTGCTTGATTACCTCTAGCTTGGGGGCTGGGACCCCGGCCAGGCCGAGGACTACATCTCAGTCCCGTCACAACCACGGACCGCACCGAGCACATTAACCAGCTAAGTCGCTTTCATGCTCGGCTCTCTTCGAAATTTTACTTTTTGTTCGGTTCAAACGAATATTATATTTTTCGTTAAAAAAATATTTGTTTGTTAAAAAAAATTCTTTACCCACTTTAACTATGGGGCTCCTAAATTTATATGAGCCATTTTATAATAAATGTATTTTCTTCTTGGTCATTGCAAAGTCTTTTTCTACTACTCCTTTTTTCCAACACTAGCGTGTGGTCAATATCCGGATAGCTTGTTTCCTCTCTAAAGCCGCTTGAGTTTATTTCGCTAAACAAGCGTCACAGAAACACTCCGCCCTTAGGATATGGAGGTTGAAGCCAAAGGCTGACCCGCTTGAAGTCTGAGAGATTGGATGTATCATGTTAAAGCATGAATGAAGCACATATTAATTTCAAGACCAATTTTCGGATTGGCACCAAGAAACTTGATGAAGTTTGGACGTAAAGTTTTTGCTAAAAGTTTTTTGGTTTTCCATGCTTTAGACACCATTAACCTATTTTTATGCTTTTTCTTTAAGCGTCGGTCATAAGTCTAACCAAATCAACCCCTTACAAATCAACCCCTTAAGACTAGTCCAAGCGTCGGTCCACCCACATATCAAACTATCAAAGTAACGAACGCGAATCATATGAACATGATGAAAACTAGCATGACAGAAATTCCCGTGTGTCCTCGGGAGCGTTTTCCTGCTATAAGACTTTGTCCAGGCTTGTCCCTTGCTACAAAACGGATTGGGCCACTTTTCTGCACCGTTTCTACTTTTGTTACTTGTTGCTTGCTACGAATCACCTCACCACACAATCACTTGTTACCTATAATTTCAGTGCTTGCAGATATTACCTTGCTGAAAACCACTTGTCAGATCCTTCGACTCCTCGTTGGGTTCGACACTCTTACTTAACGAAAGGACTACGATTGACCCCCTATACTTGTGGGTCATCAAGACTCTTTTCTGGCACCGTTGCCGGGGAGTGAAGCGCCTTTGGTAAATGGAACTTGGTAAGGGAACATTCATATAGTGTGCTGAAATTTATTGTCACTTGTCACTATGGATACTAATCCTTTGAGGGGCTTGTTCGGGGTATTTTCACCTCGAACGGAAGCACAAAGAGTTGCTCCTCAACCTGCTGCACCTACTTAAAATATTTGCTTTGAATTTCCTTCGGGTATGCTTGAGGAACTGCTGGCTTATCCTTTTACAAGAGACGGAACATCACATCCAGACTTGCATCTAATCTATGTAGATGAAGTTTGTGGTTTATTTAAGCTTGCAGGTTTGCCCGAGGATGAGGTCAAGAAGAAAGTATTTCCTTTATCTTTGAAGGATAAGGCGGTGACATGGTATAGTCTATGTGATGATACTCGATCATGGCACTACAATCGGTTGAAATTGTAATTTCATGAAAAGTTTTATCCTATGCATCTAGTACATCGTGATCGGAATTATATTTATAATTTTTCGCCTCGTGACAGAGAAAGCATCACTCAAGCTTGGGGTAAATCAATGTTATATTCATGCCCCAACCATGAGCTCTCAAGAGAAATTATCATTCATGACTTCTATGCTCGGCTTTCTCATGATGATCGCACCATGCTTGATACTTCTTGTACCGGTTCTTTTATGAAGAGAGATATTGACTTCAAATGGAATTTATTGGAGAGAATTAAACGCAACTCTGAAGATTGGGAGCTTGAAGAAGGTAAGGAGTCAGGTATGAATTTCTAGTTTGATTGCATTAAATCCTTTGCTGAAACAAATACTTTTTGTGACTTTAGCGCTAAGTATGGACTTGACTCTGAGTTAGTAGCTTCATTGTGTGAATCATTTGCTGCTCATGTTGATCTCCGCAAAGAGAAGTGGTTTAAATATCATCCTCCTTTAGAATTCAATGTAGTTAAACCCAATCCAGTTGAAGAGAGAGTCATTGCCTATAATGATCATGTTGTTCCGAGTGCTTACATTGAGAAACCACCTTTCCCTGTTAGGATAAAGGATCATTCTAAAGCTTCAATTGTGATACGTAGAGGCTACATTAGAACACCTACACCCCTTGAGCAAATTAGAGTTGAACCTAGCATTGCTATAATCAAAGATCTTCTGTCCGACGATGTTGACGGACATAATATTCACTTCTGTGAAGATGCTGCTAGAATTGCTAAACCTCACGCTAGAGACAAACATAGGCCTGTTGTCGGCACGCCTGTTGTTTCTGTTAAGATAGGAGATCATTGTTGTCATGGCTTATGTGATGTGGGTGCTAGTGTTAGTGCAATACCTCAATCCTTGTATGATGAAATCAAAGACGAGATTGCACCTATTGAGATGGAACCAATTGATGTCACTATTCAGCTTGCCAATAGAGATACTATCTGCCCTGTGGGAATTGTTAGGGATGTTGAAGTCTTGTGTGGTAAAACAAAGTATCCTGCTGATTTCCTCGTTCTTGCTACCACCCAAGATAGCTTTTGTCCCATCATATTTGGCAGAACTTTTCTCAATACCGTCAATGCTCATATTGATTGTGAGAAGCAAACCGTCACTGTTGGCTTGAGTTCAATTTCTCCAAGTTTGGTAGACAACCTCATGAAAAAGAGTTGCCTAGTAAGGATGAAACTATTGCCTTAGCTTCTATTGCCATGCCTCCTACTGATCCCTTAGAGCAATACTTGCTTGAGCATGAAAATGATATACATATGGATGAAAGGAATGAGATAGATAGAGCTGTCTTAGAACAATATCCTATCCTTAAGAATAACTTGCCGGTTGAACTGCTTGGGGATCCACCCCCACCAAAGGGTGATCCTGTGTTCGAGCTTAAACAGTTGTCTGATACTCTTAAGTATGCTTATCTTGATGAAAAAGAGATATATCATGTTCTTATTAGTGCTAGCCTCTCAGAGCATGAAGAAAACAAATTACTAAAAACTCTGAGGAAGCACCGTGCTGCTATTGGATATACTCTTGATGATCTTAAGGGCATTAGTCCCACTCTATGCCAGCACAAAATCAAAACTGATCCTGATTCCAAACCAGTTGCTGATCATCAGAGGAGATTAAATCCTAAGATGAAAGAAGTACTGAGAAAAGAAATACTAAAGCTTCTAGAAGCGGGTATTATCTATCCTGTTGCTCATAGCGATTGGCTGAGTCCGGTGCATTGTGTTCCTAAGAAGGGAGGCATTACCGTTAGCTGGACCGGGGGCTTCGCCTCTACACATCACTCATGCCACATCACGACTTCATCAAGCTGAGCTCTTCGCTCGGGCACCTCGACGCTCAAGCTATATTTTTTCTAAATATTTACTTCTCTTAGAGTTCATTAAGTAGAGGATTTTTATTATTTGATATTACTTTTGGCTTGCACTATTTTATGTGCACAGGTGGTCGTCTTCGATCGTGTTAGATGGTCACCTCGACGTGCCTATGTCGTCGTCACGCCTCCGTCAACCTAATTCCATCGCCGACATGGTCGACTGACATCAGGGCTTCACCGTTAAACTCCTGAACTATCCGGTGTCCTCGGCTGGACCGGGGGTTTCGCAATGACCATTCCAAAGTGTTGTGTTGTCACTTCGTCAAGCCGAGCTCTTCATCAACTACCTCGTGACACGCTTGGGGGCTGGGACCTTGTCTCGCCATAGCTCGACCCACGTCCCACCGAGCACATTAACCAGCTAAGTCACTTTCATGCTCAACCTTTCTTTTCAATTTTTAATTTCTATGCGGTTCGGCCAAGCATTATTTTTGTGTTAAAACACAAATGTTGTTTGTTAAAAACTTTTCTTGTTAATAGCAGTGTTTGTTAGAAACACTTCCTTTTCCCATGATAACCGTGGGCTGCGACGTCACGCTGCCAAAATACTTTGTCTTCTCGGCTGGACCGGGGGCTTTTGCCTCAAAACAGCAAGTGTGTTGCGTTACCACTTCTTGACCCGAGATCTTTGCTTGATTACCTCTAGCTTGGGGGCTGGGACCCCGGCCAGGCCGAGGACTACATCTCAGTCCCGTCACAACCACGGACCGCACCGAGCACATTAACCAGCTAAGTCGCTTTCATGCTCGGCTCTCTTTGAAATTTTACTTTTTGTTCGGTTCAAACGAATATTATATTTTTGGTTAAAAAAATATTTGTTTGTTAAAAATTTTCTTTACCCAATTTAACTATGGGCCTTCTAAATTTATATGAGCCATTTTATAATAAATGTATTTTCTTCTTGGTCATTGCAAAGTCTTTTTCTATTACTCCTTTTTTCCAACACTAGCGTGTGGTCAATATCCGGATAGCCTGTTTCCTCTCTAAAGCCGCTTGAGTTTATTTCGCTAAACAAGCGTCGGAGAAACACTCCGCCCTTAGGATATGGAGGTTGAAGCCAAAGGCTGACCCGCTTGAAGTCTGAGAGATTGGATGTATCATGTTAAAGCATGAATGAAGCACATATTAATTTCAAGACCAATTTTCGGATTGGCACCAAGAAACTTGATGAAGTTTGGACGTAAAGTTTTTGCTAAAAGTTTTTTGGTTTTCCATGCTTTAGACACCATTAACCTATTTTTATGCTTTTTCTTTAAGAGGCGGGGCATCCTCATGAATGAGGTACCGCACGTAATAATTCACCTCAGAAATTCTATTCCGACCCGCGGCTTGGCATCTTTCCTGCCAACCTACACCTTGATGTTGGCGAAACGCACCTCACATCTCGACTAGTTCCCGAGGAGATTTGATCCTCACGTTGGTCGGCCGCACCTGATACGTACATGTTGCATCATGCTTTCATGTTGATATTTATTGCTTTTTTTGCTGTTATTTCACTTCACGGTACAATACTTATGCCTTTTCTCTCTTATTTTGCAAGGTTTACATGAAGAGGGAGAATACCGGCAGCTGGAATTCTGGCCTGAAAAAGGAGCAAGTTTGAGATGCCTATTCTGCGCAACTCCAAAAGCCATGAAAATCAACATGGAATTTTTTGGGAATATATAAAAAATACTGGGCGAAAGAAGTACCACAAGGGCGCCACCTGGAGGCCACAAGCCTGCCAGGCCCGGCCTACCCCCTGGCCGGGGCTGGAGGGCTTGTGGGCCCCCTGTTGCCCCTTCGGCGCTCATCTTTTGCTATATGAAGGGTTTCATCCGAAAAAAATCAGAAGGGAGATTTTTCGTGGATTTGCCGCCGCCACGAGGCGGAACTTGAGCAGAACCAATCTAGAGCTCTGGCAGGACGATCCTGCCGGGGAAACTTCCCACCCGGAGGGGGAAATCGTCGCCATCGTCATCACCAACACTCCTCTCATCGGAGGGGACTCGTCACCATCAACATCTTCATCAGCACCATCTCATCTCCAAACCCTAGTTCATCACTTGTAACCAATCTCCGTCTCACGACACCAATTGGTACTTGTAAGGTTGCTAGTAGTGTTAATTACTCCTTGTAGTTGATGCTAGTGGGATTATTTGGTGGAAGAGTTTATGTTCAGATCCTTGATGCTACTCATTACCTCTCTGGTCATGAATATGATTATGCTTTGTGAGTAGTTACTTTTGTTCCTGAGGACATGGGATAAGTCATGCTAATAGTAGTCATTTGAATTTGGTATTCGTTCGATATTTTGATGTGTTGTATGTTGTTTTTCCTCTAGTGGTGTTATGTGAACGTCGACTATATAACACTTCACCATTATTTGGTCCTAGAGGAAGGCATTGGGAAGTATTAAGTAGATGATGGGTTGCTAGAGTGACGGAAGCTTAAACCCTAGTTTATGCGTTGCTTCGTAAGGGGTTGATTTGGATCCACTAGTTTAATGCTCTGGTTAGACTTTGTCTTAATTCTTCTTTCGTAGTTGCAGACGCTTGCGAGAGGGGTTAATAACCATAGCATTAAACTAGTGGATCCAAATCAACCCCTTACGAAGCAACGCATAAACTAGTCCAAGCGTCGGTCCACCCACAGATCAAACTATCAAAGTAACGAACGCGAATCATATGAACATGATGAAAACTAGCATGACAGAAATTCCCGTGTGCCCTCGGGAGCGTTTTCCTCCTATAAGACTTTGTCCAGGCTTGTCCCTTGCTACAAAAGGGATTGGGCCACTTTTCTGCACCGTTTCTACTTTTGTTACTTGTTGCTTGCTACGAATCACCTCACCACACAATCACTTGTTACCTATAATTTCAGTGCTTGCAGATATTACCTTGCTGAAAACCACTTGTCAGATCCTTCGACTCCTCGTTGGGTTCAACACTCTTACTTATCGAAAGGACTACGATTGACCCCCTATACTTGTGGGTCATCAAGACTCTTTTCTGGCACCGTTGCCGGGGAGTGAAGCGCCTTTGGTAAGTGGAACTTGGTAAGGAAACATTCATATAGTGTGCTGAAATTTATTGTCACTTGTCACTATGGATACTAATCCTTTGAGGGGCTTGTTCGGGGTATTTTCACCTCAAACGGAAGCACAAAGAGTTGCTCCTCAACCTGCTGCACCTACTTAAAATATTTGCTTTGAATTTCCTTCGGGTATGCTTGAGAAACTGCTGGCTTATCCTTTTACAAGAGACGGAACATCACATCCAGACTTGCATCTAATCTATGTAGATGAAGTTTGTGGTTTATTTAAGCTTGGAGGTTTGCCCGAGGATGAGGTCAAGAAGAAAGTCTTTCCTTTATCTTTGAAGGATAAGGCGTTGACATTGTATAGTCTATGTGATGATACTCGATCATGGGACTACAATCGGTTGAAATTGTAATTTCATGAAAAGTTTTATCCTATGCATCTAGTACATCGTGATCGGAATTATATTTATAATTTTTCGCCTCGTGACAGAGAAAGCATCGCTCAAGCTTGGGGTAAATCAATGTGATATTCATGCCCCAACCATGAGCTCTCAAGAGAAATTATCATTCATGACTTCTATGCTCGGCTTTCTCATGATGATCGCACCATGCTTGATACTTCTTGTACCGGTTCTTTTATGAAGAGAGATATTGACTTCAAATGGAATTTATTGGAGAGAATTAAACGCAACTCTGAAGATTGGGAGCTTGAAGAAGGTAAGGAGTCAGGTATGAATTTCTAGTTTGATTGCATTAAATCCTTTGCTGAAACAAATACTTTTTGTGACTTTAGCGCTAAGTATGGACTTGACTCTGAGTTAGTAGCTTCATTGTGTGAATCATTTGCTGCTCATGTTGATCTCCACAAAGAGAAGTGGTTTAAATATCATCCTCCTTTCGAATTCAATGTAGTTAAACCCAATCCAGTTGAAGAGAGAGTCATTGCCTATAATGATCCTGTTGTTCCGAGTGCTTACATTGAGAAACCACCTTTCCCTGTTAGGATAAAGGATCATTCTAAAGCTTCAACTGTGATACGTAGAGGCTACATTAGAACACCTACACCCCCTGAGCAAATTAGAGTTGAACCTAGCATTTCTATAATCAAAGATCTTCTGTCCGACGATGTTGAGGGACATAATATTCACTTCTGTGAAGATGCTGCTAGAATTGCTAAACCTCACGCTAGAGACAAACATAGGCCTGTTGTCGGCACGCCTGTTGTTTCTGTTAAGATAGGAGATCATTGCTATCATGGCTTATGTGACGTGGGTGCTAGTGTTAGTGCAATACCTCAATCCTTGTATGATGAAATCAAAGACGAGATTGCACCTATTGAGATAGAACCAATTGATGTCACTATTCAGCTTGCCAATAGAGATACTATCTGCCATGTGGGAATTGTTAGGGATGTTGAAGTCTTGTGTGGTAAAACAAAGTATCCTGCTGATTTCCTCGTTCTTGCTACCACCCAAGATAGCTTTTGTCCCATCATATTTGGCAGACCTTTTCTCAATACCGTCAATGCTCATATTGATTGTGAGAAGCAAACCATCACTGTTGGCTTGAGTTCAATTTCTCCAAGTTTGGTAGACATACTCATGAAAAAGAGTTTCCTAGTAGGGATGAAACTATTGCCTTAGCTTCTATTGCCATGCCTCCTGCTGATCCCTTAGAGCAATACTTGCTTGAGCATGAAAATGATATACATATGGATGAAAGGAATGAGATAGATAGAGCTGTCTTAGAACAATATCCTATCCTTAAGAATAACTTGCCGGTTGAACTGCTTGGGGATCCACCCCCACCAAAGGGTGATCCTGTGTTCGAGCTTAAACAGTTGTCTGATACTCTTAAGTATGCTTATCTTGATGAAAAAGAGATATATCATGTTCTTATTAGTGCTAGCCTCTCAGAGCATGAAGAAAATAAATTACTAAAAACTCTGAGGAAGCACCGTGCTGCTATTGGATATACTCTTGATGATCTTAAGGGCATTAGTCCCACTCTATGCCAGCACAAAATCAAAACTGATCCTGATTCCAAACCAGTTGCTGATCATCAGAGGAGATTAAATCCTAAGATGAAAGAAGTAGTGAGAAAAGAAATACTAAAGCTTCTAGAAGCGGGTATTATCTATCCTGTTGCTCATAGCGATTGGCTGAGTCTGGTGCATTGTGTTCCTAAGAAGGGAGGCATTACCGTTGTCCCTAATGATAAGGATGAATCGATCCCGCACAGGATTATTACTGGCTATAGGATGGTGATCGATTTTAGGAAATTGAATAAAGCCACTAGGAAAGATCATTACCCTTTGCCTTTTCTCGACCAAATGCTAGAAAGACTGTCTAAACACACACACTTCTGCTTTCTTGACGGTTATTCTGGTTTCTCCCAAATACCAGTTGCACAATCTGATCAGGAGAAAACCACTTTCACCTGCCCTTTCGGTACCTTTTCTTATAGACGTATGCCTTTTGGCTTATGTAATGCACCTGCCACCTTTCAAAGATGTATGATGGCTATATTCTCTGACTTTTGTGAAAAGATTGTAGAGGTTTTCATGGATGACTTCTCCGTTTACGGGTCTTCCTTTGATGATTGCCTCAGCAACCTTGATCGAGTCTTGCAGAGATGTAAAGACACCAATCTTGTCTTGAATTGGGAGAAGTGCCACTTTATGGTTAATGAAGGCATCGTCTTAGGACATAAAATTTCCGAAAGAGGTATTGATGTCGATAAGGCTAAGGTTGATGCAATCGAGAAAATGCCATACCCCACAGATATCAAAGGTATAAGAACTTTCCTTGGTCATGCTGGTTTCTATAGAAGGTTCATTAAAGACTTCTCTAAGATTTCTAGGCCTCTTACCAATCTCCTGCAAAAGGATATTCCTTTTGTTTTTGACGATGATTGTGAGGAAGCCTTCAAAATACTTAAGAGGGCTTTGATAACTGCACCTATTGTTCAACCACCTGATTGGAACTTACCCTTTGAAATCATGTGTGACGATAGTGATTACGCTGTTGGTGTTGTTCTAGGGAAAAGAGTTGATAAGAAGTTGAATGTTATTCACTACGCTAGTAAAACTCTAGACAGTGCCCAAAGAAACTATGCTACTACGGAAAAGGAATTTTTAGTAGTCGTGTTTGCATGTGAAAAGTTCAGGTCTTACATAGTTGATTCCAAAGTCACTATTCACACTGATCATGCTACTATTAAGTACCTCATGGAGAAGAAGGACGATAAACCTAGACTTATAAGATGGGTTCTCTTGCTACAAGAATTTGATTTGCACGTTGTTGACGGGAAGGGTGTTGATAACCCTATAGCAGATAACTTGTCTAGGTTGGAGAACGTTCTTGATGACCCACAACCTATTGATGATAGCTTTCCCGATGAGCAATTAAATGTCATCAATGCTTCACGTAGTGCACCGTGGTATGCTGATTATGCAAACTATATCGTTGCCAAATATATACCACCTAGTTTCACATATCAACAAAAGAAGAAATTCTTCTTTGAGTTGAGACATTACTTTTGGGATGATCCCCACCTTTATAAGGAAGGAGTAGATGGTGTTATTAGACGTTGTGTACCTGAACATGAACAGGGACATATCCTACATAAGTGTCACTCCGAGGCTTAGGGAGGACACCATGCGGGAGATCGAACTGCACACAAGGTATTGCAGTCAGGTTTCTATTGGCCCACTCTCTTCAAGGATGCCCGTAAGTTTGTCTTGTCTTGTGGCGAATGTCAAAGAATAGGTATATTAGCAAACGTCAGGAAATGCCTATGAACTATTCACTTGTCATTGAACCATTTGATGTCTGGGGCTTTGATTATATGGGACCTTTTCCAAAATCCAACGGGTATACTCATATCCTAGTTGATGTTGATTATGTCACTAAGTGGGTAGAAGCTATCCCCACTAGTAGTGCTGATCACAACACCTCTATCAGGATGCTTAAGGAACATATCTTCCCTAGATTTGGAGTCCCTAGATATCTAATGACCGATGGTGGTTCACATTTCATTCATGCTGCTTTCCGTAAAACGCTTGCTAAGCATGATGTCAACCATAGAATTGCGTCTCCCTATCACCCTCAGTCCAGTGGTCAAGTAGAGCTAAGCAACAGAGAGATTAAACTGATTCTACAAAAGACTGTCAATAGGTCTAGAAAGAATTGGTCTAAGAAGCTTGATGATGTACTGTGGGCTTATAGAACTGCCCATAAGAATCCCATGGGCATGTCTCCGTACAAAATTGTGTACGGTAAAGCATGCCATCTACCTCTTGAGCTAGAGCATAAAGCTTATTGGGCAATCAAAGAGCTCAACTTTGATTTCAAACTTGCCAGTGAGAAGAGGTTATTTGACATTAGCTCGCTTGATGAATGGAGAACTCAGGCATATGAAAATGCCAAGTTGTTCAAAGAAAAGGTTAAGAGGTGGCATGACAAGAGGATAAAAAAGCGTGAGTTCAATGTAGGTGATTATGTCTTGCTATACAATTCTCGTTTAAGATTTTTTGCACGCAAGCTTCTCTCTAAATGGGAAGGTCCCTATATTGTTGAGGAAGTATATCGTTCCGGTGCTATCAAGATCAACAACACGGAAGGTAATTGTCCGAGAGTGGTAAACGGGCAGAGAATCAAGCATTACATCTGAGGTAATCCCATAAATGTTGAGAGCAACATTATCAATACCATAACTCCAGAGGAGTACATAAGGGATATTTATCAGCTTGTTTCAGACTCCAAAAACGAGGAGGTATGTGATTCGGTAAGTAAACCGACTCCAAAACTTTTCCCATAGCAATTTTCCTCCGTTTTGGAATATTTGAAAAATAGAAAAATTTAAAGCGGTCCGGAAAGTGATCGAGGAGGCGACAAGCCTCCTAGCCCCGGCCTACCCCCCTGGCCGGGGCTGGAGGGCTTGTGGCCGCCTCGTGCGCCTCCCGGACACCGTTTTCATGCGGAGTACTCCTTCTTGTCTGGAAAAAATCAATATATATTCTCCCGAAAGGTCTGACCCTCGTATCACGCAGATTTCCTCTGTTTTCTTTTCAAGCCTATTTTGTGCCGCATATCTAGGCCAAGATGTCTTCACAGGATTCAGAGGAGGAGAGTTATGTGGCTGTTTACCTCGCTAACCCCAAGGTCTATGGGGACTTGGATCCTTATGGTTGGACCACTTATGAGGAAGATTATTATCCCAAGGGGAAGGAACAAACAAGTTCCGATGAAGAGGAGGCTCCTATACCTCAACCTGGACACACGCATGTGGAGTTCAAGAAGTCGAGCCTCCCTGATTCAAGGAAGAAATATAAGACTTTGTTTATCCCTTCTCGTTTCTTGCACGAGAGTAAGCAGGAATTATGCCAAAGGGTGTTGAAGCTTGAAGAGGAAAATGATGATCTGAGGGAGCAAAATTTTATGCTCAAGTGGAAATTAAACAAGCTCAAGACCTCTTCAACAACTCCACCACCATCACCTCCAAAGGAAGACAACTGAGCATGGGTATGGGCAATCCCCTCGGCTTGTGCCAAGCTTGGGGGAGTTGCCCCGGTATCGTATCACCATCATATCTTTTGCCTTTACCTTTGTTTTAGTTTGTTTCTTTTCAGTTTTCTCTTTCTCTAGTACAATAAAAGTCTTAGTGTTTTAGTCTTGATTTTTGCTTTGTGTCACCCCCGATGTATTCGAGCTTGTGAGCCATATAATAAAGAGTCTCTTGATACGTCTCCATCGTATCTACTTTTCCAAACTCTTTTGCCCTTGTTTTGGACTCTAATTTGCATGATTTGAATGGAACTACCCCGGACTGACGCTGTTTTCAGCAGAATTGACATGGTGTTGTTTTTGTGCAGAAATGAAAGTTCTCAGAACGTCCTGAAAATTTACGGAGAATATTTATGGAAAATATGAAAAATACCTGCGCAAAGATCCACCCGAGGGGATGGGCCAGTGGGCCACAAGCCCTGTGGCCGCGACCTCCCCCCTGGCCGGGGCCACCAGGCTTATGGGGCCCACGTGGCTCTGCCGCCCCCAATTCCAGGGTTATTTATTCCCTTTCGTCCCAGAAAAAATAAGGAGAGAGGAGTTCATCGCGTTTTATGATCCAGAGGCGCCGCCACATCCCGTTCTTGCCTTGGAGGGCAGATCTGAAGTCCGTTTTGGGCTCCGGATCAAGGAGATCGTCGCCATCGTCATCATCAACCTTCTTCCCTCTCCAATTCCATGAAGCTCTTCATCGTTCGTGAGTAATCTATTCGTAGGCTCGCTGGGCGGTGATGAGTAGGATGAGATCTATCATGTAATCGAGTTAGTTTTGATGGGGATTGATCCCTAGTATCCACTATGTTGTGAGATTGATGTTGCTACTACTTTGCCATGCTTAATGCTTGTCACTAGTGCCCGAGTGCCATGATTTCAGATCTGAAATTATTATGTTGTCACCAATATATGTGTGTTTTAGATCCGATCTTGCAAGTTGTAGTTACCCACTATGTGTTATGATCCGGCAACCCCGGAGTGACAATAACTGGAACCACTCCCGGTGATGACCATAGTTTGAGGAGTTCATGTGTTCACCAAGTGCTAATGCGTTGGTCCGGTTCTTTATTAAAAGGAGAACCTTAATATCCCGTAGTAACCATTTGGACCCCGCTGCCATGGGAGGGATGAACAATAGATGTCATGCAAGTTCTTTTCCCTAAGCACGTATGACTACACACGGAATGCATGCCTACATCACATCGACGAACGGGAGCTAGCCACATATCTCTCTGTGTTATAACTATTGCATGATGAATGTCATCCAAGAAATCATCGATCCTTTGCCTACGAGTTTGTCCCACTGCCATTATTACTTGCTTTGCTCTGCTGCTGTTACTATTGTTGCTGCTACTGTTACTTGCTTTGTCCTGCTGCTGCTGCCACTACTTTGCTACTACTGTTACTTGCTACTGCTATTACTCGCTACTACTGCTACTTGCTACTGCTGTCACTATTGCCGTTCCTTGCCACTGTTGTTACTCGTTACACTGCTGCTACCTGCTACAATACTTTTGTGGCGCCTTCGATACAATAGTTAGGAATAGTCTGCCTTGTGAACAGATCGTTTCTCGCACTGTTGCTATCATACTACCTTTGCTGCTTATATCCTGCTTTCAGATACTAATCTTTCAGGTGTGGTTGAACCGACAACTCAACTGCTAATACTGGAGAATATCCTTTCACTCCCATCGTGTCGAACCAACAAATTTGGGTTGAATACTCTACCCTCGAAAACTGCCGCGATCCCACACGCTGGTGGGCCATTGCAAGACAATTGCTAATTGTTGAGCAACTGGAAGCAGTTCTTTTCTGGCGCCGTTGCCAGGACTGCCAGCAGCTCTTTTCTGGCGCCGTTGCCGGGGACTGCCAGCAGCTCTTTTCTGACGCCGTTGCCGGGGAGGGATAGCTATATTCTCTGAGTCACTTGGGATTTATATCTGCTGATCACTATGAAGAATCTGAAAGATCCAAGAACCAAAGTCTTGTCCTCAACTACGAGGGTAGGTAAGGAATTGCCATCTAGCTCTGCACTTGATTCACCTTCAGTTATGAGTAAGTTTGCGACTCCACCTCCTGCTAGAAATCTTGATATGTCGCCCGTGCTAGATGATGCTAGAGATGCTACTGCTATTGATGATGCTTATGATGCTACTATGCTTGATGATACTATGTCTGATACTGCTAGAGATGCTATGCCTGATACTTCTATCCATGATGCTATGCTTGATATTGCTTTGCCTGATAACGCTAGAGATGCTATTTCGCCTGATGATGCTATGCTTGATACTGCTAGAGATACTACTTTGCGTGATATGCCACTAGGGGTATTCCTTGATGCTCATATTGCTAGAGTTACTGCCAATGCTCGTGATGCTTCTGAAACTGTCGATACTATTGAGATAGAACCTGCTTTTGCTCCTGCTAGATCTAGCTCTCCTAGATATGAATTTCCTGATATACCTGAGGGTTATGTTATGGAGGGAGAGATAGCTGAGGATTTTGTTATGTGTAAGGATGCCTATGACGCTGAGAAATTACTTCTCAAGTGGAAGGAAAAACCTCTGAAAGCTAGGATGAAATACGACCCGAAGTTTGCCACTTCACCTATCTTTATCACCGATGAGGATTATGAATGCTCTGTCGACACTGAGATAATCTCTCTAGTCGAATCTGATCCTTTCCACGGTTATGAGTCTGAGATGGTCGTAGCCCATCTTACCAAACTTCATGATATAGCCACCCTTTTCACTAGTGAGGAGAAGATCCACTACTACTATATCCTTAAGTTGTTTCCTTTCTCTCTAAAGGATGACGCTAAATCCTGGTTCACTTCTCTTGCTCCTGGATGTGTGAGTAGTCCCCAGGATATGGTCTATTACTTCTCTGAGAAATATTTCCCTATCCATAAGAAGCAAGCTGCCTTGCAGGAAATATACAACTTTGCTCAACTCAAAGAAGAGAGTCTCCCACAAGCTTGGGGGAGGCACATCCAACTACAGAATGCTTTGCCTGATCACCCTCTTAAGAAGAACGAGATACTTGATATCTTCTATAACGGACTTACCGATGCTCCTAGAGACCACCTAGATAGTTGTGTCAGTTGTGTTTTTAGGGAATGAACTGTAGAACAAGCTGAGATCCTACTGAATAACATCTTGATCAACGATAATGCTTGGACGATCCCGGAACCACCTCCTAAGCCAACTCTTAAGAAAAGAGGTATTCTATTCCTCAATCCCGAAGATATGCAAGAAGTCAAGAAATCTATGCAAGAGAAAGGCATTAGATCTGAAGAAGTCAAAAATCTACCGCCCATCAAAGAGATCCATGGTCTCGATAACCCGATACAAGTAGTAGAGGTGAATTCTCTGCGTAGATTCAATGAGAGTGATATTCCTTTTGACAAACCTGCTAGCCTATGCTTTGATGAATTTGACAACTTTGTTGCCAAACAACAGAGTTTCAATGATTATGCTAGCAGACAATTGGAACAAAGTACTCGTATGCTTAGTCATTTAAGTGCTTGTGTAGACAGAAATGTCAATGATCTGAAGCTTCCGAGTAAACATGCCTCTATGATTACTACACAGGTAGAACAAGTACTTAAAGCTCAGAATGACTTGCTCAATGAATTAAATGACAACTCTGTCACAGTCATTACTAGAGGAGGCAAAATGACTCAGGAACCTTTGTATCCTGAAGGCCATCCTAAGAGAATTGATCAAGATTCTCAAGGAATTAATCCTGATACACCCAGTCATCCTAAGAAGAAGAAGAAGGATGATGGAAACCTACATGTCAGTTCACCAACTACTGTCACACCTGAAGAACCAAATGATATTTCTGCGTCTGATGCAGAAACAAAATCTGGTGATAAACATGAACCTGGTGACAATATGGACAGCGATGTTCATAATAATGCTCAACCTAGCAATGATAAGGATGTGGTGATTGAACCTACGGCTAATCCTGATAACCCACAACCTAAGAGATACGATAAGAATGACTTCACTGCTAGGAAGCATGGTAAAGAAAGGGAGCCATGGGTTTAGAGACCCATGCCCTTTCCTCCTAAGCCATCCAAGAAAAAGGATGATGAGGATTTTGAGCGCTTTATTGAAATGTTGAGACCCATCTTTCTGCAGATGCGGTTAATTGATATGCTCAAAATGTCTCCATATGCCAAGTACATGAAAGATATCGTGAATAATAAACGAAAGATACCAGATCTTGAGATCTCCACCATGCTCGCCAATTACACTTTCAAAGGTGGAACTCCTAAGAAACTTGGTGATCGCGGAGTGCCCACTATACCTTGCTCCATTAAAGGAAACTACGTAAGAGCTGCCTTATGTGACCTTGGAGTTGGTCTTAGTGTTATGCCTCTCTCTCTTTATCGTAGACTTGAACTGGATAAGTTGACACCCACTGAAATTTCTCTGCAAATGGCCGACAAATCAACTGTTTTCCCTGTCGGCATTTGCGAGGATGTGTCTCTTGTGGTTGCTAACGTTACTATCTTAGCGGACTTTGTTATCCTGGATATTCCTGAGGCTGATGCCATGGCGATCATTCTTGGAAGACCATTCTTAAACACCGCAAATGCTGTTATAGATTGCAGCAAAGGCAATGTCACCTTCCATGTCAACGGTAATGAACATACAGTGCACTTTCCAAACAAACGATATCAAGTACATTGCATCAATGCAATTGAAAAAACTTCATCGATTCTTATTGGGAGCTTTGAATGCCCTATTCCTCGTGTTAAGATGAAGTATGATTTGCTTGTTGGGGAGATTCATGTCCCCATTGAGGTGACTTAGGGGCTATTCGACAATTCTCTGTTTCCTTTTGCGATTCGAAAAAGTTTTGTCATGAGGATTTGATCAACCCCATTGACGGATATCTTTCGATGACCATGAAATGGATGAATCAAGGAGTCACATACCTCTGTTTTAAGCTTTCACTTTCTATTGCTTAGAAGGAAAATGATAGATTTAGTTTACTTTTTCCTGTTTTCTATTTTGGCACCCCGGAGAAAAGTACCCCGAAAATAAAAGTTCTCCGATGGTCCTGAAAATAAAATATGATTTTTTCTGGATTTTTTGAAAAATACTGGGACTGAGAGCTGGCCTGGGGGCCACACAAGTGGTCCACAAGCCGTGTAGCCGTGACCTCCCCCTGGCCGTGGCTACCAAGCTTGTGGGGCCCACAGGGACCCCCTCCACTCATTCTAGCTCCCATCCTCTTCTTCTACCTCCAGAAAAAATCATTTCGCAGCTCAAACCCATGTTCTTGCTCATTTGGGTGTGATTTTCGATCTCCTTGCTCAAAGCACCATTCTCCGAACCGTTTTGGGGAAATTACTCCGTGGTAAGTGACTCCTCCATTGGTCCAATTAGTTTCTACTCTAGTGCTTTATCCTTTGCGTATTCTTGCTACCTTTGTGACTCTGTTCTTGAGCTTGAAATGTTGATTTTAGCTGGTCCCGAGTAGTTTTAGCGCGTGATACGGTTTCTAGGAACTAGTAGGACTAGTTGCTACAAGGTGTGGTTGGTCTTTATTCACTTCTCTCTTGAATTCAAAAATTTCAGCAAAAAGAAATTAAGAAATTAAGTTGAGGAGGAACTTTCATGGTGGTTCCTCAAGTAAGAAGGGTCCCCGTCTTTCTATTCGGGAGCCCGATCCTTATCAACTAAGGGACGCACTGGTACAACCATGTGAATGGCCTTCCGATGAGTTCATGATCGAAGCAGGCTTCAAGGATGAGTTTGATACACTTGTCCGCAATGCCGGGTTAGAAGAATTCCTCTCAGATAAATGTGAACAGTATGCTATGCTCACTGCCTCTTTCATGCGTAGATTTAAATTTTTAGTTGGTCGTGACTCATCCATACTGTTTGATCTGTATGATAAATCCTACACCATGGATTTGGAGGATTTCAATAGGATTTGCAAGATACCCGATGGGGGTAGTCTTAATGATCCTGCTAAGTCTTCGGTTAGAGATTTTGTCTCTAGTGTAACTGTTGGAGAAACTAGATACATCACACAAGCTACCATAGGAAGCATTCATTTCCCTGCCTTGCACTACATTGCCCTCTTCATAGGTAGATGCATTAACGGCAAGGTTGAACATTGTCACCTATGCGCATCCGACCTTAGTATCCTTAAGAGTGCAGTGACGGGTGAAAAAAGCTTCAACATGGGAGCTATTATAGCAAGGAGGCTGAATAAGAATGCTATTGATGGGGATTTCTTTGGCGGCATCTATGCCACTTGCATAGCAAATTTTCTTGGAGTACCCATCCGTGCAGGAGATCCCCCACTCCATACAGCTTTCCTTGACCGCGTCGCTATGACACGCTACCAGTTCCTTGAGAGGAATGATGAATCCCTCCTATACTGATTGATATTTACCCTTCCTGCTCCTGCTTTCTTTTACTTTCAGGTAAAACGGAGATACTACATAACCAGAGGAGAGGCAGAGGAGTATGAGAGGGAGGCGACGGCTGCTCGTCTCCGTGAGGCAGCTATTAAGGCAGTGGCCGCATCGCTCCCATATAACCCCGATTATGATTTTGGCTTTTGCTAGTACCGTCCTTGGGAGTAGACCAAGCTAGGCCAAAAGCTTAAGCTTGGGGGAGTACGTGTTTGCACCAACTTTACATTCATGCTTATGCTTTCACTTTGTTAGTCGGTGTTTACACTTTGCCACTGTATTATCCATGCTAGTTTATTTTCGTTTTCTTGTTTTCTTATTTTGTGTCCTTTTGAGAAAACCCAAAAAGATTTTCCTTTCTTCTTTTGCTTGTTGGGAGCTTTCCCGTGTAAATAGTTTTATTTTTCTTTGAGTCGAGGTAGAAGACCATGGTTACAATGTTTAGTGGCTCTCGCATGCATACCTGTTCATTTGTTAAAAGAGACATATTACTTTGTCTTCTCCTTTGTGTTTGCGTGCAGATTCAGCTTAGTCCAATGCACGAGCACTCTTATAATTGTTCACATCGTTCGGTCGTGCAAGTGAAAGGCAATAATGATGATATATGATGAAGTGACTGAGACTGAAAAAGCTGGTATGAACTCTATCTATTTTGTTTTTGTATATATGACTAGCTTGTCGTCCCAGATTCAACTTTGTTGAGAGAGAACCATGTTTGCAATGAAAACTTAGAGATCATAGTTTCTGATGCCATGCTTAATTAGCTAGGAGCTTATAATGGTTTGTCTTGAATGCCAACATAGCTTTTGAGATGACTATTATGTAGTATGATAGGATGGTATTCACCTTTGAATGATTCAAGTGGCTTGACTTGGCGCATGTTCATGCATGTAGTTGAAACAAAATCAACATAGCCTCTATGATGTTCGTGTTCATGGTGATTTATATCCTGATCATGCTTGCACTCAATGTTAGTCAAACTCATTGCATCTCGATGATTGTTGTCGCTCTCTAGTTGGTCGCTTCCCAGTCTTTTGCTAGCCTTCACTTGTACTAAGTGGAATACTGCTTGTGCATCCACTTCCATAAACCCAAGAGTTTTTCCATGAGAGTCCACTATACCTACCTATTTGCGGTATCTACCTGGGGTTCCAAGTAAATTTGCATGTGCCATTCTCTAAACCTTCAAGATATAATCTGTTTTAGATGCCCGAACCGCTCATGTGGTGACAGGGGCTATTGGTATCTTCCATGTTAGGCGTGTTATCCTCGACATGTGTTTATTCACTGTCATTCACGAGAAAGGGGCCGGTAATTGGAATGCCCAGTTCCACGCTTAAATCAAAAACATAACTGTAAAACAAGACTCCCCCGGATTGATGTTAGTATGCACAGTACCCGAGGATTCGGCTAGCCGTGGAGTGTGATTGATTGGTGGTGGGGAGTTAAAACTTTACTTTTCTGTTTGGGAACCACCTATAGCATGAGTAGCATGGAAATATTGAGAACTCTTGGTCATTGCGTTGACAAGGAAAGCATGCCACCCAAAATTATTATCTCTGTTTTCAAAGCTTGAGCTCTGGCACCTTTGCAAATCAATGCTTCCCTATGCGAAGGGCATGTCTATTTATTTTCCTGTTGAGTCATCCTCTTCTTATATAAGCACCAATTAGAGAGCACCTCTGTCATTTTTATGCTTTGCTTTTGATTGATATTGAGTATGACTATGACTCGATCTTCATTGCTATGAATTACAATGTTTAGTCAGCCCTTGATCTTTGAAAGTGCTCTGCATTTATGTTTTGCGGTCTCAAAAAGAGCTAGCGAGATACCACCTATTCATACTGCTTCATGCTTGTTTTGATTGAATTGTTGGTATCTGAAACTCATTATTATTTGCTCGCTAGGTGATTATGCCATTGATATTAGTTTACCGTAAGACCTATGTGTCACTTGCTTATGTGGTTAACTTGTGATCTTGCTGGAATTTTGGTTATGAGTTAGACATAGTTTCAACAACAAGATCAAACAGAGTCTGTCAAAGTTTTTCTTTCTCTTTAAGTTTGTCAACTGAATTGCTTGAGGACAAGCAATGTTTTAAGCTTGGGGGAGATGATACGTCTCCATCGTATCTACTTTTCCAAACTCTTTTGCCCTTGTTTTGGACTCTAATTTGCATGATTTGAATGGAACTAACCCGGACTGACGTTGTTTTTAGCAGAATTGCCATGGTGTTGTTTTTGTGCAGAAATGAAAGTTGTCGGAACATCCTGAAAATTTACAGAGAATATTTCTGGAAAATATGAAAAATACCTGCGCAAAGATCCACCGGAGGGGACGGGCCAGTGGGCCACAAGCCCTGTGGCCGCGGCCTCCCCCCGGCCGCGGCCACCAGGCTTGTGGGGCCCACTCACCTCTGCCGCCCCCAATTCCAACGCTATTTATTCCCTTTCATCCCGGAAAAAATCAGGAGAGAGGAGTTCATTGCGTTTTACGATCCAAAGGCGCCGCCACATTCCGTTCTTGCCGTGGAGGGCAGATCTGGAGTCCGTTTTGGGCTCCGGATCAAGGAGATCGTCGCCATCGTCATCATCAACCTTCTTCCCTCTCCAATTCCATGAAGCTCTTCATCATTCATGAGTAATCTATTCATAGGCTCGCTAGGCGGTGATGAGTAGGATGAGATCTATCATGTAATCGAGTTAGTTTTGACGGGGATTGATCCCTAGTATCCACTATGTTCTGAGATTGATGTTGCTACTACTTTTCCATAATTAATGCTTGTCACTAGGGCCCGACTGCCATGATTTCAGATCTGAAATTATTATGTTGTCACCAATATATGTGTGTTTTAGATCCGATCTTGCAAGTTGTAGTTACCTACTATGTGTTATGATCTGGCAACCCCGGAGTGACAATAACCGGAACCACTCCCGGCGATGACCATAGTTTGAGGAGTTCATGTGTTCACCAAGTGTTAATGCGTTGGTCCGGTTCTTTATTAAAAGGAGAACCTTAATATCCCGTAGTATCCATTTGGACCCCGCTGCCACAAGAGGGATGGACAATAGATGTCATGTAAGTTCTTTTCCCTAAGCACGTATGACTACACACAGAAGGCATGTCTACATCACATCGACAAACGGGAGCTAGCCACATATCACTCAGTGTTATAACTGTTGCATGATGAATGTCATCCAACAAATCACTGATCCATTGCCTACGAGTTTGTCCCACTGCCATTGTTACTTGCTTTGCTCTACTGTTACTACTGTTGCTGCTACTGTTACTGGCTTTGTCCTGCTGCTGTTGCCACTACTGTTGCTACTACTGTTACTTGCTACTGCTGTTACTCGCTACTGCTGCTACTTGCTACTGTTGTCACTATTGCTGTTCCTTGTCACTGCTGTTACTCGGTACACTGCTGCTACCTGCTACGATACTTTTCTGGCGCCTTTGATACAACAGTTAGGAATAGTCTGCCTTGTCAACACATCGTTTCTGGCGCCGTTGCTATCATACTACCTTTGCTGCTTATATCCTGCTTGCAGATACTAATCTTTCAGGTGTGGTTGAACCGACAACTCAACTGCTAATACTGGAGAATATCCTTTCACTCCCATCGTGTCGAACCAACAAATTTGGGTTGAATACTCTACCCTCGAAAACTATCGCGATCCCACACGCTGGTGGGCCATTGCAAGACAATTGCTAATTGTTGAGCAACTGGAAGCAGTTCTTTTCTGGCACCATTGCCGGGGACTGCCAGCATGTCTTAGTTGAAGGGCTTTGCCTCTTTCCATGATCAAAAGATCGAGAAAAGAACAAAAGCATGAGAGATCATATAGTGATCTTATGGGAAGTGATGGCTTCACATATAAAAAGAATGATGATTGAAACTTGTTGAGGGTAGACAAACGTAGGCGTTGGTCATTGTTGCAATTAATAGGAAGTGATAAAGAAGGAGAGGTTCACATATAAATATATCATCCTTGACGCCATCTATGATTGTGAACACTCACTGAACTATTACATGCCTAGAAGTAGATGTTGGACAAGGAAGACAGCATAATGAATTGTGTTTGCTTGGTTCCGAACAATGTTATATGATTAGAGATCCCGTAGCATGTGACGATTGCTTCCACCTCATATCAGCCAAAACTCCCGCACCAAGTAGAGATACTACTTGTGCATCCATAAACCTTCAACCTAGTTTTGCCATAAGAGTCCACCATACCTACCTATGGATTGAATAAGATCCCTCAAGTAAGTTGTCATCGGTGCATGCAATAAAAATTGCTCCCTAATATGTATGATCTATTAGTGTGTGGAAAATAAGCTTTGTACGAACCTGTGATGAGGAAGACATAAAAGCGACAGACTGCATAATAAAGTTCTTTATCACAGGAGATAATATGAAGTGACATTCCTCCGCACTAAGAGGACACGCATCCAAACCTCAAAAGCGCATGACAACCTCTGCTTCCCTCTGCGAAGGGCCTATCTTGTACCTTTACTTTTTTCCCTTGAAAGAGTCTTGGTGATCTTCACCAATTCCTTGTTTCGCCTTTATCTTGGCTAACGTCACATGCTAGGGAAAGATCTATATTCATATGTCAACTTGGAGTTAAGTATTCATGAATTATTATTGTTGACATTACTCTTGAGGTAAGCAGTTGGGAGGCAAAACTATAAGCCCCTATCTTTCTCTGTGTCCAGCTGAAACTTTGATCTCATGAGTACCACGTGAGTAGTAGCAATTGTAGAGAATGAAAAGATGATTGAGTATGTGGATTTGCTTTACAAGCTCTTATTTGACTCTTTCTGATGTTGTGATAAATTGCAATTGCTTCCATGACTAAAGGCTATCGGTTGTTACTTCTTGGTAAGGTTCTTGATTCATGCTTTACTTTGTGAAGAATTTGTCACTTTAGCATGAGAGATTATATGTTGGTATTGTTGTTCTAATCTTGATCATGATGCCTGCATGTTCGTATCTTGTTTTGTCGACACCTCTCTCCCTAAACATGTGGTCATGTTTATTGAGCTAGGATTTCGCTTCAGGACAAGCGAGGTCTAAGCTTGGGGGAGTTGATACGTACCTTTTGCATCATGCTTTCATGTTGATATTTATTGCTTTTTGGGCTGTTATTTCACTTCACGGTACAATACTTATGGCTTTTCTCTCTTATTTTGCAACGTTTACATGAAGAGGGAGAATACCGGCAACTGGAATTCTGGCATGAAAACGGAGCAAGTTTGAGATGCCTATTCTGCGCAACTCCAAAAGCCATGAAAATCAACGTGGATTTTTTTTGGCAATATATAAAAAAATACTGGGCGAAAGAAGTACCAGAGGGGCGCCACCTGGAGGCCACAAGCCTGCCAGGCCCGGCCTACCCCCCTGGGCGGGTTTGGAGGGCTTGTGGGGCCCCTGTTGCCCCTCTAGCGCTCATCTTTTGCTATATGAAGGGTTTCGTCCGGAAAAAAATCAGAAGGGAGCTTTTTCGTGGATTCGCCGCGGCCACGAGGCGGAACTTGAGCATAACGAATACAGAGGTCCGGCAGGATG
The DNA here is from genome assembly GCF_904849725.1 of Hordeum vulgare subsp. vulgare. Classification (NCBI taxonomy): domain Eukaryota; kingdom Viridiplantae; phylum Streptophyta; class Magnoliopsida; order Poales; family Poaceae; genus Hordeum; species Hordeum vulgare. Next base: position 486,296,617 of record NC_058520.1, on the reverse strand, counting down.
ATCCTGCCGGGGAAACTTTCCTCCCGGAGGGGGAAATTGTCACCATCATCATCACCAACACTCCTCTCATCGGAGGGGACTCGTCACCATCAACATCTTCATCAGCACCATCTCATCTCCAAACCCTAGTTCATCACTTGTAACCAATCTGAATATGATTATGCTTTGTGAGTAGTTACTTTTGTTCCTGAGGACATGGGATAAGTCATGTTAATAGTAGTCATGTGAATTTGGTATTCGTTCGATATTTTGATGTGTTGTATGTTGTTTTTCCTCTAGTGGTGTTATGTGAATGTCGACTACATAGCACTTCACCATTATTTGGGCCTAGAGGAAGGCATTGGGAAGTAGTAAGTAGATGATGGGTTGGTAGAGTGACAGAAGCTTAAACCCTAGTTTATGCGTTGCTTCGTAAGGGGCTGATTTGGATCCACTAGTTTAATGCTATGGTTAGACTTTATCTTAATTCTTCTTTCGTAGTTGAGGATGCTTGCGAGAGGGGTTAATCATAAGTGGGATGCTTGTCCAAGTAAGGGCAGTACCCAAGCGCCGGTCCACCCACATATCAAACTATCAACATAACAAACGCGAATCATATGAACATGATGAAAACTAGCATGACAGAAATTCCCGTGTGTCCTCGGGAGCGTTTTTCCTCCTATAAGACTTTGTCCAGGCTTGTCCCTTGCTACAAAAGGGATTGGGCCACTTTTCTGCACCGTTGCTACTTTTTTTACTTGTTGCTTGCTACGAATCACCTCACCACACAATCACTTGTTACCGATAATTTCAGTGCTTGCAGATATTACCTTGCTGAAAACCACTTGTCAGATCATTCTGCTCCTCGTTGGGTTCGACACTCTTACTTATCGAAAGGACTACGATTGATCCCCTATACTTGTGGGTCATCAGCACCCAACTTGAGTCTCGGGGGATACGGTATGTCTGCAGCATAACTCTTGTAGTACAATGTGGGATACCTTTAAAGTATCGACAATATCAACGAGGGACTGTGAATAGAGACGAACCCACCAAATGCCAAGGTACTTCAAGGAGTCCTCGGCAAAACATTCTCGGATGTTGCTTTATATGAATTAGTTTCGAATTGTGTCTTCGGGCAATAGTTGGGTTGCCCGGATCCTGTGATTTCCTCCTACATTCTGCTTTGTTTGGCTAGGTGTGCAAAGGGAGAACCACTGTGATTGTACTTCCGGTTTAACTCGTCAAGTACCTCAGTGGAGAAAGCCGAAAACTGACTGTCACAACGAGCGCAAATCTAGTCAACCATCCGATGACTCTATCAAACTATAGACCGATAGAGGTTATCCCGTAGGCCTTTCATAAAAATTGGCCGAAGTGTTAATGGCTTGACATCGGCTAACAGCGAACACTAACTGGGGGCTAATCACTGGCCTTCCAAACTTTAAGCTCCTATGACTAAGTGAAAGTTATAAAGCCTAGATATCTGATTGCCTTGCTTCTGCTAACACAACTGCCTCCGGGCACCAAGGCGGTTGCTAAGGGTTGTCTTGTTAGTGCGGAAACACCCTGCATAGTATCTACAAAGGGGTGGAAGCCGACGATGGGCCACTTTCTGGTTATAAACAGCCGCAATGGAGACAAAATAGCATACAACATAAAAGCATTTGTATTGAATATACGAGTGCTGCCTTCCGTAATCATCGTTATAAAGTCATAAATATGCATCAATGTGACTTAAGATTTTAGCCAAGCTGGTTTACGTGGCTCCTATGCTTCCCTGCTACGTTCCCAATTGTTCGTCTAGGGGGTAAAGGGAGCACCTCTGTGATGGTTACTTCTCGGTCATGTGGGCTAGTACCTCAGACAGGGTGAAGCCGAAAGCTAGCCATCTTAAGAATATAATTGGTCGTCAACAAAGGAAGTGACAGTTTTGGTTCATTAAAGACCACAGAGTTCGGGCACATTCCTCAAACTAAATCCTCAATATTTTCCTCCCACCTTGATCACTGTTTAGGTTTCACGATTATGCTGAACATAAAATCCTGGGGCAAGGAACTTATAAATGATCTATTTTTCCCACATGAATTTTCTTACAATAAATAGGAATATAACATACGTCTCCACATAACTTTGTTTATAAAACCATATGGCCGGATTTCCTTTTTTTGCCGTAAATCATTTCCCTAATAAAGGCTTTATAAAGTAGGACAAACACTCCTCAACTACTGGCCGAGGAGGTTCGAGCTGATGGTTGGTCAACAAAGTATTGTACAATGCGGATCCGAGCATTACTGGTGTCAAGTACTTGGATACATAGAATCATTACACTTAAACTGTGTCAAACATAACAAAATTTGTACCAAGAAAATATCGATCCTTAATTCGACCACCCGTGCCCAAATAAAGGCTCAGGGGCTCCTGCATTGCTTATTCAATGTAGCAAATTCAAAGTGCATACAATTTCTGAGGAGATTTGATCCTCAGGTCGGTCGGCCCCACCGAACCTGAGTCTCTGAGGCTATTGCACACCTAATTGAAACTTGATTTAGTTCGGAACGTAATGTTTTGCTAAAGTTGTCGGTATTTCCAAGATTATGTCACCTTTACCTATTTTTGAGGAGGCGGGACAACCTCTTGTTCGAGGTGTTCTGCATGGTGATTCTATTCGGAGAATTTTTCTCGACCTACAGTTCGGCATCTTCCCTACCGAGCTCCACCTCGGTGTTGTCAAAACACACTTAATGGATGAAATATTTTTCGAGGAGATACGATCCTAGGGTCGTCCGTGTTGCCCCACCCAAGTCTTGGGGCTACTGGTTTAGGCAGGTAGTGAGAGAATAAATTGCACCAACCAGGAAATCTTTTCTAACTCGTAGTTCGATATCTTTCCTACTGATATGCACCTCGGCGTTGTTAAAACGCACACAACAAGTGCAATATGGTTTCCAAGAAGATTTGATCCTCGGGTCGGTCGGCCGCACCCAACCTGAGTCTCGAGGGCTACTACACACCGGGTTTTAATTCCTAAAGTTTGCTGCCGAGCAAGGAATTGATCCTGAGGCCGATTTCGTGAATCTACCCGAGTCTTGGGGGCTACTAGGATCAGCGGTTTTATTTTTTTCGTCACATGTATCTCAGGTTTTCGACCGACACGCACCTTGAGGGCTACTGGCTATATATCTACAAAATATCAGCCCACGGTTGAGGTGGTGCACCACCTCGGAAGCAGTCCGGCGTAAAGCTCGGGCGCAAGTGGCTATCTCCATAAAGGGCATTTCCGACATTTAAATCTCAGATGCATTGCTTCGAATCTTTACAGAACGAGTAATCTATGATACCTCAAATGTCGACTAACGTTGGAGATCGACTATAAAAATACAGCTCGAATTCAGTCTGGCCTTGGAGCTCGGACGCAAGAGGACACCTCAAATGGAGTTCGGCATTGGAGCTCATATGCAAGAGGATAGCGCCACACGGGAAACACTTCAAACCCGAGTTGGGGTGTAAAAATAATGAGGCATTAATAAAGGTCAATAACTTATAGGGGCTCCTCGGATACTCGACCTGTAAATTCTTCGGATATGCTTCGGCAATCCTCAAGATCGCAAACGGGAAGATTTCTTGAATTAGTTTTCAAGACTAACGACCGAAGATGAAGAATAATTGGAAGAACCGAGGAGCGTCCCCGACTTGAAGACCGGTTCAGGGGGCTACTGATGGTGTCCTAGACTAGGGGGTACTCACCACATCGTCTCCTGACCAGTGGGTCGGGCCGAGGACCCCCATGATGATTCACTAATGGGCCACTTCGGGCAGCCCATGATGCATACAAGGGAGAATCCACAAGACTTCGTGCACAAGACAAGGACTCCTCTAAACCCTAGGCCTACGGTATATTATATAAACTCAGTCCATGCTAGTAATAGACAATCTCATATTCATTACTACAATCTCATAGTAGATACATGTACTATGTACTATCCCCATATCAATACAATAAAAAGAAGGACGTAGGGTACTATCTCCTTGAGAGAGCTCCATCATGGGTAAAATCTTGTGTCCATGTTATCATCGCTCCAAGACGCCTAGCTTAGGACCCCTACTATGAGATATGACAGATTTGACACCAACACATGGTTTAAAGTTGTGGATAATTATCCAAAATTTCTATGTTGGACTAAACTTCGTGTCTAGAAATCTTATAGATTGTGCTACAAGCGGTACCATTATCAACGTGACCTTAGGATAGGTCACAAAACTTCTGGACAACATCATGACCAATTATTCTCAATGGCATATGGAGAGAGCTCCAACCGGTAAGAGGGTTAATTATGATAAGGAAATAGCTATACTTTGAGTGAAAAAGTGGATACTCTTATGAATTTGGTTGCTAATAACAATACTCATGTTGATCCCAATGGTATGCCCTTGTCTACCTTGGTTGAACAAAATAATGATGCTATTGATGTGAACTTTGTCTGGCGAAATAATTTCAACAACAATGCTTATAGGGGTAATTTCAATGCTAGGCCATATCCTCGTAATGTTTCTAATGCTTATGGAAACGATTATGGAAATTCTTCTACAAATTCTAATAGGATACCCTATGATCTTGAGAACACACTATGGAATTCATTAATTCTCCAAAAGTTTCTGGACAATTACATTTGAGCCCCTAGTTGTGTCACACCCGTTTGATTTGCCCCTAGATTCAAAAAACCCTCATTTCGGTCCAAATTCGCTTGCTCCACTTATGCTTTTGCCCTTTGACCATTTGACCATCACTTTGAAAACTTCATAACAAATTCATACTAACTCAGCAAAATTTAAATAAGATATCAAAATGTTCAGAAAAACATCACCTACATCTCGATGTTATTTACATTCATGACAAACATGTTGGAAAGTCGACATTTCAATTTGAGCTCATATGATGTGAGCACGAATAGTAAAATCCATAAAAATTGAAAACAAGTTCAAAAAATTATGAATTTTTTTAGTGGCAAAAATTGACAAATGTTTGGAGTGATTGAAAAGTTTCACGAGGGAATGAAATTTGTGGAAGCCATGGGGAAAAAATCACCACTCAAAAATGCTTTGGTTTTGGAGCATCATTGTTGTTTTTTTGCCACGACTTCCATTTTTGAGTGCTGATATTGTTTTTTTGGCATGACTTCCACAAATTTCATTCCCTGATGAAACTTTGCAACTAGTCCAAACATTTATCAATTTTTTCCACAATGTTTTTCATAATTCTTTGAATTTGTTTTCAATTTTTATGGATTTTACTATTCGTGCCACTGTTCAAGAATTCATCCGATTAATCAGTTAATGGGCCAGTTAATCGCTACTCATTGGGTGGCCGATTCGAATAACACCTATTCATCACGTTAACTTGTCGGGCGGATTAAATGGCTTGTCAGGCTGATTAAATGGCATGTTAGACCGATTAATAGGATGTCACGCAGATTAATCTTAGTTGGCCTACTAACTCGTGGGCCAAAAAGGCCTAAATTTTTGGTATGTAACCTGTCCCATCCTCCTCTCGCTCCTCAATAGCTAGGATTTGAATAAACAATACCCTATTGTGGTATATATCATAGCTGAGAAGATGAGAGTAGGGTATAATATATAAAAAACTAGAATATGTTCACAGGTTCCTATTTAATCTACCGATTAATCCAATTAATAGGACGATTCACCGATTAATCGCTACTCCCAACGGGCCGAGCAGCTACGAGTTACCGATTTCCTTAACAATGATTCGTGCTGACATCATATGAGCTCAAATTGAGATGTGGACTTTTCAGCATATTTGTCATCAGTGTAAATGACATACAAATGTAGGTGATATTTTTTTTGAACATTTTGATATCTTATTTGAATTTTTCTGAGTTAGTATGAATTCGTTATGAAGTTTTCAAAGTTTTGGTCAAACAGTCAAAGGGCAAAAGCGTAAGTGCTGCAAACAAACTTGGACACAAATAAGGTTTTTTTTGAAACTAGGTTCAAATCAAATGGGTGTGACACAACTAGGGGCTCAAATGTAATTGTCCTAAAACTTTTTGAGAATTAATGAATTCCTTAATTGGGTTATCAAGATCATAGGGTTCCTATTAGAATTTGTAGAAGAATTTCCATAACTATTAGGAACATTACCAGGATATGGCCTAACATTGAAATTACCCTTATGAGCATTTTTGTTGAAACTATTTCACAAGAAAAAGTTCATCAAGAGCATCATTATTTTGTTCAATCAAGGTAGACAAGGGCATATCGCTGGGATCAACATGAGTATTTTTATTAGCAACCAAATTCATAAGAGTATACACTTTTTCACTCAAAGTATAGTTATTTCCTAAACATAATTTACCTTCTTACCGGTTGGATCTCTCTCTGTATGACATTGAGAATAATTGGTCATGATGTTGTCAAGAAGTTTTGTGACCTATCCTAAGGTCACACCCATAAAGGTACCACCTGTAGCAGAATCTAGAAGATTTCTAGACACAAAGTTTAGTCTAACATAGAAACTTTGGATAATCATCCACAAGTTTAAACCATGAGTGAGGCAATTTCTTATCATCAATTTCATTATCTCCCATGCTTGTGAAATATGTTCTTGTTCATGTTGTTTAAAATTCGTTATTTGATTTCTAAGGGAGATGATCTTAGCACGACGAAAATACATGGCAGCAAAAGCATATTTACACTTATCCTATTTTCCTCATGGTGGGCATAAAACCCGATACCCGAAGCCCGAACCCAAAAAACCCGAACCCGAACCCAAAAAACCCGAACACTATATCGGGTATTAATAATAGAAATCCGAATTTAATTCACGTAATTCGGGTAAAAGATCATGGTACCCAAATTGCTCGCATAGCCCGAATTGTTTGAAAGCTCAATGGAAATGCTCCACGCATAGAGAAGGTCGACCCAAAAATTGCTATCACTACTTGCATCCCCGTAAAACCTAGGCCGGATCGCGAGCCATCAAGCCATATATTCTTGGTGTCATGCTCAACGAACTTCCTCGAGCCTCCACCTTGTTCGCAAATGGAACGCCGTGCGAATCCATCCACCAAGCGGCCTCCTCTGATGTGAAGTGATGCTCCAATTCGGGTAATTCGGGAAAACCCAAACCTGAACCCGAATTTTTGGGTACCATAATTGTCGAGTTCTTATATTTTTGGCTATATTTCGGGTTTCATTTTTCATAACCCGAATTTGCACAAACCCGAATTACCCGACCCGAATTTTTTGAATAACCCGAACACCGAGCCTAAATCTTCCAATACTATTACTTGATAAAGATGAAAAGCAAGCTTTTGCTTTATCTCTTAGTGAAAAAGAAAACAATTTTAATTTCGCAATATCATTATCCATATTCTTTTTATTTTGCATATCACAGAGTTCAACAAAGGTATTGAGATGTGAAGCGGGATCCTCATTAGGACTTCCCGAAAATTGCTTTTTCATGACAAGATTTGGTAATGCAGCATTAATAACAAAAACATTTGCACTAGTGGCGGGTGGTATAGGAGTACTAAAAATCATTGTTATTAGTATCTTAGAAGTCACATAACTTAGTAGTATCTTGATACATGGTGACCGAGCAAGCAAAGTAACAAGCAAGACAAGCAAACTAGAGAGCAAAGATGCAATCTAGTGACAAGCTATACAAAAGCAAAGGTAAATATTTTTGTATTTTTTATGAGACAAACGAAATATACCAGCAAATAAAAAGGATAAAAAGTGAATGAAAATTTGTGTGGAATTATTTGTTAGTTGGTGATGATATTCCCCAGCAACGGCGCGAGAAATCCTTCGTGCTACTTGTGATATGCGTTGGGTTTTCCGTGAAGAGGAACATGTTATTTATGCACAATGTGGGAAATATTTCCCTCGGTTATTAAACCAAGGTTTATCGAATCAATAGGAATATCGACCACAACCGTCTTAAACGGATGGACACAAAAGAACACACAACTTGCAGCCAACACGGGCAAGAGGGTTGTCAATCCCCTTGTAGTTTTTATTTGCAAGCGAGAAAGGTGTGTAGATAATTGTAGATGGCAAGATAAAATAAAAACAAGTAAATGGCAGCAAGATATTGAAGGTTTTGACAGAATAGACCTGGGGGGATAGTTTTCCCTAATGACATCTCTAATGAAAAATAGCATACGGTGGGTAAACAAATTACTGTTGGGCAATTGACAGAAAAGGAGATAGTTATGCGATATTCACGGCAATGATCATGTGTATATAGCCATCACATACATAAAACAATAGTCGACTCCTGTGTGCACCTATTACTATTACTCCGCTTATAGACCTCTATCCAGCATGCATCTAGAGTATTAAGTAAAACATGGTAATGCATGGAGAACAGTGACATGATGCAGACAAAGTAAACTCAAGCAATATGAATAAACCACATTGTTTTATCCTTAGTAGAGGTATCACAAATACGCATCTTGTCCCATTCTGCACTGGGATATAGAAATTTGTCAGGTTGAACCTACTACAATGCTCCTCTCTCACTGAAGCAATATCAATCTAGTTGGCCAAACTATTTGAGTAGATCGAAGAGAAATACAAAGCTATCATAATCATGCACATAAGAATCATATAAGTATTCAGAGAACACTCAAATATTTATCATGAATAATCTGAACATAAATCCATAATTCATCGGATCCCAACAAGCGCACCACACAAAATGAGTTACATCATGTGGATCAAAGCGAAGATGCGATGATCATTGTATTGAAGATCAAGAGAGAGAGATTGCCATGTAGGTACTAGCTATGGACCCATAATTATGTGGTGAACTACGTACTCACACATCATCGTGAGGGTAGCAAGGTTGATGAAGAGGCCCTCTGTGATTGACCCCCCACCTCCGACAGGGTGCCAAAACGGAGCTCCAGATGGCCTCCCATCAGAAGAGAGACTTGCGGCATCGTAAAAATATATTTCAGGACTGCTTTTGGGGTTTCTTGGGTATATGAGAATTTATAAGCGAGAGAACGGAGTCGGGAGGGTCTTGAGGGGCCCACAAGCCAACAGGGCATGCCCTCGAGCTTGCACCGAGTCAGCTTGTGGGGCCCTCTTGTGGCGCCCAGCTTTCCTTCGATGCTTGTTGCTCTGTTTTTGATCGAGAAAAAATCACCGAAAAGTTTCAGGTCAACTGGACTTCGTTTAGTATGGAAAACCTGAAAAGTGAAAAACATGCAGAAAGTAGCAATTAGGACTCGGCACTGGATGAATAGGTTAGTGCTCAAAAATAATATAAATTAATAAATAAATACCCCAAGATTATTCTAGAATGATAATATATCAGCATGAAACAATCAAAAATTATATATACGTTGGAGATGTATCACGAGCCAGTGTCCTCGGATATGGGCACAAATCATGGTAGGTCATAGTGTGGGTCAACATTAATAAATAATTGGCACACTTAATAACTGTAAGATGGCACACGGTGATCGATTGAGGATCATGATGGTAAGTTGTCGACTGTGGTTAAATGGTAACCCCAAGACTGTAGGTGGTCCGAGGGACAGTGATCATATCCACATGCACATCATATCATGTTAAACTCATGCATTAACCTTTTAAATGCCTTGCTATTGTTTCTCGTATTAGTTTTGTTGGTTTTGAACTTGTGAGTACATTAGAAATCCAGTGAATACAAAGAAAAAAGGAAAAAGAAAAAGAAAAGAATAAGAACCCAGAAACAAAGAGAAAGAAACAAAGAGAAAGAAACAAAGAAATCCAATGAATAACAAAGAAAAAAACCAAAAAAACACGGGTAAAATATTAGAAAATTGTAAGAAAAAACGAAAATCTTGAGCTACTAATAAAGTACCTAACGTATCTACCCGTCGCGCACTTGCCACAAATCAACCCGCAACACTGTTTTTAGTGATAATAGAAAAACGATTTTTTGCATTTTACAGAAACTCTCTCATGTTTCGTTTAATAAATCTGCATCCTTATTTTAAGTAGGAATAGAAAATGTTTTGCTTTTTACAGAAAAATCCTTGGGTTTCGGTTAAAAAATCCGCCGCCCTCTAGAAATAAGTTTTTGTAAACATTGAAATGTTTATTAAATATTCATATCTTTTTAAACCATAAGTCTAATTTTAACATGTTATATATGCAAATTCATTAAATATATATATAGAATCTGAATATGGTGTTCTTTTTACCTATTAACAATTTTCAAATATTGTTTACGTCCATATTCAAATGCTTGAAAAAATATTTATATATTTTAAGCACGAACTCCAATTTGAAAATGTTATATATGAAAATAGATATGAAAAATGTGTAGAATGTGAATATAATGTTGTTTCACTTGTTAATAATTTTTCAAATGATGTTTAGGATGCCCTACTGCTTTGGCGAGTGTCCGCCATGGGGGGCAAGCAACTCTCATGTGTAAGCGGCTGTATAATTTAATAAAAGAGGAAATAACGATTCGCTTCTTCAGATCTGACGAGATTAGTTTCTCGGTCTGTCGCTGGCGTTCGTGGTTATTCGCGACGGCGCTGGCGACCGGGGCGAGGTGGTTCTTCTGGAGCAAGGATGTCGGTCCGAAGGTGGTGGATCTGCCGTTCCTCTCCAACTTTGTTGATGGGAGGCGACAAATCTTGGTCCAAGACAGCACGGGGACGTCCCCCGGTCGACGTGCCACAGCGACATGTGCCTTGCTGCGTGCAGCGGGCCTGTTCATCGACTCACAAAGCCTCGTTGGCGATGGTGCTTTCTCTGATCTTGGGATGGTGGAGGCTCGGCGTCTCTTCCGGCGTTCGCCTCGGCGGCGCTGGAGTTGGGCGGCGGCCGTTCGCTATGGTGGTTGCAGGAAACCATAGGGATCGTTTTGTATTTCTCGATCTTTTAGGTTTTTATCTGCAAATTCAGAATAATCATTTTATCCCGGTTTGTCTTTTAGTTTTCACATGTGTTGTTTATTGTAACTTGTTTTTCGATTAATGAAACATGTGGTTCTCTCTCTCAAAAAAAAAGTAAAGCCTAACTAAAAGTGACTACATTAGCCTATTATTTTATGTACACAATCTGGCATTCCCAATTCTTCTGCTGATAGGAAACTAATGGGCATCACACGATCATGCCACCCTCAACTGCTGCTTTGCCGCGGCACTGACCAAAACCATCTCCAATTTATGGTGCTGGATGGATAAGAAGAATGTATTCAACTTTGTTCTGGTGTCCAGGCAGCATCGGCACCGCCACGCCCCCTGTTCGTAGCTGCAAGCCAGCAACCAACATAGCCACATTACATATGCAGCAAGCAGCATGTTATTTCACTCTTCGCTAATTACCGCCCCCTTTCTTCTATAATTTTACAATTTTCTTGTTACATTTCCAATGAAACTTGAATACTGGACTTTTGAATGCGTAATATATTTTCAGCTAGCTCATGAAAAATAACTACTTCTATACATTAATTGTGTTGATCATCTTGCTTGAATGCATACTAATTGGCAAATTAATTTTGTTGATTATCTTATTTGATTGCATTGTGGCTTCAATTTTTTTAAGTCTAGATCCGCCACTGGTTATTGTGTTATGAGCGTGTGATCTTTTTCTCTTCCGTTGCCACCTCATGGGCTCTTCTGCTAGTAATAAAAAAACAAAGGATACCATAGCAACAGTGAACCAGCAGCGGGCGAGCGATGGTTGCACGATTATGAACTGGCACAGTATTGTGTCTCATAAGATTCTTCCATTTGGTGTTGAGTGACATGCGGCTCTCACGGATAAAATTAAAGGTGGCAACGCTGGTTTTCAGTTTTTTTTACACGCTGATTTTTACACTGCATTCAGCAGCCAGCAAAATTCAGGAGCTCCCATGCAGCACTGCAAGCGCCCATCCGGCGCCTGCAGTGCTGCTAGCATTGACCGGTCCACTAGCGTGTTGTCCAGATTTGTTTTTTGATCTTTTGTTATGAAACAAATTTTTAAAGAAAAAAGGTTTCGAAATTTAAAGGAAAAAGGTTAATCCATTTGGAAAAAAGTTAATATCTTTAAAAAGGTTTATTAATTTTTTTAAAAAGTTTATCAATTTGGAAAAAATTCATTGAAAATGAAAAAATTTAGATCCAATCTAGCAAAGTTCATTAAATTTATAAGAAGTTCAATAAATTTGACAAAATTCCATAAAAATGAAAACATCATGTATTTTTTTAAAAAGTTCATTGAACTGAAAAAAAATCATAAATCTTACAAAAATTCATCTGTTTTCAAAAAGATGTACATCAAATATCAAAAATGTTCAACGACATTATGAAAATTTCATCAATCTTAAAAAGTATTCATTGAAATTTACAAACAGTTCTTCAATATTGAAATATGTTCATAGAATTTTCAGAAAAAAAAACGTCACGAGCGCCTAGATGGGCCGGCCCAGTTCGGCCGCCACAATCGCCATTTAACAAAATGCACGTTAACTCGCACTTCTGACGCCAAATAGGAAATGCCGAAAAAATCTTATCTAAAAATTCTTCCGATAAGGCCTCGCTTGGAATGTCGTTTTTTAGCCCATTATACGTGTAAAACATCCCCTCCGTAAAAGAAAACAGCTCGACTTCGACTAGGTGCTTGGAATGTCCTTTTCACGCTGTAAAAAATACATCGGGTTTTGCTTTTACACCCGGAACAGACTGGTAAACGATACGGATCTCTGGGCATCGTATTTCCCCCACCTCCTCACTCGAGGCCAGGTTGAGTGTTGCGCCGCCATAACGAGGGACGGGGAGACGTCGCTGGCGTCCATAATGTGACAGGGGTACAAAGACGAGAGACACTGTCCGCTCCGAAGCCAGCGAGGTCCCCGGTGACCGCAATATGGGTGGGGTCTAAGGGTAGGCGACGGTAACTACAGTGAGTGGCGACCACTCATTCCCTCCTCCTCCTCCAAGTGGTCAGATCCGCACCATGCTCCTAGTCTCCTCTGCCCCCCCCCCTTTCTTTGGATGCTTGCTGCATTTCTTCGTTGGATGATACAGTGGTGAGACACATCGGGGCGACGGCGGATTACAGGAGGAAATTTATTCGGTTGTACTTTACTGATGAACAGTAATATTCGCATGTAATCATTTACACTTGTAAAATTTCACAAACATTCCAAGCAGGGCCTGAACCATATTCGACACCGATCTTTAGAGCCCATTATAGGTTTTTTCGCACACGGGCACCCCATTTACCTTTTTCTGTTTTTAAACTGCAAAAAAATATGTGCAGGAGTGATTAGAACACGTGATTCCAATAGGTGACCTATTGCTTTAGCGTTAGCTATGACAAGTCATGACTTCTAACATCCTTTTTCCCCTTTTTTTCCTTCATCTTTTTCTTCTTCTTCTTTTCTTCCGTTTTGTTTCTTTTTTCTTTTTTCTATGTTTTTTTTCAAAATGCATAATTTTTTTAATCAAACTAATGATTTTTTTTCAAAGTCTAGTGAGCTTTTTTTAAATTCTTGATTATTATTTTTTAAAGTCAATGAACCTTTTTCAAAAACCTGTGATTGTTTTTCCAAAATTGATGTACTTTCTATTTTACAAATTTCTACTTTTTTATATGGAAATTGATGAACTTTTTTAAATATACAATGATTGTTTTCAAATTTGTGAACTTTTTTTATCGAAAATTTGAGTTTTTTTCAAATGCTCAATTTTATTATGAACATCCGTCGAACTTTTTATTTTTATTTTTTTTCACAATTGATGAAAAAATTCGATTTTGTGAACCTTTTTCAGGAATACTTACCTTTTTCAGGATTACTGTCCTTTTTTGAAAATTGCTGAAAGTAATCTCATGAAAAGAATGAAAGTTTTTGATTTTGTGAAATGTTTTCAAATTTCGTGATTGTTTTTGAGGATTACTAACCTTTTTTGAAAATAGATGGTTTGTTTTTCCAGATCGATTAACCTTTTCAGTTTTGTGTTTTATTCAAATTTGTTAGCTTTTTTTGAATCCGTGAACCTTTTTTGAACCCATGAAACTTTTTTGAATCTGTGAATGATTCTTCTAATTCCAGTTTTTTTAAAGTCGATCAACTGGGCAAGCGGTCAAGCAACTAGAAGCGAAAGAGCTAACTTTCTTGTCTCGTTTGAGTCCCATGCCATCGATCTATTTAGTTGGGTCGGCCTAGTAGCTTCACCCTTCGAGCGCTGATAACCTAAACCGAAGCTCGGTTAGGAGCTCCCCTAATGAAGCGCACACGTGAAGCTTGGTTAAGTGGACGGACTAAACACTCAGACACACTGCAGCAAGAAAATAACTAGAAGAAGTTGTGTGGGGGGAGGAGGGGGCAAGTGCGTGCCAAACTTCATATCTTTGCTTGGAGATTGGGTGGGCACATATGTGTGTAACACACTGAACAAGGATAATTTTGTTTCGGTCGTAGCTACGTTATGGGCGATCTGGTGGGCGAGAAGGAAGGCCATCCACGAACATGAGTTCAGAGTCCATTGTCGATACACCTGTTCATTGAACGACACTTGCACGAGTTGCAAGAACTACCCAAGTGGCATCGCGGACGCATAGCAAGCGCAGCACGAAGCTTGCGAGGTGCAACATGTTTACCGTTGAGCTTGGGGGAGGTGAAAATAAATGTTGATGCAGCGGTAGCTAAATCAATAAACACCGACGTTGTTGGAGTTGTATGTTGAAATGATCATGGTGTTTTCTTGGGAGTGCCCATAGTTTTTTTTTCTGAAATGTGACAAAGCGAGCTACCCTGGAGGCGTGCGCATGCAGAGAGGCACTTGCTCTTGTGAGGGATGTGTACATCTCTAAAGCACGTATTGCATCTGACTGTCCGAGAGTCATTAACGACCTAAAGAGCAAGCGATACCTTGGTGAGTATTGCATGATCCTTAAAAAGCCGATTATAGAATGACGATATTGCAGAGTCACGAGTTTGTCCATGAACATCGCACAAGCAATGATGAGGCACATAGACTAGCTAGATCGTCCACTACACTATGTATTGGTCTCAATGTGTGGATTAATGGTCCTTCAAATCATCTTTGTATCCCTTTAAACTTGAATGAATTATGTATCCCTTTAAGCCTGAATGAATGAATGAAACAAAGCTACTTAAAAGAATGATTATGAGCTACTCCCTTCTCAAAAAAAAGGTAAGGAGCTCCCCCTGCAATCCTTGTTCCTATTGTAGAATGAAAGCAAAGAGACAAAGAAAGAGACCAAATGATTTCACTTGTTCCATTGCAATGTGGGAGACCCACTTATATACAAGATGAAGGGGTGTGTTGGGAAGACACCTTTTCCCCAACAAACACCTCCTGGGAGGCATCCCTCCCATACAATTGATCACATGTTTTGTTTCTCGACACTCCCCCTTGATCAATTCGTCATCTGTATATTGAAAACTGAAAACTCCTCTAGAAACCCCATGGGAAAAATTGAGGAGAAAGCTTATAATGACATGCCATTGAAAACTCCTTTAAAACCTAGTGGGAAAAATATAAGGAGAAACCGATATGTCATCAATCCGCACTTGTATTTATATTGTCTCGTTAAAAACCTTATATGAGAAACCATCGTGCAAAAAATCACAAAGGGAAAAGAGTACATTATGAATGATCTGAAGATCACCAACAGGTTATAACTTGGGATTTTACTCCCCCTGAACTTTGCAAACATCAATGTTATCTCATACCAATTCCACGAACCTGATTCTCGAATATAAACGTTGGTAGAGATATTGCGAATCTCACAATAATTTGTTTGCATATTATCCTCTTACATTTTTGCAATTTGTGAGGATAAATATAACCCATAAGTAATACAAGTGACATTATCTTGGTAGATAATGAGAATTGATTCCAATGAATCTTCATATGATCTCACATGTGACCAGTCATTCTGCAAAGACATGTATATCTTGTCATGCTTCAAACATAGTTATGGTAGAATGATTATAGGAAGGACTCATTAAGAGTCTATTCTGAAGGCTACCCTCAGAATACTCTTCCGGTAAATCCAGTCATTGATATGACATTGTTGGGATCAGATTATCAGTCACTATCACGATATCATACCATGGTCTCATCTTGATTTTCCCAATGGAATGAACCAAGAACTTTTGTGTCTTGGAGAAAATTGAGGATATTCCTTACACCAACCATTATACCTTTTATTGGGGATTGCACTCTCAATAAATTGCCAACAAATATAGTGTCAGGCCTGACTTACTTTGCAATATATATGAGTTCTCCGATGGTACTCGGATATGGTACTTCATGTCCATTATCACTTCACCATATCCCCTAGGTTTGAATGGGCTTGTGTCCCATGTAAGTTATAATATGACCATATGTGTCTTTGATAATATATATCCATATTGAACTTCTCAATATTTTCGGATATATAAAGACTTGTTGGGGACTGTTGCATGGGAAACAAAAAAATTCCTACGCACACGAAGACCTATCATGGTGATGTTCATCTACGAGAGGGAGGTCGGATCCACATACCCTTGTAGATCTCTAAGAGGAAGCGTTAATAAACGCGGTTGATGTAGTGGTATGTCTTCACGATACGTCCCACGAACCGTCCGACGATCCGTCCCACGAACCGTCTCGTGATCCGTCCCGATCGAATGCCAAACGGACGGCACCTCCGTGTTCCGCACACGTACAGCACGATGACGATCTCCGCATTCTTGATCCAGCAAGAGAGACGGGGAAGTAGATGAGTTCTCCGGCAGCGTGACAGCGCGCCGGTGATGGTGATGATCTATTCCTGCAAGGCTCCGCCCGAGCTCCGTAGAAAACTGATCTAGAGGAAGAACTACGATCTAGAGGAGAGGGCAGCATGTGGCAAAGTTGTGTATGAAAATCCCTAAACCTCTTGTATATATAGGAGGAGGGGGGCAGCCTTGGTGCACGAAGGAAGGCCTCCTTGGGTCGGCCGAAGTGGCGAAGGGAGGAATCCTTCTCCAATCCCACTTGGATTAGGACTCCTTCCTTATTTTCCCACCTCTTTTGAATTTTCCACTTTTTCCTCACGGGCTTTGCTTGTATGACTTTGTAAGCCCATTATACCTTATTGCGTATCCAATAAACCCACGTGGATCCCTTGGGGCATGGTGGGCCCACCCAGTGGGCCCCCGGAACCCATTCGTCACTCCCGGTACAGTGCCAGCAATGCCCGAAAACCTTCCGGAATCCAAACACCAACTTCATATATATCAGTCTTCCTTTCCGGACCATTCCGCAACTCCTTGTGATGTCCAGGATCTCATCCGGGACTCCGAACAAAACTTCGGTCACCAATACATGTAACTCAACTATACCGAAACGTCACCGAACCTTAAGTGTGCAGACCCTGCGGGTTCGAGAACTATGCAGACATGACCTGAGACACTCTCCGGTCAATAACCAACAGCGGTACCTGGATGTCCATATTGGTTCCTACATATTCTACAAAGATCTCTATCGGTTGAACCTCTATGTCAAGGATTCATATAATCTCGTATATTATTCCCTTTGTCCTTCGGTATGTTACTTGCCCGAGATTCGATCGTCGGTATCTCTATACCTAGTTAAGTTTCGTTGCCGGCATGTCTCTTTACTCTTTCCGTAATACAAGATCCCGTAACTAACTCCTTAGTCACATTGCTTTCAAGGCTTGTTGTGATGTTGTATTACCGAGTGGGCCCCGAGATACCGCTCAGTCACATGGAGTGACAAATCACAGTCTTGATCCATGCCAACCCAACAGACACCATTGGAGATACCTGTAGAGCACCTTTATAGTCACCCACTTACGTTGCGACGTTTGATAACCCACAAGGTATTTCCCCGGTGTCGGGAGTTGCATGATCTCATGGTCATAGGAAAAAATACATTGACATGCAGAAAACAGTAACAATAAACTAACACGATCATATGCTATGTTTATAGTTTGGGTCTTGTCCATCACATCATTCTCCCAATGATGTGATCCCGTTATCAAGTGACAACACTTGCCTATGGCCAGGAAACCTTGACCATCTTTGACCAACGAACTAGTCAACTAGAGGCTCACTAGGGACAGTGTGTTGTCTATGTATCCACACATGTATTTGAGTTTCCAATCAATACAATTCTAGCATGGATAATAAGCGATTATTATGAAGAAGAAAATATAATAATAACTAATTTATTATTGCCTCTAGGGCATATTTCCAACAATCTCCCACCTGCACTAGAGTCAATAATCTAGTTCACATCACTATGTGATTGTAATGAATCTAACACCCATACAGTTCTGGGGTTTGATCATGTCTTGCTTGTGAGAGAGGTTTTAGTCAACGGTTCTGAACCTTTCAGATCCGTGTGTGCTTTACAAAAATTTATGTCATCCTATAGATGCTTCTACTACGTGCTATTTTGAAATTTTCCAAATGAATGCTCTACTATACGAACCCGTTTTGCTACTCAGAGTTATTCAGATTAGTGTCAAAGCTTGCATCGACGTGACCCTTTACGACGAACTCTT
Organism: Hordeum vulgare subsp. vulgare; assembly: GCF_904849725.1. Lineage (NCBI taxonomy): Eukaryota > Viridiplantae > Streptophyta > Magnoliopsida > Poales > Poaceae > Hordeum > Hordeum vulgare. The sequence continues at coordinate 486,278,089 of NC_058520.1, read as the reverse complement.
TAATCACCTCCATAATCAAGAAAAAAATCCTTAGTCCATTAGTTACTAAGGATAACTTTGACCGATGTTCAATGATTCAATCCTGGATCACTCTTTGTACCACTTGACAGACTTATGGCAAGGCACACATCAGGTGCGGTACACAACATGGCATACTTTAGAGTCTACGGCTAAGGCATAGGGGACGACCTTCGTCCTTCCTCTTTCTTCTGTCGTGGTCGGGCTTTGAGTCTTACTCAAATTCACACCTTACGACACAACCAAGAACTCCTTCTTTGCTGATCTATTTTGAACTCCTTCAAAAACTTTAGATCTTGAGGCATGCATTTCATTGAAAGTTCTATTAAGCGTTTTGATCTATCTCTATAGATCTTGACGCTCAATTTTCAAGTAGCTCTATCTAGGTTTTTCTTTGAAAAACTCCTTTCAAACAACCCTTTATGTTTTACATAAATTCTACATTACTTCCGATCAACAACATGTCAACCACATATACTTATCAGAAATTCTATAGTGCTCCCACTCACTTCTTTGGAAATACAAGTTTCTCATAAACCTCGTATAAACCCAAAAGCTTTGATCATCTCAACAAAGCGTATATTCCAATTCCGAGATGCTTGCACTAGTCCATAGAAGGATCGCTGGAGCTTGCATACTTGTTAGCATCTTTAGGATCGACAAAACCTTCTGGTTGTATCACATACAACCTTTCCTCAAGGAAACCGTCGAGGAAACAATGTTTTGACATCCTATGTGCAATATTTTATAAATAATGCACCAAGTGCTAACATGATTCCAACAGACTTTTAGCATTCTACGAATGAGAAAGTCTCATCATAGTCAACTCTTTGAACTTGTCGAAAACATCTTTGCGACAAGTCGAGCTTTTCTTAACGGTGACTTTCACCATCATCGCGTGTCTTCCTTCAAAAGATCCATATGTACTTAATAGTCTTACGACCATCAAGTAGTTCTTACAAAGTCTACTCTTTGTTTTATACTCGGATCCTCTCTCAGATTTCATGGCCTCCAGCCATTTGTCGGAATTCGGTCCCACCATCGCTTCTCCATAGCTCGTAGGTTCATTGTTGTTCAACAACATGACCTCCAAGACAGGGTTACCATACCACTCTGTAGTAGTATGTGACCTTGTCGACCTACGAGGTTTGTAGTAACTTGATCCGAAGCTTAATGATCACCATCATCAGTTTCCTCTTCAATTGGTGTAGGCGCCACAGGAACAACTTCCTGCGCCCTGCTACGTACTGGTTGAAGTGATGGTTCAATAACCTCATCAAGTTCCACCACCCTCCCAATCAATTCTTTCGAGAGAAAAAATTTCCTCGAGAAAGGACCCGTTTCTAGAAACAAACACCTTGCTTCCGGATCAGAGATAGGAGGTATACCCAACTGTTTTGGGTGTCCTATGAAGATGCATTTATCCGTTTTTGGATTCGAGCTTATCATGCTAAAACTTTTCAACATAAGCATCGTGGCCCCAAACTTATAAGAAACAACAGCTTAGGTTTCTCCAAACCACAGTTCATACGGTGTCATCTCAACGGAAATACGTGGTGCCCTATTTAAAGTGAATGCGGTAGTCTCTAATGCATAACCCATAAACGATAGTGGTAATTCAATGAGAGACATCATAGTATGCACCATATCAAATAGGGCGCGGCTATGAAGTTCGGACACACCATCACACTATGGTGTTGTCGGCGGCATGAGATGTGAAACAATTTCCACATTGTCTTAACTGTGTACCAAAACTCACAACTTAGATATTCATCTCTATGATCATATCGTAGACATTTTATCCTCTTGTCACGGCGATCTTCACTCTGAAATAGCTTTGAACTTTTCAATATTTCAGACTTGTGATTCATCAAGTAAATACTCGTGTATCTACACAAATCATCAGTGAATTAAGAACACAACGATGTCCACTGTGTGCCTCAGCACTCATTGGACTGCACACATCAAAATGTATTACTTCCAACAAGTTACTTTCTTGTTCCATCTCACTAAAAACGAGGCCTTCAGTCATCTTGCCCATGTGGTATGATTTGCATGTCTCAAGTGATTCAAAATTAAGTGAGTCCAAACGATTCATCTGCATGGCGTTTCTTCATGTATTTATACCAATAGGTATGGTTTGCATGTCTCAAACGTTTCAAAAATGAGTGAGTACAAAGATCCATCAGCGTGGAGCTTCTTCATGCATTTTATACCGACATGACTCAAGCGGCAGTGCCACAAGTAAGTGGTACTATCATTACTACTTTGTATATTTTGGCATCAATATTATGAACATGTGTAGGACTACGATCGAGATTCAATGAACCATTGAAGGTAATTATTCAACAAAATAGAATAACCATTATTCTCTTTAAATGGATAATCGTATTGTAATAAACACGATCCAATCATGTTCATGCTCAACCAAACACCAAATAACAATTATTTAGGTTTTAACACCAATCCCGATGGTAGAGGGAACGTGCGATGTTTGATCACATCAACCTTAGAATTACTTCCAACACACATCGTCACCTCACCCTTGCTAGTATCCTTTTATTCTGTAGCTTTTATTTCGAGTTACTAACACTTAGCAACTGAACCGGTATCCAATACCCTCGTGCTACTAGGAGTACTAGTAAAGTACACATCAATATCATGTATATCAAATATACTTCTATCGACTTTGCCAGCCTTCTCATCTAACAAGTATCTAGGGTAGTTCCGCCTGAGTGACCGTTCCCCTCATAACAGAAGCACTTAGTCTCGGGTTTGGGTTTAACCTTGGGTTTCTTCAATAGAGTAGCAACTGGTTTGCCATTTCATGAAGTATCCCTTCTAGCCCTTGCCCTTATTGAAACTAGTGGTTTTACTAACCATCAACAATTGATGCTCCTACTTGATTTCTACTTTCGCATTGTCTAACATCGCGAATAGCTCAAGGATCATCATATCTATCCTTGATATGTTATAGTTCATCACGAAGTTCTAGTAGCTTGGTGGCAGTAACTTTGGAGAACCATCACTATCTCATGTGGAAGATTAACTCCCACTTGATTCAAGCGACTGTTGTACTCAGACAACCTGAGCACATGCTCAACAATTTAGTTTTTCTCCTTTACTTTGTAGACAAAGAATCGTGTCGGAGGTTTCATACCTCTCAACAAGGGCATGATCATGAAATCCCAATTTCATCTCTTAGAACATCTCATATGTTCCGTGACGTTCAACACGTCTTCGTCGCCTCAATTCTAAGCCGTTTAAGTATTACGCACTTCACTATCACGTAGTTATAAAAAACGTGTATCTCAGATGTTCGCAACATCCAAACACGACGCTCGAGGTTCAGCACACCGAGCGGTGCATTAAGGACACAAGCCTTCTGTGCAACAATGAGGACAATCCTCAGTTTACGGACTCGGTCCGCAAAATTGCTACTATCATCTTTCAACTAAATTTTATCAACGAACATATAAAGACAGTAGAGCTACAACGCAAGCTACAACATAATTTGCAAAGACCTTTTGAGTATGTTCATGATAATTAGTTCAATTAATCATATTACTTAAGAACTCCCACTCAAATAGACATCCCTCTAGTTATTCGAGTGGTGTGTGATCCGAATCCACTAACTCAAGTCTGATCATCACGTGAGTTGAGTATAGTTTCAGTGGTGAACATCTCCATGTTGATCATATCAACTATATGATTAATGCTCAACCTTTCGGTCTCTTGTGTTTCGAGGCCATGTCTGTACATGCTAGGCTCCTCAAGTTTAACCCGAGTGTTCCGTGTGTGCAATTGTTTTGCACCCATTGTATGTGAACATTGAGTCTATCACACCCGATCATCACGTAGTGTCTCGAATCGACGAACTGTCGCAACGGTGCACAGTCGGGGAGAACACAATTTTATCTTGAAATTTTAGTGAGCGATCACCTTATAATGCTACCGTCGTTCTAAGAAAAATAAGGTGCACAAAAAGTATTAACATCACATGCAATTCATCAGTGACATGATATGGCCATGATCTTGTGCTTCTTGATCTCCATCACCAAAGCACCGACATGATCTTCATCGTCACCGGCGCCACACCATGATCTCCATCATCGTGTCGCCATCGAGGTTGTTGTGCTATCTATGCTATTATTACTAAAGCTACAACCTAGCAACATAGTAAATGCGTCTGCAAGCACAAGCGTTAGTTTAAAGACAACCCTATGGCTCCTGCCGGTTGCCGTAGCATCGATGTGCAAGTCGATATTTTAACTATTAAAACATGATCATCTCATACTTCCAATATATCACATCATGTCTTTGGCCATATCACATCACATGCATACCCTGCAAAAACAAGTTATACGTCTTCTAATTTGTTGTTGCATGTTTTACGTGGCTGCTATGGGTATCTAGTATGATCGCATCTTACTTAGCAAAACCACAACGGTGATGTGCAAATTGCTATTTAACCTCTCTCCAAGGACCGCCTTAGTCAAATCCAATTCAACTAAAGTTGAAGAAACAGACACCCGCCACTCATCTTTATGCAACAAGTTGCATGTTAGTCGATGAAACCGGTCTCTCGTAAGCGTACGAGTAAGGTTGGTCCAGGCCGCTTCAATCCAACAATACCGCCGAATCGAGAAAAGACTAAGTAGGGCAGCAAATCGAACATCAACGCCCACAAAAACTTTTGTGTTCTACTTGAGATTACATCTACGCATGAACCTAGCTCATGATGCCACTGTTGGGGAACGTTGCATGGGAAACAACAAAATTCCTACGCACACTAAGACCTATCATGGGAAACAAAAGAGGGACATAGGATCCATGCTACTGCAACAAAAGTCCTTCCAACGGCGCGAGAAACACGTGCTGACGGTAGATGTCTTGATTCTCCTCAGCAACGGCACCAGGAATCCTTCTGCTACGGTTACGCCTTTAGGGACTTCCTAGGAAAATATGCAAAGGATTTCCCCGCAGCCTTGGAGCCTTGCCTTGGTGTTCCCTCGAAGCGGTAAGGGTGATGTAGCGCAGCGGTGGTACGTATTTCCCTCAGTTTTGAGAACCAGGGTATCGATCCAGTGAAGGAGTATCACAAGTGCCTGCACAAACACAAAAAGCTTGCTCCCAACGCTATGAAGGGGTTGTCAATCCCTTATAGATTGTTTGCCAAGTGAGAACTGAAAGCAACAAAGTAACAAAGCGAAGTAAAAGCAAAGTGGAAACGATAGGTGTGAATAGACCCGGGGGCCGTAGTGTTTACTAGTGGCTTCTCTCATGAAAGCAAGTAGACGGTGGGTGAACAAATTACTGTCGAGCAATTGATAGAACCGCGCAAAGTCGTGATGTCATGTATGGCAATGATTATATCTATAGGCATCACGTCCAAAACAAGTAGACTGATACTTTCTGCATCTATTACTATTACTCCACACATCGACCGCTATCCAGCATGCATCTAGTGTATTTAGTCCAAAAGAACAGAGTAACGCCTTAAGCAAGATGACATGATGTAGATGGACAATCTCATATCTACGACAAAGCCCACCTTGTTACCCTTGATGGCAACTACACGATGTGTGCCTTGCTGCCCCTACTGTCATTGGGAAAGGTCACCACACGGTAAGAATCCAAAACCAAGCACTTCTCCCATTGCAAGAATCATAGATCTAGTTGGCCAAACAAAACCCAAGACTCGGAGAGACTTACAAGGATATAAAATCATGCATATAAGAAATCAGCAAAGACTCAAATATATATCATAGATAATCTGATCACAAATCCACAATTCATCGGATCTCGACAAACACACCGCCAAAGAGGATTACATCGGATAGATCTCCATGAAGATCATGTAGAACTTTGTATTGAAGATCCAAGAGAGAGAAGAAGCCATCTAGCTACTAACTACGGACCCGTAGGTCTGAAGTGAACTACTCACGAGTCATTGGAGGGGCAATGATGTTGATGTAGAAGCCCTCCAACTCCAAAGTCCCCTCCGACAGGGCACCGGGAAGGGTCTCCAGATGAGATCTCGCGGAAACGGAAGCTTGCGGCGGCGGAAAAGTGTTTTCGTGGATTCCCTGATTTTTTTCTATATTTTAGGGAATATATAGGCGAAGGAGCTAGGTCAGGGGGGCGCCAGGGAGGCCACAAGCCTGCTGGCCGCCGCCCCCTGGTGGCGGCTAGGGGGCTTGTGGCCCCCCTATAGCTCGCCTGGCTTGGCCCTCAAGCCCCCTGATCTTCTTCCGTTCGGGAAAAATTTATTTCGGGGATTTTATTCCGTTTGGACTCCGTTCCAAAATCAGATTTGAAAAGAGCCAAAAACACAGAAAAAATAGGAACTGGCACTTGGCACTGAATTAATAAGTTAGTGCCAAAAAAGATATAAACGGTACATAAAACATCCAAAGATGACAAGATAACAGCATGAAACCATCAAAAATTATAAATACGTTTGAGACGTATCAAGCATCCCCAAGCTTAACTCCTGCTCGTCCTCGAGTAGGGAAGTGATAAAGAATGATTTTTTGATGCTTTCATGCTACCTAGTATAGATGTCCTCTGTAACTCCTCTTATGTGACGTGAATGTTTAGATCCATTAGATTCAAAACAATAGTTTGCTATTGACGTGGAAACAATAATAATTCAAGCAAACTAGCAAGGTAATCATGAACTTTCAAAATAACAAGGCCAAAAGAAAGTTATCCCTACAAAAGCATATAGTCTCGCTATGCTCTATCATCATTGCACAACGAATTTAAATCATGCACAACCCCGATATTGGCCAAGTAATTGTTTTCACACCTTTACTTTCTCAAACCTTTTCAACTCTCACACAATACATGAGCGTGAGCCATGGTTTTAGCGCTAAAAGTGGTGTGGAGTGTGGTGGAGGTTGCAAGACAAAAAGGAGAAGATGATCACATTAACTAGGCATATCAATGAGCTATGGAGATGCTCATCAATAGATATCAATGTGAATGAGTAGGGATTGCCATACAAATGATGCACTAGAGCTAAGAGTATGTGAAAGCTCTTTAAGAAAACTAGTGGGTGTGCATCCAACTTGCTTTCTCACGAAGACCTAAGGCAAATTTGAGGAAGCCTATCATTGGAATATACAAGCCAAGTTATATAACGAAAATTTCCCACTAGCTATATGGTGGTGACAAAACGAGAGACTCTCAATCATGAAGATCATGGTGCTTAATATGCACAAGTGTGGAAAAGTGGTAGCATTGTCCCTTCTCTCTTTTTCTCTCATTTTTTTGGATGGGCCCTTTGGCCTCTTTTTATTTATTTATTTATATATTATTATTTTTGGTGGGAATCTTTGGCCTCTTTTATTTCCTCACATGGGACAATGCTCCATCAATGATGATCATCACACTTTCAACTCAAAACTTAGAGCAACGATGACTCTATATGGAATGCCTTCGGTAGTGTACCGTGACAATGATCTAGCATGGCATAGACATTAATGGAAACATCATGCTAGCTATCTTACGATCATGCAATGGCAATGTAGAAGTGGTGGCACATGTCATGGTGGTGGTTGCATGGCAATATATCTCAGAATGACTTTGAGAAAGCCATAGTAGGTAGGTATGGTGGCTGTTTTGAGGGAGGCTAATGGTGGGTTTTGTGCACCAGCGAAACTTGCATGACACTAAGAAGATAGTGATGGTGGAAGGTGAAAGTGCATCTAAACCATGGACTCAACGTTAGTCATGAAGAACTCATATATTTGTTGCAAAAGTTTTATTAGTAATCGAAACAAAGCATTCAACGCATACTCCTAGGGGAAGGGTTGGTAGGTATAAAACATCACGCGATCCCGACCGCCACGCAAAGGATGACAATCAATAGACTAATCATGCTCAGATTTCATCACATAGCGGTTCACCATACGTGCATGCTACGGGAATCACTAACTTCAACACAAGTATTTCTAGATCCACAACACCTTACTAGCATAACTTAAATATTACCACAACCACAACTCAAAACTAATTGAGATGAATCAAACTTCTAACTATTCAATGCACATGAAGGTGGAAGTTTTTGTATCCCTTTGGATAACTACCCCTTTTGAGACTACTTTCATAGCATAGATCAACTACCAAGCCACGCACCTCCATGCTCTAAAAGATATAAGTGAAGCACACAGAGCAAAATCAACTAGCTCAAAAGATATAAGTGAAGCACATGTGAGCTGAATTGTCTACCAAAGGATATAAGTGAAGCTCGACAAAATCACGGTGAGTGCATGTCTCTCTCTAGGTGTGCAGCAAGGATGATTGTGACACAACAAAATAAAATACTCCTACAATACAATACGCTCCAAGCAAAACACATAACATGTGGTGAATAAAAATATAGCCCCAAGTAACGTTACCGATGGATTGAAGACGAGAGAGGGGATGCCTTCCCGGGGCATCCCCAAGCTTAGGCTTTTACGGCATCCTTGAATCTCTTGGGGTGCCTTGGGCATCCCAAAGCTTGAGATCTTGCCACTCTTTATCTTTTTGTCCATAAGAACCTCACCCAAAACTTGAAAACTTCACAACACGAAACTTAAACAGAAACTCATGATAACATTAGTATAAGAAAGCAAACCACCACTTCCTTAGGTACTGTAGAAAACTTAAATTCTACTTATGCTGATGTTGGGTTACTATATTTTCAATCTTCCATGGCTAATACCCCCCGATACTATCCATAGTTTCATCAAAATAAGCAACCAACACAACAAAAACAGAATCTGTTAACAGCAGACCAGTCTGTAGCAATCTGTATACTGCGTATACTTCTGGTACTGCAAAACTTCTGAAAAATTACGAAATTTTGACGAATTTGCGTAGCAATCAACAGAAAAAGGAATCAACTCAAAATCTCTTACAGAACAAAAATGAAAATTCTTTTCGTGAGCAGAAAGTTTCTGTCTTTTCCAGCATGACCAAACGATCATCCCCAAGACTAATCATAACAGTTTTGCTTGGCACAAATGCAAAAAGAAACACAAAAAACACGATCATAACAGAATTATGAAAGTGTGAAAAACACAAAACAGAAAGAAAAAGTATAGATTCGTTGGGTTGCCTCCCAACAAGCGCTATTGTTTAACGCCCTTAGCTAGGCATTGATAATTCAATGACGCTCATAAAAAGACAAGAATTGAAGCACGACGAGAACATCATAAAGCATGTGAAAATCACATCTAAGTCTAACATACTTCCTATGCATAGGCATTTTATAGGAAAATAGATTGTCAAGGCAACCAATAGTTTCCATATGCAAGGAAGAAGAAAGAGACAATAGCAATCTCAACATAACGAGATGTGATTTAGTGATATGAAAGTTTCTAAAACCATGTTTTCCTCTCTCATAATAATTACATGTGGGATCATATTCGAATTCAACAATGTAACTATCACATTGGATATTCTTTTCATGATCCACATGCATGCAAAGTTGACGCTCTTCAAAAATAGTGGGATTATCATCAACTAAAGTCATGACTTCTCCAAACCCACTTTCAATAGTATTGCAAATATCATATTCATCATGAGGCTTGAATAAATTTCCAAGATGATAAGAAAGATCATCACCCCAATCATGATTATTGCAACAAGTAGTGGACAAAGCAAAACTAGCATCCCCAAGATTAGGGTTTTGCATATTTTTAGCATGATTGTCACTAATAGAATTTATAGTGAAACCATTGCAATCATGCTTTTCATCCAAGGAGCCCTCATGAATCACTTCATAAATTTCTTCCTCACAATTTTCAGATTCACGCATATCAAGCAAAACTCCATAAAGATAGTCAAGTGCACTCAACTCTCTAGAAATTGGATCAACATAATTGGTTCTCTTAAAGAGATTAGCAAATGGATGAGGATCCATATCACTAGATTTCCAGCAAGCGAAGATGCAAGCACATTGAAGGCACATAGCACACAAGCAAAGGAAAGGCAAGCGAGAGAAAAGGGCGAACAAAAAAGGCAAACGGAAAAAAGGCAAACGAAAAAAAGGCAAATGTGAAGTGGGGGAGAGGAAAACGAGAGGCAACTGGCAAAAAAGTAAATGCAAGAGATGAGTTTGTGAGACCTACTTGGATAGATCTCTCCGTCCCCGGCAATGGCGCCAGAAATACTTCTGCTACTGCAACAAAAGACCTTCCAACGGCGCCAGAAACACATGCTAACGGTAGATGTCTTGATTCTCCTCAGCAACAGCACCAGGAATCCTTCTCCTACGGCTACGCCTTTAGGGACTTCCTAGGCAAATATTTCCCTCGAAGCGGAAAGGGTGATGTAGCACAACGGTGGTAAGTATTTCCCTCAGTTTTGAGAACCAAGGTATCGATCAAGTGAAGGAGTATCACAAGTGCCTGCACAAACACAAAAAGCTTGCTCCCGACGCTATGAAGGGGTTGTCAATCCCTTATATATTGTTTGCCAAGTGAGAACTGAAAGCAACAAAGTAACAAAGCAAACTAAAAGCAAAATGGAAACAATAGGTGTGAATAGACCCGGGGGCCGTAGTGTTTACTAGTGGCTTCTCTCATGAAAGCAAGTAGACGGTGGGTGAACAAATTACTGTCGAGCAATTGATAGAACCACGCAAAGTCGTGACATCATGTATGGCAATGATTATATCTATAGGCATCACGTCCAAAACAAGTAGACTGATACTTTCTGGATCTACTACTATTACTCCACACATCGACCGCTATCCAGCATGCATCTAGTGTATTAAGTCCAAAAGAGCAGAGTAACGCCTTAAGCAAGATGACATGATGTAGATGGAAAATCTCATATCTACGACAAAGCCCACCTTGTTACCCTTGATGGCAACTACACGATGTGTGCCTTGCTGCCCCTACTGTCACTAGGAAAGGTCACCACACAGTAAGAACCCAAAACCAAGCACTTCTCCCATTGCAAGAATCATAGATCTAGTTGGCCAAACAAAACCCAAGACTCGGAGAGACTTACAAGGATATAAAATCATGCATATAAGAAATCAGCAAAGACTCAAATATATATCATAGATAATCTGATCACAAATCCACAATTCATCGGATCTCGACAAACACACCGCCAAAGAGGATTACATCGGATAGATCTCCATGAAGATCATGGAGAACTTTGTATTGAAGATCCAAGAGAGAGAAGAAGCCATCTAGCTACTAACTACGTATCACGCCCAAGATGCGACCCTATCCTCAATTTGGCACGAAGGCCTCGTCAGGGATAGAAGTGCATCTCGTCGTGTCGCAAGAATGGATATCGTTACAAGTACATGTACTGAAAAGATGAGATATATATAGAATTGGCTTACACTCGCCACAAGCTACATCAGAGTCACATCATTACATTGCATAAACATCAAGAGTAAGAGCAGGGTCCGACTACGGACGAAAACAAACGACAAAAGAAGAACGACGTCCATCCTTGCTATCCCAGGCTGCCGGCCTGGAACCCATCCTAGATTGATGAAGAAGAAGAAGAAGAAGCAACTCCAAATGAACAATCAACGCGCTCGCGTCAAGTAACCTTTACCTGTACCTGCAACTGGTGTTGTAGTAATCTGTGAGCCACAGGGGACTCAGCAATCTCATTTCCAAAGGTATCAAGACTAGCAAAGCTTAATGGGTGAGATATGGATAAGTGGTGAGGTTGCAGCAGCGGCTAAGCATATATTTGGTGGCTAAACTTATGAGTACAAGAAATAAGAGGGGGGTGATCTACGCATAACGGACATGAACTACTGATGATCAAAAGAATGATCCTGGTCACCTACCTATGTCAGACATAACCCCACCGTGTCCTTGATCGGAGAAAGAACTCGCGAAAGAGACAATCATGGTTACGCACACAGTTGGCATATTTTAATTAAGTTAACTTCAAGTTATCTAGAACTAGTGTTAAACAAAGTTTCCACGTTGCCACATAACCGCGGGCACGGTTTTCCGAAAGATTTAACCCTACAGGGGTGCTCCAACTAGTCCATCACAAAATTACCACAAGCCGCATAGAAATCCTCGATCATGAAGCTCGCAATCTCGTCGGACTCCTTAGTGGAAAACCTCAACTCTGAGATTACCCAAAGCATCACCGGAATCCCGATGCACAAGATATCTCGTTAAAGGTAAAACTAATCCAGCAAGGCCGCCCGGCGTGTCGACGATCCCGATAGGAGCCGCGTATCTCGTTCTCAGGACACGACGGATAAGCACAGCGTACGGTGGCCTGATAGAAATCTTCCGAGTAGCCCCGGGTTGGCCCCGCAAACGGCTCTAGTTTTGGACCAGCACCAACAGCACTAGCCCCCCTGTATTATGTAGAATTACTCCTCGGGTAGCGCTAACTCCCTATGCATTTCAATATTATCAAGTTATTATGTTGGGAAAATGTAGTACCAATGTTGGGCGTTGCCAGACCAGCTTTAATCTAAAACGAATTATCAAGGGGGTCCCCATAACAACCCCGATCGTGTTAGGAGCGCTCAATTATGGAACATAACACCGGTAGCCGAAACTAAGGGGGAAAGGTGGAACGAAACACCAGGCTAGAAAGGCCGAGCCTTCCACCTTTTACCAAGTATATAGGTGCATTAAATTAAATAGCATTTAATATGGTGATATAACAAGGAACCCATGCTTTCACATGGAAGCATCTGCACCTGCAACTAGCAACACTAACAACAGGGTTAAGCAAGCGGTAACATAGCCAATCAGTGGTTTGCTAGGTTGAACAGGTTGAAGGTTTCATGGCATTGTTGAGACGCTGATATTTAACATGTGGTAGGCAACGAGACATAACGACAGAAACGATAAAACTAGCATGGCAATGATAGTAATGGTATCTGGGGAAATGGTCATCTTGCCTGAGATCCCGCTTGGAAGAAGAATGCCTCCGTGAAGCAGACGAACCGACGTAGTCGAACGGGTCCTCACATCCGACACGCTTGCGGAACTCTATCGAGACGGGGAAAACCGGAAACAAGCATCAACACACGAAATTCACCACACCATGCAACAACACAAATGATGCATGAGCAGCTGAAAACATGCAATAAATGGCATGACAATTCACGACAAATAAACACTACACATTAAGTGAAGTTCAATACGCAACGGTTTGCATATTGACGAAACTCCACGTTTGATCATTTAGTTCTATCCCGATTAGGTACACGACAATATTAAATGTGATTAAACAGGGCAAGAGGTGAAGCGTAACTAAACTATCTATCTAAGCATTTTAAATGAGGTCGGAAATGACATATAGCATCTCCGAGACGACCTCATATGTTAATTTACAATTCTGTCCAAATCTGAACTAATGCATTTAATCGGTTGTTAAACAGCAAAACAAATAGGTTCACGTGATTCTACGCATCATTTCAAGCAATCTACACATAAAGAACATCTCCAACGGAGATACGGGTCAAAAGTTACAAGCATCGCAAGATATGATGGCATGGATGCAATATGTGTCCAACGGCAGTCACGAGCACTTCAAAACACACAACCAGCAAGATAAAATGAAACTACACGAGATTCTAAGCAAGTTTCATGTAGGGCACGATCAAATCGGAGCTACGGTTCAACAACTACGAGCAAAACAAGACAACACTACCATCTGCCAAAATCAGCCACATGGCATTTTCCACGCCCCACAACTACGGACTACACTACTCCGATAAACTCAAGCAAGGCATGACACGAAAGAGGGCAAGAAGCAGTACCATAAACAACTAACAAAAACTAGCATGGCAGCAAGGAACACTAGGGAAAGAAGACAAAAAATGGCATCCCACACACTATTTCAGACTTAGTGAAAATAGCAGTTTTTGAAGCTGCAGTTTTCGATTTGAAGCCATATTGACAGTAGAAAAACCTATAGCTACAGGACTCCAATAGGCATGAAAATTTACTGCATGCTAGAGAAACACAAGGGCTACAACTAACTCCATTGCACCAACCTCAAAAGAGCTACAGATCAAAAGATAGAAGCTAAACAAATCAGCAACAAAATATAACAGATTCGAGACTTAGAAATATTTCAGCTCCTCCAAATCAGCACTATTTCTAGCAACTTGAGGGCAATCAAACCACACCTAAACATGCATTTCTATTGCAACCAAAATACCAGGGGCTAGACAAAACATCCAAGAACAACTCTCTAGTTGACAACTCCGTCAAACGAAGCACGGAATAAAACCTACGAAATAAACAAAAGGGCATCACGGTAAAATACCACGCGAACTAACTTACTCAAAAGCTAAAACTAATTGCAAAGAAAAATCCCATGGATTTTTCTACCCCGAAAGCATATAAAATACGTGGGGTTGCACAACAACATAATGCCACATGAAAATGCGAGAAATTAACCTATACACGGGAAAATAAACTACCGGCAAACCCTACACGTAAAAAATACCAATGACTGCTCTAAAATACATGGAATAATGGTTCCTAAAACATGGGAATTTATACTACGACATCCGAGCAATTCGAACGCGTGCGGAAAATAAATACGGGTCGAAACCTATTAGGACAACACACATATCTAGGCAAACAGTGGGTCAAACCACCTCAAACATTTATGCAAGTTGCAAAAACGGATACTACGCGAAAAACTACTAGAAAAACATATCTAATACGTCGCGATCCGACAAACGGTTTAAAAGATACACACGTTTTATAAACGTCTATTTCTGTGGAATTTATATTATTCCGAAAAATCACCTAAATAACTAATGGGCCTAATCAGTGGCGCAACATAGACTAACCTCTTCCTGGGCGAGGGAAAAAGAAATAACAAGGCCAGGGGATCTCACCTTGGGCCGGTTGGGGATCTGCTGGAGGGGCCGGCTATGCCAGGACGGAGGAGGCAGGCCCACGCGGGGGCGCGGCCCAGGTGGAGCTGTCAAGTGGACACGGCGCAAGCCCTTCGTCCTCCCGTGCTCAGCACGAGGGCATGGCGGCTGGCCGGCGACGGCTCCAGGCGGCTCGATCCGACGGGGTGGGAAAGGGGAATCGGTGGGGGCCGGCCGGATCCGGAGGGATCCGGGCACGGGAGCCCCATTCCCGGCGGCGGTGGCGAGCTCCGGGCGGAGGACGGCGGCCGGCGAGGATCTGACAGCGGCCGGTCGGGGCGACGAGCAGTGGGTCGGAGGCGAGTTCACGGCGGCGCTGGCGATGTAGGCCACGATGGCGAGGGCGCGCTCCGGCAGCGGCGGCTGCTGGCCGGCGGCGGCGCGGCGACGGGGAAGGCGCGGGTGGAGGAGAGCTCGGCCAGGGGGAGGCCATGGACGGGAGCTGCGGGATCCGGAGGCTGCGGCGGCGGATGGGCCTCGAGCGGGCCTGGTTCGGGCCTGGCGGGCCGGCAGCGCTGGTGGGGATAGAGGCTGCGGCTAGGGTTTCGGGGCTGGCATGGATTTCGAGGATAGAGGGGAGGGGCTGTCTAAAAATATGATGGAGGGGTATTTATAGAGAAAAGAGGGGTTAGGTTTAACCGGAATCGCGTTCCGGATCCAACCGCGGGGTCGGATTCGGGCGATTCCGAAAGCAGGAACGGGTAAGTGGCCGTGTAGGGCGGTATACCGGAGACGAGAGGGAAAACGGGCGGCACGTCAACTATTTTCAAAGCACCGATGACTGTCCGACGGCAGACCGAATATGGTGCCGCTACGGTTGACCGTTCGGATACCAGACGGTCTCCGATCGCGACGAAATTCGACAGGCGGCCTGGCTATAACTAATCTCGATCGCATGCCAAGTTTCACCTTGATCAGAGAAAGTTTTAAACGCACCTTAGAAACAGGGTTTCGACGATGCCGCGGGCGCGTGCGAGTGCGGTCGGGCTCAGAACGGACAACGACGAGAACCGGCAACTAACAACGGATGCAAGTTTTGAAAACTGGCGGCACGGAGATGCCGATGCAATGCAGATGATGCGCATGATGCGATGATGATGCAACAAATAAAAATACCCACACGACGGAAACGGAAAGGAAAGGGGAATCTTCTAGAACGTCGGTCTCGGGCTGACACAACTCTCCTATAGTACAAGAGGATCTCGCCCCGAGATCCAAGAATGAAAGGGGGAGAGGATGAGAAAGAACAAGAGGTAAAAACTTAGTCGCTTCTTTGACAAACGAGTGCAATGATCCTTGAAAGTTGCAAGGCGATGAGGAATGAAAAGAGAAAGAAGCAAGAATTCACGGAAAATTTCGGCAGCACTTCGGTAGGAAAATGGGACAAAAAAAATCGATAAGAAGAGAGAATTAGACAATATTCATAACAAACAACTAAATAGGACAAGGGAACACCATGATCTTGATAGAACAACATAATAGACCCAAATGAGCAACATCACAATGCCTCCGGAACAATAGAATGGAACTAGCTTATACGGAAGAAGAGAATGAAGAGAGAATGACAACTATAAACTCCAATGAACTTGACAAGCACCCTTGTGAGAAGAATTGAATGGAGTTGTTGGAAAACAACAACGAAAGAACAAGATAGTAGTGGGCTTAAATAAATCATCTCACATTTATAAGGTGACAACCAACCACCAAAAGAAACAAGGAAGATTGGGAGAAACAAGATATGAACAATTACTTGCACCAAGAGGATACATTGAGAACTTGGATTAATGACAAGCACCATGATAGCAACAATCCATAGGAAAATCTTTAGGTGAAGTCCAAACCAAGACAGCTCAATGAAGAAATCATGGGTTGAAAATATCTCATGACCATAGAATTGGTGGGTTTAATTATCTCATTCTTGAAAGGAAATCTCTTCGAGGCTCCTACACTAACAAGAATGTTATAATACCACCTCAAAGGATAAAGTAACAACAAACGCACTAGAAATGCGAGAGAAAGAATACTTGAGGTTCTCCAATAAGAATCTTGAAGAACACTTGAGAATGGATTGAAACCTTGATGAACCACCATGAAGGACCTCCGTATACAAATGAACGATGCAAAGATATGAAGGTAGAAAATAATAAGATTATGACCTTGCCAAGATTTAGATGAAGCAACACAAAAAGATACTTGAGAAAACTTGGAACTCTGGAAAAGAAAGATAAGAACACTAGTGAAAAGGAATTGATATCGTGAGCCACTCCGGAAGAAAGATTCAGATTACTATGAACAAGAATAAGAATTATGTTATGCTTATCCTTCATCAAGTTCAATTGATGACAAGCAACGGATTTAGCATATCACTTATTCTTCTAGAAATGATTTAGGAGAGATAAGCACCACCTGAAGCATAATGAAGGAAGCACCGGTAAGAATTCCAATTGATTGGAAAAACCAAGAATTAATGGAGATACAAGAGAATGAAGAGATCATTATCCACCTGAGAGGAAAAATTTAAACAAGACACGAGAATAATTGAGAGACGAACGAAGAGGCAACAATTGAGAAGAATTGAGGATGAAAGCTGAAAGCTGAGAACGAAGAATCTTTTGAAATGATGGCCTTCGGAGGAACGAGAATGAAAACAACTCAGAAATGCACCGGATCGCAAAAAAGGGATACTCATGATTGACAACAAATGAGAGGCTACACGAAGCTGAAATGATGAATCTCCAAGAGAATGGACCAAGATTCAAGAGAACACCCGTCGGTATGAAAGAAGAGAATGATGAGAAGAACACCACCAAGAATTAATGAGACACTCCGGAATAATGAGGAATGAAATGTTGAGCCAATATTAGAATTAGTTCAAATAGAACTTGAAGAAGTAATATGACTGATGGAAATCATACTTACGTCATAGTTGAAATAATTAGAGAACTCCGGGAAAAGATTAAAAGAGCCAGGAAAGATCATGGGAAAACTTGTGGGTTATGGGCCCACTCAAAGAAACCACCGTAGAAAAGATTGCTTAGAAGAGAGATATTGCGCCGGTATGAAGAGAACTAGATGAGGTTGAGCACCTCGAAATAATTAAAGATCTGAAACAAGAAACTCCGAGATATCTTCAACACACCGGATAGAATTTTTTTTAATGAATAACAGGATATGTTGATAAGAATCTCCAACATAGGAAGAATTTACAAGGATGAAAAGGATATGATGAAAACGGATAACTAAATTAAATTCACCGAAAAAACAACCAGGTTGAATAATTATGAACACGAAGTTCCTAAGAATCTTCACAATGAATCACCGGGTAAGAGAGAAAAGGACATATAGCGGAAGCACAAAGAAGAGAAAACTCTTGGATGAAAACTGAATCACTGAGAAAAAGGGCGGGAGGGTGGGGAAAAACAAAGACAACTTGGGACGGATGAGACAAACTGTGGAATAAAATGACTGAATGATCTTGCAAAAATTGGAGAGGATTGAATTACTTGAAGAGAAACACACCGGTTGGAAAAGAATGAACATGACGACTCCGGTTGACAAGAATTGACAAGACAACTAATTAAACAAAAGGATTAGCACTCTCATATGAATATGACAACACTACTTAGAAAAGATCTGAAATCACCACTTGACATCGAAGCAACTCGAATTACCATATTCAACAAAACAAAGGATGCGGCTTACAATTAGCCAGAAGAAACTCATGAGAAAGATTTCGTACGATATTTTCGTGGACATGAATCCACTAGATGTCGAACCCCAACCTAACATCATGTATTTGTTGGAAGATTGTCCTATAAGTAACTACTTGAATTCCCACCTATGAATTCCCGAAATATCTGGTCATGCAATCTGGTACACGAATACAAGGAGTAATATCACACAACTCCGATACTAACCCATCACCTGTATCACATCCGTCAACACACAACCAGAATCTCGGACCTTCATCTACAACAGACCCTCGTGATCACAACGATACAAAGTATGGCAGTACTCCCGAACAATCAGCACCAGTACTGGGGACATCGGGGTTATCTCACCACTACTAGTATTGAAGCAATTACGAACATCCTTCGTTCTGAGATACTAAGAAATCTGAATGATAACGATGTGCTCAAGAATCCCCTGGAGCTCAACTCCCCTGAAACTTAAAGCAGATAGGAGGCACCAAGAGAAAACTCCGTCACATCGGCATCATATAGATCCCAAGAATATCCGCGTGATCCCAAAAAAATTGAGTGGGGAGAGGAGTCGAATAAATTATTACGTCAAGATTCCTCACCAGAGCATAGAAGAGGAGAAAAAACAATCCTACTCTCCAATATATAACTAGACTCAAAACAGTTTTTTACTAGACTCGACTCGGCCAAGTTCGATCAATCAAGGGGGCTCCTAGGTCGGTACTGCTCTGATACCGACTTGTCACGCCCAAGATGCGACCCTATCCTCAATTTGGCATGAAGGCCTCGTCAGGGATAGAAGCGCATCTCGTCGTGTCGCAAGAATGGATATCGTTACAAGTACATGTACTGAAAAGATGAGATATATATAGAATTGGCTTACACTCGCCACAAGCTACATCAGAGTCACATAAGTACATTACATAAACATAAAGAGTAAGAGCAGGGTCCGACAAAAGAAGAACTACGTCCATCCTTACATAAACATAAAGAGTAAGAGCAGGGCGCGGCGATGGGGAAGGCGCGGGTGGAGGAGAGCTCGGCCAGGGGGAGGCCATGGACGGGAGCTGCGGGATCCGGAGGCTGCGGCGGCGGATGGGCCTCGAGCGGGCCTGGTTCGGGCCTGGCGGGCTGGCGGCGCTGGTGGGGAGAGAGACTGCGGCTAGGGTTTCGGGACTGGCACGGATTTCGAGGATAGAGGGGAGGGGTTGTCTAAAAATATGATGGAGGGGTATTTATAGAGGAAAGAGGGGCTAGGTATAACCGGAATCGCATTCCGGATCCAACCACGGGGTCGGATTCGAACGATTCCGAACGCAGGAATGGGTAAGTGGCCGTGTAGGGTGGTATACCGGAGACGAGAGGGAAAATGGGCGGCGCGGCAACTATTTTTAAAGCACCGATGACCGTCCAACGGTAGACCGAATACGGTGCCGCTACGGTCGACCGTTCGGGTATCAAGCGGTCTCCGATTGCGACGAAATTTGATAGACGACCTGGCTATAACTAATCACGACCGCATGCCAAGTTTCACCTTGATCAGAGAAAGTTTTAAACGCACCTTAAAAACAGGGTTTCGACGATGCCGCGGGCGCGTGCGAGTGCGGTCGGGCTCAGAACGGACAACGACGAGAACTAGCAACTAACAACGGATGCAAGTTTTGAAAACTGGCGGCACGGAGATGCCGATGCAATGCAGATGATGCGCATGATGCGATGATGATGCAACAAATAAAAATACCCACACGACGGAAACGGAAAGGAAAGGGGAATCTTCTGGAACGTCGGTCTCGGGCTGTCACACTACGGACCCGTAGGTCTGAAGTGAACTACTCACGAGTCATTGGAGGGGCGATGATGTTGATGTAGAAGCCCTCCAACTCCAAAGTCCCCTCCGGCAGGGCATCGGGAAGGGTCTCCAGATGAGATCTCGCGGAAACGGAAGCTTGCGGCGGCGGAAAAGTGTTTTCGTGGATTCCCTGATTTTTTCTGTATTTTAGGGAAAATATAGGCGAAGGAGCTAGGCCAGGGGGGCGCCACGGAGGCCACAAGCCTGCTAGCCGCCGCCCCCTGGTGGCGGCTAGGGGGCCTGTGGGCCCCTGTAGCTCTCCTGGCTTGGCCCTCAAGCCCCCTGGTCTTCTTCTGTTCGGGAAAAATTTATTTCGGGGATTTTACTCCGTTTGGAGTCCGTTCCAAAATCAGATCTGAAAAGAGTCAAAAACACAGAAAAAACAGGAATTGGCACTTGGCAGTGAATTAATAAGTTAGTCCGAAAAAAGATATAAAAGGTACATAAAACATCCAAAGATGAAAAGATAACAGCATGAAACCATCAAAAATTATAGATACGTTTGAGTCGTATCAAGCCACATACCCTTGTAGATCGCTAAGTGGAAGCGTTAATAAACGCGGTTGATGTAGTGGTACGTCTTCCCGATCCATCCCACGAACCGTCCCACGATCCGTCCCACGAACCGTCTTGTGATCCGTCCCGATCTAGTGCCGAACGGACGGCACCTCCGCGTTCCGCACACGTACAGCTCGATGACGATCTCCGCCTTCTTGATACAGCAAGAGAGACGGGGAAGTAGATGAGTTCTCCGGCAGTGTGACGACGTGCCGGTGATGGTTGTCGGGGGGATAACCCCGGGGTAGGCTCATCAAGCCTGCTCCTTAATTTCCTGCCCAAAGGATATGAACAAACACAGTTTCCCAAGGCCCAAGTCCTGTGACCGTCTAGGCCGCGCCTACCGACTGGAGGACAAGGCGGCCATCCCTCTAACCGGCCAGGCAACCCCTGCCGGCTAGAGTCGAGACGGTTACCTCTTCCTGACGGGCTTGGTCAGGCCAGACGGCTAGGAACAAGTCGGCCGTGCCCAAGCCGGCTAGCCCAGCAGGCTAGCCGGCCGGGGATCACAAGTCACATCAGATCATAGGTCAGGATGAGACCTTACGATTAAAGGTAGCTACGCGTCAGCAAAGGTACTCGATCGAAGTGTTCGGCAGGTACGAGCATTGGCGGCCACGCCGCTGACCTACCCCGGCTCTGATCCATCACCTAGCATAGTGTCCGACCGGCACACTCCCACTCCATTACTGCACTCGGCGTGGGGAACAGTGGAGGCTGTCGTACTACCTACCCATGACGAATCTCGCTGGACGACGCTCGACGTACCGCGCGTGCTCGGCGTCAACCTTACGCGAGAGCTTCATTGGCCAGCAGGCGGGTCCCACAGCCAATCGAGACCATGCAGTCGGTGGGCCCCTCAAGCGACAAGACAAGACTCTCGTGGGCCCCTGGTCAGCCGACGAGGCTGCCAGCCGGGTCCCACTCTTGTACCCTTTATCCATATTATAGACCGGTGGGTTCACCTATAAAACCCCCCGGTCGCCCTCCATGCAGAGGGATCGGATCATATTCACACGGTTGAACAACACTACACATCTACCAACCACATAGAGAGAGGGAGGGACAAGCCGGCTGCTACCCTCTTCCTCCTCCCAACACAGCTCCAGGAGCAACCCTGTAATCCATTCATACGCATCAAACACTCCAGCAGGACTAGGGGTCTTATCTCTACGGAGAGCCGTGAACTTGGGTACATCGTGCGTTCCATGCTTGTACCAACCTCGTTCCCAGCGCTCTCTTTTGTCCCTTCGGTTCTCACCGACTTTAGCCTACCTATGGCATATGTTGTGAGTATTCACCGACATTTGGCGCCCACCGTGGGGCCGATCGCAGCATCGGCTCGCTTTACGTGTTGGGTGGGGCCCCGCACCTACGCCACCGGATGCATCGCGTCCGGATCGGTTTGCATGCCCGTGGAGCCCGCTTTCGACGAAGCAACACCGATGATGATCGACGTCCCCGTCCGCCATGCGGATTCGGACGAAAATTCTGATGACGAGGCGCTTCCTAGAATCGTCGTCACTGCTATGGAGAACCTCAGCGTTCTCTTTAGGGACCTACGTCTCAACGACGGTCCGCGCTATTTTGGCGAGGACTTCGATGTTGAGGCGCTCCGCGCCAGCTTCAGCAGGCTCTCTATCGCTGAGACGCCTACGCATGACGTGTATCCCAGCAACGTCCTTGTCTTCGACGGCCCTCCGCCATCGGTGGGGTTCTTCACCCCATACCATGTCGCCACCGTCTCCAACATCGTGGAGGTGATGGTTATCGATGTTGGCATCAACGCGACTCATGGCAAGGCGTTAGCGGACGTTGGTGAGCCCGCTGTTGCCCCCGCGGATACTCTTCAGGATGCTATCGCCGGCCTAAACACACCCGTCGGTGCTTCCGCAAACCCTAGCGACGCCCGGGCCTCACTGGAGGAGGCTCGCAGGCGTATCTTGGAGGAGGGCATCGCCGTCGCCTCGGCAAAGCGTCGGATGGAGGCCACGCGGCGCGAGTATAACTCTGCATACGGCCTCACTCCGATTTCTGAGGCCCCTAGCCGGCTTGGGTCGGTCCGCAGCCGCGGCCGGTTCATTGCCGAAGTCCTAGGCGGCGATCAGCCCACCTACGAGACCCCTGCAGCCAACATGCGGGCGGCGCAGGAGGCCATGGAGGAGATGGCGAGCCTGGAAGGCGAGGAGCGCGCCTTCTAGGAGAAGCGGGTCAAGGATCTCCTTGACGCCGCCACCAAGCAACAGACTCGCCTTGACCCCGGTCAGGCCCAGTCAGAGTCTCCGGGGCCCAACTCCGGAGCATTCCGCAACCCTAGCGGTCAGCATCACGCGGAAGGATCTTCCTCGCATCGCACCTCCGGCCGGAGGGGCGAAGGAAGCCAAGACCGGCGCTCCCAGCACCAGGGCGAGCACACTTGGAGCAAGCGTCATGGAGGGGACGAGGGTGATTCGGAGTGTGAGATTCTTCACCCGGGAAGAACTCATGTCTCTGGTTCATGAGGCGCCTCCCCTCTCGCTACTCGGATCGGCGCTCGCACTCCCCAGGATGATCGGGATGCCCGCAGGCGTCTCCTCATCCTGGCCCAGTCAGCCCTCCTGGGGGAAGACGGCCCCATCGGTCTGGCTTGCTTCGGCCCCCGGATCCGAGGGGAGCCATTCCCCCGAGGTTTCACCCTGCCTCGGGACACGCCCAAATACAACGGCACGGCCAAGCCAGAGGACTGGCTGATCGACTACACCACGGCCATCGGCATCGCCAGGGGCAACAAGCACATAGCAGTCCGCTACGTGCCACTCATGTTGGCCAGCTCGGCTCGGACTTGGCTTAACAGCCTTTCGGCCGGCAGCGTCAACTCCTGGGTGGACTTCGACGAGGCGTTCGTCCACAACTTCACTGGCACCTACAAGCGCCCTAGCCGGGCTCGCGAGCTGGCCATGTGCGTCCAGAAGCCCGACGAACCCCTTCGCGACTACGTCACCCGATGGACAGAGCTCTGCAACTCCTGCGAGGGGGTGCATGAGGTACAAGCCATCCAGTACTTCATCGACGGTTGCCGAGACGACACCCTCCTCAAGCACAAGCTCATGTGCTCCGAGCCCACCTCTCTGGCGGTGCTCATGGCCAAGGCGGACAAGTACGCCACGGCCGACTCGGCGATGCGCGTCAAGGTGACCGCCTCGGACAAGGATGTCCCCACGCCTGCTACTCCCAAGATGGCTGGAGACAATCGAGGCGGCAAGAACAACAACAAGCGCAGGGCGGATCACATGGATTCACGCTCCAACAGCAAGTTGGTAGCCAGCGTGGAGGGCGAGACATCGGCTCCTCAAGCCGGCCCTCCGCGGAGGCGTTCCAACAGGAACAATGCCAAATGGCTGCCCAAGCAGTCCTTCGAGCAACTGCTCGACGCCCCCTGCAAGATACATTCTGGGGCGCAGCCATCCAACCACACCCTTCGACAGTGTAGCTTCACGTGCCGGCTGTCGCAAGGGGATAGCTTGCCGGCTCCCCCAGGTGCGCAGGCGGCGCCTCGTGCACCGGCTCCTAGTCCTGCTCCGGCTCCACCACTGTCGCCTGATACGTCCATTTTGAATCATGCTTTCATGTTGATATTTATCACTTTATGGACTGTTATTATACTTTGTGGTACCATACTTATGCATTTTCTCTCTTATTTTGCAAGGTTTATTTGAAGAGGGAGAATACCGGCAGCTAGAATTCTGGACTGGAAAAGGAGCAAGTCTGAGTCCTCTATTCTACGCAACTCCAAATGCCCTGAAAATCAACGTGGAATTTTTTGGAAATATATAAAAAATATTGGGAGAAAGAAGTACCAGAGGGGAGCTGCCAAGGGCCCACAAGCCTGGTAGCCGTGGCCTGCCCCCCTGGCCGCGGCTACAGGGCTTGTGGGCACCCTGGTGGCCCACTGGCCCCCTCTTCTGCTAGATGAAGGGTTTCGTGTGGAAAAAATCAGGGCGGAGCTTTTTCGAGGAGGCGCCGCCGCCACGAGGTCGAACTTGAGCAGAACCAATCTAGAGCTCCGGCAGGACGATCCTGCCGGGGAAACTTCCCTCCCGGAGGGGGAAATCGCCGCCATCGTCATCACCAACACTCCTCTCATCAGAGGGGACTCGTCTCCATCAACATCTTCATCAGCACCATCTCATCTCCAAACCCTAGTTCATCACTTGTAACCAATCTCCGTCTCGCGACTCCGATTGGTACTTGTAAGGTTGCTAGTAGTGTTGATTACTCTTTGTAGTTGATGCTAGTTGGATTACTTGGTGGAAGAGTTTATGTTCAGATCCTTGATGCTACTCATTACACCTCTGATCATTATTTTGATTATGCTTAGTGAGTAGTTACTTTTGTTCCTGAGGACATGGGATAAGTCATGCTAATAATAGTCATGTGAATTTGGTATTCGTTCGGTATTTTGATATGTTGTTTGTTGTTTTTCCTCTAGTGGTGTTATGTGAACGTCGACTACATAACACTTCACCATATTTGGGCCTAGAGGAAGGCATTGGGGAGTAGTAAGTAGATGATGGGTTGCTAGAGTGACAGAAGCTTAAACCCCAGTCTATGCGTTGCTTCGTAAGGGGCTGATTTGGATCCACTAGTTTAATGCTATGCTTAGACGTTGTCTTAATTCTTCTTTCGTAGTTGCGGATGCTTGCGAGAGGGGTTAATCATAAGTAGGATGCTTGTCCAAGTAAGGGCAGTATGGAAGCGCCGGTCCACCCACATGTCAAACTGTCAAAGTAACGAACGCGGATCATATGAACATGATGAAAACTAGCATGACAAAAATTCCCATGTGTCCTTGGGAGCGTTTTTCCTCCTATAAGACTTTGTTCAGGCTTGTCCCTTGCTACAAAAGGGATTGGGCCACTTTGCTGCACCATTGCTATTACTTGTTACTTTTCACCTGCTACGTTTCACCTCACTACACCATCACTTGTTACCGCTACTTTGAGTGCTTGCAGTTATTACCTTGCTGAAAACCATTTATCAGAGCCTTCTGCTCCTCGTTGGGTTCAACACTCTTACTTATCGAAAGGACTATGATCCCCTATACTTGTGGGTCATCACCGCCTCGCGACGACGGCCATCTCCATGATGACTACCCTCATCAAGACGGAGCATTCGTCATCTTCACCAGTGAAGGCGACGACAAGCACAGCCTGCGCGAGAGACGGCGCGAGGTGAACGCCACGGTTCCCCAATACATGCATTGGTCTGACAAACCAATCACATGGAGCCGGGTGGACCATCCTGCGGTGATGCCCAACCCGGGCTCATACGCCCTCGTCCTCGACCCCACCTTCGCCTCCAAGAGACTCACCTGTCGGTTCTCCCGGGTGCTGGTCGATGGCGGCAGCAGCATCAACATCCTCTACCTCGACACTCTCCTCAAGCTCGGGATCAAGGAGACGGACATCCTGTCGACCATTATTGTCTTCCACGGCATCGTGCCTCGACAGTCCTGCTCGCCCATTGGCAAAATCCAGCCGGACGTCCTCTTCGGCGACAAAGCTCACTTCTGCCGAGAGTCCATATGGTTCGAGGTAGTGGACCTCAGCAGCCCGTATCACGCGCTGCTGGGCAGACCGGCTCTGGCCAAATTCATGGCTATTCCACACTACGCCTACCTGAAGATGAAGATGTAGGGTCCCAAGGGCATCATCACTGTAGCTGGCGACTACAAGAAGTCGCTCGAGTGTGCCCAAGATAGCAGTCGCCTCGCCGACGCCCTGGTGATCGCTGAGGAGAAGTGGCAGATCGACCGGCTCGTGGCCCAGGCTACTGAGCAGCCGGCGATTCCTTCTCCTTCGTCCCAGTCGGCCGGCGAGGGCTGTTTCAAGCAGGCCAAAGAGACCAAGCAGGTCCCACTCGGCCCTGCCAACCCCAAGCAGTGCGTCACCATCGGGGCTGGCCTCAGCCCCAAATAGGAAGGCGAGCTCGTCGACTTCCTCCATGAGAATCGGGACATCTTTGCATGGTCCCCCAAGGACATGCCGGGTGTTCTGAGGAAGTACCCCGAGCACAAACTTCACGTGTGACCGGATGAAAAGCCGGTGAAACAACCTTGGCGCCGCTTCGCCGAGGGGAAACGACGCACAATCGGAGAAGAGATCACCCGGCTCCTTGCAGCCGGCTTCATCATGGAGGTTTTCCACCCGGACTGGTTGGCTAATCCAGTCCTGGTGCTGCAGAAGAAGAACACCTGGCGAATGTGTATCGACTACACTAGCCTAAATAAGGCCTGTCCGAAAGACCCTTTCACGTTGCCTAGGATAGATCAAGTGATCGACTCCACTGCAGGCTGCGAATTGCTGTCGTTTCTGGATGCCTATTCAGGCTACCATCAAATCAATATGGATCGAGCTGATCGCCTGAAGACCTCCTTCATCATGCCCTTCGGGGCCTATTGCTACACCACCATGACGTTCAGTCTGAAGAACGCTGGTGCGACATTCCAACGTTGCATGCAGCAGTGCCTACTGCCACTGATCGGCAGAAACATCCAGGTCTATGTGGATGACATCGTCGTCAAGACGAAGCAGCACTTCAGCCTCGTCGACGACCTACGGGAGACGTTTGCCAACCTGCGTGAGTACAAGATCCGGCTCAACCCAAAGAAGTGCGTCTTTGGGGTTCCAGGCGGCAAACTCTTGGGGTTTTTCGTGTCCGCTCGCGGCATCGAGGCGAACCCCGAGAAGATCGGCACCATTGAGCGGATGGTGCGGCCGGCTCGAATCCTAGACGTCCAGAAGTTCGCCGGCTGCCTGGCGTCCCTTAGCCGGTTCGTCAGCCGGCTTGGCGAGAAGGCCCTTCCACTCTACCAGCTCATGAAGAAGAGAACGAAGTTCGAGTGGAACGACCAGGCGGACGAAGCCTTCCGCGACCTCAGGCCGGTCATCTGAGCCTGCCAATCCTGGCAGCGCCGGTTGAAAGGGAACCCATACTCATATACATTGCAGTGACCACTCGCGTGGTTAGTGTAGTGTTGGTAGTTCAGCGCAAGGAGGAGGGCAAGGCACTGCCAGTGCAACGCCCTATCTACTACCTTAGCGAGGTCTTGTCCGCCTCCAAGCAGAACTACCCACATTACCAGAAAATGTGTTATGGTGTTTACCTTGCTGCAAAGAAGTTGAAGCAATATTTCCAAGAGCACGCCATCACTGTGGTGAGCACTGCTCCACTTTCAGAGATCATGGGCAACCGTGATGCCACAGGCAGGATTGCCAAATGGTCCATCGCCATGGCGGACCATGATATTCGGTACGAGCCTCGCACCGCCATCAAATCTCATGTGGTGGCCGACTTCTTAGTCGACTGGGCCGAGACCCAGATCTAGACGCCGCCTCCAGACTCTACGCATTGGCGGATGCACTTCGATGGCTCGAAGATGCGGACGGGTCTGGGAGCCGGCATCGTCTTGACGTCTCTGAAAGGGGACCAGCTCAAGTATGCTCTCCAGATCCACTTCGCCGCCTCCAACAACGTCGCCGAGTATGAAGCACTGGCTCACGGCCTCCGGCTCGCCAAGGATATTGGCATCCGACGGCTCATATGCTTCGGCGTTTCAGACTTGGTGGGACAGCAAGTTTTTGGCAAATGGGACGCCACGGACGCCAACATGGCAAGCAACCGCTTCCTCATCCAGCAGCTCAGCGGCCCCTTCTAGGGCTATCAGTTCCATCACGTTCCCAGAGCAGACAATGAGGCGGCTGATACACTGGCAAAGATTGGCTCCATGAGACAGGCTATCCCAGCCGGCGTCTCCCTCGAGCAACTCCATAAGCCGTCTATCAGGCCGTCTCCTGAGTCGGCATCGATCTTCGTGCCGGCTGACTCTACGGTGCAAGCACCGTCGGCTCCAGCAGCTACGCCGGCTACAGCTCCTGTGTGGGCTACGCTGGCCATGCCGACTCCAATAGCGGCACCAGCTGAGTCCATGGTGCAAGCGCCGTCGGCTCCACCAGCTACGCCTGCTACAACTCATGTGCCGGCTACGCTTGCCATGCCAACTCTAATAGCGGCACCGACTACAACAACAACTCCGGCTCCGTCCTGCCTCGAATCCTGTCGTCTCGGAGGTAGACGGCAAGCCAGCTGCCGCAGCAGCACCAGAGACATCTCGCCTCGAGTCCACGACCGTTTCTCCACCAAGCTCGGGGGCTGCAGAAGCACCTAACAGTCAGGTCAAGGCAGAGCCAGCCCTTGTGTCGGCTCCGTCATGGGCTCAAACTATCTTGGCCTTCCTCCTTCGCGGTGAGCTTCCTCAAGACGAGGCGGAGGTGAGGCAGATCCAGCACAGGTCTGCAGCATACGCCATCATTAATCGCGAGCTGGTGCGGCGTAGCATGACTGGCGTGTTCCAACACTGCGTCGACTCAGAAAAGGGACAGGAGATCCTCAAAGACATTCACCAGGGGGAGTGCGGGCATCATGCCGCTTCTAGAACCCTGGTGGCCAAGGCGTTCCGCCACGGATTCTAGTGGCCCACGGCCCTCGAGGAGGCGGTGGATCTGGTCGACAAATGCGAAGGCTACCAGTTCTTCAGCGCAAAGAGCCACATGCCGCCTTTGGCCTTGAAAACCATCCCCTATCATGGCCGTTCGTCGTCTGGGGGCTGGACATGGTAGGACCCTTCAAGACGGCTCGTGGTGGAATGACCCATCTCTTGGTAGCCGTTGACAAATTCACCAAGTGGATTGAAGCCAGACCTATCAAGAAGCTTGATGGCCCCACGACCGTCAAGTTCATCACGGACATCTCTGTTCGATATGGCGTCCCCCACAGCATCATCACCGACAATGGCACCAACTTCGCCAAAGGCGCTCTGGCGCTCTACTGTTCCAAGGTAGGCATCCGGCTCGATTTGGCATCAGTGGCACATCCCAAGTCGAATGGCCAAGCAAAGAGGGCCAACGACCTGATTCTGGCCGGCATTAAGCCAAGACTGGTGGCACCACTTGTTAGATCGGCCGGCTGCTGGATCGAAGAACTGCCAGCTGTGTTATGGAGCCTCCGCACCACGCCCAACCGGTCGACCGGCTTCACTCTGTTCTTCCTCGTATACGGGTCCGAGGCTATTATTCCCACGGATATCGAGTTCGACTCGCCTCGGGTCATCCTATACACGGAAACGGAGGCGAAGGAAGCAAGAGAAGACGGCGTGGGCCTCCTCGAAGAAGCAAGGGACTTGGCCTTGAGCCGGACGACCATCTATCAACAGAAGCTGAGATACTACCACAGCAAAAAGATCAAGCCTCTCTCTTTCCGAGAGGGAGAGTTGGTTCCTAGAAGAATCCAACGCACTGCCGGCCAGCACAAGCTCTCATCCCCATGGGAGGGACCCTTCATCATCAGTAGGGCGTTGCACAACAATGCTTACTAGATCGATGACCAAAAGCCAAGGAAGCGCAAGAGGGACGACTCCGGCCAGGAGACGGAACATCCATGGAATGCGGCGTTGCTTCGCCTGTTCTATTGCTAGAAGGCTGAAAGTGCGTTATATCGACTAGAGAGGGGTGAATAGGATATTTTCAGAATTTCATCACTAAGGAAGTTCCTTTTGAGGAAATTCCTCACTGATGACTAACTTACAAAAGAAACAGTAAAGGATCAGGAGTGCAAAGTTTCACTACATCAGTTTTTCAGTATGAGGAATGTGAAAACAGATTGCACAGTAAGCAGGCACGCAGAAAACATATGAGGATTAACTTGCGTGAAGAATTTGGGGTTCAGGAATTTCAGAGAAAGTCTTCACCAAATTCTTCAAACAATGACAGTGAAAATCATCAACACATAATCTGAGGAATATAAAGAGTTGAGGAATTAGAACCCGTTTCACAGCGAAGACAGTAGTTGATGACCCAGTTCCAACTAATGTGACAGTTGTACATCTGGTTTGGAGCGGCTTGGTATTGAAACCAAAATACACACAGTCCCAGGACACACAGTCCCTACCGTATTCTCCTTGGGCTAAGAACACACAGTCCTCGCCCAACATTCGTGGTAAGTCTTCAGGGCAGACTTCCAAACCCTCACAAACTTGATCTCCCGGCGATCCACAATTGACTGCTGGATTGCTCTAGACCATGATGCCTAACCGTCTGGAGGATGCACAGTCCTCAAAGGTAAAAGGCTTCAGTCCCACACAGGAACAACTTCTTCAGTGATGCTCAATCACTTGGTTCGTGGTTTGTGGATTTGTGTTTGGGGTATTTCCTCACTGATGAGTTACTCTCGAAGACTCTGAGGAATTTGGGTTGCTCTTATGACAAGTGTCAGTTTCTAACGGAGCAGCCAACCAGCTAATGGTTGCGGGGGCAGCTATTTATAGCCTGGGAGCATCCCGACATGATTTGACATTAATGCCCTTAACTAATATGATCGTTGGTGTGGGTAAGACCAATGATGTGGCGTGGCTATCAAAACGGTCGGGACCTTCAACTGTGAGAGTCCTCATGTCACTCATATTCCTCACTTGAGGCTTTTGGTAGGAATAGGCTTGGGTTGAGCATCATGAGGAAATTCATTCCAATGTGTTACCTCGACCCCCTTTAACAGTACAGTGTTCCTATTACTCATGTGTGAAGAAAACAAAACATAAAGAGTAAATCTTCATGCTTCAAAGTCTTCAGAATGATTTTCTTCAGGACACACCGAATTCCTCAATTTCAATATCTTCATGAGGAATATCAATTTCATCGCAAATTCTTCGCAATTCAAATCTTCAGCTTCAGACCAATTTCTTCAACCGAAGATATACATTTTTAGGGGTCGATATTCGTCAAATATTTCAAACTCCTCAGCGACTTATAGATCATGTGTACACTCATGAACACATTAGATACTTAACCTATAAGTCTTCAAACCACCAAAATCACTAAGGGGCACTAGATGCACTTACAATCTCCCCCTTTTTGGTGGTTGATGACAATTACGTTAAGTCTTCAACAGGGATAAAAATATGAAGTGTAAATACTCATTTGAGGAATTTGAAATCAGGATTCAGAGAGACTCCCCCTGAAGATGTGCATATCTTGAGGATTTTGCTTTTCACAGCAAATGCACATTGATGATTTGTATCATGGAGATCTCCCCCTGAGTCTTGTAAATCATGCATACATATGACATATAGTATGAAGATATTGAAGATGCATGATGACAAATGGTATCTGACGAATTCTAGCATGCGTGCATTAAAATTTTGACGAATAAGCATGCGAAGAAAAACGTCCTAAAGCTTCAGAGTACCATCGGGCTTAAGTTACAACTCATTACATAAACACTTAACAAGAGCCAAGAGTTTGTAACTTAAATATAGGTCATAAGCCCCAAAATATCCTGTTTGAAGACTAACTCTCAAGTTTATCCCCCTTTGTCATCAAGTGACA
Organism: Hordeum vulgare subsp. vulgare; assembly: GCF_904849725.1. Lineage (NCBI taxonomy): Eukaryota > Viridiplantae > Streptophyta > Magnoliopsida > Poales > Poaceae > Hordeum > Hordeum vulgare. The sequence goes on along the minus strand of NC_058520.1, from coordinate 486,245,641 downwards.
AAAAGGGACAAACTAAGGACTAACCCCCATGAAGACTTTCACTCCTTGGCAGTTGATGAAGACGCGTGAGGATTCTTGGGAGCAGTATTCTTCCTTGGACCGGTGGCAGTGTCTTCTTGTTCTTCATCAGATTCAGTAGTGCGGAATGAATAAAAAGAGCTGTCCTCAAGGTCTGGAACTGGAATTGGCCCGAATTTCTTCTTTGGTGGCCACGACCAGTCAAAGTCTCGCACAAACTCCAATTCTTCATGTTCTGCCAGAGTCTTCAGATGAGCAAGTGTGGCCCAGGTGCGATCAAAAACCTCATGAAGATAATGATGGTTAAGCTTCACAGCATTCTGCGTTTCATTGAGGGTTTTCACAATGGCGCCGAACTGGCGTTTGACCCACTTGTGATTCCGATCCACCTTCTGGTGAAGACTGAGAAGAAGCTCTCTGGTATTCAGCACACGAGGAGCAACATGGCTTGGAGGATGAGTCTCAGTATCATCCCATGAAGAATATGCTTCAGGCTCTCTGAACTGGCCATCAAGGGGCCTACGGCCTTCATCAATGACAGACTTGCCTTTTCCTTCAACAGGCTCAAAAGTCTTCTTGTTGACCATGATAGGAGGCATATAACCAACATGGTTGTTGAAATCAGCGTGAAAGTTGATGCCTGACCTGGTTCTGATGAATCTCATGATCCATGGAGCATATATCTTGTGGTTAAAAGGACACATTGCATTGTCGGCCAAAGTCCTCAAGAAGAAATCATGGATGTTGATAGGAATACCATGGATGATGTTGAAGAGGATATTCTTCATGATGCTTACGACATCTTCTTCATCATCATGGCCCTTGATCGGAGCTAGAACACTGCAGAGGATTCTGTAAACAGTCCTTGGTTCATATTTGAGCTCATGGATGAGGAAAGTCGTTCTTGGTGGTTTTCCTTTAGCCAAAGGCTTCATGAGGACTTCTGAATGTGCGTTATATCGACTAGAGGGGGGTGAATAGGAGATTTTTAGAATTTCATCACTGAGGAAATTCCTTTTGAGGAAAGTCCTCACTGATGACTTACCTACAGCGGAAATAGTAAAGGATCAGACGCACAAACGTTCACAACAGCAGTATTACAGAGTGAAGAATGTGAAAACAGATTGCACAGTAAGCCGGCACGCAGAATACAGATGATGATTAACTATTGTGAAGAATTTGGGGTTGAGGAAATTCAGAGAAAGTCTTCAGCAAATTCTTCAAACAGTCACAGTGAAAGTCATCAACACATAATACAAAGAAAGTAAAGAGTTGAACTAATAGAACCCGATTCTCAGTGAAGACTGTTGTTGATGACCCAGTTCCAACTGCTGTGACAGTTGTACATCTGGTTTGGAGCGGCTTGGTATTGAAACCAAAGGACACCCAGTCCTGGGACACACAGTCCCTACCGTATTCTCCTTGAGCTAAGGACACACAGTCCTCGCCCAACACTCGTGGTAAGTCTTCAGGGCAAACTTCCAAACCCTCACAAACTTGGTCACCCGGCGATCCACAATTGACTGCTGGATTGCTCTAGACCATGACGCCTAACCGTCTGGAGGATGCATAGTCCTCAAAGGTAAAAGGCTTCAGTCCCACACAGGAACAACTTCTTCAGTGATGCTCAATCACTAGGTTTGGTTTGTGGTTTCGGTGTATGGGGTATTTCCTCACAGATGAATTACTCTCGAAAGCTCTGAGGAATTTGGGTTGCTCTTATGACAAGTGTCAGTTTATAACAGAGCAACCAACCAGCTAGTGGTTGTGGGGGTGGCTATTTATAGCCTGGGAGCATCCCGACATGATTTGACACTAATGCCCTTAAATAATATGACCGTTGGAGTGGATAAGACCAGTGACTTGGCGTGGCTATCGAAACGGTCGGAACCTTCAACTGTGAGAGTCCTCATGTCACTCATATTCCTCACTTGAGGCTTTTGGTAGGATTAGGCTTGGGTTGAGCATCATGAGGAAATCCATTCCATAGTGTTACTTTGACCCCCTTTAACAGTACGGTGTTCCTATTCATCAAATGCGAAGAAAGTAAAACAGAAAACGTAAATCTTCACGCTTCAATTTCTTCAGAATGATTTTCTTCACGAACCACCGGTCTTCTCAATATCAGTATCTTCATGAGGAATATCAATTTCATCGCAGATTCCTCGCGATTCATTTCTTCAGCTTCAGACCAATTTCTTCAACCGAAGACATATATTTTTAGGGGTCGATATTCTTCAAATATCTCAAACTCCTCAATGACTTATAGATCTTGTGTACACTCACAAACACATTAGGTACTTAACCTATAAGTCTTCAAACCACCAAAATCACTAAGGGGCACTAGATGCACTTACAATCTCCCCCTTTTTGGTGGTTGATGACAATTAGGTTAAGTCTTCAACAGGGATAAAAAATGTGAAGTGTAAATACTCATTTGAGGAATTTGAAAACAAGATTCAGAGAGACTCCCCCTGAAGATGTGCATACCTTGATGATTTTGCTTTTATAGCAAATGCACATTGATGATTTATATCATGGAGATCTCCCCCTGAGTCTTGTAAATCATGCATACATATAACATATCATATGAAGAAAATGAAGATGCATCATGGCAAATGGTATCTGACGAATTCCAGCATGCGTGCATTAAAACATGAGGAATAAGCATGCGAAGAAAAGCGTTCAAAAGCGTCAGAGTACCATCGGGCTTAAGTTACAACTCATTACATAAAAACTTCAGAAGAGCCAAGAGTTTGTAACTTAATATAGTTTATAAGCCCCAAAAATTTCCCGCTTGAAGACTAACTCTCGAGTTTCTCCCCCTTTGTCATCAAGTGACAAAAAGGGACAAACTGAGGACTAACGCCCGTGAAGACTTCATTTCTTGGCGGTCGAGGAAGAGCCATGATACTTCTTGGGAGTAGTCTTCTTCCTGGGGCCGGTTGCAGTGTCGAGTTGTCCCTCATCAGATTCAGCAGTGCGGAATGAAGAAAAGGAGCTGTCTTCAAGGTCTGGCACTGGAATGGGCCTGAAATTCCTCTTGGGAGGCCACGACCAGTCAAAGTCCTGCTCAAAGTTCATTTCTTCAAGCTCAGTCTGAGTCTTCAGATGTGCAAGTGTAGCCCAGGTGCGATCAAAGACCTCATGTAGATAGTGATGATTAAGCTTCACAGAGTTCTGAGTCTCAGTGAGGGTTTTCACAATGGCACCAAACTGGCGTTTGACCCATTTGTGGTTGTGATCCACCTTCTGGTGAAGACTGAGGAGGAGTTCTCTGGTGTTCAGCACGCGAGGAGGAATAGGGCTTGCTGGACGAGTTTCAGTATCGTCCCATGAAGAATATGCTTCTGGCTCGTTGAACTCGCCATCAAGGGGCCTGCTGCCTTCTTCAATCATAGATTTTCCATTTCCTTCGATGGGCTCGAAAGTCTTCTTGTTTACCCGGATAGGAGGCATATAACCCATGTGGTTTTGGAAATCAGCGTGGAAGTTGATGCCTGTCCTTGTCCTGATGAATCTCATGATCCACGGGGTATAAATCTTGTGATCATATGGGCACATTGCATTGTCAGCCAAAGTCCTCAAGAAGAAATCATGGATATTAATAGGAATACCATGAATGATGTTGAAGAGGATATTCTTCATGAGGCCTACAACATCTTCTTCATCGTCATGGCCTTTGATTGGCGCGAGCACACTGCAGAGGATTCTGTAGACAGAGCGGGGTGTGTACTTGAGCTCATGGACGAGGAATGTAGTTCTTGAGGGTTTTCCTGCAGCCAAAGGCTTCATGAGGACTTCCATCATTCCATTTGGCAGCTCACGCTCACCATAAAGCTTCACTGCCCCATCTGAGGGAATTGGTACGGGCAGTTCTCTGAGGAGTTCAGAAGCAGGAGCCTTGTAGTGAGTGTTTTGGGTCATCCAATCAAACACCCAAGTGGTGATGTCTTCAGGGTTGCCAGATATGTGCAGAGTGGCATAGAACTGAAGAATGAGCTTGCTATTCCAGTCTGATATGTCGGAGCACATAGGAAGCAAACCTGCATCGTGGAGTACACTGAGGACTGGTTCCATGCAAGGTATTTCTTCAAGCTCAACATGAGGAATGTGCCTGTGCTGGAATATCTTGTTTCGTCCACAAAGCACAGAGGCATAGTAGTTCATCTGAGTCCTTGTCCAAAACTTCAGATGCCTCATTTGAGGCTTGTCATAAGGGTTCTCTCCGATGTAATACATGCGTTCTTCAAAGAAATCTTCTTTCTGAAAATTTGGACGCTTGGAGAATGGTTGGCGCTGAACTGGCTTAAGATTTTGCTGAGGAAAGGGGGGGAGACAACAATGGCATTTTCTGGGTTGAGCACAATGAATTCATTGTCTTGGGCGGGTACATTTTCTTCAGCATTTTCCTCAAGTTGAGGAATTTCATCAGCTGGTACTTCTTGCTGGGAAGATGATGCTTGCTCTGGCTGAGCTTCAGGCTGAGGAATTTCTGCTTCTTTCTCATTTTGAGGAGTTGGGTCAGCCTGTTCCTCATCTTGAGGAGTCTGCTCAGAATGTACATTTTCCTCACCATGTTTTTCTTCAGCTGGCTTTGTGGCAGAAGCAGTTTCATCAGCTGGTGCAGCTGATGCTTGAGCAGTCTCTGTCTGAGGAATAAGAGGTTGAGGACTGTCATCAATCTGGATTTCCTCATCGGTGTGTTCCTCAGAGGCGACATCCTTCATTTCCTCATCTTCCCTTGTAGCTGGGTCATTAGTGATGACCATTTCATATGAAGGTGCGACATTTAGAGGCACCGGGTCTCGAGGGGCAGTTTCTGCAGTTTCTTTGTGGCGCTTTGCCTCTGTCTCTTCCACTGCTGAGGAGCCTTTTCTCTTCTTTGCTTCCTTTTCAGCAGCCCTTGTTTTCTTCACGTCTGATGCAGACGGAATTATCTTCTTCACCTTTGAAGCTTTTGGTGAAGGTGTTCTTTTTGCAGATTCAGCTTGAGGAGTTTCCTCCTCATTAGGAGATGCATCTGCTGGCTGCTCAACCAAGGGCTGAGGAGTTGGTGCTGGGGGTGCGGTTCTCTTGTTGTAGTCATCAACAACACTAGTGGCTAGCTTGATGAAATTGCTCTTGATGCTTTTGCGATCTGACAGCTTGGCGTACTTGTCAGTCAGTACTTGCAGCTCTACCTGGGTTGACACTAGTGCATCAGGAGTCAACTTGCGGAGATTCTGCCTGAGAATTTTCTCCTTTTTGGCCTTTGCAACCTTTGCCTGCCGGGCATGCTGTTCTTTCCACTTGCCTTCATTTATGAAGGTGGCCACCATGTGGCTGATGCCAGGAGGAAATTTCAAATCATCAATGGGAGTGTTTGGATCCTCATACCAGATATTGATGTAGTCAAGGAGGACCTTGGGGTCCATGGCGAGAGGAATAGCACTGGCTGATGCTTGAGCAACCCTTTCTTGCTTGTTTCTAATGATGGCTTGTAGGGTTTTGGTGAAGGTGTTCTTTCTGCAGATTCAGCTTGAGGAGTTTCCTCCGGGACTGCGATGATTTTGCTGGGGCTGGGCAGAGGTGCACGTTCAGTAGCTGCCAAAGTCTTCATAAGTGGTGTTGAAGACTTTGTCTCCGAGCTAGTTGCAGCTGGGAGTGAGGAGCTGGAGCTGGCGGTCGTAGGTTTTATGACATGCTTCTATACGAGTTTTTCTTGAGGCTTTGGAGGTGGAGCTGAGGATTTTGATGCTGAGGAGATTGGTGCAGAGGGTTTTGGCGCTAATGGTTTTGGTGTTGAAGGTTTTGGTAGTGAGGGTTTTGGTGCTGAGGGTTTTGTGACAGAAGTCTGAGCAGACTTCTCTTGAAGCTTTGGAGCCTTTGGCTTTGTTGGCGTAGACTGCATTTGAGGAATCTCTGAGCCTGAGGTTTCTGCAGCTGAGGAATGAGCAGCACCGGAGGCAGCAGCTGAGGATTCATTGAATTTCCTCACTGCAGCTTCTGCTTGTCTCTTGAGCTTGGCCAGATGCTTTTCCTTTTCATCTGGATAGTCATCAATGGTTTTGAGGCTTGATGGATGTGCTACTTGATGATCCTCAAGTGGGGCCCTTCTGCCAGGAGGCTTCAAAGAGAATTTCTTCGCATATTTGGGAGTCACAAACCTGTACTCCTTCCATTCCTTCGCCCATCGGCGTTCAATCTTCTGCAGCCTTATCTTTCTCTTGGCCATTGTTTCATGTTCATCAGGCGTACAATACTCCATGTATATGTCCTCGGGAATATCAGCAACCATGTTCTGCTCCAGTTTGTTTCCTCCCTTCTGTTTTCTCTCTTCCTCCATTTTCTTCAGTTGAGGATTTTGCTGATGATTTTGAACTCCTGAGGATTCTGTAGAGCCTTGAAGAGTTTCTTCCAAAAACGCTGCAAATGAGTTAATGTGATGAGAACCGAGAGATTCATCAGCTGACATGTGTGTACCTGTGAACAGAGTATAGTTGCGAGGAATTTGGAGAGGTCATATGCGTTCTCAGATTTGAAGAAAATGAAAAAGTTTGACAGTTTGAGGAATATAACCAGTGGTTGAGGAATTTGCCTAAGCATACTGTTCTTGGGTTCCAGAGTGGTACAGATCCGAAAGTTCGCACAATTGAGGAATCTCGTGAAAGTCTTAGATGCTTAGCTAGTTCATCAATGATTGTGGTGATATGTAGTGTTTGAGGAATCATGTGCGCATCGTATCTTGAGGAAAAACAGATTTTACATAGAAGATGTAAAATTTCAGATCTAATCTGCTGTAAAAATGGGATATATTTATCCTGGAAGGTGCGTACGAAGAACACAGAAAGTAGTGTTGGAGAGGCTCTTCGTTCGAGTGTCCAATGCACCCTAACTTGGCGGTAGAGGACGTCTACGGCGGCGGCGGACGAAGATGGTCCGACTCCGGCGTGATTCTGGCGACGAAAAGGTCGAGTCAGTGAAGCTCTTCCTCACCGGCGACAAGACTACCAGCGGTGGCGCTAGGGTTCGATGGAGTGTGCTGTGGCAGGAGAGCGATGAGGCGAAGAAGAGGATACCGAGGGGGATAAGGACATATTTATAGCCCAAAAGTTACTGTTTGGCGCGAAAGTTTCGGACCGAATAGCCCCTGCCTCTACGTCTCCGCAGGACACGTGTAGCTCCCGTACGATGCGGTGCAGATAGTGGAGATCGTGGTTATCCGATCGTGGGAAGTGGGGGTTCAGTTACTGTGCCTTTAAAGAAAACAATTTTTTAAGATTTGAGGATTTTCGTTACAAAATCATCAGCTGACAAGGATGCAGTGAGGATTTTGAACAAAGTTTCAAGTAGAATGCATATGAAGAATTCAATAGACTGGATAAATATAGCATAGAGGGAAAGTAGGGTCCGATCACATTCACTTAGCAGAAACATCAACTTGAAGAAATAACAATAAGTGAATGCTGTTGAGGACTTGAAATCACAGTCTATCTAGTCAAATGAAAGTCATCAAGTGTTTTTGAAGATTTTGTAATAAATCATCACAATGAAGAACATCTGTTTTGAAGAAAAAATGCATTGTGAGGAAATTGATCATTTGAAGAAAATCAACTTGAGGAATTTCACATTGGGCGGTGGCGTTACCCACCATATAAGAATGTTGATTACAGACGCCGCGTACAATTGTCGTAGGGCCCTGAGAATCAATTTCTTCGTTAATTTCTTCACATTCAGAGTGACTTTCTTCATTAGTTGAAGAAAATCGTTTCATCATGTGTTGACATCTAAGTCATCAACTTTGCATAAGTGTTAGGATGTGTGCATGTTTTTACAAAACATTTGAAGACTCTAAGATATTTAGCTCACACCGCAACTTGCAAAACCTTTTCTCATCCAAGGGCTTAGTGAAGATATCTGCCAGTTGATCATCAGTCTTCACATGGTCGATGAGGATACTGCCCTTGAGGACATGGTCCCGAAGAAAATGATGACGAATCTGGATGTGCTTGGTCTTCGAGTGCTGTATTGGGTTGTATGCAATCTTGATAGCACTCTCATTTTCACAATAGAGAGGTACATTCTTCATGTTGATGCCGTAGTCCTTGAGGGTTTTCTTCATCCATAGCAATTGAGCACAGCAAGAACCAGCAGCAATGTACTCAGCTTCGGCAGTGGAGAGTGATACACAGTTCTGCTTCTTTGAGGACCAGCAAACTAGTGATCTTCCAAGGAAATGGCATGTGCCAGAAGTTGACTTGCGATCCACACGGTCACCAGCATAGTCTGAATTAGAATACCCTACCAGATGAAGATTGGAGCCCTTGGGATACCATAATCCTAGTGTTGGTGTGTGAGCTAAGTATCGAAGAATATGTTTCACAGCCTTATGGTGTGATTCCTTCGGTTTTGCTTGAAAACGTGCACACATGCAAACACTAAGCATTATATCTGGCCTAGATGCACATAAATACAATAAAGAGCCAATCATAGAATCGTATACCTGCTGATCGAAATCTTTACCATTTTCATTAGTGCCGAGGTGGCCGTTGGTAGGCATTGGAGTCTTGGCACCTTTGCATTCGTGCATGTCGAATTTCCTCAGAACATCCTTGAGGTATTTCTCCTGTGATATGAAGATTCCATTGCTTTGTTGACGAATTTGAAGACCTAAGAAGAATTTCAGCTCTCCCATCATGGACATCTGATATTCTTCACTCATCATGTAGGCAAATTCATCACTGTATCTTTTGTCAGTACAGCCAAATATAATATCATCGACATATATTTGACACACAAATAGCTCATTATCATAGGATTTAGTGAAAAGAGTTGGATTGAGTGAACCAGGTTTGAAGCCTTTCTTCATGAGGAATTCCTGCAATGTATCATACCATGCCCGATGGGCTTGCTTGAGGCCATACAGAGCCTTTTTGAGTCTGAAGACTTTGTCTGGATTCTTTGGATCCTCAAAACCTGGGGGCTGAGCAACATATACTTCTTCCTCAAGCTTACCATTGAGGAATGCACTTTTCACATCCATTTGATATAAGGTGATGTTATGATGATTAGCATAAGCAAGTAATATTCGAATAGCTTCAAGTCTAGCAACAGGTGCAAAAGTTTGATCGAAATCTATTCCTTCAACCTGGGTGTAGCCTTGGGCTACAAGTCGTGCCTTGTTCCTCACCACTTGACCGTCCTCATCTTGCTTGTTTCAGAAAATCCACTTGGTGCCGATGATGTTGTGCTTGCGAGGATCTGGTCGTTTGACGAGCTCCCATACATCATTCAGCTTGAATTGAAGAAGTTCGTCTTGCATAGCTTGGATCCACTCCGGTTCCAGAAAAGCCTCAGCAACTTTTGAGGGTTCTGTGATGGATACAAGGGAGAAATGCCCACAAAAGTTAACCAAGTGTGAAGCTTTTGAGCGAGTGAGAGGACCTGGCGCGTTGATGTCGTTGAGGATTTTGTCAAGTTCTACTTCATTTGCAATCCTCGGATGAGCTGGTTGAGGATTTTGTCTGGGCTGAGGAAGTGGTGCTGTTGCAATTTCCTCAGGAGCATCTTCTTGGTTTTTATCAGCGATGGGGATCGTTTCTTCATCAATTTCCTCAGATGGAACAATGTCTTCAGTAGGCTTGAGCTTTAATGCTTCCTTAGGAGACAACTTATCTGGATCAGAAGGCAATTGCTCTCTTTGCGAGCCATTAGTTTCATCGAACCGCACATCTACAGTCTCAACAACTTTGTTGTGATAGTTGTTGAAGACTCTGTAAGTGTGCGAGTCCTTTCCATAACCGAGCATAAAACCTTCATGTGCCTTAGGTGCAAATTTTGAGCTGTGGTGAGGATCTCTAATCCAGCATTTTGCACCGAAGACTTTGAAATAACTTACATTGGGTTTCTTGTCAGTGAGGAGTTCATATGAGGTTTTCTTGAGGAATTTGTGAAGATATACCCTGTTGATGATATGGCATGCAATGTTGATTGCTTCAGGCCAAAAGCGACAAGGAGTCTGATATTCTTCAAGCATGGTTCTCGCCATTTCAACCAGAGTCCCGTTCTTCCTTTCGACGACACCATTCTGCTGAGGAGTATAAGGAGCAGACAATTTGTGAGTAATACCAAGTTCATCAAGATAATCATCAAGACCAGTGTTTTTGAACCCGGTTCCATTATCACTCCTGATATGTTTGATCTTGATGCGAAAGTTCATCGAGGCCCTTGAAGAAAATCATGTGAAGATTTCCTGCACTTCAGTTTTATACACTATAATATGCACCCAAGTGTATCTGGAATAATCATCAACTATGACAAAGCCATATAGAGATGCTGCATTGGTTAGTGTGGCATAGTGAGTAGGTCCAAACAAATCCATATGAAGCAATTCGAATGGTCGTGTAGTGGTCATGATGGTTTTGGAGGGATGCTTGGATCTGGTCATTTTCCCAGATTCACAAGCACCGCAGAGATGATCCTTGAGGAATTTGACTGATTCGATGCCGATGACATGTTTCTTCTTCGTGAGCGTGAGCAAATTCCTCATGCCTGCATGACCTAGTCTTCGGTGCCACAGCCATCCTTCTGAGGTTTTTGCTAGTAAGCAAGTGGTTGGTTGAGGACCTGTAGAGAAATCAACAATGTACAAATCCCCTCTTCTTACACCTTCAAAGACTACACATCTATATCTACCAAAGATAACAATCATATCAAGATGACAAAGCATTGAGACTAACATAAGGTTAAAACCAAGGGATTCAACAAGCATCACTTTGTCCATATGCCTATCCTTGGAAATAGCCACTTTGCCAAGTCCCAATACCTTGCTTTTACCTTTACCAGCATATGTGATTTGCTTCAGAGGTGATGGAGTTAGTGGCATATTCATCAGTAAGCTTTTATCACCAGTCATGTGATGTGTGCAGCCACTATTGAGAACCCACTCAGTATTTTTGGGTTTGTGATCCTGCAGATGAATTAGTACAGCTTACCATCTCATATGCTTCAGATTTGAAGAATACGATACTAATTTCATCAGATCAGTAATTTCATCATAACAGAAATGTAAGGACGTGTGAAATGTTTCTATTTCATCAATCATTAGCTTGCGTCCTATCAAGCATTTCTTCAGGTCTCCAGCAAATTCTTCACATGATGATTTTCATCTGGAGACCTGTCCTGCAGAAGTGATTAGTTTGATTTCTTCACCACCCACATTTGAAGGGGTGGCAAAGCGTTCATCATCCTGCGAGCACCATATGAGAAAGGTGGCATTGAAGCTAATACACTTCTCTTAACAGTAGGGGGATTAAAGTACTCATATGAATATGCAGAGAGCTGGTTTGAGGATTTATGAACATAATGATTTGAGGAGTAACGCTCATATTCATATTCCTTATAGTTTCCCTGCATGTTAGACGCATAAGCACGGGTACGAGCATAGTTTTGACCAGTTGAGGACTTTGATCCTCTTGAAGACTTTGGTCCTCCTGAAGAATTTGTTCTAGGGTTCAGATTCTTCAGTGGTGGTGTCATGAGGACATTCACCTGAAGATTTTCAAGACAACTTTTGGGAACCCAGATTTTCCTCAGAGGAGGGCCATTCCTGCAGTTAGTTCCAACATATCGAGCAAATACTTCACCAGATTGATTTTTGAACAGTTTATAGTTGGAATCAAATGACTCATCTGAGGAATAGGATAGTTCACATGAAAAGCCAGTTAGATTAGATGGATCAAAAGGAGGCCCAGTAGCAGCAACCCATGAGGTTTTGGGATACTTCTCAGGTTTCCAATAAGATCCATCAGCATTTAGTTTCCTCTCAAAGGCAATTCCTTCTTTCCTTGGGTTCCTGTTCAAGATCTGCTTTTTGAGCACATCACAAAGGATTTGATGTCCTTTGAGGCTTTTGTACATGCCTGTCACGTACAATTCCTTCAACCCTGCATTTTCATCAGTGACATTTGTGTTTTCCTCAAGTGAGGAAATAGACACAACAGGTGCAGTTGAAGAGTTTGTAGCAATGGTAGCATTTGAAGATTCTGGTGAAGAATCAGCAGTTTCGCGTTCAATGCATTTAAGACATGGAGGAATAAATTCAACTTGACTAGCGCTGATCTGTTGAGCTAGTAATGAATCATTTTCCATATGAAAATCATCATGAGACATCCTCGGCTTCTCAAGATCAAGCTTCCTTTGAAGAAATTCATAGGAAAGCTTCTCATGATCAGTGAGGAGTGTATCATAACGATCCCGAAGATTATCAAATCTAGACTGAAGACTCTTCATGTCATCAGTGAGGATTTGGGTAAGGTTCATTTCATCATTCAACAGATCATCACTCTTGTCTAGCAGTTTCTGAAGCTTTTCCAGAGCAGTTTGTTGTTTAGTGGCAATGATAGCAAGTTTACTGTAACTGGGTTTCTTATAATCATTATGGTCACAGTCACTTGAATCAGAGGAGGAGGCATTATTTTATACCTTTGATCCTTTTGCCATGAAGCAATAGGTTGGAGCGATGTCATCAGCATAGTCATCAGTATGGAGGGTGCGATCATTTTCTTCAAGATTGAAGATTGACTTGCTGACGAAAGTGGTTGCTAGTGCAAGACTAGTCTGTCCGGATTCTAAGTCTTCATCAGAACCCTCTTCTTCATCACATTCTTCTGATTCTGCCTCGGAGTCCATTTCCTTGCCAATAAGTGCCCGAGCCTTTCTGAAACTAGTCTTCTTGTGCGATGAGGGCTTTGAAGATGAGGATTTGAAGATTTCTTCTTCTTCTTTAAGTCATCGGAACTATCATCCTTGTATTTCTTCTTCTTTGATTCCTTTCCCCAGCGGGGACAATCAGCAATGTAGTGACCTGATTTCTTGCACTTGTGACAGGTTCGTTTCTTGTAGTCCTCAGATGGAAATTCTGATTTCCTCATATCTCTTCTTGATGATTTACCGAACTGGCCTCGTCGTGTAAATCTCTGGAATTTCCTCACAAGCATTGCAAGCTCCTGTCCAAATTCTTCAGGGTCACAACTGTTGTCATCTGTGTCTTCTTCTTCAGATGAGGAAATTGCTCTAGCCTTCACTGCACGTGGTCTGGAATAGCTTTGTCCATATAGATCTCTCTTTTCTTCCAGCTGGAATTCATGAGTATTTAGCCTTTCAAGGATATCAGCTGGATCCAGCATCTTGTAGTCTGGTCTTTCTTGAATCATCAGAACTAAAGTATCAAATGAAGAATCTAGAGATCTCAGCAGTTTCTTCACAACTTCGTGATCAGTGATGTCTCGAGCTCCCAGTGCTTGCAGTTCATTTAATATGTCAGTGAGGCGATCAAAGTTGTCTTGGCAGCTTTCACTGTCATGTCTCTTGAAGCGATTGAAGAGATTGCGAAGAATATCAACACGAGAGTCACGCTGGGTTGATACTCCTTCATTTACCTTGCACAGTCTCTCCCAGATCAGTGTTGCAGAGCCCAAAGCACTTACTCTTCCAAACTGGCCTGGGCTCAGATGACCACAGATGATGTTCTTCGCTTGAGAATCGAGTTGCTTGAATTTCTTCACATCAGCAGCAGTGACACTGGCAGAGATAATGGGGACACCATTTTCCACAAATATACCAGAGATCATTATCAATAGCTTGTAAATGCATTTGCATTTTGTTCTTCCAGAAGGGAAAGTTCTTTCCTTCGTAGGTAGGACATGCTGCAGTCACCTTAAACATGCCTGCAGTCGACATAACTAAAACTCCAGGTGGTTAAACCAAAATCACACAGAACAAGGGAGTACCTTGCTTTGATACCAATTGAAAGTGCGTTATATCGACTAGAGGGGGGGTGAATAGGAGATTTTTATAATTTCATCACTGAGGAAATTCCTTTTGAGGAAATTCCTCACTGATGACTAACTTACAGCAGAAACAGTAAAGGATCAGACGTGCAAACGTTCACAACAGCAGTATTACAGAGTGAAGAATGTGAAAACAGATTGCACGGTAAGCAGGCACCCAGAATACAGATGATGATTAACTATTGTGAAGAATTTGGGGTTGAGGAAATTCAGAGAAAGTCTTTAGCAAATTCTTCAAACAGTCACAGTGAAAGTCATCAACACATAATACAGAGAAAGTAAAGAGTTGAATAAATAGAACCCGATTCTCAGTGAAGACTCTTGTTGATGACCCAGTTCCAACTGTTGTGACAGTTGTACATCTGGTTTGGAGCGGCTTGGTATTGAAACCAAAGGACACCCAGTCCCGGGACACACAGTCCCTACCGTATTCTCCTTGAGCTAAGGACACACAGTCCTCGCCCAACACTCTAGGTAAGTCTTCAGGGCAGACTTCCAAACCCTCACAAACTTGGTCACCCGGCAAACCACAATTGACTGCTGGATTGCTCTAGACCATGACGCCTAACCGTCTAGAGGATGCACAGTCCTCAAATGTAAAAGGCTTCAGTCCCACACAGGAACAACCTCTTCAGTGATGCTCAATCACTAGGTTTGGTTTGTGGTTTCGGTGTATGGGGTATTTCCTCACAGATGAATTACTCTCGAAAGCTCTGAGGAATTTGGGTTGCTCTTATGACAAGTGTCAGTTTATAATGGAGCAACCAACCAGCTAGTGGTTGTGGGGGTGGCTATTTATAGCCTGGGAGCATCCCGACATGATTTGACACTAATGCCCTTAAATAATATGACCGTTGGAGTGGATAAGACCAATGACTTGGCATGGCTATCGAAAGTGGTCGGAACCCTCAACTGTGAGAGTCCTCATGTCACTCATATTCCTCACTTGAGGCTTTTGGTAGGATTAGGCTTGGGTTGAGCATCATGAGGAAATCCATTCCATAGTGTTACTTTGACCCCCTTTAACAGTACGGTGTTCCTATTCATCAAATGCAAAAAAAGTAAAACAGAAAACGTAAATCTTCACGCTTCAATTTCTTCAGAATGATTTTCTTCAAGAACCACCGGTCTTCTCAATATCAGTATCTTCATGAGGAATATCAATTTCATCGTAGATTCCTCGCGATTCATTTCTTCAGCTTCAGACCAATTTCTTCAACTGAAGACATATATTTTTAGGGGTCGATATTCTTCAAATATCTCAAACTCCTCAATGACTTATAGATCTTGTTTACACTCACAAACACATTAGATACTTAACCTATAAGTCTTCAAACCACCAAAATCACTAAGGGGCACTAGATGCACTTACAACTTCCATCATCCTGTTGGGCAGCTCACGCTCATCATAAAGCTTCACGGCTTGCTCTAAGGGAATTGATACTGGCAGTTCACGCAGGAGCTCAATGGCAGGAGCCTTGTGGTGTGTTGTTTGCGTCATCCAGTCAAACACCTAGGTGTTCATGTCTACGGGATCTCCAGATATGTTAAGAGTGGCATAAAATTGAAGAATAAGCTCACTGTTCCAATCACATATATCTGAGCACATTGGGAGGAGTCCGGCTTCATGAAGGACGTTGAGGACTGGAGCCAGGCATGGTATTTCTTCAAGCTCAACATGAGGAACATGCCTGTAATGGAAAATCTTGTTTCTTCCACACAGCATAGAGGCATAGTAATTGAGCTGTGTCCTCGTCCAAAACTTCAAATGCGTGATTTGAGGCTTGTCATAGGGATTTTCTCCGATGAAGAACATGCAATCTTCAAAGAAGGACTCCTTTTGAAAATTAGGCTGCTTTGAGAACGGCTGACGCTGCATTGGCTGAAGGTTTGGCTATTGGACCTGAGGGGAGACAACAATTGCAGACTCTGGGTTGAGGACGACAAAGGCATTGTCTGGGTCTGGTGCATTTTCCTCAGCATGGTCCTTAGGGTGAGGAATTTCATCAGCTTGAGCTTCAGGCTGAGGAGCATGCTCTTGTTGCGCTTCAGGCTGAGGATTTTCACTTTGTTCTTCCTCAGCTTGCTTGGTGATGGAGCCAGTTACATTAGCTGGTGCAGCTGATCCTTGTCTAGTTTCTTCATGAGGAATGGAAGGCTGAGGACTGTCGTCAATGCGAATTTCCTCATCAGTATGTTCCTCAGATTCAGCATCCTTCATTTCCTCATCTGGCCCTTGCTCCTGATCTTCGCTTGCGAAGGAACCATTTGGTAAGAAGGAGCGCTGTTAAGAGGCACATGATCCAGAGGAGCATTTTCGTCAAGTGCTTTGAGGCGCTTGGCCTCAGTGTGTTCTTCTGCTGATGAAGCTTTTTTCTTCTTGGCTTCCTTTTCAGCAGCCCTTGTATTTTTCACGTCTGATGCAGACGGAGTCATTTTCTTCACCTTTGAAGCTGTTGGTGAAGGTGTTTTCTCAGCAGAGACATTTTCATCAGCTCGCTTTGAGGAACCAGCTGGAGCAGAGTCATCAGCTGGCTTTGAAGCAGCAGCTGGAGCAGAGTCATCAGCTGGTTTTGAAGCAGCAGCTGGAGCAGAGTTAGTCTCACCAGCTGGAGCAGATTCATGAGCTGGATTTTCCGTGGTGATTTCCTCAATTGCCGGTTCATCCACACGGCTTCCTTGAGGGATTTCCTCAGCATGAGCAGTTTCATCAGTTGGTTCTTCAATCAGAGGCTGAGGAGTTCGTACTGGAGGGGCAGCCTTCTTGTTGTAGTTGTCAACAACTTCAGTGGAAGTTGCTTTTGATACTTTGACGGTTAGAAAGCCTGGGTACTTATGTGTCAAAGTCTTCAACTCTGCCTGTGTTGACACAAGGTCATCAGGCGTCGGGTTCAGGAGATTCTGCTTGAGGAATTTCTCCTTCTTGAGCTTAGCCACCTTGGCCTGTTTAGCTTGCTGCTCCTTCCACTTGGCCTCGTTGATGAATGTGGCCACCATGTGGCTGATGCGTGGCGGAAGTGTCAAATCATCAAGTGGAGTGTTGGGGTCCTCATACCAGATATTGATGTAGTCGAGGAGGACTTTTGGGTCCATGGCTAGAGGAATGGAGCTGCCAGAAGCTTGAGCTACCCTCCCTTGCTTGTTTCTGATCATTGCTTGCAGAGTTTCATCATCAAATTCATCACTACCCTCTGATGCAGAAGGACCGTGATGATTTTGCTTGGGCTGGGTCTTGTTCCTCTCCCAGCAGTCACCTTAGTCTTCAGAGGAATTGGTGAAGACTTAGTCTCCGAGCTCATTGTAGCTGGGAGTGAGGAGCTGGAGGTAGCGGGCAGTGGCTTCACTACCGGCTTTTGTTCAGGTTTTGAAGCATGTGGTGGTGCTGAGGATTTTGGTGCTGAGGGTTTTGGCGCTGATGGTTTTGGCACTGATGGTTTTGGAGCTGATGCTGGAGCTGGTTTCTCTTGAGGCTTTGAAGCCTTTGGTTTTGGTGGCATAGACTTTTGTTGAGGAATGGTCGTACCAGAGGTCTCAGCAGCAGAGGAAGTAGCTGCAGTTGATGCAGCAGCAGATGATTCGTTGAATTTCCTCACAGCAGCCTCTGCCTGCTTCTTGAGCTTTGCCAAGTGTTTTTCCTTTTCATCAAGATAATCATCAAGTGTCTTGAGGCTTGAGGGATGTGCTTCTTGATAATCCTCAAGTGGAGCCCGTTTGCCAGGAGGCTTCAGAGCGAATTTCTTTGCATATTTGGGAGTGAAAAATTTGTACTCCTTCCACTCCTTAGCCCATCGGTGTTCTATCTTGTGAAGCCGAATCTATCTCTTGGGCATAGTTTCATTTTCATCAGGAGTGCAGTAATCCAGGTATATATCCTCAGGGATATCTGTGGATGTATTCTGCTCAAGTTTCTTGCCTCCCTTTTGATTCCTGTCATCCTACATTTTCTTCAGCTGAGGATTTTGTTGATGAGATTGAACTCTTGAGGACTCTAATGAGACTTGAAGATTTTTTTCAAGAAACGCTGCAAATGAGTTAATTTGATGAGAACCGAGAGATTCATCAGCTAACATGTGTGTACGTGTGAACAGACTATAGTTGCGAGGAATTTGGAGAGGTCATATGCGTTCTCAGATTTGAAGAAAATGAAAAAAAAATGACAGTTGAGGAATTTGACCAGTGGTTGAGGAATTTGCCTAAGCATACTGTTCTTGGGTTCCAGAATTGTACAGATCCGAAAATTCGCACAACTGAGGAATCTCGTGAAAATCTTGGATGCTTAGTGAAGTTCATCAATAGTGTGGTGATAGGGAGTGTTTGAGGAAAAGAAACGGATGGATTCTTGAGGAAAAACAGATTTCACATCTCAGAGGTAAAATAGTAGATCAAACTTGCTGTAAAAATAGGGTTTTTATTTACCCTAGATGGCACGCACGAAGAACGGAGAAGAGTAGCACGGAGAAGCTCTTTCGGTGCGGGTCCAATGCGCCCTAACTTGGCAGCAGAGGACGTCTACGGCGGCGGCGGACGAGGATGGTCCGACTCCGGCGTGGTTTCGGCGACGAAAAAGTCGAGGCAGTGAAGCTTTTCTTTGCCGGTGTCGAGACTTCCAGCGGTGGCGCTAGGGTTTGGGGCTTTGATGTAGCAGGAGAGCGATGGAGCGAAGAAGTGTTTACCGAGGGGGATGGGGACATATTTATAGCCAGGCAGTTATTGTTGGCGCGAGGAAATCGGACCAAATAGCCCGTGCCTCTACGTCTCCGCAGGACACGTGTAGCTTACGAGCAAAGTGGTGGAGATCATGGAGATCGTGGTTATCCGAACGAATAAAGTGGGGTTCAGTTACTGTTCATTAAAAAAATATTTTTGGAGATTTGATGATTTTGTTACAAAATCATCAGCTCACAAGGACGCAGTGAGGATTTTGAACAAAGTTTCAAGTAGAACGCATATGAAGAATTGAATAGACTGGATGAGAATAGCATAGAGGGAAAGTAGGGTCCGATCACATTCACTTAGATGAAATATCAACTTGAAGAAATAGCTATAAGTGAATGCTGTTGAGGACTTGAAATCACAGTCTATCTAGGTAAATGAAAATCATCAAGTGTTTTTGAAGATTTGACTAACTTGAGGATTTTGTGATAAATCATCACAATGATGAATTTCAATTTTGAAGAAAAACAATTTTGAAGAACAACTAATTTGAAGAAAATCAAATTTTTGAAGAAATGAGACTTTGAAGAAATTCAACTTGAGGAATTTCACGTTGGGCGGTGGCGTGCCCACCATGTAAGAATGTTGATTACAGACGCCGCGTACAATTATCGTAGGGCCTTGAGAATCAACTTCTTCGTTTATTTCTTCACACTCAGAGTGATATTCTTCATCAGTTGAAGAATATCGATTCATCATGTGTTGCACATCTAAGTCATCAATTTTGCATAAGTGTTAGGATGTGTGCATGTTTTTACAAAACATTTGAAGATTCTAAGATATTTAGCTCACGCCGCAACTTGCAAAACCTTCTCTCATCCAAGGGCTTAGTGAAGATATCTGCCAGTTGATCATCTGTCTTCAGATGGTCGATGAGGATATTGCCCTTGAGGACATGGTCCCGAAGAAAATGATGACGAATCTGGATGTGCTTGGTCTTCGAGTGTTGTACTGGGTTGTATGCAATCCTAATTGCGCTCTCATTGTCGCAGTAGAGAGGCACATTCTTCATGTTGATGCCGTAGTCCTTGAGGGTTTGCTTCATCCATAGCAATTGAGCACAACACGAACCAGCAGCAATGTACTCAGTTTCGGTAGTGGAGAGTGATACGCAGTTATGCTTCTTTGAGGACCAGCAGACTAGTGATCTTCCGAAGAAATGGCATGTGCCAGAGGTTGACTTGCTATCCACACGGTCACCAGCATAGTCAGAATCAGAATACCCTACCAGATGAAGATTTGAGCCCTAGGGGTACAATAATCCTAATGTTGGTGTGTGAGCTAAGTATCAAAGAATATGCTTCACAGCCTTATGGTGTGATTCCTTCGATTTTGCTTGAAAATGTGCACACATGCAACCACTAAGCATTATATCTGGCCTAGATGCACATAAATACAATAAAGATCCAATCATAGAGTGATATACCTGCTGATCGAATTCTTTACCAATTTCGTCAGTGCAGAGGTGGTCGTTGGTAGGCATTGGAGTCTTGGCACCTTTGCATTCATGCATATCGAATTTCCTCAGAACATCCTTGAGGTATTTCTCCTGAGATATGAAGATTCCATTGCGTTGTTGACGAATTTGAAGACCTAAGAAGAATTTCAGCTCCCCCATCATAGACATCTGATATTCTTCACTCATCATGTAAGTAAATTCATCACTGTATCGTTTGTCAGTACAGCCAAATATAATATCATTGACATATATCTGGCACACAAATAGCTCATTATCATAGTATTTAGTGAAAAGAGTTGGATCGAGTGAACCCGGTTTGAATCCTTTCTTCATGAGGAATTCCTTCAATGTATCATACCATGCCCGAGGGGCTTGCTTGAGACCATAGAGCGCCTTTTTGAGTCTGAAGACTTTGTCTGGATTCTTTGGATCCCCAAAACATGGGGGCTGAGCAACATATACTTCTTCCTCAAGCTTACTATTGAGGAATGCACTTTTCACATCCATTTGATATAATATGATCTTATGATGGTTAGCATACGCAAGTAGTATTTGAATAGCTTCAACTCTAGCAACAGGTGCAAAAGTTTCATCGAAATCTATTCCTTCAACCTAGGTGTAGCCTTGGGCTACAAGTCGTGCCTTATTCCTCACCACTTGACCATCCTCATCTTGCTTGTTTCGGAAATCCACTTGGTTCCGATGATATTGTGCTTGCGAGGATCTCGTCGTTTGACGAGCTCCCATACATCATTCAGCTTGAATTGAAGAAGTTCGTCTTGCATAGCTTGGATCCACTCCGGTTCCAGGAAAGCCTCAACAAGTTTTGAGGGTTCTGTGATAGATACAAAGGAGAAATGCCCACAAAAGTTAATTAAGTGTGAAGCTTTTGAGCGAGTGAGAGGACCTGGCGCGTTGATGTCATTGAGGATTTTGTCAAGTTCCACTTCATTTGCAATCCTCGGATGAGCTGGATGAGGATTTTGTCTGGGCTGAGGAAGTGGTTCTAGAGAAATTTCCTCAGGAGCACCTTCTTGATTTTCATCAGTGATGGGGATGATTACTTCATCAGTTTCCTCAGTGGGAACAATGTCTTCAGTAGGTTTGAGCTTTATTGCTTACTCAGGAGACAACTCATCTGGATCAGAAGGCAATTGCTCCCTTTGCGAGCCATTAGTTTCATCGAACCGCACATCTAGAGTCTCAACAACTTTGTTGTGATAGTTGTTGAAGACTCTGTACGTGTGCAAGTCCTTTCCATAACCGAGCATAAAACCCTCATGTGCCTTTGGTGCAAATTTTGAGCTATGGTGAGGATCTCTAATCCAACATTTTGCACCGAAGACTTTGAAATAACTTACATTGGGTTTCTTATCACTGAGGAGTTCATACGAGGTTTTCTTGAGGAATTTGTGAAGATATACCCTGTTGATGATATGGCATGCAGTGTTGATTGCTTCAGGCCAAAAGCGACGAGGACTCTGATATTCTTCAAGCATGGTTCTTGCCATCTCAACCAGAGTCTTGTTCTTCCTTTTGACGACTCCATTCTATTGAGGAGTATAAGGAGCAGATAATTCGTGAGTAATACCAAGTTCATCAAGATAATCATCGAGACCAGTGTTTTTGAACTCTGTTCCATTATCACTCCTGATATGTTTGATCTTGATGCCGATGTTCGTCGAGGCCCTTGAGGAAAATCGTTTGCAGATTTCCTACGCTTTAGTTTTATATAAGATGGTATGCACCCATGTATATGTGGAATAATCATCAACTATGACGAAGCCACATAAAGATGCTGCATTTCTTAGTGTGGCATAGTGAGTAGGTCCAAATAGATCCATGTGGAGAAATTCGAATGGACGAGTAGTGGTCATGATAGTCTTCGAGGGATGCTTGGATCTGGTCATTTTCCCAGATTCACATGCACCGCAGAGATGATCCTTGAGGAATTTGACTGATTCGATACCGATGACATGCTTCTTCTTCACGAGCGTGTGCAAATTCCTCATGCCTGCATGACCGAGTCTTCGGTGCCACAGCCATCCTTCTGAGGTTTTTGCTAGTAAGCAAGTGGCTGGTTGAGGACCTGTAGAGAAATCAACAATGTACAAATCACCTCTTCTGACACCTTCAAAGACTTTGAATTTGTCAAATTCCATGATGACAACACATCTATATCTACCAAAGATAACAATCATATCAAGATCACAAAGCATCAAGACTGACATGAGGTTAAAACCAAGGGATTCAACCAGCATCACTTTGTCCATATGCCTATCCTTGGAAATAGACACTTTGCCAAGTCCCAATACCTTGCTTTTACCTTTGTCAGCATATGTGATTTGCTTCAGAGGTGATGGAGTTAGTGGCATATTCATCAACAAGCTTTTATCACCAGTCATGTGATGTGTGCAGCCACTATCAAGAACCCACTCAGTACTCTTGGGTTTGTCATCCTGCAGATGAATTAGTACAACTTACCATCTCATATGCTTCAGACTTGAAGAATATGATATCAATTTCATCAGATAGGAATTTCATCATAAGAGAATTATAAGGACGTGTGAAATATTTCTATTTCATCAATATTAGCTTGCATCCTATCAAGCATTTCCTCAGGTCTCCAGCAACTTCTTCAGATGATGATTTTCATCTGGAGACCTGACCTGCAGGAGTGATTAGTTCAATTTCTTCACCACCCACATCTGAAGGGGTGGTAAAGCATTCATCATCCTGCGAGCACCATATTAGAAAGGAGGCATTGAAGCTAATGCACTTCTCTTAGCAGTAGGGGGGTTAAAGTACTCATATGAATATGCAGAGAACTGGTTTGAGGATTTATAAACATAATGATTTGAAGAGTAACGCTCATATTCATATTCCTTGTAGTTTCCCTGCATGTTAGAAGCATTAGCACGGGTACGAGCATAATTTTGACCAGTTGAGGATTTTGATCCTCTTGAAGACTTTGGTCCTCCTGAGGAATTTGACCTAGGATTCAGATTCTTCATTGGTGGTGTCATGAGGACATTCACCTAAGATTTTAAAGACAACTTTTGGGAACCCAGATTTTCCTCAAGGGAGGGCCATTCCTGCAGTTAGTTCCAACATATCGAGCAAACACTTCACCAGATTGATTTTTGAACAGTTTATAGTTGGAGTCAAATGACTTATCTGAGGAAGATGATAATTCACATGAAAAACCAGTTATATTGGATGGATCAAAAGAAGGCCCAGTAGCAGCAACCCACGAGGTTTTGGGATACTGCTCAGGTTTCCAATAAGATCCATCAGCATTCAATTTCCTCTCAAAGGCAATTCCTTCTTTCCTCGGGTTCCTATTCAAGATATGCTTTTTGAGCACATCACAAAGGGTTTGATGTCCTTTGAGACTTTTGTATATGCCTGTCACATACAATTCCTTCAGCCCTGCATTTTCATGAGTGACATTTGTGTTTTCCTCAAGTGAGGAATTTGACACTACAGGAGCAGTTGAAGAATTTGTAGCAATAGAAGCATTTGATGATTCTGGTGAAGAATTAGCAGTTTCACGTTCAATGCGCTGAAGACATGGAGGAATGAATTCAGCTTGAGCAACCTGATCTGTTGAGCTAGTAATGAATCATTTTCCATACGAAGATCATCATGAGAAATCGTCAACTTCTCTAGATCAAGATTCCTTTGAAGAAATTCATAGGAAAGTTTCTCATGATCAGCGAGGAGTGTGTCATGACGATCTTGAAGATTATCAAATCTAGACTGAAGACTTTTCACATCTTCAGTGAGGACTTGGGTAAGATTTATTTCATCATTCAACAGATCATCGCTTCTATCTAGTAGTTTCTGAAGCTTTTCCAGGGCAGTTTGTTGTTTAGTGGCAATGATAGAAAGTTTACTATAACTGGTTTTTTATAATCATCAGGTTCACAGTCACTTGAATCAGAGGAGGAAGCATCATTCGATACCTTTGAACCTTTTGCCATGAAGGAATAGGTTTGAGCGAGGTCATCAGCATAGTCATCAGTGTGGATGGTGTTATCATCTTCTTCAAGGTTGAAGATTGACTTGCTGACGAAAGTGGTTGCAAGTGCAAGACTGGCCTGTCCGGATTCTGAGTCTTCATGAGAACCCTCTTCTTCAGCACATTCCTCTCATTCTGCCTTGGAATCCATTTCCTTGCCAATAAGTGCCCGAGCCTTTCTGAAACTAGTCTTCTTGTGCGATGAGGGCTTTGAAGATGGGGATTTTGAAGATTTCTTCTTCTTCTTCGAGTCATCAGAACTGTCATCCTTGTATTTCTTCTTCTTTGATTCCTTTCCCCAATGGGGACATCAGCAATGTAGTGACCTGATTTCTTGCATTTGTGCCAGGTTCTTTTCTTGTAGTCCTCAGATGAAGATTCTGATTTTCTCATATCTCTTCTTGAAGATTTACCGAACTGGCCACGTCGTGTAAACCTCTGGAATTTCCTCATGAGCATTGCAAGCTCCTGTCCAAATTCTTCAGGATCACCAATGCTATCATCCGAGTCTTCTTCTTCAGATGAGGAAATTGCTCTAGCCTTCAGTGCACCTGGTCTAGAATAGCTTTGTCCATATAGATCTTTCTTTATCTTGCTGGAATTCATGAGTATTGAGTCTTTCGAGTATATCAGCTGGATCAAGCATCTTGTAGTCTGGTCTTTCTTGAATCATCAGGACTGAAGTATCAAATGAAGAATCCAAACATCTTAGCAGTTTCTTCACAACTTCGTGATCAGTAATGTCTCGAGCTCCCAGTGCTTGCAGTTCATTTGATATGTCAGTGAGGCGATCAAAGGTATCTTGGCAGCTTTCATTGTCAAGCCTCTTGAAGCAATTGAAGAGATTGCAAAGAACATCAACACGAGAATCATGCTGGGTTGATACTCCTTCATTTACTTTGCATAGTCTCTCCCAGATAAGTGTCGCTGAGCCCAAAGCACTCACTCTTCCAAACTGGCATGGGCTTAGATGGCCACAGATGATATTCTTCGCTTGAGAATCAAGTTGCTTTAATTTCTTCACATCAGTAGCAAAGATACTAGCAGAGATGATGGGGACACCATTTCCACAATATACCAGAGATCATTGTCAATAGCTTGTAGATGCATCTGCATCTTGGTCTTCCAGAAGGGAAAGTTCTTTCCTTCGAAAGTAGGACATGCTGCAGTAACCTTAGTCATGCCTGCAGTCGACAAGGTGGTTAAACCAAAATTACACAGAACAAGGGAGTACCTTGCTATGATACCAATTGAAAGTGCGTTATATCGACTAGAGGGGGGTGAATAGGAGATTCTTAGAATTTCATCATTGAGGAAATTTCCTTTGAGGAAAGTCCTCACTGATGACTAACTTACAGCGGAAACAGTAAAGGATCAGGAGTGCAAAGTTTCACTACAGCAGTTTTTCAGTATCAGGAATGTGAAAACAGATTGTACAGTAAGCAGGCACGCAGAAAACAGATGAGGATTAACTTGCGTGAAGAATTTGGCGTTGAGGAATTTCAGAGAAAGTCTTCAGAAAATTCTTCAAACAGTGACAGTGAAAATCATCAACACATAATCTGAGGAATATAAAGAGTTGAGGAATTAGAACCCGTTTCACAGCGAAGACAGTAGTTGATGACCCAGTTCCAACTGTTGTGACAGTTGTACATCTTGTTTGGAGGGGCTTCGTATTGAAACCAAGAGACACACAGTCCTAGGACACACAGTCCCTACTGTATTCTCCTTGGGCTAAGAACACACAGTCCTCGCCCAACACTCGTGGTAAGTCTTCAGGGCAGACTTCCAAACCCTCCCAAACTTGGTCACCTGGCGATCCACAATTGACTGCAGGATTGCTCTAGACCATGACGCCTAACCGTCTGGAGGATGCACAGTCCTCAAAGGTAAAAGGCTTCAGTCCCACACAGGAACAACTTCTTTGGTGATGCTCAATCACTTGGTTCTTGGTTTGTGGTTTGGTGTTTGGGGTATTTCCTCACTGATGAATTACTCTCGAAGACTCTGAGAAATTTGGGTTGCTCTTATGACAAGTGTCAGTTTCTAACGAAGCAGCCAACCAGCTAATGGTTGTGGGGGCGGCTATTTATAGCCTGGGAGCATCCCGACATGATTTGACATTAATGCCCTTAACTGATATGACCGTTGGTGTGGATAAGACTAATGATGTCGCGTGGCTATCGAAAGGTCGGGACCCTCAACTGTGAGAGTCCTCATGTCACTCATATTCCTCACTTGAGGCTTTTGGTAGGATTAGGCTTGGGTTGAGCATCATGAGGAAATTCATTCCAATGTGTTACCTCGACCCCCTTTAACAGTGCGGTTTTCCTATTACTCATGTGTGAAGAAAACAAAACAGAAAGAGTAAATCTTCATGCTTCAAAGTCTTCAGAATGATTTTCTTCAGGACACACCGAATTCCTCAATTTCAATATCTTCATGAGGAATATCAATTTCATCGCAAATTCTTCGCGATTCAAATCTTCAGCTTCAGACCAATTTCTTCAACCGAAGATATACATTTTTAGGGGTCAATATTCGTCGAATATTTCAAACTCCTCAGCGACTTATAGATCCTGTGTACACTCATGAACATATTAGATACTTAACCTATAAGTCTTCAAACCACCAAATCACTAAGGGGCACTAGATGCACTTACAAAGGCAAGTATCAAACAATGGAAAGAGCATGCAAATGTATCTTTCTCCCTCTTCAGGGATCCTCAATGAATGCAATAAAAAGAGCATGCCTCATGCTTCTTTTTAGATTTCATATCGAGAGTGCTCACTCTGTGTACGCCCCTTGCTGGCTTTAATAAGCCCGGGGGCTACACTGCGTACGCCCCTTGCTGGATTCAATAAGCTCGGGGGCTACGCTGCGTACGCCCCTTGCTGGCTTTATCAAGCTCGGGGGCTCGCTAGCCGCTCGGACGCCTTCCCTATATTGTAGAAGAACACATAGTGTAAGCTGGACCGATCCCTGGTCACCTCGTACCAGCCTGCAGACTGGCTCCGGTCGTCCGGCTTGCGAGGCGACGCCAGGTAAGGCCGGATGCATGCAAAGTTCGACTACAAAAGGGTCGCCGGCTCGGGTGTCTCAATCAAATTCAGGCCGGCCTCTGCTGGTTTATGTCTTAATCTTTAAGTCTTGATGGCTTTGAAAAATCTAAGTCTTGTGTTCTAAGGCCAGAAACCTCGACCCAGTCACAGACCGGCTCCCGGCTGTTGGGCTGGCGGGGTGGAAACTTAGGAATACAAGGATTGGAGAAAAAGGAGTCAACCAGGAATCAAAAGATAAAGATATAAAACAGCACGCACGGCAATACGAATATAATGCTGAATACATACATTCAAAATGCATTGGCCCATGGTCGACGTTCATTACATCCCCAAGTGGGTGGAACAACAGGACACCGGCTACGGGGCTGCAGCCTCATCGATCTCCCCGGCCGTTGCTCCTGAAGTGGTGGCTTCACCATCCCCGGCTGCTCCCGAGGCGGTTGCGCCGTATCCTTCGCGAGGGCTCCCGGCTCCATCTGCACCGGAGTCGGCGTACGCCGCACCGCTAGAGGCGGCAGCAAAATCCACAGCGTGGGTTGCCTCGTCGGAGCTGCCATCGGGGTCATAGGGCTGAAGGCCGTGCAGATCTTCAGGGATCACACTGCCATCTTCACCCCACTCCAAAACAAAATTATCCCAAGCGGCGTACTCGGCGATGCCGCTGGCCCTCACGCGCAGCGCCTCCTCCACGTCCTACAGCTCCGCCTCCGAGACGTCGCGCTGAGCGACGAGCTTGCCCAAGTCCAGGTTTCGATACCAGGACTTGGCCAAGCGCAGGGTCATGTAGGCTCCAGCGCGCGCGGCAGAGGCGCGCCAGGCATCCACGCGTTCCTCGCGAGCTGCAAGCCAGCGGGCGAGTCGGCTCATCAACACCGGCTCCACGCCATCCGGCCACACGGCCGCCACCATCGAGGAGCCTGCAACCTGGAGCTGAGCCACAGACTCGCCCAGGGCGTGCAGGCGGGCCCGGAGGCCCACCCTGATCTCCTCCACGCTCTAGTCGGAGGTAGAATCTACCTCCTGCCGAGCCGCGTGATGCTCCTCACGGCTCACCTCGACGTCTGTGTCGGCTGCGACCTGGGTCGCAGGAAAGAGACCTGAGACAAGAAAACAAGGGCGCGGAAGCGAGTAAGAAGAGGAGACGGCCAAGAAAGCTCTAGACAAAACAAAAAAAGAGAGACTCACGATGGAAGGCGCCATCGGTCTCATGGGCGCTCTCCAGTACCTCGAGCTCCCGCACCTTGCTCGCATGAGTAAGGCGAGCAACCTCTTCCTAGAGAGTCGCCGCAGACTGCACGGCCTTGGCCAGCTGCGACTGCATCTAGACAAGAGCCCCCTCCTTCTCCCTTAAGGCGGCGTCCTTGAGGGCCATCTCCTTGAGATGAACCGACGCAAGGCGATCCACGTCGGCAGATTAGGAGGCTTCCTTCTCCTGCAGCGTGCCGCGCAACTGCTCAAGCTCGACCCGGCTGGCCGCCTCGAACTCCTTCTTCTCCATCTGGAGAAGAGCCAGCTGCTCCTCGAGCCAGTCGCCAGCGCCTCGCAGAGCGTCCCGCTCCATGGCGACCTCGCCCAGTCGAACTTCGAGCTCGGCGATCTGGCCATCAGCTGCCTGATGCTGAGTCCGCAACTCATTATAGGCTTGTGCTTGAGCATCATAAAGCTCCTACCAAAAAAGCAAAGAAGAAGAAAGAATAAGATTCGGCCTGGTTAAGACTTAACCAGCCCGATTCTCGGGGGCTACACCCACTGGGTGCGCTAGCGCACCCCCACTAAAAAAGCAAAACAAGATAAGAAGTTCAAAGCGATTCGGCCCGACCGATGATCGGCCGACCCGATTCTCAGGGGCTACACCCAGTGGGTGCGCTATCGCGCCCCCACTGACGCAAGAAGAAGAAAAAGGAGAAATTCAAACCCAAGAAGAGGCACTTACCCTGGTGCGGGTCTCCAGGCGCTCCATGTCGCCGCACACCATGCGGGCCGACTGCTCCACCTTGGACCGGCCGCTGGAAAACAGCGACACCAGCTCCGGGACACCGATGAGCACAGTGCCAGCGGGCAGTCGCGCGTGCGCCAAGTTGGTCGCCCGCCATGTCTTCATGGGCCGGCTCCCGACGCAGCTGGATCGTGGTGGGGAACGACGATGGCGCGGGCTCCGGGTGCCGGCTCGACAGCCGGCTCCGCCAATATCACGGCCGGCACTGCCTCCTCAACGGGAGGTGGATGGGCCGCATCCGGCGCATCCATGGGCACCCCTGGCGCATCAGGGGCCGCGTCCGGCGCGTCCAGGATCAGTTCTTGTGGCTCGGGCGCCGCCTCGGCCCTGGGGGAGTCGGGGATCGTCTCCAAGTCCACCGGCGCCGAAGCATTCGACTCGGAGGGCTGGGCCCCCTCAGCCCTCGGGGCGTGCCTTGAAGCCGCCTCGCTAGCTCGCTCCTCCGCGCGAGCATGCGCGGAGGGGTCATGTCTAGCCTTCTCAGCCCGGCTGGGGCGAGACTGGCCCACGGTCATGTTCCCCGCGGCCACGTCCCACCGGCGCTTGGACTGCTCCTCAAGCTCCCTCTGGGCAGCATCGGTTGCTGCCCAGCCAACCCGCTCGGCTGCGGAGGCGGTGTCTTCCTCCACGTCCTCCACCTCCCTGTCGAGCGAAGTTCTTAAGGCACAAATCTTCCCACAAGATAAACGAAGAAAAGGGGGAGGGAATCTTACCGCACGACCATAGGCACCTGCCTCCGGCCTGCGCCACGGCGCCTCTTGGCGCCGCCTGCCCATGCTCCGGCTAGAGGACCCGGCGCCGGCCGCTTAGGAGCCGGCCTGGATGCTGTGGCACCCTTGCCCTTCCTCCTGGCCGCCTCGTCGGCGGTGGTTTCCCCATCCCTTTGACGTCGGCCACACGTCAATGGCGGGCTGGTAACATCCTCCACCCCTTTAGAGTCCTCCTCGAAGGCTGCACCAGAGAAGAATGAGGGAGTCTCATCGTCATCCGTCCAGTCTGCGATGGAGTGCCGCGGGTACTCACCAGACGGCTCTGTCCCTTCCGACTTCAGGGTGTTCTCCGATCCCGCGGAGGAGTCCGAGCGGGACTCAATCACGCCCTCGTCCTCAATCTCCGAAGCGTCGGACACATCCACGTCGGGAGCGGGTGGACGGAGGGATCCCTGCAGCTTCTTAAACAGCTGCGAAAAAGGATTCGACCACCGGCTCAGCGAGACGGCTGGTTGCAAGACGAACAGCGAAGAACAAAGAAGCCGCTTACCATTGGAGGCGGATGAGACCTATTGAAGGGGGTCATCCCCCACGACCAGTTCCCGCTGTCGTCCATGCGGGCGGTAGAGATCAGGTTCACCCTTCGCGCTACCGCACCGGGGGTGAACCTCTTGGTGGACAGCCTGCAGGGATCATGTCGGCCGCTCATCTGGCAGACCAGATGTGGCCGCCTCTGCAGCAGCAGGATCCGGCGGGTCACCATTGTGGTGAGCAGGTCGCGGCCGAGGAGGCCGCTCTTCTCCAGGATCTCGAGGTGGGCACAGATCAGCGACACCTCGGGAATCGGCTTGGGGGTCTTCGCTGCCCAGTTCAACCTCGTCGGCGGGTCGATGTTGAACGGGGGCATGTTGAGGGCGTCCTGGGCGGGGTCGGCATTCTTCACATAGAAGAAGCCCTTCTGCCACTGCTTGATGGACTCCTGCAGCGGCATCTGGGGGAAGCCTGACTTCGAGCGATGATGCACCAGCGCGGCTCCGTGCGGCGTTATCGGGCGCTGTTGGGGATATTATCTGTTGATAACCCGCCCTAGTTGGGCCGGGTCACCAAAGCTGGCGACTCATCTAAAAATGTAGTTTGGGCCTTGGTCTGGTAAAGCCGAGAGTAGTATGGCGGTTTATGACTTTCGGAAGGAGTCCATAATAAAGGTCTCCAAGCTTCGGAAGGGCGGCGACTTGAGATCGCAAGAGTCACGATTTGTGTAAAGGAAGGGACCCTTGTAAACCCTAAGGACTAGACCTGTATATACAGGCGAGTCCCAGGGGAGAAGAGGGGAGGTTAGAAATCATCGAGTGCTAGGTCTGGCGAGTTACGCCCTCCTTGTAATCGAAACTCCATCAATACAACTCAAAGCAGGACGTAGGCCTTTACATCCTCACGAGGGGCCGAACCTGGGTAAATCAACGTCTCTCTCCTATTCAAACCCCTTTGAGTCGCCACCAAAGTGCGATGGCTCCAATACAAAGTCCTTTCATGAGGACATCTGCCGTGACAAAACCACGATAGTTGGCGCCCACCGTGGGGCCTGCGCACAGTGGAGTTGAGTTCTCAAAGGGAGCCCTGCCAGGGTTTGGGAGCTACGCGACGGGGCTCATGACCCGGAGCCGCCGTGGGAAGTACTACATCAACAACCTGCAATGGGGGCCCGAGGCGGATTCGATCAAATCTGGTTACAGGGTCCCCTTCGGCAAGGTCAACGTCTTCATCGGCATGATTGGATCATCCGTGCGTGAGCCGGACATCTCCACCGACATCGTCGAGCCGGCCAGGTTCGTCCGCCCACTAACGACGCCAAATCTGATTCGCCCGGTCTTTGTTGGATTCACGCAGGGATTGGAGGAACCAGAACACTCAGCGACCCAGGAAACCACACCAGTCAACACTGATGACGAATCATCCATGGGCCATTCAGATTCAATCCGGTCTCTACATGGGGATTGTCTTGGGGGCTTGTCGTTGGCCATGGACCCTGAAGTCCTTGACCGAACCCGCCGCCAGATCACCATTTACATGGCTGGGGTGACTCAACTCTCGCCAAACCCGGCAGACGGGGATGGGCCTGGCGAGACATCTAGAAGCCCGGCCGCTGTCTTGGTGGAATTAGCAGCGGACATTACAAGGCTTATGGCGACCCCCATCACACCGGAAAACCAGGAGGCAGTAAACACGGAATTGGCAAAGCTAAGAGAGGAAGTGGCAAAGGCTCATCGGGATGCCGAGGTGGAGTCTGCCAGGATCGAGACCCGGCAAGCTCAAATTATCGCCGAGAGAACTCGCTTAAATACTGACAACTCGCGGCTCGAAAGACACCAGCGCGTATCTGACGCCGTCCATCAGCGGAGGCACCAGGGTCGCCTACCCCCTGATCTCAACCCGACCCGCCTGTTCGATACTCCGCGAACTCCCGGGGGGGAGCCGCCCCCGGGGGAGGACCGGGCCAACCACCTAACCCACCGGTTCAACCAATTGAGGATCGCATTCCCCGATTCCGGACACCTCAAGGTCACTTTTCCAACCCAGTGGACAACGTCCTTGCTGCAACCCTCCATTTGGAATCTCTTCTGATTCACGGCAATACACCTACCGAGATAGAAGCAAGAAACGCCATTGAGATGTTGAAGACGTCGGTGGTTCAAAACGCCCAGTTCTCACATAGCCTAGATAGGCTGCATTCCACTCCCCAGGCGAGTCACACCATGAGTCGGCCAGAGGACCATCCCGCTGTGAACAACGGACCGTGACTCATCCCCCAGGACAACCCGCCTGATCATCAAAACCCGTCGGGTCGGGATCTCCCGAACATCCAAATCGCCCGAGTCCCTCTCGTCGTGAGCGGCGGACGAGTGGGGGTGCCGTGCTTGGCCCCGGCCCTTCGCAACGAACGAATGCCCAAGGATTTTAAAGGACCAAGAAAGGTGCCTAACTACACCCCGGACCTTGAGCCGGCGTCGTGGGTCGAGAGTTATGAAATCGCCATGGACATGCTCGACCTAAACGAAGCAGTTTGCGCCAGATACTTCACAATGATGCTCGAAAGGTCAGCACGTACTTGGTTGAAAAACTTACCCCCCCCCCCAACTCCATCCAGACCTGGGCTGAATTGAAAGAGCGTTTCATCGAAAACTTCTGAGGAACCTACAAGCGTCTAATGACGATTGTCAATCTGCAGCACTGCGTTCAGCGCCCCGATGAGTCGGCCCACCACTGGTCACGTCGGCTCGCGGAAATTATCCATTCATCAGACGGTATTACGGCGGCTCAGGCTGTGTTGATCCTTGAGCAAAATTGCCACTACGAACCCCTGGTGTAGAAGTTGGGGCGACTCAAGCGAAAGGTCCAAGACATGGGGGAGCTAATGGATACCCTCACTAGATACGCTGAAGCGGACGACACCAAAGATCCCGGTGAGGACGGTAAAGCTAACTCGCCAAAGAAGGGTGAGTCATCCAAAAATCATACCCGGTTCCAGGGACGTAACCGCCACAATCAGGGAGCCAATGGCAAGAGAAGGCAGCAAGAGGAATCTTCGGATTTAGTCGCCAATACCAACACCAACAATGGCAACCAACGCTAGAAGAAAAACAGGGGTTACAGTGGTAAGAAGCCGCGTAACTATGAAGAGTTACTCAAGGGCCCTTGCCCGCACCATGCCATGGCAGACGGACCGGCGACTCATTCCTGGGAAAACTGTTTCGTGATGCGGGAGTTTCGGGCGGAGGCGATCAAGAAAAGCCAAAATGGTGACCCGGACCAACGGCAGGAGCAGTTTGCTGCACCCAACCAACGTCACAACCCCTTTGGCGGTTTTCCCAATCCGGGGGCTCAGGGGGGCTCGCAGCCAAGCAGCGTCCAGTATCCAGTGCATCACCAGCGGTGGTACAACCCGCCCGGAACTTTTCAGCAACCACCCCCACAGGGGGCTTCGCAGGGTCAGGATGACAACGGCGGCTTTTGCAACAACCCCAAACAGTTAAGCAATGGGCAGTACCACATTTTCACCACCAATGCTTGCAGGCGTGATAAGAAGGTGAGTCACCGGGCATACAGTGTATCTGAGCCGGCACTTCCCAGGTACCTCACTGGTCCGAGCGGACCATATCATGGAGTAGGGAGGATCATCCGCCAAGAGTTGACAATCCTTGCGACTTAGCGTTGGTCGTAATCCCCAAGTTGGGGGGTACACCCTGTCGAAGGTGCTAATGGACGGTGGCAGCAGCATTAGTATCTTATATTTTGACACTTTCCAAAGGATGAATCTATTGGAGAAGGATTTGATGCCTTCAACCACGGTATTCCACGGAATCGTCCCGGGCAAGTCGGCGTACCCCATAGGCCGAGTCAGACTCACAGTCGCATTTGGAACAGCATATAACTACAGGAGTGAGTCGCTGATGTTTGAGGTGGTCAAATTGAAAAGCCCCTACCATGCGCTATTTGGGCGGCCGGCTTACGCCCGGTTCATGGCTCGCCCATGCTATGTTTACCTTAAACTCAAGATGCCTGGTCCTAAGGGACCCATCACGGTGGACGGTGATAGAAGAATTGCAAAGGAATGTGAAGAAGGGGACGCGGCTTATGCAGAAGTCGCCTGCACTGCAGAAGAGCTCAAGTATCATCGGGCCAATGTTGATCCTGCTGACATGTCACCCTTAAAGAAGCCAACGACAGATGTTGAGCCACCCCTCAAGTTCAAACCAACGGATGACACTCAAACGGTTGATTTCGTTCCTGGTGATTCATCCAAGCAGTTCACCATTGGGACGGGTGTGGATCCCAAATAGGAATGCGCGCTCATCGAATTCATCCGTGAGAATCGGGACATCTTCGCATGGAAACCTTCTGACATGCCTGGTGTGCCGAGAGAATTCGCTAAGCACCATCTTAATGTTGACCCAAAAGAAAAACCTATCCGGCAGTATCTTCGCAGGTTTAACGAGGAACGGCGCAAGGCAATCGGGGAAGAGGTTGCCCGTCTCTTAGCCGCCGGATTCATCGTGGAAGTTTTCCACCCCAAATGGTTGGCTAACCCGGTCTTGGTACTAAAAAAGAATGGTACTTTCCGTATGTGCATTGATTACACGGACCTCAACAGAGCTTGTCCAAAAGATCCTTTCGCTCTTCCCCGCATCGACCAGATTATTGACTCGGTGGCGGGATGCGAACGTTTGTGCTTTTTGGACGCCTACTCTGGATATCACCAAATCAAGATGGTCGTGGAGGATCAAGAGAAAACAGCCTTTATAACCCCCTTTGGGGCTTTTTGCTATGTATCCATGCCGTTTGGGCTCAAGATTGCACGGGCGACTTATCAGCGCTGCATCCAGAACTGCCTCCGTAGCCAAATCGGACGCAACGTCCATGCCTATGTCGCTGACATTGTGATTAAGACCCGCCAGGGGGAGACGCTACTGGAGGATCTCAAGGAAACTTTCGATAATCTGCGGGTGTATCAGATGAAGTTGAATCCCACCAAGTGTGTTTTTGGTGTTCCTGCAGGGAAATTGTTGGGCTTCCTGGTGTCTGAGCGTGGCATTGAAGCTAACCCGGACAAAATTGAAGCAGTCACGTCCCTTGGGAAACCGGCAAATGTTAACCAAGTCCAACGGATGGCGGGTCGCATTGCGGCTTTAAGTCGTTTCGTAAGTCGCCTGGGAGAAAAGGCGATTCCCCTTTATCAGTTACTAAAGAAATCTAACCATTTTGTTTGGACAGATGAGGCAGATCAGGCTTTCGAAGCCGTGAAACGGCAACTGGTCAACCCGCCGGTCTTGGCCGCCCCGACTGAGAAAGAACCCATGCTTTTGTATATTGCGGCAAACTCTAAAGCAGTAAGTGTGGTGGTGGTCGTTGAAAGGAAGGAGGAAGGGAAGGAATACCCAGTGCAGCGCCCGGTGTATTTTGTCTCCGAAGTGCTAACTCTTTCCAAGCAACGGTACCCACATTGGCAGAAGTTAGTGTATGGGTGTTTATGGCG
Source organism: Hordeum vulgare subsp. vulgare (assembly GCF_904849725.1). Lineage (NCBI taxonomy): Eukaryota > Viridiplantae > Streptophyta > Magnoliopsida > Poales > Poaceae > Hordeum > Hordeum vulgare. The sequence goes on along the minus strand of NC_058520.1, from coordinate 486,209,795 downwards.
TGTCGGAAGCTTAAGCACTATTTTCAAGAGCATCCCATCACGGTGGTTAGTTCCGCTCCCCTCGGGGACATCATCCAGAATCGGGAGGCAACAGGGCGGATTGCCAAGTGGGCGATTGAACTTGGGTCGCATCACGTGCGATATACCCCTCGCACAGCCATCAAATCCCAAGCTTTAGTTGATTTCGTCAATGATTGGACGGAGTTGTAGGCCCCGGAAGACAGGCCTGATCTTACATACTGGACTATTTATTTTGATGGATCCAGACAGCTGGAAGGCTCGGGGGCTGGAGTGTTACTGGTGTCCCCTCAAGGAGATAAGTTCTGTTATGTCCCCCGACTCATGTTTCCGTGCACTAACAATGATGCGGAATATGAAGCTTTGCTTCACGGCTTGCGACTCGCCAAGGAGATGAACCTCACGAGGGTTAGATGTTTTGGCGATTCTGATCTGGTGGCACAGCAAGTTTCAGGCACTTGGGATTCTCGAGACCCCGTGATGGCAGCTTACAGAAGAGCTGTGTCCGATGTGGCGGGTCATTTCCATGGCGATCAGGTTGATCACATTGATCGGTGCCTTAATGAGGCAGCTGGCGCCCTTTCACGTCTTGGTTCCCAGCGAAAGCCGGTTCCCCCCAACGTTTTCCTGGATATTTTGCATAATCCCTCCGTAAGTTTGCCGTCAGAGGAGGAGTTGGCGATACCAGATCCTGAGTCTCAATTCGTGGCGGCTCTCCACGTCACGCCGGATTGGGTTCTTCCCTATTTGGCCTATCTCGCCCGGGGCGAGTTACCAACAGACGAAGTTTTGGCCCGCCAAATTGTTCGGCGAAGCAAATCCATGGTGATCATCAATGGCGAATTATATAAGCGGAGTGCCTCTAGGGTTTTTCAATGATGCGTTTCCTCCGAAGAAGGATGCATATTCTAAATGACATTCATTCCGGTGATTGTGGGCATCACGCCGGGTCACGCTCTTTGGTTTCAAAGGCATTCCGTCATGGTTTCTTTTGGTTGACGGCTCATGCAGATGCAGAAGAGATAGTTTGTCGATGCGAGGGGTGCCAGTGTTATGGACGACAAGCTCATGTGCCGGCTCAAGAACTAAGAATGATTCCCATCACTTGGCCTTTCACGGTCTGGGGGTTAGACATGGTTGGCCCCTTTAAAATGTCATCTAACAAGAAAACCCATTTGCTGGTGGCGGTTGATAAGTTCACCAAGTGGGTCGAGGCAGAGCCTGTAGGAGCTTGCGATGCGGAGACGGCGGTCAAATTCTTGAAAAAGCTGATCTTCCAGTTCGGATATCCACACAACATCATTACTGATAATGGCACTAATTTGTCTCAAGGGGCGATGCAGGAGTTTTGCCGTCGAGAGCATATCCGGCTTGATGTTTCTGCGGTCGCTCACCCGCAGTCTAATGGGCAGGCGGAACGGGCGAATCAGGAAGTTTTACGGGGAATCAAGCCCCGGATCATGGTTCCTTTGGAAAAAAACCCGGGATGTTGGGTTGAGGAGTTGCCTTCAGTGTTATGGAGAATCCGGACCACCCCGAACCGGTCCACGGGTTTTACCCCTTTCTTTCTGGTCTATGGAGCAGAAGATGTTCTTCCCACAGACATGAGGCATGACTCGCCCAGAGTCGCCGCTTACGTGGAACAGGACAACGAACTGGCGCGTCAAGACTCTTTGTATGCCTTAGAGGAGGCGCGTGACTTGGCTGCGGCCCGATCAGCCATTTATCAGTAGGATTTACGGCGTTATCACAACCGCCGGGTCAAGAGCCGAACCTTTCAGGAAGGCGAGGTTCGGCTGATACAGGATCGTACTGGCATGCATAATCTATCACCACCATGGGAAGGATCGTTCATCGTCAGCAAAAATCTTCACAACGGCTCTTACTATCTGGTGGATCTCCGGCCTAACCGGCCAACCACGGAGGCTTAGTCGACTCGCCCGTGGAATATTGCCCACTTGCGGCCTTACTACACTTGAGCTTTTAAGGTCTGCATTTTGTAAGTTTTTTAGTCCTTATTATAAAACAATAAAATTAAAACGCATCCCGACTTGGGGGCTTCCTCTTATTGAGATCAGTTTTATTATCCATTTGGCCTATGAAATTATTATGTTGGGTGGCGCTTAAGCTTTTTGACTCGCCCTATCCTGTCGCGACCTTATGAGCCGACAAAATCATTCTTGGGTGGCCCTTGAGCTTTTTGACTCGCCCTATCCTGTCGCGACCTTATGAGCCGACGAAATCATTCTTGGGTGGTGCTTGAGCTTTTTGACTCGCCCTATCCTATCGCGACCTTATGAGCCGACGAAATCATTCTTGGGTGGCGCTTGAGCTTTTTGACTCGCCCTATCCTGTCGCGACCTTATGAGCCGTCGAAATCATTATCTTGGGTGGCGCTTGAGCTTTTTGACTCGCCCTATCCAGTCGCGACCTTATGAGCCGACGAAACTACTATCTTGGGTGGCGCTTGAGCTTTTTGACTCGCCCTATCCTGTCGCGACCTTATGAGCCGACGAAACTGCTATCTTGGGTGGCGCTTGAGCTTTTTGACCCGCCCTATCCTGTCGCGACCTTATGAGCCGATGAAACTGCTATTTTGGGTGGCGCTTGAGCTTTTGGACTTGCCCTATCCTGTCGCGACCTTATGAGCCGACGAAATTACTATTTTTTACCTTCCTGGCACTGCCGCAAGGTTTTTCAGCATTTTTTCTGATTCGCCTCAAAATATTTTGGGGCGACTACTATTTGTTATCACTTATTATTCATTGAGATGGTTTCACATATGTTTTTCAAAGCTTAGAACAGGTTGATGATCGAAATCATTCTATCCATGGCGGATTAAGCATCATAAAAAAGCCTCAAACAGCGGATCAAGTATTTCAAATCGCCTTAAGGGCGACATAAGGATTTTTTAAAGGTATCACAAAGCAGTATCAATTCCTAAAGGAGACCTATTACATGGCTCTCATGGCCAATTCAATGAAAATTTATTCTGCTGACGCCCTTGGAACAGCCTGCTGCGAGCTTTGGCCAACCTCAATCTGCAAGTCGCCCAGTACCCAGTTACACTTGGACAGAGCGGCAAATTCATCTTCATCGGTCAGGATTGATGAGAGATCCGCGTCCAAGTCAAAAGGATTCTTGGGTCGGCGCAGAGTTAAGCTGGTCGTCACAAAGGTTGGCGGGTTGACCTTCTTGTTCTTATTGTCATAGGCGGCCTGGTATTTTGATAAGTCCAGGCTTGCAGGAAGCTGAGTCGCCGCCAGACGGGATTCCTTGACAACACGCTGATAGTCCTCTTCGGTGAATTCTAACCCATCATCCTTGAGTTGAGGAAAGCCCGCCGCTACTTCTTCTGGGTTGATCTCTGGAGCATATGCTAAGCATCGACTCAGCGTAGTCAGCACTCCTTTCCGGGCGGCTGACCGAGTTAACTCGCCAATCTGGGGAGGAAGCATGGATAGGCAACCAAGCATCTTCTTTATTGATGTTATAGGCTCCTTGGCGCCCATCACCGCTTTCACAGTCAGCACACTGCCGGTATATAGCTGCTCTGTCAGCGTGTAAATCGCCTTCAGAGTCAGTACGCAATCATCTTGACACTTGGGGGCTAATGTATAATTTTCAGACAAAATTATACAGCATCAAGACCCGGCTCATCTTTTTACTGATGACCCGGCCCTTGGGGGTTACTGGTCGAAAGTTTTTAAGTCATCAAGACCCGGCTCATCTTTTTACTGATGACCCGGCCCTTGGGGGTTACTGGTCGAAAGTTTTTCAAGTCATCAAGACCCGGCTCTTCTTTTTACTGATGACCCGGCCCTTGGGGGTTAATGGGGATAAAATAGTATACAACAAATTTTACCTCATGTTTGTTTTTCAGCATCCGAAGCAGGCTTTTCTCCATCTCATAACTCGCCTCCAGGCGACTTGCAAAACGAGAGCAAAGTTCTTTGAATTCCAAATGTTCATATTGAGAGAGCTTGGCCTTGGAGAGTTCATACTCGGGAACAGTTTGAGATGATGATGATACATGCTTCGATAAAACCGATGTGGTCGGTTTAGAGAAGCTAGTACCAGTGATAATAACAGCGTCCGGGTCTTCTGCTGTTGTCAATGGACTTGGCAGCTTGGGGCATCCATTGTTTCCTTGGGAGAGCTAGGGAGATCCACTTGATCTTCAAGTTTGTCTTGGTTCGGGTTATCTTGGATCGGCGCCGATTTCTCGGTAGGCTCCGAGATTATGATAGGAGTTGACCCGCCAGTCTTTATTTTCTTCGCATGTGCCCTGAAAGGAGCAGGGGTTACGTTTATAGGACTGAAAACTTATCACCATCAGATTCAAAGTAAAAATTATCAAAAGACTTACCCAGGGACACGGATCATTGGCGGAAGTGCCGACATTACTGAGTCGCCAGATGTAGGAGGAGAACTCTGCAAGAATTGTACGTCGAAGGTATGAGCAGGTTACAAATGCGATCCAAAAAGACGTGAAGAAGTGTTGATTAAAAGATACCTCATTTGGCCTTTTCTTGTTCCTTGTTGGTAAACCGGATACCAGATCGCCGGAATGACTTCGGGTCTTCCGATTTGAAGTGTGTTGTGCTTTCTTCAGAAGAAAATTTGGGTCCAAACAAGCATTTGGGTGTGAGAAGGGAACTTTCCCACGAATTCGCCTGGCCGGCTTAGGTGGAGAAGGAGATGAATCGGGGGAAACATAAATTACCTCTACAGAATCCTCCTGGCTTTCGTTGTCTTCATTCTATTCAAGAGATGCAGAGGTATAAATACAAAGTTATCAGTAATGAATGGCGAGTTAAGAAAGGATAGGTTTTTACCTCCGAAGGTGCGTCGTCGACTTGGGATTCATCGGCCTCAGATGGTTCAGTCACAACAGCTTTTCCCTTGCCCTTGGATTTCTTGTTTGGAGGCGGCCTAGCTTGCTTCATGGCTGGTTCTTTTGGCTTCTTGGACCAAAATGTATCACTTTTCTGAAATGGCATATTTTTTACGAAGCCATAGTTCGAATGAGACATAAAAAGTAAAAGACAAAAGGTGGGTTAAAGTTGTTTACCTTGGGTGCCGGGTTAATTTTGCAGAAATGTTTGAGACCTATTTGGCCGCATTTTCCCGCGGGCTCGCCGGTCAACTTCTTGATAATGGTGACAATATCACTTTCCGTAAGAGCCGTGTGGAAGTAGCATTGAGGATGATCTAAAGTGTCGTCGAATTCGCACATTAGCCCGTCCCGGCAACTTAAAGGGACGATGCGCCATTCAACCCAGCAGCGGATCAAATCAACTCCAGTAAGGCCGTTGTTTGTCAAAGATCTTAACTCGGACAATACTGGGATGAAATATGACTCCTCCTCTTCGGTGAGCTTGTCCGGGAGCTTGAAATTCGTTGGAAGGTGATCTTCCCTATAACCCAGAAGTTTGTTTTCACCTACAGGCGAGGTTTCTTGACAATAAAACCAAGACTCGCCCGAGCCTTTGGGGTGGCTTGGCATGGCGAGTGACGGAAATGGGCTATCCCTGCGGCGTTGAACATTTACACCGCCGAGCTCCAAGCTGGGGCCATTGTGAAATTCTGTTTGGCGATTTAAGTGGAAGAAATACCAGAATAAGGGAACTGAGGGTTCCATCCGCTGGTAAGCTTCACAAAACATGCGGAACTGGCATATGTTGCTTATCGAATTGGGCCCTAGATCTTGGAGGTGGACATTCATGAAAACCATGGCATCTCTGAGGAACTTCGATCCAGGTGGCTTAAAACCCCGCTCAAGGTGTTCAACGAAAACAACTATTTCCCCTTCTTTGGGATTGGGGATTTCTCCTCCGAACCCGGTACGCCAACCGATAACATCCTGAGGGTCCAGATTTCCCGTTTTCACATAATCCTCTAGTATGGCATCATTAACCATGGTAGGGAGCCAGCCACTTTTGAAGACGGCGCCCATGCTACAAAGGGATAAAGTACGGGTGAATTGACACGCCAAAACATCTACTGTAAGAGGTGAAACGATTTCATTTGACTCGCCAAGTAATTTATCCGCTGGCTGAGGAAGATTTTTGATCCGCCAATGAAGGCCCAGGTTAGGTTGCTAGGGCGACTTACGAAACTTTGGCTACTTAAGGGAGCGATGTTTCCAAGGCGTCAGAGGCATTTATCCAAAAATGGCGAAGTATGAAGATTACAAACAGTTTTTACATAACAAGCGGTAGCTTATGGATCTACTGGACAGATGGAAATAAACGCGGAAAATAACCGAAGACGGCAACCTACGACTAAGATGGGATAATACTGTTGATTTGATGAAGTGCTACTCTAAGTGTGCAAATCGAGAGCGAACAGATAAAGGTATCAAGGACATTGGTTTTCTCATCATCATCGCCATCAACTAAACAGGAACAAATAGAGCCATTCAGGAGATTCCCAAATCACAGTAGGTATGAACTTCGGAAGAACTTGGATCTACTCTTAAAATTGCGGAAGCTAACCTGGTGGATATGGTCGGAGACGTTTGAAGAAGGTTTCACCGCGAGTACTGCGCGGACAGTAATGAAGGTTTCAGACGAATGTGAAAGCCTCGAGGTGGCGACGAGATGTTCGGCGACGACGAGGTGTACGGCGGCGACGAAGTGCTCGACGGCGGCGAGGCGTTCGACGGCGACAAAACTGCTCGGCCCCGACGGGGTGTTCGGTGGCGACGAAGTCTTCGGGCAGCACCAAAGCTTTCGGGCGGCGACGAGGTCTTCGGACGGCGGCGGAGCTCTCGGGTGGCGATGAGATTTTCGCTGCGATAATGGGGGGATAAGGGCGATAATGCGGGTAGGTCAAATGCGCCCAGTCCTTTCCCCCCACCTATTTAACAGGGCAGGCGCTGGAGTTGAGGCGCCGTGAGCGGGAACTGCCAAACGATATAGATTCGCCATGATGGCGCCCCGAAATTTTTGGGATAACGATGTCGAAGGATCCGTTGAGAGATTATGTCGTTATCCTTTCCGAGATTCGAGGAAGGAGCTAACAAGAAGCGGTTTGGCGACTCAGGTTTTTCCGCAACAGATGGCGGTTTGAGTGCATGATGCATAAGAAGAGTGAAGATGAATCGCCCTTAAATTGAGCAAAGATATTGGCGTGAAGGAAATTCAAGTCAATCTGGGGCCTAATGTTGGGGATATTATCTCCTGATAACCCGCCCTAGTTGGGCCGGGTCACCAAAGCTGGCGACTCATCTAAAAATGTAGTTTGGCCCTTGGTCTGGTAAAGCCGAGAGTAGTATGGCGGTTTATGACTTTCGGAAGGAGTCCATAATAAAGGTCCCAAAGCTTCGGAAGGGCGGCGACTTAGAGATCGCAAGAGTCACGATTTGTGTAAAGGAAAGGACCCTTGTAAATCCTAAGGACTCGACCTGTATATAAAGTCGAGTCCCAGGGGAGAAGAGGAGAGGTTAGAAATCATCGAGTGCTAGGTCTGGCGAGTTACGCCCTCCTTGTAATCAAAACTCCATCAATACAACTCAAAGCAGGACGTAGGCCTTTACCTCCTCACGAGGGGCTGAACCTGGGTAAATCGCCGTCTCTCTCCCGTTCAAACCCCTTTGAGTTGCCACCAAAGTGCGATGGCTCCAATACTAAGTCCTTTCACGAGGACATCTGCCGTGACAAAACCACGACAGGCGCGGTCCGGTGAGCTTCTCCACCTTAGACTTCTCCATGGTGATGGATTGCTGCTTGAAGAAGAACAAGTTGTGCTAGAGATCGACGCGGGGCTCGATCCCCACAAAGCCCTCTCACAGGATCACAAAGGCCGTCAGCTGCAGTATGGCGTTCGGTGCCAGGTGATGCGGTTGCAGGCCAAAGAAGTGAAGCCACTCGGAGAAGAAGCCGCTGGCCGGAACCCCGAAGCCCCGATAGAAATGCTCGTTGCAGACCACGACCTCTCCCACGGCGGGTGTGGGAGTGGTCTCGGCGCCGGGGAGTCGCACCAACACCTGGGAGGCTGGGGGCAGCAGCCGGTGATGACGGAGCGCCTCGATGTGCTCTTCGCCGATCTCGCTACCCAGCCAGGCTCCCTGCGACGAGGCCTTCTGCGACGAGGACCTTTTTGAGGAAGAGCCGCCGGCCATGGCTGCGGGCGGCTAAAACTCGAAGGGGCTGGCGGCTTTGCGGCGACAAAGGCGAGGAGGACGAAGAAGGCAAGCTCTTTCTCTCTAGGCTGAGGGAGGAAGAGAGCCTGGATGCGGGGCGAGAAGGGGGGCGAATGGCCTCCTCGGAACCCCCGCATCCCATTTAAACCCCACGAAGCATCGTGGGGAGGGGATCCGGTGCGCGCGGGACCCCCACTAACCCCGTGTATTACGGGCGGTAACGCTTCTCTAAGCCCAACCGCCGCGGAGTAAATCCGCAGAGGATCTCTCGCGCGGAGGCCGAGAGGGCATCGTGGAGGGACCCAGGGCCCAGGCCCGGTCCCGTCACCAGTAATCACCATCATTACGTCAGGCGGGGCCTGGCACGTGGCGCTCTCTGGGCAACCTACGACGAAGCCGAGGTGTCGCCTCAAAGCCACCAAGTATCGGAGTCGGCGCTACCCGTCACGAATGGCGGCAGAAACACCAAGACAAATCATCAAGCCGGTGAGGCCGACCGCCCGCAGGCGGCAGGCCTCTCTAGCTTCGGGGACTACTGTCGGGGGGATAACCCCAGGGTAGGCTCATCAAGCCTGCTCCTTCATTTCCTACCCAAAGGATATGAACAAACACAGTTTCCCAAGGCCCAAGTCCTCTGGCCGGCTAGGCCGCGCCTACCGGCTGGAGGACAAGGCGGCCATCCCTCTGACCAGCCAGGCAACCCCTACCGGCTAGAGTCGAGATGGTTACCTCTTCCTGACCGGCTTGGTCAGGCCAGCCGGCTAGGAACGAGGCGGCCGTGCCCAAGCCGGCTAGTCAAGCAGGCTAGCCGGCCGGGGATCACAAGTCACATCAGATCATAGGTTAGGATGAGACCTTACGATTAAAGGTAGCTACACGTCAGCAAAGGTACTCGATCAGAGTGTCCGGCAGTTACGAGCATCGGCGGCCACACCACTGACCTACCCCGGCTCTGATCCATCACCTAGCATCGTGTCGGACCATCACACTCCCACTACATTCCTGCACTCGGCGTGGGGAATAGTGGAGGCGGTCATACTACCTGCCCATGATGAATCTCGCTGGACGACGCTCGACGTATAGCGCGTGCTCAGCGTCAACCTCACGCGAGAGCTTCATTGGCCATCCGGCGGGTCCCACAGCCAATCGAGACCATGCAGTCGGCGGGCCCTGATTCCGTGACAACAGACCTTCCCCTACAACGGCACCAGAAGAATGCTGATAGCACTCCCCGATAACAAAACTAGAAGAATGTTGTTGATGGCCCACCAGCACGTGGGTTCGCAACAGTTTTTGAGGGTAGAGTATTCGACCCAAATTTGTTGATACGCCAGACAGGAGGTGAGAGAATACTCTCGAGTATTATTAGCTGAATTTACCAGATTCATCCACACGTGAAAGATTAGTATCTACAAGCAAAGTGTCAGCAGCAAAGCAGTATGATAACAACGGTGTCAGAAACGATCTGTTGACGGCACACTATTCCTAACGATTGTATCAATGGCGCCAGAAATTGCCCGTTGACGGAAATTGTCTGTCCCCCTCAACGACCAGCGAACCAAAATTGTAGCAGGTAGCAGCAGTGTAACGAGTAATAGCAGTGGCAAGGAACAGCAGTAGTGACAGCAGTAGCAAGTAGCAACAGTAGCAAGCGACAGTAGTAGCAACAGTAGTAACAGTAGCAGAGCAAAACAAGTAACGACAGTAGCAGCAGAGCAAGACAAGTAACAGCAGCAGTGGGACAAACTCGTAGGCAATGGGTCAGTGATTTGTTAGGATGATATTCATCATGCAACAGTTATAACACGGAGAGATATGTGGCTAGCTCCCGTTCGTCAATGTGATGTAGGCATGCATTCCGTGTGTCGTCATATGTGCTTAGGGAAAAGAACTTGCATGACATCTATTGTCCATCCCTCCCGTGGCAGCAAGGTCCAAAAGGAAACTACGGGATATTAAGGTTCTCCTTTTAATAAAGAACCGGACCAACGCATTAGCACTTGGTGAACACATGAACTCCTCAAACTATGGTCATCACCGGGAGTGGTTCCGGTTATTGTCAGTCTGGGGTTGCTGGATTATAACACATAGTAGGTAACTACAACTTGCAAGATCGGATCTAAAACACACATATATTGGTGACAACATAATAATTTCAGATCTGAAATCATGGCACTCGGGCCCTAGTGACAAGCATTAAGCATGGCAAAGTAGTAGCAACGTCAATCTCAGAACATAGTGGATACTAGGGATCAATCCCCGTCAAAACTAACTCGATTACATGATAGATCTCATCTTACTCATCACCGCCCAGCGAGCCTAGGAATATATTACTCACGAACGATGAAGAGCTTCATGGAATTGGAGAGGGAAGAAGGTTGATGATGACGATGGCGACGATTTCCCCTCTCCGGAGCCCAAAACGGACTCCAGATCTGCCCTCCAGATGAAGAACACGATGTGGCGGCGCCTCCGTATCGTAAACACGACGAAATCTTCTATTTTTTATTTTTTCTGGGACGAAAGTGAATTTATAGAGCTGAGATTGGGGGTGGCAGAGCCACGTGGGCCCCACAAGCTTGCTAGCCGCCACCAGGGGGTGGCGGCTACAGGGCTTGTGGCCCACTGGCCGATCCCCTCCGGTAGATCTTTGTGTAGGTATTTTCATATTTTCCAAAAGTATTCTCCGTAAATTTTCAGGACGTTCTGAGAACTTTCATTTCTGCACAAAAATAACACCAAGGCAATTCTGCTGAAAAGAGCTTCAGTCCAGGTTAGTTCCATTCAAAACATGCAAATTAGAGTCCAAAACAAGGGCAAAAGAGTTTGGAAAAGTAGATACGATGGAGACGTATCAACTACCCCAAGCTTAAAACCTTGCTTGTCCTCAAGCAACTCAGTTGAAAAACTGAGAGAGAAAGAAAAACTTTGACAAACTCTGTTTGATCTTGTTGTTGCAACTATGTCTAACTCATAACCAGAATTTCAGCAAGATCAGAAGTTAACCACATAAGCAAGTGACACAAAGGTCTCACGGTAAACTAATATCAATGGCATAATTACCTAACGAGCAAATAATAATTAGTTTCAAATACCAACACTTCAATCAAAACAAGCATGAAGCAATATGAATAGGTGGTATCTCGCTAGCTCTTTCTGCGACCGCAAAACATAAATGCACAGCACTCTCAAAGATCAAGGGTTGACTAAACATTGTAATTCATAGCAACGAAGATCTAGTCATAGTCATACTCAATATCAATCAAAAGCAAAGCATAAAATGACAGAGGTGCTCTCTAATTGGTGCATATATAAGAAGAGGATGACTCAACAGGAAAATAAATAGATAGGCCCTTCGCAGAGGGAAGCATTGATTTGGAGAGGTGCGAGAGCTCAAGCTTTGAAAACAGAGATAATAATTTTGGGTGGCATGCTTTCATTGTCAACGCAATGACCAAGAGTTATCAATATCTTCCATGATACTCATGCTATAGGCGGTTCCCAAACAGAAAAGTAAAGTTTTAACTCCCCCACCACCAATCAATAACACTCCACGGCTAGCCGAATCCTCGGGTACCGTCCATACTAACATCAATCCGGGGGAGTCTTGTTTTACACTTAAGTTTTCGATTTAAGCGTGGAACTGGGCATTCCAATTACCGGCCCCTTTCTCGTGAATGACAGTGAATAAAAACATGTCGAGGATAACACTCCTAGCATGGAAGATATCAATAGCCCCCTGTCACCACATGAGCGGTTCGGGCATGCAAAACAGATTATTTCTTGAAGGTTTAGAGAGTGGCACATGCAAATTTACTTGGAACGGCAGGTAGATACCGCAAATAGGTAGGTATGGTAGAATCTCATGGAAAAACTTTTGAGTTTATGGAAGTGGATGCACAAGCAGTATTCCGCTTAGTACAAGTGAAGGCTAGCAAAAGACTGGGAAGCGACCAACTAGAGAGCGACAACAGTCATCAAGATGGAAAGAGTATGACTAACATTGAATGCAAGCATGAACAAGATATAAATCACCATGAACACGAACATCATAGAGGCTATGTTGATTTTGTTTCAACTACATGCATGAACATGCGACAAGTCAAGCCACTTGAATCATTCAAAGGAGAATACCATCATATCATACTACATCATAGTCATCTCAAAATCTATGTTGGCATTCAAGACAAACCATTATAAGCTCTCAGCTAGTTAAACATGGCATCAGAAACTATGATCTCTAAGTTGTCATTGAAAACATGGTTCTCTCACAACAAAGCTGAATCAGGCATGACAAGGTAGTCATATTTACAAAAACAAAATAGATAGAGTTCATACCAGCTTTTCGAGTCTCGGTCACTTCATCATATATCATCATTATTGCCTTTCACTTGCACGATCGAACGATGTGAAAAATAATAAGTGTGCTCGTGCAATGGACTCAGCTGAAATCTGCAAGCAAACACAAAGGAGAAGACAAAGTAATATGGCTCTTTGAAAGCTAAACAGGTATGCATGCAAGAACCACTAAACATTGTAACCAATATCTTCTACCTTGACTCAAAGAAAAAGAAAACTATTTACACGGGAAAGCTCCCAACAAGCAAAAGAAGAAAGAAAAATCTTTTTGGGTTTTCTCAAAAGGACACAAAACAAGAAAACAAGAAAAAGAAAATAAACTAGCATGGATAATACAGTGGCAAAGTGTAAACACCGGCTAACAAAGTGAAAGGATAAGCATGAATGTGAAGTCTGTGAGAACACGTACTCCCCCAAGCTTAGGCTGTTGGCCTAGCTTGGTCTACTCCCGAGGATGGTCCTGGCTAAACCCAAAATCATAATGGGTGTTATACGGGAGCATTGCAGCCACTGCCTGAATAGCTGCCTCACGTAGTCGAGCAGCCTTCGCCTCCCTCTCATACTCCTTTGCCTCTCCTATGGTTATGTAGTATCTTCGTTTTACCTGAAAGTCAAAGAAAGCAGGAGCAGGAAGGGTAATATGGAAAACACGCTGCCGGTTAAATATCAAGCGGTATAGGAGAGATCCATGATCCCTCTCAAGGAACTGGTAGCGTGTTAGAGCGACACGATCAAGGTAGGCTGTACCGAGAGGAGGGTCTTCTGACAGGATGGATACTCCAAGAAAATTTGCTAAGCGTGTAGCATAAATTCCACCAAAGAAATCCCCCTCAATGGCATTATTATTCAGCCTCCGATATTATAGCTCCCATATTGAAGCTCCTGTCACCTGTTACTGCGCTCTTCAGGATACTAAGGTCGGAAGCGCATAGGTGACAATGTGCAACCTTGCCGTTAATGCACCTACCTATGAAGAGGGCAAAGTAGTGCAAGGGAGGGAAATGGATGTTTCCTATGGTGGCTTGCGTGATATCTCTGGTTTCTCCAACAGTTATACTAGAGACAAAGTCTCTGACCGAAGACTTAGAAGGATCATTAATGTTACCCCCATCGGTTATCTTGCAAATCCTATTGAAATCCTCCAAATCCATGGCGTAGGATTTATCATACAGATCAAACAGTGGATGAGTCACGGCCAACTGAAAATTTAAATCTACGCACGAAAGAGGCAGTGAGCATAGCATACTGTTCACATTTATCTGAGAGGAATTCTTCTAACCCGGCATTGCGGACAAGTGTATCAAACTCATCCTTGAAACCTGCTTCGATCATGAACTCATCGGAAGGCCATTCACATGGTTCTACCGGTGCGTCCCTTAGTTGATAAGGTTCGGGCTCCCGAAAAGAAAGACGGGGACCCTTCTTACTTGAGGAACCACCATGAAACTTCCTCCTGAACATAATTTCCTTTTGCTGAAATTTTTGAAGTTCAAGAAAAAAGTGAATTAAGACCAACCACACCTTGTAGCAACTACTCCTACTAGTGCCTACGGACCGTATCACACGCTAAAACTACTTGGGACCAGCTAAATCAACATTTCTAGCTCAAGAACAGGATTTACCAAGGTAGCAAGAATACGCGAAGGATAAAGCACGAGAGCAAAAACTAATTGGACCAATGGAGGAGTCACTTACCAAGGAGTAATTTCCCCAAAACGGTTCGTAGAATGGTGCTTTGAGCAAGGACATCGAAAATCACAGCCAAATGAGCAAGAACATGGGTTTGAGTAGCGAAACAATTTTTTCTGGAGGTGGAAGAAGAGGATGGGAGCTGGAATGAGTGGAGGGGTCCCTGTGGGCCCCACAAGCTTGCTGGCCTCCACCAGGGGCGTGGCGGCTGCAGGGCTTGTGGCCCACTGGTCAGGCCCCAGGACAGCTCTGAGGCCCAGCATTTTTCAAATATTGTAGAAAAAAACATACTAGATTTTCAGGACCATCGGAGAACTTTTATTTTCGGGGTATTTTTCTCCGGGACGCTAAAACAGAAAATAGGAAAACTAAACTAAATCTATCATTTTTCTTCTAGCAACAGAAAATGAAAGCTCAAAACAGAGGTATGCGACTCTTTGATTCATCCATTTCATGGTCATCGAAAGAAATCTGTCAATGGGGTTGATCAAATCCTCATGACAAAACCTTCTCGAATCGCAAGAGAGAACGGAGAATTTTTGGATAGCCACTAAGTCACCTCAATGGGGATATGTATCTCCCCAACAAGCAAATCATACTTCATCTTGACACGAGGAATAGGGCATTCAAAGCTCCCAATAAGAATCAATGAAGTCTTTTCGATAGCATTGATGCAATGTACTTGATATCGTTTCTTCGGAAAGTGCACTGTGTGCTCATTACCGTTGACATGGAAAGTGACATTGCCTTTGTTGCAATCTATAACAGCCACTGCAGTGTTTAAAAAAGGGTCTTCCAAGGATGTCAGCCATGGCATCGTCCTCGGGAATATCCAAGATAACAAAGTCTGTTAAGATAGTGGTGTTCGCAACCACAACAGGCACATCCTCACAAATGCCGATAGGGAAAGCAGCTGATTTGTCGGCCATTTGCAATGAAATTTCAGTGGGTGTCAACTTATCCAGTTCAAGTCTACAATAAAGAGAGAGCGGCATAACACTAACACCGGCTCCAAGGTCACATAAGGCAATTCTTACGTAGTTTCCTTTAATGGAGCAAGGTATAGTGGGCACTCCGGGATCACCAAGTTTCTTAGGAGTCCCACCTTTGACAGTGTAATTGGCAAGCATGGTGTAGATCTCAAGATGTGGTATCTTCCGTTTATTAGTCGCGATATCTTTCATGTACTTGGCATACAGAGAAATTTTGAGCATATCAGTTAACCACATCTGTAGAAAGATGGGTCTTATCATCTCAACGAAGCGCTCAAAATTCTCATCATCCTTTTTCTTGGATGGCTTAAGAGGAAAGGGCATAGATCTTTGAACCCATGGCTCCCTTTCTTTGCCATGCTTCCTAGCAGTGAAGTCATTCTTATCGTATCTCTTAGGTTGTGGGTTATTAGGATTAACCGTAGGTTCAATCTCCACATCCTCATCATTGCTAGGTTGAGCATTATTATGAACATCACTGTCCATATTATCACCAGGTTCATGTTCATCACCAGATTGTGTTTCTGCATCAGACGCGGAAATATCATTAGGTTCTTCAGGTGTGACAGTATTTGGTGAACTGACATGTAGGTTTCTATCATCCTTCTTCTTCTTCTTAGGATGACTAGGTGTATCAGCATTAATTCCTTGAGAATCTTGATCAATTCTCTTAGGATGACCCTCAGGATACAAAGGTTTGTGAGTCATTTTGCCTCCTCTAGTAATGACTCTGACAGAGTTGTCATTTGATTCATTGAGCAGGTCATTCTGAGCTTTAAGTACTTTTTCTACCTGAGTAGTAATCATAGAGGCATGTTTACTCAGAAGCTTCATATCATTGACATTTCTGTCTACACAAGCACTTAAATGGCTAAGCATACGAGTACTTTGTTCCAAATGTCTGTTAACATAATCATTGAAACTCTGTTGTTTGGCAACAAAGTTGTCAAATTCACCAAAGCATAGGCTAGCAGGTTTATCAAAAGGAATATCACTCTCGTCAAAGCTATGCAGAGAATTCACTTCTACTACTTGTATCGGGTTATCGAGACCATGGATCTCTTCGATAGGTGGTAGATTTTTGACATCTTCGGATCTAATGCCTTTCTCTTGCATAGATTTCTTGGCTTCTTGCATATCTTCGGGACTGAGGAATAGAATACCTCTTTTCTTAGGAGTTGGCTTAGGAGGTGGTTCGGGAATAGTCCAAGAACTATCGTTGATCAACATGTTATTCAGTAGGGTCTCAACTTGTTCTACAGTTCGTTCCCTAAAAACACAACTGGCACAACTATCTAGGTGGTCTCTAGAGGCATCGGTAAGTCCGTTATAGAAGATATCAAGTATCTCGTTCTTCTTAAGAGGGTGATCAGGCAAAGCATTTTGTAGCTGGACGAGCCTCCCCCAAGCTTGTGGGAGACTCTCTCCTTGGAGTTGAGCAAAGTTGTATATTTCCTGCAAGGCAGCTTGCTTCTTATGGGCAGGGAAATATTTCTCACAGAAGTAATAGACCATATCCTGGGGACTACTCACACATCCAGGAGCAAGAGAGGTGAACCTGGCTTTAGCGTAACCTTTAGAGAGAAAGGAAACAACTTAAGGATGTAGTAGTGGCGGATCTTCTCCTCGCTAGTGAAAAGGGTGGCTATATCGTGTAGTTTGGTAAGATGGGCTACGACCGTCTTAGAATCATAACCGTGGAAAGGATCAGATTCGACTAGAGAGATTATCTCAGGGTCAACAGAGAATTCATAATCCTTATCGGTGATAAAGATAGGTGAAGTGGCAAACTTCGGGTCGTATATCATCCTAGGTTCAGAGATTTTTCCTTCCACTTGAGAAGTAATTTCTCAGCGTCATAGGCATCCTTACACGCAAGAAAATCCTCAGCTATCTCTCCCTCCATAATGTAACCCTCAGGTATATCACGCAATTCTTATCTAGGAGAGCTAGATCTAGCAGGAGCAAAAGCAGGTTCTATCTCAATAGTATCGGCAGTTTCAGAAGCATCACGAGCATTGGCAGTAACTCTAGCAATATGAGCATCAAGGAACACCCCTAGTGGAACATCAGGCAAAGTAGTATCTCTAACAGTATCAGGCATAGCATCTCTAGCATCATCAGACATAGCATCTCTAGCAGTATCAAGCATAGCATCTCTAGCATCATCTGGCAAAGCAGTATCAGGCAAAGCATCTCTAGCAGTATCACGCAAGGCAGTATCAGGCATATTATCTCTACCATCATCAAGCACAGGCGACATATCAAGATTTCTAGCAGGAGGTGATGTCGCAAACTTACTCATAACTGAAGGTGAATCAAGTGCAGAGCTCGATGGCAGTTCCTTACCTCCCCTCGTAGTTGAGGGCAAGACTTTGGTTTTTGGATCCTTCAGATTCTTCATAGTGATCAGCACATATAAATCCCAAGTGACTCACAGAATATAGCAATACCTCCCCGGCAACGGCGCCAGAAAAATGTTGATTTCGTGACAACAGACCTTCCCCTGCAACGGCACCAGAAGAATGCTGCTAGCACTCCCCGGCAACGAAACTAGAAGAATGTTGTTGATGGCCCACCAGCGCGTGGGTTCGTAGCAGTTTTCGAGGGTAGAGTATACGACCCAAATTTGTTTATACGCCAGACAGGAGGTGAGAGAATACTCTCGAGTATTAGCAACTGAATTTATCAGATTCAACCACACCTGAAAGATTAGTATCTGCAAGCAAAGTGTCAGCAGCAAAGTAGTATGATAACAACGGTGCCAGAAACGATCTGTTGACGGCAGACTATTCCTAACGATTGTATCAATGGCGCCAGAAGTTGCCCGTTGACGGAAATTGTCTGTTCCCCTCAACGACCAGCGAACCAAAATTGTAGCAGGTAGCAGCAGTGTAACGAGTAATAGCAGTGGCAAGGAACAACAGTAGTGATAGTAGTAGCAAGTAGCAACAGTAGCAAGCGACAGTAGTAGCAACAGTAGTAACAGCAGCAGAGCAAAACAAGTAACGGCAGTAGCAGCACAGCAAGACAAGTAACAGCAGCAGTGGGACAAACTCGTAGGCAATGGGTCGGTGATTTGTTTGGATGATATTCATCATGCAACAGTCATAACACAGAGAGATATGTCGCTAGCTCCCGTTCGTCAATGTGATGTACGCATGCATTCCGTGTGTCGTCATATGTGCTTAGGGAAAAGAACTTGCATGACATCTATTGTCCATCCCTCCCGTGGCAGCGGGGTCTAGAAGGAAACTACGGGATATTAAGGTTCTCCTTTTAATAAAGAACCGGACCAACGCATTAGCACTTGGTGAACACATGAACTCCTCAAACTATGGTCATCACTGGGAGTGGTTCCGGTTATTGTCACTCCGGGGTTGCAAGATCATAACACATAGTAGGTAACTGCAACTTGCAAGATAGGATCTAAAACACACATATATTGGTGACAACATAATAATTTCAGATCTGAAATCATGGCACTCGGGCCCTAGTGACAAGCATTAAGCATGGCAAACTAGTAGCACCATCAATCTCAGAACATAGTCGATACTAGGGATCAATCCCCGTCAAAACTAACTCGATTACATGATAGATCTCATCCTACTCATCACCGCCCAGCGAGCCTATGAATAGATTACTCACGAACGATGAAGAGCTTCATGGAATTGGAGAGGGAAGAAGGTTGATGATGACGATGGCGATGATTTCCCCTCTCCGGAGCCCAAAAGAGACTCCAGATCTGCCCTCCAGATGAAGAACAGGATGTGGCGGCGCCTCCGTATCGTAAACGCGACGAAATCTTCTCTTTTTTATTTTTTCTGGGACGAAAGTGAATTTATAGAGCTGAGATTGGGGGCGGTAGAGCCACGTGGGCCCCACAAGCTTGCTAGCCGCCACCAGGGGGTGGCGGCTACACGGCTTGTGGCCTAGTGGCCCATCCCCTCCGGTGGATCTTTGCGCAGGTATTTTTCATATTTTCCAAAAATATTCTCCATAAATTTTCAGGACGTTCTAAGAACTTTCATTTCTGCACAAAAATAACACCAAGGCAATTCTGCTAAAAACAGCATCAGTCCAGGTTAGTTCCATTCAAATCATGCAAATTAGAGTCCAAAACAAGGGCAAAAGAGTTTGGAAAAGTAGATACGATGGAGACGTATTAGGCCCCTCAAGCGACAAGACAAGACTCTCGTGGGCCCCTGGTCAGCCGGCAAGGCTGCTAGCCGGGTCCCACTCTTGTACCCTTTATCCATATTGTAGGCCGGTGGGTTCGCCTATAAAACCCCCCGGTCGCCCTCCATGCAGAGGGATCGGATCATATCCACACGGTCGAACAACACTGCACATCTACCAACCACATAGAGAGAGGGAGGGATGATCCGGCTGCTCCCCTCTTCCTCCTCCAAAGACAACTCCAGGAGCAACCCTGTAATCCATTCATACGCATCAAACACTCCGGCAGGACTAGGGGTCTTATCTCTACGGAGAGCCCTGAACCTGGGTACATCGTGTGTTCCATGCTTGTACCAACCTCGTTCCCAGCACCCTCCTATGTCCCTTCTGCTCTCAACGACTTTAGCCTACCTATGGCATATGTTGTGAGTATTCACCGACAATGGTGATGGTCTATTCCTGCACGGCTCCGCCCGAGCTCCGCAGAAAACCGATCTAGAGGAAGAACTACGATCTAGAGGAGTGGGCAGCACGTGGCAAAGTTGTGTCTCAAAAGCCCTAAACCTCTAGTATATGTAGGAGGACAGGGAGGAAGCCATGGCGCGCCAAGGAAGGCCTCCTTGGGTCGGCCGAAGTGGGGAAGGGAGGAGTTCTCCTCCAATCCCACTTGGATTAGGACTCCTTCCTTATTTTCCCACCTCTTTTGGATTTTCCACTTTTTCCTCATGGGATTTCCTTGGATGACTTTTGTCAGCCCATTATACCTTATTGCGCATCCAATAAACCCACGTGGACCCCTTGGGGCGTGGTGGGCCCTGGAAACCATTCGTCACTCCCGGTACACTGCCGGCAATGCCCGAAAACCTTCCGGAATCCAAACACCAACTTCCTATATATCAATCTTCCTTTCCGGACCATTCCGCAACTCCTTGTGACATCCAACATCTCATCCGGGACTCCGAACAAATCTTCGGTCACCAACAAATATAACTCAACTATAACGAAACGTCACCGAACATTAAGTGTGCAAACCGTGCGGGTTCGAGATCTATGCAGACATGACCTGAGACACTCTCCTGTCAATAACCAACAGTGGGACCTGGATGTCCTTACTGGTTCCTACATATTCTACGAAGATCTCTATCGGTTGAACCTCTATGTTAAGGATTCATATAATCTTGTATACTATTCCTTTGTCCTTCGGTATGTTACTTGCCCGAGATTCGATCGTCAGTATCTCTATACCTAGTTCAATCTCGTTGACGGCAAGTCTCTTTACTCGTTCCCTAATACAAGATCCCGTAACTAACTCCTTAGTCACATTGCTTGCAAGGCTTGTTGTGATGTTGTATTACCGAGTGGGCCCCGAGAAACCTCTCCGTCACACGGAGTGACAAATCCCAGTCTTGATCCATGCCAACCCAATAGACACCTTTGGAGATACTTGTAGAGCACCTTTATAGTCACCCAGTTACGTTGCGACGTTCGATAACCCACAAGGTATTCCTCCGATGTCCGGGAGTTGCATGATCTCAGGGTCATAGGAATAGATACATTGACATGCAGAAAACAGTAACAATAAACACACACGATCATATGATACATTTATAGTTTGGGTCTTGTCCATCACATCATTCTCCCAATGATATGATCCCGTTATCAAGTGACAACACTTGCCTAGGGCCAGAAAACCTTGACCATCTTTGATCAACGAACTAGTCAACTAGAGGCTCACTAGGGACAGTGTGTTGTCTATGTATCCACACATGTATTTGCGTTTCCAATCAATACAATTCTAGCATGGATAATAAACGATTATTATGAACAAGGAAATATAATAATAACTAATTTATTATTGACTCTAGGGAATATTTCCAACAAGACTGACATAGATTTATTTCCGAGGGATTATGCTCAAGCTATAAACTTAGCATCATTTGGTTTGACCCAACTATCCGTCTCAAAATGATTGTGTGTATTTAATATGTCTTGTATAGATGGTGATGATAAGATCATCCACATCAATAGCATGATGTATATCCAATTAAGGATATATTCATGAATACACATCCATAATCATCAGTATTAGATTAATCCTTGTCAATGAGTCACTCGCATAGTCGGCTGTACCACACAACTCTCCGACCTCTTTAGAGTCACAGAATGACTTCTCAAGCTTCACACATACATGTTGCGATTTATAATCGGATTCAGAATATTAAGCCATTTCAAGGACTTCAATATATATATATATATATATATATATATATATATCCTAACTTAACAATCAATGTGGGTATGTAGCCACTACATACATCAATCTCATGGATTTGTACTGCCAATTCAATATCGAAACATAATTCCAGTCATACCGAGAAATAATGCTACATCATAACCGATGTGGGGTCTCTGCGGAAACCCTTGCACTACAAGCCTCGCTTTCTCACCACCTCATCTATATTCGTTTCTAAATGAAAACTCACTTCTATTCCCTATGGAAGGTACTTATGAGGAGTATGTTTTAATATGGTAAACACCTCTCTTTTGATTGCTTCCTTTCATTTGAACCAATATAAGTGCCAACGACACTCTCCATGGATTTTGGTTCACGACCCAAAATGATTTCAGCAATTTTCAAGAAGAAATTTATGTCGACACATGTAAACTTCAGTATACGATTCTCATGAATTAATATCATTAGTGGAATTCTCATTATGCCTCTTAACTCCTTGTGATTTCCCACAACAACGGAGTCAAGGTGTTTCGATGTCCCACAACCATAAAAATGTGTGCACATCTGTGCTGAGCTCTGGATGACACGCAACCGTCAAGTGTCATTCAACCCGAGGTTGAACCACATTTACCGATTGAGGAGAACATTTCCTCTAATTACGCGGAAACATATGAGAACTTAATCCCATGTGACCAGAATTCTCCCCATCTTTCTCTCATCTGGGGATACGAGTGGTTATTAGGTATGTCCACTCGTTCTGGTACGAAAATTCAGTGACACCTTTGTCGAAAATTCAGTGACACCTTTGTCATGAGTAAATGTATATGGTAGATTATTTGCAATACGTTGCAAATTCTCATAATCTGAATCTCAAGTTTAGATTCTTAAGTACATGTACAAAATGTCTATGACATTTCTTTTGCATTTCCTCGCATTCTATGTGGTACATTTCTCCCCCTAATGCCAGGAAATGTCCTTATTGCAAAATCAATCACCTTACGAGCTACATATAACTCCCTCGCTAGGGTTAAGGTATTTGACGGACTAACAATCATACCACAGTTATTCCTCACGTAGATCCCAAATATATGTGAAGGCCCATAATGTACGCTCGGGTGGTGATATCGGTATGCAACCGAATTACCGCAGATGGGAAATACTTCACTAATTCCATGTATATACTGCATGGGGATGCATTATTATATGCATTTGATCTCATTTAAAACAAATATGCGGCGTGTGAGACCGCATGTTACCACCAACAAAATGTTGGATCATCACAATTCTATAGCAATGGCCATGCAAATTGACTCTCTTTGACAAGAGATCAAGCCACACCATTCTGGGTAGGTACACGATGTACTAAATATGACCATGGATTTCTCGTGAATCAAATTCAACGACATTTCCATTCCAATGAAATTATCCCATGCATATAATCATTTGCTCCAAATTCATCAATCTGAGTACTTAATTAAGTAAGCACATGGTTTTGTGTGGATGATACACACCTTAGACCATCTTATAGATGTTTATATGAATACCATGAAGTACCAAAATAACCCAGCCAATGGTTGAATATTTTGCATCATTTCTTGAATCCGTTCAAGAATAATGAGTGGCTCATTCAAATTTTAAGGTGAGAGTGCCTTAAAACTAGTCCCCCTATGGCACATGTGGTGCATATACAATCTTACGATTGTTGGGAATATTGCAACTTTGTTGTGGCCTACAGAATTATTAATAATTTTGCTAATCGTCCTCATTCCAAACTGGTAAAGGAGGAAACATTATTTTGTACGCAACAATATTGATGTTGGGGAACGTTGCATGGGAAACAAAAAATTTCCTACGCACACGAAGACTTATCATGGTGATGTTCATCTACGAGAGGGAGATCGGATCCACATACCCTTGTAGATCGCTAAGCGGGAAGAGTTAAGAAACGTGGTTGATGTAGTGGTACGTCTTCACGATCTGTCCCACGAACCGTCTCGCGATCCATCCCACAATCTGTTCCGATCTAGCACCGAACGGACGGCACCTCCGCGTTCAGCACACGTACAGCTCGATGACGATCTCCGCCTTCTTGATCCAGCAAGAGAGATGGGGAAGTAGATGAGTTCTCCGGCGGCGCGACGGCGCGCCGGTGATGGTGATGATCTATTCTTGCAGGGCTTCGCCCGAGCTCCGCAGAAATCCAATCTAGAGGAAAAACTACGAGCTATAGGTTTGAGTTGCACGTGGCAAAGTTGTGTCTCAAAAACCCTAAAACCACCAGTATATATAGGAGGAGGGGAGGAGCTAGCCTTGGGGCTCAAGAGAGCCCCAAGGGCTCCGGCCGAAGGGACGAGGAGGACTCCTACTCCAATTCGGTTTGGGAACGAGTCCTCCTCCTCTTCCTTCCCACCTCCCTCTTTTTTTTCTTTTTGTTTTTCTCCTTGTGGCGCCATAGCCCACTTGAGCTGGCCTCACCAGCCCACTAAGGGCTGGAGCGCCACCCTAGGGCTATTGGGATCACTCCCAGGTGGGTGGGCCCCTCCCGATGAATACCCGGAACCCATTCGTCACTCCCGGTACACTCCCGGTAATGCCCGAAATCTTTCCGGTGACCAAATGAAACCATCCTATATATCAATCTTCATTTTCAGACCATTCCGAAAAACCTCGTGACGTCTGTGATCTCATCCGGGACACCGAACAACCTTTGGTCACCAACACATATAACTCAACTATACTAAAACGTCACCGAACCTTAAGTGTGCAGACCCTGCTGGTTCGAGAACTATGCAGACATGACCCGAGACACTCCTCGGTCAATATCCAATAGCGGGACCTGGACGTCCATATTGTATCCTACATATTCTATGAAGATCTTATCGGTTGAACCTATGTGCCAAGGATTCATATAATCCCGTATAACATTCCCTTTGTCCTTCGGTATGTTACTTGCCCAAGATTTGATCGTTGGTATCTCTATACCTATTTCAATCTCGTTACCGACAAGTCTCTTTACTCGTTCCGTAATACAAGATCCCATGACTTACACTTGAGTCACATTGCTTGCAAGGCTTATATGTGATGTTGTATTACCGAGTGGGCCCCGAGATACCTCTCGGTCACACAGAGTGACAAATCCCAGTCTTGATCCATGCTAACTCAACGGACACCTTCGGAGATACCTGTAGAGCACCTTTATAGTCACCCAGTAACGTTGTGACGTTTGATACACACAAGGTATTCTTCCGGTGTTAGTGAGTTACATGATCTCATGGTCATAGGAATGAATACTTGACACGCAGAAAACAATAGCAACAAAATGACACGATCACATGCTACATTCATAGTTTGGGTCTTGTCCATCACATCATTCTCCTAATGATGTGATCCAGTTTATCAAGTGACAACACTTTGCATATGGTCAGAAAACCTTAACCATCCTTGATCAACTGGCTAGTCAACTAGAGGCTTACTAGGGACATTGTTTTGTCTATATATCCACACATGTATCTATGCTTTCATTCAATACAATTATAGCATGGATAATAAATGATTATATTGAAACAATAAATATAATAATAACTATTTTATCATTGCCTCTATGGCATATTTCCAACAGTTGAGTATGAATTGATTCATACACTCTATTCCTCGCAACTATCATGTCCTATGGACAAGATGTTGCAAATTATACCATGTGTGGTAGTACAATTATAGGCTAATGATATCTCGGGATAACTAGGAGACTACATGAGATCTCCAAAATATCTTGGGAATGTCATTCCACAAGCATATCATCAATGTAGAGGAGTGCATTCTCCTTCTACCACGTCAGAATATTTTGTGGTTGTCCATTTGAAGTAGAACTTCAAACTTATCCCATTTAACTCATTTGCCTTCTCCAATGAGTCGATGACATGATTCGACCCAAAACTTAAATTTGGTAATCATTAGTATGATATTTCATACAACCACCTCTTTGACAAACTTGGGAGTTCTCATTGTGATCATTTATTTAAATGACACATTCCTTTGTGAGATATACGCTCCATCTCTGCTTGTCTCTTTTCCACTTTACTTTCAACTCCTCGTGGTTCTCTAATCACATATTGCTTAGTACTGAAAGCACTAGCACAAATTTCAGGTAATGATTAGCATCAATGGACTTCAAGTCTTGAACACAAATGAATAATCATTCATGTGATGCTCATGACAATATATCTCTCCCTAAGTTAGTCCGAAGGGCAAATGGATATTCATCGTCCATTAAATACTCCGTTTGAGAACTAAGACATTGCGATGTCACATAAATTCAAATTTGCACATTTCAGCTATTTATAAATAGCCATGACATTCTGTGCATGTGGAATTTCTATGGCCACAATGCCACGGGTCGACAAAATATTAATGTCTATGACCCATGTTCAATCATGACATCCACCTTGTGTCATCACATCACATTTTTCCTTTTTTAAAAAGGTCAGCCTCATATTGCATGAAATGCTCATGCATTAATTTACATTCAGTAAATTAAGTACTCCCTTCGTTTCTAAATATAAGGTGTATTGTTTTCTCAAAAAGTCAAACTTCTCAAACTTTGACCAAGTTTATTGACAAAAATATCAATATATAGAATACGAAACCATTATCACTAGATTCACCCTGAAATACATTTTGATATTATATATACTAGCTAAACGCCCGTGCGTTGCCACGGATCAATACAAAGACATATAGATCAAATAGTTGTTATAATTAAAAATGTGCGTCAAATATGACAAGACATGGTTTCAATTCCTGGACAAACTTATTATCTCTCGTACTTCTTTCTTCTTAGGAAATCGTGGTATCTATTTAACACCTCCACCCTTGCAACATTTCTTTCTCCTTACTCTTCCTTTCTCTTTACACTTTTTCACACTACGCAAGCAAGTCCTCTTCAAAGTAGTTTGTGTGGCACTTTAATTATAAGAGAAGATTACATACTCATAATGTATCCGTCAAGATCATAATATGATCCCGAGAAAAATAAATAGCAATACGGTGATCACCTCTAGGGAGCGAAAAGAATCTCCTTGAAAATTTCTTAATGGCTTTGCTGCCATTATGAGAAGTAAAAAAGAAAAGAGTGAAAGAGATGACATTTGCAAGTGAACATACGCATACAAAATCAGCTCCAAAATAAGAAGTTACCAAATTGTACATAAGTATAGTCGTGTCATAGTCCTTGACTGTGTAGGCCTCTTTCCCTTCTAGTTTTAGTTCAGCTTTCCTCTTACAAGAGTCCTTTCTCACCTAAACAAGAAAAAATAGTTTTAAGGCAATCAATTACTAGATAAGAGCAAATCCAATTACTCAATTAGCTACTGTACATATCAAGTGCGTGGAAACTGATTAAAACAAGACTCATACCCGCTCCTTGTAAGCAGTAGATTTCACATAACTCATGATGCCAACAACACTCCAGCCAAGCATGTTTGGTGGGCATCGAGTCACGAGAAACAAAATTCGAACGAGTTTTTTCTCAGCTTGGACCGCAGCAATTTCTATGGGCTACCTACCAAGCTGTTACAGAGTAGAGAAACCATGAGTTTCTGCAGCACATTCTTGTTCATGCACAAGGATAAAACTGTATTCCATACTATATGTATTTAAACAGTATGAAACATGGCAGGAAAGGAGGTTTAGAGCATGTGCACTTCGTCGGGCAGGTTCGGATCTGCTCCGGCCTTCAACAAGCACTTGAGGAATCCGACAATCCCACGGTGGCTACACGCTAACAACAGAGGGGTCGCTCCACTGAATGCACCAGCATGAACATTAGCCCCAGCCTAGTTAACATTTCCAGAAAAAGTTTCAGTTAAGAAGGGGGGGAAGGGAATTCGATATGCGCAATTCATTTGGAAATTTTACGGAACCCTAGCGATCAATCCAAGCATTGCAAGTGCTACTTCAAAATAATAAGCGTTAGGCGGCGGCATCGCAAACAACTACGGAGTAGTAGGGTATGATTTGTGCAATCAACACGAACTTAAGAGATCAATTGGCAGAACATAAAGTAAGGAAATCGTAGCACCTCAATGAGCAGCTTCATGCATTGGATGGAGCCACCAAGAAGCGATGAGACCAAGGGCGTGAAGACACGGCTGGCGACCTTGTTCGGCTGCAAAATTGCAGACTCGGTCAGCAGCCTTGAACATAATGCATGCATCATATATACGAGCGGCCGCACATACATCGGCGCCGTGGCGCAGCAGGACGCGGACGACTTCCGGGCACCCCCGCATGGCGGCGACATGGAGCGCCGTGCCCCGGGGGTTCGCCGCACCCACGTCGGTGCCTTTGTACAGGAGCAACATCGCCACGTCGCGATCCCCTGCAGCGCGGACGACGCGCCAACATGTCAGTCCCGCACGCGCTCTAGTCTGGTCTAGTACCCGCTCGGCATAGCCATAGGCTATAGGCAATGGCCACGGCGTCTCAACGGGAGCGACAGGAACACGGAGCAGAGCGAGGTGGCGTCGGCCGGCGAGGTGCGTGCGTAGCGTACCGTTGTAGGCGGCCCAGTGGAGCGGGGTCTCGCCGTCGACGTCCGGGGCACGCGCGCTGGCGCCGTGCTCCAGGAGCCAGGCCGCCATAGCGGTGTGGTCGAAGGTGGCCACCAGGAGCAGCGACGTCTCGCGCTCATCGGAGAGGGTGTCAACGGGGATGCCGAGGTCCTGGACAAGGTAGCGGCAGACGTTCGTCCTGCCGTTGGTGGCGGCCAGGTGTAGCGCCCTGCCGCACGTCGACCAGACGCCGGTGGCGTCCGCGCCAGTGGCGCTAGGCGCCAGCGGCAACAACTCCAGCGCCATCCCTTGACGTACGTCGCAACATCAGATGGATTGTTGTGTCATCCATGGCCAGGAACGCGGCCAGTGCGACTACGAGCAGGGGAGCGGCGGCGGCGAATTTTCTGGAAGAGGAAAAACTGGACGCAAGGGGGGAGATGAGAACGTGGGACGTGGGACGTGGGGTGTCTGTTCGTAGGGGTGTTTTCTTTCTCCCGTTTTTTAGCAGAAAACGTGGGCAGCGGTGGGTTTGTTTGCCAGATATTTTTACTGCGAGAAGTAAGGGAACGATAGTTTCAATAGTGTGGGGAGGTATCGATCGGGAGGCGGGGAGGGGGGTCGAACCATCACGACGACGGCACATCCTGCTTTAATAGTAGAGATTAGGTATTGTAAATATTTATATATTTTGCTACAACATTGGTCAAACGTAGACAATGATTGAGTTTAAAAAAATAATACACCTTATATTTAGGAACGGAGGGAGTACAATGAAAATGCTATGGCTAAGCATAATCATAATCATGGCGATTCTTAGTGACTCATGAGCAAGCCTTCACAAGAAGATAATCATCACAACATGATGTAGTTTTTCAAATTAAAGATAGTCACCTCATCAAGAATAAATATTTAATTCACATAAACACATAGAGGTAATCAACCACCTAGTGGTGCCTCACTCTTATGAACATTTCAATCAATCATACGCCTTCACAACCATATGTTATTTAAAACACATGAAGGTAATTACCACGAAGTGGTATAAACCTCTTAGTTCTGCACAAAATTTAATTAGTTGCTATGATCACAGCTCATAAGTTGTGTACTCATATAGAAGTAATTGTCAAAATATGCAAGTATTTTGCATAATTCTCTTCATTCATAGCATAACATGTAGCATAGTTGCCACTGATGCATTGGATTCTTTCGGGATGTAGTATGTGACACTATAGTCATAACTAATGACAAATGCTATGAAGTTGATAACGTATTGTAGAATGAAATCAAAGAAATAAACAAAGAGTTTTTTTCTATTGCAATGTGAAAGATCCACTTATATACAAGATGAAATGGTGTGTTCTGATGACACCTTTTCACCAACACACATCTTTTAAGAGGCATCCCTTTCATATAATTGATCACATATCTTATTTTTCAATAGTTCTCTCTGTTTGCATGTTTGGAGATCCACGTACGGAACCCCTTAAAAAACGAAAACAGCAGACAAGAAACAATATTGTGTCCGGATACCGGCTTCTAAGCCAACCCGACAAGGCACGATATGAAAACGAAGCACGTACTGCCCTCCCGGCAATGCAGCGTCACCACCGAATATAATCCGGTCTTACCGACGCCCTTGACCGGAGATTCGCTTTAAAAATACCAGCATCTTCGATCTTTCCAGGGTGTGCATGGAGCCATGAAACGCGTCAACATCTGCTGGCATTATATGCATATACATTTTATATATGCACGGTGCAGACATCAGCCGTGCATGAAACCATGCCGTCACGTCGATCTCCCGCTCCGTATCTCCATTGCACACCGGTAAATGTGGCTGATCTTACAAGAATAATTGGCATGCATACGCAAGCATGTTTGACTTTGCCGGTAATTAACCTCATCACGATCGTCGTCCCACTACCGTGTAATCCTCCCTGCTTCTTTACAATAAATAGGAAGAGACCTAACATAATCCTCTGATCTTTTGGAGTAAGTAGATCATAGGTGGAACGTAACATGATTAATTGAAGATGACCGTAGCTAGCTATCCGGACGCGAAAGAGCGAGGGAGACCCGTTGGTCCTGCGGGCGGCACGGGATCAGTTTTATCCGCAGCCGATAACGTAGGCGCCGCGCCGGCCGGCCGGGCGGCCGGAAGATGCGCGCGTCGCTGTCTTATCGCGAGCCCGGCCGAAGGGTCGTCAATCACTCAATCCCCAGCAGCGCCGGCGGCCTCTGCGCTCCTCCACCCGCGCGCGCCCCGCTTTCCGCCGACGGCGACGCTGTCGGCCGCCCGCGGGCGCCACCACCACCACCACCGCACGGCGGCCTCCCGCGCTTGCCAAGCGCCACATTCACCGCATCATATCATTAGCCCGCAGCGCAGCGATCCAGCCCGTCGCGTCGTATCGGGAGCCAGCACCCACCGCGTGCCGGTCAGGATCGGAGCACGACGCCAAGGTCCAATCTGCGCCCGTATCGCACGTGATTTTGCCCTTTTGGCTCGTGGCCCGTGGCGTCTAGCTTTAGCCTCTTCTTCCCCCCTCCGCGAGATAGATGGATTTTCTTGGAATCTTCGTGGTTCTTGCGACGCCCGCCCACTTGCTCATGGATGTGCTAGTATGGAACGGATGGAGTAGGTGCCGGTGGGAAACACCAAAGTATCTTTCGCCAAAAAGAGGCGAAAGCGGCTTGTTTTGTGGCTGCTCCGCGATTTCGAAACACCCCTCTTTCTTTCTAGTGCCATTGGCTATCATCCTATCAGGATTGGCGACACGCGAGCAGAGCATTTTTGGTTGCATGCAGATCAGTGTCCCGATGGAATAGCTTTCCTCCAAACCCATCACGTATATATCCGCAACATCAGTATCTTGACTTCTTGAGGCGCTCACAGTAACCACGTGTCCCCGTTCCCTCCCACGAGAGTAAATCGAGTATAAATTCTTGCGCGGGAATATATGACTACTGTATCTCAAGTTCGCAGCTTGTCATCCGTCAATGCACATCTGGTACACGTCTACGTAAGGGTCGGAAGTTGAAAATGGATAGGCCGGAACGTGGAGGAGTGGTTGCGTTTGAGTGTTTGAGGCAACGCAGTGTACTACTAGGCAGCTAGCTATTTGCCGGCAGATGCAAAATCAAATCACGCTAGGCTGGTCCCGTGGGACGTGGCCCGGTCAGAACCGGGAATGGACAGCACGTAGACGTATCCTTGCAATCAACTCAAAGCAGCAAAAATCGACCCTTTCTTCCAGCTCCACTAGCTTCTTTTCAGCTAACCACAGTAGTAAATAACAACACACGACGCTCTCGATTAGACGAGCAACAGAAGAGGAGCTGGTGCTAACAGGAAAATGATACCGTGCCTGTTATTTCGTGTCGTGTGGCGGATCAGCGCGATGCCGCGCACGAACGCAAAGCGATCGAGCAAACCGAAAGGAGGCGAGTAGCGGTGACAGTGAACGCATGCATGACAGCATGAGCCTAAAAGGCGTCGCTTGCAACTTGCCACAAAGGTGACCAAGGTAGCTGCTGCTGCTGCATGGACCGATGGACGATGGACCCTAGCCTAGCCTCTGATCTTTGGTAACGTGAGGTTGATCGGTCACTAACCACCGCACAGCCGCACGGAAACCACGAGAGGTTAAAGTTAGTTGCAGTAGTGGGCACGAGGGCCAGAGCCGGGCCGGAACTAATCCACGTGCTCCGGCGACGGGGATCCCACCCATGAGAAAGAGAGAGCGCGCACTGGCACTGCTACGTGCACGGCTCCGCATTTAATTGCGGTACAGAGGTTTAGCTGGGGCTGTCGGTTAATTATTCTGCTTCTTTTGTCAACACAGACGGCAGAACGTGCATGAGGGTTCGTCGTATGCGTAGCATTTCATGCGGTGGGGGAGGAGAGGTAAAAGGAAACGAAGCAAAAGCTTGACCGTCGGGCGGTTAGAGCACGTAGAGCTGGAAACCTTCGTCAAACATCCGGGGTCAAGTCGTCCGATCAATGGGTCATAAACAATTAATTCAAATAGACCTTTTAAATCGGTATCGAACGCCCGAGCTGACCGACACCTCATTCTCACCCCAGATTTAGGGTGGATATAAGGGAGCCCGGGCGCGCTCGCCACGTCGGTCCCGACAACCCGATCCTATCTTAAATTGCACCAAATCCCTCAAACCCTTCCTCCTCCTTCCACCCACCGCCAACATTTCCTACGCCTCACTCCTCGTCGTTCGGCACCCTTGCTCTCCATCCTCACCACATGTCCCGATCCGCCGCCGTGATGTCTTTCACCCCGTCCCCGACCGCCGCGACGGAGACGCGGTCCGCCTCGTCCGTCGACGGGCCTTCCTCCGCTTCGCCTTGCAAGCCGGAGAACATCTCCTGTAAGTTGCACGGTCGCCGGCAGCAACAGAGGAAGTTGGCTGCACAGCTACATGCGGGCGTCGTCGATGAGATGTTTCCCCCGCCGTGCCGGGCACCCCATACCCCATCCATGTAAGCGCCGACGCGGATTGTGTCGTCCGGCACCGTCGAGACCAAGGAGGAGGAGGATGAGACAACCAACTGGACCCTTCCGGAGAGCTTTCCGGCTATGCAACAGTTGTCGGTCCAAGAGTTTGAGTCCCCGCAGCTTGTTCGGGAACGGGTGAGCACGGGCAACCCCACCGCCCGTGTGGAGCAAGATGCATGGACGAACTCGTCCAGCGAGTGATCCCACAACACTTGTCGGTCGGACATTGATTTCATTTTGGCATTGTCCGTTTGGTTGAACTATACTTTTATTTATAATTGTTGAATTCAAACAATTTGTATCAGATGATCGAGGTGCATGACTTTGTATGGATTTGACCGTTAATGTATCAAGAGCTCTGGTTGTAGGACCTAAATGTCATCGAGACATCCGTGGCAACACGATTACTTGAACTTTTTTTAACACCATTCCTTGAAGTTGCAAGTATCAGATCTTTTTCATGTGCTATCAGCCGCAGGTTGTTGGCTCATCCTCTCTAGCATCCTACTAGTGTTTAGCTCGCTAAAAACATTACGACATCTCCCACACGGACCCTTAAACCATTCGTAGTTGTTTGGACCACGCGGTTTGGCCATGTAAGCGTTTGACAACCCTGTCCCACCTAAAGTCTCTCCCTCGCCCGTTCTCTTTCTCGCCCGAAGCACTCAACGCCGTTATAGAGCGTCAATGTCGCATTCATGTCGGCCTAGAGCGGAAGCGACCTCTCACGTCGCTCTGGTATTAAAGAGGACCGTTGATCGAGAGTACTACCCGTGTCGCTTCCTAGTGGATGCGAGTGATCCACGTTCAAAGGATAGCCCGTTTGTCTGCCTCCCTACATTAAACATGTGCGCTCGCCGAGGAACCAACCTTGGTGCCACCCGTCCATTGGTCTGCCGTTCAGCATTAACCACCTCGCCGCCTACCATGCTATCTTCCTGCTATATAAACTTCTGGCCCGAAAACAATTGCATCTAACCTCCTCTGATCCCGATCTCCTCTCGGCACCATGCCCGCCATGGCCTCCCCGGGCTCCAAGTCCTCTAGGTCAGCCGCTCGTCCGAGCAAAAGAAGGAGATCGCCGCACTTCAGCTGGTTGGCTGGCCCCTGACGAACGAGCTCACCGGAGACGTGTGTTGTGGACGCCCCAATGAAAGAGGCGGTCGACGAGATGTTGGCATCGCCATCCTCGCTAATGTTGGCATCACCATGGGTTAGGCCCGTGGTCAGTACACCGAGATGGCATTGGAAGAGCGGTGGGCTTTGTTTCGGCACATGATGCCGACCAAGCCTACAATGTTCGCCTCCTCGACGAGCACTAGCGCGAGGAGGAACAACTCGCCACCGGCATGGGCATCGCGTCAGACGTGGACGTGGACGAGCAGGAAGCTCTACTCCAATCCTTCTAAACCGCACGAAAAATTCGTCGTGACCACTGGCGTTACCACATCCATCATGAGAAGTTGGAAGCCGTCTTCAAGGAGACCGACGAGGCGATGAATGAAATGTGTGACAAGGATGAAGACGACGTCACGAGCTCCGCACGACCGCTTCCCACCTCCACGACAATGAAGTTGGCACGTCCGTGGATGCCACTGGTGGCGAGAAAGAGTAGAGCATGAGAGGTCATCTGCGCATGGGTTTCACGAAAGCCACCAGTCCTCCCCTCCCGTTGAAGCAAAGCTTGGCAGGCGCATCATCATCGGTCAATTAGCCGCTTGCCGCGTATGTGGAGGTGTATAGACTTAGTTCCTAGAGCTCGTGGCCCATCGGACATGGGGAACGGGCGGCGACGACTGATACTTGTGATCTGCGTTGGGTTTTTCCCTAAAGAGGAGGGGATGATGCAACACACTATAGATAAGTATTTCCTTCAGTGGGAACCAAGGTTATAGAACCAATAGGAGGACCATGCAATTTCCCGTCTTCAACGCCTACACACGAAAGAGCACACACTTGCACCCAACACGGGCAATACGGTTGTCAATTCCCTTAAACTCATTACTTGCAAGTGATAAGTAGTGCTAAATGGATAGTTAAAGTATATTAAATATAAAACGAGGTATTTATATTTTTGTAAATATATTTGTGAATAGTCCCGGGGGCCATAGTTTTAGCTAGAGGCTTTTCTCGCATAGAAAGCATATGGTGGGTAAATAAATTATTATTGGGCAATTGATAGAAAGCCGCATAGTAGTGCAATAATTATTCATGGCAATGATCATTACATATAGGCATCATGTCCTTAAGAAAGTAGACCGATTCCTGTGTACAGCTACTACTATTACCCCATCCATCGACCACTATCAAACATGCATCTAGAGTATTAAGTAAAACAGAGTAATGCTTGGAGAACAATGACATGATGTAGACAAAGTAAATCCAATTAATATGAATTAACCCCATCATTTTGCCCTTAGTGGAAGGAGTACAATATGTGTCATGTCCCTTTCTATCACTCGGTTGAGCACCGCGAGATTGAACTCACTACAACGCATCTCTCTCACTCAAGATAGATCAATCTAGTTCGCCAAACCAAATCAATAAATCATAGAATTATGATGCTATCACAATCATGCATGTAATAATTTAGAGGAGACTCAAATATTATTCATGAATAATTTGAACACAAACACACAATTCATTAGATCCCAACAAACGCATCACACAAAGTGATTACATAGGATAGATCACAGCTGGAATCGCGGTGATCATGGCAACGAAGAACATAGAGAGAGAGATAACCACCTAGGTACTAACTATGGACCCGTAGGTTTGTGGTTAACTACTCACGCATCACCATTGGACAACAAAGTTAATGTAGAGGTCCTTCGTGATCGACCCACCCCCCTCCGACATGGTATCGAAACAGGGCTCTAGATGGGCACACAGCGGAAAAAGACTTGCGTCGGCGGAAAAAGTGTTTCGGGACTCCTTAGAGTTTTGGGGATTAATGAAAATTTATAGGACTGAGGGGAGAACCAGATGCCAAGGGAGGTGTGTAACGCCCAGATGCGAAAGAAGCGACATGGTATCCTTATTTTCGCACGAGGGCCTCAACAGGGATAGAAGCGCATCTCGTTGTTTCACAAGAATGGATATCGTTACAAGTACATGTACTAAAGAGAAGAGTATATGGAATTGGCTTACACTCGCCACAAGCTACATCAGAGTCACATCAGTACAATACGTAAACATCACGAAGAAGAGCAGGGTCCGATTACGGACGAAAACAAACGAGAAAAGAACGACGTCCATCCTTGCTATCCCAGGCTGTCGGCCTAGAATCCATCCTAGATCGATGATGAAGAAGAAGAAACTCCAAATGAAAAATTAACGCGCTCACATCAAATAACCCTTTACATGTACCTGCAACTGGTGTTGTTGTAATCTGTGAGCCACGGGGACTCAACAATCTCATTTCCAAAGGTATCAAGACTAGCAAAGCTTAATGGGTGAGGTAAGTTTAAGTGGTGAGGCTGCAGCAAGCGACTAAGCATTTATTTGAGGTGGCTAACTTATGAGTACAAGAATAAAAGAGGGGGATGATCTACGCATAGTGGAAGTGAACTAGTAATGATCAAATGAATGATCCTGAACACCTACTTACGTCAGACATAACCCCACCGTGTCCTTGATCGGAGGAGGAGCTCACGAAAGAGACAGTCACGGTTACACACTCAGTTGGCATATTGTAATTAATCTTATTTCAAGTTATCTAGAAGCGGATGTTAAACAAAGTTTCCACATTGCCACATAACCGCGGGCACGACTTTTCGAAAGATTTAACCCTGCAGGGGTGCTCCAACTAGTCCATCACAAACGACCACACGCTGCGACGGACTGACCTCGATCAGGGAAACCCATGATCTCCTCGGGTTCCTATTGGAAAACCTCAACCTCGAGATAACCCAAAGCATCCTCAGAATCCCTCGCACGAGACGCTCGATAAATGCAAAACATGTCCAGCAAGGCCGCCATATGTGCCGACATCCCGATAGGAGTCGTGTATCTCGTTCTCAGGACACGACGGATGAGCGATGGTTACCACGCCAAACGCCGAGTTGCCCCGGGTAGCGTTAATAAGCTGCTCTGTTTTGGACCAGCATCCTCAGCACTGGCCCTCCTTGTATTATGTTGAATTACTCCTCGGGTAGCGCTAACTCCCTATGTTTTTCAGTATTAGCAGAATTATTATGTTGGGCAAATATAATACCAATGTTGGGCCTTGCCAGACGAGCTTTATCCCAAAACGAGAATCTAGGGGGTCCCCATAACAACCCCAAGCATGTTAGGAGCGCTCATTTATGGAACATAACACTAGTAGTCGAAACTATGGCGGCAAAGGTGGAACAAAACACCAGGCTATAAAGGCCGAGCCTTCCACCTTTTACCAAGTATATAGGTGCATTAAATTAATCAGCAATTAATAGGGTGATATAACAAGGAACCCATGTTATCACATGGAAGCAACTGCACGTGCAACTAGTAATGCTAACACATGGTTGAGCAAGCGGTAACATAGCCAATCACTGGTTTGCTAGGTTGTGAACAGGTTGAAGGTTTTCATGGCAATGTTGAGAGGCTGATATTTAACAGGTGGTAGGCAGGAAACGAACAACTAGCATGGCAATGATAGTAATGGTATCTAGGGAAATGGTCATCTTGCCCGAGATCCCGCTTGGAAGAAGAACGACTCTTTGAAGCAAACGAACCTATGAAGTCGAACGGGTCCTCACATTCCGACACGCTTGCGGAACTCTATCGAGATGAAGCAAATCAGAAACAAGAATCAACACACGATATCCACTACGGCACATGCACAATATGATGCACAACCTAATATGATGCATGATCAGTTTTAAATATGCAAGGTATGGCATGGCAATTCACATCACGCAAACACTACACTATAAGTGAAGCTCAACATGCAACGAGTTGCATATTAATGAAAATCCACATACGAATTATTTAGTTCAATCCCGATTAGGTACACAACAATATTAAATGTTGGTTAAACATGGCAAGAGGTGAAGCGTAATTTAGCTACCTATCTAGGCATTTTAAATGAGGCCGGAAATGACATATAGCATCTCTGAAATGACCCCATGTGTTAAATTCTAATTCTGTCCAGATTTGTCCTAATCACATTTTAAGTTTGTTGAACGGCGAAACAAAGTGGAGGATGTGATTCACCATGTATTTGTACACGATTTACATATATTGATCATCTCCAACGGAGCTACAGATCAAAAGTTACGGGTAAAACGGTACTAGCACGACATGACACGCAAAATGATGCAACCAGCAAGCTTAACAGTTTTAATCATGCATGAGAGTTGTAAAATATTAATCTACGCAAAATTCTAGTGAAGTTACATATTTAAATCACTCCGATCCGACGCACGGTTTAGAAACTAGGGCATTTGAAAATATGCTCTTTTTCTGAAAAGAATAATTCACAATCCTAAAAAAAAAACTAACATTCCGAATTTCTAACAGGCCTAAACACGCAGCGAGCGCAACTTAATTAAACGCTGCTGGCAGCGGAGATTAGGGTTGCGGGGGGGGGGGGGGGGGTCCTCACCTCGGCCATATGGGCCGGTTGGAGAGGAGGGCGACGAACCTGCGAACTGGGCCGGGAAAGAGGCGAGGGAGGCCGCGACAGGGAGCTGCTGGGCTAGCTGGCGCGCTAGGCCTGGGAGTCGCGGTCCAGCCGAAGCACTGGAGCTGCGAGGCGCTCCCTCGAGCTCCCGACAGGAAGCCATGGCGGCGGCTGGGACTGGAGCTCCGGCGAGGCCTGTAGGAGAAAACGCGACGGGAGGAGGCGGATCCACCATGGGGCAGCCGGATCTGGCCAACGGTGCTCCAATCCCGGCGGCGGTGCATGAGGCCGTGGCGAGCCCCAGCGATGGCTCGTGCGAGCACAGGGAAAAGAGGGACATCACAGGGAGAGAGGGAACCGGCGGGGAAAAAGAGAGAGAGGGGTCGCGGCGGCACTAGCCTTGGGGAGGTGCTCGCCGGCGGCGGCACTCTGGTGAGCCGCGGGGGGATGCACCCCCATGGCGGCGCTCTAGGAAGCGGGAGGACCGGCTCGTGGCTCCTCGCCTCGGGTGCGCTCGGGGCAGAGCGGGGCTGTCGGCGGCCAAATGGGCTCGAGCGGCGCTCAGGCCGGCCAGCCGTGGGCCTGGTGGGCCGGCGGCGGTTGGTGGGAGTCAGGGGCGCTAGCTGAGGGTTTGGGGTGGTGCGGATTTCGAGGCACGGAGGGGGAGACTAAAATGGAAGGGAGACCCTTCCTTTTATAGCCGGGGTAGCTAGGGTTTGCCAATTGGGGCGTTTTTGGACCCTCCGACCTAGATCGGACGGCTCCAGAAACGTCCTAGGGTTAGGTGGGCTAGGTTAGGCCGTGTAGAGGGGTATAGGCTAAGACGAGAGGAAAAATGGGAAACCCGGCGACAAAGTTTAAAATGACGGAAAACGCCCAACAATAACCGAAGACGGTGCCGCTACGGTCGACCGTTCGGGTACCAGACGGACTCCGATTGCGACGAAAATTGGCACGCGGTCTACCTACATTAAAATAAGACTTCACGTCAAGTTTCAACCCAATCCGAGAATATTTGTGAACACTTTTAAAAACAGGATTTAAACGATGCCTCGGGCGTGTGTGTGTGTGGTCGGACTCAAAACGGTTAGCGACGAAAACAGAGAGAACCGACAACTACTAACGGATGCAAGTTTTGAAAATTGGCGGCAACGGAGTGCCGATGCAATGCTGATGATGTGAATGATGCGATGATGAATGCGACAGACAAACAGACCACACGACGAGAACGAAATAAAAGGGGAATCTTCTGGATCGTCGGTCTCGGGCTATCACAAGGTGGCCCCAAGCCATGAGGGCATGACCATCCCCGTGGCACACCCTGTTGGCTTGGCGCTACCTCGTGGGGCCTCGTGTCTCCGAAGCATCGAGGTCCTTATTTTGTCAATAAAAATATCAAAAAGTTTGGAGGTATTTCGACTCCGTTCAGTACAGTATTCCTGAAAATCCAAAAACATGCAAAAAACATCAACTCACACTTGGCACTAGGTTAATAGGTTAGTGCTAAATAACAATATAAATTAGCAAGTAAATGCCTAAAAAGAATTTAATATAATAGCATGGAACAATAAAAAATTATAGATATGATAGATATGTATCAGCATCCCCAAGCTTAATTCATGCTCGTCCTCGAGTAAATAAATGATAAAACAATTTTTTTTATTTGACATGCTACCCAACATGTAATCTCTTCGAGACATGATAAATGAGAAATGATGAATTAACAAACATCAACATAGTAATATCCATGAACATAAGTAACATAATGATCAATTTTCAAAATATACGATCCTTAAAGAATGTTTACCCCGATTCATTTTATGATATTAGCATGGTATGGATCCGTCTTCACCACATAAACACAAATGTCAAGCAGCATGGTGTTAATACAAACAATTGGATTGTACTTCTTAACGTGATTCATCTTTTTATTACTCACTCAATACATGAACGTGAACCATTGACAAAATATATATGTGGAATAGAATATGATGGTAGGTTTCAAAGAGTTAAAATTGGAGAAGAAAGTCTCGTATCAACTAGGCGGACCAACAGGCTATGGAGATGCCCATCAATCGGTAAATGAGAGTAGTAGGGATTGCCATGCAACGGATGCACTAGAGCTATGAGTGTATGATAGCTCAACTGAAGCTAAGTGGGTGTGCATCCAACTTGCTTGCTCATGAAAAAATCACGCATTTGAGGAAGCCCGTCATCGGAATATACAAGCCAAGTTCTATAATGAAAAATTCCAGTAGCATATGAAAGTGACAAAACATGAGACTCTCTCTATGGAAAACATTGTGCTACTTTGAAGCACAAGTGTAGAAAAAGAGGTAGTATGACTGTCCCTTCTCTCTTTTCTCTCATTTATTTTTCTTTGTAATTCCTTTTCTTTTCTTCTCTGTTTTTTATTTTTCTCTCTTTCTTTCTTTCTTTCTTTCTTTCTTTTTTCTTTTATTTGTCGTCAAAGTCTCATCCCGACTTGTATGGGAATCATTGTCTCCCTCATCTTTTCCTCACTAAGACAGTGTCGTAATAATGAAAAGCATCACACTTCTATTTACTTACAACTCGATATGAAAAACTACTAAACAATATGACTCTATATGAATGCCTCTCGTAGTGTACGAGGATGTGCAATGATCTAGCGTAACATGTATAACAATGATGAATGGTGGCTTTGCCACAAATACTATGTCACCTACATGATCATGCAAAGCAATATGACAATGAGTTTACTAGTCATATATGATGCAACGATGGAAGTTACATGTCAATATATCTTGGAACGGCTATGAAAATGCTATGATATGTAGGTATGGTGGTTATTTTGAGGAAAATATAAGGTGGCTTATGTGCAATAGAGCTTATCATGTCGCGGGGTTTGGATGCACCGGCGAAGTTTGCACCAATCCTTCAGGTGAGAATGGGAAATGCAACGGTACCAAAGAGGCTAGCAAATATGAGGAGGTGAGAGTGCGTACATCCATGGATCCACATTAGTAATAAGGAATGCACATACTTGTCGCAAGACTTTATTAGCTCTCTTGAAGCAATGTACTATTCGCATGCCCCTAGGGAGGAGGTTGGCAGGAGTTAACCATCACGCGGCCCCAACTTAAACAACATTAGGATTTTAGGGAGGGATAAGAATGCTCACACAACATCACCATCCCATAACAAATACTTAGATGAATATAAAATTAATACCCTTTGAAAGGATGTGGATGTCGCTAGAGGGGTGTGAATAGGCGCTTTAAAATAATTATGGTTTAGGCTTCAACGAATGCGGAATAAAACTAACGTTTAATTTGTCAAGCAAAAAACCTAAAACAACTAGGCTCACCTATGTGCACCAACAACTTATGCTAAGCAAGATAAACAACTAAGTGATAGCAAGATATATAACAAGAAAAAAAATATGGCTATCACAAAGTAAAGTGCATAAGTAAAAGGCTCCGGTAAGAGATAACCGAGGCACACGGAGACGATGATGTATCTCAATGTTCACACCCTTGCGGATGCTAATCTTCATTCTGAGCGGTGTGGGGGCACAATGTTCCCCAAGATGCCACTAAGACCACCGTAATCTCCCCATGCCCTCCCACAATGCAAGATGTCGTGATTCCAATAAGGGGCCCTTGAGGGTGGTCATCGAACCCGTACAAACAAGGTTGGGGCAATCTCCACGACTTAATTGGAGGCTCCCAACAACACCATGAAGCTTCACCACAATGGACTGTAGCTTCGTGATGACCTGAAATGCTCGGGGCAATCTCCACAACTTAATTGGAGACCCCAACGCTTGCCCGGAGCTTTACACCATAATGTTTGATCTCCAGGGCACCACCAAGCTTCTAGGACACCAAAGCATCCACGAAAAACAATCTCTATGGTACGAGGCACCCAAGGGTAATAAGCTTCCCAACTTTTCACTTCCACATATCACCATGGAGAACTCAAACCGATGCAACTAATGCAACGGATAGAACACACGAAGTGGTCAAGTCCCTCACACTCAAATCCCTCCACAACAACAAAAGCTATGGATAAATAAGAGAGGAAGAACAAGGAGCTCACAAAGAACTCCAAGATCAAGATCCAAGGGGTTCCCCTCACATAGAGGAGAAAGTGATTGGTGGAAATGTGGATCTAGATCTCATCTCTCTTTTCCCTCAAGAACTAGCAAGAATCATTGGAGGGATTGAGAGTAATCAAGCTCAAAGAAGGTCAACAATGGGGGGTAAACACGAGCTCAACGGATAGATAACCATTGGTGAAGAAAACCCCGTTTTATAGGTCTCCCCAAATCGAACCGTTATGGACTCAATCAGTGCACAAGCGGTAGTACCGTGTAGGGGAGCGGTACTTACGCTTGTAGCAGTACTACTGCCCAGTATATAGCCGTACTTCCGCTCAACTTGGAAAAATTACCGAAGAAGCCATAGAAAATATTTAAGCAGTAGTGTGAGCGGTAGGGGAGGGTGGTAGTACCGCTGGAGCGGTACTACCGCTCCCCGAGAGCGGTACTTCCCCTCAGAAAAGAAAAAGCCCCTCCAGATGTGAGAAGAAAATAATAAGCGGAACTTGGGCTGGCACTGGAGGACGGCAGTACCGATGGAGTGGTACTACCGCGCACCCGAGCGGTACTTCCGCTTAAGCGAGAAAAACTACCCAGCCACTAAAACTGCCATAACTTCGCATACGAGCTCCGAATTAGACAAACTCAACCTTGTTGTCACTGATGAAAATGCCAATGATATATAAATGTGAAACCACTATGAATGAAGAACCGACAAAAACTCTAACATCAAAAACATCATAGAAGATGCACATGAACTCCGTTTTCGTTGAATTTGAGCTTGTCATAAAGATGACCATAAGTTCTAAAATTCACAAAGAGAAACACCAAATAAGAACCAAGAAATATGATGCAAGGATGCAAATGGTTTCAGCTCTCAGCAAATCCTACGACAAAGCTACTCACTTGAGACCCCCCTTGACAGTACGACAATCCATCCTAAAATAGAAAAACCTATCAAGGGCAAACCTATACCTTGCACAAAGTCCACTTGAGTTAAATGATGACGATCTTGACTTCCTCAAGATGGAACACCTTTTTTGATTGCGTTGGCTTGATGAATACTAGTTGATTTCTCCCCCATACTCACTATGGGTGAGACACTCTTCAGCACGTTGCTACTGCAACAAAAGACCTTCCAACGGCGCCAAAAATAGGTGTGTTGACAGCTCCAGGAATCCTTCTGCTACGGCTACACCTTAAGGGACTTCCTAGGAAAATATGCAAAGGATTTCCCCTGTGGCCTTGGAGCCTTGCGTTGGTGTTCCCTCGAAGCGGAAAGGGTGATGTAGCACAGTGGTGGTAAGTATTTCCCTCAGCTTTGAGAACCTATGTATCTATCCAGTGAAGGAGTATCTCAAGAGCCTACACAAACACAAAAAGCTTGCTCCCAACTCTATGAAGGGGTTGTCAATCCCTTATAGATTGTTCGCCAAGTGAGAACTGAAAGCAACAAAGTAACAAAGCAAAGTAAAAGCGAAAGTGGAAACGATAGGTGTGAATAGACCCGGGGGCCGTAGTGTTTACTAGTGGCTTCTCTCACGAAAGCAAGTAGACGGTGGGTGAACAAATTACTGTCGAGCAATTGATAGAACCGCGCAAAGTCGTGACGTCATCTATGGAAATGATTATATCTATAGGCATCACGTCCAAAACAAGTAGACCGATAATTTCTGCATCTACTACTATTACTCCACACGTCGACCGCTATCCAGCATGCATCTAGTGTATTAAGTCCAAAAGATCAGAGTAACGCCTTAAGCAAGATGACATGATGTAGACGGGCAATCTCATATCTACGACCCACCTTGTTACCCTTAATGGGAACTACATGATGTGTGCCTTGCTGCCCCTACTGTCACTGGGAAAGGTCACCACATGGTAAGAACCCAAAACCAAGCACTTCTCCCATTGCAAGAATAATAGATCTAGTTGGCCAAACAAAACCCAAGACTCGGAGATACTTACAAGGATATCAAATTATGCATATAAGAAATCAGCAACGACTCAAATATATATCATAGATAATCTGATCACAAATCCACAATTCATCGGATCTCGACAAACACACCGCCAAAGAAGATTACGTCGGATAGATTTCCATGAAGATCATGGAGAACTTTGTATTGAAGATCCTAGAGAGAGAAGAAGCCATCTAGCTACTAACTACGGACTCGTAGGTCTGAAGTGAACTACTCACGAGTCATTGGAGGGGCGATGATGTTGATGTAGAAGCCCTCCAACTCCAAAGTCCCCTCCGGCAGGGCACCGGGAAGGGTCTCCAGATGAGATCTCGCGGAAACAGAAGCTTGCGGCGGTGAAAAGTATTTTCGTGGATCCCTTGATTTTTTTTCTGATTTTTAGGGAATATATAGGCGCAAGATCTAGGTCAAGGGGGCGCGAGGGAGGCCACAAGCCTGCCCACCGCCGCCCCCCTGGTGGCGGAGTGGGGCCTGTGGGCTCCCTGTAGCCCTCCTCGCTTGGCCCACAAGCCCCCATGATCTTCGTTCGGGAAAAAATCATTTCGGGGATTTTATTC
This sequence comes from Hordeum vulgare subsp. vulgare, assembly GCF_904849725.1. Classification (NCBI taxonomy): domain Eukaryota; kingdom Viridiplantae; phylum Streptophyta; class Magnoliopsida; order Poales; family Poaceae; genus Hordeum; species Hordeum vulgare. The sequence goes on along the minus strand of NC_058520.1, from coordinate 486,164,883 downwards.
CGTTTGGACTCCGTTCCAAAATCAGATCTAAAAAGAGCCAAAAACATAGAAAAACAGGAATTGGCACTGAATTAATAAGTTAGTCCCAAAAAAGATAAAAAGGTACATAAAACATCCAAAGATGACGAGATAACAACATGAAACCATAAAAAATTATAGATACGTTTGAGACGTATCACACGTCTTCACAAGTCCATTGCCACCACAATGGATGGCAAGCTTCAAGCATGAAATCTTCGTGATGCTCTTATTGAACTTGCACACCACGAACTTGATGACGATCACTACTTGATGTCATACTTCATGGGTTGTAGGAGATCTTACTCTTGACGCAAGTCCATGGAAACAAACCTAACCCGACATAGATCTCTCACGAATACCATGGGTTAGTACACAAAAGCTTAATGCACAATGCTTACCATACCATGGGATCACTTGGTCCCTCTTGGTACATCTTGTATGCTTTGTGTGTTGATCAACTTGATTTACTCTTTGACTTAGTCTTGATCAACCTTGTGTCTTTATGAACATTCTTTGGATAATACCTTGAATACCACCTTGGTTATCATATATACTCCTTGAAACCAACATATGGACTTCAAGAAGTGCCTATGGACAAATCCTTCTAATATAACTCAATGCAACCATTAGTCCATAGGCATTGTCATCAATTACCAAAACCGCATATGGAGAAATATGCTCTAACACCCTTAAACTACCGATATTTTTGAAAACCATCAGCCATGCACTCACGCCCTTTCATATAACCACATCAATATCATTAACTCACAATTCCTCTTTTATATGCTACATGAAGGTTTTGATTATGCCCTCCTTGAATACCTATTATTTTTGGACTAGTCTTATAACTCATGCAAATCACCATCATTATATATTAACTTTCAAAAAAGGTAAGTGAAGAACAAGAGCGCAAGTATTTCTATAAAATCTATACGCCATCATGCTCTAAAACATATAAGTGAAGTACTAGAGCAACTTCTTAGATGAAACGACATAAGTGAAGCACATAGAGTATTCTAATAAATCATGGTGAACATGTATCTCTCTCAAGTAGTTGTGTCCGGCAAACAATGATTGTGAAAAATTAAAAATAAAAGTAAACTATAATACACATCCCTCCAAGCAAACCTCATATCATGTGATGAATAAAAATATAGCTCCAAGTGACATACCGATGGATTGAGACGAAAGAGGGGATGCCTTCCGAGGCATCCCCAAGCTTAGATGCTTCAGTATTTCTAGAATTTGACTTTGGGTGAATTGGGCGTCCCCAATCTTAGGCTCTTTGCTGCTCCTTATTCCTTCATACATCGTGATAACAACCAAAACTTGAAAAAAAATCAGCACACAAAACTAAACAAAAAACTCATGAGATCCGTTACTAGGATAGGCGTGCCATAAACATTATGTACTATTATAAATCGATTCATATTTAATATTGCATAAGGTACTGTATTATAAATTCTCAATGACTTATAACCCTCGGTATAATCCATAGCATCATCAAAACAAGTAAATTATGCAAGCAAAAAACAGAATCTGTCTAAAACAAAACATTTGTAGTGATCAGCAAAGATGCCCTACTTATATAAGTCCGAAAATTCTGAAAATTTAGGAAGGTGTGAGAAATTTTTATAGCAATTCTGTGTAAAAACTTCAGATCATAAAGATGTTCCAGTAAAATCATAGAAATTCTTAAACGGACACAAAAGTTTCTATTTTTGCACCGTATCAATTGTACTTATCATTCAAATCATCCCAAAGGCTTTACTTGGCACGAACACTAATTAAACATAAATACACAATCATTACACTAGCGATAGTCATGTTAACTAAAAATTACCGAAAGTATCGGGTGTCTCCCAACAAGCTCTTTCTTTATAGCCATTAAGATAAGCTTGTGATACTAATGACGCTCACATGAAGGATAATAACTGAAACAAAAAGAGAACATCATGTATCATGCGAAAAACACATTTAAGTCTAACATACTTACAATGCATAGGAATTTTATAAGTAAAAAATTATCAAGACAAGAAGTGTCTAGCATATACATGCAGGACAAATGAAGCATTAATAATTTTAACACAAAGAGAGGTAAGTGAGTAACATGAAAATTTCTATAACCATATTTTCCTCTCTCATAATTATTACATGTAGGATCATATTAAAATTCAACAATATAGTTATCATATAAAATATTATCTCCATGAGCCTCATGCACAAAAGTTTTACGATCTTCCAATGCAGTGGGATCAACATTAACTAAAGTCATGACCTCTCCAAACCCACTTTTATCAATAAAATCATAAGATTGAACACTCTTCGAATATGTATCTAAAGTTAACACTCTTCCAAATCCACTTATAATATTATTTCAAACATTATTATCCATAACATATTCATCATGAGTCTTAAAATAAGTTTCCAAGATCAAAAGAAACATCATCACCCCAATCATGATCATTGCAATGAGTAGTGGGCATAACAAAATTTTGAACCCCAAGCTTGTTGATATGCATATCACTAGCAAAATTGACATTAATAGAATTATAATAACATCATTGCAATCATGTTTTTGTGTGCAATAGCAATAATTTCATTTTTAACATAAGGAACTATAGCAAGTTCATCTCCATAAGCATCATTAATATTGGCATCGTGACCATAAGAATATCAAGCATCATGTTCATCAAAAAGAGATATTTCAATCGAATCAATGGAATCATAATTTTCTTCCAAAGCAAGAGACATTCTCTAAATAAATTCTTTAACATGGGAATTAGAATTATAGTTTTCATAGAAAAAAATTAGTATGGAAATTTTTTATGATTTGTAGAGAGTAGCATCATACTTTTCAATCAAAGAAGCAACTTCGTAAGCACCTTTAAGAGCAACCAAATTCTTCAATTTGTTTGATATCATGGTAACTATAAACACCCATGGCATCGGAAGATAATATTTCATTATCATTAAATTTACATAGGTAGGGAAGGTGTTTTTGAGGGATCTCACAACAACAAGTAAAATCATAAATTTAACACACATTCGAAGCATAGCATAACAAGAAATTTATTTGATGCCATAAGAGTCTCCCCTTTTGAGAAAACCGGTGACACACGAAAGAAGCATGCTCATCTAGTGATTTTCCCTCAACTAAGATAATTGGGGTTTCAGCACGAGTACAAATGGATCGAATATGGTCAAAGTAGGAAACTTTAAGTGGATCCATAAGTCTTTACCTTCTATTTTTGTGTGATAACATGATTATTGCAAACAAACAAGAAAACTAGAAATGATAAATATTATTGTGTTTTCTATTTATATAGCAAGCGAAATATAAAAACAAATAAAAATTAGATCAAGTGAATGATAATTTTTGAGTAGGTACTCGATAGGAAATTGGTGATACTCCCCGACAACGGTGCTAGAAATCATTCCTGATAGTTGTGATATGCGTTGGGTTTTTCCCCGAATAGGAGGGGATGATGCAGCATAGTATAGGTAAGTATTTCCCTAAGTGAGAAACAAGATTATTGCACCAATAGGAGGACCACATAATTTCCTGTCTTGAGCTCCTACACACAAAACAGCACACACTTGCACCCAACGCGGGCAAGAGGGTTGTCTATCCCCTTGAACTCGTTACTTTCAAGCGATAAGTTGTGATAGATAGATAGTTGAAATATATTAAATATGAAAAGTAAATAAAAATAACAAAAGGTGACAAGGTATTTAGTATTTTTTAAATATATTGTGAATAGACCAGGGGCCATAGCTTTCCCTTGAGGCTTATCTTTTGTAGAAAGCATACAGTGGGTAAAGAAATTACTGTTGGGAAACTGATAGAAAAACGCATAGTTATGACATATTTATTCATGGCAATGATCATTACATATAGGCATCACGTGTGTAAGAAAGTAGACCGACTTATTCTTGCATCTACTACTATTACTCCATCCATCGACCGCTATCACGCATCTAGAGTATTAAGCGAAACAGGGTCATGTTTGTAGAACAATGACATGATGTAGACAAAGTAAATCCAATTAATATGAATCAACCCCATAGTTTTACCCTTAGTGGCAGCAAAACAATACGTGTCAAGTCCCTTTTTGTCACTAGGTTTGAGCATCGCAAGATTGAAGCTACTAAAAGACACCTCTCTCACTGAAGATAGATCAATCTAGTTGGCCAAACCAAATCAATAAATCGAAGAGAATTATGAAGCTGTCACAATCATGCATATAAGATTTCAGGGAAGAATCAAATATTATTCATGAATAATCTGAAAATGATCACACAATTCATGGGATCCCAACAAACGCACTGCACAAAATGATTACATAAGATAGATCACTGCCAGAATCATGTTGATCATGACAATGTAGAACAAGAGACAGATAGCCATATAGGTACTAACTGCGGACCCGTAGGTGTGTGGTTAACTACTCACACATCACCATCGGAGCAACAAGGTTGATCCAGAGGCCCTCGAAGATTGACCCCCCCCCTTCGATAGGGCACCGAAACACGACTCTAGATGGGCACATGATACATTATTGAAATGTCTGTTATTATTGTCCATTATTCCCTATTATCATACAATCATTATGTACTTTCTCTTTGAATATGCAAGGTACATCACAAAGATGGAAATATCTAGAAATTGGAATTCTAGACTGGAAAACCGAGAAAAAGGCAAAAGAATCATCAAACTCCAAATCACTTGAAACTTCACGGAGAATATTTATGGAATATTTAAGAATTATTGGGCCAAAAATATACCATAGGGGGGCACCTACTGACCACAGTACAAAGGGCATGCCCTAATGGCTTGTAGGGCCCCTGGAGGCCTCCCGACGCCCCTCTTCTCCTATCATGTGTTTTAAACTTGAAAAAGTCATAAGAAACCTTTGAGGATGAAGTGTAGCCGTCTCGAGGCAAAAACCTGGGAAGAGGCCCTTTTCTCTCTGGCAAAGAGATTCTACGGGGGTAATTCCCCTCAGGGAGGGGGAAATCAAAGCCATCATGATCACCAACGCTTTGTCCTTCATGGGAGGGACAATCTTCAACAACATCTTCACCAGCACCATCTCATCTCCAATCCTAGTTCATCTCTTGTATTCAATCTTTGTCTCAAAACCTCAGATTGGTACCTCTCGGTTACTAGTTGTGATGATTACATCTTGTACTTGATGCCTGTTGGATTACTTGGTGGAAGATATTATGTTCAGATCCTTAATCATTATTATTATACCTCTGATCTTGAACAAGTTGATGAAGTGTGACTAGTTACTATTGTTCTTGAGGACATGGGAGAAGTCTTGCTATAAGTAATCATGTAAAGTTGGTATTCGTTTGATATTTTGATGATATGTATGTTGTTACTTTTCTTAGTGGTGTCATGTGAACATCGACTACATGACACTTCACTATGTTATGGGCCTCAGGGAAGTCATTGTGGAGTAACAAGTAGATGATGGGTTGCGAGAGTGAGAGAAACTAAAACCCTAGTTTATGCGTTGCTTCATGAGAGGATGATTTGGATCCACGCGTTTAATGCTATGGTTAGATTTACCTTAATGCTTCTTTCATAGTTGCAGATGCTTGCGAGAGTGGATAATCATAAGTTGATTGTTTGTTCAAGTAAGAATAGAACCTTAGAACCGGTCCAACCACATAACAAATTATCAAAGCAGGAAACGTCAATCAAATCAACATGATGAACGTGACTAGAAAAAAAATCCCATGTGTCCTCAGGAGCGCTTTCTTAATATAAGAGTACTTTCAGGCATGTCCTTTGCTACAAAAAGGATTGGGATACCTTGCTTCACCTTTGCTACTATTGCTACTTGTCACTGGTTATGAATTATCTTGGTACAAAACTAACTACCACTGTTACTTACAACACTTGCATAGATACCTTTTTGAAATTCGCTTGTCATTTCCTTGTGCTCCTTGTTGGGTTCGACACTCTTACTTATTGGAAGTCCTATGATTGAGCCCCGATAGTTGTGGGTCATCAAGATTCTTTTCTAGCACCGTTTCCGGGGAGTTAAGCGCCTTTGGTAAGTGGAAATTGGTAAGGAAACATTTTCGATACGTGCTGAAATTTACTATTGCTTGTCATTATGAATGGTCACCCTTTGAGTGGCTTGTTCAATGCATCTTCGCCTCGAACGGAAGTTGTTAAAGTTGTTCCTCAACCTACTGAACCTAATGAAAATATTTATTATCATATTCCATCAGGTATGGTAGAGAAATTGTTGGCTAATCCTTATAACGGTTCAACTCATCTTGATTACCATTTGATATATGTCGATGAGATTTGTGGATTATTTAAACTTTCAGGTCTACGAGGAGACAAAGTTAAGAATGAAGTCTTCCCTTTTTCTTTGGAGGGAAAATAATTAATGTGGTACAATCTACTGGATGATATTGGATTATGGGACTAGAACCGTTTGAAGCTGGAATTTTTTTAGAAGTTTTATCCAATGCATCGAGTTCATCGTGATTGGAACTGTATATATAATTGTTGGCCTCGTGAAGGAGAAAGGATCAGTAAATCTTGGGGAGTCTTAAATCTATGATGCACATTTTCCCCCACCACAAGCTCTTGAGAGAAATGATTATACAAAAAAATTATGCTCGACTTTCTCATGATGATCAAGCATTACTCGATTCTTGTGCTACTAGTTTCTATATGAAGGAGACTATTGAATTCAAATGGGATCTTCTAGAAAGGATTAAACACAACTGTGATGATTGGAACTCGATGAAGGTAAAGAGTTAGGTATAAAGCTTAATTTTGATTGTGTTAAATCTTTGATGGAAACTGCTTCCTTCCATGAGTATAGCAATAAATATGGTCTTGACTCTGAGATATTAGCTACCTTCTGTGAATATTGTGCTACCCAGGATGATCTTCCCAAGGAGATGTGGTTCAAATATCATCCTCCCATTGAAAAAATGTATGAGAAACCAGTTAAACTTAAGAAGGAAGAAATAATTGTTAGCCATATTGATCCAATTATTGCGACTGCTTACATTGAGGAACCTCCTTTTTCCATTGATATTAGGGAACACGCTAATGCTACAACCATGGTTAATAGAAGTCATGTTAGGACACCAAAACCTTCTGAACAAATAAAGTTGAGCCTAATGTTGCTATAGTTAAAGATCTTCTAGTTGATAATATTGATGGGCAAGTTATTTACCTCTTTGATGAAGATGCTAGAATTGCAAAACCTGTTAGAAACACATGAGGTGAGCTTGATAAAAATAAACTAGTTGTAGGTATGCTTGTCATTTCTGTTAAAACTGGAGATCATTGCTACCATGGCTTGTATGATATTGGTGCTAGTGTTAGTGATATACCCTTTACATTATATCAATAAATTATGCATGATATAGCACCATCTAAGATTGAAGATATTGATGTCACTATTAAACTTGCAAACCATGATCATATTTCACCACTTGGGATTGTTAGAGATGTTGAAGTCTTGTGTGGAAAAGTCAAGTACCCTACTGATTTCCTAGTACATTGGTTCAGAACAAGATAACTTTTGTGTTATTATATTTGGTAGACCTTTCTTGAATACTCTTAATGCTGAAATTAATTGTCCTACTTAGAAGGTCAAAGTAAGATTTGGTGATATGTCGCATGAATTTAATTTGTGCAAGATTAGTAAACAACCACATGAAATTGCCTAATAAGGATGAAATGATTGGTCTTGCTTATACTGCGGTACCTCCTATCGATCCGCTAGAACAATATTTGCTAGACAATGGAAATGATATGCATATGACTGAAAGGAATGAAATAGATAAGATGCTCTTTGAGAAACAACCTATCCTTAAACGCAACCTACCAAAGGGAGATCCCGTGTCTGATCTTAAGACATTACCTTGTACTTTGAGATACGCTTATCTGGATGAAAACAAGATATATCATGTTATTAGCAATGCTAATCTTTCACGGCATGAAGAAAAGAGATTACTAAAAACTCCAAAGAAGCACAAGGATGCTATTGGATATACTCTTGATGATCTTAAGAGCATAAGTCCCACTCTCTGTCAGCACAAGATTAATATGGAACCGGATGCTAAACGTGTCGTTGATCATCAACGTCGTCTAAATCCTAAGATGAAGGAAGTGGTAAGGACTGGGGTATTAAAACTTCTGGAAGCATGTATAATTTATCCTATTGCTGATAGTAAATGGTCAAGTCCTGTTCATTGTGTTCCTAAGAAAAGTGGTAGAACTGTTGTTCCTAATGATAAAAATGAACTCATTCCACAAAGGATACTAAGTGGTTATAGGATGGTAATTGATTTCAGGAAATTGAATAAAGCTACTAGAAAAGATCATTACCCCTGAACTTTTATTGATAAAATGCTATAAAGATTATGCAAGCATACACACTTTTTCTTTCTAGATGGATATTCTCAATTCTCTCTGTCAAAAGAGGACCAAGAGAAAACTTCCTTTACTTGCCCTTTTGGAACTTATGCTTATAGGTTTATGCCTTTTGGTCTATGAAATGCACCTTCTACATTTCAAAGATATATGACTGTTGTATTCTCTGATTTCTGTGAAAATATTGTTGACGTTTTCATGGATGATTTTTCCGTTTACGAGACTTATTTTGATGATTGCTTGAGAAACCTTGATCGAGTTTTGCAGAGATGTCAAGAAACCAATCTTGTCTTGAGTTGGGAGAAGTGCCACTTTATGGTGAATGAAGGTATAGTACTTGGGCATAAAATTTCCGAACGAGGAATTGAGGTGGATAAAGCCAAAGTTGATGCAATAGAGAAAATGCCATACCCAAAATATGTCAAAGCTATAAGAAGTTTCCTTGGTCATGCTGGAATCTATAGGCATTTATTGAAGATTTATCAAAGATTTCTAAGCCATTAACTAATATCCTTGAAAAAGATATTCCTTTTGTTTTTGATGATGATTGTGTAGAATCCTTTGATATACTTACAAAAGCCTTAATTTCTACACATATTGTTCAACCACCTGATTGGAACTTACCATTTGAAATCATGTATGATGCTAGTGGGTATGTTGTAGGTGTTGTTCTAGGGAAAAGAGTAGAAAAGAAATTGAATGTTATTCATTATGCTAGTAAGACCCTAGATAGTGCTCAAAGAAATTATGCTACTACTGAAAAAGAATTTTTAGGAAATCTGTTTTCATGTGATAAGTTTAGACCTTACATCGTTGATTCTAAAGTAACTATTCACACCGATCATGCTGTTATTAAATACCTTATGGAAAAGAAAGGTGCTAAACCTAGACTTATTAGGTGGGTGCTTTTACTCCAAGAATTTGACTTCCATATCATTGATAGGAAGGGAGCTAAAAACTCTGTAGCAAATAACTTGTCTAGGATGGAAAATGTTCATGATGACCCACTACCTATTGATGATAATTTTCCTCATGATCAACTTGATGTCATAGATACTTCACGTAGTACTCCTTGGTATGTGGATTATGCTAATTACATAGTTGCTAAATATATTCTGCCTAGCTTCACCTATTAGCAATAGAAAAAAAAATTCTTTTATGATTTACGACGTTAATTTTGGGATGACCCACATCTTTATAAAGAAGAAGTCAATGGTGTTATTAGATGTTGTATACCTGAGCATGAACAAGAACATATCCTAAGGAAGTGTCACTCCAAGGCCTACGGAGGATACCATGCTAGTGATAGAACCACACACAAGGTATTACAATCCGGTTTTTATTGGCCTACTCTTTTTAAAGATGCTCGTAAGTATGTCCTTTCATGTGATGAATATCAAAGAGTTGGTAACATTGGTAAACATCATGAAATGCCGATGAATTATTCACTTGCTATTGAACCATTTAATATTTGGAGCTTTGATTTTATGGGACCTTTGTTGGGGAACTTGCATGGGAAACAAAAAAAAATTCTACGCACACGCAATACATATCCATGGTGATGATCATCTATGAGAGGATACACTGAATCTACATACCCTTGTAGATTGCTAAGCGGAAGCGTATATAACGCGGTTCATGTAGTGGAACATCTTCGAGATCCAAATCTCAGCCCGTCCCGCGATCTCATCACGATCCGTCCCGCGATCCCCTCATGATACATCCTGAGCTAGTGTCGAATGGCCGGCACCTCCGCGTTCAGCACACGTACAGCTCGATGACGATCCACGCCTTCTTGATCTAGCAAGAGGGGCGGAGAGGTAGACGAGTTCTCCAGTACGGCGGTGTGGTGGTGTTGATGGTGAACTAATGCAGCAGGGCTTCGCCTAAGCACGGCCGAACTAGACTAGAGGAGAAACAAATTTAGAGAGAAGTAGAGGGAGCATGTGGCAATTAGGGTTAGTTCTATCCTCTAAATTCTCTAGTATATATAGGAGGGAGGAAGGGGAGCAGTCAGCCTAGACCCTCAAGGTTTGGCCGAAATTGGAGGTGAAGGAGTCCTACTCCAATCCTACCAGGAGTTGGATTCCTCCTCTCCACTTGGAAACCCTTTCCACCTTTTCCACCTTTGGGTTTTTCCCACCCCTAGCCGCATGGGCCTTAGTGGTTGGTTTGGCCAGCCCACTAGGGGCTGGTTTGACTCCTCCCACAACCCATGAGGTCTTTTGGGTCGAAACACCCCCCCTGATGGCTCCCGTTACACTACAAAGTACCTGAAACTTTTCCGGTGACCAAAGCAGGACTTCCTATATATCAATCTTTACCTCCGGACCATTATGGAGCTCCTCGTGACGTCCGAGATCTCATATGGGACTCCGAACATCTTTCGGTTACCAAACACACATAACTCAATAATACCGAAACGTCACCGAAACTTAAGTGTGCAGACCGTGCGGGTTCGAGTACTATGTAGACATGACCTGAGACACTCCCCGGTCAATAACCAATAGCAGGACCTGGATGTCTATATTTGCTCCTACATATTCTACAAGTTCTCTGTCCGTTGAACCTTTATGTCAAGGATTCAGTTAATCTCGTATGATGTTCCCTTTGTACTTCGGTATGTTACTTGCCCGAGATTCGAACGTCAGTATCTCCATACCTAGTTCACTCTCGTTACTGACAAGTATCTTTAGTCGTTCCGTAATACAAGATCCCGTGACTAACTCCTTAGTCACATTGCTTGCAAGGCTTCTTGTGATGTTGGATTACCGAGTGGGCCCCGAGATACCTCTCCGTCACACGGAGTGACAAATCCCAGTCTTGATCCATGCCAACCCAACGGACACCTTCGGAGATATCTGTATAGCACCTTTATAGTCACCCTGTGACATTGCGATGTTTGATACACACAAGGTATTCCTCTGGTGTCTCGGAGTTGCATGACCTCATGGTCATAAGAACAGATACATTGACATGCAGAAAATAGTAGCAATAAACTGACACGATCATATGCTACGTTTATAGTTTGGGTCTTCTTGGATATGATCCCGTTATCAAGTCACGACACTTTTCTATGGCCAGGAAACCTTGACCATCTTTGATCAATGAGCTAGTCAACTAGAGGCTCACTAGGGACAGTGTGTTGTCTATGTATACAATTATAACATGGATAATAAACGACTATCAAGAATACGGAAATATAATAATAACCAATTTATTATTGCCTCTAGGGCATATTTCCAGCAGTCTCCCACTTGCACTAGAGTCAGTAATCTAGTTCAGATCACTATGTGATTGTAATGAATCTAACACCCATACAGTTCTGGGGCTTGAGCATGTCTTGCTTGTGAGAGAGGTTTTAGTCAACCGGTGTGAACCTTTCAGATTCGTGTGTACTTTACAAATCTCTATGTCATCCTATAGATGCTACTACCATGCACCATTTGGAACTATTCCAAAGCTTTACGAATCCGGTTTACTACTCAAAGTCATTAGGATTAGTGTCAAAGCTTGTATCTACGTAACTCTTTACGACGAAATCTTTAATCACCTCCATAATCGATAAATTCCTTAGTCCACTAGTTACTAAGCATTACTTTGACCGCTGTTCAATGATTCAATCTTGGATCACTCTTTGTACCCCTTGACAGACTCATGGCAAGGCACACATCAGGTGCAGTACTCAACATGGCATACTTTAGAGCCTACGACTAAGGTATAGGGAACGACCTTCGTCCTTTCTCTTTCTTCTGCCGTGGTTGGGCTTTGAGCCTTGCTCAAATTAACACCTTACAAGATAGCCTAGAACTCCTTCTTTGCTGATCTATTTTGAACTCCTTAAAAACTTGTCAAGGCATGCATTTCATTGGAAGTTCTATTAAGCGGTTTGATCTCACTCTATAGATCTTGATGCTCAACGTTCAAGTAGCTCTATCCAGGTTTTCCGTTGAAAAACTCCTTTCAAACAACCCTTTATGCTTTCCAGAAATTCTACATTATTTCCGATCAACAATATGTCAATCACATATTCTAATCTGAAATTCTATAGTGCTCCCACTCACTTCTTTGGAAATACAAGTTTCTCATAAACTTTGTATAAAACCAAAAACTTGGTCATCTCATCAAAGCGTATATTCCAACTCCGAGATGCTTGCTCCAGTCCATAGAAGGATTGCTAGAGCTTGCATACTTGTTAGCATCCTTTGGATCAACAAAACCTTCTGGTTGTATCACATACAACATTTCCTCAAGGAAACCGTTGAGGAAACAATGTTTTGACATCCTATCTGCAAGATTTCATAAATAATACAACAACTGCTAACATAATTCGAACAGACTTTTAGCATCGCTACGAGTGAGAAAGTCTCATCATAGTCAAGTCTTTGAACTTGTCGGAAACATCTTTGTGACAAGTCAAGCTTTCTTAATGGTGACGTTTCAACATCATCGTATGTCTTCCTTTTAAAGATCTATCTGTACTTAACAGTCCTACGACCATCAAGTAGTTCTTCCAAAGTCTACACTTTGTTTTCATACATGGATCCTCTCTGGATTTCATGGCCTCCCGCCATTTGTCGGAATCCGGGCCCACCATCGCTTCTCCATAGTTCACAGGTTCATTGTTGTCCAACAACATGACCTCTAAGACACGGTTACCATACCACTACGGAGCAGTACGTGACCTAGTCGACCTACGAGATTTGCAGTAACTTGATCTGAAGCTTTTATGATCACTATCATCAGCTTCCACTTCAATTGGTGTAGGCGCCACAGGAACAACTTCCTGCACCCTACTACACACTGGTTCAAGTGATGGTTCAGAAACATCGTCAAGTTCCACCATCCTCCCACTCAATTCTTTCAAGAGAAACCTTTTCTCGAGAAAGGACCCGTTTCTAGAAACAAACACTTTGCTTCCGGATCTGAGATAGGAGGTATACACAACTGTCTTGGGTGTCCTATGAAGATGCATTTATCCGCTTTGGGTTCGAGCTTATCAGGATGAAACTTTTTCACATAAGCGTTGTAACCCCAAACTTTTAAGAAATGACACCTTAGGTTTCTCCAAACCATAGTTCATACGCTGTCATCTCAACGGAATTACGTGGGGCCCTATTCAAAGTGAATGCGGTTGTCTCTAATGCCTAACCCAAAAATGATAGTGATAATTCTATAAGAGACATCATAGTATGTACCAATCCAATAGGGCACGGTTATGATGTTCGGACACACCATCACACCATGGTGTTCCCGGTGGCATTAGTTGTGAAACAATTTCCACATTGTATTAAATGTGTACCAAACGCGCAACTCAGGTATTCATCTCTGCGATCATATCGTAGATATTTTATCCTCTTGTCACGACGATATTCAACTTCACTCTAAAATTATTTGAACCTTTCAATAATTCAGACTTTGTGTTTCATCAAGTAAATATACTAGTATCTACTCAAATCATGTGTGAAGTAAGAACATAACGATATCCACTACATGCCTCAGTACTCATTGGAATACATACATCAAAATGTATTACTTCCAATAAGTTACTATCTTGTTCCATCTCACTGGAAAACAAGGCCTTCGTCATCTTGCCCAGGATTTGCATCTCCCAAGTGATTCAAAATCAAGTGAGTCCAAACGATCCATCTGCATGGAGTTTCTTTATGCATTTACACCAATAGGCATGGTTCGCATGTCTCAAACGATTCAGAAACAAGTAAGTTCAAAGATCCATCAGTATGGATCTTCTTCATGTGTTTTACACCAATATGACTCAAGCGGCGGTGCCACAAGTAAGTGGTACTATCATTACTACTTTGTATCTTTTGGCATCAATATCATGAACATGTGTATCACTACGATCGAGATTCAATAAACCATTGAAGGTATTTATTCAAGCAAATTGAATAGCCATAATTATCTTTAAATGAATAATCGTATTGAAATAAACATGATCTAATCATGTTCATGCTCAACGCAAAAACCAAATAACATTTATTTAGGTTCAGTAGTAATCCCGATGGTAGAGGGAGAGTGTGATGTTTGATCACATCAACCCTGAAATTTCTTCCAACACATATCAGCACCTCACTTTCAGCTAGTCTTCGTTTATTCCGTAGCTTTTATTTCGAGTTACTAACACTTAGCAACCGAACCGGTATCTAATACCCCGGTGCTACTAGGAGGACTAGTAAGGTACACATCAATATCACGTATATCCAATATACTTTTGTCGAGTTTGCCAACCTTCTCATCTACCAAGTATCTAGGGTAGTTCTGCTTCAGTGACCGTTCCCCTCATAACAGAAGCACTTAGTCTCGGGTTTGGGTTCAACCTTGAGTTTCTTCACTAGAGCAGCAACTGGTTTGCCGTTTCATGAAGTATCCCTTCTTGCCCTTGCCCTTCCTAAAACTAGTGGTTTTACTAACCATCAACAATTGATGCTCCTATTTAATTTCTACTTATGCGGTGTCAAACATCGCGAATAGCTTAAGGATCATCATATCTATCCTTGATATGTTATAGTTCATCACGATGCTCTAGTAGCTTGGTGGCAGTGACTTTGGAGAACCATCACTATCTCATCCGGAAGATCAACTCCCTCTCGATTCAAGCGATTGTAGCACTCAAGCAATCCGAGCACATGCCCAACGATTGAGTTTTTCTCCCTTACTTTGTAGACAAAGAATCTTGTCGGAGGTCTCATACCTCTTGACATGGGCACGATCCTGATATCCCAATTTTAGCTCTTGGAACATCTCATACATTTTGTGACGTTCAAAATGTATTCGGCGCCTCAATTCTAAGCCGTTAAGTATTACACACTGAACTATCATGTAGTCATCAAGAACGTGTATGTCAGATGTTCGCAACATCCACAGACGACGTTCGGGGTTCAGCACACCGAGTGGTGCATTAAGGACATAAGCCTTGTGTGCAGCAATGAGGACAATCCTTAGTTTATGGACCCAATCCGCATAATTGTTACTATCATCTTTCAACTAAGTTTTCTCTAGGAACATATCAAAAATAGAAGAGCTACAACACGAGCTACAACATAATTTGCAAATACCTTTTGACTATTTTCATGATAATGAGTTCAATTAATCACATTACTTAAGAACTCCCACTCAAATTGACATCCCTCTAGTCATTCGAGTGTCGCATGATCCAAATTCACTAACTCAACTCCGATCATCACGTGAGTTGAGTTTAGCTTCAATGGGGAACATCTCGATGTTGATCATATCAACTATATGCATCATGCTCAACCTTTCGGTCTCTTGTGTTCCGAGGTCATGTATGTACATCCTAGGCTTGTCAAGTTTAACTCGAGTGTTCCGCGTGTGCAACTGTTTTGCACCCGTTGTATGTGAACGTTGAGTCTATCACACCCGATCATCACGTGGTGTCTCGAAACGACGAACTGTTGCAACAGTGCACAGCCGGGAAAAACACAGCTTTATCTTGAAATTTTAGTGAGGGATCACCTTATAATGCTACCGTCATCCTAAGCAAAACAAGGTGCATAAAAGGATTAACATGACATGCAAATCATGAGTGACATGATATGGCCATGAACTTGTGCTCCTTGATCTCCATCAGCAAAGCACCGACATGATCTCCATTATCACGGAAGCCGCACCATGATCTCCATCTCGTGCTGCCATCGAGGTTGTCGCGCTATCTTTGATGTTACTACTAAAGCAACTGCCTAGCGATATAGCAAAAGCATCTTCAAGCGCAAAATAAATTTAAAGACAACCCTATGTCTCCTGCCGGTTGCCGTAGCATCGACGTCCAAGTCGATATTTAACTATTACAACATGATTATCTCATACATCAAATATATCATATCATGTCATTGGACATATCATATCACAAGCATACCCTGCAAAAACAAGTTAGACGTCCTCTAATTTATTGTTGCATGTTTTACGTGGCTTTTATGGGTATCTAATATGATCGCATCTTACTTATGCAAAAACACAACGGTGATATGCAAGTTGCTATTTAACCTTCTCCAAGGACTGCCTCGGTCATCTGATTCAACTAAAGTTGAAGAAACACACACCTACTAGTCATCTTTATGCAACAAGTTGCATGTCAGTCGATGAAACCGGTCTCTCGTAAGCGTACGAGTAAAGTTGGTCCGGGCCGCTTCAATCCAACAATACCACCGAACCAAGAAAAGACTAAGGAGGGCAGAAAATTGAACATCAACGCCCACAAACTCTTTTGTGTTCTACTCGAGATGTCATCTACACATGAACCTAGCTCATGATGCCACTGTTGGGGAAC
Source organism: Hordeum vulgare subsp. vulgare (assembly GCF_904849725.1). Lineage (NCBI taxonomy): Eukaryota > Viridiplantae > Streptophyta > Magnoliopsida > Poales > Poaceae > Hordeum > Hordeum vulgare. The sequence goes on along the minus strand of NC_058520.1, from coordinate 486,148,132 downwards.
GTTGCATGGGGAACAAAAAAATTCCTACGCACACGCAATACCTATCCATGGTGATGATCATCTACGAGAGGGGAGAGTGAATCTACATACCCTTGTAGATCTCTAAGCGGAAGAGTATATAAGGCGGTTGATGTAGTGGAACATATTCGCGATTCAAATCGCATCCCGTCCCATGATCTCATCACGATCCGTCCCGCGATCCCATCATGATCCATCCCGAACTAGTGCCGAACGGACGGCACCTCCGCACTCAGCACACGTATAGCTCGATGAAGATCCCCGCCTTTGATCCAGCTAAAGGGGCGGAGAGGTAGATGAGTTCTCCAGCACGACGGTGTGGTGGTGGTGGTGAAATAATCTAGCAAGGCTTCGCCTAAGAACCGCCGAACTAGAGTAGAGGAGAAACAGATCTAGATGGAAGTAGAGGGACCACGTGGCAATTAGGGTTAGTTCTCTCCTCTAAACCCTCTAGTATATATAGGAGGAAGGAAGGGGAGGAGGCAGCCTCGTACCCTCAAGGTTTTGCCGAAATTGGAGGTGGAGGAGTCCTACTACAATCCTACTAGGAGTAGGATTCCTCCTCTCCACTTGGAAACCCTTTCCACCTTTTCCACCTTTGGGTTTTTCCCACCCCTAGTCGCATGGGCCTTAGTGGTTGCTTCGGCCAGCTCACTAGGGGATGGTTTGACTCCTCCCGGGTCGAGACACCCCTCCCGGTGGCCCCCGGTACCCTCCGACACTCCCGGTACACTACACAAGTATGTGAAACTTTTCCGGTGACCAAAACAGGACTTCCTATATATCAATCTTTACCTCCGGACCATTCCGGAGCTCCTCGTGATGTATGAGAGATCTCATCGGGGACTCCGAATAACTTTCGGTTACCAAACACACATAACTCAATAATACTGAAACATCACCAAACCTTAAGTGTGCAGACCCTGCGGGTTTGAGAACTATGTAGACATAACCTGAGACACTCCCTGGTCAATAACCAATAGCTGGACCTGGATGTCCATATTGGCTCCTACATATTCTACGAAGATCTCTATCGCTTGAACCTTTATGTCAAGGATTCAGTTAATCTCGTATGTTGTTCCCCTTGTCCTTCGGTATGTTACTTGCCCGAGATTCGATCGTCAGTATCTCCATACCTAGTTCTATCTCGTTACCGGCAAGCATCTTTACTCGTTCCGTAATACAATATCTCTGGACTAACTCCTTAGTCACATTGCTTGCAAGGCTTGTTGTGATGTTGTATTACCGAGTGGGCCCCGAGATACCTCTTCGTCACACGGAGTGACAAATCCCAGTCTTGATCAATGCCAACCCAACACACTCCTTCGGAGATACCTGTAGAGCACCTTTATAGTCTCACAGTAATGTTGCAATGTTTGATACACACAAGGTATTCCTATGGTGTTCGGGAGTTGCATGACCTCATCGTCATAGGAACAAATACATTGACATGCACAAAATAGTAGCAATAAACTGACATGATCATATGCTACGTTTATAGTTTGGATATTGTCCATCAAATCATTCTCCTAATGATGTGATCCCGTTATCAAGTGACGACACTTGTCTATGGCCAAGAAACCTTGACCATCTTTGATCAACGAGCTAGTCAACTAGAGGCTCACTAGGGACAGTGTGTTGTCTATGTATCCACACATGTTTTTGAGTTTCCAATCAATACAATTATAGCATGGATAATAAACGATTATCAAGAATAAGCAAATATAATAATAACCAATTTATTATTGCCTCTAGGGCATATTTCCAACAACCTTTTCCTTCCTATAATGGGTATACTCATATTTTAGTTGTTGTTGGTTACGTTACTAAATGGGTAGAAGCTATTCCAACTAGTATTGTTGATCATAACACCTCTATTAAAGTGCTTAAAGACATCATTTTCCCGAGGTTTAGAGTCCCTAGATATTTAATGTTGATGGTGGTTCACATTTTATTCATGGTGATTTCCATAAAATTCTAGCTAAATATGACGTTAACCATAGAATTGCATCACCTTATAATCCTCGGTCTAGTGTCCAAGTTGAATTGAGTAACCGGGAAGTAAAATTAATCTTGCAAAAGACTATCAATAGGTCTAGAAAGAATTGGTCTAAGAAACTTGATAATGCTTTATGGGCTTATAGAACTTCTTATAAAAATCCCATGGGGATGTCGCCATACAAAATGGTCAAAAAAGTTTTTCATTTACATATTGAGTTAGAACATAAAGCTTATTGGGCAATTAAAGAACTTAATTATGACTTTAGACTTTCCGGTGAATAGAGGTTATTTGATATTATCTCATTAGATTAATGGAGGACACAAACCTATGAAAATGCCAAGCTATTTAAAGAAAAGGTTAAAAGATGGGATGATAATAGAATCCAAAAATGAGAATTCAATGTAGGAGATCTAGTGCTTTTGTATAATTCTTGTTTGAGATTCTTTACAAGTAAACTCCTCTCTAGATGGGAAGTCTCGTATGTTGTCGAGGAGGTATATCGCTCTGGTGCTATAAATAGCAATAACTTCGAAGGAAAAAAAATCTGAGAGTGGTAAATGGGCAAAGAATTAAGCATTACATCTCTGGTATGCCCATTAATATTGAAAATAATATTATTCAAGTAATAACACGGGAGGATCACATAAGAGAGACCTCCTGGAACGCTCCAAAACCTGAAAAAGGAGTAGTTACATGAAACTCTAAGAAAACTTACTCCAAAAATTCCAAAAAAATTGTTCTGTTGGTTTTGGTATTTTTGAAAAATTCCAAAAATAAAAAGGAGTCACGGGGACTCACGAGGGAGGCACAGGGCACGCATGATGGCTTCTAGGGCCCTCGGGTGCCTCTCGAACTCCGTTTTTTTCCGGTACTCGTATTCTAACGTGGAAAAAATCATTATATATACTCCCGACTGTTTTGACCACCGCATCGTGAGTTTTTCTTGTGTTCTTGTTTCGAGCTATTTTTCTGACAGTTTGCCAAAGGCATGGAGCTATGTCTTCGTCCTCCTCCAACAATATTGAGGACCAAGCATGGTTGTTACAGATGGAACTCGAACAAGAAGGCTTGGAGAAAATTATCTCGGGAGAAGTACCTAGGAACTCCATCGAAGTGCACCTTTCAGCCTCAGGACATGGAATGCTACCTGGCATATCCTCTTCTCCAAATCCTTGCCCAACAATGAGGAGGAGAGCCGAGCTAGCTCACTAAGCGCAAGGTGAATCTACCACTAGGAGGTCCTTTGAGAGGTTACATGCAAATAAGTGTCACAATTTGATTCACAATTATGGAGTAGAGAATATTCCTCGCTCGCATATACCGTACAATTGCGACATCTCTCGTCCAAGTGAAAGTGATGCAGGAAAAAGCTCTCGGTGGCCTGAAAATAAACATATCATGGTGGAAGTACAAAAGAACATTGCAATGATTCAACATATATGTCATGAGATGAGGGAATTAAAGGTTGTCCTGCTATTTTTTGTGGAGAACAAGCCTACTACCTCAACAACGCCATCACCCAAGAAGTACACGCGAGTACATGGGTATGGGCACCACCCTTAACTTGTTCCAAGCTTGCGGGAGGTGCTCCGGTGTCATATCACCATCACTTGTACTATTACCATCTATCTTGTTTGATCCTTAGCTATTTCGTGATATAAAGAAATGAAATTTCAGATTTTCTTTGCTTCAAATTTTTTGCTTTGAGTTCTACCTATCCTCGTAATCGAGTATAATAGTTATATAATAAAGATTAGTTGAGTTTGTGTTCTTTACTTGTGTGCACCCATCTGTGTTCCATGGCAATAAAAGAAATAGAAAGATCATATGCTTATATCATGAGGAGTAACGACTTCACATAGAAAAGGGTATAAGTGATAAAAAAATTGAGAATAAACAAACATAGTATTAGTCATTGTTACAATCTAAGCAATATTATTATAGAGGATAGGAGATTCTCTTATAAACACACTATCTTGGATATCTTTTATGATTGTGATCCCTCACTAAATATTATATAGTGATCAAGTGTTGATGTTGGACATGGAAGACAATGTAATTATCATGGTAGTTTATATCCACATAGAAATTATATGGTCTTGGATCCATTAACATGTGGTGCTTTCTTTAGATCCTTTTCAAGCCCAAAACTCGCACTAAATAGAGATACTAGCTACTTGTGCATCCATAACCCTGCAACCTAGTTTCTTGCAATGAGAGGACACCATACCTACCTATGGATTGAATAAGAACCTTCAAGTAAGTTTTCATTGGTGCATCAAGAAATAAAAATTACTCTTAAACATGTATCATCTTTTATTGCAAGGGAAAATAAACTTTGTGCGATCTTGTGATGGTATAGAAATAAAAGCGATAGAATGCGAAATTAAGTTTGCTATCACAAGGGGGAATATGAAATGATATTCCTTTGCATTAAGAGTTTGCACATCTAAAAACTTAAAAGCACACGACAACCTATGCTTCCCTCTGCGAAGGGCCTATCTTTTTTTCTTCAAGAGTTCACACGTGTGCGTGAGTCAATAAAGTCTATTCCTCTTCCTACCTATTAACTCTATAGTGGCAAGCATCACGTGCCGAGGAAAGACTCATTCTTATCTATCCAAGTGGATTTAGATGATCATGATTTATTATTGTTGACATTATCCTTGAGGTAAATGAGTTGTGTGGCAAATCATCTAAGCCAATATCTTCCGATATGTCCTATGGAAACATGAGCTCCAAAAATATGCCTTAGCGTGAGAAATCGTAGAAGATTAAATGATAGTTGAGTATGTGAACTTGCCAAAAAAAGCTCTTACATTAACTCTCCTCCGAAACATGATGAATTATGATTGTCCCAACGACTGAAAATATAGTTTCTTGATTGTCAATAAAGTTTATGCTTCATACTCCAATAATTATGAATGGATTGTTACTTGTTTATGAGGACATATATGATGCAATACTTTCTACTATGCTATTATTCATGATTCTCTCATGTATGTATTTTGTTTTTATCGACTTCTACCTCTCATATCATGTGGCCATTATTTTCGAGCTCGTCTTTCGCTTGAAGACAAGCGAGGTCTAAGCTTGGGGCAGTTGATACATCCATTTTGCATCATGACTCCTTATTGATATTTGTGTTATTATTGTACATTATTCCCTATTATCATACAACTCTTATGTCCTTTCTCTTTGATATGCAAGGTACATCACAAAGAGGGAACTATCTGGAAACTCGAATTCTGGACGGGAAAACCGAGAAAAAGGTAGAAAAATCACGAGACTCCAAATGACCTGAAACTTCATAAAGATTTTTTATGGAATATTTAAGAATTATTGGGCAAAAAATATACCAGAGGGGGCCACCTGTTGTCCATGAGACAACAACGTGCGCCCACCCCCCTTGGCACACCCTGATGGCTTGTGCGGCCCCTGCAGGAATCCTAAGGCCCCTCTTCTCCTATATGGTGTGTTTTGACCTAGAAAAAATCATAAGCAACCTTTCGGGACAAAGCTCCGCCATCTCGAGGAAGAAACTTGAGCACATGCCCTTTTGCTCTCTGGTAGAGAGATTCTGCAGGGGAAATTCCCCTCCAGGAGGGGGAAACCAGAGTCATCGTCATCACCAATGCTTCCTCCTTCATGGGAGGGCTAATCTTCATTAACATCTTCACCATAAACATCTCATATCAAACTCTAGTTCATCTCTTGTACTCAATCTTTGTCTCAAAACCTCAGATTGGTACATGTGGGATACTAGTTTTGTTGATTACATCTTGTAGTTGATACTTGTTGGATTACTTGTTAGAATATATTATTTTCAGATCCTTACCCATTATTATTACCTCTTATCTTGAACAAGTTGATGAGGTGAGAGTAGTTACTATTGTTCCCAATGACATGGGATAAGTCTTGTTATAAATAATCATGTAAAGTTGGTATTCGTTCGATATTTTGATGATATGTATGTTGTTACTTCTCTTAGTGGTGTCATGTGAACATAGACTACATGACACTTCACCATGTTATGGGCCTAAGGTAAGTCACTGCAGAGTAACAAGTAGATGATGGGTTGTGACAATGACAGAAGCTTAAACCCCAGTTTATGCGTTACTTCATGAGGGGATGATTTGGATCCACACATTTAATGCTATGGTTAGATTTAGCTTAATTCTTATTTCATAGTTGCGGATGCTTGTGAGAGAGGGTAATAATAAGTTGGTTGTTTGTTCAAGTAAGAACAACACCTTAGCACTGCTCCACCCACATATCAAATTATCAAAGTAGCGATCTCGAATCAATTCAACATGATGAACGTGACTAGACATAAATTTTCATGTGTCCTCTGGAGCGCTTGCTTAATATAAGAGTACTTTGAGGCATGTCCTTTGTTGCAAAAAGGATTGGGCTACTTTTTTGCACTTTTTCTACAATTGTTACTTCTCACTGGTTATGAATTATACCAAAACTAACTATCACTCTTACTTACAGCACTTTCAGAGAATACCTTGTTGAAATCCGCTTGTCATTTCCTTCTGCTCCTCGTTGGGTTCGACACTCTTACTTATTGAAAGGACTATGGTTGACCCCCCATACTTGTGGATCATTAGCACATGGTGGAACAGAGACTTGCCGTGGCGGAAAAAGTGTTTCAGGAGGCTCCTTGGGGTTTTTAGGATTAATGAGAATTTATAGGACAAATAGGAGGACCGGAGGCCTAGGGAGGTGGCCCCAAGCCATCAGGGCGTGGCTACCCCCCTGGGCGCGCCCAGTTGGCTTGGCGCCACAATGTGGGACCTCCGGTTTCCTTCTAAAGCTTCAAGGTACTTATTTTGTCAAGAAAAAATCGTCAAAAAGTTTTGGCGTGTTTGGACTTTGTTTGGTATAGTATTCGTGAAAAGCCAAAACATGCAAAAAAACAACAAGTGGCACTGGGCAATCCGTTAATAGGTGTGTGATCAAAAATAATATAACTCAACAAATAAATGCCTAAAAAGCATACAAGAATGATAATATAATAGCATGCAACAATCAAAAACTATAGATATGTTAGAGATGTATCGGCGATCATTTAGAGTAGATTTAGAGTACGGGCTAGTTGAAATATGTCGAACTGTAATGAATTTGCTCCAATTTATGTCAACTTTATCCAAGTATGATTACATATGGTCCGATTTGTTTAAATATGAATAAAATGTGTCCAGTTTCCTTAAAATTCTTCCAAAATGTAATGCACATTTGCGGCCATGATTTTATGGTCGGCTCCCACGTCAGTGTCCGCTAGCTTCCTTCCGATCCACGGACAGATGTGGTGTATGGTTTAAGGGCAAGTGTTGAAAATGTCGTTAGGCTAAATCTAAGTCTCCAACTGGTCGACCAAAAGGGACGTCCCTATTTTTTGATTTTTGTGTGCTTGTCTCGGTAGAAGGGGCGGCATCCAGACTCCTTCACGGATTCCATGGCAGTGTGCCTAATCGCCCGACCCATTTGGGCTTCCTCGTCACTTTTCATCAAACATTATGCAAAAAAAAGCCACATAGTTTCATAAAACAATAAATTGTTCACAACCAAATAAAAATCTTATTGTTTACTACCAAATAAAAATCTCGTAGTTTACAACCAAATGAATTAGAAATTGTCACAAATACAAACAAAAATATATAATACATCTATTGGTTTACTAGGAGAGTACACATATGATTGTCATTGAAATGATTCCGATAGTACGAAGTAGGGGTACGAATAGAGGTGGATCTAGCTACGGCGCAAGTGTGACACACAAATTTTATGACTTCGACCCCCTCGCAGAGGAGGTGCTAACCCTACTTCTCAAGCCTCAAACATATGTTTCTATGGTGTGTGAGGATTACAACCTAGATGTGAACCTATGTACTTGAGCTGTGGGGCGTCTTATATAAAGTGTGGAGTCCCCTTGCCTACTAACGTTACACAGGTCATCAATGATTGTGTTCATGAATGTCATTATACATGGTAACTAACTTAATAAATGCTAGTAACTGATATGTCTCCAAAGTATCAATAATTTATGAAGTATTCGTTCAATATTCACCTATTTTTATAATACTTTTATATGGCTTTGATGCACTTTTTATGATTTAATTAGAACTAATTCTCCAAAGTGTCATTTTTTAGAAAATGGAAATTCTCGGAATTGCCTGAAACTTTTTGGTGTTTTTTATCTAGAAAATATGAGCAACATTGGAGCGAAGAACCAATGGAAGCCCCCCTATTGGCCACAAGCCAACATCGCACCTGGGGGAGGGGGGAGTTCAAAGGGCCATGTTAGCTTATGGGCCCCTCGTAACTACGTTTTGCGTGATTCCAACGCTAAAAAGATCCTACAAATAGAGAAACCCTCATAAATAAGGATAGACTCTTTGCTCCGCCACCATAACTCTCTCTATCGAATAAAAACCCATTTGGAGCCTTTCTAGTACCCCGTCGGAGGGGAAAATCATCTCTAGTGGCCATCTTCATCATCCCGGCGGAGGCCATGATGAGGAGGGAGTAGTTCACCATCGGGGCTGAGGGTATGCACCAGTAGCTATGTGTTTCTACTGGTTCACTTGATATATGTTATGGCATCAACTTGAGGATTCTGGCGACCTTGGTGTTGAGGAACGTTGCATGGGAAATAAATAAAAAAATCATACGAACACCCAAGATCTATCTATGGAGATGAACGACTACGAGCGGGAGAGTGCACCTACATACCCTTGTAGATTGCTAAGCCGAAGTGTTAAGAAATGTAGTTGATGTAGTCGAAAGTCTTCACGATCCAATCACGACCCGTCCCGATCTAGTGTCGAACGGACGACATGTTCGTGTTCAACACACGTACAACTTGATGACACCTACACCACCTTGATCCAGCGAACGTAGGTTAAGTAGTAGATGAATTCTTCCGCATCACAATGGTGTGGTGATGATGGTGGTGGTGCCATCTCGGCATGGCTTCACGAAGCGCTACCGCGATCGGGACGGAGGAGAAGCACTATGAGAGAGAGAGGAGGGCTGCTTCGTCGCTTGTGGTGCAGCTGTCCTCCCTCTCCTCTCATATATATAGGGAGGAACGGAGGAGGGGGTGGCGCCATAGGGTTTCCCCTAGGGTGGGGCGACGGCCAAGAGGTGGCTTGCCACCCAAACAAGGGTGGCGCCACCCCTATGGGCTTGCCCTCCACCAGCCCAGCCGCATGTGTCTAGGTGGGGAGGGGCAACCAGCACACCAGGGGCTGATGCACACCCTACTCATCCCATGTGAACCCTCCGAGGCTGGTGGGTCCCTTTTGGTGGCCCGAGAACCCTTCCGACACTCCCGATATATTACCGAGACGCCAGAAACCTTCTCGGTGACCAAAACGGAACTTCCTATATATCATTCTTTACCTCCAGACCATTCTGAAGTTCCTTGTCATGTCCGGGATCTCATCTGGGGCTCCAAATAACCTTCGGTTACCAACATATGCAACTCAACAATATTATCCCTTCATTGAATGTTAAGCATAAGGACCCTAGAGGTTCAAGAATGATGTAGACATGATCAAGACACCTCTCCGGTTAATAACCATTAGTGGGAGCTCGATGCCCATATAGGTTCCTTCATATTCTATGAAGATCTTTATTGGTCAAACCATGATGTCAAGGATTCAGTAATTCTCGTATGCAGTTCTCTTTGTCCATCGGTATGTTACTTGCCCGAGATTCCATCGTCGGTATCTTCATACATAGTTCAATCTCATTACTGATAAGTCTCCAACGTATCTATATTTTTTTATTGTTCCATGCTGATATATTATCATTCTAGGATACTTTTTGGGTATTTATTTACCAATTTATATTATTTTTTAGGACTAACCTATTGACCCATTGCGTAGTGCGAGTTGCTATTTTCTGCATATTTTTCACTTTTCAGGTTTTCAATACCAAACGAAGTCCAATTGACCTAAAACTTTTAAAATATTTTTCTTGGACCAAAAAAGGACCAACGAGCATAAAAAGAAGGATAGAAGCCTCAATAGGGGCCCACAAGCTTGCATGGCCTCAATAGGGGCAACCTGGGTGTGCCCTGATGGCTTGTGCCCCCCCCCCGACTCCGTTCTCTCGCTTATAAATACTCATCTACCCTTAAAACATCGAAGGGACTGATACGTCTCCAACATATCTATTATTTTTGCTTGTTCCATGCTATGATATTATTATTCTTGGATGTTTTTATTATCATTTTATACCTTTTTATATCATCTCTCGGGACTAACCTATTAACTTAGTGCCAAGTGCTAGTTCCTGTTTTCTGCCGTGTTTTTGTTTCGCGGGAAATCAATATCAGATAAGATCAAATCATTCTGTAACTTTTTGAGGATTTTTTTACTAAAGATAAGGATCACCTGAACTTGGAGGCCAAGGAATATCTTGCCGGAGGGCCCCACACAACACTAGGGCGCGCCCGAGGGGGGCTGATGTTGTGTGGGCCCCTCCATGCTCTATTTGCCGTACCTCCTCCACTATAAATTCAACAATATTACAAAACCCTCAAGGGAGTGCACGAAATACTTTTTCTACCGCCGCAAGCATCTGTTCTCGCCAATTGCCATCTGGAGGCCTTTTTCGGTACTCCGCTTGAGGGGGAACTCATCATGGAGGGGCTCTACATCAACGCTGTCGGCTCTCAAATGATGCGTGAGTAGTTCACCACAGACCTACGGGTCCGTAGGTAGTAGCTAGATGGCTCTCTATCTCTCTTTCTCTTTGTATCTCAATACAATGGTCTCGTTATCTTCATGGAGATCCATTCGATGTAATGACTTTGTGAGGTGTGTTTGTTGGGATCCGATGAATTATGAGTTTATGATGAGATATATCCTTGTTTAATTTGAGTTTTTTGCTAATATCTTTTATGCATGATTTAGTATACCCTTGTATTTCTTCTCTGAAGTTTTGGTTTTGTTTGGACAACTAGATTAGATCTAATTGCAATGGCAAGAGGTGCTCGGTAATGGGTTCGATCTTGCGGTGTTCAGTCCTAGTGACAGAAGGGGAGTTGATACGCATGTGTTGTTGCCATTAAGGATAAAAAGTTGGGATGAATTCTTATATGCTTTTGTCTTGACTACATCATGCCATCATCCTTAATGCATTACTTCATTCTTATGAACTTAACACACTAGATGCATGCTGGATAGCGGTCGATGTGTGAAGTAATAGTAGTGGATGCACGCAGGAGTCGGTCTACTTGATTTGGATGTGATGCCTATATCATGATCATTGCCTTGGATAGCATCATAATTATTTTATTTTCTATCAATTGCCCAACAGTAATTTGTTTACCCACCGTATGCTGTTTTCTTGAGAGAAATGCCACAAGTGAATCTATGGCCCCCGGGTCAACTTTTATTATAAGATCAATCTCATTTACTTATACAAAAATACCAAAAATTCTTGGTGGAATTTTTTATATTTTATTTATTTATCAATCTACCTATCATATATAATTTAATCTCGCTTCTTGACCACCGAGACATTGACAACCTCTCGTCTCTGTTGGGTGCGAAGGTTTGCGTTGTGTGTGCAGGTGCCGATGTTACTTGATTCTCCTACTGGATTGATAACCTTGATTTCTTAACTGAGGAAAATACTTACTCTACTATGCTGCACCATCCTCTCCTCTTCGGGGATAAAAATCAAACACATTTTATAAGTAGCAGGAAGGATTTCTCGTGCCGTTGGCGGGGAGGATCAAGCCAACATCATCAACTTGCCAATCTGGGGCACCACTACAAAGTACCTACACTATCAACTCTTATCTTTGCATTTATTATTTTCCATTAGCCTCTCGTTTTCCTCTCCCCCATTTCTAAAAAATCTACAAAAATATTTGCCTTTTCTTTTGCCACTTTTATTTGCCTCTTTTTCTCCGTTGTGTTCTTGTTTGCTTGTGTTCGTTTACTCTCTTTTTGCGTAGACATCATGTCTCAGGAAAACACCAAGTTGTGTGATTTTCCAATACCAACAACAATGATTTTATTAGCACTCCTATTTCTCCTCCCGCCCGTAGTGCGGAGGCTTTTGATATAAATGCCGCTTTATTGAATCTTGTTATGAAAGATCAACTTTCTGGAAGTCCTGATGAGGACGCGACGTCACATCTAAAAACATTTTTTGAGTTTTATGACATGAAAAAATATGTGGACAATGATATTGTCAGGTTGAAATTATTTCTGTTTTCTTTGCGAGGTCGTGCGAAAATTTGTTTCTCTTATTTGCCTCACAATAGCATCAATTCTTGGGATAGATGCAAAGATGCTTTTATTACTAAGTATTTTCCTCCAGCAAAAATCATCTCTCTCCGTAACCAGATTATGAATTTGAAGGAACTTGATCATGAACATGTTGCGCAATCTTGGGAGAGAATGAAATTCATGGTGAGAAATGCCCTAATCATGGTTTAAACTTATGGATGATTATCCAAAAAAATTACGTTGGCTTGAATTTTGTTTCTCGAAATCTTTTGGATTCCATCGTGGGTGGAACTTTTATGGAGATTACTTTGGGTGATGCTACTAAATTTCTTGACAATATTATGGCTAACTACTTCCAATGGCATACCGAAAGGGCACCTACAACCAAAAAGGTGAATGTCGTTGAGGAGATTAGCTTGTTGAGTGAAAAAGTTGATGCTCTCGTGAAATTGGTTTCTAGTAAGAATGCTTCTATTGAACCCAATGATTTGCCTTTGTCTACCTTGATTGAAAAAATAGTGATCCTATTGTTGTGAATTTTGTCTCTCGTAGCAACTTCAATAATAATGCTTATAGAGGAAATTTTAATCCTAGGCCTTATCCTGGAAATTCCTCTAATGTTTTTGGCAATCTTGATGGTAATTCTTCCCATAGTAACCAAAGATGCCCTATGATTTTGAGAATAGTATTAAGGAATTTATCAATGCTCAAAAGGCTTTCAACACTTGATGGACGAAAAGTTGAATAAGATTGATGATTTGACTAAGAGTGTTGATAGGCTTTCTCTTGATGTTGAAAATATTAAGGCAAAATTATTGCCTCCTAGAGTTGATATTAATGAATCTATTAAGGCTATGTATGTTTCTATTGATGAAAGTAATAAGAGAACCACTATGTTAAACGCTAAGCGGGAATTCCTTGAAAAAATCTCTCTTACAAATTTTTGTAGCAAAATAGATGAGCATGTTAAGATGATTGGTGTGTACTCTATTGATTCTTTGTTTAGTAATGTTAATCTTGTTTAAAAGTAGACTTAAGAAGAGTCAACTTTAGATATAGGGCATCTCCATGATTTAGAGGGTGAAAATCTTGATGTAAAAATTGTTAAAAGTGGGTTTGAAGAGGTTAAAACTTTAGCTAGTGATGCACCCACTATTTTGGATTATAAGGACTTTAGTTATGATAGTTTCTCTTCGATTGAATGTATCTCTATGTTTCAATCTATGTTGAACTCACCAAATTCTTATGAACAAAATAAGGTTTTTGCTAAACACATCGAGGAAGCCTTAATGGAAACTTTGGAAGAAAAACTTGAGTTAGAAATTTACATCCCTAGAAAATTATATGATGAGTGGTAACCTACTATTAAAGTTAATATTAAAAATTTTGAGTGCAATGCTTTGTGTGATTTGGGTGCAAGTGTTTGATGTTCTTGGTCTTTCTGAATTGGATGAGTGTTCTCTTATTTTGCATTTGGCAGATTCCACTATTAAAAAGCCAATAGGGGAGGATCAATGATGTTCTTATTGTTGCAAATAGGAACTATGTACCCGTGGACTTTATTGTTCTTGACATCGATTGCAATCCGTCTTGCCCTTTGATTCTTGGTAGACCGTTTTTATGCACTATTGGTGCGGTGGTTGATATGAAAGAGGGAAATATAAAGTTTCAGTTTCCTTTGAAAAAAGGAATGGAAAACTTCCCAAGGACCAAGATTAAACCACCATATGAATCCATTATGAGGGCTCCCTATGGAGTAAAATCCAAGGATGACAATACTTGATGTATTGCTTTATGCCTAGCTAAGGGCGTAAAACGATAGCGCTTGTTGGGAGGCAACCCAATGAATAAAATATATTTTTTCTTTTTGTTTCTGTACTTTCTATTTTTATTTATTTGATTCTGTTTTGATTTGGTTTTACATATTTTAATTAGTGTTTGTGCCAAGTAAGACCTTTGGGATGATATGGATGCTTGTGAATGCAATTGTGTGAAAAACAGAAACTTTGACGCCTAGTCCAGGAATTTTATAAATTCATTAGAGCGTTGAATGTGTATGAATTAATTATATGTGATTGATATACAAATTTTCCATGTTTTCCTATTTTTCAGATTTTTTGGAGTTTGAGGAGTACAATTTTTTGACAGATTGCTTCAGACTGTTCTGTTTTTCACAGATTCTATTTCCGTTGCATTGTTTGCTTATTTTGATGAATCTATGGATTGTATCGAGGGGTTAAAGCCATGGGAAAGTTAGAATACAGTACCTAAATTTAATTATGAAATTTTAATGGGTTTTCAACAGTACTTATGGTAGTAATTTGTTTGGTTATACTAACAGATCTCATGAAGGTTTTGTTGGGTTTTGTGTGATTGAAGTTTTCAAGTTTTGGGTGTGACGTCGATGGATGAAGGAATGAAGAGATGCAAAAGCCAAAGCTTGGGGATACCCAAGGCACCCCAAGGTAATATCTAAGGATACTCAAGCTTCTAATCTTGGAGATGCCCCGGAAGGCATCCCCTCTTTCTTCTAACGACTATCGGTAACACACTTGAGGCTATATTTTTATTCGTCACATGATATGTGTTTTGCTTGGAGCGTCTTGTATGATATGAGTCTTACCTTATTAGTTTTTCACAATCATCGCCTCTGAACACATTTGCTTGAGATGGCCTCACATCATCATAATTTGTTAGATTTGTTTCTTGTGCTTCACTTAAACTTGTTAAGCTAAGCGGTTGCTCTAGTGCTTCACTTATATTTGTTTGAGAATGCTATATGTTTTGAAGAAAATTGTTCTCTTGCTTCACTTATATCTTTTTGAGAATGTTAGAAAATTTTGAAGAAATTCACTCTCTTGCGTCACTTATATCCTTTTGACAGTGTGAAAATAGTCTTGGTAATTGGTACAAGATATGATGTTTGGTCCCTTTGTGATGAATATTCAAGTAGAATAATGAAAACTAGCATACAATTTTTTTATGGGACATGAAAAACTTGATTCTTTGTAATAGTTTTGAGACATGTAGATGATGATATGTGAGTTATGTTAGTGAGTCAATTATGCTCTAGTATGAATATTGATGTTAAGGTTTATGATTCCCTATGCAAGCACGAGAAGTCAATAGTTATGCAATGAAGTTATATCCTACTTGTGGTGTATTGTTCGATGTTGGTTATGTTTTATGTATGCATGTGCATCATTATGATTTTCTAGTTGGGTGATTCTCAATCTTTTTGCTAACCTTCATTTTTACTAAGCGAGAATACTGCTTGTGCATCCATTATTCTTAAACCTTGTTTTGCCACTTGTGTCCACCATACATACCCATATGCGGTATTTCGTTGTCGTTCCAAGTAAATTTGCATGTTCCATCTCTAAAAAAATCTCAACAATATTTTCTCTTTTGTAGCCTATATCGCTCATGAAGCGGTGAGGGGTGACCAATATCTTTTGTGTTGGAAATGTCATTCTCAAGATGAGTATTTATGCACTTGTCATTGCACGAGACTGTGGCGGTAAGAGGGATGTCGAGTCCCAAAAATAAATTGAATGTCATGGTATGGAAGGCACCCGTGAATTCGGTTATCCATGAATTGTGAAAAGTAATGCTGGTAACAAAAAACTCTCTTGGATGTGACACTAGAAAGACCAGAGTCTTGATGACACTGAAACAATATTTAGTTTCTCTTTGGGAACCACCTATGATGTATCCAATGTGAGAAGTGTTTGGAACCTTAAGTCGTTCTCGTTGTCGATAAAAGCATGCCACCCAAAATATTTGTTCATCTCTTTCAAAACTTGAGCTCTGGCTGTTGGGGAACGTCGCATGGGAAACACAAATTTTCCTACGCGCACAGAAGATCTATCAATGGTGATGACCATCTACGAGAGGGGAGAGTGCATCTACATGCCCTTGTAGATCGCTAAGCGGAAGCGTATATAACACGGTTGATGTAGTCGAATGTCTTTGCGATCCAATCACGATCCGTCCCGCGATCCCATCATGACCCGTCCCGCGATCTCATCATGATCCGTCCCGCGATCTCATCACGATCTGTCCTGATCTAGTGCCGAATGGATGGAACCTCCGTGTTCAGCACACGTACATCTCGATCACGATCTCTGCCTTCTTGATCCAGCAAGAGGGGAGAATAGGTAGATGAGTTCTCTAGCACGGCGGCATGGTGGTGGTGGTGAACTAATCTAGCAAGGCTTCACCAAGCAATGCTAGACTAGTCTAGATGAAGTAGACGATCTATGGAGGAGGGGTAGCATGTGGGTTTTTCAGGTGTGTGCTAGCGCGAAAACTTCCACTATATATAGGAGGAAGAGGAGGGAGGGCTGCCTTGCCTCCTCCTCCAAGGAGAGGTTCGACCGATCCAACAAGGGAGGAGAGTCCTCCTCCAATTCTGTTTGGTGGAGGACTCCCTTCCTAGTTGGTTTACTCCTTCCCTTTTCCCTTTTTCTTTTAATTTTTGCTACTTGACCGAAATAGGCCGTCTTGGACTGGTCGCACCAGCCCACTAAGGGCTGGCGCACCACTTTTAGTCCTATTTGGTTCTCTCTCGGGTGGGTGGCCCCTCCCGGTAAAATCCCGAAACCCATTTGTCACTCCCCGTACTTTACTGGTAATGCCCGAAAACTTTCCGAGAGCCGAATGCAACTTTCCAATATATCGCATTGTATCTATTGTAATATAACTTTTCCATGGCTTATACCACCGATACAATCGATAGTTTCATCAAAACGAGCAAAACAATGCATCAGAAACAGAATCTGTCAAAAAGAGGATAGTCTGTAGTAATTTATACTGAAATTATCGGTAACAAGTAGTTGTGCGGTGAGATGATTCGTAGCAATTAGCAAGTCACAAAAGTAACAACGGTGCAGCAAAGTGGCCCAATCCCTTTTGTAGCAAGGGACAAGGCTGGACAAACTCTTATAGGAGGTAAACCGCTCCCGAGGACACATGGGTATTTCTGCCAAGCTAGTTTTCATCATGTTCATATGATTCGCGTTCGCTACTTTGATAGTTTGATATGTGGGTGGACCGACGCTTGGGTACTGCCCTTACTTGGACAAGCACCCCACTTATGATTAACCCCTCTCGCAAGCATCCGCAACTACGAAAGAAGAATTAAGACAAAGTCTAACCATAGCATTAAACTAGTGGATACAAATCAGCCCCTTACGAAGAAATGCATAAACTAGGGTTTAAGCTTCTGTCACTCTAGCAACCCATCATCTACTTACTACTTCCCAATGCCTTCCTCTAGGCCCACATAATGGTGAAGTGTTATGTAGTTGACGTTCACACAACACCACTAGAGGAGAGACAACATACAACACATCAAAATATCGAACGAATACCAAATTCACATGACTACTTATAGCATGACTTATCCCATGTCCTTAGGAACAAAAGTAACTACTACAAAGCATAATCATATTCATGACCAGAGAGGTAATGACTAGCATCAAAGATCTGAACATATAATCTTCCACCAAGTAATCCAACTAGCATCAAGTACAAAGAGTAATTAACACTACTAGCAACCTTACAAGTACCGGTCGGAGTCGCGAGACGGAGATTGGTCACAAGAGATGAACTAGGGTTTGGAGATGAGATGGTGTTGATCAAGATGTTGATGGTGATGAGTCCCCTCTGATGAGAGGAGTGATACGTCCATTTTGCATCATGCTTTCATGTTGATATTTATTGCTTTTGGGGCTCTTATATTACTTGTGGTACCATATTTATGCCTTTTCTCTCTTATTTTGCAAGGTTTATTTGAAGAGGGAGAATACAGGCAGCTGGAATTCTGGACTGGAAAAGGAGCAAATCCTAGTCCACTATTCTGCACATCTCCAAATGCCCTGAAAAGTATGTGGATATTTCTGGATTATATAAAAAAATACTGGGCGAAAGAACTATCGGAGGGGGGCCACCAGGGCTCGACAAGCCCCCACTCCGCCACCACCACCCCTGGTGGTGCAAGGCAAGATTGTGGGCTGCCTGAAGGCCCACTAGCCCCCCTCTTTTGCTATATGAAGGGTTTTGGTCTGGAAAAAAATCAATCGGGAGCTTTTCCGACAAGCCCCCCACTAGCCCCACTAGCCCACTAGCCCACGAGGCGGAACTTGAGCAGATCCAATCTAGAGCTCCGGCAGGACGATCCTGTCGGGGAAACTTCCCTCCCAGAGGGGGAAATCGTCGCCATCGTCATCACCAACACTCCTCTTGTCGGAGGGGAGGCATATTCATCAACATCTTCATCAACACCATCTCCTCTCCAATCCCTAGTTCATCTCTTGTAACCAATCTTCGTCTCGCGACTCCTATTGGTACTTGTAAGGTTGCTAGTAGTGTTGATTACTCTTTGTAGTTGATGCTAGTTGGATTACTTGGTGGAAGAGTTTATGTTCAGATCCTTGATGCTATTCATTACACCTTTGATCATGATTATGATTATGTTTTGTGAGTAGTTACTTTTGTTCCTGGGGACATGGGATAAGTCATGCTGATAATAGTCATGTGAATTTGATATTCGTTCGGTATTTTGATATGATGTATGTTGTTTTTCCTCTAGTGGTGTTATGTGAACGTCGACTACATAACACTTCACCATATTTGGGCCTAGAGGAATGCATTGGGAAGTAGTAAGTAGATGATGGGTTGCTGGAGTGACAGAAGCTTAAACCCCAGTCTATGCGTTGCTTCGTGAGGGGCTGATTTGGATCCACTAGTTTAATGCTATGGTTAGACTTTGTCTTAATTCTTCTTTTGTAGTTGTGGATGCTTGCGAGAGAGGTTAATCATAAGTGGGATGCTTGTCCAAGTAAGGGCAGTACCCAAGCGCCGGTCCACCCACATATCAAACTATCAAAGTAACAAACGCGAATCATATGAACATGATGAAACAAGCATGACAGAAATTCCGGTGTGTCCTCGGGAGCGTTTTTCCTCCTATAAGACTTTGTTCAGGCTTGTCCCTTGCTACAAAAGGGATTGGGCCACTTGCTGCACCGTTGCTACTACTTGTTACTTGTTACTCTTTGCTTGCTACGTTTCACCTCGCTACACAATCACTTATTACCGCTACTTTCAGTGCTTGCAGTTATTACCTTGCTGAAATCCGTTTATCAGAGCCTTCTGCTCCTCGTTCGGTTCGACACTCTTACTTATCGAAAGGACTACGATTGATCCCCTATACTTGTGGGTCATCAAGGAGTGTTGGTGATGACGATGGCGACGATTTCCCCCTCTGGGAGGGAAGTTTCCCCGGCAGGATCGTCCTGCCGGAGCTCTAGGTTGGTTCTGCTCAAGTTCCGCCTCGTGGCGGCGGCGATTCCTCCCGAAAGCCCCCTCTTGATTTTTTCTGAAACACAACCCTTCTTGTAGATAAAGAGGGGGGCCAGAGGGCCAGTTGGGAGCCCACAAGCCCCCTAGGCGCGGCCAGGAGGAGGCCGCGCCTAACAGACTTGTGGCTTCCTGTTGTCGCCCCTCTCGTACTTCTTCGGCCAGTATTTTTTATAAATTCCAAAATAAATCCTCGTTGATTTTCACAGCTTTTGGAGTTGTCCAGAATAGGTATCTCAAACTTGCTCCTTTTTCAGGCCAGAATTCCAGCTGCCGGCATTCTCCCTCTTCATGTAAACCTTGCAAAAATAAGAGAGAAAAGGCATAATTATTGTACCGTGAAGTGTAATTACAGCCCATAAAGCGATAAATATCAACATAAAAGCATGATGCAAAATGGATGTATCAACTCCCCCAAGCTTAGACCTCGCTTGTCCTCAAGCGAAAGCCGATATCAATAAATATGCCCACATGTTTAGAGAGAGAGGTGTTGACAAAACAAGATATGGACATGCAGGCATCATGATCCTAGTCAGAACAGCAATACCATCATATGAACTCTTATGCTAAAGTGACAATTCCTTCACAAGGTAAAGTAAGAATCAAGAAGCTTAATGAGAATTAACAACCGATTGCCTTTAGTCAATGAAGCAATTGCAATTTATCATAACATCGGAAAGAGTCAAATAAGAGCTTGTAAAGCAAGTCCACATACTCAATCATCTTTTCATATTCTACCATTGCTACAACTCACGTGGTACTCATGAGATCAAAGTTTCAGTTTGACACAGAGAAAGACAGGGGCTTATAGTTTTGCCTCCCAACTACTTACCTCAAGGGTAATGTCAACAATAATAATTCATGAATACTTACTTTAATCTACTAGAGAAAGATAAAACCAAAAAGGAACAAACAAAGAAAAGGTAAAGGCAAAAGATGTGATGGTGATACGATACCGGGGAAACTCCCCCAAGCTTGGCACAAGCCAAGGGGATTGCCCATACCCATGCTTAGTTGTCTTCCTTTGGAGGTGATGGTGGTGGAGTTGTTTTGTCCTTTGATTCAAAAAGGGCCATCAATCTTTGATTTATACCTTGTAGCTCTGTGATATGTTTCTCCAGCAAAACAACTTCACGAGTGAGAAAAGTATTGCGAACACGAGTTGTTTCACAAAACCTTAAGAGTTCCATCAAGGATGGAGACAGTAGGTGGAGGTAGGGTTGAAGGAAATCCACTTCTTCAACTTCTTCCTTGTTGAACATAGATTACCCTTCTTCCCACGCCTGATTCTCCTCCTTAGTTTTGCCCTTGGTTTATTTAGGTAGCCTTTCCTTGGCCTCCATTCTTTTCAGATCAGCATTTACTTCTCCATAGGCTTGAGGGAGATCGTTCTCCCCCACAGATTCCTGAGACGACATCTTGCTCTAAATCTGCGGCAGAAAACATACTCGAAACGATAACAGAGGAAATTTGCGCGATACGAGGGTCAAACCTTTTGGGAGAATATATAATGATTTTCTCCAGATCAGAAGGAGTACTCCGCAAGAAAACGGAGTCCGGGAGGCACACGAGGTGGACACAAGCCCCCCAGGCACGGCCAGGGGGTGGCCCGCGCCTGGCAGGCTTGTCGCCTCGTCGTGCGCTTTCTGTACTACTTTAAATTATTCTATTTTTTCAAAAATTCCAAAACGGAGAAAAATTCCTACTGGAAATGTTTTGGAGTCTGTTTACTTACCGAATCTCATACCTCTTTGTTTTCGGAGTCTGAAACAGCCTGATAAGTATCCCTTATGTACTCTTCCGGAGTTATGGTATTGATAATATTGCTTTCAACATTCATGGGGGTACGTGAGATATACTGCTTGATTCTCTGCCCATTTACCACTCTCGGAAAATTACCTTCCGTGTTGTTGATCTTGATGGCACCAGAACGATATACTTCCTCAACAATGTAAGGACCTTCCCATTTAGAGAGAAGTTTACCTGCAAAAAATCTTAAACGAAAATTTTATAGCAAGACATAATCACCTACATTGAACTCACGCTTTTGTATTCTTTTATCATGCCACCTCTTAAGCTTTTCTTTGAACAACTTGGCATTCTCATATGCCTGTGCTCTGCATTCATCAAGCGAGCTAATATCAAATAACCTCTTCTCACCAGCAATTTTGAAATCAAAGTTGAGCTCTTTGATTGCCCAATATTCCTTATGCTCTAGCTCAAGAGGTAAATGACATGCTTTGCCATAAACCATTTTATACGGAGACATGCCCATGGGATTCTTATAGACAGTTCTATAAGCCCACAATGCATCATCAAGCTTCTTAGACCAATTCTTTCTAGACCTATTGACAGTCTTTTGCAGAATTAGTTTGATCTCTCTATTGCTTAGCTCTACTTGACCACTGGACTGAGGATGATAGGGAGATGCAATTCTATGATTGACATCGTACTTAGCAAGCGTTTTACGGAAAGCACCAAGAATGAAATGTGAACCACCATCAGTCATTAGATATCTAGGGACTCCAAATCTAGGTAAAATAACTTCTTTAAGCATCCAGATAGAGGTGTTGTGATCAGCACTACTAGTCGGGATAACTTCTACCCACTTAGTAACGTAATCAACAGCAACTAGGATATGAGTATACCCGTTGGATTTTGGAAAAGGTCCCATATAATCAAAGCCCCAAACATCAAATGGTTCAATGACAAGTGAATAATTCATAGGCATTTCCTGACGTTTACCGAGATTACCTATTCTTTGACATTTTTCACAAGACAAGAAAAACTTACGGGCATCCTTGAAGAGAGTGGGCCATTAGAAACCTGGTTGCAATACGTTGGGTGCAGTTCTATCTCCCGCATGGTGTCCTCCGTAGGCCTCGGAGTGACACTTCTGTAGGATATGTCCCTGTTCATTTTTAGGTACACAACGTATAATGACACCATCTACTCCTTCCTTATAAAGGTGAGGATCATCCCAAAAGTAATATCTCAAATCAAAGAAGAATTTATTCTTTTGCTGGTATGTGAAACTAGGTGGTATATATTTGGCAACGATATAGTTTGCATAATCCGCATACCACGGTGTACTACGGGAAGTATTGATGGCATTCAATTGCTCATCAGGAAAGCTATCATCAATAGGTTGTGGGTCATCAAGAACATTCTGCAACCTAGACAAGTTATCTGCTACTGGGTTATCGGCACCCATCCTATCGACAACATGCAAATCAAATTCTTGTAGCAAGAGAACCCATCTGATAAGTCTAGGTTTAGTGTCTTTCTTCTCCATGAGGTACTTAATAGCAGTGTGATCAGTGTGAATAGTGACTTTGGAATCAACTATGTAAGATCAGAACTTTTCACATGCAAACACGACTGCTAAAAATTCCTTTTCCGTAGTAGCATAGTTTCTTTGGACACTGTCTAGAGTTTTACTAGCATAGTGAATAACATTCAACTTCTTATCAACTCTTTGTCCTAGAACAACACCAACAACATAATCACTGGCATCACACATGATTTCAAAAGGTAAGTTCCAATCAGGTGGTTGAACAGTATGCGCAGTTATCAAGGCCTTCTTAAGTATTTCGAAGGCTTCCTCACAATCATCGTCAAAAACAAAAGGAATATCCTTTTGCAAGAGATTGGTAAGAGGCATAGAAATCTTAGATAAGTCTTTAATGAACCTTCTATAGAAACCATCATGACCAAGGGAACTTCTTATACCTTTGATTGCATCAACCTTAGCCTTATCGACTTCGATACCTCTTTCAGAAATTTTATGTCCTAAGACGATGCCTTCATTAACCATAAAGTGGCACTTCTCCCAATTCAAGACAAGGTTGGTGTCTTTACATCTCTACAAGACTCGATCAAGGTTGCTGAGGCAATCATCAAAAGAAGACCCATAAACGGAGAAGTCATACATGAAGACCTCAACAATCTTTTCACAAAAGTCAGAGAATATAGCCATCATACATCTTTGAAAGGTGGCAGGTGCATTACATAAACCAAAAGGCATACATCTATAAGCAAAGGTACCGAAAGGGCAGGTGAAAGTGGTTTTCTCCTGATCAGCTTGTGCAACTGGTATTTGGGAGAAACCAGAATAATCGTCTAGAAAGCAGAAGTGTGTGTGTGTTTAGACAGTCTTTCTAGAATTCGGTCAATAATAGGCAAAAGGTAATGATCTTTCCTAGTGTCTTTATTCAATTTCCTAAAATCGATCACCATCCTATAGCCAGTACTAATCCTTTGTGGGATCAATTCATCCTTATAATTGGGGACAACGATAATACCTCCCTTCTTAGGGACGCAATGCACCGAACTCACCCAATCACTATGAGCAACAGGATAGACAATACTTGCTTCCAGGAGCTTTAGTATTTCTTTTCTTACTACTTCTTTCATCTTAGGATTTAATCTCTGTTGATGATCGACAACTGGTTTGGAATCACGATCGGTTTTAATCTTGTGCTGGCATAGAGTGGGACTAATGCCCTTAAGATCATCAAGAGTATACCCAATAGCATCACGGTGCTTGCTCAGAGTTTTTAGTAACTTCTTTTCTTCATGCTCTGAGAGGCTAGCACTAATAATAACAGGATATATATCTTTTTCATCGAGATAAGCATACTTAGGAGTATCAGGCAACTGTTTAAGCTCGAACACAGGATCACCCTTTGGTGGGGGTGGATCTCCAAGCAGTTCAACATGCAAGTTATTCTAAGGATAGGATATTGTTCAAATATAACTCTATCTATCTCATCCCTTTGATCCATATGCATATCATTTTCATGCTCAAGCAAGTATTGCTCTAAAGGATCAGTAGGAGGCACGGCAATAGAAGCTAGGGAAATAGTTTCATCCTTACTAGGCAACTCTCTTTCATGAGGTTGTCTACCGAACTTGGAGAAATTGAACTCATGTGACACACCTTCAAAGCCAACAGTGACAGTTTGCTTCTCACAGTCAATATGAGCATTGAAAGTATTGAGGAAGGGTCTGCCAAATATGATGGGACAAAAGCTATCTTGTGTGGTAGCAAGAACGAGGAAATCAGCAGGATACTTCATTTTACCACACAAGACTTCAACATCTCTAACAATTCCCAAAGGGCAGATAGTATCTCTATTGGCAAGCTGAATAGTGACATCAATGGGTGCTATCTCGACAGGTGCAATATCGTCTTTGATTTCATCATATAAGGATCGAGGTATTGCACTAAAACTAGCACCCACATCACATAATCCCCTGATAACAATGATCTCCTATCTTAACAGAAACAACAGGCGTGCCAACAACAGGCCTATGTTTGTCTCTAGCATGAGGTTTAGCAATTCTAGCAGCATCTTCATAGAAGTGAATATCATGGCCATCAACATTGTCGAACAGGAGATCTTTGATAATAGCAATGCTAGGTTCAACTCTAATTTGCTCAGGGGGTGTAGGTGTTCTAATGTGGCACCTACGTATCACAGTTGAAGCTTTAGAATGATCCTTTATCCTAACAGGGAAAGGTGGTTTCTCAATGTAAGCACCAAGAACAATAGGATCATTATAGGCAATGACTTTCTCTTCAACTAGATTGGGTTTAACTACATTGACTTCTAAGGGAGGATGATATTTAAACCACTTCTCTTTGGGGAGGTCAATATGAGCAGCAAATGATTCACACAATGAAGCTCCTATCTCAGAGTCAAGTCCATACTTAGCGCTAAAATCACAAAAAGTATCTGTTTCAACAAAGTATTTAACGCAATCAAACGTGAAATTCATACCTAACTACATACCTTCATCAAGCTCCCAATCTTCAGAGTTGCATTTAATTCTCTCCAATAAATTCCATTTGAAGTCAATATCTCTCTTCATAAAAGAACCGATACAAGAAGTGTGAAGCATGGTGCGATCATCATGAGAAAGCCGAGCATAGAAGTTTTGAATGATAATTTCTCTCGAGAGATCATGGTTGGGGCATGAATATAACATAGATTTAAGCCTCCCCCAATCTTGAGCGATGCTTTCTTTGTCACGAGGCCAAAAATTATGAATATAATTCCGATCACGATGTACTAGATGCATAGGATAAAACTGTTCATGAAATTCCAATTTCAACCGGTTGTAGTTCCATGATCCAGTATCATCACATAGCCTATACCATGTCAACGCCTTATCCCTCAAAGATAAGGGAAAGACCTCCTTCTTGACCTCATCCTCGGGCAAACCTGCAAGCTTAAATAAACCACAAACTTCATCTACATAGATTAGATGCAAGTCTGGATGTGATGTTCCATCTCCTGAAAAAGGATTAGCCAGTGATTGCAATCTCTCGCGAATGCTAGACGAATGCTGATGACAACAAACCTTCTCCTGCATGGAACCAGAAGAATGCTGATAGGACTTCCCAGTAATGAAACTAGAAGAATGTTGTTGACGGCCCACCAGCGCGTGGGTTCGCAGCAGTTTTCGAGGGTAGAGTAATCGACCCAATTTGTTGGTTTGCACGACGGGAGGTGAGAGAATACTCTCAAGTATTAGCAGCTGAATTTGTCAGATTCAACCACACCTGAAAGATTAGTATCTGCAAGCACAATAGTAACAGCAAAGTAACGAGTAACGGCAGTGTAACGAGCAATAGCGACGGCAAGGAACAACAGTAGTGACAGCAGTAGGAAGTAGCAACAGTAGCAAGCGACAGTAATAGCAATAGTAGTAGCAGCAGCAGAGCAAAACTAGTAACAGCAGTAGCAACAGTAGTAGTAGGAGCAGCAGAGCAAGACAAGTAACAACAGTAGGACAAACTCATAGGCAATGGGTCGGTGATTTGTTTGGATGATATTCATCATGCAACTGCTATAACACGGAGAGATATGTGGCTAGCTCCCGTTCGTCAATATGATGTAGGCATGCATTCCGTGTGTCGTCATACGTGCTTACGGAAAAGAACTTGCATGACATCTATTGTCCATTCCTCCCGAGGCAGCGGGGTCCAAAAGGAAACTACGGGATATTAAGGTTCTCCTTTTAATAAAGAACCGGACCAACGCATTAGCACTTGGTGAACACATGAACTCCTCAAACTATTGTCATCATCGTGAGTGGTTCCGGTTATTGTCACTTCGGGGTTGCCGGATCACAACACATAGTAGGTAACTACAACTTGCAAGATCGGATCTAAAACACACATATATTGGTGACAACATAATAATTTCAGATCTGAAATCATGGCACTCGGGCCCTAGTGACAAGCATTAAGCATGGCAAAGTAGTAGCAACATCAATCACAGAACATAGTGGATACTAGGGATCAATCCCCATCAAAACTAACTCGATTACATGATAGATCCCATCCTACTCATCACCGCCCAGCGAGCCTACGAATAGATTACTCACGAACGACGAAGAGCTTCATGGAATTAGAGAGGGAAGAAGGTTGATGATGACGATGGCGACGATTTCCCCTCTCCGGAGCCTAAGACAGACTCCAGATCTGCCCTCCAGATGAAGAACAGGTGGTGGCGGCATCTCCGTATCGAAAACGCGACGAAAACTTCTCTTTTTATTTTTTCTGGGACGAAAGGGATCTTATAGAGCTGGAGTTGGGGGCGGCAGAGCCGTGTGGGCCCCACAAGGCTGCCCACTGCCACCAGGGGGGTGGTGGCTGAGCAAGGGCTTGTGGCCCACTGGCCCACCCCTTGAGGTGGAACTTGGTGCAGATATTTTTGATATTTTCCAAAACTGCTCCCCATAAATTTTCACGACGTTTGGAGAACTTTGATTTCTGCACAGAAATAACACCAAGGCAATTCTGCTGAAAACAGCGTCAGTCCAGGTTAGTTCCATTCAAATCATGCAAATTATAGTCCAAAACAAGGGCAAAAGAGTTTGGAAAAGTAGATACGATGGAGACGTATCAACTCCCCCATGCTTAAAACCTTGCTTGTCCTCAAGCAACTCAGTTTACAAACTGAGAGAGAAAGAAAAACTTTGACAAACTCTGTTTGATCTTGTTGTTGCAACTATGTCTAACTCCTAACCAGAATTTCACCAAGATCACAAGTTAACCACATAAGCAAATGACACAAAGGTCTCACAGTAAACTAATATCAATGGCATAATCAGCTAACGAGCAAATAATAATGAGTTCCAAATACCAACACTTTAATCAAAACAAGCATGAAGCAATATGAATAGGTGGTATCTCACTAGCTCTTTCTAAGACCGCAAAACATAAATGCAGAGCACTTTCAAAGATCAAGGGCTGACTAAACATTGTAATTCATAGCAACGAAGATCCAGTCATAGTCATACTCAATATCAATCAAAAGAAAAGAATAAAAATGACACATGTACTCTCTAATTGGTGCTTATATAAGAGGAGGATGACTCAACAGGAAAATAAATAGACAGGTCCTTCGCAGAAGGAAGCGTTGATTTCCAGAGGTGCCAGAGCTCAAGCTTTGAAAACAGAGATAATAATTTTGGGTGGCATGCTTTCATTGTCAACGCAATGACCAAGAGTTCTCAATATCTTCCATGCTACTCATACTATAGGCAGTTCCCAAACAGAAAAGTAAAGTTTTAACTCCCCCGCCACCAATCAATCACACTCCACGGCTAGCCGAATCCTCGGGTACCGTCCATACTAACATCATTCCGGGGGGAGTCTTGCTTTACAGTTATGTTTTCGATTTAAGCGTGGAACTGGGTATTCCAATTACCGGCCCCTTTCTCGTGAATGACTGTGAATAAACACATGTCGAGGATAACACTCCTAGCATGGAAGATACCAATAGCCCTCTATCACCACATGAGCGGTTCGGGCATGCAAAACAGATTATTTCTTGAAGGTTTAGAGAATGGCATTGGCAAATTTACTTGGAACGGCAGGTAGATACCGCAAATAGGTAGGTATGGTGGACTCTCATGGAAAAACTTTTGGGTTTATGGAAGTGGATGAACAAGAAGTATTCCGCTTAGTACAAGTGAAGGCTAGCAAAAGACTGGGAAGCGACCAACTAGAGAGCGACAACAGTCATCAAGATGCAATGAGTTTGACTAACATTGAATGCAAGCATGAACAGGATATAAATCACCATGAACACGAACATCATAGAGGCTATGTTGATTTTGTTTCAACTACATGCTTGAACATGCGCCAAGTCAAGCCACTTGAAACATTCAAAGGAGAATACCATCCTATCATACTACATCATAGTCATCTCAAAATCTATGTTGGCACTCAAGACAAACCATTATAAGCTCTCAGCTAAATAAGCATGGCATCAGAAACTATGATCTCTAAGTTGTCATTGCAAACATGGTTCTCTCACAACAAAGCTAAATTTGGGTCGACAAGCTAGTCATATTTACAAAAACAAAATAGATAGAGTTCATACCAGCTTTTCAGTCTCAGTCACTTCATCATATATCATCATTGTTGCCTTTCATTTGCAAGATCGAACGACGTGAACAATAATAAGCGCATTGGACTAAGCTGAATCTGCAGGCAAACACAAAGGAGAAGACAAAATAATATGGCTCTTTGAAAGCTAAACATGTAAGCATGCAAGAACCAATAAACATTGTAACCAATATCTTCTACCTTGACACAAAGAAAAAGAAAACTATTTACACGGGAAAGCTCCCAACAAGCAAAAGAAGAAAGAAATTTTTTGGGGGGTTTTCTCAAAAGGACACAAAACAAGAAAACAAGAAAACGAAAAGAAACTAGTATGGATAATACATTGGCAAAGTGTAAACACCGGCTAACAAACTGAAAGCATAAGCATGAATGTAAAGTCGGTGAGAACACGTACTCCCCCAAGCTTAGGCTTTTGGCCTAGCTTGGTCTACTCCCATGGTGGGAAATAACCAGCTCCATGATACTCCGGAGCAGACTGTGGATGCCACTGCTGTGTGAGCTCCTCTGGCTCCCACTGAAAAACTGGCATCTGGTACTCGATTGGCAGCTCGGGCACGGGTGCGTGTGGTTGGGCCAAGCCCCAATATGCGTAGATGTCCGCGGGCATAATAGTGCACCTGCCTGCATGAAGATCAAACAAAGAAGGAGCAGGCAAAGTAATAGTCTCTCGAGTACCCTGACTAAACACCAGGTCATAAATCATCCGTCTACTAGCATCTCTATCCAGAAAATCATGGCGAACCATGCTGTCATAATCCAGATATCTCTCAGGGAGAAGCATCTCTCCTTCCTCTCCCAGTCAAATCGATATCTCAAAGTGTCTAGCAAGACGGGTAGCATAGATACCTCCATAGACAACACCTTTAGAACGGTTCAGGTTCAACCATTGATCTACTATAGCGCCCAAGCTATAAGTCTTATCATTATAAAGGCCTTCGCGCAAAACTGCAAGGTCTGGAGAACTAAGTGATCCAGCCTCCCCACGGCCAATCAAACATTTTCCCACAAATAGTGAGAAGTACGAAGCACAGGAAAATGTATGCTAGCAATTCTAGCGCGAGACACTCCTCTCTCCTCTTCAATAGCAATAGAACCAATGAAATCCTCCGAGTCCCGTGGACGAGGGTCACGGATATCCCCAACATAAGGTAATTTGCATACATTGCAAAAGTCCTGCAGCGTCATGCACTGGGGAACATCATATATCATGAACTCAACCATGGGAGGATTCTTCCTCGGATAAAAGTTGAAGCTTTGAACGAAAATATTGGTGAGCAAGAGATATTGTGGGCACTTATCTTCAACGAACGCAGTAAGACCTGCGTTCTCCACCAAGTAATAAAAGTCTTCATAAAGTCCGGCGGCGCGCAAAAATTCATCACTTGGCCACTCGCACGCTCAAACTTCTGTGACTCGAGGGACTACGTACTTGGGGTGGTTCTTCTCATCCTCCTTGTGGTTATGGCTTGAAGAGCCTCTCAAGATCCTCCTCATCTTTTCCTTTTTCTATCTCTGAAAAATTCTGAAATTTTTAGAGAATTCGAAAGAAATGAGAATAAGGATTAACCCAACTTGTAGCAACTACTCCTACTGGTGCCTAGAGACTGTATCACGCGCTAAAACTACTTGGGACCAGCTAAAATCAACATTTCCAGCTCAAGAACAGGGTCACCAAGGTAGCAAGAATTCGCGAAGGATAAAGCACTAGAGCAAAAACTAATTGGACCAATGGAGGAGTCACTTACCAAGGAGCAATTTCCCCAAAATAGTTCGGAGAATGGTGCTTTGAGCAAGGAGATCAAAAATCACAGCCAAATGAGCAAGAACACGGGTTTGAGCTGCGAAAAAAATTTTTCTGTAGGTGGAAGAAGAGGCTAGGAGCTGGAATGAGTGGAGGGGGTGCCTGTGGGCCCCACAAGCTTGCACCCCGCCACTAGGGGGTAGGTGGCGGTGGCAGGGCTTGTGGCCCATTGGTCTGGCCTCGAGGCCAGCTCTAAAGCCTAGAAATTTTCAAAAATTCCAGAAAAAATCATACTAAATTTTCAGGACCATCAGAGAACTTTTATTTTCGAGGTATTTTTCTCCAGGACGCTAAAACAGAAAACATGAAAAACTAAACTAATTCTATCATTCTTCTTCTAAGCAACAGAAAATGAAAGCTTAAAACAGAGGTATGTGACTCTTTGATTCATCCGTTTCATGGTCATCGAAAGAAATCAGTCAATGGGATTGATCAAGTCCTTATGACAAAACCTTCTCGAATCGCAAGGGAAAACAGAGAATTTTCTAATAGCCACTAAGTCACCTCAATGGGGATAAGTATCTCCCCAACAAGCAAATCATACTTCATCTTGACACGAGGAATAGGGTATTCAAAGCTCCCAATGAGAATCGATGAAGTCTTTTTGATAGCATTGATGCAATGTACTTGATATCGTTTCTTCGGAAAGTGCACTGTGTGCTCATTACCGTTGACATGGAAAGTGACATTGCCTTTGTTGCAATCTATAACAGCCCCTGCGGTGTTTAAAAAGGGTCTTCCGAGGATGATAGCCATGGCATCGTCCTCGGGAATATCCAAGATAACAAAGTCTGTTAAGATAGTAATGTTAGCAACCACAACAGGCACATCCTCGCAAATGCCGATAGGGAAAGCAGTTGATTTGTCGGCCATTTGCAGAGAAATTTCAGTGGGTGTCAACTTATCCAACTCAAGTCTACGATAAAGAGAGAGTGGCATAACACTAACACCGGCTCCAAGGTCACATAAGGCAGTTCTTACGTAGTTTCCTTTAATGGAGCAAGGTATAGTGGGCACTCCTGGATCACCAAGTTTCTTAGGAGTTCCACCTTTAAAAGTTTAATTGGCAACCATGGTGGAGATCTCTAGATCTGGTATCTTCCGTTTATTAGTCACGATATCTTTCATGTACTTGGCATACGGAGACATCTTGAGCATACCAATTAACCGCATCTGCAGAAAGACGGGCCTTATCATCTCAACGAAGCGCTCAAAATCCTCATCATCCTTTTTCTTGGATGGCTTAGGAGGAAAGTGTAGGGGAACGTCGCATGGGAAACAAAAAAAATTCCTACGCGCACGAAGACCTATCATGGTGATGTCCATCTACCAGAGGGGATGTGTGATCTACGTACCCTTGTAGACCATACAGCAGAAGCGTTAGTGAACGCGGTTGATGTAGTGGAACGTTCTCACGTCCCTCGATCCGCCCCGCGAACCGTCCCGCGATCAGTCCCACGATCTAGTGCCGAACGGACGGCACCTCCACGTTCAGCACACGTACAGCTCGACGATGATCTCGGCCTTCTTGATCCAGCAAGAGAGAAGGAGAGGTAGAAGAGTTCTCCGGCAGCGTGACGGTGCTCCGGAGGTTGGTGATGATCTTGTCTCAGCAGGGCTCCGCCCGAGCTCCGCAGAAACGCGATCTAGAGGAAAAACCGTGGAGGTATGTGGTCGGGCTGCCGTGGAAAGTCGTCTCAAATCAGCCCTAAAACCTCCGTATATATAGGGGGAAGAGGGGAGCCTTGCCTTGGGGTCCAAGGACCCCAAAGGGTTTCGGCCGAGCCAAGGGGGGAAGGTCTCCCCTTCCAAACCGAATCCAACTTGGTTTGGAAGGTGGAGTCCTTCTTCCCTTTCCCACCTCCTCCTTTTTTTTTTCTTTTCTCTTTGATTTTCTTCCTATGGCGCATAGGGCCTTCTTGGGTTGTCCCACCAGCCCACTAAGGGCTGGTGTGCCACCCCCAAGGCCTATGGGCTTCCCCGGAGTGGGTTGCCCCCCCCCCCCGGTGAACTCCCGGAACCCATTCGTCATTCCCGGCACATTCCCGGTAACTCTGAAAACCTTCCGGTAATCAAATGAGGTCATCCTATATATCAATCTTCGTTTCCGAACCATTCCGGAAACCCTCGGTGACGTCCGTGATCTCATCCGGGACTCCGAACAACATTCGGTAACCAACCATATAACTCAAATACGCATAAAACAACGTCGAACCTTAAGTGTGCAGACCCTGCGGGTTCGAGAACTATGTAGACATGACCCGAGAGACTCCTCGATCAATATCCAATAGCGGGACCTAGATGCCCATATTGGATCCTACATATTCTACGAAGATCTTATCGTTTGAACCTCGGTGCCAAGGATTCATATAATCCCGTATGTCATTCCCTTTGTCCTTCGGTATGTTACTTGCCCGAGATTCGATCGTCAGTATCCGCATACCTATTTCAATCTCGTTTACCGGCAAGTCTCTTTACTCGTTTCGTAATACAAGATCCCGCAACTTACACTAAGTCACATTGCTTGCAAGGCTTGTGTGTGATGTTGTATTACCGAGTGGGCCCCGAGATACCTCTCCGTCACACGGAGTGACAAATCCCAGTCTCGATGCATACTAACTCAACGAACACCTTCGGAGATACCTGTAGAGCATCTTTATAGTCACCCAGTTACGTTGCGACGTTTGATACACACAAAGTATTCCTCCGGTGTTAGTGAGTTATATGATCTCATGGTCATAGGAACAAATACTTGACACGCAGAAAACAGTAGCAACAAAATGACACGATCAACATGCTACATCTATTAGTTTGGGTCTAGTCCATCACGTGTTTCTCCTAATGACGTGATCCAGTTATCAAGCAACAACACCTTGGTCATAATCAGAAGACACTGACTATCTTTGATCAACTGGCTAGCCAACTAGGGGCTTGCTAGGGACAGTGTTTTGTCTATGTATCCACACATGTAAATGAGTCTTCATTCAATACAATTATAGCATGGATAATAAACTATTATCTTGATACAGGAATTATAATAATAACTATATTTATTATTGCCTCTAGGGCATAATTCCAACAGTCTCCCACTTGCACTAGAGTCAATAATCTAGTCCTCACATCATCATGTGAATTACATTGTAATAAATCTAACACCCATACAGTTCTGGTGTTGATCATGCTTTGCCCGTGGAAGAGGTTTAGTCAGCGGGTCTGCTACATTCAGATCCGTGTGCACTTTGCATATATTTACGTCCTCCCCTTCGACGTAGTCGTGGATGAGGTTGAAGCGTCATTTGATGTGTCTGGACTTCTTGTGAAACCGTGGTTCCTTTGCTAAGGCAATGGCACCCGTGTTGTCACAGAACAAGGTTATTGGATTCAGTGCGCTTGGCACCACTACAAGATCCGTCATGAACTGCTTCATCCAGACACCCTCCTTAGCCGCCTCCGAGGCAGCCATGTACTCCGCTTCACATGTAGAATCTGCTACGACGCTTTGCTTGGAACTGCACCAGCTTACCGCACCCCCATTAAGAATAAATACATATCCGGTTTGCGACTTAGAGTCGTCCGGATCTGTGTCAAAGCTTGCATCGACGTAACCTTTTACGGCGAGCTCTTCGTCACCTCCATACACGAGAAACATCTCCTTAGTCCTTTTCAGGTACTTCAGGATATTCTTGACAGTCGTCCAGTGATCCACTCCTGGATTACTCTGGCACCTACCTGCCATACTTATGGCCAGGCTAACGTCCGGTCTAGTGCCCAGCATTGCATACATGATAGAACCTATGGCTGAAGCATAGGGGACGGTGCACATATGCTCTCTATCCTCATCAGTTGCTGGGCACTGAGTCTTACTCAATCTTGTACCTTGTAAAACTGGCAAGAACCCTTTCTTGGACTGTTCCATTTTGAACCTCTTCAAAACTTTATCAAGGTATGTGCTTTGTGAAAGTCGTATCAGGCGTTTTCATCTATCCCTGTAGATCTTAATGCCTAGAATGTAAGCAGCTTCTCCTAGGTCCTTGATAGAGAAAACTTTTATTCAAGTAATCCTTTATGCTCTCCAAAAACTCTACGTTGTTTCCAATCAGCAAAATGTCATCCACATATAATATTAGACACGCCACAGAGCTCCCACTCACTTTCTTGTAAATACAAGATTCTCCAACCACTTGTATAAACCCAAATGCTTTGATCACCTCATCAAAGCGTTTGTTCCAACTCTGAGATGCTTGCACCAGTCCATAAATGGATCGTTGGAGCTTGCATACCTTGTTAGCATTCTTAGGATCGACAAAACCTTCGGGTTGCATCATATACAACTCTTCCTTAAGGAAATCGTTAAGGAACGCCGTTTTGACATCCATCTACCAGATTTCATAATCGAAAAATGCAGCTATTGCTAACATGATTCTGACGGACTTAAGCATCGCTACGGGTGAGAATGTCTCATCGTAATCAACTCCTTGAACTTGTGAAAAACCCTTTGCCACAAGTCGAGCTTTATAAACGGTCACATTGCCGTCAGCGTCCGTCTTCCTCTTAAAGATCCATTTGTTCTGAATAGCCTTGCGGCCCTCAGGTAGTACTTCCAAAGTCCACACTTTGTTCTCATACATGGATCCTATCTCGGACTTCATGGCTTCTAGCCATTTGTTGGAATCTGGGCCCACCATTGCTTCTTCATAATTTGCAGGTTCATTGTTGTCTAACAACATGATTGACAAGACGGGATTACCGTACCACTCTGGAGCAGCACGTGGTCTCGTCGACCTACGTGGTTCGACAGAAACTTGAACCGGAGTTTCATGATCATCATCATTAACTTCCTCCTCAACCGGCGTCGCAACGACAGAGGTTTCCCCTTGCCCTGCGCCACCATCCAGAGGGATGAGAGGTTCGACAACCTCGTCAAGTTCTATCTTCCTCCCACTCAATTCTCTCGAGAGAAACTCCTTCTCGAGAAAAGCTCCGTTTTTAGCAACAAACACTTTGCCCTCGGATTTGAGATAGAAGGTGTACCCAACTGTCTCTTTTGGGTAACCTATGAAGATGCACTTTTCCGCTTTGGGTTCCAGCTTTTCAGGCTGAAGCTTTTTGACATAAGCATCACATCCCCAAACTTTAAGAAATGACAACTTTGTCCTTTTGCCATACCACAGTTCGTATGGTGTCGTCTCAACGGATTTTGATGGTGCCCTATTTAAAGTGAATGCAGCTGTTTCTAATGCATAACCCCAAAACGATAACGGCAAATCGGTAAGAGACATCATAGATCGCACCATCTCTAATAAAGTACGATTACGACGTTCGGACACACCATTACGCTGTGGTGTTCCAGGCGGTGTCAACTGTGAAACAATTCCACATTGTCTTAAGTGAGCACCAAACTCGAAACTCAGATATTCACCCCCACGATCAGACCGTAGGAACTTGATCTTCTTGTTACGATGATTTTCAACTTCACTCTGAAATTGCTTGAACTTTTCAAATGTTTCAGACTTGTGCTTCATTAAGTAGACATAACCATATCTAATCAAATCGTCAGTGAAGGTGAGAAAATAACGATATCCGTCGCGTGCCTCTACGCTCATCGGACCACACACATCGGTATGTATGATTTCCAACAAGTCACTTGCACGCTCCATTGTTCCGGAGAACGGAGTTTTAGTCATCTTGCCCATGAGGCATGGTTCGCACGTGTCAAGTGAATCAAAGTCAAGTGACTCCAAAAGTCCATCGGCATGGAGTTTCTTCATGCGCTTTACACCAATATGACCTAAGCGGCAGTGCCACAAAAACATGGCGCTATCATTGTTAACTCTAACTCTTTTGGTCTCAATGTTATGTATGTGTGTATCGCTATCAAGATTCAATATGAACAATCCTCTCACATTGGGTGCATGACCATAAAAGATGTTACTCATAGAAATAGAACAACCATTATTCTCTGACTTAAAAGAGTAACCGTCTCGCAATAAACAACATCCAGATATAATGTTCATGCTCAACGCAGGCACTAAATAACAATGATTCAAGTTCATAACTAATCCTAATGGTAACTGAAGTGAAACTGTGCCGACGGCGATTGCATCAACCTTGGAACCATTTCCTACGCGCATCGTCACTTCATCTTTCGCCAGCCTTCGCCTATTCCGCAGTTCCTGTTTCGAGTTGCAAATATGAGCAACAGAACCGGTATCGAATACCCACGCACTACTACGAGAGCCGGTTAAGTACACATCAATAACATGTATATCGAATATACCTGATTTTTCTTTGGCCGCCTTCTTATCAGCCAGATACTTGGGGCAATTGCGCTTCCAGTGACCCATACCCTTGCAATAGTAACACTCTGTTTCAAGCTTAGGTTCAGCTTTGGGTTTCTTCATTGGATTGGCAACAGGCTTGCCGCTCTTCTTTGATTTACCCTTCTTGCCTTTGCCATTTCTCTTGAAACTAGTGGTCTTATTCACCATCAACACTTGATGTTCTTTACGGAGTTCAGAATCTGCGACTTTCAGCATCGCAAACAACTCGCCGGGTGACTTGTTCATCCCTTGCTTGTTGTAGTTCAACACAAAGCCTTTATAGCTTGGCGGCGGTGATTGAAGGATTCTGTCAGTGATAGCCTCTTGCGGGAGTTCAATCCCCAGCTCAGCTAGACGGTTTGAGTACCCAGACATTTTGAGCACATGTTCACTGACAGACGAGTTCTCCTCCATCTTGCAAGCATAGAATTTATCGGAGGTCTCATACCTCTCGATCCGGGCGTTCTTCTGAAAGATAAACTTCAACTCCTGGAACATCTCAAATGCTCCATGACGCTCAAAGCGACGTTGAAGTCCCGGTTCTAAGCCATACAAGACTGCACATTGAACTACTGAGTAGTCATCCTTACGTGCTAACCAAGCGTTCTTAACATCCTGATCAACCGTAGCGGGTGGTTCATCTCCTAGCGCAGCATTAAGGACATAATCCTTCTTCCCAGCTTGTAAGATTAGCTTAAGATTACGAGCCCAGTCTACAAAGTGTAACATCCCAAAATTTTAAATTTTGGAATGTTAATATAATTATTAGATTGATTGTTTGTTTGTTTGCTGAGTGACTGAAACTCATGTGAAATTTGAAACTTTTCGAAACTTTTGAATGAGAGGGAATAAAATGACTTTCCCCCTTCTCCGGTGAATTCAAATTCGATCTTTTAAAAGCAACGAGAGAAGATGACATGACTTCTTCAACTATGAATAATTTGAACGGAGATATTTGCATTTGAATTCTTTTGCATTTCCAATCGTTTTCTTCGTGCAAGAAATGTCGGGCAATACATTCTAAAGAGCGGAGGAACGTGACCCTCAAACCCATGGGAATTTTGAAAGTTATTTGAACCCTCAAACTTAGAGGGTCATTTGAAAATTATTTGCAAAAGAAAATAAACCTTTTTGGCAATTTTGTGAAAATAATTTTTTCTGAAGTTTTTATTTTTGCTGTGGAAAAATGCCCATCATCTATATTTTATTTTTCTGATAATTTTAGTATATAAAAACTCTTTATTCTGAATTGAATTGATTTCCTTTTTATCGTTTTAGTTTCCTAGTTTTAAAAATAGGAAAGGAAACACTTTTAAATGGAAATAAGAGCTGGCCCAATTAAGAGCTTTCCTATTTGGCCCAACAAGAGATAATCTCCTACCTCTCCTCTCCCTCACGTCACACAACCTTCCCTTCCATGGATAGAGGAATCCCCACCTCCGGGATTCGTGAAGCACCTTCCATCCCAGCGCCTCCCGTGGCCTCTATAAGAACGCCCCTCCTCTCCTCGTTCCATTTTCCCCATCAGCTCGCCCTCTCCCTGACCGTAGCCACGACGCCCCCACCATTGTTGTTCCTGCAAGGAGCCGAACAGAAGAACGCCCAGGAGCCCCTGACGCCCCCTTCCTCGCCTCCGGGACCCCCTTCGCCGTACCCACTCCCCGCCGGCGACCTCCCCACCTCGCAGGAGCAGCTACCTCGCCGGAGTTCTTCCTCTCTGTCACCCATGGTGAGATTCACGAAATCCCGTATTGCAGTTTTTTTAGAAAATTGCAATCTTAGAAAATTCGTATCTATTAGTCTATAACTCCGATGTAGGTGATTCTTTTTGCGTTTGATCAAAAAATTTATGCAGTTTCTGTAGATATATAATTTGTCTATGTTTGGACTTATAAAAATTAAGTTAGATCAGATTTCAATTAAAGCTTGTTTTGCTTAGTCCGGGAGTTTAAAAATATCTTTTAATTTGATTATTTTTGCTGCTGCTTCCTATTGATCATATCTTTCAGTAGTTTGAGTTTCAATTTTTTTTAAATATTTTTACTTAGGGTTTTACGGAAAACAGATTCTGTTTTAGCCTTTTTTGTTTTCTTGCTATTTCTTTTGTATTAATTGTTCTTAATTTGATTTTTTTTTTGTAATTGTGACAAGTTATATTTTGTTTTTTGATATTTACCAGTAACTTTTCAACAACAACAAAATTTTATTTTATTTATTCTTATTTGTTTGCATGGAATCAATTCTAGTTCTATACTAACTTGCGAATTGATTGCATTGCTAGTTTGATTTCCTATTTTGAAAATACTTATAAAAAATATTGTTTTGTAAATTTTACTTCTGTTATACTAGTTATATTATATTTTTTTTTCTGTTATTTTTTCTATTTTAGTGTTTTATTTTCAGTTAGAACAAAAACTATATAGTGTTTGATGTAGTAGAAGGCTTCCTAGCTTCTTTGAAGTTTCCTTTGGATTTTTATCTGCTCTCTCTTATTTATTTTTGATTGCATCAACTTTTATTGTTGTTTGTTAATTGATTGCTAGAATGATTGCTAGTGTGAGTGCTTATGTGAATACTATGTTTGATTATATAGATTTCGTCGGAGAGTGACGAATAGTTCTATCACGTATTTCCCGAGAACGAAAATTCTTCTTCGTCAACATCACCAGGCAAGTAACTTTGATCATACTATCACCTATGTTTTATGCATCGTAGTTCTACCATCCTATGCCCAATTGCATGCTGAGTAGGTACTTGGAAATTTTAGTATAGATTGTAGTATCATGTGGTAGGCACACAACAACCCCGATACTTGGCCCCGGGACGACAACTTTCATATTGCTATGCTTGAGTAGACGGGATTTCGGTTGAGTGCATAACACGAGTGATGCGAGGTTGATTAAATAATCAACACCGGTTAAGACAAGATTTTCAAGACCTCGGACGCAATGCAACACTGGGTGAAGGACGGTTGATCGGCTCCCTGGAAAACCCAGTGGATGCCCGGGATGCTGGGGACGGCCATGACATCCTGCGGAAAGCTTCACCCAGGCTCAAAGAGACGGACGGATATTTTCAAGACCCAAGGCTTACCTGCACAGCCACAAGTCATTATGGGCTCTGGCTTGGTTGGACAACGCGGCGACTCTGGACAGGCGGTGCTAGCAGATGTAGAAGAACGGTAGGAATGGATGGGCACCGACAGGGATTCAGAGGGACCCGTTGAAAGACCATGTTTTGATCATCCGGTCTTCAAACACCGGAGTACACGGAGGCGATCAAATCTTGTGGGGAACGTGTGCAAAACTCTGCAGAGTACTCAAACCTAATCGATTAGCCGTGTCCACGGTCATGGACAACTTGACCAAAGGAACTGAAGTTATTTGGATTTCTCAACACCATTACATATATTTGATGAGGGTAATTATTGACAACTCGGGTACGAGAACTGGTTGGCGGAACCATCTCGTTAACAACCAACCTTTGTAGTAATATTTTGCTTTTACCACTCTTGATGTAGGAGAAAACTTGCTTTTCGCTAAAAACTTATAGCCCCACCTACCATATATGCATATAGTATAGATGATTAGTTTTCACCCCTCTCTTATGTGACTTGCCGGCATATTCAATATGCTGACCTAGACAGCTGCAACGTCTCATGTTGCAGATATTTTTCTTCGACGAGTAAGAGTACGATTCAGGGTTACGGTCTACACTCAACTTGCCGTTGGTGTTTATTGGGACTCCACTCCCTTGACTGCTTCCGCTGAGATATTTAAGGTATATATCAGTTTTACGCTGTTTCCATGTGATTGCACTTTGATATATACATTGATGTACTGTGTGTGCCAGCATACTGATCCAGGGATGGCACAGATACACAAAGGCTTGACTCGTCTTGAGTCGGGTCGCTACACAAAGTTGCTTCCATCATCTTTCAACTTAGCTTTCTCTAGGAACGTATTAAAATTCAGGGTGACTGTCGCGTGAGCCATGATCTACAACACAAATATATTCAAAGTGGACTTAGACTATGTTCAAGATAATTAGAGTTTAACTTAATCAAATTATTCGCTAAACTCGCACTCAAAAAGTACATCTCTCTAGTCATTTGAGTGGTTCATGATCCACTTACACTAGCTCAAGTCCGATCATCACGTGAGTTGAGTATAGTTTCAGTGGTAAGCATCCCTATGCTAATCATATCATCTATATGATTCATGATCGACCTTTCGGTCTCATGTGTTTCGAGGCCATGTCTGCACGTGCTAGGCTCGTCAAGCTTAACCCGAGTGTTCCGCGTGCGCAACTGTTTTGCACCCGTTGTATGTGAACGTTGAGTCTATCACACCCGATCATCATGTGGTGTCTCCAAACGACGAACTGTAGCAACGGTGCACAGTCGGGGAGAACACAATTTCGTCTTGAAATTTTAGTGAGAGATCACCTCATAATGGTACCGTCGTTCTAAGCAAAATAAGGTGCATAAAAGGATTAACATCACATGCAATTCATAAGTGACATGATATGGCCATCATCACGTGCTCCTTGATCTCCATCACCAAGCACCGGCACGATCTTCTTGTCACCGGCGCCACACCATGATCTCCATCAACGTGTCGCCATCGGGGTTGTCGTGCTACTCATGCTATTACTACTAAGGCTACATCCTAGCAAAATAGTAAATGCATCTGCAAGTACAAACGTTAGTATAAAGACAACCCTATGGCTCCTGCCGGTTGCCGTACCATCGACGTGCAAGTCGATATTATCTATTACAACATGATATTCTCATACATCCAATATATCACATCACATCGTTGGCCATATCACATCACAAGCATACCCTGCAAAAACAAGTTAGACGTCCTCTAATTTTGTTGTTGCATGTTTTACGTGGTGACCATGGGTATCTAGTAGGATCGCATCTTACTTACGCAAACACCACAACGGAGATATATGAGTTGCTATTTAACCTCATCCAAGGACCTCCTAGGTCAAATCCGATTCAACTAAAGTTGGAGAAACTGACACCCGCCAGTCATCTTTGAGCAACGGAGTTACTCGTAGCGATGAAACCAGTCTCTCGTAAGCGTACGAGTAATGTCGGTCCGAGCCGCTTCGATCCAACAATACCGCGGAATCAAGAAAAGACTAAGGAGGGCAGCAAAACACACATCACCGCCCACAAAAACTTTTGTGTTCTACTCGAGAAGACATCTACGCATGAACCTAGCTCTGTTACCACTGTAGGGGAAACAAAAAAATTCATACGCGCACGAAGACCTATCATGGTGATGTCCATCTACGAGAGGGGATGTGTGATCTACGTACCCTTGTAGACCGTACAGTAGAAGCATTAGTGAACGCGGTTGATGTAGTGGAACGTCCTCACGTCCCTCGATCCGCCCCGTGAACCGTCCCGCGATCAGTCCCACGATCTAGTGCCGAACGGACGGCACCTCCGCGTTCAGCACACGTACAGCTCGACGATGATCTCGGCCTTCTTGATCCAGCAAGAGAGACGGAGAGGTAGAAGAGTTCTCCGACAGCATGGCGGCGCTCCGGAGGTTGGTGATGATCTTGTCTCAACAGGGCTCCGCCCGAGCTCCGCAGAAACGCGATCTAGAGGAAAAACCGTGGAGGTATGTGGTCGGGCTGCCGTGGAAAGTCGTCTCAAATCAGCCCTAAAACCTCCGTATATATAGGGGGAAGAGGGGGAGCCTTGCCTTGGGGTCCAAGGACCCCTAAGGGTTTCGGCCGAGCCAAGGGGGGAAGGTCTCCCCTTCCAAACCGAATCCAACTTGGTTTGGAAGGTGGAGTCCTTCTTCCCTTTCCCACCTCCTCCTTTTTTTTCTTTTCTCTTTGATTTTCTTCCTATGGCGCATAGGGACTTCTTGGGCTGTCCCACCAGCCCACTAAGGGCTGGTGTGCCACCCCCAAG
Source organism: Hordeum vulgare subsp. vulgare (assembly GCF_904849725.1). Classification (NCBI taxonomy): domain Eukaryota; kingdom Viridiplantae; phylum Streptophyta; class Magnoliopsida; order Poales; family Poaceae; genus Hordeum; species Hordeum vulgare. The sequence goes on along the minus strand of NC_058520.1, from coordinate 486,104,990 downwards.
GCCTATGGGCTTCCCCGGAGTGGGTTGCCCCCCCCCCCCGGTGAACTCCCGGAACCCATTCGTCATTCCCGGCACATTCCCGGTAACTCCGAAAACCTTCCGGTAATCAAATGAGGTCATCCTATATATCAATCTTCGTTTCCGGACCATTCCGGAAACCCTCGTGATGGCCGTGATCTCATCCGGGACTCCGAACAACATTCGGTAACCAACCATATAACTCAAATACGCACAAAACAACGTCGAACCTTAAGTGTGCAGACCCTGCGGGTTCGAGAACTATGTAGACATGACCCGAGAGACTCCTCGATCAATATCCAATAGCGGGACCTGGATGCACATATTGGATCCTACATATTCTACGAAGATCTTATCGTTCGAACCTCAGTGCCAAGGATTCATATAATCCCGTATGTCATTCCCTTTGTCCTTCGGTATGTTACTTGCCCGAGATTTCATCGTCAGTATCCGCATACCTATTTCAATCTCGTTTACCGGCAAGTCTCTTTACTCGTTTCGGAATACAAGATCCCGCAACTTACACTAAGTCACATTGCTTGCAAGGCTTGTGTGTGATGTTGTATTACCGAGTGGGCCCCGAGATACCTCTCCGTCACACGGAGTGACAAATCCCAGTCTCGATCCATACTAACTCAACGAACACCTTCGGAGATACCTGTAGAGCATCTTTATAGTCACCCAGTTACGTTGCGACGTTTGATACACACAAAGTATTCCTCCGGTGTTAGTGAGTTATATGATCTCATGGTCATAGGAACAAATACTTGACACGCAGAAAACAGTAGCAACAAAATGACACGATCGACGTGCTACGTCTATTAGTTTGGGTCTAGTCCATCACGTGATTCTCCTAATGACGTGATCCAGTTATCAAGCAACAACACCTTGTTCATAATCAGAAGATACTTACTATCTTTGATCAACTGGCTAGCCAACTAGGGGCTTGCTAGGGACAGTGTTTTGTCTAGGTATCCACACATGTAAATGAGTCTTCATTCAATACAACTATAGCATGGATAATAAACAATTATCTTGATACAGGAATTATAATAATAACTATATTTATTATTGCCTCTAGGGCATAATTCCAACAGAAAGGGCATAGGTATCTGAACCCATGGCTCTCTTTCTTTACCATGCTTCCTAACACTGAAGTCATTCTTGTCGTATCTCTTAGGTTGTGGATTATCAGGATTAACCGTAGGTTCAATCTCCACATCCTCATCATTACTAGGTTGAGCATTATTATGAACATCACTGTCCATATTGTCACCAGGTTCATGTTCATCACCTGATTGTGTTTCTGCATCAGACGCAGAAATATCATTAGGTTCTATCATCCTTCTTCTTCTCCTTAGGATGACTAGGTGTATCAGCATTGATTAATTGAGAATCTTGATCAATTCTCTTAGGATGACCTTCAGGATACAAAGGTTCCTGAGTCATTTTGCCTCCTCTAGTAATGACTCTAACAGAGTTGTCATTTAATTCATTGAGCAAGTCATTCTAAGCTTTAAGTACTTGTTCTACTTGAGTAGTAATCATAGAGGCATGTTTACTCAGAAGCTTCAGAGCATTGACATTTCTGTCTACACAAGCACTTAAATGGTTAAGCATATGAGTACTTTGTTCCAAATGTCTGCTAACATAATCATTGAAACTCTGTTATTTGGCAACAAAGTTGTCAAATTCATCAAAGCATAGGCTAGCAGGTTAATCAAAAGGAATATCATTCTCGTCAAACCTACGCAGAGAATTCACTTCCACTACCTGTATCGGGTTATCGAGACCATGGATCTCTTCGATAGGTGGTAGATTTTTGACATCTTCGGATCTAATGCCTTTCTCTTTCATAGATTTCTTGGCTTCTTGCATATCTTCGGGACTGAGGAATAGAATACCTCTTTTCTTAGGAGTTGGCTTAGGAGGTGGTTCGGGAATAGTCCAAGTATTATCGTTGATTAAGAGGTTATTCAGTAGGGTCTCATCTTGTTCTACAGTTTGTTCCCTAAAAACACAACCGGCACAACAATCTAGGTGGTCTCTAGAGGCATCGGTAAGTCTGTTATAGAGGATATCAAGTATCTCGTTCTTCTTAAGAGGGTGATCAGGCAAAGCATTATGTAGCTAGACGAGCCTCCCCCAAGCTTGTGGAAGACTCTCTTCTTGGAGTTGAGCAAAGTTGTATATTTCCTGCAAGGCAGCTTGCTTCTTATGGGCGGGGAAATATTTCTCATAGAAGTAATAGACCGTCTCCTGGGGACTACGCACACATCCAGGAGCAAGAGAGGTGAACCAAGCTTTAGCATCATCCTTTAGAGAGAAAGGAAACAACTTAAGGATATAGTAGTGGCGGATCTTCTCCTCATTAGTGAAAAGGTTGCCTATTTCGGATAGTTTGGTAAGATGGGCTATGACCGTCTCAGACTCATAACCGTGAAAAGGATCAGATTCGACTAGAGAGATTATCTCAGGGTCGACAAAGAATTCATAATCCTTATCGGTGACAAAGATAGGCGAAGTGGCAAACTTCGGGTCATTTTTCATCCTAGCTTCCCGAGATTTTTCCTTCCACTTGAGAAGTAATTTCTCAATGTCATAGGCATCCTTACACGCAAGAAAATCCTCAGCTATCTCTCCCTCCATAACGTAACCCTCAGGTATATCAGGCAATTCATATCTAGGAGAGCTAGATCTAGCAGGAGCAAAAGCAGGTTCTATCTCAATAGTATCGGCAGTTTCAGAAGCATCACGAGCATTGGCAGTAACTCTAGCAATATGAGCATCAAGGAACACTCCTAGTGGAACATCAGGCAAAGGAGTATCTCTAGCAGTATCAAGCATAGCATCATGAGGAAAAATAGCATCTCTAGCATCATCAGGCAAAGCAGTATCAAGCATAGCATCTCTAGCATCATCAGGCATAGTATCAAGCATAGTATCATCAGGCATAGTATCAAGCATAGCATCTCTAGCAGTATCAGGCATAGTATCAAGCATAGCATCATCAGGCATAGTATCAAGCATAGCATCTCTAGCAGTAGTATCACAAGCATCATCAAGCACAGGCGACAAATCAAGATTTCTAGCAGGAGGTGATGTCGCAAACTTACTCATAACTGAAGGTGAATCAAGTGCACAGCTAGATGGCAATTCCTTACCTCCCCTCGTAGTTGAGGGCAAGACTTTGTTCTTCGGATCCTTCAGATTCTTCATAGTGATCAGCAGATATAAATCCCAAGTGACTCAAAGAATATAGCAATACCTCCCCGGAAACGGCGCCAGAAAAATGTTGATTGTAATCTCTGGCGAATGCTAGACGAATGTTGACGACAACAAACCTTCTCCTGCACGGCACCAGAAGAATGCTGATAGCACTCCCGAGTAATGAAACTAGAAGAATGTTGTTGACGGCCCACCAGCGCGTGGGTTCACAGCAGTTTTCGAGGGTAGAGTATTCAACCCAATTTGTTGGTTTGCACGACGGGAGGTGAGAGAATACTCTCAAGTATTAGCAGCTGAATTTGTCAGATTCAACCACACCTGAAAGATTAGTATCTCCAAGCACAATAGTAAGATCAAAGTAACGAGTAACGGCAGTGTAATGAGCAATAGTGACGGCAAGGAACAGCAGTAGTGATAGCAGTAGCAAGTAGCAACAGTAGCAAGCGATAGTAATAGCAAAAGTAGTAGCAGCAGCAGAGCAAAACAAGTAACAGCAGTAGCAACAATAGTAGCAGCAGCAGCAGAGCAAGACAAGTAACAGCAGTAGGACAAACTCGTAGGCAATGGGTCGGTGATTTGTTTGGATGATATTCATCATGCAACAGCTATAACACGGAGAGATATGTGGCTAGCTCCCGTTCGTCAATGTGATGTAGGCATGCATTCCGTGTGTCGTCATACGTGCTTAGGGAAAAGAAATTGCATGAGATCTATTGTCCATCCCTCCCGTGGCAGCGGGGTCCAAAAGGAAACTACGGGATATTAAGGTTCTCCTTTTAATAAAGAACCGGACCAGTGCATTAGCACTTGGTGAACACATGAACTCCTCAAACTATGGTCATCACCGGGAGTGGTTCCGGTTATTGTCACTCCGGGGTTGCCGGATCGTAACACATAGTAGGTAACTACAACTTGCAAGATCGCATCTAAAACACACATATATTGGCGACAACATAATAATTTCAGATCTGAAATCATGGCACTCGGGCCCTAGTGACAAGCATTAAGCATGGCAAAGTAGTAGCAACATCAATCTCAGAACATAGTGGATACTAGGGATCAATCCCCATCAAAACTAACTCGATTACATGATAGATCTCATCCTACTCATCACCGCCCAGCGATCCTACGAATAGATTACTCACGAACGACGAAGAGCTTCATGGAATTGGAGAGGGAAGAAGGTTGATGATGACGATGGCGACGATTTCCCCTCTCCGGATCCCAAGACGGACTCCAGATCTGCCCTCCAGATGAAGAACAGGTGGTGGCGGCGCCTCCGTATCGAAAACGCGACGAAAACTTCTCTTTTTATTTTTTCTGGGACAAAAGGGATCTTATAGAGCTGGAGTTGGGGCGGCAGAGCCGTGTGGGCCCCACAAGCCTGCCCACCGCCACCAGGGGGTGGTGGCGGAGCAAGGGCTTGTGGCCCACTGGCCCACCCCCTGAGGTGGAACTTGGCGCAGATATTTTTGATATTTTCCAAAACTGCTCCCCGTAAATTTTCAGGACGTTTGGAGAAATTTGCTTTCTGCACAAAATAACACCAAGGCAATTCTGCTGAAAACAGTGTTAGTTCCATTCTAATCATGCAAATTATAGTCCAAAACAAGGGCAAAAGAGTTTGGAAAAGTAGATACGATGTAGACGTATCAGCCAGCAGTTTGTCAAGCATACCCGAAGGAAATTCATAGCAAATATTTTCAGTAGGTGCAGCAAGTTGAGGAGCAACTCCTTGTGCTTCAGTTCGAGGTGAAGATACCCCGAACAAGCTCCTCAAAGGATTAGTTTCCATAGAAAAAAGTGACAATAAATTTCAGCACACTATATAAATGTTTCCTTACCAAATTCCACTTACCAAAGGCGCTTCACTCCCCGGCAACGGCGCCAGAAAAGAGTCTTGATGACCCACAAGTATAGGGGATCTATCTTATTCCTTTCGATAAGTAAGAGTGTCAAACCCAACGAGGAGCAAAAGGATCTGACAAGTGGTTTTCAACAAGGTAATCTCTGCAAGCACTGAAATTACCGGTAACAAGTAGTTGTGCGGTGAGATGATTCGTAGCAAGTAGCAAGTAACAAAAGTAACAACGGTGCAGCAAAGTGGCCCAATCCCTTTTGTAGCAAGGGACAAGCCTGGACAAACTCTTATAGGAGGTAAAATGTTCCCCGGGACACATGGGAATTTCTGTCAAGCTAGTTTTCATCATGTTCATATGATTCGAGTTTGCTACTTTGATAGTTTTATATGTGGGTGGACCGACGCTTGGGTACTGCCCTTACTTGGACAAGCATCCCACTTATTATTAACCCCTCTCGCAAGCATCCGCAAGTACGAAAGAAGAATTAAGACAAAGTCTAACCATAGCATTAAACTAGTGGATCCAAATCAGCCCCTTACAAAGCAATGCATAAACTAGGGTTTAAGCTTCTGTCACTCTAGCAACCCATCATCTACATACTACTTCCCAATGCCTTCCTCTAGGCCCACATAATGGTGAAGTGTTATGTAGTCGATGTTCACATAACACCACTAGAGGAGAGACAACATACAACACATCAAAATATCGAACGAATACCAAATTCACATGACTACTTATAGCATGACTTATCCCATGTCCTCGGGAACAAAAGTAACTACTCACAAAGCATAATCATATTCATGACTAGAGAGGTAACGAATAGCATCAAAGATCTGAACATATTATCTTCCACCAAGTAATCCAACTAGCATCAACTACAAAGAGTAATTAACACTACTAGCAACCTTACAAGTACCGATCGGAGTCGCAAGACGGAGATTGGTTACAAGAGATGAACTAGGGTTTCGAGATGAGATGGTGCTAATGAAGATTTTGATGGTCATGAGTCTCCTCCGATGAGAGGAGTGTTGGTGATGACGATGGCGACGATTTCCCCCTCCGGGAGGGAAGTTTCCCCGACAGGATCGTCCTGTCGGAGCTCTATATTAGTTCTGCTCAAGTTCCGCCTCGTGGCGGCGGCGATTCCTCCCGAAAGCCTCCTCTTGATTTTTTATGGAACGAAACCCTTCTTGTAGCAAAAGAGGGGGCCAGATGGCCAGCTGGGAGCCCACAAGCCCCCTAGGCGCGACCAGGGGGGAGGCCGCGCCTAGCAGGCTTGTGGCTTCCTGCTGGCGCCCCTCTGGTACTTCTTCGGCCCAGTATTTTTTATAAATTCCAAAATAAATCCTCGTTGATTTTCACGGCTTTTGGAGTTGCGCAGAATAGGTATCTCAAACTTGCTCCTTTCTTAGGCCAGAATTCCAGCTGCCGGCATTCTCCCTCTTCATGTAAACCTTGCAAAATAAGAGAGAAAAGGCATAAGTATTGTACCGTGAAGTGTAATAACAGCCCATAAAGCGATAAATATCAACATAAAAGCATGATACAAAATGAACGTATCAAGCATCAAGACCTGTCCTTTTGGGGCTTGAACAACACCTTCCACAACTTGTGGTGAGTGGTGTGGTAAAAGCGGGGCACGGTGGCAGGATCTTTGGGATTGTGGGACCACATTGGAGCGGCCCCATGTTGGCAAGGTAGCAGGCGGCGACGAAACATGAATTGGACCACGTTGGTCAGTTTGAGCTTCTTATTTATCAACTTGGAGATGCAGCACTACAGCGGCTCCACCTCTTGATCCATTACACCAGCCTTGTGGGAGGTCCGGATCTGAATGCGGAGGGTGCTGCCGAGTCCGCGCCTTGTGGTTCGGTGATATAAAACCACTCTTTTTGAAAGCACATATGCTCCCGTTGTGGTTTTGATAATTCATGACATCGTACATTATCTCTTGGACTAACACTTTTACCTAGTATATTTCAGGTTTAGTCCAGAGAGAGATTTAGCTATAGGATTGAGTGGAGAAGCCCCTTGATGAAGGAAGGAATAGGATCGGCTAAAACTTCAAGCTAGAAGACTCTTCATTTTACACTTTGTGAGAAATCATATTTTAGTCCATAGGAAAGCCAATACTATTAAAAGGGGATGAGGTGTTATGATGAATTGGTTGCTAAAGTGCTTAGAGTTAGCCACCAAAAATACTCACCCACTCTTCCACAAAATAAATCCGTCACAAGCCAAATATCCAAAAACGGTGCCACCAACATTTATCACTCGTCCCTACCGATTTCAGACTTAGACAGATCCTAGCCAAATCCTACCTTTTCGGTTCAACCGAAACTGCATCGATGTTACCGAGTTTTGGTGACCAGCTTTCTGTTGCCTCGGTACATAAAATCGGAATTTCCGAGTTTGAGTATTGGTGTCACCGAGTTGTGTCATCTGACCGTTAATCACCTTTTCGGTGCCACCGAGTTGTGTATATCGGTTCCACCGAGATTCAAAGTTGCTATCTTTTGAGCAAGTCGGTACCATCGAGTTTGTAACTTCGGTGTCACTGAGTTGCTCAATTATGGTGTAATGGTTGGATTTTGGGTGGTGACTATATATATCCCTCTACCCACCTCTCACTCCCACAGGAAGCACTCAAAACACACATTTCATTGCCAGATTCATTTTTTGAGAGAGAGACACCTACTCATGTGTTGAGATCAAGAGATTCCATTCCAACCATTTGGACCTTGATTTCTAGCCTCCCCAAGTTACTTTCCACAAGATCAATCTCTCCTACCCCTGCCAAATCAGATAGAGAGTGATTGAGTGTTGAGGAGACTATCTTTAGAAGCACAAGAGCAAGGAGTTCATTGTTCTACCACATCTATTACCTTTTGGGGGTGGTACCTCCTATATTGGTTAAGTGTCGCTTGGGAGCCTCCTACTTCAAGTTGTGGAGTTGAACCAAGATGTTTGTAAGGGCAAGGAGATTGCCTACTTCATGGAGATATACCATGAGTGAGGCTAGTCCTGTGTGGACGAAAGCTGTGGTGGAATAGACAAGGCCGCTTCTTCGTGGACCCTCCGTTACCCTCCGTGGGTTGAAGTCTCTAGTAACATGGATGTACGATAGCTCCACCTATCGGAACCATGCAAAAAAATCGCCATGTCAACTTCTTCGCGTTTGATCTTCCTAAACTCTACTCCTTACTACATGTGCAAAGTCTCCAATTTTCCGCTGCCATATTTGTTGACTAGCATGTGTAGGGTGCACTAGACTTGGTAGAATCGCTAAAATCTGCCAACCATTAATTTGGGAAAAGGCTAAGATTTTAATTTATGCAAGTAGTCTATTCACCCCCCCCCCTCTAGACACCTTTTCTATCGATCTCTCAATTGGTATCAGAGCAAGGTCTCCAAAACCTTGGTTTAATCGCCATTGGAGGAAGATGAATGTGACAAGTTAGGGGAATATTAGTTGTAGATTGCCTATTCTTGATGGGGATTATTTTAGACAATGGAAAAATTAAATGCTTGATAGTTTGATAAATTACATTTGCGCAAGTATATTAAATATCCCTATGAGCCTCCCATTTATCCTTTGCATCCTTCTCATGATGAAGAACTTGATATGCTTGGTAATCTTAAAACTGCAAATCTAATCATTAGAGGACTACCAAGAAATGTGCATAATCAAACGCAAAATTTGAATGTTCTCACACTTTGTGGAAAAACTTAGAGAAAATATATCCCAACTATTCACTGAAAAATCTCGAGATCATTTTTCATAAATGCATTGCCTTCCACAAAATGAAGCCAACCGATCCTAATTTTGATAAACGCTTATTTGAGCTTCGTGACCTCATGCGTGCTAAAGGAGATGTCATTACCATTAACAATGTCATTGTTGAAGCCATTCGCATGCATAAATATGAACATTGTCATAGTCAAAACTCTGATGAAATTCTTGTTTCTTATGATGAGGATATTTCGTCCAACGACTACAATGTGGAGTGATAACCCACATGTATAGGGGATGACAAGAGTTTTCGAGGGTAGAGTATTCAACCCAAATTCATTGATTCAACACAAGGGGAGCCAAAGAATACTTGGAAGTATTACCAGATGAGTTTTCAATTCAACCACACCTAGAGGCTAAATATCTGTAGCAAGTGATTAGTAGCAAGATAATATGATAATTTGATAGCAAATAACCAAAGCAGCAGTAACCACTGTAGCGGTAACAATAGCAGATTCGTAGCAAGTGTAATAGTAGCAGCAGTAATAATAGTAACTTAGCAAGTATCAATATGTGGAAACTCATAGGCACTGGATCGGTAATGTTGGGTATGTGTTGGATGATATCGACCATGTATCAGTTATAACCTAGGGCGACACAGAAGTAGCTCCAGTTCATCAATACAATGTAGGCATGTATTCCGTAGATAATCATATGTGCTTATGGAAAAGAACTTTCATGACATCTTTTGTCCTATCCTCCCATGGCAGCCCGGTCCATAAAGAAACTAAGGGATATTAAGGCCTCCTTTTAATAGAGAACCAGAAGAAAGCATTAACACATAGTGAATACAGGAACTCCTCAAACTACGGCAATCACCGAAAATAATCCCAGTTATTGTCACCCTGGGGGATGCGAATCATAACACATAGCACGTGCATACAACTTGCAAGGTCGGATCTAAAACATAAATATACTGGTGAAAACATAAACGTTTCAGATCTGAAATCATGGCACTCGGGCCCTAGTGACAAGCATTAAGCATAGCAAAGCCATAGCAACATCAATCTTAAAACATAGTGGATACTAGGGATCAAGCCCTAATAACACTAACTCCATTACATGATCGATCTCATCCAACCCCTACACCAACCAGCGAGCCTACAAATAGATTACTCACTCCCGGGGAGGAGCATCTTGGAATTGGTGACGAAGAGAGGTTGGTGATGACGAAGACCGAAGATTCCCCTCTTCGGAGTCCCAAACGGACTCCAGATTTGGCCTCCAGATGAAGAACAGGAGGTGGCGTGGCTCCATCTCGTGAAACATGATAATTCTTCCTCTCTGATTTTTTCTCCGTGACTGTGATTTTATAGGCTTGGAATTAGGGTCATATGGGCGACCACGAGCCCACACAACACCAGGGCGCGCCCAAAGAGGGGGCCAGGTGTTGTGTGTGCACCCTAGTTCTCCTCTTAGGTAGTTCTTTGCTCCAATATTCCTTATTAATTCCATAAAAATTCCAACATCCCTGGCGTCTAGCTTGCACGGGAGACGCCAAGGTTCTTGGCATCTAGTACGTGGCCTGCACGACCGGCTAGCCCATTGACTCGCTGATAACCCACAAGTATAAGGGATCAATTGTAGCCTTTCTCAATAAGTAAGAGTGTTGAACCCAACGAGGAGCTAAAGGCAGAACACATATTCCCTCAAGTTCTATCGACCGCCGATACAACTCTACGCACACTTGACGTTTGCTTTACCTAAAATAACAATGAAACGATTTTTCAAGAATAAAACTACGAGTACTTTGCGATAATAAAACTACGAATAAATTGCAATGTAATAAAAGTGGATAGCTTTTGTCAACAAGAAAGTCATTTGTCCCTAGGCAATCGATAACAAGTACCGGTAATCATTCTTGCAATTTTATATGAGGGAGAGGCATGAGCTAACATACTTTCTCTGCTTGGATCATATGCACTTATGATTGGAACTCTAGCAAGCATGTGCAACTACTAAAGACCATTAAGGTCATGAAACCCAACCATAGCATTAAGTATCAAGTCCTCTTTACTCCCATACGCCATAACCCACTTATCCGCGTTTAGGCTGCTGTCAGCCCCGCAACACCGACAATAAGCAAACCATGAACATTTTGCAACACCCTACAACGGGGGGCCCTCACGTTTGCACGACACGGAGGGCACCGTAGGACAACACCATAAATAAAATATACAATCATACCAACCAAGATCACGATTAACCCATAGGACAAAACGGATCTACTCAAACATCATAGGATAACCAAATATCATTGGGAAATAATATATGGAGTTGAGCACCATGTTTAAGTAGAGATTACAGCGGGGAGAAGGGGTGTTACACCGCTGCATAGAGGGGGAGAAAGTTGGTGTTGATGGTAGCAAGGTTGTTGATGTAGATCGCTCTAACGATCGTAGCCTCGGCGGCATTCCGGCGCCACCGGGAGAGAGGGGGAGAGAGACCCCTCCTTATTCTCCTTCCTTGGCCTCCCCCCTAGATGGGAGGAAAGTTCCCCCTCTGGTACATGGCCTCCATGGCGGTGGAGGTGCAGGAGCCCCTCCGAGATTGGATCTGCCTCTCTGTTCTCTTCTATTTTGCGCTTCCCAGATCTGGCCCTTCACGGTTTATTAAATCCCCGGAGATCCGTAACTCTGATTGCATTGAAATTTTTACACGATTTTTTCCATAAATTATCTTTCTTGCACCAGAAGAGGAGCTCCAACCGACGTTCGAGGTGGGCACAAGACACCAGGGCACGCCTGGGCCTGTGGCACGCCTGGTGGGTTGTGGGCTCTATGGGCCCCCGTTTGCATTGATTCCACCTCTCAAAAATCACATAAATTTCAAAGTAATTCTCCGTAAACTTTTATCACGTTTGGACTTTGTTTGATATGGATTTTCTGCAATACAAAAAACACGCAAAAAACAAGAACTAACACTAGGCACTAGATCAATAGGTTAATCGCATAAATCATATAAAAAGTTGCCAAAAGTATGTGAAAGTTGTATAATATTGGCATGAAACAATGAAAAATTATAGATACGACGGAGGCGTATCAGCATCCCCAAGCTTAATTCCTGCTCGTCCTCTAGTTGGTAAATGGAAAATAAAAATAAAAATGATGTGGAATATTACCTAGCATAAACTTGATCATATATCTAATCATGGCATGAATATTAAGACATAAATGATTCAAAGCAATAGTCTATAATTTGACATAAAGACATCAATACTCAGACATCCCAATAAACAATCATGTCTTTCAAAATATCAACGCTAAAGAAATCTATCCCTACAAAGTCATATAATCTTGCCATGCCGTGTCTTCTTAACACAAAGTATAAATCATGTACTGTCTCGGTGTTAGCCAAGCAATTGGTTCATACTTTTTAACGCGCTTCAGATTTTTCAACCCTCACGCAATACATGAGCGCAAGCCATGGATATAGCACTACGGGTGGAATAGAGTATGATGATAGGGGTAAATATAAAGAAGACAAAAAAGTAAGAAAGTCTCACATCGAGGTGGCTAACCAACGGGCTATGGAGATGCCCATCAATTGATATCAATGTGAGGAGTAGGGATTGCCATGCAACGAATGCACTAAGTGCTATAAGTGTATGAAAGCTCCATATGAAAACTAAGTGGGTGCACATCTAATCCTATAATAAAAAATTCCCACCGGTATATGAAAGTGGCAACATAGGAGACTCTCCATATGAAAAACATGGTGCTACTTTGAAGCAGAAGTGTGGAACTAGCATGCCCCTTCTCCCTTTTTCTTTTTTTCTTCTTTTTTCTTTCTTTTCTTCCTTTCTTTTCTATATTTTATATTTTTTCTCTCATTGCCCGGAGTCTCATCCCGACTTGTGGGGGAATCATAGTCTCCATCATCCTTTCCTCACTGGGACATGCTCTAATAATGAATAATGATGATCATCACACTTCTATTTACATATAGCTCAAAAGAAATAAAAATTACAACTCGATACCTAGAACAAAATATGACTCTACATGAATGCCTCTCGTAGTGTACTAGGATGTGCAATGATCTAGCGTAACATGTATAAAAAATGATGCACGGTGGCTGAGCCACAACTACTATGTCAGCTATATAATCATGCAAAGCAATACAACAATGAATGCTCAAGTCAAATAGAGGCGATGGAAATTGCATGGCAATATATCTCGGAATGGCTATGGAATGGCCATAATAGGTAGGTACGGTGGTTGTTTTGAGGAAGATATAATAAGGCTTATGTGTGATAGAGTGTATCATATCACGGGGTTTGGATGCACCGGCGAGGTTTGCACCATGTCTCGTGGTGAGAAAGGGCAATGCACGATACCGTAGAGGCTAGCAAATTGCGGAAAGGTAAGAGTGCGTACGATCCATGGACTCACATTAGTCATAAAGAACTCATATACTTATTGCAAAAGTTTATTAGCCCTCCAAGCAAAGTACTACTACGCATGCCCCTAGGGGGGAGGTTGGTAGGAGTTAACCATCGCGCGCCCCCAACCTCCACACAAAGATAGACAATCAAGGATAAATTGTACTCCAACTTCCCGGCATAACGAGAGACTATACGTGCATGCTTCGGGAATCACAAACCTTAACACCAATATTCTTACTAACCACAATCATTTACTAGTACCTCCCACATATTCCATCTCTATATCAAAAAACTATCGCAAGGAATCAAACATATCGTATTCTGTGATCCACAAGTGTTATGTAGGATTTTATGACTAACCATGCAAATGAGTAATTCCTGTTGACTCTATAAATAGATATAAGTGAAGCATGAGAGTTTAATTATTTCTACAAAATATCATGCTCTAATAAGTATAAGTGAAGCAATAGAGCATTCTACAAACAACGGTTTTCTATGTGAAGACAAACAGGCAATCCAAACTTCAAATGATATAAGTGAGGCACATGAAGCATTTTATAAAGCCATACTCAAAAGATATAAATGAAGTGGAATGAGCATTCTATAAATCAACCATGGACTATCTCGTACCAGAATGGTGCATAAAAGAAAAAATGAAAACTAAATGCAAAAGACGCTCCAAGATTTGCACATAACACATGAACGAAGCAAAGACGAAAACATACCGATACTTGTTAAAGAAAGATGGGAGGCCTTTCGGGGCATCTCGAAGCTTAGACGCTTGAGTCTCCTTGAATATTTATTTGGGGTTCCTTGGGCATCCCCAAGCCTGAGCTCTTTCTCTCCTCCTTCTCCTCATATTGAGACTTCTTCGATCTTTGATCACTTCATCCACACAAAATTCAACAGAAAGCTCGGTAAGATCCGTTAGTATAATAAAGCAAATCACTACTCTAAGTATTATTGCAAACCAATTTATATTTTGTTTTTGCATTATAGCTACTGTAATATAACTTTTCCATGGCTCATACCACCAATAAAAATCGAGAGTTTCATCAAAACAAGCAAAACAATGCATCAAAAACAGAATTTGTCTTAAATAGGACAGTCTGTAGAAATATTTACATATACCATACTTCCCGTACTCCAAAAATTGTGAAACATTAGTACAAAATAACAAATGTGTATAGAAAGACTGTGCAAAAAAGTTTCAGAACCTTTTTACGTTCAAGTAAAAAAATGAAAATTCAGGCGCTACAACCAAAGTTTCTGTTTCTACACCGCACATACCAACAAGCAATCTACCCATCCTAAAGGCAAATCCTGGCTCATTATTTTTATAATACAATGGATTTGTACAAGGGGGTAATTATTTTTGTGAGAATATTCATGAAAAATTCTGCATTGTTTCCATGAGCATGAACACAAGTGTTCAATGTCGACCTTCACTTCACCAATGCATCACCTTTCAATCGCTTCTATTTTTGTGAAGTTTTAAGTTCCCTTATATTTATTTTTTGTTTTTAAGATTTATAAAAGAACTCAACAGAATTAAATGACTCTCTAAAACTTCCGAGTTGTCTCCCCGGCAGCGCTTTCTTTAAAGCCATTAAGCTAGGCATAAAGTGCTCAAGTAATGGATCCACCTGGATCCCAAGGTATATCAAAGCCAATTTTAATTAGCAATGATTTGGAATTTAGTAGTGAGCACAAAGCAACATATATCAATCAATGACGAAGACTAACTATCTTCCTATGCATCGGCATGTCATACAAGAACAATTCATGCACATCAAGTAAGGGCCAATACATAGCATAAGCAGTTTCTTGCAATTTTATCGTGTTGGAAACATAGAGAGGAGGAGATGTAGTTCCTCTCTCATAATAATTGCAAGTAGGAGCAGCAAGAACATGCATATTATATTCATCAAAATCATCATGTGTAGTGGTAAAAGGCAACCCATCAATATAATCCTTAACAAGTGCAAACTTCTCAAATATAATGTAGTTTGGAGAATTCAAAAAGATAATAGGACTATCATGTGTGGGTGCAATAGCAACAATTTCATTCTTAATATAAGGAACAATAGCCAGTTCATCTCCAATAGCATAATTCATATTGGCCTCTTGGCCACAAGCATAGCAAGCATCATCAAAAAGGGATGTTTCAAACGAATCAACGGGATCGTAGCATTCATCCTTCGGTAAGAACGAAGGGACGTTAAACAATGTCCGAGTTGAAGAGTTACTCTCATTAGAAGGTGGGCACGGGTGATCAATCTGCTCTTCCTCCTTTTGTTCTTCGCTCTCCTCATCATCTTTTTCAACCAATGAGCTCACAGTTTCATCAATTCCTTCTTCCACAGACTCGTGCAAAATATTAGTCTCTTCTTAACAATGGAGACTTTCTAAATAAACGAGTCAATACCGGAATTGTATTTATAATTATCATAGCAATATTTAAGGATAGCAAAATTTTCAGGTCTATAAACTGAATCAACAAAATCTTCAAACTTTTCATACAAAGATTCAATTTCATAAGCACCCTTAAAAGCAACAAATTCTTCTATTCGTTCCACATCATAGTAATCATATATACCATTAGCATAAAAAGACAAGGTTTCATTATCATTAAATTTGCATGAAAAGGGAAGGTGTGGAGCATTCATCCTAGAGCAACAAGTAAAATCATATCTCTGGCATAAATTCCAAGAATACCAATGCAACATATCAATTTGATCCCATAACAGTTTCCCTTTTTGTGTCAAGCGATAATCCCTCAAGTATTCACGTTGATCCAACGCGTCTCCCATTATCATGTTGAATGGGGTTTTCTCACGATTATCAAAGTAGTGCATGATATTTTTCACATAACGAGCATCTAGGGTTTTAGGAGGTTCCCTATCTCCATGAGTACCAAATGCCACTAATGTTTTTGGTGTTTCGTGTTCCATATCCATAAGTAAAGATAGAGAACAACTTAGAACGGGAAATAAAAAATACTTAGTGATAAAGCAAACAAGCACACACGAGAATATTCACCCCACGCTATTTCTCCCCGGCAACGACGCGAGAAAAAGGTCTTGATAACCCACAAGAATAGGGGATCAATTGTAGCCTTTCTCGATAAGTAAGAGTGTCAAACCCAACGAGGAGCTAAAGGCAGAACAGATATTCCCTCAAGTTCTATCGACCACCGATACAACTCTACGCACGCCGGACGTTTGCTTTACCTAAAACAAGTATGAAACTATTTTGCAATAATAAAACTACGATTACTTTGCGAGAATAAAACTATGAATAAATTGCAAGGTAATAAAAGTGGATAGCTTTTATCAACAAGAAAGTCATTTGTTCCTAGGCAATCGATAACAAGTACCGGTAATCATTCTTGCAATTTTATATGAGGGAGAGGCATGAGCTAACATACTTTCTCTGCTTGGATCATATGCACTTATGATTGGAACTCTAGCAAGCATGTGCAACTACTAAAGACCATTAAGGTCATGAAACCCAACCATAGCATTAAGTATCAAGTCCTCTTTACTCCCATACGCCATAACCCACTTATCCGCGTTTAGGCTGCTGTCAGCCCCGCAACACCGACAATAAGCAAACCATGAACATTTTGCAACACCCTACAACGGGGGCCCTCACGTTTGCACGACACGGTGGGCACCGTAGGACAACACCATAAATAAAATATACAATCATACCAACCAAGATCACGATTAACCCATAGGACAAAACGGATCTACTCAAACATCATAGGATAACCAAATATCATTGGGAAATAATATATGGAGTTGAGTGATGACCAACAAGTATAAGAAATCAATTCTAGTCCTTTCGATAAGTAAGAGTGTCGAACCCAACGAGGAGCAGAAGGCTCTGATAAACGGTTTTTAGCAAGGTAATAACTGCAAGCACTGAAAGTAGCGGTAACAAGTGATGGTGTAGTGAGGTGAAACGTAGCAAGCGAAAAGTAACAAGTAACAAGTAGTAGCAATGGTGCAGCAAGTGGCCCAATCCCTTTTGTAGAAAGGGACAATCCTGAACAAAGTCTTATAGGAGGAAAACGCTCCCGAGGACACATGAGAATTTCTGTCATGCTAGTTTCATCATGTTCATATGATTCGCGTTCGTTACTTTGATAGTTTGATATGTGGGTGGACCGGCGCTTGGGTACTACCCTTACTTGGACAAGCATCCCACTTACGATTAACCCCTCTCGCAAGCATCCGCAACTACGAAAGAAGAATTAAGACAACGTCTAACAATAACATTAAACTAGTGGATCCAAATCAGCCCCTTATGAAGCAACACATAGACTGGGGTTTAAGCTTCTGTCACTCCAGCAACCCATCATCAACTTAATACTCCCCAATGCCTTCCTCTAGGCCCAATTATGGTGAAGTGTTATGTAGTCAATGTTCACATAACACCACTAGAGGAAAAACAACATACAACATATCAAAATACCGAACGGATATCGAATTCACATGACTATTATTAACATGACTTATCCCATGTCCTCAGGAACAAAAGTAACTACTCACAAAGCATAATCATAATCATGATCAGAGGTGTAATGAATAGCATCAAGGATCTGAACATAAACTCTTCCACCAAGTAATCCAATTAGCATCAACTACAAAGAGTAATCAACACTACTAGTAACCTTACAAGTACCAATCGGAGTCGTGAGACGGAGATTGGTTACAAGAGATGCACTAGGGATTGGAGAGGACATGGTGTTGATGAAGATGTTGATGAATATGCCTCCCCTCCGACGAGAGGAGTGTTGGTGATGACGATGGCGACGATTTCCCCCTCCGGGACAGAAGTTTCCCCGACAGGATCATCGTGCCGGAGCTCTAGATTCGACCTGCTCAAGTTCCGCCTTGTGGCGGCGGAGAAACCACGAAAAAGCTCCCGATTGATTTTTTTTTTCTTGAACGAAACCCTTCATATAGAAAAAGAGGGGGGCTAGTGTGCCGTCAGGGAGCCCACAAGCTTGCCATCCGCCACCAGGGGGTTGGCGCTGGCTGGGCTTGTGGCGCCCTGGTAGCCCCCCTCTGGTACTTCTTTCGCCCAGTATTTTTTATATAATCCCAAAAAATTCCACGTAACTTTTCAGGGCATTTGGAGATGTGCAAAATAGTGGACTAAGATTTGCTCCTTTTCCAGTCCAGAATTCCAGCTGCCTGAATTCTCCCTCTTCAAGTAAACCTTGCAAAATAAGAGAGAAAAGGCATAAATATGGTACCACAAAGTAATATAACAGCCCATAAAGCAATAAATATCAACATGAAAGCATGATGCAAAATGGACGTATCAACTCCCCCAAGCTTAGACCTCGCTTGTCCTCAAGCGAAAACCAAGTTCCATAAACATGTCCACATGTTGAGGGATGAAGGTGTCGATAAAACATAATACGGACATGAGGGCATCATGATCACACATAGAACAGCAATACATCATAAAGATTCTTATGGGAAAGTAACAGTTCCTTCACAAAGCAAAGCAGGAAGCAAAAAACCTTACCCAGAAGTATCCAACAACAGTCCAAAGTCATTGAGGCAATTGCAATTTATCACAACATCAGAAAGAGTCAAATAAGAGCTTGTAAGGCAAATCCACATACTCAATCATACTTTTGTTTTCCACAATTGTTACAACTCACGTGGTACCCATGGTGTCAAAGTTTCAGCAGGACACAGAACAAGATAGGGGCTTATAGTTTTGCCTCCCAACTATTTACCTCAAGGGTAAAGTCAACAATAATAAAGCATAAGTACTCAACTCCAAGTTGATATAAGAAAATAGATCTTTCCCAAGCATGTGATGGTAGCCAAGACAAAGGCAAAAATAGGGAATTGGTGAAGATCACCATGACTCTTACAAGGGCGAAAAGTAAAGGTACAAGAAAGGCCCTTCGCAGAGGGAAGCAGAGGTTGTCATGCGCTTTTGAGGTTTGAATGTGTGTCCTCTTAGTGCGGAGGAACGTCTCTTTTATATTGCCTCCTGTGATAAAGAACTTTATTATGCAGTCTGTCGCTTTTATGTCTTCCTTGGGTGATGAAGGTGGTGGAGTTGTTGCCTTTGATTCCAAGAGAGCTATCAATCTTTGATTTATACCTTTGAGATCTGTGACATGGTTTTCCAGCAAAACAACTTCACGAGAAAGGGAAATATTGCGAGCACGAGTTGTTTCGCAAAACCTCAAGAGTTCAATCAAGGATGGAGACAGCACGTGGAGGAAGGGTTGGAGAAAATCTACTCCTTTAACGTCTTCAATGTTGAACATAAGTTGAACTTCCTCCCTAGCTTGGGTTTTCTCCTTAGCTTGGTCCCTGGCTTCTGTGACTTCTACTCTTTTCAGATCAGCATCTACTTCTTCATGAACTTGGTGAAGATCATTCTCCCCAACAGATTCCTGAGACATCTTTGCTCTAAATCTGCAGCACACAACAAGCTCGAAATGAAAACAGAGGAAAACTGCACGATACGGAGATCAAATCCTTCGGGCAAATATATATTGATTTTTCTGGACCAGAAGGAGTGCTCCGCAAGAAAACGGAGTCCGGGAGGCACACGAGGTGCCCACACCAGGGGGTGGTAGTGGCCAAGCTTGTGGCCGCCTCGTGCGCTCTCCGGACTGCTTTTTATTTTTCTAATTTTCCAAAAATTCCAAAACGGAGGAAAATTCCTATTGGAAAAGAATCGGAGTCCAATTTCTTACCGAAACAAACACCCCTTCGTTTTCAGGGTCTGAAATAGGCTGATAAACATCCCTTATGTACTCCTTGGGAATTATAACATTGATGATATTGGTCTGAACATTTATGGGAGTACCAGAGATGTAATGCTTGATTCTTTGCCCATTTACCACTCTAGGAAAATTTCCTTCCGTGTTATTGATTTTGATGGCACCGAAACGATATACTTCCTCGATAACATAAGGACCTTCCCATTTAGAGAGAAGCTTGCCTGCGAAGAATCTTAAACGAGAATTGTATAGCAGGACATAATCACCTACATTGAACTCTCGTTTCTGTATTCGTTTGTCGTGCCATCTCTTAACCTTTTCCTTGAACAACTTGGCATTCTCATATGCTTGGGCCCTCCATTCATCTAATGAGCTGATATCAAACAACCGCTTCTCACAGGCAAGTTTGAAATCGAAGTTGAGCTCTTTGATTGCCCAATAAGCTTTGTGTTCTAGCTCAAGAGGTAAATGACAGGCCTTACCGTAAACCATTTTATATGGCGACATGCCCATGGGATTCTTATAAGCAGTCCTATAAGCCCATAGTGCATCGTCAAGTTTGCTAGACCAATTCTTTTGAGATCTATTGACGGTCTTTTGTAGGACCAACTTGATCTCCCTATTACTCAACTCGACTTGACCACTAGACTGAGGATGATAAGGAGATGCAATTCTATGGTTGACATCATACTTAGCGAGCATCTTGCGGAAAACACCATGAATGAAGTGTGAACCGCCATCAGTCATCAAATATCTAGGGACTCCAAATCTTGGGAAAATGACTTCTTTAAGCATCTTAATAGAGGTGTGGTGATCAGCATTTTTAGTGGGGATAGCTTCTACCCACTTGGTGACATAATCCACAGCAACTAAGATGTGAGTGTACCTATTGGAACTCGGGAAGGGTCCCATATAATCAAAGCCCCAGACATCGAATTGTTCAATGACAAGTGAATAGTTCATAGGCATTTCCTGACGCTTACTGATGTTCCTATTCTTTGGCTTTCGTCACAATACAAGACAAACTTACGGGCATCCTTGAAGAGAGTGGGCCAATAGAAACCTGATTGCAATACCTTATGGGCAGTTCTATCTCCAGCGTGGTGTCCTCCGTAGGCTTCGGAATGACACTTCTGCAAGATCTGTCCCTGTTCATGTTCAGGCACACAACGTCTAAGAACACCATCTACTCCTTCCTTATGAAGCTGAGGATCATCCCAAAAGTAGTATCTCAAATCAAAGAAGAATTTCTTCTTTTGCTGATAGGTGAAACTGGGTGGTATGTATTTGGCTATGATATAATTTGCGTAATCGGCATACCATGGTGCACTATGTGAAGAGCGGATGTCATTTAATTGCTCATCAGGAAAGCTGTCATCAATAGGTCGTGGGTCATCAAGGACATTCTCTAGCCTAGACAAGTTATCTGCTACAGGGTTATCAGCACCCTTTCGATCAACGACGTGCAAATCAAATTCCTGTAGCAGGAGAACCCATCTGATCAGCCTAGGCTTAGCGTCCTTCTTCTCCATAAGGTACTTAATAGAAGCATGATCAGAGTCAATAGTGATTTTGGAGTCAACTATATAAGATCTGAACTTTTCACATGCAAACACGACTGCTAAAAATTCCTTCTCCGTAGTGGCATAGTTTCTTTGGGCACTGTCTAGAGTTTTACTAGCGTAGTGAATAACATTCAACTTCTTGTCAACTCTTTGTCCTAGAACAGCACCAACAACATAATCACTAGCATCGCACCTGATTTCAAAGGGCAAGTTCCAGTCAGGTGGTTGAACAATAGGTGCGGTTATCAAAGCCTTCTTAAGTATTTCGAAAGCTTCCTCACAATTCTCATAAAAAACAAAAGGAACATCCTTCTGCAAGAGGTTGGTAAGAGGCCTAGAAATCTTAGAGAAGTCATTAACGAACCTTCTATAGAAACCAGCATGACCTATGAAACTTCATATACCTCTGATATCTGTGGGGCAAGGCATTTTCTCAATTGCATCAACCTTAGCCTTATCAACTTCAATGCCTCTTTCAGAAATTTTGTGTCCTAAGACGATGCCTTCATTAACCATAAAGTGGCACTTCTCCCAATTCAAGACGAGGTTGGTATCTTCGCATCTCTGTAAGACTCGATCAAGGTTGCTGAGGCAATCATCAAAGGAAGACCCGTAAACAGAGAAGTCATCCATGAAAACTTCGACAATCTTTTCACAAAAGTCAGAGAATATAGCCATCATACATCTTTGAAAGGTGGCAGGTGCATTGCATAAGCCAAAAGGAATACGTCTATAAGAAAAGGTACCGAAGGGGCAAGTGAAAGTGGTTTTCTCCTGATCAGATTGTGCAACAGGTATTTGCGAGAAACCTGAATAACCGTCTAAAAAGCAGAAGTGTGTGTGTTTTGATAGCCTTTCTAGCATTTGGTCGATAAAAGGCAAAGGATAATGATCTTTCCTGGTTGCCTTGTTCAGTTTTCAGAAGTCTATCACCATCCTATAGCCAGTAATAATCCTTTGTGGGATTAGTTCATCCTTATCATTAGGAACGACGGTGATACCTCCCTTCTTAGGTACGCAATGTACTGGACTTACCCAATCACTATGAGCAACAGGATAAATGATTCCTCCTTCCAGAAGCTTTAATATTTCTTATCTCACAACCTCTTTCATCTTAGGATTCAATCTCCTTTGATGATCAGCAACTGGTTTGAAGTCAGGATCAGTTTTAATCTTGTGTTGGCATAGAGTGGGACTAATACCCTTAAGATCATCAAGAGTATATCCAATAACAGCACGATGCTTCCTCAGAGTTTTTAGTAACTTCTTCTCTTCGTGCTCTGAGAGGAGAGCACTAATAATAACAGGATATATCTCCTTCTCGTCAAGATAAGCATACTTAAGAGTATCAGGCAACTGTTTAAGCTCGAACACAGGATCACCCTTTGGTGGGGGAGGATCCCCAAGCAGTTCAACACGCAGATTATTCTTGAGAATAGGATATTGTTCTAAGATAATTTTATCTATCTCATCTCTCTCCTCCATATGCATATAATTTTCATGCTCAAGCAGATATTGCTCTAAAGGATCCGTAGGAGGTACGGCAATAGAGGCAAGAGCAATGATTTCATCCCTTCCAGACGACTCTTTTTCATGCGGTTGTCTTCCAAACTTGGAGAAGTTAAATTCATGAGACACACCCTCGAAACTAATTGTGACAGTCTGCTTAATGCAATCAATGTGAGCATTGACAGTGTTGAGAAAGGGTCTACCAAATATGATGGGACAAAAGTTATCTTGTGCAGTACCAAGGACGAGGAAATCAGTAGGATACTTCGTCTTACCACACATGACTTCTACGTCTCTCACAATTCCCAGAGGGCAGATAGTGTCTCTATTAGCTAGCGTAATAGTGACATCAATGGGTTCTAACTCAACAGGTGCAATCTCATCTTTGATTTCATCATATAGAGAACGGGGTATTGCACTAACACTAGCTCCCATATCACATAAACCATGGTAACAGTGATCTCCTTTTTAGACAGAAACAACGGGCAGGCCAACTACAAGTCCGTATTTGTCCTTCGCGTGAGGTTTAGCAATTCTAGCGGAGTCCTCACAGAAATTGATAACATGCCCATCTATGTCTTCGGCTAAGAGATCTTTAATAATAGCAACACTAGGTTCAACTCTAATTTCCTCAGGGGGTGCAAGTGGTCTAATGTAACCCCTACGTATCACAGTTGGAGCTTTAGAATAATCCGTTATCCTAGCAGGGTATGGTGGTTTCTCAATGTAAGCACAAGGAACAACAGGATCACTAAAAGCAATGACTTTGTCCTCAACTAGATTGGTTTTGACTATGTTCCTTTCTACAGGAGGATGATACTTAAACCACTTCCCTCTGGGAAGATCAACATGAGTAGCAAACGATTCACATAGAGAAGCTACTATCTCACAGTCAAGTCCATACTTAGCGCTAAAATCTCTAGAAGTGTTTGTCTCAACAAAAGATTTAACGCAATCAAACTGGAAATTCATACCTGACTCCTTACCTTCCTCCAGCTCCCAATCTTCAGACTTATGTTTGATTCTTTCCAATAAATTCCACTTGTGGTCAATATCCTTCTTCATAAATGAACCGGTACAAGAAGTGTCAAGCATGGTACGGTCTTCATGAGAAAGCCGAGCATAAAAGTTTTGAGTGATAATTTCTCTCGAGAGCTCATGATTGGGGCATGAATATAGCATTGATTTAATCCTCCCCCAAGCTTGAGCTATGCTTTCCCTGTCACGAGGCCAAAAGTTATAAATAAAGTTCTCATCACGATGTACTAAATGCATAGGATAGAACTTTTGATGAAATTCCAATTTCAACCGATTGTAGCCCCATGATCCAGTATCATCACATAGCCTATACCATGTCAACGCCTTATCCTTAAAAGATAAGGGAAAGACTTTCTTCTTTACCTCATCCTCGGGCAAACCTACAAGCTTAAATAAACCACAAACTTCATCTACATAGATCAGATGCAAGTCTGGATGTGAAGATCCATCTCCTGTAAAAGGATTAGCGAGCAGTTTCTCAAGCATACCCGAAGGAATTTCATAAAAGATATTTTCAGTAGGTACCTCAGGTTGAGGAACAACTCCTCGTGCTTCCGTTCGTGGTGAAGATACCCCGAACGAACTCCTCAAACGAACAGTTTCCATAGTGACAAGTGACAATAAATTTCAGCACAGTATAAAAATGTTTGCTTACCAATTTCCACTTACCAAAGGCACTTCACTCCCCGGCAATGGCGCCAGAAAAGAGTATTGATGACCCACAAGTATAGTGGATCAATCGTAGTCCTTTCGATAAGTAAGAGTGTCGAACCCAACGAGGAGCAGAAGGCTCTGATAAACAGATTTCAGCAAGGTAATAACTGCAAGCACTGAAAGTAGCGGTAACAAGTGATGGTGTAGTGAGGTGAAACGTAGCAAGCGAAAAGTAACAAGTAACAAGTAGTAGCAATGGTGCAACAAGTGGCCCAATCCCTTTTGTAGTAAGGGACAAGCCTGAACAAAGTCTTATAGGAGGAAAACGCTCCCGAGGACACACGGGAATTTCTTTCATCCTAGCTTCATCATGTTCATATGATTCGCGTTCGTTACTTTGATAGTTTGATATGTGGGTGGACCGGCGCTTGGGTACTGCCCTTACTTGCACAAGCATCCCACTTATGATTAACCCCTCTCGCAAGCATCCGCAACTACGAAAGAAGAATTAAGACAACGTCTAACCATAGCATTAAACTAGTGGATCCAAATCAACCCCTTACGAAGCAACGCATAGACTCGGGTTTAAGCTTCTGTCACTCCAGCAACCCATCATCTACTTACTACTCCCCAACGCCTTCCTCTAGGCCCAAGTATGGTGAAGTCTTATAGTCGACGTTCACATAACACCACTAGAGGAAAACCAACATACAGCGTATCAAAATACCGAATGGATATCAAATTCACATGACTATTATTAACATGACTTATCCCATGTCCTCAGGAACAAAAGTAAGTAATCACAAAGCATAATCATAATCATAATCAGAGGTGTAATGAATAGCTTCAAGGATCTGAACATAAACTCTTCCACAAAGTAATCCAACTAGCATCAACTACAAAGAGTAATCAACACTACTTGTAACCTTACAAGTACCAATGAGAGTCGTGAGACGGAGATTGGTTACAAGAGATGAACTAGGGATTGGAGAGGAGATGGTGCTGATGAAGTTGTTGCTGAAGATGCCTCCCCTCCGACGAGAGGAGTGTTGGTGATGATGATGGCGACGATTTCCCCCTCCGGGAGGGAAGTTTCCCCGGCAGGATCGTCCTACCGGAGCTCTAGATTGGATCTGCTCAAGTTCCGCCTCGTGGCGGCGGCGAAACCACAAAAAAGCTCCCGATTGATTTTTCTGGAACGAAACCCTTCATATAGCAAAAGAGGGGGGCTAGTGGGCCGTTAGGGAGCCCACAAGCTTGCCATCCGCCACCAGGGGGGTGGCGGTGGCAGGGCTTGTGGCGCCCTCGTAGCCCCCTCTGGTACTTCTTTAGCCCAATATTTTTTATATAATCCGAAAAAATTCCACGTAACTTTTCATGGCATTTGGAGATGTGCAGAATAGTGGACTAAGATTTGCTACTTTTCCAGTCCAGAATTCCAGCTGCCTGAATTCTCCCTCTTCAAATAAACCTTGCAAAATAAGAGAGAAAAGTCATAACTATGGTACCACAAAGTAATATAACAGCCCATAAAGCAATAAATATCAACATGAAAGCATGATGCAAAATGGACGTATCATTGAGCACCAGGTTTAAGTAGAGATTATAGCGGGAGAAGGGATGTTACACCGATGCATAGAGGGGGAGAAAGTTGGTGTTGACGGTAGCAAGGTTGTTTATGTAGATCACTGTCACGATCCTAGCCCCGGCAGCACTCCGACGCCACCGGGAGAGAGGGGGAGAGAGCCCCCCTTCTTCTTCTTCTTCCTTGGCCTCCCCCTAGATGGGAGGAGAGTTACCCCTCTGGTCCATGGCCCCCATGGAGGCGGAGGGACGGGAGCCCCTCCGATATTGGATCTCCCTATCTGTTCTCTTCTATTTTGCGCTTCCCAGATGTGGCCCTTCACGGTTTCCTAAATTCCCGGAGATACGTAACTCCGATTGCGCCGAAATCTTTACACGATTTTTTCCATAAATTATATTTCTTGCGCCAGAAGAAGGGCTCCAACCAATGTTCAAGGAGGGCACAAGACACCAGGGCGCGCCTGGGGCCTGTGGAGCGCCCTGGTGGGTTGTGGGCTCTATGGGCCCCCGTTTTCTTTGATTCCACCTCCCAAATATCACATAAATTCCAACATAATTCTTCATAAATTTTTATATCGTTTGGAATTTGTTTGATATGGATTTTCTGCGACACAAAAAACATGCAAAAAACAGGAACCGGCACTAGGCACTAGATCAATAGGTTAGTCGCATAAATCATATAAAAAGTTGTCAAAAGTATGTGAAAGTTGTATAATATTGGCATGAAACAATCAAAAATTATAGATACGATTGAAACGTATCACTCGCTAACGTGGCAAAAGGCCAGACACGAGGGACCCTGGCGTCACGTCTCGAGACCCATACGCCAAGCACCTTGGCGTCTAGTACTGGTATGTGAAGTACCCCACGAGAGAGTTGGTGGGACCCACCCCACTCACCTCACTCACTCTCCCCAATCCTACCCGAGCTTGTTGGTTCCATTCTCCTGTGCCCCTCTCTCCAACCCCACAAGCCCCCCGTCAAATCCTCTCCAAAAGGTGCTTCCCTTAGGTGGATATTTCCATCACTTTGTTGCCTGTAGTAATCTCCCCCGAATCATCCAATTTTTTTGGTTAAATCTTGTTATTTTGCTAGATTTTTTACATCTTAGAGAAACCCTAATTCATGCTTTCCCCTAATTTTAGTATGTCATATTAAGTAACTTGATGTTCTACATGTCATTTAAGTTGTCTTTTGATGTGATATTATATTGCCTCAATGTCCGTTTCATGTTTTATGTTTGTGCTCCTTACCCATACGCCAACATATTTGGCGTTTGGCACTATGGGACACGTCACCAGACGCCAAAGTCACTCGCGTTTGGGTCATTACCCAGAGATCAAAGTTGTTGGGGTCTTTGGTAGACACCCATACGCCAATCTCTATAGCGTTTGGCACTATGGGCCACGTCACCAGACGCCAAGGTACCTGGCGTTTGGATACTTACCTAGAGAGCAAAACTGCTGGTGTCTCTAGTAGACACACAGATGCCAAGGTCCCTACCATTTCACACGCCACCAGACGCCATGAGCTCTGGCGTTTGGTTGCCTTGTTTAAACCAGACGCCATGGTACTTGGCGTCTGGTTCGATGTAACATCTGACAACATACCTACTTCTTAGCAAATACACGAATTCATGACATCAAATCAATTGCATAGAAACTTCACGAATTCAATATAACATAAGTAGTTCACTTCACGAAAAGTTCATAAATTCAAGATAACATAAGAAGTTCACTTCAAGACAAGTTCACGAATTCAAGACAACATAAGAAGTTCACGACAAGTTCATACAAATTTAGCAAACATACAACAAGTTCTTCTCAATCTGTGAAGTGGCACTCGGGAACTACGAAGGACCTTTCTTGCTCACTTCCTTCTTCCTCTCTTCGTGGATTTTCCCTTTCTTTTAGGCACTTCCTCTTCCTCTTCCTCTCCATCCTCTTCTTTGCTAGACTCGTACTCATCTTCTCTAGTCATCACCTTAGGCAAAAGCTTAGGAGGATACTCCAGAATATTTAACCAATTATTCCATTTCTTCTTTCACGGCACCTGTGGTGTCTTATCTATGCCTTTCTTCGGCTGTGTAGTCTTTGACGGCCGTGACAGCTATGAAGTGATGACCCACAAGTGTAAGGGATCTATCGTAGTCCTTTTGATAAGTAAGAATGTCGAACACAACGAGGAGCAGAAGGAAATGACAAGCGGATTTCAGTATGGTATTCTCTGTAAGCAGTGAAATTATCGGTGACAGATAGTTTTGTGAAAAGGTAATTTGTAACGGGTAACAAGTAACAATTCTAACTAAGGTGCAACAAGGTGGCCCAATCCTTTTTGTAGCAAAGGACAATCCTGGACCAAGTGTTATATAAAGAAAAGCGGTCCCGATGACACATGGGAATTTATGTCAAGCTAGTTTTCACCATGCTCATATGATTCACGTTCGTTACTTTGATAATTTGATATGTGGGTGGAACAGTGCTTGGGTGCTGCCTTACTTGGACAAAACTCCCATTTATGATTAACCTCTCTCGCAAGCATCCGCAACTACGAAATAGGAATTAAGATAAATCTAACCATAGCATTAAACATATGGATCCAAATCAGCCCACTACGAAACAACGCATAAACTACGGTTTAAGCTTCTATCACTCTAGCAACCCATCATCTACTTATTACTTCCCAATGACTTCCTCTAGGCCCAAACAATGGTGAAGTGTCATGTAGTCGACGTTCACATGACACCACTAGAGGAGAGACAACATATAACTTATCAAAATATCGAACGAATACCATATTCATATGATTACTTATAATAAGACGTATCCCATGTCCTCAGGAACAAACTTAACTACTCACAAAGCATATTCATATTCATGATTAGAGGAGTATTAATAATCATTAAGGATCTGAACTTATGATCTTCCACCAAATAAACCAACTAGCATCAACTACAAGGAGTAATATCCACAGGTACCAATCTGAGGTTTTGAGACAAAGATCGGATACGAGAGATGAACTAGGGTTTGTAGAGGAGATGGTGTTGATGAAGATGTTGATGGAGATTGACCCCCTCTGGATGAGAGGGTCGTTGGTGATGACGATGGCTTCAATTTTCCCCTCCGGGAGGGAAGTTTCTCTAGCGAAATCGCTCCGCCGGAGCTCTAGCTTGGTTCTACCGAAGTTCCGCCTCGAGAGGGCGGCTTCGCGTCCCAAAAGATCTGATATGATTTTTTTTTTCCACATCAAAACCCTTCATATAGGAGAAGATGGGCACCAGAGGCCTACCAGGGAGCCCACAAGCCTGCAGGCCGCGGCCAGGGGGCTGGGCCGCACGCCCTGGGCTTGTGGCTTCCTGGTGGGTCCCCTTGGGTACTTCTTTCGCCCATTATTTTTTTTATATTCCAAAACAATTCTTTGTATCTTTTCAGGACATTCGGAGCTGTGTAGAATAGGTCTCTCAGATTTGCTCCTTTTCGAGTCCAGAATTCCAGTTGTCGACATTCTCCCTCTTCACGTAAATCTTATAAAGTAAGAGATAAAAGGCATAAGTATTGTACCATAATGTGTAATAACATCCTGTAATGCAATAAATAATGGTATAAAAGCATGATGCAAAATGGACGTATCAACTCCCCCAAGCTTAGACCTCACTTGTCCTCAAGCGTAAGCCGAGATCAATAAATATGCCCACATGTTTAGAGACAGAGGTGTCGATAAAATAAAATACACACATGAGGGCGTCATGATTATCTTTAGAACATCAATACATATTGACATAGAGGATCTTATACTGAAGTAACAATTCATTCACAAGGTAAAGTATGAATCAAGAACTCTACTGAGAACTAACAAACTATGATTTCAGTTATTGAGGCAATTCCAGTTTATCGCAACGTAGGAAAGAGTCAATATAAGAGCTTGTAAAGCAAATCGACATACTCAATCATGTTATAGACTTTCATAATTTCTAACACTCACGCGGTACCTATGAGGTCAAAGCTTGAAATGGACACAGAGAAAGGTAGGGGATTTTAGTTTTGTCTCCCAACTATTTACCTCAAGGGTAATGACAACAATAATAACTCATGATGACCCACATCCGAGTGGATATATTTGTCTAGATCATTCCCGAACACATGACGCTTTCCAAAAGATAAAGGCGAAATAAAGGAAATGCTGAAAATCACCACGACTATTTCATAAAGGTAAGTACTAGAAAGTAAAAGTAATAGATAGGCCCTTCGCTGAGGGAAGCATAGATTGTCATGCGCTTTTATAGTTGGATGCACAATCTCTTAATGCGAAAGAACATCACTCTATATTGCCCCTTGTGATAAAGAACTTTATTATGCAGTCCGTCGCTTTTATTTCTTATTTATCACAAGTTCGTATAAAGTTTCTTTCCTCGCACTAATAAACCACACATATTTAAGGATCAATTTTTATTTCTTGCACCGATGACAACTTACTTGAAGGATCTTACTCAATCCATAGGAAGGTATGGTGGACTCTCAAGGCAAAAAGTGGGTTATAGGTTTTTGGATACACAACTAGTATCTCTACTTGGTGCAGGATTTTCTTTAGGCTAATATGAGTTGGAAGCAAGCGACACATGTTGAAGGATCTATAACCATATAACTTTTATTCGGAAATTAGCAATCATAACTCATTTATGTTGTCTTCCTTGTCCAACATCAACCTTTTGGCATATGATATTTTAATGAGTGCTCACAATCACAAAAGATGTCTAAGATAATATATTTATATGTGAACCTCTCTTTCTTTATTACTTCCTTTTAATTGCAACAATGACCAATAGTTTTGTTTGTCAACTCACAACAAATTTCAATCAACATACTTTTTATATGTGAAGTCATCACCCCCATAAGATCATTATGTATGCTCTATTGCGTTTATTCTATACTTCTTTCTATTTCTTTTTCTCATGATAATAGCAAGCAAGCAAAGCCCTCAATTCAAAACTACTCTTTATTATATAACTCTCGGAATTGCTTACATAGGGGGAATGAAAAGGGAAATCAAAACTAGATCACACTAAAACTTCATTCTACTAGATCAAGATATAACTAAAAGGATCGAAGGAAAAGAAAAAGTAACAAAAAAGTAAAAAGGTGTGATGTTGATACGATACCGGGGCACCTCCCCCAAGCTTGGCACAAGCCAAGGGGAGTTGCCATACCCATGTGTTCAGTTGTCTTCCTTCGGAGGTGGTGATGTTGGAGTTGTTGGTGAGGTTGAAAGCTTATCTAGTTTCCACTTAAGTATGAAATTTGTTCCCTCAGATCATCTACTTCTAGCTCGAGCCTTAATATCCTTTGACATAATTCACCCTTGCTCTCCTGCAGAAAACGAGAAGGGATAAATAGCACCTTGGGTTTTCTCCTTGTATTTGGGAGGCTGGACTTCTTGAACTCCACATGCATATCTTCGGGTTGAGGCAAGGGAATCTCCTCTTCATGTGAGCTTTCTTCCGCATACTTGGATGTCTCCCGTTCCTCCTCCGAGCAAAATCCATAGGGATTTACCTCCCCGTAGATCTTGGGATTGGCAAGATAGTGTGATACATAGCTCTCCCCATCAGAATCTTGGGATGACATCTTACTCTAAATCTGCTCTAGAAACAGCTCAAAACGAAAACATGAGATACGGAGGTCAAAACCTTTGGGATATTACATAATGAATTTTTGCCGGCTCGAAGGAGTCTTCCACAAGAAAACGGAGTCTGGAGGGTGCACAGGGTGGCCACAAGCCTGCAGGGCGCGGCCAGGGGGGTAGGCCGTGCCCCCCAGGCTTGTCGCTTCCTCGTGCATGCTATATACTCCTTTAAATTTTCCTAATTTTTCAAATATTCCAAAAATGGTAAAAATTGCCATTGAAAACGTTTTGGAGTCGGTTTTCTTATCGTAGCACATATCTATTCCTTTTCGGGGTCCGAGGCGTTTTGATAGGTCTCCCTAATGTACTCTTGTGGAGTTATGGTATTGATAATATTAGTTTTAATATTTATGGGAGTACGTGAGATATAATGTTTGATTCTTGGACCATTTACCACCTTGGCATTTCTGCCTTCCGCGTTGTTTATCTTGATGGCACCGGAATGATACACTTCCTCGATAATGTAAGGCCCTTCCCATTTAGAGAGAACTTTTCCTGTAAAAAATCTTAAGCGAGAGTTGTATAGCACGACATGATCACCTACATTAAATTCACACTTTTGTATCCTTCTATCATTCCATCTCTTAACTTTTTTCTTTAAACAACTTGGCATTCTCATATGTGTGGGTTCTCCATTCATCAAGTGAGCTAATGTCAAATAACCTATTTTCACCAACAAGTTTTAAATCATAGTTAAACTCTTTAATTGCCCAATAGGCTTTATGTTCTAGCTCTAGAGGTAAGTGACATGCTTTACCATAAACCATTTTATAAGAGTACATACCCATAGGGTTTCTGTAAGCGGTTTTATAAGCCCATAATGCATCATCAAGTTTCTTAATCCAATTCTTTCTAGATCTATTAACGGTCTTTTGCAAGATCAATTTTATTTCTCTGTTACTCAATTCTACTTGCCCACTAGACTGAGAATGATAATGGGATGCAACTCTATGATTAACATTATGCCTAGCAAAAAAATTACGGAAAGCACCATGAATAAAGTGTGAACCACCATCAGTCGTTAAATATCTAGGGACTCCAAATCTAGGGAAAATAACTTCTTTCAGCATTTTAATAGAAGTGTTATGATAAGCACTACTAGTTGGAATAGCTTCTACCCACTTAGTAACATAATCAATAGCAACTAAAATATGAGTATACCCGTTGGATTTTGGAAAAGGTCCCATATAATCAAAACCCCAAGCATCAAATGGTTCAACAAGTAAAGAGTAATTCATATTCATTTCCTGACGTCTACTAATATTACCTATTCTTTGACATTTATCACAAGACAAGACAAACTTACGAGCATCCTTGAAGAGAGTAGGCGAATAAAAACCAAATTGTAATACCTTGTGTGCAGTTCTATCTCCAGCGTGGTGTCCTCTGTAGGCTTCGGAGTGACACTTGTATAGGATCTGTCCCTGTTCATGCTCAGGTACACAACATCTAATAATTCCATCTACTCCTTATTTATAAAGGTGTGGATCATCCCAAAAGTAATGTCTTAAAACATAGAAGATTTTTTTCTTTTATTGGTATGTGAAGCAAGGCGGTATAAATTTAGTAACAATGTAATTAGCATAATCAGCATACCAAGGAGCATTGCGTGAAGCATTTATAACAGCTAGTTGTTCATCAGGAAAGCTATCATCAATAGGTAGTGGGTCATCAAGAACATTTTCTAAGCTAGACAAGTTATCTGCTACGTGGTTATCAGCGCCCTTTCTATCAATAATATGCAAATCAAATTTTTGTAGCAGAAGAACCCATCTAATAAGTCTAGGCTTAGCATCTTTCTTTTCCATGAGGTACTTAATAGCAGCGTGATTAGTGTGAACTGCTACTTTGGAATCAACAATATAAGGTCTAAACTTATTGCAAGCAAACACATCTGCTAAAAATTCCTTTTCAGTGGTAGCGTAGTTTCTTTGAGCACTGTCTAGACTTTTACTAGCATAATGGATAACATTTAATTTCTTATCAACTCTTTTTCCTACAACAGCACCAATAGCATAATGACTAGCATCACACATAATTTCAAAGGGTGGGTTCCAATCAGGTGGTTGAACAACAAGTGCAGTGATCAAGGTTTTTTTAATAATTTCAAATGCTTCTACACAATCATCATAAAAAAACAAATGGAATGTCCTTTTGAAAAATATTAGTGAGAGGCTTAGAAAATTTAGAGAAGTCTTTAGTAAATCTCCTATAGAAACCAGCATGACCAAGGAAACTTCTTATATCTTTAATATCTGTTGGACACAACATTTTTTCAATAGCATCAACTTTAGCTTTATCAACTTCAATACCTCTTTCAAATATTTGTCTCCCAAGATGATGCCTTCATTAACCATAAAGTGGCACTTCTCCCAATTCAAGATAAGACTAGTTTCTTCACATCTCTCCAAAACTCGATCGAGGTTGCTCAAGCAATCATCAAAGGAAGTTCCGTAAACGGAAAAATCATCCATGAAAACCTCAACATTCTTTTCACAAAAGTGAGAGAATATAGCCATCATACATCTTTGAAAGGTAGCGGGTGCACTGTATAAACCAAAAGGCATACGTCTATAAGCAAAGGTACCGAAAGGGCAAGTAAAGTGGTCTTCTCTTGATCCTCTTTTGATACAGGTATTTGAGAGAAACCAGAGTAACCATCTAGAAAGGAAAAATGTGTATGTTTGGATAATGTTTCTAGCATATCAATAAAAAGTAGCGGATAATGATCTTTCCTAGTAGCTTTATTTAATTTCATGAAATCAATTACCATTCTATATCCTGTAACAATTATTTGTGGGATTAATTCATCTTTGTCATTAGGAACAACGGTAATACCTCCCTTTTCAGGAACACAATGAACGGGACTAGCCCATCTACTATCAGCAATATTATAAATTATACCTGCCTCCAGAAGCTTTAGTATTTCATTTCTTACCACTTCCTTCATTTTAGGTTTTAATCGTCGTTGGTGATCAACAACTGGTTTAGCATCTGGTTCTATATTGATTTTGTGCTCACATAGAGTGGGACTAATGCCCTTAAGATCATCAAGAGTATATCCAATAGCGGCATGGTGCTTCCTCAATGTTTTCAATAATCTTTTTTCTTCATGGTCTTAAAGGTTACCACTAATAATAACAAGATATATCTCTATTTCATCAAGATAAGCATACTTCAAAGTATTAGATAATTGTTTAACCTCAAACACGGGATCACCCTTGGGTGGAGGAGGATCCCTGAGTATTTCAACAGGTAGGTTGTGTTTCAAAATAGGTTGCTTATCAAATAAAATCCTATCTATTTCATTCCTTTCATTCATATGCATATCCTTTTCATGGTCTAGCAAATATTGTTCTAAGGGGTCGGTACGAGGCAAAACATAGAAGCGAGACCAATAATTTCATCTTTACTAGGCAGTTCGTTGTCATGGGGTTGTCTACGAAATTTAGAGAAATTGACCTCATGGGATGCATCCCCAAAACTTACAGTGACCATTTCTTTTTCACATCAATCTTAGCATGAACAATATTCAAGAAAGGTCTACCAAATATAATGGGACAAAAATCATCTTGTGTGGAACCAAGAACAAGAAAATCAGTAGGATACTTTATTTTCCCACACAAGACTTCAACATCTCTAACAATCCCAATTGGTGAAATAGTATCTATATTAGCAAGCTTGATGGTAACATAAATTTCCTCTAATTCGGCTGGTGCAATATCATTCATAATTTGTTAGTATAAGGTAAAGGGAATTGCACTCACACTAGCACCAACATCACATAAGCCATGATAACAATGATCTCCTATTTAGCAGAAACAACGGGCACGCCAACAACAGGTCTATGTTTACCCTTAGTATCAGGTCAAGCAATTCTAGCAGCTTCATCACAGAAGTGAATGACATGCCCATCAATATTATCAACCAAGAGATCTTTAACCATAGCAATATTAGGTTCTACTTTAATTTGCTCAGGAGGTATATGTGTTCTAGTACAACTCTTACGAACAACAGTTGAAGCTTTAGCATGTTCCTTTATCCTAACAGGAAATGGTGGTTTCTCAATATAAGCAGTAGGAATAACAGGATCAGCATTCTAGATAATAGTTTCTTCTTCAACTTTAATAGGTTCTACCACTTTAACTTCAATGGGAGGATGATATTTAAACCACTTCTCCTAGGGGAGATCAACATGAGTAGCAACAGATTCACAAAATGAAGCTACTACCTTAGAGTCAAGTCCATATTTAGTGCTAAAATCACGAAAAGCATTGGTGTCTATAAAGGATTTAACACAATCAAACTTAAGGCTTATACCTGACTCATTACCTTCGTCGAGTTCCCAATCTTGAGAGTTGCGTTTAATTCTTTCCAATAAGTCCCATTTGAATTCATTATCTTTCTTCATAAAAAACAACACAAGAAGTGTCGAGCATGGATTATTATTACGAGAGAGACAAGCATATAAACTATGAATAATAATTTCTCTCGGGAGCTCATGATTGGGCATGAATATAACATTGACTTAAGCCTACCCCAAGCTTGAGCGATTCTTTCTCCTTCACGAGGCACAAAATTATAAATATAATTCCGATCACGATGAAAAAGATGCATAGGATAAAACTTCTGATGAAATTCCAATTTCAATCGGTTGTAGTTCCATGATCCAATATCATCACATAGCCTATACCATGTCAACGCCTGATACGTCTCCAACGTATCTACTTTTCCAAACTCTTTTGCCCTATTTTCGGACTATAATTTGCATGATTTGAATGGAACTAACCTGGACTGACGCTGTTTTCAGCAGAATTGCCTTGGTGTTATTTTTGTGCAGAAATCATAGTTCTCCAAACGTCTTGAAAATTTGCGGGGAGCAGTTTTGGAAAATATCAAAAATATGTGCACCAAGTTCCACCTCAAGGGGTGGGCCAGTGGGCCACAAGCCCGTGCTCCGCCACCACCCCCCGGTGGCGGTGGGCAGGCTTGTGGGGCCCACAGGCACCTGCCACCCCCAACTCCAGCTCTATAAGTTGTCTTTCGTCCCAGAAAAAATAAAAAGAGAAGTTTTCGTCGCGTTTTTGATACGGAGGTGCTGCCACCACCTGTTCTTCATCTGGAGGGCAGGTCTGGAGTCCGTCTTGGGCTCCGGAGAGGGGAAATCATCACCATCGTCATCATCAACCTTCTTCCCTCTCCAATTCCATGAAGCTCTTCGTCGTTCGTGAGTAATCTATTCGTCGGCTCGCTGGGCGGTGATGAGTAGGATGAGATCTATCATGTAATCGAGTTAGTTTTGATGGGGATTGATCCCTAGTATCCACTATGTTCTGAGATTGATGTTGCTACTACTTTCCCATGCTTAATGCTTGTCACTAGGGCCCGAGTGCCATGATTTCAGATCTGAAATTATTATGTTGTCACCAATATATGTGTGTTTTAGATCCGATCTTGCAAGTTGTAGTTACCTACTATGTGTTATGATCCGGCAACCCCGGAGTGACAATAACCGGAACCACTCCCGGTGATGACCATAGTTTGAGGAGTTCATGTGTTCACCAAGTGCTAATGCGTTGGTCCGGTTCTTTATTAAAAGGAGAACCTTAATATCCCGTAGTTTCCTTTTGGACCCCGCTGCCACGGGAGGGATGGACAATAGATGTCATGCAAGTTCTTTTCCCTAAGCACGTATGACGACACACGGAATGCATGCCTAGATCACATTGACGAACGTGAGCTAGCCACATATCTCTCCGTGTTATAGCTCTTGCATGATGAATATCTTCCAAACAAATCACCGACCCATTGCCTACGAGTTTGTCCTACTACTGTTGTTACTTGTCTTGCTTTGCTGCTACTACTACTGTTGCTACTGCTGTTACTTCTCTTGCTCTACTGCTGCTACTACTGTTGCTACTGTTGTTACTTGTCTTGCTCTGCTGGCTACTACTGTTGCTACTGTTGTTACTTTTCTTGCTCTGCTGCTGCTACTACTGTTGCTACTGCTGTTACTTGTCTTGCTCTGCTGCTGCTACTACTGTTGCCACTACTGCCGCTTGCGACTGTTGCTACTTGCTACTGTTGTCACTACTGTTGTTCCTTGCCACTGCTATTGCTCGTTACACTGCCGCTACTCGTTACTTTGCTGTTACCACTGTGCTTGCAGATACTAATCTTTCAGGTGTGGTTGAATCTGACGAATTCAGCTGCTAATACTTGAGAGTATACTCTCACCTCCCGTCGTGCAAACCAACAAATTGGGTCGAATACTCTACCCTCGGAAACTGTTACGAACCCACGCGCTGGTGGGCCATCAACAACATTCTTCCAGTTTCATTGTCGGGGAGTGTTATCAGCATTCTTCTGGTGTCGTTGCAGGAGAAGGTTTGTTGTTATAAGAATTCGTCTAGTTAACGCCAGAGATTGCGCAGATCAGCATTTTTCTGGCGCCGTTGCCGGGGAGGTATTGCTATATTATCTGAGTTACTTGGGATTTATATCTGCTGATCACTATGTAGAATCTGAAGGATCCGAAGACCAAAGTCTTGCCCTCAACTACGAGGGGGGTAAGGAATTGCCATCTAGCTCTGCACTTGATTCACCTTCAGTTATGAGTAAGTTTGTGACATCACCTCCTGCTAGAAATCTTGATATGTCGCGTGTGCTTGATGATGCTTGTGATATTACTGCTAGAGCTGCTATGCTTGATACTATGCCTGATGATGCTATGCTTGATACTATGCTTGATACTGCTAGAGATGCTATGCCTGATACTGCTAGAGATGCTATGCCTGATACTGCTTTGCCTGATGATGCTAGAGATGCTATTTTTCCTGATGATGCTATGCTTGATACTGCTAGAGATACTCCTTTGCCTGATGTTCCACTAGGAGTGTTCCTTGATGCTCATATTGCTAGAGTTACTGCCAATGCTCGTGATGCTTCTGAAACTGCCGATACTATTGAGATAGAACCTGCTTTTGCTCCTGCTAGATCTAGCTCTCCTAGATATGAATTGCCTGATATACCTGAGGGTTACGTTATGGAGGGAGAGATAGCTGAGGATTTTCTTGCGTGTAAGGATGCCTATGACGCTGAGAAATTAATTCTCAAGTGGAAGGAAAAATCTCGTGAAGCTAGGATGAAAAATGACCCGAAGTTTGCCACTTCGCCTATCTTTGTCACCGATAAGGATTATGAATTCTCTGTCGACCCTGAGATAATCTCTCTACTCGAATCTGATCCTTTGCACGGTTATGAGTCTGAGATGGTCATAGCCCATCTTGCCAAACTATCCGAAATAGCCAACCTTTTCACTAATGAGGAGAAGATCCGCCACTACTATATCCTTAAGTTGTTTCCTTTCTCTCTAAAGGATGATGCTAAAGTCTGGGTCACCTCTCTTGCTCTTGGATGTGTGCGTAGTCCCCAGGAGATGGTCTATTACTTCTGTGAGAAATATTTCCCTGCCCATAAGAAGCAAGCTGCCTTGCAGGAAATATACAACTTTGCTCAACTCCAAGAAGAGAGTCTTCCAAAAGCTTGGGGGAGGCTCGTCCAGCTACAGAATGCTTTGCCTGATCACCCTCTTAAGAAGAACGAGATACTTGATATCATCTATAATGGACTTACCGATGCCTCTAGAGACTACCTAGATAGTTGTGTCTGTTGTGTTTTTAGGGAACGAACTGTAGAACTAGCTGAGACTCTACTGAATAACCTCTTGATCAACGATAATGCTTGGACTATTCCCGAACCACCTCCTAAGCCAACTCCTAAGAAAAGAGATATTCTATTCCTCAGTCCCGAAGATATGCAAGAAGCCAAGAAATCTATGCAAGAGAAAGGCATTAGAGCTGAAGATGTCAAAAATCTACCACCAATCGAAGAGATCCATGGTCTTGATAACCCGGTACAGGTAGTAGAAGTGAATTCTGTGCGTAGGTTTGACGAGAGTGATATCCCTTTTGATAAACCTGCTCTTCTATGCTTTGATGAATTTGACAACTTTGTTGCCAAACAACAGAGTTTCAATGATTATGTTAGCAGACATTTGGAACAAAGTGCTCGTATGCTTATCCATTTAAGTGCTTGTGTAGACAGAAATGTCAATGCTGTGAAGCTTCTGAGTAAACATGCCTCTATGATTACTACTCAGGTAGAACAAGTACTTAAAGCTCAGAATGACCTGCTCAATGAATTAAATGACAACTCTGTCAGAGTCATTACTAGAGGAGGCAAAATGACTCAGGAACCTTTGTACCCTGAAGGTCATCCTAAGAGAATTGATCAAGATTCTCAAGGAATCAATGATGATACACCCAGTCATCCTAAGGAGAAGAAGAAAAAGGATGATAGAAACCCGCACGCCAGTTCACCAAATACTGTCACACCAGAAGAACCTAATGATATTTCTGCGTCTGATGCAGAAACACAATCAGGTGATGAACATGAACCTGGTGACAATATGGACAGTGATGTTCATAATAATGCTCAACCTAGCCATGATGAGGATGTGGATATTGAACCTACGGTTAATCCTGATAACCCACAACCTAAGAAGTACGACAAGAATGACTTCACTACTAGGAAGCATGGTAAACAAAGAGAGCCATGGGTTCAGAGACCTATGCCCTTTCCTCCTAAGCATCCAAGAAAAAGGATGATGAGGATTTTGAGCGCTTCGTTGAGATGATAAGACCCGTCTTTCTGCAGATGCGGTTAACTGATATGCTCAAGATGTCTCCGTATGCCAAGTACATGAAAGATATCATGACTAATAAATGGAAGATACCAGATCTTGAGATCTCCACCATGCTTGCCAATTACACTTTCAAAGGTGGAACTCCTAAGAAACTTGGTGATCCCGGAGTGCCCACTATACCTTGCCCCATTAAAGGAAACTACGTAAGAACTGCCTTATGTGACCTTGGAGCCAGTGTTAGTGTTATGCCACTCTCTCTTTATCGTAGACTTGAGTTGGATAAGTTGACACCCACTGAAATTTCTCTGCAAATGGCCGACAAATCAACTGCTTTCCCTATCGGCATTTGCGACGATGTGCCTGTTGTGGTTACTAATACCACTATCTTAACAGACTTTGTTATCTTGGATATTCCCGAGGAGGATGCCATGGCTATCATCCTCGGAAGACCCTTTTTAAACACTGTAGGGGCTGTTATAGATTGCAACAAAAGCAATGTCACTTTCCATGTCAACGGTAATGAGCACACAGTGCACTTTCCGAAGAAATGATATCCAGTACATTGCATCAATGCTATCAAAAAGACTTCATCGATTCTTATTGGGAGCTTTGAATGCCCTATTCCTCGTGTCAAGATGAAGTATGTTTTGCTTGTTGGGGAGATACATATCCCCATTGAGGTGATTTAGTGGCTATTCGAAAATTCTCTATTCTCTCTTGCGATTCGAGAAGGTTTTGTCATAAGGATTTGATCAACCCCATTGACGGATTTCTTCCGATGACCATGAAACGGACGAATCAAAGAGTCACATACCTCTGTTTTGAGTTTTCCTTTTCTGTTGCTTAGAAGAAAAATGATAGAATTAGTTTAGTTTTCCTGTTTTCTGTTTTAGCTCCCGGAGAAAAATACCTCGAAAATAAAAGTTCTCCGATGGTCCCGAAAATTTAGTATGATTTTTCTGGAATTTTTGAAAATTTCTGGGCCTGAGAGCTGGTTAGGGGGCCTGACCAGTGGTCCACAAGCCCCCCCCCCCCACCGCCACCTACCCCCCTGGTGGCGGGGTGCAAGCTTGTGGGGCCCACAGGCACCCCCTCCACTCATTCCACCTCCCAGCCTCTTCTTCCACCCCCAGAAAAAATTGTTTCGCAGCTCAAACCCGTCTTCTTGTTCATTTGGCTGTGATTTTCGATCTCCTTGTTCAAAGCACCATTCTCCGAACTGTTTTGGGGAAATTGCTCCTTGGTAAGTGACTCCTCCATTGGTCCAATTAGTTTTTGCTCTAGTGCTTTATCCTTCGCGAATTCTTGCTACCTTGGTGACCCTGTTCTTGAGCTAGAAATGTTGATTTTAGCTGGTCCCAAGTAGTTTTAGCGCGTTATACGGTCTCTAGGCACTAGTAGGAGTAGTTGCTACAAGTTGGGTTGATCCTTGTTCACTTTTCTTTTGAAGTCTCTAAAAATTTCAGAATTTTTCAGAGCTAGAAAAAGGAAAAGATGGGGAGGTTCTTGAGAGGCTCTTCAAGCCGTAACCCCAAGGACGATGAGAAGAATCACCCCAAGTACGTAGTCCCTCGAGTCACAGAAGTTCGAGCGTGCGAGTGGCCAAGTGATAAAATTTTGCGCGCCGCCGGACTTTATGAAGACTTTTATTACTTGGTGGAGAACGCAGGTCTTACTGCGTTCGTTGAAGATAAGTGCCCACAATATCTCCTCCTCACCAATATTTTCGTTCAAAGCTTCAACTTTTATACGAGGAAGAATCCTCCCATGGTTGAGTTCATGATTTACGATATCCCCCAGTGCATGAAGCTGCGGGACTTTTGCAATGTATGCAAATTACCTTATGTTGGGGATATCCGTGACCCTCGTCCACGGGACTTGGAGGATTTCACTGGTTCTATTGCTGTTGGAGAGGAGAGAGGAGTGTCTCGCGCTAGAATTGCTAGCATACATTTTCCTGTGCTTCGGTTCTTCTCACTATTAGTGGGAAAATGTTTGATTGGCCGTGGGGAGGCTGGATCACTTAGTTCTCCAGACCTTGCAGTTTTGCGTGAAGGCCTTTATAACGATAAGACTTATAGCTTGGGCGCTATAGTCGCTCAACGGTTGAACCTGAACCGTTCCAAAGGTGTTGTCTATGGAGGTATCTATGCTACCCGTCTTGCCAGGCACTTTGAGATACCCATTAGACTGGGAGAGGAAGGAGAGATGCTTCTCCCTCAAAGATATCTGGATTATGGTAGCATGGTTCGCCATGATTTTCGGGATAGAGATGCTAGTAGACGAATGATTTATAACCTGGTGTTTAGTCAGGGTACTCGAGAGACTATTACTTCGCCTGCTCCTTGTTTGTTTGATCTTCATGCAGGCAGGTACACTATTATGCCCGCGGACATCTATGCATATTGGGGCTTCGCCCAACCACAGGCGCCCGTGCCCGAGCCGACAGTCGACTACCAGACGCCAGTTTATCAGTGGGAGCCAGAGGAGCTCACACAGCTGTGGCATCCGCAGTCTGCTCCGGAGTATCCTGGAGTTGGTTATTTCCCACCATGGGAGTAGATCAAGCTAGGGCAAAACCCTAAGCTTGGGGGAGTACGTGTTCTAACCGACTTTACATTCATGCTTATGCTTTCACTTTGTTAGCCGGT
The DNA here is from genome assembly GCF_904849725.1 of Hordeum vulgare subsp. vulgare. Classification (NCBI taxonomy): domain Eukaryota; kingdom Viridiplantae; phylum Streptophyta; class Magnoliopsida; order Poales; family Poaceae; genus Hordeum; species Hordeum vulgare. Next base: position 486,061,546 of record NC_058520.1, on the reverse strand, counting down.
GTTTACACTTTGCCACTGTTTTATCCATGCTAGTTTCTTTTCGTTTTCTTGTTTTCTTGTTTTGTGTCCTTTTGAGAAAACCCAAAAAGATTTTTCATTCTTCTTTTGCTTGTTGGGAGCTTTCCCGTGTAAATAGTTTTCTTTTCCTTTGTGTCAAGGTAGAAGATATTGGTTACAATGTTTAGTGGTTCTTACATGCTTACCTTTTTGCTTTCAAAGAGCCATATTATTTTGTCTTCTCCTTTGTGTTTGCCTGCAGATTCAGCTTAGTCCAATGCGCCTATTATCGTTTTCATCGTTCGATCATGCAAATGAAAGGCAACAATGATGGTATATGATGAAGTGACTGAGACTGAAAAGTTGGTATGAACTCTATCTATTTTGTTTTTGTAAATATGACTAGCTTGTCAACCCAGATTTAGCTTTGTTGTGAGAGAACCATGTTTGCAATGACAACTTAGAGATCATAGTTTCTGATGCCATGCTTATTTAGCTGAGAGCTTATAATGGTTTGTCTTGATTGCCAACATAGATTTTGAAGATGATATGATGTAGTATGATAGGATGGTATTCTCCTTTGAATGTTTCAAGTGGCTTGACTTGGCGCATGTTCATGCATGTAGTTGAAACAAAATCAACATAGCCTCTATGATGTTCGTGTTCATGGTGATTTATATCCTGTTCATGCTTGCATTCAATGTTAGTCAAACTCATTGCATCTTGATGACCGTTGTCGCTCTCTAGTTGGTCGCTTCCCAGTCTTTTGCTAGCCTTCACTTGTACTAAGCGAGAATACTGCTTGTGCATCCACTCCCATAAACCCAAAAGTTTTTCCATGAGAGTCCACCATACCTACCTATTTGCGGTATCTACCTGCCGTTCCAAGTAAATTTGCATGTGCCACTCCCTAAACCTTCAAGAAATAAATCTGTTTTGCATGCCCGAACCGCTCATGTGGTGACAGAGGGCTATTGGTATCTTCCATGCTAGGAGTGTTATCCTCGACATGTGTTTATTCATAGTCATTCACGAGAAAGGGGTCGGTATTTGGGATGCCCAGTTCCATGCTTAAATCAAAAACATAACTATAAAACAAGACTCCCCCTGGATTGATGTTAGTATGGACGGTACCCGAGGATTCGGCTACCCGTGGAGTGTGATTGATTGTTCGTGGGGGAGTTAAAACTTTACTTTTTTGTTTGGGAACCGCCTATAGCATGAGTAGCATGGAAGATATTGAGAACTCTTGGTCATTGCGTTGACAATGAAAGCATGCCACCCAAAATTATTATCTCTGTTTTCAAAGCTTGAGCTCTGGCACCTTTGCAAATAAATGCTTCCCTCTACGAAGGGCATGTCTATTTATTTTCCTGTCGAGTCATCCTCCTCTTATATAAGCACCAATTAGAGAGCACCTCTATCATTTTTATGCTTTGCTTTTGATTGATATTGAGTATGACTATGACTGGATCTTTGTTGCTATGAATTACAATGTTTAGTCAGCCCTTGATCTTTGAAAGTGCTCTGCATTTATGTTTTGCGGTCTCAGAAAGAGCTAGCGAGATACCACCTATTCATATTGCTCCATGCTTGTTTTGATTGAAGTGTTGGTATTTGAAACTTATTATTATTTGCTCGTTAGCTGATTATGCCATTGATATTAGTTTACCGTGAGACCTTTGTGTCATTTGCTTATGTGGTTAACTTGTGATTTTGCTGAAATTCTGGTTATGAGTTAGACATAGTTGCAACAACAAGATCAAACAGAGTTTGTCAAAGTTTTTCTTTCTCTCTCAGTTTGTCAACTGAGTTGCTTGAGGACAAGCAAGGTTTTAAGCTTGGGGGAGTTTATACTTCTCCAACGTATCTACTTTTCCAAACTCTTTTGCCCTTGTTTTGGACTATAATTTGCGTGATTTGAATGGAACTAACCTGGACTAACGTTGTTTTGAGCAGAATTGCCTTGGTGTTATTTTGTGCAGAAATCAAAGTTCTCCAAACGTCCTGAAAATTTACGGGGAGCAGTTTTGGAAAATATCAAAAATATATGCGCCAAGTTCCACCTCAAGGGGTGGGCCAGTGGGCCGCAAGCCCCTGCTCCGCCACCCCCTGGTGGCGGTGGGCAGGCTTGTGGGACCCACAGGCACCTGTCGGCCCCAACTCCAGCTCTATAAGTTGTCTTTCGTCCCAGAAAAAATAAAAAGAGAAATTTTAGTCGCGTTTTCGATACGGAGGCGCCGCCACCACCTGTTCTTCATCTGGAGGCAGATCTGGAGTCCGTCTTGGGCTCCGCAGAGGGGAAATCGTCGCCATCGTCATCATCAACCTTCTTCCCTCTCCAATTCCATGAAGCTCTTCGTCGTTCGTGAGTAATCTATTCGTAGGCTCGCTGGGCGGTGATGAGTAGGATGAGATCTATCATGTAATCGAGTTAGTTTTGATGGGGATTGATCCCTAGTATCCACTATGTCATGAGATTGATGTTGCAACTACTTTTCCATGCTTAATGCTTGTCATTCGGGCCCGAGTGCCATGATTTCAGATCTGAAATTATTATGTTGTCACCAATATATGTGTGTTTTAGATCCGATCTTGCAAGTTGTAGTTACCGACTATGTGTTATGATCCGGCAACCCCGGAGTGACAACAACCGGAACCACTCCCGGTGATGACCATAGTTTGACGAGTCCATGTGTTCACCAAGTGCTAATGCGTTGGTCCGGTTCTTTATTAAAAGGAGAACCTTAATATCCCGTAGTTTCCTTTTGGACCCCGCTGCCACGGGGGGGATGGACAATAGATGTCATGCAAGTTCTTTTCCCTAAGCACGTATGACGACACACGGAATACATGCCTACATCACATTAACGAACGGGAGCTAGCCACATATCTCTTTGTGTTATAGCTGTTGCATGATGAATATCATCCAAACAAATCACTGACCCATTGCCTATGAGTTTGTCCTATTACTGCTGTTACTTGTCTTGCTCTGCTGCTGGTACTATAGTTGCTACTGCTGTTACTTGTCTTGCTCTACTGCTGCTACTACTGTTGCTACTACTGTTACTTGTCTTGCTCTGCTCCTACTACTATTGTTGCTACTGCTGTTACATGTCTTGCTCTGCTGCTGCTACTACTGTTGCCACTACTGTCGCTTGCTACTGTTGCTACTTACTACTGTTGTCACTACTGTTGTTCCTTGCCACTTCTATTGCTCGTTACACTGCCGCTACTCGTTACTTTGCTGTTACCACTATGCTTGCAGATACTAATCTTTCACGTGTGGTTGAATCTGACAAATTCAGCTGCTAATACTTGAGAGTATACTCTCACCTCCCGTCGTGCAAACCAACAAATTGGGTCGAATACTGCAGCGAACCCACGCGCTGGTGGGCCATCAACAACATTCTTCGAGTTTCATTGCCGGGGAGTGCTATCAGCATTCTTCTGCTGCCGTTGCAGGAGAAGGTTTGTTGTTATAAGCATTCGTCTAGTTAACGCCAGAGATTGCACAGATCAACGCCTTTTCCTTCAAAGATAAAGGAAAAACCTTCTTTTTTACATCATCCTCGGGCAGACATGCAAGCTTAAATAATCGACAAGCTTCATCCACATAGATTAGGTGCAAATTAGGATGTAGTGTTCCATCTCCTGCATAAGGATTAGCTAGCAGTTTTTCTATCATACCCGAAGGAATTTCATAATAAATATTTTCAGTAGGTGCAACAGGTTGAGGAGCATCTCTTTGTGCTTCCGGTCGGGGTGAAGATACCCCGAACAAGCTCCTCAAAGGATTATTTTCCATAGTGACAAGTGACAGTAAATTTCAGCAAAGTATATAAATTTTTCCTTACCAAGTTCCACTTACCAAAGGCGCTTCACTGCAACAGCGCCAGAAAAGTGTCTTGATGAACCACAAGTTTAGGGGATCTATCATAGTCCTTTCGATAAGTAAGTGTGTCGAACCCAACGAAGAACAGAAGGAAATGACAAGCGGTTTTCAGTAACGTATTCTGTGCAAGCACTAAAATTATCGGTGACAGGTAGTTTTGTGATAAGGTAATTTGTAACAGGTAACAGGTGACAATTGTAACTAAGGTGCAGCAAGGTGTCACAATCCTTTTTGTAGCAAAGGACAAGCCTAGACAAACTCTTATATAAAGAAAATCACTCCTGAGGATAGATGGGAATTTATGTCAAGCTAGTTTTCATCATGCTCATATGATTCCTGTTCGTTAATTTGATAATTTGATATGTGGGTGGACCGGTGCTTGGGTGCTTCCCTTACTTGGACAAACCTCACACTTATGATTAACCTCTCTCGCAACCATCCGCAACTATGAAATAGGAATTAATATAAATCTAACCATAGCATTAAACATATGGATCCAAATCAGCCCCTTACGAAGCAACACATAAACTAGGGTTTAAGCTTCTGTCACTCTAGCAACCCATCATCTACTTATTACTTCCCAATGACTTCCTCCAGTCCAAAACAATGGTGAAGTGTCATGTAGTCGACGTTCACATCACACCACTAGAGGAGAGACAACATATAACTTATCAAAATATCGAAGGAATACCAAATTCACATGATTACTTATAACAAGACTTATCCCATGTCCTCAGGAACAAACATAACTACTCACAAAGCATATTCACATTCATGATCAGGGGAGTATTAATAATCACTAAGGATCTGAACATATGATCTTCCACCAAATAAACCAACTAGCATCAACTACAAGGAGTGATCAACACTACTAGCAACCCACACGTACCAATCTGAGGTTTTGAGACAAAGATCGGATACAAGAGATGAACTAGGGTTTGGAGAGGAGATGGTGCTGATGAATATGTTGATGGAGATTGACCCCCTCTCTATGAGAGGATCGTTGGTGATGACGATGGCTTCAATTTCACCCTCCGGGAGGGAAGTTTCCCTGACGGAATCTCTCCGCCGAAGCTCTAGATTGGTTATGTCGAAGTTCAGCCTCGAGACGGCGGCATGGCGTCCCGAAAGGTCTCATATGATTTTTTCTAGGTCAAAACCCTTCATATAGGAGAATATGGGCACAGGAGGCCTCTTAGGGGCCCATAAGCCTGCAGGGCGCGACCAAGCGGTAGGCCATGCCCCCTGGGCTTGTGGCTTCCTGGTGGTCCCCTCCGGCACTTCTTTCGCCCATTGTTTTTTATATATTCCAAAACAATTCTCTGTAACTTTTTAGGACTTTTGGAGCTGTACAGAATAGGTCTCTCAAATTTGTTCCTTTTCCAGTCCAGAATTCCAGCTGCCGGCATTCTCCCTCTTCATGTAAATCTTGTAAAATAAGAGGGAAAGGCATAAGTAATGTACCATAATGTGTGATAACAACACGTAATGCAATAAATAATTATAAAAAATTATCATGGAGTATCAAAATTGTACTCATGCTCTTGTTGTTCCTCTTGTGTACTCATGCTCTTGTTGTTCTTGCTCCTCTTGTGTCGACTCCTCTTCTTGTACGCCCTCCTCCTCTATCTCCTTGTTGCACAGATAACGACGTCTAGCTGTGGAGGAGCGACTAGTACCAGCTGTAAACACGTCCACGGACTTAGCATCATGGCAAGAAAGCATAGCTACCATCTTGTGGAACCGAGTCATAAACTTTTGTGACAACACAACAAAATATGTTAGATGCAAATAAATAATCCATTAAGGTAAGCATTTGTAAAGATGATACCTCCATCGTGGTCCTAAGAGTTCTCTCAAATAATCCACCTCCATGGGGATGAATGAGTGCTACATTCGCATTGTTCACGCACATAAGCAACTCTCTGCCCTGTAATTCATTAACACAACAAGCATTCATATTTGAAAAAGACAAGGCAATACAAGTTGGCTCATTTAATTACCAATTCATCATGCATGGGTGCGTAGTCAACTTGAATCCTTTTGGCCTCTCTCACCGCCATGTTTAAGGCATGATAACCTTCTGCATCCGACGGGTCTTCTGACACAAAATCGGACCACTCCTTCTCAATCCAATCGGGCTTAAGCTTCAACCGGTAACGCTTCCCATACCACACAAGATACTTCTAGTATAATGAATCATTCTTCAATCTATTCTCTGACTCCAGTAACGTCTCTCTCTGATTCCACATATCTATCCATTTATGGTGTTTGTTCGCCCAATCGGCCATATCCTCATTGTTCCAATTTCAAACCATTAGCAAACATATACGTTTCAAACCATATCCTCTGAACCTACGAATGATGCACGTTTCAAACCATTAGCAAACATATACTTCCACAATGCTCGACTAAAATCTCATAGAAATTTTTGCTCACCGATGCAAAGATGTGATTGTCTTCTTGCTCTCCTTAATTGGAATATCTTGTCTTTTCCCAAATTGCCTAGCAACATGGTCTACAGAGTGCCACTTGACGGCGAAAAAGAACATCATTGGACACCTTGCCCGCCAAAGATGATTATCGCGCGTGCACATGTCACTCAGGGAGAACTTACGATCATTCACATAAGGCCGCCAAAAAACCTACAATAGGAGGAGCCGAGATGTTAGGTATACATTTCGGTCTTCAGTACACTTTATCCCAATTAACTGAAATGTTTGTACCTAGTCACCACTTAAGGTGTCTTGCTCGTTCACATAACACTTGTATTGCACATGAGAGCTTCCTGTGTAAACAAACACCCGATCCCAACAATGTGCAATTGTGGGGGTGCTGATATGGATCTTGACCATGAATCCCTTCATGCTCATTGGGGTTTGGCTGCTCGGGATTCTTTACCACAACCGTCCAACCGGAAATCGCTCCCACATCCACACAGATAGGCTCCACACAAACCCACACAATTAGGATGTGTCTTTTGTCCTCATTGACGCCTGGTCCAACTACAATTAAACATACATGTTAGCAATGTGTGGCCTCATGGCGAATGCCAAATGAAAGATAAATGTCCGCAGATAGCTAATTGCTTTGTCACTACCATATGCTAGTGGGAATCTTTGTTTTATAACTTGGCTTGTATATTCCAATGATGGGCTTCCTCAAAATTGCCCTAGGTCTTCGTGAGCAAGCAAGTTGGATGCACACCCACTAGTTTTCCTCTTGAGCTTTCACATACTTATAGCTCTAGTGCACCTCTTGTATGGCAATCCCTACTCATTCACATTGATATCTATTAATGGGCATCTCCATAGCCTATTGATACGCCGAGTCAATTTGACCATCTCCTCCTTTTTTGTCTCACAACCACCACCACACTCTATTCCACCTATAGTGCTATATCCATGGCTCGCGCTCATGTATTGTGTGATAGTTATAAAAAGTTTGAGAAAGTAAGAGTGCGAAAACAATTACTTGGCCAATTCCGGGGTTGCGCATGATTTACATTAGTTGTGTGAGGATGATGGAGCATAGCCAGACTATATGATTTTGTAGGGATAACTTCCTTTGGCCATGTTATTTTGAAAGTTCATGATTACTTTGCTAGTTTGCTTGAAGTATTACTGTTTTCATGTCAATAGCAAACTATTGTTTCGAATCGTACAGATCTGAACATTCATGCCATGTGATAGAAGTTGCAAAGGACAACTATGCTAGGTAGCATTCCACATCAAAAATTCATTCTTTTTTTACTTCCCTACTCGAGGACGAGCAGGAGTTAAGCTTGTCGATGCTTGATACGTCTCCAAAGTATCTATAATTTTTGATGGTTTCATGCTATTATCTTGTCAAACTTTGGATGTTTTGCATGCCTTTTATTTATTTTTTCGGACTAACTTATTAACTCAGTGCCAAGTGCCAGTTCCTGTTTTTTCCATGTTTTTGATCCCTTTCAGAGGAGATTTTGAAACGGAGTCCAAACGGAAGAAAATCCCCGAAAAGATTTTTCTAGAATGGAAGAAGATCGGAGAGCTTGGGGGCCAAGCCAGAAGAGCCCCAGGGGCCCCACAAGCCCCCACCCCGCGGCCAGGGGGCGCGCCATGCAGGCTTGTGGGCCCCCTGGAGGTCCCATGACCTAGATCTTGCGCCTATAAATTCCCAATTATTCCTAAAAAATCAGGGGAGCATCGTAATCACTTTTCCGCCGCCGCAAGCTTTTTTCTCCGCAAGATCCCATCTGGGGCACGTCCTGGTGCCCTGCCTGAGGGGGGATTTGGACACGGAAGGCTTCTCCATCAACACCATGACCTCTCTAATGATGCATGAGTAGTTCACCATAGACCTACGGGTCCATATCTAGTAACTAGATGGCTTCTTCTCTCTCTTGGATCTTCAATACAAAGTTCTCCATGATCTTCATGGAGATCTATCCGATGTAATCTTCTTTTGTGGTGTGTTTGTCGAGATCCGATGAATTGTGGATTTATGATCAGATTATCTATGAATCTTATTTGAGTTTCTTCTGATCTCTCTTATGCATGATTTCATACCCTTGTAATTCTCTTCGAGTTGTGGGTTTTGTTTGGGCAAGTAGATCTATGATTATTGCAATGGGAGAAGTGCTTGGTTTTGGGTTCATACCATGCGGTGACCTCACCCAGTGATAGAAGGGGTAGCGAGGCACGTATCGTGTTGTTGCCATCAAGGGTAAAAAGATGGGGTTTTCATCATTGGTTTGAGATTATCCCTCTACATCATGTCATCTTGCTTAAAGCGTTACTCTGTTCGTCATGAACTCAATACACTAGATGCATGCTGGATAGCGGTCGATGTGTGGAGTAATAGTAGTAGATGCAAAAAGTATCGGTCTACTTGTCTCGGACGTGATGCCTATATGCTAGATCATTGCCTTAGATATCGTCATGACTTTGCGCGGTTCTATCAATTGCTTGACAATAATTTGTTCACCCATCGTAATACTTGCTATTTTGAGAGAAGCCTCTAGTGAACACTATGGCCCCTAGGGTCTACTCCACACCATATTTTCATCCTTACACTTTTTTACTTCGTTTCACTTTCCGCCTTCAAATCTCACTTTTGCAAACAATCTTCAAGGGATTGACAACCCCTTTGAAGCGTTGGGTGCAAGTTTGTTTGTGTTTGAGCAGGTACTCTAGACTTGACGAGACCCTCCTTCTGGATCGATACCTTGGTTCTCAAACTGAGGGAAATACTTACTGCTCCTGTGCTGCATCACCCTTTCCTCTTCAAGGGAAAAAAACAACACAATCTCAAGAGGTAGCAGGGTACGTCCGCTCTCCTACCCTGTTCTATCTCTCAACTTCACGGGAACTCTCCGGTGGCTCGAGCTAAGGGAGAGGATTAGAACACATGGTAATTTCCTAGGTCCGGACCACCTTGTGGTGTAATACCCTACTCCTACTTGTCTGGAGTGCTTGAAGGTGGAAGACGAGTACAAATGTGGATTCTTGCCCTCGTGGAGATGGAGGAAGTTCAATCCCCCACTACGGAAGCCAGGCCTCTCTTTTATACAGGCCCAGGTACTCTTCCCCCTGAAAAACATTGGTGGAAGGGTTGCCACAACGGCCATTTTGAAAGTGGACAGGACTAGAGTCCGCCCTGACAAAGGTGGTCTTCACGTGCAAAAGCCTCTCTTCGTGACGTGCTGGTGGGCTCGGTGGTGACCTCCGTCTTGCCGAGCCCCTAGCCTTAGTCTTCTTGCACAGATCGAGATACCTTTGGGAGTCGTTCCGAGAGCACGTCAGTTTGCTCGACTCTCTTAGCACGGAAGAGGAAATCCTCCATGTTCGTGCCTTCTCCGTCAACGTGTCAATTTCTGGCGCTGTTGTTTGAGAAGTAGCAGAAGGATTTCTGACGCTGTTGCCGGGGAGGAAGATGAAGTCAAGAAATCATCCAAGTAGGTGATCTCTTGTATCTACTTTGTTTGCTAGTTGCCTCTTGTTTTCCTCTCCCCCACTTCACCAATTTGCCTTTTTCGTTCGCCTTTTCGTTCACCCTTTTTCTCGCCCGCTTTTTGTTTTGCTCGTGTGCTTGCTTGCTTGCTGAAGTCACCATGAACGAAAACACCAACCTTTGTGACTTCTCGAATACTAATAATAATTATTTTATTAGTACTCCGATTGCTCCCGCCACTAGTGCGGAGTCATACGAAATCAATGCCGCTTTGCTGAATCTTGTCATGAAAGAGCAATTCTCTGGCCTTCCTAGTGAAGATGCCGCATCCCATCTCAATACCTTCATTGATCTTTGCGATATGAAAAAGAAAATAGATGTGGATAATGACGTGATTAAATTGAAGCTTTTTCCTTTCTCGTTGGGAGATCGCGCAAAAACTTGGTTTTCTTGTTTGCCCAAAAATAATATCGATTCTTGGGATAAGTGCAAAGATGCTTATATATCCAAGTATTTTCCGCCGGCTAAGATCATCTCTCTCCGTAATGATATCATGAATTTCAAGAAACTTGATCATGAGCATGTTGCACAAGCTTGGGAGGGAATGAAATTAATGATTAGAAATTGCCCCGCTCATGGCTTGAGCCTTTGGATGATTATTCAAATCTTTTACGATGGCTTGCATTTCGCTTCTAGAAATATCTTGGACTCCGCCTCAGGTGGAACGTTCATGGAAATCATGTTAGGAGAAGCCACAAAGCTCTTAGACAACATCATGACGAACTACTCTCAGTGGCACACTGAAAGGTCACCTACTAGTAAGAAGGTACACGCTATAGAAGAAATTAACTCGTTGAGTGCTAAGATGGATGAGTTAATGAATTTGGTTGCTAGTAGAAGTGCTCCTTTGGATCCTAATGATTTGCCTTTGTCTTCTTTGATTGAGAGTAGCAACACTTTCTTGGACGTAAATTTTGTTGGTAGGAATAACTTTGGCAACAACTACGCTTTTAGAGGACACTATGTTCCTAGGCCTTTTCCTAGTAACTCCTCTAATAACTTTGGCAACTCCTACAACAATACCCATGGAAATTACAATAGATTACCCTCTGATCTAGAGAGTAATATCAAAGAGTTCATCAACTCTCAAAAGATTTTCAATGCCTCCATAGAGGAAAAACTACTCAATATTGACGATTTGGCTAAGAGCGTTGATAGGATTTCTTGTGATGTTGATGCTTTGAAAGTTAGATGTGCTCCTCCCAAAATGAACATGGATCAAACTTTGAAAGCTATGCGTGTTTCCATGATTGAGAGCCAAGAAAGAACCGCCCCAATTCGTGCTAGACATGAATGGCTTAAAAAGGCGTGTTCTCGTGATGAGAATCACGAAGATCTCAAAGTGCTTGGTGTGACTCCCATTGAATCTTTGTTTTCTTGTGTCAAACCTAATGATTATGGGGCTGGATATGAATCCACTTTGGTTGAAAAGTGCCCCAATGATTCGGAGTCCATCTATCTTGATGCTAAAAGAGTTAAAAGTGGAGTAGTAGACGTTAAAACTTTGAGTAGTAATGAAGTTACTACCGTGGATTTCAAGGAATTCAATTATGATAATTGCTCCTTGATTGAATGCATTTCTTTTATGCAATCCATGTTAAACTCTCCGCACGCTTATAGCCAAAACAAAGCCTTTACCGATCATATCGTCGAATCTATGATAAAAGCTCTTGAAGAGAAACTTGAATTGGAAGAGTCTATCCCTAGAAAGCTTCATGATGAGTGGGAACCTACCATCAAAATCAAAATCAAAAACTATGAGTGCAATGCTTTGTTTGATTTGGGTGCTAGTGTTTCTGCGATTCCAAAGTCTTTATGTGATATTCTGGGTTTTAATGAGATTGAAGAGTGTTCTCTTAATTTGCATCTTGCTGATTCTACTATCAAGAAACCCATGGGAAGGATCAATGGTGTTCTTATTATTGCAAATAGGAACTATGTACCCATGGATTTCATTGGGCTTGACATTGATTACAATCCTGCATGCCCTATTATTCTTGGTAGACCTTTCATAAGGACTATCGATGATATCATCGATATGAAGGAAGGGAATATTAGATTTCAATTTCATTTAAGGAAAGGCATGGAACACTTTCCTAGAAAGAAAATAAGATTGCCTTATGAATCCATGATGAGGGCCACTTATGGTTTGAGCACCAAAGACGACGATACGTGATTCTATCGCTACTATGCCTAGCTAAGGGCGTTAAACAATAGCGCTTGTTGGGAGGCAACCCAATGAATTTATCTTTTTATTTCTGTTTTTCTGCGTCCACACTTTCAGAATTCTGTTGTGATTTTGTTTTTTGTGTTTGTTTTTGTGTTTGAGCCAAGCAAAACCTTTATGATTAGTCTTGGTTATGGTTGTTTGATCTTGCTGGAAAAAGACAGAAACTTTTCGCTCACGAGATGATTTTTCATTTTTATTCAGAAAGAGCTTTTGAGTTGATTCGTTTTGCTGCTGATTCATATGCTTTTTCCCTAGACCGTCGTAATTTTTCAGATTTTTTGAGGTAACAGAAGTATACGAAGTATACAGATTGCTACACACTGGTCTGTTTTTGACAGATTCTGTTTTTGTTGAGTTGGTTGCTTGTTTTGATGGAACTATGGTTAGTATCGGGGGGTACTAGCCATGGGAAAGTGAGAATACATTAGCTCATCATCAATATAGATGGAATTCAAGTTTGCTACAGTACCAACAGAAGTGGTAGTTTGTTTTCTTGTACTAATGTTATCACAAGTTTCTGTTTAAGTTTTGTGCTGTGAAGTTTTCAAGTTTTGGGTGATGTTCTCATGGACAAAGAGATAAGGAGTGGAAATAGCTCAAGCTTGGGGATGCCCAAGGCATCCCAAGCCAAATTCAAGTACACCAAAAAGCCTAAGCTTGGGGATGCCCCGGGAAGGCATCCCCTCTTTCGTCTTCAATCCATCGGTAACATTACTTGGAGCTATATTTTTATGCACCACATGATATGTGTTTTGCTTGGAGCGTCTTGTATCATAGGAGTCTTTTCTTTTTGTTGTGTCACAATCATCCTTGCTGCACACCTTTTTGAGAGATAGAGACATGCACTCATCGTGATTTTGCTAGAATGCTCATAGTGCTTCACTTATATCTTTTGAGCTAGATACTTTTGCTCTAGTGCTTCACTTATATCTTTTGAGATAGATACTTTTGCTCTTGTGCTTCACTTATATCTTTAGAGCATGACGATGCGTGATTTGGTAGTTGGGTTATGCTATGAAAGTAGTCCCATGTAATAGGTACCCAAAGAGGATGAAAAAACCTCCATCTTCATGTGCATTGAGTAGAAATAAAAGTTTCGATTCCTCTCAATTAGTTTTGAGACGTGGATTCGGTAATATTGAGAGTTATGTTAGTAGGGTGTTGTGAATCTATAAATACTTGTGTTGAAGTTAGTGATTCCCGTAGCATGCACGTATGGTGAACCGCTATGTTAGGAAGTCGGAGCATAATTGATCTATTGATTGTCATCCTTTGTGTTGAGGTCGGGATCGCACGATGGTTTACACCTACCAACCCTTCCCCTCGGAGTATGCGTTTAGCACTTTGTTTCGATTACTAATAAAAACTTTTGCAACAAGTATGTGAGTTATTTATGACTAATGTTGAGCCCATGGTATAGATGCACTTTCACCTTCCACCATTGCTAGCCTCTCTAAGCGCCGCGCAATTCTCGCCGGTGCACAAACCCACCAAATTCCTTCCTCGAAACAGCCACTATACCTACCTACTATGGCATTTTCATAGCCATTCCGAGATGTATTGCCATGCAACTACCACCGTTCCGTCTCATGACTTGTGTCGTCACTCTCATATTGCCATTGCATGATCATACTAGATCGTTGCACATCTCGGTACACTGCCGGAGCCATTTCCTATGGAGTCATCTGTTGGGGAACGTCGCATGGGAAACAAAAAATTTCCTACGTGCACGAAGACCTATCATGGTGATGTCCATCTACGAGAGGGGATGAGTGATCTACGTACCCTTGTAGACCGTACAGCAGAAGCGTTAGAGAACGCGGTTGATGTAGTGGAACGTCCTCACGTCCCTCGATCCGCCCCGCGAACAATCCCGTGATCAGTCCCACGATCTAGTACCGAACGGACGGCACCTCCGCGTTCAGCACACGTACAGCTCGATGATGATCTCGGCCTTCTTGATCCAGCAAGAGAGACGGAGAGGTAGAAGAGTTCTCCGGCAGTGTGACGGCGCTCCGGAGGTTGGTGATGATCTTGTCTCAGCAGGGCTCCGCCCGAGCTCCGCAGAAACGCGATCTAGAGGAAAAACCGTGGAGGTATGTGGTCGGGCTGCCGTGGAAAAGTCGTCTCAAATCAGCCCTAAAACCTCCGTATATATAGGTGGGAGGGAGGGGGCCTTGCCTTGGGGTCCAAGGACCCTCAAGGGGGTCGGCCGAGCCAAGGGGGAGGACTCTCCCCCCCCAAACCGAGTTGGACTAGGTTTGGTGGGAGGGAGTCCTCCTCCCTTCCCACCTCCTCCTTTTTTTCCTCTTGATTTTTCTTCTCTTGGCGCATAGACCACTTGTGGGCTGTCCCACCAGCCCACTAAGGGCTGGTGTGTTTCCCCCAAGGCCTATGGGCTTCCCCAGGGTGGGTTGCCCCCCCCCCCCCCGGTGAACCCCCGGAACCCATTCGTCATTCCCGGTACATTCCCGGTAACTCCGAAAACCTTCCGGTAATCAAATGAGGTCATCCTATATATCAATCTTCGTTTCCGGACCATTCCGGAAACCCTCGTGACGTCCGTGATCTCATCCGGGACTCCGAACAACATTCGGTAACCAACCATATAACTCAAATACGCATAAAACAACATCGAACCTTAAGTGTGCAGACCCTGCGGGTTCGAGAACTATGTAGACATGACCCGAGAGACTCCTCAGTCAATATCCAATAGCGGGACCTGGATGCCCATATTGGATCCTACATATTCTACGAAGATCTTATCGTTTGAACCTCAGTGCCAAGGATTCGTATAATCCCGTATGTCATTCCCTTTGTCCTTCGGTATGTTACTTTCCCGAGATTCGATCGTCAGTATCCGCATACCTATTTCAATCTCGTTTACCGGCAAGTCTCTTTACTCGTTACGTAATACAAGATCCCGCAACTTACACTAAGTTACATTGCTTGCAAGGCTTGTGTGTGATGTTGTATTACCGAGTGGACCCTGAGATACCTCTCCGTCACACGGAGTGACAAATCCCAGTCTTGATCCATACTAACTCAACTAACACCTTCGGAGATACCTATAGAGCATCTTTATAGTCACCCAGTTACGTTGCGACGTTTGATACACACAAAGCATTCCTCCGGTGTCAGTGAGTTATATGATCTCATGGTCATAGGAATAAATACTTGACACGCAGAAAACAGTAGCAACAAAATGACACGATCAACATGCTACGTCTATTAGTTTGGGTCTAGTCCATCACGTGATTCTCCCAATGACGTGATCCAGTTATCAAGCAACAACACCTTGTTCATAATCAGAAGACACTGACTATCATTGATCAACTGGCTAGCCAACTAGAGGCATGCTAGGGACGGTGTTTTGTCTATGTATCCACACATGTAAATGAGTCTTCATTCAATACAATTATAGCATGGATAATAAACTATTATCTTGATACAGGAATTATAATAATAACTATATTTATTATTGCCTCTAGGGCATAATTCCAACAGTCTCCCACTTGCACTAGAGTCAATAATCTAGCCCTCACATCACCATGTGAATTACATTGTAATAAATCTAACACCCATACAGTTCTGGTGTCGATCATGTTTTGCACATGGAAGAGGTTTAGTCAGCGGGTCTGCTACATTCAGATCCGTGTGCACTTTGCATATATTTATGTCCTCTTCCTCGACGTAGTCGCGGATGAGGTTGAAGCGTCGTTTGATGTGTCTGGTCTTCTTGTGAAACCGTGGTTCCTTTGCTAAGGCAATGGCACCCGTGTTGTCACAGAACAAGGTTATTGGATCCAGTGCACTTGGCACCACTCCAAGATCCGTCATGAACTGCTTCATCCAGACACCCTCCTTAGCCGCCTCCGAGGCAGCCATGTACTCCGCTTCACATGTAGAATCTACTACGACGCTTTGCTTGGAACTGCACCAGCTTACTACACCCCCATTAAGAATAAATACGTATCCGGTTTGCGACTTAGAGTCGTCCGGATCTGTGTCAAAGCTTGCATCGACGTAACCTTTTACGACGAGCTCTTCGTCACCTCCATATACGAGAAACATCTCCTTAGTCCTTTTTAGGTACTTCAGGATATTCTTGACCGCTGTCCAGTGATCCACTCCTGGATTACTCTGGAACCTACCTGCCATACTTATGGCCAGGCTAACATCCGGTCTAGTGCACAGCATCGCATACATGATAGAACCTATGGCTGAAGCATAGGGGACGGAGCGCATATGCTCTCTATCTTCATCAGTTGCTGGGCACTGAGTCTTACTCAATCTCGTACCTTGTAAAACTGGCAAGAACCCTTTCTTGGACTGCTCCATTTTGAACCTCTTCAAAACTTTATCAAGGTATGTGCTTTGTGAAAGTCCTATCAGGCGTTTTGATCTATCCCTATAGATCTTAATGCCTAGAATGTAAGCAGCTTCTCCTAGGTCCTTCATAGAGAAACTTTTATTCAAGTAACCTTTTATGCTCTCCAAAAGCTCTACGTTGTTTCCAATCAGTAATATGTCATCCACATATAATATTAGAAACGCCACAGAGCTCCCACTCACTTTCTTGTAAATACAAGATTCTCCAACCACTTGTATAAACCCAAATGCTTTGATCGCCTCATCAAAGCGTTTGTTCCAACTCCGAGATGCTTGCACCAGTCCATAAATGGATCGCTGGAGCTTGCACACCTTGTCAGCATTTTTAGGATCGACAAAACCTTCGGGTTGCATCATATACAACTCTTCCTTAAGGAAACCGTTAAGGAACGCCGTTTTGACATCCATCTGCCAGATTTCATAATCGAAAAATGCAGCTATTGCTAACATGATTCTGACGGACTTAAGCATCGCTACGGGTGAGAAAGTCTCATCGTAGTCAACTCCTGGAACTTGTGAAAAACCCTTTGCCACAAGTCGAGCTTTATAAACGGTCACATTACCGTCAGCGTCCGTCTTCTTCTTAAAGATCCATTTGTTCTGAATAGCCTTGCGGCCCTCAGGTAGTATCTCCAAAGTCCACACTTTGTTCTCATACATGGATCCTATCTCGGATTTCATGGCTTCTAGCCATTTGTTGGAATCTGGGCCCACCATTGCTTCTTCATAATTTGCAGGTTCATTGTTGTCTAACAACATGATTGATAAGACGGGATTACCGTACCACTCTGGAGCAGCGCGTGATCTCGTCGACCTGCGTGGTTCAACAGAAACTTGAACTGGAGTTTCATGATCATCATCATTAACTTCCTCCTCAATCGGCGTCGCAACGACAGAGGTTTCCCCTTGCCCTGCGCCACCATCCACAGGGATGAGAGGTTCGACAACCTCGTCAAGTTCTATCTTCCTCCCACTCAATTCTCTCGAGAGAAACTCCTTCTCGAGAAAACCTCTGTTTTTAGCAACAAACACTTTGCCCTCGGTTTTGAGATAGAAGGTGTACCCAACTGTCTCTTTTGGGTAACCTATGAAGACGCACTTTTCCGCTTTGGGTTCTAGCTTTTCAGGCTGAAGCTTTTTGACATAAGCATCACATACCCAAACTTTAAGAAACGACAACTTTGGCCTTTTGCCATACCACAGTTCGTATGGTGTCGTCTGAACGGATTTTGATGGTACCCTATTTAAAGTGAATGCAGCTGTTTCTAATGCATAACCCCAAAATGATAACGGCAAATCAGTAAGAGACATCATAGATCGCACCATCTCTAACAAAGTACGATTACGACGTTCGGACACACCATTACGCTGTGGTGTTCCAGGCGGTGTTAACTGCGAAACAATTCCACATTGTCTTAAGTGAGCACCAAACTCGAAACTCAGATATTCACCCCCACGATCAGACCGTAGGAACTTGATCTTCTTGTTACGATGATTTTCCACTTCACTCTGAAATTGCTTGAACTTTTCAAATGTTTCAGACTTGTGCTTCATCAAGTAGACATAACCATATCTACTTAAATCGTCAGTGAAGGTGAGAAAATAACGATATCCGCCGCGTGCCTCTACGCTCATTGGACCACACACATCGGTATGTATGATTTCCAACAAGTCACTTGCACGCTCCATTGTTCCGGAGAACGGAGTCTTAGTCATCTTGCCCATGAGGCACGGTTCGCACGTGTCAAGTGAATCAAAGTCAAGTGACTCCAAAAGTCCATCAGCATGGAGTTTGTTCATGCGCTTTACACCAATATGACCTAAGCGGCAGTGCCACAAAAATATGGCGCTATCATTGTTTACTCTAACTCTTTTGGTCTCAATGTTATGTATATGCGTATCGCTATCAAGATTCAATATGAACAATCCTCTCACATTCGCTGCATGACCATAAAAGATGTTACTCATAGAAATAGAACAACCATTATTCTCAGACTTAAAAGAGTAACCGTCTCGCAATAAACAAGATCCAGATATAATGTTCATGCTCAACGCAGGCACTAAATAACAATGATTTAAGTTCATCACTAATCCCGATGGTAGCTGAAGTGACACTGTGCCGACGGCGATTGCATCAACCTTGGAACCATTTCCTACGCGCATCGTCACTTCGTCTTTCGCCAGCCTTCGTCTATTCCGCAGTTCCTGTTTCGAGTTGCAAATGTGAGCAACAGAACCGGTATCGAATACCCAGGCACTACTACGAGAGCCGGTTAAGTACACATCAATAACATGTATATCAAATATACCTGATTTTTCTTTGCCCGCCTTCTTATCTGCCAGATACTTGGGGCAATTTCGCTTCCAGTGTCCCATACCCTTGCAATAGAAGCACTCTGTTTCAGGCTTAGGTCCAGCCTTGGGTTTCTTCGGCGGATTGGCAACAGGCTTGCCGCTCTTCTTCGAATTGCCCTTCTTGCCTTTGCCGTTTCTCTTGAAACTAGTGGTCTTGCTCACCATCAACACTTGATGCTCTTTACGGAGTTCAGACTCTGCGACTTTCAGCATCGCAAACAACTCGCCGGGAGACTTGTTCATCCCTTGCATGTTGTAGTTCAACACAAAGCCTTTATAGCTTGGCGGCAGTGATTGAAGGATTCTGTCAGTGATAGCTTCTTGCGGGAGTTCAATCCCCAGCTCAGCTAGAAGGTTTGAGTACCCAGACATTTTGAGCACATGTTCACTGACAGACGAGTTTTCCTCCATCTTGCAAGCATAGAATTTAACGGAGGTCTCATACCTCTCGATCCGGGCGTTCTTCTGAAAGATAAACTCCAACTCCTGGAACATCTCAAATGCTCCATGACGCTCAAAGCGACGTTGAAGTCCCGGTTCTAAGCCATACAAGACTGCACATTAAACTATTGAGTAGTCCTCCTTACGTGCTAACCAAGCGTTCTTAACATCCTGATCAGCCGTAGCGGGTGGTTCATCTCCTAGCGCAGCATTAAGGACATAATCCTTCTTCCCAGCTTGTAAGATTAGCTTAAGATTACGAGCCCAGTCTACAAAGTTGCTTCCATCATCTTTCAACTTAGCTTTCTCTAGGAACGTATTAAAATTGAGGATGACTGTCGCGTGAGCCATGATCTACAATACAAATATATTCAAAGTGGACTTAGACTATGTTCAAGATAATTAGAGTTCAACTTAGTCAAATTATATGCTAAACTCCCACTCAAAAAGTACATCTCTCCAGTCATTTGAGTGGTTCATGATCCACTTACACTATCCCAAGTCCGATCATCACGTGAGTTGAGTATAGTTTCAGTGGTAACCATCCCTATGCTAATCATATCAACTATATGATTCATGATCGACCTTTCGGTCTCATGTGTTCCGAGGCCATGTCTGCACATGCTAGTCTCGTCAAGCTTAACCCGAGTGTTCCGCGTGCGCAACTGTTTTGCACCCGTTGTATGTGAACGTTGAGTCTATCACACCCGATCATCACGTGGTGTCTCGAAACGATGAACTGTAGCAACGGTGCACAGTCGGGGAGAACACAATTTCGTCTTGAAATTTTAGTGAGAGATCACCTTATAATGCTACCGTCGTTCTAAGCAAAATAAGGTGCATAAAAGGATTAACATCACATGCAATTCATAAGTGACATGATATGGCCATCATCACGTGCTTCTTGATCTCCATCACCAAAGCACCGGCACGATCTTCTTGTCACCGGCGCCACACCATGATCATCCATCAACGTGTTTCCATTGGGGTTGTCATGCTACTTATGCTATTACTACTAAAGCTACATCCTAGCAAAATAGTAAACGCATCTGCAAGCACAAACGTTAGTATAAAGACAACCCTATGGCTCCTGCCGGTTGCCGTACCATCGACGTGCAAGTCGATATTTCTATTACAACATGATCATCTCATACATCCAATATTTCACATCACATCGTTGGCCATATCACATCACAATCATACCCTGCAAAAACAAGTTAGACGTCCTCTAATTTTGTTGTTGCATGTTTTACGTGGTGACCAAGGGTATCTAGTAGGATCGCATCTTACTTACGCAAACACCACAACGGAGATATATAAGTTGCTATTTAACCTCATCCAAGGACCTCCTCGGTCAAATCCGATTCAACTAAAGTTGGAGAAACCGACACTTGCCAGTCATCTTTGAGCAAAGGGGGTTACTCGTAACGATGAAACCAGTCTCTCGTAAGCGTACGAGTAATGTCGGTCCAAGCCGCTTCAATCCAACAATACCGCGGAATCAAGAAAAGACTAAGGAGGGCAGCAAAACGCACATCACCTCCCACAAAAACTTTTGTGTTCTACTCGAGAAGACATCTACGCATGAACCTAGCTCATGATGCCACTGTTGGGGAACGTCGCATGGGAAACAAAAAATTTCCTACGTGCACGAAGACCTATCATGGTGATGTCCATCTACGAGAGGGGATGAGTGATCTACGTACCCTTGTAGACCGTACAGCAGAAGCGTTAGAGAACGCGGTTGATGTAGTGGAACGTCCTCACGTCCCTCGATCCGCCCCGCGAACAATCCCGCGATCAGTCCCACGATCTAGTACCGAACGGACGGCACCTCCGCGTTCAGCACACATACAGCTCGATGATGATCTCGGCCTTCTTGATCCAGCAAGAGAGACGGAGAGGTAGAAGAGTTCTCCGGTAGCGTGACGGCGCTCCGGAGGTTGGTGATGATCTTGTCTCAGCAGGGCTCCGCCCGAGCTCCACAGAAACGCGATCTAGAGGAAAAACCGTGGAGGTATGTGGTCGGGCTGCCGTGGAAAAGTCGTCTCAAATCAGCCCTAAAACCTCCGTATATATAGTGGGAGGGAGGGGGCCTTGCCTTGGGGTCCAAGGACCCTCAAGGGGGTCGGCCGAGCCAAGGGGGAGGACTCTCCCCCCCCCCCAAACCGAGTTGGACTAGGTTTGGTGGGAGGGAGTCCTCCTCCCTTCCCACCTCCTCCTTTTTTTTCCTCTTGATTTTTCTTCTCTTGGCGCATAGACCACTTGTGGGCTGTCCCACCAGCCCACTAAGGGCTGGTGTGTCTCCCCCAAGGCCTATGGGCTTCCCCGGGGTGGGTTGCCCCCCCCCCCCGGTGAACCCCCGGAACCCATTCGTCATTCCCGGTACATTCCCGGTAACTCCGAAAACCTTCCGGTAATCAAATGAGGTCATCCTATATATCAATCTTCGTTTCCAGACCATTCCGGAAACCCTCGTGACGTCCGTGATCTCATCCGGGACTCCGAACAACATTCGGTAACCAACCATATAACTCAAATACGCATAAAACAACGTCGAACCTTAAGTGTGCAGACCCTGCGGGTTCGAGAACTATGTAGACATGACCCGAGAGACTCCTCGGTCAATATCCAATAGCGGGACCTGGATGCCCATATTGGATCCTACATATTCTACGAAGATCTTATCGTTTGAACCTCAGTGCCAAGGATTCGTATAATCCCGTATGTCATTCCCTTTGTCCTTCGGTATGTTACTTTCCCGAGATTCGATCGTCAGTATCCGCATACCTATTTCAATCTCGTTTACCGGCAAGTCTCTTTACTCGTTCCGTAATACAAGATCCCGCAACTTACACTAAGTTACATTGCTTGCAAGGCTTGTGTGTGATGTTGTATTACCGAGTGGGCCCTGAGATACCTCTCCGTCACACGGAGTGACAAATCTCAGTCTTGATCCATACTAACTCAACTAACACCTTCGGAGATACCTGTAGAGCATCTTTATAGTCACCCAGTTACGTTGCGACGTTTGATACACACAAAGCATTCCTCCGGTGTCAGTGAGTTATATGATCTCATGGTCATAGGAATAAATACTTGACACGCAGAAAACAGTAGCAACAAAATGACACGATCAACATGCTACGTCTATTAGTTTGGGTCTAGTCCATCACGTGATTCTCCCAATGACGTGATCCAGTTATCAAGCAACAACACCTTGTTCATAATCAGAAGTCACTGACTATCATTGATCAACTGGCTAGCCAACTAGAGGCATGCTAGGGACGGTGTTTTGTCTATGTATCCACACATGTAAATGAGTCTTCATTCAATACAATTATAGCATGGATAATAAACTATTATCTTGATACAGGAATTATAATAATAACTATATTTATTATTGCCTCTAGGGCATAATTCCAACATCATCATCATTGTGATCTTTTAGCTTTGAGTAAATAAAAGTGTGATGATCATCATTATTAGAGCAT
Organism: Hordeum vulgare subsp. vulgare; assembly: GCF_904849725.1. NCBI lineage: Eukaryota > Viridiplantae > Streptophyta > Magnoliopsida > Poales > Poaceae > Hordeum > Hordeum vulgare. The sequence goes on along the minus strand of NC_058520.1, from coordinate 486,038,748 downwards.
TGTCCCGTGTGAGGAAAACAAATAAGAGGCCAAAGAGCCCAAAAACAAAAAAAAGAGAGAAAAGAAAAAAAGAGGCCTAAGAGCCCAAATAAAAAAAAGAAATGAGAGAAAAAGAGAGAAGGGACAATGCTACTATCTTTTTCCACACTTGTGCTTCATAATAGCCCCATGTTCTTCATGATTGAGAGCTTCTTGCTTTGTCACTACCATATGCTAGTGGGAATCTTTGTTTTATAACTTGGCTTGTATATTCCAATGATGGGTATCCTCAAAATTGCCCTAGGTCTTCGTGAGCAAGCAAGTTGGATGCACACCCACTAGTTTTCCTCTTGAGCTTTCACATACTTATAGCTCTAGTGCATCTCTTGTATGGCAATCCCTACTCATTCACATTGATATCTACTAATGGGCATCTCCATAGCCTATTGATACGCCGAGTCAATGTGACCATCTCCTCCTTTTTTGTCTCACAACCACCACCACACTCTATTCCACCTATAGTGCTATATCCATGGCCTGCGCTCATGTATTGCGTGATAGTTATAAAAAGTTTGAGAAAGTAAGAGTGCGAAAACAATTACTTGGCCAATTCCGGGGTTGTGCATGATTTACATTAGTTGTGTGAGGATGAGGAGAATAGCCAGACTATATGATTTTGTAGGGATAACTTTCTTTGGCCTTGTTATTTTGAAAGTTCATGATTACTTTGCTAGTTTGCTTGAAGTATTACTGTTTTCATGTCAATAGCAAACTATTGTTTCGAATCATACGGATCTGAACATTCCTGCCACGTGAAAGAAGTTGCAAAGGACAACCATGCTAGGTAGCATTCCACATCAAAAATTCATTCTTTTTCACTTCCCTACTTGGGGACGAGCAGGAGTTAAGCTTGGGGATGCTTGATACGTCTCCAACGTATCTATAATTTTTTATGGTTTCATGCTATTATCTTGTCAAACTTTGGATGTTTTGCATGCCCTTTATTTATTTTCTTGGACTAACTTATTAACTCAGTGCCAATTACGAGTTCCTGTTTTTTCCATGTTTTTGACCCCTTTCAGAGGAGATTTTCAAACGGAGTCCAAACGGAAGAAAATCCCCGAAAAGATTTTTTCTCGAACGGAAGAAGATCACAGAGCTTGGGGGGCCAAGCCAGAAAAGCCCCAGGGGCCCCACAAGCCCCCACCCCATGGCCAGGGGGCCGCGCCATGCAGGCTTGTGGGCCCCCTGGAGGTCCCCTGACCTAGATCTTGCGCCTATAAATTCCCAATTATTCCCAAAATATCAGGGGAGCATCGTAATCACTTTTCCGCCGCCGCAAGCTTCTGTCTCCGCAAGATCCCATCTGGGGCACGTCCTGGTGCCCTGCCGGAGGAGGGATTCAGACATGGAAGGCTTCTCCATCAACACCATGACCTCTCCGATGATGCGTGAGTAGTTCACCATAGACCTACGGGTCCATAGCTAGTAACTAGATGGCTTTTTCTCTCTCTTGGATCTTCAATACAAAGTTCTCCATGATCTTCATGGAGATCTATCCAATGTAATCTTCTTTTGCGGTGTGTTTGTCAAGATCCGATGAATTGTGGATTTATGATCAACTTATCTATGAATCTCATTTGAGTTTCTTCTGATCTCTCTTATGCATGATTTCATATCCTTGTAATTCTCTTTGATTTGTGGGTTTTGTTTGGCCAACTAGATCTATGATTCTTGCAATGGGAGAAGTGCTCGGTTTTGGGTTCATACCGTGCGGTGACCTCACCCAGTGACAAAGTGGTAGCGAGGCACGTATCGTGTTGTTGCCATCAAGGGTAAAAAGATTGGGTTTTCATCATTGGTTTGAGATTATCCCTCTACATCATGTCATCTTGCTTAAAGCGTTACTCTGTTCGTCATGAACTCAATACACTAGATGCATGCTGGATAGCGGTCGATGTGTGGAGTAATAGTAGTAGATGCAGAAAGTATCAGTCTACTTGTCTCGGACGTGATGCCTATATGCTAGATCATTGCCTTAGATATCGTCATGACTTTGTGCGGTTCTATCAATTGCTCGACAGTAATTTGTTCACCCACCGTAATACTTGCTATTTTGAGAAAAGCCTCTAGTGAACACTATGGCCCCCAGGGTCTACTCCACACCATATTTTCAGCCTTACACTTTTTACTTCGTTGCACTTTCCGCCTTCAGATCTCACTTTTGCAAACAATCTTGAAGATATTGACAACCCCTTTGAAGCGTTGGGTGCAAGTTTGTTTGTGTTTGCGCACGTACTCTGGACTTGATGAGACCCTCCTTCTGGATCGATACCTTGGTTCTCAAACTGAGGGAAATACTTACTGCTCCTGTGCTGCATCACCCTTTCCTCTTCAAGGGAAAAAAACAACGCGAGCCCAATCTCCGTCAACGTGTCAATTTCTGGCGCTGTTGTTTGAGAAGTAGCAGAAGACTACTTTGGTTAGTACATACCAAAGATAGGCCCGAACATACTTCTGCACAACCATCTTACTAGCATCCGCAGGGCATAGATTGTTACTCCTCTCACTTATTTTAGCTAGGAATGCTTCACTTTACAACTATCAGCCTTGCGTGCTAGAGGGAGAAGGGGATGATCACCAATTAAATTTCGAACCCGAGCTCAGCAAAGTTGTTGATAGGAAGGCCGCTTTTCATGGCCATGTCCTCTGGGGGCTGATGTTTGTTGTGTATCCCTTGCAACGACGCCAAGAAATAGTTGTGTCGACGGCACTAGGAACCCTTCAGCTACGGCTACGCCTTAAGGGACTTCCTAGGCAAGTATGCAAAGGATTTCCCCCGTGGCCTTGGAGCCTTGCGTTGGTGTTCCCTTGAAGCTGAAAGGGTGATGTAGCATAGCGACGGTAAGTATTTCCCTCAGTTTGAGAACCAAGGTATCAATCCGGTGGAAGAGTATCTCAAGATCCTGCACAAACACAAAAGCTTGCACCCAACACTATGAAGGGGTTGTCAATCCCTTATAGATTGTTTGCCAAGTGAGAACCGAAAGCAACAAAGTAACAAAGCAAAGTAAAAGCGGAGGTGTAAACGATGGATGTGAATAGACCCGAGGGCTGTAGTGTTTACTAGTGGCTTCTCTCATGAAAGCAAGTAGACAGTGGGTGAACAAATTACTGTCGAGCAATTGATAGAACTGCACGAAGTTGTGACGATATCTATGCAATGATTATTTCTATAGGCATCACGTCCGAAACAAGTAGACCGATACTTTCTGCATTTACTACTATTACTCCACACGTCGACCGCTATCCAGCATGCATCTAGTGTATTAAGTCCATAAGAACAGAGTAACGCCTTGAGCAAGATGACATGATGTAGAGGGATAATCTCAAACCAATGATAAAAACCCCATCTTTTTACCCTTGATGGCAACTACTTGATGTGTGCCTTGCTGCCCCTACTGTCACTGGGAAAGGTCACCACATGGTAGAACCCAAAACCAAGCACTTCTCCCATTACAAGAAACATAGATCTAGTTGGCCAAACAAAACCCAAGACTCGTAGAGACTTACAAGGATATCAAATCATGCATATAAGAAATCAGCAAAGACTCAAATATATATCATAGATAATCTGATCACAAATCCACAATTCATCGGATCTCGACAAACACACCGCCAAGGAAGATTACATCGGATAGATCTCCATGAAGATCATGGATAACTTTGTATTGAAGATCGAAGAGAGAGAAGAAGCCATCTAGCTACTAACTACGGACCCGTAGGTCTGAAGTGAACTACTCACGAGTCATTGGAGGGGCGATGATGATGATGAAGAAGCCCTCCAACTCCAAAGTCCCCTCCGGCAGGGTGCCGGGAAGGGTCTCCAGATGAGATCTCGCGGAAACGGAAGCTTGCGGCGGGAGAAAAGTATTTTCGAGGCTCCCCTGATTTTTTGCGGAATATTTGGGAATTTATAGGCCAAAGATCTAGGTCAGGGGCGGCCAGGGAGGCCACAAGCCTGCCCACCGCCGCCTCCCCCCTGGTGGCGGAGTGGGTGCTTGTGGGCTCCCTGGAGCCCACCTGGCTTGGCCCAAAAGCCCCTGGTCTTCTTCCGTTCGGGAAAAAATCATTTTGGGGTTTTTCTTCCGTTTGGACTCCGTTCCAAAATCAGATCTGAAAAGAATCAAAAACACGGAAAAAATAGGAACTGGCACTTGGCACTGAATTAATAAGTTAGTCCCAAAAAGATACAAAAGATACATAAAACAACCAAAGAAGACAAGATAACAGCGTGAAACCATCAAAAATTATAGATACGTTTGAGACGTATCAAGCATCCCCAAGCTTAACTCCTGCTCGTCCTCGAGTAGGGAAGTGATAAGAATGAATTTTTGATGCTTTCATGCTACCTAGCATAGGTGTCCTTTGTAATTCCTCTTATGTGACGTGAATGTTCAGATCCATTAGATTCAAAACAATAGTTTGCTATTGACGTGGAAACAATAATAATTCAAGAAAACTAGGAAAGTAATCATGAACTTTCAAAATAACAAGGCCAAAAGAAAGTTATCCCTACAAAAGCATATAGTCTAGCTATGCTCTATCATCATTGCACAACGAATTTAAATCATGCACAACCCCGGTATTGGCCAAGTAATTGTTTCACACCTTTACTTTCTCAAACTTTCTCAACTCTCACGCAATACATGAGCGTGAGCCATGCTTATAGCACTATAGATGGCGTGGAATGTAGTGGAGGTTGCACGACAAAAAGGAGAAGATAGTCACATTAACTAGGCATATCAATGAGCTGTGGAGATGCTCATCAATAGATATCAATGTGAATGAGTAGGGATTGCCATACAAATGATGCACTAGAGCTACGAGTATGTGAAAGGTCTTAAAGAGAACTAGTGGGTGTGCATCCAACTTGCTTGCTCACGAAGACTGTTGGGGATATTACCTATTAATAACCCGCCCCAGTTTGGTCGGGTCAGCACATCAGGCGATTCACCTGAGCGTAGTTTGGGCCTTGGCCTGGCAAGACCAAAGGTTGTATGGCGGTTTATAATTTCCGGAAGGTCTCCAAGCTTTAGAGAATGGCGACTTAGAGACCGCGGAGGTCACGATTTGTAGGAAGGAAAGTACCCTTGTAAACCCTAGGGATTCGACCTGTATATAAAGGCGAGTCCCAGGGAAGAAGAGGGCAGGTTAGAAATCATCGAGTGCTAGGTTTGGTGAGTTACGCCCTCCTTGTAATCGAAATCACATCAATACAACTTAAAGCAGGACGTAGGCCTTTACCTCCTCACGAGGGGCCGAACCTGGGTAAATCGCCGTGTCTCTCCCGCTCAACCCCTTTGAGTCGCCACCAAGGTGCGATGGCTCCAGTACTAAGTCCTTTCACGAGGACATCTGCCATGACAAAACCACGACAGTTGGCGCCCACCATGGGGCCTACGCACGGTGGAGTTGAGTTCTCAAAGGGATCCCTACCAGGGTTTGGGAGTTACGCGACGGGGCTCATGACCCGGATCCGCCGCAGGAAGATCTACATCGACAACCAGCAGTGGGGGCCCGAGGCAGACTCGATCGAATCTGGTTACAAGGTCCCCTTCGGCAAAATCAACGTCTTCATCGGCATGATCAGATCATCCGTGCCTGAGCCGGACATCTCCACCGACATCGTCGAGCCGGCCAGGTACGTTCGCTCAGTGGTGACGCCGAATCTGACTCGCGCGGTTTTTGTTGGGTTCACGCAAGGATCAGAGGAGCCAGAACATTCGGAGACTCAGGAAGCTACACCAGTCAACTCTGATGACGAATCATCCATGGGCGATTCAGATTCAATCCGGTCTCTACATGGGGATTGTCTTGGGGGCTTGTCGCTAGCCATGGACCGCGAAGTCCTTGACCGAACCCGCCGCCAGATCGCCATTTATATGGCGGGGGCGACTCAGCCGTCGCAAAACCTTACGAGAGGCGATGGAACTGGCGAGACGTCTAGAAGCCCGGCCGCTGTCCTGGTGGAATTAGCGGCGGAGATCACAAGGATGATGGCGACTCCCCTCACACCAGAAAACCAGGAAGGGATAAACTTGGAGCTGGCAAAACTCAGAGAGGCAGTGGCAAAGGCTCATCGGGATGCCGAGGTGGAGTCCGCCAGGATCAAGACTCGGCAAGCTCAAATTGCGGTCGAAAGGATGCGCTTAAATACTGACAACTGGCGGCTCAAAAGGCACCAACGCGCATCCGACGCCGTCCATCAACGGAGACACCAAGGTCGCCTGCCCCATGATCTCAACCCGACCCGCTTGTTCGACACTCCATGAACCCCCGGGGCGGGAGCCGCCCCAGGGGGAGGGCCGGGTCAACCGCCTAACCCGCCGGTTCAGATGGCTGAGGATCGCATTCCCCGATTCCGGACGCCTCAAGGCCACTTTTCCAACCCGGTGGACAACGTCCTCGCTGCAACTCGCCATCTGGAGTCTCTCCCGATTCACGGCAACACCCCTGCTGAGATATAGGCAAGGAACGCCATCGAGATGTTGAAAACGGCGGTGGTTCAAAACGCCCAGTTCTCACATAGCCTAGATAGGCTGCATTCCACCCCCAGGCGAGTTACACCAGGAGTCGGCCAAAGGACCAGCCCGCCGTGAACAGCGGGCCGCGACCCGTCCCTCAGGATAACCCGCCTGATCATTAGAACCCGCCGGGCCGGGATCTCCCGAACACCCAAGTCGCCCCGGCTCTTCTCGTCGGAAGCGGTGGGCGAGTGGGGGTGCCATGCTTGGCCCCCGCCCTCCGTAACGAAAGGATGCCCAAAGATTTTAAGGGACCAAGAAAGCTGCCTAACTACACCCCGGACCTTGAGCCGGCATCGTGGGTCGAGAGTTATGAAATCGCCATGGACATGCTCGACGTAAACGAGGCAGTTTGCGCCAGGTACTTCACGATGATGCTCGAAGGGTCAGCACGTACTTGGTTGAAAAACTTACCCCCCAACTCCATCGAGACCTGGGCCGAGTTGAAAGAGCGATTCATCAAGAACTTCCGAGGAACTTGCAAACGTTCGATGACGATCGTCGATCTGCAGCATTGCGTTCAGCGCCCTGATGAGTCGGCCCACCATTGGTCACGGCGGGTTGCGGAAATTATCCATTCATCAGATGGTATTACGGCGGCTCAGGCTGTGTTGATCCTCGAGCAGAATTGCCACTATGAACCCTTGGTGCAAAAATTAGGGCGACTCAAGCGAAAGGTCCAAGACATGGGAGAACTGATGGACACCCTCACTAGGTATGCTGAAGCGGATGACACCAAAGATCCTGGCGAGGATGGTAAGGCAAATTTGCCCAAGAAGGGAGAGTCATCCAAAAATCATACCCGGTTCCAGGGATGTAATCGCCACAATCAAGGAGCCAATGGCAAGCAAAGACCGCAAGCGGAGCCCTCGGATTTAGTCGCCAACACCAACGCCAACATTGGCAACCAACGCCAGAAGAAAAACAGGGGCTTTAGCAGGAAGAGGCCGCGTAACTATGAAGAGCTACTCAAAGGCCCTTGCCCGCACCATGCCACGGCGGACGGTCCGGCGACTCACTCCTGGGAGAACTGCTTCGTGATGCGGGAGTTTCGGGCGGAGGCGATCAAGAAAAGCCAAAGCGATGACCCAGACCAACGCCAGGAGCAGTTCGCTGCACCCAACCAACGACAGAACCCCTTCGGCGGTTTTCCGAACAGGGGCCTCAGAGAGGCCCACAGCCAAGCAGCGGCCAATATCCGATACATCATCAGCGGCGGTATAACCCGCCAGGAGCCTTTCAGCATCCGCCCCCACAAGGGGCTCTGCAGGGTCAGGATGACAACAGGGGTTTCCGCAGCAATCCCAAACAGTTAAGCAATGGGCAGTATCACGTTTTCACCACCAACGCTTGCAGACGTGATAAGAAGATGAGTCACCGGGCTTACAGTGTGTTTGAGCCGGCCCTTCCCAGGTACCTCCACTGGTCTGAACAGACCATATCGTGGAGTAGGGAGGATCACCCGCCAAGAGTTGACAATCCGGGCGATTTAGCGTTGGTCGTGGCTCCCCAAGTTGGGGGCTACACCCTGTCCAAAGTGCTAATGGATGGTGGCAGCAGCATTAATATCTTATACTTTGACACTTTCCAAAGGATGAACCTATTGGAAAAGGACCTAATGCCTTCAACCACGGTCTTCCACGGAATTGTCCCGGGAAAGTCGGCCTACCCCATAGGCCGAGTCAGACTCACAGTAGCGTTTGGAACGGCGCAGAATTACAGGTCCGAGTCACTGATCTTCGAGGTGGTCAAATTGAAAAGCCCATACCATGCGTTATTTGGGCGGCCGGCTTACGCCCGCTTCATGGATCGCCCATGCTATGTTTACCTTAAGCTCAAGATGCCCGGTCCCAAGGGACCCATCATGGTCGAAGGGGATAGAAGGATTGCAACGGAATGTGAAGAAGGGGACGCAGCTTATGCGGAAGTCGCTTGCGCTGCGGAGGAGCTCAAACACCATCGGGCCAATGTTGACCCGGCAGACATGTCACCCCTGAAGAAGCCAACGACAGATGCTGAGTCGCCCCTCAAGTTCAAACCAACGGATGACACTAAGACAATCGATTTCGTTCCTGGCGACTCATCCAAGTAGTTCACTATCGGGACGGGTGTGGACCCCAAATTGGAAAGCACGCTCATCGAATTCATCCGTGAGAATCGGGACATCTTCGCATGGAAACCCTCTGACATGCGTGGTGTGCCGAGAGAATTCGCTGAGCACCATCTTAATGTTGACCCAAAGGCAAAACCTATTCAGCAGTATCTTCGCAGGTTTAACGAGGAACGACGCAAGGCGATCGGGGAAGAAGTCGCCCGTCTCTTAGCCGCCGGATTCATCGTGGAAGTTTTTCACCCGAAATGGTTGGCTAACCCGGTTTTGGTGCTCAAGAAGAACGGTACCTTCCGTATGTGCATTGATTACACAGACCTCAAGAGGGCTTGTCGGAAAGATCCTTTCGCTCTTCCCCGCATCGACGAGATCATCGACTCGGTGGCGGGATGCGAACGATTGTGCTTTTTGGACGCCTACTCAGGATATCACCAGATCAAGATGGTCGTGGAGGATCAAGAGAAGACAGCTTTTATAACCCCCTTTGGGGCCTTTTGCTATGTGTCCATGCCTTTTGGATTCAAGAGTGCGGGGGCGACTTATCAGCGTTGGATCCAGAATTGCCTTCACAGCCAAATAGGTCGCAACGTCCACGCCTATGTCGACGATATTGTGATCAAAACCCTCCAGGAGGAGACGCTACTGGAGGATCTCAAAGAAACTTTCGATAATTTGTGGGTATATCAGATGAAGCTGAATCCCACCAAGTGTGTTTTTGGTGTTCCTGCAGGGAAATTGTTGGGCTTCCTGGTGTCGGAGCGTGGCATTGAAGCTAACCCGGACAAAATCGAAGCAGTTACATCCCTTGGAAAGCCGGCAAACGTTATTCAAGTTCAACGACTGGCGGCTCGCATTGCGGCTCTGAGTCGCTTTGTAAGTCGCCTGGGTGAAAAGGCGATTCCTCTTTATCAGTTACTAAAGAAATCTGACCGGTTCGTTTGGACAAACGAGGCAGACGAGGCACTCGAAGCTTTGAAACGGCAATTGGTTAACCCGCCGGTCCTGGCCACCCCGGCTGAAAAGGAGCCCATGCTTCTGTATATTGCGGCAAATTCCAAGGCAGTAAGTGTGGCAGTGGTTGTTGAAAGAAAGGAGGAAGGGAAGGAGTACCCAGTGAACCGCCCGGTATATTTTATCAGCGAGGTTCTAACCCTTTCCAAGCAACGTTACCCACACTGGCAGAAGTTAGTGTATGGGGTGTTTATGGCGAGTCGGAAACTTAAGCATTATTTCCAAGAACACCCTATCACAGTGGTTAGCTCTGCTCCCCTTGGGGACATCATCCAGAATCGGGAGGCAACAGGGTGGATTGCCAAGTGGGCAATTGAACTTGGGCCACATCACGTGTAGTACACCCCCCGCACCGCCATCAAGTCTCAGGCCTTAGTTGATTTCGTCAATGACTGGACGGAGATGCAAGCTATGGAAGACAGGCCTGATCTCACTTACTGGACTATTTATTTTGATGGATCTAGACAGCTGGAAGGCTCGGGGGCTGGTGTGGTACTGGTATCCCCTCAAGGAGATAAATTCTGTTATGTTCTCCAACTCATGTTTCCATGCAATAACAATGCTGCAGAATACGAAGCTTTGCTTCACGGTTTGCGACTCGCCAAAGAGATGAATCTAACGCGAGTCACGTGTTTTGGCGACTCTGATTTGGTGGCGCGGCAAGTTTCGGGTACCTGGGATTCTCGGGACCCCATGACTGCGGCTTACAGAAGAGTTGTGTCTGACGTGGTGGGTCATTTTCATGGTTATCAGGTGGACCACATCGATCGGCGCCTCAACGAGGCGGCTGACGCCCTCTCACGACTTGGTTCCCAGCGAAAGCCAGTTCCTCCCAATGTCTTTCTGGACATTTTGCACAAACCATCCGTGATTTTACCATCGGAGGAGGAGTTGGCAATACCGGATCCTGAGTCTCAGCTCGTGGCGGCTCTCCACACCACGCCGGATTGGGTTCTTCCCTATCTGGCTTATCTCGCCCGGGGCGAGTTACCAACAGACGAAGTTTCGGCCCGTCAAATCGTTCGACGCAGCAAATCCATGGTGATCATCAATGGCGAGTTATATAAACGAAGCACCTCTGGAGTCTTTCAACGATGTGTTTCCTCCGAATAAGGATGCATAATCTTAAATGACATTCATTCCAGAGATTGTGGGCATCATGTCGGGTCACGCTCTCTGGTGTCGAAAGCTTTTCGTCATGGTTTCTTCTGGCTGACGGCTCATGCAGATGCAGAGGATATAGTTCGTCGGTGCAAGGGATGCTAGCGTTATGGACGACAGGCTCATGTGCCGGCTCAGGAATTAAAAATGATTCCCATCACTTGGCCTTTTGCGGTCTGGGGGTTAGACATGGTCGGCCCCTTTAAAATGTCTTCCAATAAGAAAACCCATTTGCTGGTGGCGGTTGATAAGTTCACCAAGTGGGTTGAGGCGGAACCTATTGGAAATTCCGATGCGGAGACAGCGGTCAAGTTCTTGAAGAAGCTGATCTACCGGTTTGGATATCCACATAGTATCATTACTGATAATGGTACTAACCTGTCCCAAGGGGCGATGCAGGAGTTTTGCCGTCGAGAGCATATCTGGCTTGATGTTTCTGCGGTTGCTCACCCACAATCTAATGGGCAGGCGGAACGGGCGAATCAGGAGGTCTCACGAGGAATTAAGCCCCGACTCATGGCTCCCCTGGAGAAAACCCCAGGATGTTGGGTCGAAGAATTGCCTTCGGTGTTGTGGAGTATCCGGACCACCCCGAACAGGTCCACGGGTTTTACCCCTTTCTTTTTGGTCTACGGAGCAGAAGCCGTTCTTCCTACTGACATAAGGCATGATTCTCCTAGAGTCGCCCCATATGTGGAGCAAGACAATGAGCTGGCGCGTCAAGATTCCTTGGACACTTTAGAAGAGGCACGTGACCTGGCTGCGACCCGTTCGGCCATCTATCAACAGGATCTACGGCGTTATCACAACCGCCGGGTTAAGAGTCGGACCTTTCAGGAAGGCGACTTAGTTCTTCGGTTGATACAAGATCGTGCTGGCATGCATAAGTTGTCACCACCATGGGAAGGACCGTTCGTCGTCAGCAAGAATCTTCACAATGGCTCTTATTATCTGGTGGATCTTCGGCCTAACCGGCCAACCACGGAGGTTGAGTCAACTCGCCCTTGGAATATTGCCCACTTGCGGCCTTATTACACTTGAGCTCTTAAGCTCTGTATTTTGTAAGTTTTTCAGTTTCATTATGAAGTAATAAAATTAAAATGCTTCCTGACTTGGGGGCTTCTTCATTAAAGATCAATTTTGTCATCCTGTTGCGACCTTATGAGCCGACAGAATTATCATCTTAGGGTGCGGGCCTGAGCTTTCTGACTCGCCCCATCCTGTCCCGACCTTATGAGCCGAGGAAACCATCTTAGGGTGTGTGCTTGAGCTTTCTGACTCGCCCCATCCTGTCGCGACCTTATGAGGCGATGAAACCATCATCTTAGGGTGTGTGCTTGAGCTTTCTGACTCGCCCCATCCTGTCGCGACCTTATGAGCCGACAAAACCATCATCTTAGGGTGTGTGCTTGAGCTTTCTGACTCGCCCCATCCTGTCGCGACCTTATGAGCCGACGAAACCATCTTAGGGTGTGTGCTTCAGCTTTTTGACTCGGCCCATCCTGTCGCGACCTTATGAACCGACAAAATTGCTACTTTTATTTTCCTTCATGGCATTGCCGCGAGGTTTTCCAAACCTTTTTCCTGATTCATCTTGAAAATATTTGTTGTCATTTATCTAGTTTCACATATGTTTTTTCAAGCTTAAAACAGGTTAATGATCAAAAATCACTTCATCCATGGCGGATTAAGCATTATAAAGGATTTACAAACGGCGGATCCAATATTTCAAATCTCCTTAAGGGCGGTATAAAGATTCTTTCGAAAGTATCACAAAAACAGTACCGACTCATGAAAAAGACCTATTACATGGCTCCCAGGCCAAATCGATGAAATTTATTCTGCTGGCGCCCTTGGATCATTTTGCTGCGAGCTTTGGCCGACCTCAATTTGCAAGTCGCCCAGTACCCAGTTGCACTTAGCCAGAGCCGCGAAGTCATCTTCATCGGTCAGGATTGATGCAAGATCTGCGTCCAAATCAAAAGGGTTCTTGGGTCGCTGTGGAGTTAAGCTGGTCGTCACAAAGGTTGGCGGGTTGACCTTCTTGTTCTTGCTGTCATAAGCAGCCTGATACTTTGATAAGTCCAGACTTGCAGCAAGTTGAGTCGCCGCCAGCCGGGAGTCCTTGACGACACGCTGATAGTCCTCTTCGACGAATTCTGACCCGTCATCTTTGAGTTGAGGAAAGCCTGCCGCCACCTCTTCTGGGTTGATCTCTGGAGCATACGCCAAATAGTGACTTAAGGTAGTCAGTACCCCCTTCCGGGCGGCTGACCGAGTCAACTCGCCAATCTGAGGGGGAAGCGTAGATAGGCATCCAAGCATCTTCTTTATGGAAGTTATAGGCTCCTTGGCGCCCATCACAGCTTTAACAGTTAATACACTGCCGGTATACAACTGCTCTGTCAGCGTGTAAATCGCCTTCAACATTAGCCCCCAATCATCCTGAAGGTTGGCGGCTCTCGAACCTGTGCAAGGGGTCATGATGATCAGCGACTCACAATAAGAATTATTGGTAAAAAAAGAGAAATCAAAAGTTTGAGTATTTTACCAAAGACGGCTTGCGCCATGTTTGAGATATGACGCTTCAAGCTGGACAGTTCTTGTTGTACAGTAGCCAGCCTGGCTTCAGCCTTCTCTGCTCTTATTGTTGCAGCATCTTGGTCAGCCTGAGCCCTTTTTAAATCGGTTTTGAGTTTTTCCATCTCAGCCAGGACCAATTGATGCTTCTCCCCCGACTTAGTTCGGGCATCTTGCTGATCAGATAAGTTTTTCTTCAAATCGCCAAGCGCCGATTCAGTCTGAGTAAGAGTTTCCTGTTGAAAGTACATGATAAGGGGCAAGTCTCAGAACTATTGCAAGCAATGTCCCTGACACTTGGGGGCTAATGTATAATTTTTTCAGATAAAATTATACAATATCAAGACCCGACTCATCTTTTTACTGATGACCCGGCCCTTGGGGGTTACTGGTCGAAAGTTTTTTCTAATATATCAAGACCCGGCTCATCTTTTTAATGATGACCCGGCCCTTGGGGGTTACTGGTCGAAAGTTTTTTCTAATTCATCAAGACTCGGCTCATCTTTTTACTGATGACCCGGCCCTTGGGGGTTACTGGTCGAAAGTTTTTTCTAATCTATCAAGACCCGGCTCATCTTTTTACTGATGACCCGGCCCTTGGGGCTTAATGGGAGTAATATAATGTATAACAAAGTTTACCTCATGTTTATTCTTTAGCATCCGGAGCAGGCTTTTCTCCATCTCATAACTCGCCCCCAGGCGACTCGCAAAACCAGAGCAGAGTTCTTGGAATTCCAGATGTTCATATTCAGAAAGCTTAGCCTTGGAGAGTCCAAATTCAGGGATGTTTTGAGAGGATGATGGTGCATGCTTTGATAAAACCGTTGTGGCCGGTTTAGAGAAGCTGGTGCCAGTAATAACCACAGCATCCGGGTCTTCTGCTGTCGTCAATGGACTTGGCGGCTTTGGGGCATCCGTTGTGTCCTTGGGCGAGTTAGGAAGATCCATTTGATCCTCAGGCTTGCCTTGATCCGTGTCATCTTGGATTGGCGCTGACTCTTTGATGGGCTCTGAAATTATGACAGGAGTTGACCCGCTGGTCTTCCTCTTCTTCGCATGTGCCCTAAAAAAGGGGAACGTCGCATTACAAAACTGGTAATTCATTATCCTCAGATTCAAAGTAAAATTGTCAAAGGACTTACCCAGGGACTCGAATCATTGGTGGAAGTGTCGACATTACTGAATCGCCAGATGTAGGAGGAGAATTCTGCAAGAACTATATGTCAAAAATATAGGCGGATTACGGATGCGATCCAAAGAAACATGAGGAAGTATCGTTCATGGGTACCTCGTTTGGTTTCCTCTTGTTCTTTGCTGGTAAGCCGGACACCAGATCACCGGAGTGACTTCGGGTCTTCCAATTTGAGGTATGTTGTGCTTTCTTCAATAGAAAATTGGGGTCCAAACAAGCATTTGGATGTGAGAAGGGAACTTTCCCACAAATTCGCCTGGCCGGCTTAGGTGGAGAAGGAGATGAATCGGAGGAAACAGAAATTACCTCTACAGAATCCTCCTGGCTTTCGTTGTCTTCATTCTATTCAAGAGAGGTAGAGGCATAAATACAAAGTTAACAATAGAGGATGGCGAGTGAAAGGAGGATAGGTTTTTACCTCTGAAGGCGCGTCGCCGACTTGAGATTCATCGGCTTCGGATGGCTCAGCCACAGCAGCTTTGCCCTTGCCCTTGGTTTTCTTTGGAGGCGGCTTAGCTTGCTTCATGGCTGGCCTTTTGGGTTTCTTGGACCAAAATTTATCACCTTTCTGGAATGGTGTATATTATGAAATCCCACAACTTGAATGAAATATAAGAAATAGAGACAAAGGGCGGGTCAAAATCGCTTACCTTGGGCGCCGGATTAATTTTGCACAAGGGTTTGAGGCCGATTTGGCCACATTTTCCCGCAGGCTCGCCGGTCAGCTTCTTGATGATGGTGACGATATCCTTTTTCGATAAAGCCGTATAGAAATAACATTTAGGATGATCTAAGGTGCCATGAAACTCGCACATTAGCCCGTCCCGGCGACTCAAAGGAAGGATCCGCCATTCGACCTAGCAGCGAATCAAGTCGACCCCAGTAAGGCCGTTGTTCGTTAAAGATCTTAACTCAGACAATACTGGGATAAAATCTGATTCGTCCTCTTTGGTGAGCTTGTCCGGAAGTTTGAAGTTTGTTGGAAGGCGGTCTTTACTATAGCCCAAAAGCTTGTTTTCTCCTGCGGGTGAGGTCTCTTGACAGTAGAACCAAGACTCGCCCCAGCCTTTGGGATGGCTTGGCATGGCGAGTGAGGGAAACGGGCTATCCCTGCGGCGCTGAACATTTACACCGCCAAGTTCCAGGCTGGGACCATTGTGAAATTCCGTCTGGCGATTTAAGTGGAAAAAGTACCAGAATAAGGGAACTAAGGGTTCCATCCGCAGATAAGCCTCACAGAACACTTGGAACTGGCATAGGTTACTTATCGAGTTAGGTCCCAGATCCTGGAGGCGGACGTTCATGAAAGCCATGGCGTCTCTAAGAAACTTTGATCCGGGCGGCTTAAAACCTCGCTCAAGGTGTTCAACAAAAACGACTATCTCCCCTTCTTTGGGGTTAGGGAGATCTTCTCCGAACCCGGTACGCCAACCGATAACATTCTGAGGGTCCAAGTTGCCCGTTTTCACATAATCTGCTAGTATGGAGTCATCGACTTTGGTAGGGAGCCAGTCACTTTTGAAGACGGTGCCCATGCTACAAAGGAGTAAAGTATGGGTGAATTTACATGCCTTGAATATCTACCGTAAGGGGTGAAATAAGTTCATTTGATTCGCCAAGTAATTTGTTCACGGACTAAGGGAAAAGCTTGACACGCCATATAAAGATTTGGGTTGGGTTGCTATGGCGACCTACGAAGTTTGGCTATTCACAAGAGTTATGTTCTAAAGGTGTCGGAGACATTTGTTCAAAACGGTGAAGTGTGAAGACTACAAACAGCTTTTACGCAATGAGCAGGTAAACTATGGATCTGATGGACAGTCGAAAAAACATGAGAAAAATGACTGGATGCAACAATTTACTACCAGGATAAGGTGATATCGTTCGTTTGACGAAATATTGTTCTAAACACGCAAGTCAAGGGCAGATAAATGAAGGTATTAAAAACATTGGCTATCTCATCGACGTTTGCATTAATCAGTCGAGGACAGGTAGCAGATATTCACGAAGGGCATCAAGAACATGGCGATGTTGAAACTTCGAACAGGGATGGGATCTGTTCTTGAGTGAGCGGTGACCTAACCTAATAATTTCGGTCGGAAGTGGTTGACGGCGACAGAGGCTGTTGGAGTAGCACGGAAGTCCTGTCGAAGCACAGATATCTTCGGCGGCGACGGAGTGCTTGGCAGACAGCGAGGTGGTCGACGGCGACGCGGTGGTCGATGGCGGCAAGCAGATCGGCCGCGGTACGAAGCTTGGAGGCGGCGAAGATCTATGGGCGGCGCCGAAGCTTTCGGGCGATGACAGGAACTGCGGTCGGTGGCGGAGCCCTCGGAAGGCGGAGTGGTTTCCTCGCTGTGATAATGGGGAGGAGATTGATGAGACTGGTAGGTGGGAAGCACCAGTCTTGTCCCCCCCCCACCTATTTAACAGGGCGGGCGCTGGAATCGAGGCGCCGTGAGCGGGAACCGCCAGAGGATAAAAAGATTCGCTATAATGGCGTTCCGAAAATTTTGGGATAACGACACCAAAGGATCTGTTGGGATTATGTCAGTCTTCCCGGAATTCAAGGGATAAGAAGAGGCCGACGAGAAATGGTTTGGCGATTTAAAGATTTTCAACGCCAGATGGCGGGTTAAAGTTTCTGACGTATAGAGAAGAATGCAGAATGAATCGCCTTTAACTGAGCAGAAATATTGGCGTGAAAAGAGTTCAAGTCAATCTGGGGCCTAATGTTGGGGATATTACCTGTTAATAACCCGCCCCAGTTGGGCCGGGTCAGCACATCAGGCGATTCACCTGAGTGTCGTTTGGGCCTTGGCCTGGCAAGACCAAAGGTTGTATGGCGGTTTATAATTTCCGGAAGGTCTCCAAGCTTTAGAGGATGGCGACTTAAAGACCGCAGAGGTCACGATTTGTAGGAAGGAAAGTACCCTTGTAAACCCTAGGGATTCGACCTGTATATAAAGGCGAGTCCCAGGGAAGAAGAGGGCAGGTTAGAAATCATCGATTGGTAGGTTTGCCGAGTTACGCCCTCCTTGTAATTGAAATCACATCAATACAACTTAAAGCAGGACGTAGGCCTTTACCTCCTCACGAGGGGCCGAACCTGGGTAAATCGCCGTGTCTCTCCCGCTCAACCCCTTTGAGTCGCCACCAAGGTGCGATGGCTCCAGTACTAAGTCCTTTCACGAGGACATCTGCCGTGACAAAACCACGACAAAGACTTAAGGCAATTTTGAGGAAGCCTATCATTGGAATATACAAGCCAAGTTATATAATGAAAATTTCCCACTAGCTATATGGTGGTGACAAAACGAGAGACTCTCAATCATGAAGATCATGGTGCCTAATATGCACAAGTGTGGAAAAAGGGGTAGCATTGTCCCTTCTCTCTTTTTCTCTCATTTTTTTAATTTTATTTGGTGGGCTCTTTGGCCTCTTTTTTTATGGGCTTCTTTGGCATCTTTTATTTCCTCACATGGGACAATGCTCCATTAATGATGATCATCACACTTTAAACTCAAAACTTAGAGCAACTATGACTCTATATGGAATGCCTTCGGTAGTGTACCGTGGCAATGATCTAGCATGGCATAGAAATCAATGGAAACATCATGCTAGCTATCTTACGATCATGCAATGGCAATGTAGACGTGGTGGCACATGTCATGGTGGTAGTTGCATGGCAATATATCTCGGAATGACTTTGAAAAAGCCATAGTAGGTAGGTATGGTGGCTGTTTTGAGGGAGGCTAATGGTGGGTTTTGTGCACCAGCGAAAGTTGCACGGCACTAAGAAGATAGTGATGGTGGAAGGTGAAAGTGCATCTAAACCATGGACTCAACATTAGTCATGAAGAACTCATATACTTGTTGCAAAAGTTTTATTAGTAATCGAAACAAAGCATTCAACGCATACTCCCGGGGGAAGGGTTGGTAGGTATAAACCATCACGCGATCCCGACCGCCACACAAAGGATGACAATCAATATACTAATCATGCTCAGATTTCATCACATAGCGGTTCACCATACGTGCATGCTATGGGAATCACTAACTTCAACACAAGTATTTCTAGAACCACAACACCTTACTAGCATGACTTCAATATTACCATAACCACAACTCAAAACTAATTGAGATGAATCAAACTTCTCTACTATTCAATGCACATGAAGGTGGAAGTTTTCGTATCCCTTTGGATAACTACCCCTTTTGAGACTACTTTCAAAGCATAGATCAACTACCAAGCCACACACCGCTGTGCTCTAAAAGATATAAGTGAAGCACATAGAGTAAAAGTATCTAGCTCAAAAGATATAAGTGAAGCACATGCGAGCTGAATTGTCTACCAAAAGATATAAGTGAAGCTCGACAAAATCACGGTGTGTGCATGTCTCTCTCTCTAGGTGTGCAGCAAGGATGATTGTGACACAACAAAAATAAAAGACTCCTATGATACAAGACGCTCCAAGCAAAAACACATAACATGTGGTGAATAAAAATATAGCCCCAAGTAACGTTACCGATGGATTGAAGACGAGAGAGGGGATGCCTTCCCGGGGCATCCCCAAGCTTAGGCTTTTACGACATCCTTGAATCTCTTGGGGTGCCTTGGGCATCCCAAAGCTTGATCTCTTGCCACTCTTTTATCTCTTTGTCCATAAGAACTTCACCCAAAACTTGAAAACTTCACAACACGAAACTTAAACAGAAACTCGTGATAACATTAGTAAAAGAAAGCAAATCACCACTTCCTTAGGTACTGTAGCATACTTAAATTCTACTTGTGCTGATGTTGGGTTACTGTACTTTCAATCTTCCATGGCTAATACCCCCCTATACTATCCATAGTTTCATCCAAATAAGCAACCAACACAACAAAAACAGAATCTGTTAATAGCAGACCAGTCTGTAGCAATCTGTATGTTTCGTATACCTCTGGTACTTCAAAACTTCTGAAAAATTACGACAGTCTAAAGAATTTGCGTAGCAATCAGCAGCAAAAAGAATCAACTCAAAATCTCTTACAAAAAAATGAAAATTCTTTTCGTGAGCAGAAAGTTTCTGTCTTTTCCAGCATGACCAAACGATCATCCCCAAGA
Organism: Hordeum vulgare subsp. vulgare; assembly: GCF_904849725.1. Lineage (NCBI taxonomy): Eukaryota > Viridiplantae > Streptophyta > Magnoliopsida > Poales > Poaceae > Hordeum > Hordeum vulgare. The sequence continues at coordinate 486,019,020 of NC_058520.1, read as the reverse complement.
CTAATCATAACGGTTTTGCTTGGCACAAACGCAAAAATAAACACAAAAAACACAATCATAATAGAATTATGAAAGTGTGGAAAACACAAAACAGAAAGAAAAATGATAGATTCGTTGGGTTGCCTCCCAACAAGCGCTTTTGTTTAACGCCCTTAGCTAGGCATTCGATGATGCTCTCACAAAAGACAAGAATTGAAGCACAACGAGAGCATCCTAAAGCATGTGAAAAACACATCTAAGTCTAGCATACTTCCTATGCATAGGCATTTTATAGGAAAACAAATTGTCAAGACAACCAATAGCTGCCGTATGCAAGGAAGAAGAAAGAGACAATAGCAATCTCAACATAACGAGAGGTAATTTGGTAACATGAAAGTTTCTACCAAAATATTTTCCTCTCTCATAGCAATTACATGTGGGATCATATTCGAATTCAACAATGTAACTATCACATAGGATATTCTTTCCATGATCCACATGCATGCAAAGTTGACGCTCTTCAAAAATAGTGGGATTATCATCAACTAAAGTCATGACTTCTCCAATCCCACTTTCAGTATTGTTGCAAATATCATATTCATCGTGAGGTTTGAAGAAATTTTCAAGATCATAAGAAATATCATCACCCCAATCATGATTATTGCTATAAGTAGTGGTCATAGCAAAACTAGCATCCCCAAGCTTAGGGTTTTGCATATTTTTAGCATGATTGTGACTAATAGGATTTATAGTGAAACCATTGCAATCATGCTTTTCATTCAAGGAGCCCTCGTGAATCACTTCATGAATTTCTTCCTCACAATTTTCAGATTCACGCATCTTAAGCAAAACTCCATAAAAATAGTCAATTGTCCTCAACTCACTAGCAATTCGTTCAACAATAGTGGGTCTCTTAAAGAGACTAGCTAGTGGGCGAGGATCCATATCAATGGATTTTTAGCAAGCAAAGATGCAAGCTAAAAGAAGGCACATGGCACACAAGCGAACAGAAAGCAAGCGAGAGAAAAGGGCGAACGAAAAGGCAAACGAAAAAGGCAAGGGAGAAAGGCAAATGAAAACGGCAAATGTGAAGTGTGGGAGAGGAAAACAAGAGGCAACTGGCAACAAAAGTAAATGCAAGAGATGAGTTTGTGAGACCTACTTGGATAGATCTTGATTTCTCCTCCCTGGCAACGGCGCCAGAAATACTTCTGAGGTTTGCTGTGTATCCCTTGCAACGGTGCCAGGAAATAGTTGTGTCGACGACACCAGGAATCCTTCAGCAACGGCTACGCCTTAAGGGACTTCCTAGGCAAGTATGCAAAGGATTTCCCCGTGGCCTTGGAGCCTTGTGTTGGTGTTCCCTCAAAGAGGAAAGGGTGATGTAGCACAGCGACGGTAAGTATTTCCCTCAGTTTGAGAACCAAGGTATCAATCCGGCGGAAGAGTATCTCAAGATCCTGCACAAACACAAAAGCTTGCACCCAACGCTATGAAGGGGTTTTCAATCCCTTATAGATTGTTTGCCAAGTGAGAACTGAAAGCAACAAAGTAACAAAGCAAAGTAAAAGCGGAGGTGTAAACGATGGATTTGAATAGACCCGGGGGCCGTAGTGTTTACTAGTGGCTTCTCTCATGAAAGCAAGTAGACAGTGGGTGAACAAATTACTGTCGAGGAATTGATAGAACCGCGCGAAGTTGTGACGATATCTATGCAATGATTATTTCTATAGGCATCACGTCCGAAACAAGTAGACCGATACTTTCTGCATCTACTACTATTATTCCACACATCGACCGCTATCCAGCATGCATCTAGTGTATTAAGTCCATAAGAACAGTAGACCGATACTTTCTTCAATACCATGTCCTTCATGATCTTCATGGACATCTATCCGATGTAATACTCTTTTGCGTTGTGTTTGTCGAGATCAGATGAATTGTGGGTTTATGTTCAGATTATCTATGAATATTATTTGAATATTATCTCAATTCTTTTATGCATGATTTCATATCTTAGCAAGTCTCTTTTAGTTATTGGTTTGGTTTGGCCAACTAGATTGGTAATTCTTGCAATGGGAGAAGTGCTTAGTTTTGGGTTCAATCTTGTGGTGTCCTCACCCATTTACAAAGTAGGGGTAGCGAGGAACGTATTGCATTGTTGTCATCGAGGATAAAAAGATGGGTTTTCATCATATTGCTTGAGTTTATCCCTCTACATCATGTCATCTTACTTAATGCATTACTCTCTTCTTCATAAACTTAATACTCTAGATGCAAGCAGGAGTCGGTCGATTTGTAGAGTAATAGTAGTAGATGCAGAATCATTTCGGTCTACTTGACACGGATGTGATGCCTATATGCATAATCATTGCCTTGGATATCTTCATAACTATTCACTTTTCTATCAATTTCTCGACAATAATTTTTTCACCCACCATATTATTTTCCTTTATGAGAGAAGCCTCTAGTGAAACCTATGGCCCCCGGGTCTATTTTCCATATTATACTTTTAGATCTATAAACCAAAAATACCAAAAATATATTGATTCCATTTATTTACTTTTGTTTTGCTTTTAGTTCTAGCAATCTTTTATATCTATCTCTATCAGATCTCATCCTTGCAAATAACTGTGAAGGGATTGACAACCCCTTTTTAGCATTGGGTGCAGGTGTTTGATTGTTTGTGTAGGTGCTAAGATTGGAGCCTTGCTTGTTCCTCCTAATGGATTGATACCTTGGTTCTCAACAAACGGAGGGAAATACTTATGTACTTTGCTGCATCACCCTTTCCTCTTCAAGGGAAAACCAACGCAAGCTCAAGAAGTAGCAAGAAGGATTTCTGGCGCCGTTGCCGGGGAGGATACATAGCAAGATCAAGCCTACCAAGTACCGATCACAAACTCATCTCTTGCATTTACTTTATTTGCCATTTGCCTCTCATTTTCCTCTTCCCCACTTCTAAAACGATTTTCAGAAAATACCAAAAAGATTTGCCTTTTTATTCGCTCTTCTTCTGTTTGCCTTTTCGTTTGATTGCTTGTGTGCTAGATTGCTTGTTTTGTCATAATGACTCAAGAGAATACCAAGATATGTGATTTTTTCACTACTACTACTAATAATTTTATTAGTACTCCGATTTCTCCCGTCACTAGTGCGTAATCTTATGAAATTAATGCCGCTTTGCTCAATCTTGTTATGAAAGAACAATTTTCTGGCCTTCCTAGTGATCGTGCTAAAACTTGGTTTTCATCTTTACCTAGTGCGAAATCTTATAAATACTTTTGTTGAGTTATGTGATATGCAAAATAAGAAATATGTGGACAATGAAATTGTTAAATTGAATCCATTTCCTTTCTCATTACGAGATCGTGCTAAAACTTGGTTTTCATTTTTACCTAAAAATAGTATTGATTAGAAGAATAAGTGTAAAGATGATTTTATTTCCAAGTACTTTCCGCCTGCTAAGATTATCTCCCTTAGGAACGATATAATGAATTTTAAGCAACTTGATCATGAGCATGTTGCACAATCTTGGGAGAGGATGACACTAATGATTAGGAATTGCCCCGCACATGGTTTAAGTTTATGGATGATTATACAATTTTCTTATGCGGGATTGAATTTTCCTTCTAGAAATCTTTTAGATTCCTCCGCGCATGGTGCTTTTATGGAAATCACATTAGTAGAAGCTACTAAACTCCTAGATAATATTATGGCAAATTACTCTCAGTGGCATACCGAAAGATCTCCTACTAGTAAAAAAGGGCACGCTATTGAAGAAATAAATACTTCGAGTGAAAAGATGGATGAATGGATGAATTTTTTTGCTATTAGGAGTGCTCCTATTGATACCAATGATATGCCTTTGTCTTCTTTGATTGTAAATAATAATGAATCTATGAATGTGAATTTTTTGGTAGGAACAATTTTGGCAATAACGTGTATAGAGGTAATTTCAATCCTTGGCCGTTTCCTAGTAATTCCTCTAACAATTATGGTAATTCCTACAACAATTCTTATGGAAATTTTAATAATATGCCCTCTGATCTTGAGAATAATATTAAATAATTCATTAGCTCTCAAAAGGGTTTCAATGCTATGATTGAATAAAAAATGCTCAAGATTGATGAGTTGGCTAGGAACAATGATTGCATTTCTCTTGAAATTGATTATTTGAAAATTAGATCTATTTCACCCAAGCATGATATTAATGAGTCTTTAAAATCGATGAGAATTTCTATTGATAAGTGTAAGGAAAGAACCGCTAGAATACGTGCTAAGAGTGAATGGCTTGAAAATGTGTTTTCTCATGATAAAAATGATGAAGATCTTAAAGTAATTGATGTGACTCATATTGAATCTTTGTTTTCTAATATAAATCTTGAAAAATATGGGATTGGAGATGAGTCAACTTTAGTTAATAGGCGTCCCTATGATTCGGAGTTTATAGATCTTAATGCTAAGATTGATAAAAGTGGGATTGAAGAGGTCGAAACTTTAAATAGCAATGAACCCGGCCTTTTGGATTTCAAGGAATTTCATTACGATAGTTGTTCTTTGATTTATTGTGTTTCCTTGTTGCAATCCATGTTGAATTCTCCGCATGTTTATAATCAAAATAAAGCTTTTACTAAACATATTGTGGACGCTATGATGAAATCTTTTGAAGAAAAACTTGAGTTGGAAGTTTCTATAGCTAGAAAGCTTTAGGGTGAGAGGGAACCTACTATTAAGATTAAAATTAAAGATTATGAGTGCCATTCTTTGTGTGATTTGGGTGCTAGTGTTTCCACGATTCCAAAATCTTTATGTGATGTGCTAGGATTCCGTGAATTTGATGATTGCTCTTTAAATTTGCATCTAGCGGATTCTGTAATTAAGAAACCTACGTGAAGGATTAATGATGTTATTATTGTTGCAAATAGGAATTATGTGTCCGTAGATTTCATTATTCTTGATATAGATTACAATCCTACATGTCCTATTATTCTTGGTAGACCTTTCGTTAGAACGATTGGTGCAATTATTGATATGAAAGAAGGAAATATTAGATTCCAATTTCCATTAAGGAAAGGCATGAAGCACTTTCCTAGAAAGAAAATAAAATTACCTTATGAATCTATTATGAGAGCTACTTATGGATTGCATACCAAAGATGACAATACCTAGATGTATTGCATTATGCCTAGCTAGGGGCGTTAAACAATAGCGCTTGTTCGGAGGCAACCCAGTTTTATTTTTATGATTTTGTTTTTGCTTCTGTTTTTGAGTGCTGCACACATTATTACCTTTGTAATAATTGTGTTTTATTGTTTTAATTAGTGTTTGAGACAAGAAAGGCCTTTGGGATAGCCTCCGGTGTTTGCAAGTTGATTTTGCGGAAAAACAGAAATTTTCGCTCTCAGTCCAGGAATTTTGTAAATTCACCGGAACGTGATTTTGATCTGATTTTTTTTACACAATATGGATTTAAAAATTTCCCTTATTGTCCTAATGTTTCAGAATTTTTGGATTTCGAAGTTTATAGATTGATACAGACTGCTCTGTTTTTGACAAATTCTGTTTTCTTTGTGTTGTTTGCTTATTTTGATGAATCTATGGGTTGTATCGGGGGGTATGAACCATGTAGAAGTTGGAATACAGTAAATATTACACCATTATAAATAAAGAATGAGTTCACAATAGTACCTAAAGTTGTGATTTATTTTTCTTATACTAACGGATCTCATGAGTTTTCTGTTGAGTTTTGTGTTGCGAAGTTTTCAAGTTTTGGGTAAAGATTTGATGGACTGTGGAATAAAGAGTGGCAAGAGCATAAGCTTGGGGGTTCCCAAGGCACCCCAAGTCATATTCAAGTATACCAAAGAGCCTAATCTTGGGGATGCCCCAGAAGGCATCCCCTCTTTCGTCTTCAATCCATCGGTAAATTTAATTGAGAGTATATTTTTATTCACCACATGATATGTGTTTTGCTTGGAGCGTCTTGTATGATATGAGTCTTTACTTTTTAGTTTGCCACAATCATTCTTTCTACACACATCTTTTGGGAGAGACATGCTGAATTGTGAATTTATTGGAATACTCTACGTGCTTCACTTATATCTTTTGAGCTAGGCAATGTTGCTCTAGTGCTTCACTTATATCTTTTAGAGCACGGTGGTGTTTTATTTTATAGAAATTATTAAACTCTCATACCTCACTTATATTATTTTGAGATTCTTTAAACAACATGGTAATTGGTTTAGGTTATGAATTTAGTCCTAATAAAATAGGCATCCAAGAGGGATATGATAAAAAACTTTCAAATTAAGTGCAAGTGAATTGAATACAATGAGAAGTTTGATTCCTTGCGTATAGTCTTGAGATATGAAGATGGTAATATGAGAGTCATGCTAGTAAGTAATTGTGAATTGGAAGAAATAATTGTGTAAAAGCTTGTGATTCCCGTAGCATGCACGTATGGTGAACCGTTATGTGATGAAGTCAGAGCATGATTTGTTTAATGATTGTGAACCTTTGTGTGGAGGTCGAGATCGCGTGATGGTTAACTCCTACCAACCCTTCCCCTAGGAGCATGCGTCTAATACTTTGCTTCGATAACTAATAGGTTTTTGCAATAAATATGTGAGTTATTTATGACTAATGTTGAGTTCATGGATTATACACAATCTCACCCTTCCTCCTTTGTTAGCCTCTCTAGTACCGCGCAACTTTCGTCGGTACATTAAACCCACCTTCCTCAAAACAGCCTCCATATACTTTCCTCAAAACAGCCACCATATCTACCTATTATGTCATTTTCATAGCCATTCTGGGATATATTGCCATGCAACACCATCGTCCCGTTGTTTTTATGACACGCACCATCACTTCCATATTGCTTATAGAGTCATATTTTGTTCTAGATATCGAGTTGTAATCTTTGAGTTGCAAGTAAATAAAAGTGTGATGATATGCATTATTAGAGCATTGTCCCATGTAAGAAAAGTATGATGGAAGCTATGATTCCCTCATAAGTTGGGATGAGTCTCCGGACTTTACAAAAAAATAAAAGAGGCCAGCGAAGCCCATAAAAATAATAAAATAGGACAAAGATGCCCACCAAAAAAAGAGAGAAAAAAAATGAAAAAATGAAAAATTGAGAGAAAGAGAGAAGGGACAATGTACTATCTTTTTCCACACTTGTGCTTCAAAGCAGCACCATTTTCTTCATAGAGAGTCTCCTATTTTGTCACTTCCATATAACTAGTGGAATTTTATCTTTTGCACAACCACTTAATTTTCTTTTTGATCTTTCATACACTTATAGCTCTAGTGCATTTATTGCATGGCAATCCCTACTCACTCACATTGATATCTATTGATGGACATCTCCATAGCCCGTTGATACGCCTAGTTGATGTGAGACTATCCTCTCCTCTTTCTTTTTGCAACCTCCACCATATTCTATTTTCACCTATAATGCTATATCCATGGTTCACGCTCATGTATTGCGTGAGAGATGAAAAGGTTTGAGAATATAAAAAGTGTGAAACAATTGCTTGATTTTCATCAGGGTTGTGCATGATTTAGATACTTTGTGTGGGGGAGATGGAGCATGGCCAGACCATATGATTTTGTAGGGATAACATTCTAAGACCATGTTATTTCGAAAGGACGCAACTCCCTTATTAGTATGCTTGAAGTATTATTGTTTTTATGTCAATATTAAACTTTTGTTTTGAATCCTATGGATCTGAATATTCATGTCATAATAAAGAATATTACATGGACAAATATGTTAGATCGCATTCCACACCAAAAATTCTGTTTTATCATTTACCTACTCGAGAACGAGAAGGAATTAAGCTTGAGGATGCTTGATACGTCTCCAACGTATCTATAGTTTTCGATTGTTTCATGCTATTATATTATCTGTTTTGGATGTTTTATATGCATTAATATGCTATTTTATATTATTTTGGGGAATAACCTATTAATCAAGAGCCTAGTGCCAGATTCTGTTTTTTCCCTTGTTTTTTAGTATTGCAGATAAGGAGTATGAAACGGAGTCCAAACAGAATAAAATATCTGGAATGATTTTTCTTGGACTAGAAGAAACCTGCCATACTTGGAGAAGGGGGCAGGAGACCTACCGGGAGATGACAAGCCTGCCGGGCACACCCTGGCTTGTGGGCCTAACCCTAATCTTCATCCTTTCAATTCCCAAATATTCCCCCAATACCAGAAAGAGATCAAAAAAACTTTTCTGTCGTCGAGAGCCTCTGTTGATGCGTGAGTAGTTCATCACAGGCCTACGGGTCCCTTTGGATCCTTTTTCGGTAATCTGTCGGTGAGGGAATTGCTCACGGAGGACATCTACATCAAGTCCATTGCCCCTCTGATGATTCGTGAGTAGTTCACCACAAACCTACGGGTCCATAGCTAGTAGCTAGATGGCTTCTTCTCTCTCTTTGTTCTTCAATACCATGTTCTTCATGATCTTCATGGAAATCTATCCGATGTGCACACGGTGCCCACCTACTCCCCTTGGTCCGCTAGTTGGTGGCACATTGGTCATCCTCTCCCACCCATATCGACAACAAACCCTCGCCTGCCTCCACTGCTTCGTCGTCGCCGCTCATTTGCCGGTGCTGACACACCTCCCCCCAACGTCGCCGCCTCACCGCCACCATCATCGCCGCCGTCGGGACTTCTCCAGGCCAGCCACCTGGTCCAAGGGAGGCACGCGTCTCTTCGCTGGCAAGCTCCTTCGACGACACCCGCAAGTTGTTCGACAGTTTGCCAAGGTACAAAATTGACTTCGTCGACGAGTTCTTTTCCAGAATTTCCTTTGCGACTCCGACGATTCCTCGTTCGATGATGATGAGGAGATCTTGGTTGCCGTGTTGGTCCACAAGATCTCTGGATTTGACACTCTTTTTGACATGGCCGGATCACATAATGATATCAACGTGCTGCAATGCTCGCCGCTGTTTGCAAGGCTTGCGGAAGGCAACAACCCACCGATGAATGTTATCATCAACGACCACAACTACGACAAATGATACTACCTGGGTGACGGTATCTATCCTTAGTGGACCACTATCGTGAAGACAATCTCCGACCCTTTCGGAGAGAAGAGGAAAAGATTTTCCCAAAAGCAAGAGAGTGCTAGGAAGGACGTCGAGCATGCCTTTGGTGTTTTGCAATTGCCATGGAGCATCGTTCGGTACCCTGCTAGGAATTGGAACACCAAGAAGCTGTGGGAGGTGATGACCACTTGTGTGATTATGCATAATATGATCGTAAAAGATGAGCGTCCGGAATAATTCTACAATCAAGATTTTCAGTTTCAGGGTGAGAATGTTGTGCGTGAGCATGAAGGAACGACAACGTTTGAACAATTCATCCAATTTCTTTATGAAATACGTGACTGAGAAACTCACATGTAGCTGCAAAATGATTTGGTTGAACATATATGGGCTCATGTTGGCAACCAATAGATGTATCTTTTTCATATGTATTTGAGACAATTTAATTTTTATTCGGTTTATAAAACTATATTATTTATTTAAAAATTATGCTTTATTCGATTGTGAAACTATGCTATTTTTTATATATCTGCTTGTCTAATAATGCAAAATGTATGTATATTTGTTAATAAAGGACGGCTAATCGGCCACCCTGGTAAATATGGGTCGCGTGTGTTGAACATACTGACGATCCATATCTTAATTACACGGACGACGAGCGGGCTGCCGACTGTTCCAAACGGATAAAAAACAGATTTTTTTTTAAATGAGGTCGATTTTAAATTTTGTTAGCTTAAAAAGTCTAAATATTTTTAGGGATATTTTTATCCACCGACTGATGGCCGCGCCGGCTGGGGTGCATGCCCCCAACTGTCATACTCGTACGTAGCATCCACGCAGAACAGCTTTGCCATAGCAGGTCATGGACAGCGAGAGGCGCCCGTGTTTCTTTAATGCTTTCTTCCCGAGCGGATATAGAGGGTGCTGACTCGGAGCCGACGCGACGCCGCCCGGATTTGGCAGCGGTGCTCGGTCTCCACGTCACCTACACGTCGGCGCCTGTTGCCGCCCGCTGCAGTCAAAATTAAGCGCGTGCCAGCCAGCACGCAGGGTGAACGTGCTGGCCAGCCGCGTCCCTGCCCATCGACACCACGACGGCGGTGCCCTGCGATCCGAGCTGGCGTCTGGGGGACGACGAGACGACCGCGCACCGCCGATGGATCTCACCCGCCGTTTGGGGGCTCGAATCCGTTTTCCAGCCCGGAGAAAGTTTGCCACCAGCAGCAGCAGCCACATCGTCTGGAAGGCCTCTTTGGACGAAACGTGCGTTGATTCGTCCTGGCTGCCTGCTTAAAAAAAGGAGATGGCCGGCTTCTTGAACTGCTCAAGTGCCGCGGCGCTCGCTTTCCATTTAGAATGACCACTTGGATTATGTTAAGCTTAACCCGCAGCCCATTACTTAACAGATACAGTAGTATAATATAATTGTCCTTCTCAGAATCACGACCGCTGAATCGCCACGGCGAGACGAGATCTTATTTTTTCCGGTCGAGCGTTGCAAGGTTGCTTTCAGGAGGCCCTACCCGCCTCACCACGAAAACTAGATATAGCCCGTTGTCTGTCGAGACATGGTAAAAGACAACGCACAACTTCCAATCTGATGAGCCCTGCCACGGGCGTCGTAGCTGCGGCCCGAGCACGCGATGCGAGCGATGGCCCGACGCTGAGCACGATGGATCGCGTCGCGCGGAGGCTCTGAGCCACATGCTTTGCCTTTCGACCAAAAACCACAGATTTGTTAGCCGGGACGGGACTCCACAAAGATCTTAAATGCGGCAGAAGAAACAGAGCAATACTACAAACAAGCCTACAGGAGCGGAGATTCTCAAAAGAAAAAAAAATCCTACAGGAGCGGTGTGCAGGCGCTTCCCCGGCGCGCGCGTCACGCCCTGCGTCACCCCGGCCACGGCGTCGTGGCCACGCCTGCACCCGACACGTTTTTATCGCCGCAAAGGCGTGCCCACCGGGAAAGAAGAGGACGAAACGAGCCACCGGAACAGTTAAAATGGGCGACAATTATGTAAGCAACCACGGCCGCCTGGATCTGGTCCGTCCGTCGGCCAGCGGCGCCTGTAGCGGCCCTCATCGTAACCGTTAATAAGTGAGTGCGCCCCACAAGGGGAGGGGAGGTGGGGCGCGTGACGCCAGCTGGCATCGGAGAGTGCGAGCGCAAACCTTATCCCCTGCGCGTCGCCCGCCCCCCGTTTCGCGCAGCCTAGATAGGCGCGGTCCACGGAGATCGCACCCACCGACCCGGCGGCTGCCCGTTGCTGTCAGTGGGCGCTAGTCCACGAGGGAGTCGTGCACCGAGCCTCAGCCTCAGCCCGAGCCTAACCCCCACCCCGTGGAATATACGGGGCGCGTCCTCCTCCCCCGTCCCCAACCTCTCGCCTCCGGTTTCACTTCCAAACTCGAAAGCCCACCACTCCCCCCCCCCCCCCCCCCAACCTCCCTCGCTCGCCGTCTCGATCAGATCGGATCGGATCAAAGCGGGGCACGATCTCGCGGTTTCCGAGGGGCCTGGATTTCCCGAGGCGGCGGTTTCAGCCATGATGTCGCGGTCGTATACCAACCTGCTCGATCTCGCCGAGGGCAACTTCGCCGCGCTGGGCCCGGCGGGCGGCGGGGCGCGGCGGAGGTCGGGCTCGTTCGGGATGAAGCGGATGTCGCGGGTCATGACGGTGCCGGGGACGCTGTCGGAGCTCGACGGGGAGGACGAGTCGGAGCCGGCGGCCACCAACAGCGTCGCCTCCGACGTGCCCTCCTCGGTGTCGGGCGAGCGCCTGCTTGTCGTCTCCAACCAGCTCCCAATCGTCGCGCGCCGCCGCCCCGACGGCCGCGGCTGGTCCTTCTCCTGGGACGACGACTCGCTGCTCCTCCAGCTCCGCGACGGCATTCCCGACGAGATGGAGGTGCTCTTCGTCGGCGGCGTGCGCGCCGACATCCCCCTCGCCGAGCAGGACGAGGTCTCGCAGGCGCTGTACGACCGCTTCCGCTGCGTCGGGGTGTTCCTCCCCGAGTCCCTCCACGACCGCTTCTACCACAGCTTCTGCAAGCGCCAACTCTGGCCTCTCTTCCACTACATGCTCCCCTTCGCCTCTACACCAACCTCCTCCTCATCCTCCTCATCGGCTTCCCCGGCTGGCAACGGCCGCTTCGACCGCGGCTCGTGGGAGGCATACGTGCTCGCCAACAAGTTCTTCTTCGAGAAGGTCGTGGAGGTCATCAACCCGGAGGACGACTACGTGTGGGTCCACGACTACCACCTCATGGCGCTTCCCACCTTCCTCCGCCGCCGCTTCAACCGCCTCCGCATCGGCTTCTTCCTCCACAGCCCATTCCCCTCCTCGGAGATCTACCGCACCCTGCCTGTCCGCGAGGAGATCCTAAAGGCGCTGCTCAATTGTGATCTCATCGGGTTCCACACTTTCGATTACGCCAGGCATTTCCTCTCATGCTGCAGTAGGATGCTGGGAATCGAATACCAGTCCAAGCGTGGATACATTGGATTGGAGTACTTTGGCCGCACTGTTGGGATCAAAATCATGCCGGTGGGAGTTCATATGGATCAGTTGCAGTCGGTTCTCTGCTTGCCGGACAGGCAGTGGAGAGTTTCCGAGCTGCAGCAGCAGTTTGAGGGGAAGACTGTGTTGCTCGGTATGGATGATATGGATATCTTTAAAGGGATCAATTTGAAGCTTCTTGCCTTTGAGAATATGCTGAGGACACACCCCAAGTGGCAGGGACGAGCAGTGTTGGTGCAGATTGCAAAGCCAGTCCGTGGGAAGGGTAAAGATCTGGAAGCCATTGAGGCTGAGATTCGTGAGAGCTACAATAGGATTAATGAAGAGTTTGGCCGGTCCGGGTACAGCCCTGTTGTTTTTATTGATAGAGATGTGTCTAGTGTGGAGAAGAGTGCCTACTATACGATTGCAGAATGTGTGGTGGTGACCGCGGTAAGGGATGGGATGAACTTGACACCATATGAATACATCGTTTGTAGGCAGGGGATACCTAGGTCGGAGTCCTCATCGGAGGTGACTGGGCCGAAGAAGAGCATGCTCGTAGTGTCAGAGTTCATTGGGTGCTCACCGTCTTTGAGTGGTGCTATTCGGGTTAACCCATGGAATGTAGAGGCAACTGCAGAGGCGATGAATGAGGCTATTTCAATGTCTGATCAGGAGAAGCAGCTGAGGCACGAGAAGCATTACCGTTATGTCAGCACCCATGATGTTGCTTATTGGTCAAAGAGCTTCATCCAGGACTTGGAGAGGGCTTGCAAGGACCATTTTAGAAGGACATGCTGGGGCATTGGATTGGGATTTGGTTTCAGGGTGGTGGCCTTAGACCCTCATTTCACAAAGCTTAACATGGATTCTATTGTTATGGCTTACGAGAGGTCGGAGAGCAGAGCTATATTGCTCGACTATGATGGAACATTGGTGCCGCAGACTTCCATCAACAAGACACCCAGTGCAGAAGTTCTGAGGATTATCAATGCCCTCTGCTCAGATAAGAGGAACATAGTTTTTCTTGTCAGTGGGAGAGGCCGGGATAAATTGGGTGAATGGTTTTCCTCATGTCCGAAGCTGGGTATTGCATCTGAACATGGCTACTTCTTAAGGTACCGCCTTTTGTTTTGACACGTTTCTTGATAATGTTGGTAGCAGGAACTGTATAATTTATTTACCTTATGATCTTGATATAATCAGGAACAGCGATACAGATTTGTGCTAATTTGTTAGCTAAATCATCAGATATTACCAAACAGTTAACTAATTTATTGCATGGCTTGTTCTTGGTGTGACCTGCTATGCTGCAATTATGAGAATCTTTTTGGTTTCAGAGAAATAACTCCATAATGATAGAATGGGAAGTGTGAAAAGGGTGATGGTTTCTTTCATGTTTGTTTTTGTTATGTTTGTTACTCAGTATTGATAGTACATGATACAGAGTTATCTTTAAACCAATTCAAGTAGAGTCGAGGCAGTTGCCGTGTTTTCATCCCCCATGATGTCATATGTAACTCTCATATTGTTTACGTGTTATTTAGCACAACTATGTCTTGGTATTTTCCTTGCTACGTCACCTGAAGAGCTCATAAACATGAAAACTCTAGTGCTTTCTTGGAATTGGTTGTAATTATGTGATTTGTTACTTAAGGTAGAAATAATGGCTCTGCTAACTTTGCTTGGCTGGCTACTATCAGATTTTTATTTTCTCAAAAAGGAACAAACAATTAAATTTGTTCTGTCTAAACATGTGTAGGTGGAGTAGAGATGAAGAATGGCAAACGTGCGCCCAGGCTTCGGACTTCGGATGGATGGAAATGGCTGAACCAGTGATGAATTTGTATACAGAATCAACTGATGGATCGTACATTGAGACCAAGGAAAGTGCTTTGGTGTGGCACCATCAAGATGCTGACTCAGGCTTTGGATCCTCACAGGCCAAAGAGATGCTTGATCACCTGGAGAGTGTACTGGCGAATGAACCAGTCTCTGTCAAGAGTGGCCAGTTTATTGTTGAAGTCAAACCTCAGGTTTGTGCATCTCCTTAATTTCTCAAAAACCCTTTCTTCATATATTTTTTGCCATTTAGCTGACAAGTTCCATCTAGAGAGTATCTACCATAGAACACACATGTATAAATAAATTTTATCACTGGTTCGGATATTTGTCCCTACTAAGTTCAGCCAGTAGCTTTTGTTTTGCTGCAGTAGATACACTGTTTATTTTGTAATCCGTAAGTACGTTAGGTGTAGTTCTGCTCATTGGAAAATATATAAGGCATGTGCTACTTGTGTTTAGCTTTCCTCCTGGTTGGGAAAAAGGCCTTATAAGTGCTGGTGATCTGTTTAACTTATCTTGTGGTTGTAGAAGAGCTTTCTGAAAGCAGCTTTTTAAGAAGCAATGTGGGACGCTTTGCCGTAGTTTTAATATAATCATATGTGCATGCTTATTAGCTTTGTTTAAAAGCAAACAGTGTCATGTCACATTACAGGACCTTAACTACTTCACCTCCCCACCTACTATCAGCACTGTTCTTTCTTCTGCGAGTGTGTTAGTTGTTTAAGTAACATTGAGCTTAAGTAATAGTCACACAAGTTGACATCACTTGCGCCTTCTGGTTTAGTTTTTTGGTGTGTCCCCTCTCAACATTTCCTCGCATGTTTGATATGTGATGTATGCTCAACATTAACATCGAACCTCTTGTTTCTTTATGCTAATTCTCCAGGGAGTAAGCAAGGGAGTAATAGCTGAAAAGATACTGGTATCAATGAAAGAGAGAGGAAAGCAGGCCGACTTTGTGTTGTGTATTGGTGACGACAGGTCGGACGAGGATATGTTTGAAAGCATTGCCGACATAATCAAAAGGGGTATGGTTGCCCCCAAAACACCATTGTTTGCATGCACTGTGGGACAAAAACCAAGCAAAGCAAAATTCTACTTGGATGATACGTTTGAAGTGGCCACCATGCTGAGTGCGCTGGCGGATGCAACAGATCCTGAACCTATGACTGGCTCCGCTGATGAGTTGGTTACGTCTATGTCCTCATTTGATATTGGTGGTGAACAAAGTCAGTCAAGGGATAGACCTTTCGATGGATTGTAGTTCAGATCTTGGTTAAATCTGCAGATTATGGCGATTGATTCAACAGTCGCTTCTACTCATATATTCTGACGGATATGAAGATGGATACTCAAGGTATGACTAACACCAGGGCCTATGATGTGAAGCTAGTGCAGAAGCATGCTCGATTCTCCAGCCGGGCAAGACATTGCAATCTTTTGCTGCAAAACGCAGGTCCCTATGTCAATAGCTGACTCGTCACCTCTCTTTGGAACTTTCTCTTAAACCTTTTCCTTCTCTAGTAAAACGAGAAGCTTCCTGGAAGGCAAGTGGACTGTATGGACGGGGTAATGGGCACTTGGGATTCTAGGATCGGCACTGCACATGGAAATTCAATGGAGTGCATTCTCAGTCTGTGATCCCGTGTAAACAAGTTACACATCGGTTTCGTTTTCGGAGTCTAAAGTCGTAGTAAATGTGAATGGTGAGATTTGGTTCGTTATTTGAAACCCTTTGTTTTTGCTAGACTTGCTCTCACAGCTTCTTGCTCCATGGTTTCTCCTCTTTTCTTTGTTGGGTTCAAGTATGTTTCTATCTGAAAACAGTATATGTATAGGATTCTAGATGGTGGCACGGGCAGAATTCCAAACGTGTTGATGCTTTGCGTGCCTATCTATCGATTTTCCTAGCATGTGATGGGCAACTGTGGTATCACATCTCTTTTGCTTCATCAGTTCGTGTTGTAGTTTAGAAATCGGCTGCACAACGGATAGCTACAAAGCATGAACAAATTGCGGATATTTTTTTTTTGATATGGAATACCAAGCATTCCAATTAGTTAGTAGCTGCACAATCAGCAGCTACAGCACCAATTAGAACAGGTGGGAGGTCCGTCAGCCAGGTGGCCGGATCGCCCTCTACCCCTGCACCTATACGAGCCAACTCATGAGCTGGTAACTTACATTCACGTGGACAGTAGTGCACTTTAGACTCGATGAAACCCATGTGCAGCGAAAACTTGATCTCTCGAAAAAGATCGGTCCAAGAAGGAAGACCCAACAGCATGATGCAGCTGCAGACAGTCTGTCATAAAAATCATCCTGAAACTTTGTGCAAGTTTGATGGCTTCCAATGACGCTAGAGTTTCGGTTAGAAATTAATTAGTAAATTAATTCAAGGGATATGTTCAACCCGAACAGTCGTGTCTTCTCTTTGTGTCTATTGTCAACATGCACCTGTTCTCGAGGGATGTCTCCGAACAGACACCTTTTCTTCGCACCTCTTCCAAATGTATATATGCTTGAGAATCAATAGAAACAAGACTAATCGTCCATTCACTTTCATTCAATCTCGTTTTACTCTAAAACGTTATCAGCACTGTCTCTACAAAGAGCGAGAAGGCCACGAAGAGCGGACGACGACAAAGCATGGCGGCGAGGCCCTTGGCCCGTGCGCGTCTCCACCCGCTCATGGTGTGGCGGCCAGCGGGACGGCGGCGGCTCGACTTTTCCCGGAGCGAAGCAGGCAAGGCCCTCCCGGACAACAGCGGCGCGGTCCTCAGAACGCATGGCGGTGGCCCACGAGGCGCAACGCGCGACGACAAAGGCGTCCTCACGTGCCGCGCGGATAGCAACGTCAACACTTCCTGACGTGGCGATGATGAACAACGGACGCTTCCCGGCTTGTACCTAGCGCAAGCGGTGCTCTTCCTCCAGGCACATGGCACCGCGACGCTCCCTGGCAGACAAGAGCCATCATCGTTGCAAGGAAGACACATGCATGTGTCAGCATGCAGACAAAACCAAAAGACTGATTGGTCAAAAATTATCAATCAATGAAGGTGAGAGATAGGTAACTACTCCCTCCGTTCCAAAATATAAGACCTTTTAGAGATTCCACTAGAAAACTACATACGGAACAAAATAGTGAATCTATACTTTAAAATATGTCTATGTACATCCGTATGTAGTTTATAGTGCAATCTGTAAAAGGTCTTATATTTAGGAACGGAGGGAGTACAACAGATTCACTCTTGTTAAATGATTTTAAGTGGCCAGGAATTGGATCAATGTCTGCAACCTCCCATCGGCAACACATCAACCGAGGAAAAGATAACCCTTCACATCACGTCCCTCTCTATTGTTTGTCGGCGTAGTGCTCCGGCGGCATCCGACCCATAGCGGCGAAGCCCTCCGGCTTGTCCACAGCCGAAGCCACGGTCCTTTGCCGGTACTCTGCGGAGACGCCCTACGACGAACGTACAAGGCGACAGTGGCGGAGCACCACCAGCGCACATCAGCACACATGCCCGCGCTCGCCTGGACCTTCGGTCACAGCCCGACTCCTTGATTTAAACCGGCGCGCAGCGCAACGCGCTCTCCAACGCGTCAGCCTCGGCCGTCTCCAAAGACGGACGCTGGCAAGGCTAGCCGCGTCGGCGCCCCGGCCCTCAAGGTCACCGAGGCCGACCTCGTGCGCCGTCGCGAGGAGGAGCGCCTGCGCCTCGACCACGAGGTCGAGGCCGCCAAGAAGCGTGCCGCGCGTACCGCACGGGAGAAGGATTCTGGCAGGAGACCTTATCCATTCGGTGTTTTGTTGATTTTGCCTCTCGAGTTTATAAGAACGGAGTATTGGTCTGTCGTTTGCACCATAGACTTTATAAGTTATAAAATTATCCGATGTACATATTCAGATTCTTTAAATTTGTGTTATAACCCTCAGGTTATACAAGTGATGTGCAACACACATTTTTAGCAGTACATATGTGCACATCAGTCCCTTAGTTCATTCTACTTACATACAACACAAGTATACACCCTTTTGAAATGGGTAAAATTGTCATTTGAAGATCTTATGTCTTCATATATTTGTGTACGTATGTAAATTACTTTCTCCAGGTATACGTATATTACCCCAACAATATTGTTGCAAAAGAATGTTTTGCTTACATTCCAGATCCTATTCCTTCGGAATTTAAGACATCTTCTGTCTCTACTCCCTAGCATTACATGCAATTTGTGACAACAACTACGACTTTGCAATAGAAATAAATTTTCTTGCAAATCTTAATGAAATTCTAATGAGAATTATAAATTATCATATTTAATATGACTAGCCCAGATTTTATTTGTGAATCACAAGGTATTTGATGACATCTACTGCACCATTCGCAGATTATTCATCACTACTACGAGGTCTACATCTTGTGTGTGTTAACAAGATGATTACCTTTAAAGTGATCTTTCAAATATTAATATTATATGTGACTACCTCTAGATATCATAAGGTGATACTGGCATCTACTGTAAATTTTTTTACAGACTATCCACTATTACTGCATGGTCTACATCATGTCACTTTGACAAATGATTGCCTTCAAAGTGATTTCATACATTTAGCATAACATAAGGTAATAGAATTATAAACATCCACTCACAATAGTGAGACTATGTTTTCTATTACTGCTCACATTCATACATTTAGCATAACATATTGGTGATTATCTTTAAAGTGTTATCCTATATAAATTGAGGTCTACACATATGGCTATATGGCATCAGCCGTACTAAAATTTGCTCCTCTGAAGCAATTGTTGTTGTTCACTAAAATGATTTACTATCATAGTAAATTCATGCATGATTATTGCATGTTGAATGGTATTATCTACCAACATCAATTATTCAAGCCACTTTTTTGCTTGAATATGTCATAGGGAACTACATAAATATTTGCATTTACTTGTGATTACCTTCTATTCCATTGGTAAAATACATGGCAATGAAGCCTACGACAATATTTCTAATTATAGTGTCGTCCATCCATCATGATGGACCACATAATTTATGACAATGATTAAGTGTCTCAACACTTTCGCAAGGTCCACAGGACATCGTGGTTATAATTTCATAGTGACTAACCAATGTTAAGCATGCAAGTCTATACGTTTTGGCAGTGACTCTAAAGTCACACACTTCCTCAAGAATGAAGTCCAAAATATTAGCAATAATTTAATCACATGTGTTATATTGAAGGATACACCCAGGTTCACCAAGGATCACCTTGACCATGATTGTTCTCAAACAAATCATTTATTTATAGATGCCACTTACTCCTAGAAGTAAATTAAATAAATGCATTAGCATTTTCAAGTAACGCATGGCTCACATTTCCAAATACAGTAAGTACATGTTAGGTGAGATTATTTATTGTAAGATGATTTACGACATCAGTCGTTGTATCCACCCGAGGTATTATTGCTACTATAACCTCATCTTCGGAATATGTGTCATGGCTATTCTCTTAATAGTTAAGTATGATCATATGTATTTCATCTCTCACCAACTTCACTTAGTTCTCAAACTAAGTACATAATGGATGAATATTTATTCACCTTGAATATTTCCCTTAAGAGAAACATGCTGCTCCGAGCACATTTGGAATGATCACCCAATAATTTTTCAAGACCTCAAGTCTATCGTAACTTACAATTTTGGTAATTATAAAATCAACTTGAAGTTGAGATCTCATGATCTGACATTTTCATATGCAGATCAGGTTGAAAAGCCCTTGATACACTTTACATCTCCTTATGATGGTATTACCATTTTCATGGTAAAGAAACATGTTATTTCTTAAACTCATCATATTCACCCAATGGGTGCTTCAAATATTTGCTAGCATTGAGAATACTATGCATGTTAGTGGTCACAAAATAGAATAATGAGGCATTCAAAGTAAAGTGGAGGATAAAGACAACCAATGACATAATTACCTTTTAATTAGTAATTGATCATTTTAAAAAGATTACAAAGACAACTCTCAAGTTTGTCAAATGTGTGGTTACATGAATATTGTACCTATGATTACCAAACCCTCAAACATATGGTCAAACCACACCATGAGTTTATTAAAAGGCAAATAAGTTCATTGTGGTATTTGAAAATTTGCAAACATACGACCAGAAACTATTCTGGTAAATGATGTTCTCGAATCTTCATCAGAAGGAGAACCAAAAATATAGTGCAATAAAAGAATGATCAATTCGTTTGTGCCTATGATATGTTTGCATAACTCATTTTTCTGTAATATGGGAGACCTCATGTAATATCCCGATTATTCCCAAAATATTGTTTGCCTATAGACGTACTACTACATGTAGTATAAATGTCCAATATCCTATTTCTTGGACATTTTATTTGATATTTTTGCATGTATGAATCAATTCATACTCAGTTTTGTTGCGTACACAATAATTTTCTAAATCTTACAAAATATTTGGTTTTAAGCCTTACAATCCAGGTTTGGGGTTGTTTAGAAAATTATTGACAATTCTATTGGTCACAACTTAACAAGTTGCAAAATTTCCCAAATCATCAGATTTTATGTGCACCACATGTGCCATAAGGGAAATTAATTTAAGGAAATCTCACCTTACAATTCTAAATGAGCCAACTCATTCTTCCTTGAACACATTCAGAAGATATGTGCATTCTCAACCATTGTGTGGTATTTTATAGATACTTTATGGTACTCATGGAAACATTTATAAAATGATTTCTGGTGTGTCTCTTGTCACACAAACCATGAATGATATAACTAAATCAATTGCTCAAATTCTCAAAGTAAGAGCAAGTTATCCTAAACAAGGGATAAATCAATTCAAATGGACAACTTTGTTGAACTCATTTAACAAGAAATATCTGATTATATATAATACTTTATGTACATACCCAAAATGGTTTAGTTCAATATCTTATCAAAGATAGTGAAACTAATAATATGACCAAACTTATAGAATCATGATTTACTAGCCTCATGCTAGACAAATACGGCATTACACACCGTAAGTATGATATAAATCATACCAACTGCATAGCATACTACTTTCCCCTTTTAGTAATTACGTGGAAATCAACAAAGTATTTCCTATCTGCGATAATTCGGTTACATACCGATATCACCACTCCAGCATACATCAATGGGCTCTCATAGAAAATTAGGGATCTAAGTGAGGAATGACAATTTATCCGTCAATCAAAATTAATCATAGCCCGTATGCTGATTGCATCAGCAATAAGGATATTTCTGCCATTAGGGGGAGATAAGTACCACAAAGAATGCCAAGAAATAAATTAGGAATGTTATTCACATTCAGTCCTTATATCCACGTACTCAAAGAATCTGAACAAGAAGTTTAGAATCACATATTTGCAACACATTGCAAATCTGCCACATACATTTACTGATGACAAAGGTGTCACTCAATTTTATATTCCTGCAGTAAAGTGTCAGAAAGAGTGGAGGTACCTGATAAACCACTCTTCTCCCAAAATGAGAGCAAGAGGGGGAGAAATCTGACCACACGAGATATAATCTCGCATATGCTTCCGCGGAAATAGAGGAAATCAAATCCTCAACTAGTAAATGTAATTCAACATCGAGTTGAAAGACACCTCACTGGATTCTCAGCATCCAAAGCCCAACATAAATGTGCACAAATGTTTTGGTGTCGGGACATCGAAACACCTTGACTCCATTGTTGTAGGAAATCACAAGGAGTTAAAAGGAATAAATACATTTCCACAAATTTCATCGATTCCTCCAGAATCATATAACATAAGTCTACATTTGTCGACATATATTTCTTCTCAAAATTGCTAAAACCTTTTGGGCGTGAACCAAAATCCATGGTAGAGTACCTCTTGTACTCATATTGGTTCACATAAAAGGAAGCAAGTAATGAAGAATAACACTCGCTCATCAAAGAGTGGTATTTACCACAGTAATACCTACTCCTCATAAGTATATTCCATATGGAATACTAAAAACTTCTCATTCATAGACAAAGTCAATGAGGTGGTGAAAAAGTGAGGCTTGTAGCAAAAGGGTTCACGCAGAGACCCGACATCAAATTATGATGTAACATACCCTCTTGGTATAAGTGGAATGAAGTTTCGATAATAAATATCATTGGCAGTACGAATAATATTATCCATGCAGTTAATGAATGTAGTGACTACATACTCATATGGGTCACTTGTTTCGGAATTTTATAACGAAGTCCCTCAAGGGCTTACAATTCCAAATCCAAAATAAATCGCAACATATTTGTGTAAAATTTCTGAAGTCACTCTATGGCTCGAAATAGTCGAAAATGATATGGTACTACCGACTAAGTGACTTTCTTCTTCCGAAGGATTACTCAAAGAATGATGATTGTTTATGTGTTAACAAAGGAATCCCAAATTTGAATTCCTTATATCACCTTAGTGTATATCGATGATTTCATCATCAATGTCTCTACAAGACCTAAACATACACAAAATCATCTCAAGACGGAAAATTTGGATTTAACCAAATTTAGCTTAAGTTTACAACTTGAGCATTCTATCAAGAATTAGTATCAGTCTACATATATCCAAAACATATACGAGAAGTTCAGTGTGAATATATCATAACAACAAAAGACATGTATGGTCATACTACCTTTGATAAGGTACAAATCCATTCATACCTAGGGGTGATAATGAAGTGATACTAGGACCTGAAGTTCTATATATCACTAATGTCAAAGCACTCATATACTTGCAAACTATGTCAGGCCTAACACTATATTTGCTATCTTTATTCAGAGTGCAACCCCCAACAAAAGGTATATGGTTGATATAAGTAATATCATCTTATATCTGAAGATTACAGTAAATCTTGGATATTTCCATCAGGAAATAGAAGATATGACCATGATATGATGTAATGACATTGGCTCTTCATTTGATCCCAACGATGCCATATCAATGACTGAATTTGCTGGAATAGCCTTCACATGGAAGTCATATAAATGGATTTTAGTGGTTATTTCCAGTTATCATTCTAACATAATTGCTTTATCTAAAGGCATTGCAAAATATGCATAACTTAGTAGAATGGTTAACCACACTTAAAATCATGTGGTTGAGATTCATCAGAATCACATAACTTGATTTATCAAGATACTTCCACTTGTGTTACTCAATACCTATAGGTTATATGAAGAGCAATATCATAAATCACATTGCTCGAAAATTACTTAGCCTCACGGGTTATAGAAAAGTTGTGACGCCCTCGATTTAATCGTACGCTAATCATACACGCAAATGCATACGATCAAACCCAAGGACTCACGGGAAGATATCACAACACAACTCTAGACACAAATAAAAAAACATCAGCTTCATATTACAAGCCAGGGCCTCGAGGGCTAGAATACGAAAGCTCGATAAACACACGAGTCAGCGGAAGCAACAAATATCTGAGTACAGACATAAGACATGGGGTGCCTTAGAGAAGGCTAGCACAAAAGATGCAACGATCGAACGAGGCGAGGCCTCCTGCCTGGGAACCTCCTAACTACTCCTGATCATCAGCGGCCTCCACGTAGTAGTAGGCACCGTCGGGGTAGCAGTCGTCGGCGGCGGGGACCTCCATCTCCTGGGCTCCATCATCTGGTCGCAGCGACGGATCAAGGGGACAAGGGGGGAGCAAAGCAGCGGTGAGTACTCATCCAAAGTACTCGCAAGTCTTACATCAGAACTATTCTAATTATGCATCAGTATCAAAGAAGGGGGGGTGTATATGTGGACTGACTGCAGCAATGCGAGAAATGAGAGGGAAGGCCTAGTCTTATCGAAGACTAGCATCTTCAGGGTCTTGCAGCAATAGACGAGAGTAGAACAGGGGTAAAACATTAATAGTCATATTGTTACAGCAATATTAAAGTGAGGTCACGCCTAAGGATCCTCCCTCGACTCCCTGCGAGGAAGCAATCCCGAGGCAAACTAATTCCAGTTAAGTAACAATTGTAGTTGTAAAAGATCGGGGCACAACTCCAAGGCGTCCTATAACCGTGGACACGGCTATCCGAATAGTTAATTTTCATCTCTGCAGGGGTGCACCACATGTCCCGTCACGCTCGATAAAACTCTGGCCGGACATACTTTTCTTGGTCCTGCCCGGCCTCGGAATATCGACACGTCGCAGCCCCACCTAAGACTAATCAGAGAGGTCAGCCCGCCGGTCTAAATCCTAAGCACAAAGGGTTCGTGGGCCCAGTTCCCCTTCACGCTCCTGCACGTGGCGTGGGCGGCCGACGTCAGTCCTAGCATCCCTTAATCACAAGCGCGATGCATCTCGGGACCACTCGGGCGCGCGCTGCTACATTGCTGGCATCTGAAAAGCTTCGGCTGATACCGCGACGCCGAGTACCCATAATTCTTCCCGCATAGCCGGTTAGTGCGAAGAGGTCTCCGACCAACCCAGATCAAATACCCAAATCCATTAACATTTTAATTAGGCCAGCAACATAGTCTCACGGGAATCCACCCGTCTTACAACTAATCACCAATGATCCCAGTAACATGGTCGAGTAACTGTGTAGTTGTAACATCGGGGGAATCCGAGGTATCACCCTTGTTGGATTCCGAACGATGTACCCGTCAAGGTGGGCTTAGAGGAATCACCCTCGGGGGTCCCACACTTGAGGGCTGGCACGACATAGGCGTCATCGGGAATGGTGAAAGAGGAATCACCCTTGATAACCACGACCGACTAGCTATACTACAGAGATATCATCAGGAATACTTAGCGAGGTGTCACCCTCGGTACCCGATAGTATCTCTGTAGCGTCGTACAACGCAGGGGGGGTGAATGTGCTGTGTCGGGTCTGGCTCGTCGATCGGAGATCGAGATTTGAAAAACAAGCGGGGCAACTGAACTACGGGGTCAGAGGGGATGACTGCTCCACCTATACTAAGCAGATTAAAGGTACAGGACTGAAAGTAGCAGTTCATCAAAAACAGGCTATGCATTAGATAAAGGAGCTAACTACAACAGTAGCAAAATACTAATGCAAGCAGTAGGAAGAAAGACATAGGCGATATAGGAATGATCAAGGGGAGTTTGCTTGCCTTGCTGCTCTGCGGGAAAGGACTGATCGACAGGGTCGTAGATGTACCCGGCAGCAGCGTCAGTCTCGGGGTCTACCGGTAAGAAGAGGGGGAAGAAACAATAAATAATAGCACCGATGCAACACAAAGCATGACATGGCAAGATGCAGGCTAGACATGAGCTAACGCAGCAACATCCGTCATAGACGGGTCGGAAGAATATCTGACGATATTTTCTGGGTCTCGGGCTACTACCGGTTATACTGGAAACGATGGAAAAGTTCCAAGTCTGCTATGCTAGGGACGCGTGGCAGACGAACGGGCCGTGTATCCGGGTTCGTCTCGTTCTGCTGATCAACTTTCATGTTGAAATTATATTGATCTGACTTACGGATTATTTTATATTAATTTTCAAAGTTTTATTAATTATTTAGGAATTAAAAACAGATTTAAATGATTTAATAAAATCCTATTATGACATCATCGCGATGTCATGCTGACATCAACATTTGACTGGTCAACTGACCAGCGGGTCCCGAACGTCATAGGCACAAGTTTTATTTAAAATTAAATATTAATTAATCAGATTAAATTTAGTGGGGGACCCACGTGGCATTCTCTCATTAGATTAATTAATTATTATATCTATTTATTTATTTATTTAATAAAAACATTGTTTTTTATTTTTATTTTAACTATCGCGTGGGGCCTCCCTGTCATAGACAGCGGGTCGTTGGCCCCACCGGTAAGTGGCCTCATTTACTCATTTTATTAATCACAAATACATAACCATACAAATGTCGTATTCCTCTAAATATCCATATACGCAAATACATACATCGCATCTCATACATACATACATACGCAGCTAATACATCATTTTTTTTGATTTTCTCTCAAAACTCTCATCTCCCTCTCTGTCAACAGACAACAGAGAAACAACTGTGTGCTAACTCAACATAGAAGAACCAAATGTTCAATCCTTGCTACCGGAGTCTACCGTCGAAGGATCGGGGTCTCGTTTGCCGGAACGGAACCGGGGCGGTGAGGGGAACGCGACGGTGGGAGGAGCCCGAGGAGGGGCTCACCGACGTTGACGGGAGGGGCCGGTGAAGCCGGAGTTCGCGGGAAGGGGCGGAGGAGACAGCGTGGAGGCGTTCCCGGAGGCGGTGATGATGATGGCCTTGTTCCGGTGAGGACGATGACGGTCGTGCCGGCGAGGAGGAGCCGGCCGGAGGTTCGCCGAGAGGGGCCCCGGTGAGGAGGGGCCCCCGGGATGGAGCCGCCGACGGGGAGGGGCTCGGCCGGCGGGGCTCGTGGGGTCGGTCTCCAGGGGGGGTGGTGCCGCGTGGTGAAACAAAGGCCTCGGCCGGCGGGAGATCTGGGTGCCGCCGGCGGGAGGGAGGAGGCCGTGGGGGGGGGGGGGCGACGGGGGAGCTCGCCGGCGGGAGGAGAGGAGCCGACGGGCGGAGAGGCCGCCGGCGGGAGGACCGAGGAGGGAGGAGGAGGAGGGATCGGGCGGTGGAGTGGGAGAAGGTGGAGAGGAGGGATCGTGGGGGGGGGGTCTGGTTCGTGCGTGGGGGACTGGGAGGAAGAGACGCGAGGGGAGGGGTCACGAGAGAGAGAGAGAGAGAGATGGAGGCGCTGTCGGTGGGGGGGGGGGGGGTGGGGCCCCCCACGAGGGGGAGGCTGGCGGCGCTGGGAAAACGGGGGGAGTACCGAGGGGGGGCTCTAGGGTTTGAGGGAGGGGGCGCGGGGTGGGCTGGCCAGTTGGGCCTTTTGGCCCAGCTCGGCCAGGGGGGTGGGGGTTGCTTTTTTTTTTCTTCTTCTTTTTTGGTTTTCTTTTTCTATTATTTATTTTACTATTTGATTTTTCTTTTCAAATACCTTTTTTTATTATACTTTCTTTTACAATTTATTACACATACTTTTAATTCTATCTTTTATTTAGTTATTTTCATTTACTATATTTCCTTTATTCATCTCATTCAATATCCACATTTAAATATATAGTGTTTACCGATAATCCCTAAAGTGCCCGGTTCGATATTATAATCCGTTAGGGAATTTTTGATAACTCCCCGACGTTTTTATTTCAACAACACGAAAATCTTTTCTCGTCTGACTTTATTCTTAAAGCTTCGAATTTGATTCGGTTTCAACCAACACGAGATCATTGATATCACTTCCGATGACGTGGCATCATTAGCGCGGGATCAGTGTCGCTTAATTACAATCATTACTGTAGCAAAAGTCGAGGATGTCACAATTCTCCCCTACTAACAAGAATTCTCGCCTCGAGAATTAAGAGGTAGAGGGAAGGAGCCCGGGGTATTCATCACGAAGATGATCCTCGCGTTCCCAAGTGGCTTCATCTTCAGAGTGATTTGACCACTGCACCTTAAGGAACTTGGTGACCTTGCGACGAGTCTTACGTTCAGCTTGGTCGAGAATGCGGACCGGATGCTCTTTATAAGAGAGGTCTTGTTGTAGTTCAAGCATATCGTGATCCACTGCTCGAATAGGGTCCTTGAAGCAGCGACGGAGCTGAGAAACATGGAAGACATCGTGAACCTGAGAAAGGTTTGCCTGCAGTTCCAATTGATAAGCCACTCTTCCATGCCTTTCGAGAACAGTGAAAGGACCAATATAACGAGGAGATAACTTGCCCTTGATTCTGAAGCGGTGTGCACCTCTCATTGGTGTGACACGAAGATAAGCCTTTTCGCCAGGTTGATAGACCATATCTTGCTGATGACGGTCATACTGGCTCTTCTGACGAGACTGAGCAGCCTTCAGATTCTCATGAATAATGCGGACTTGATCTTCGGCATGTTGAATAATATCCGGACCGAAGAGTGATCGTTCCCCAGTTTCTGACCAATTCAGAGGAGTTCGACACCTTCGCCCATACAATACTTCGAAAGGGGCCATCTTCAGACTAGCTTGATAGCTATTGTTGTAAGAGAACTCGGCATACGGGAGAGATTCCTCCCATTTCTTACCGAAAGAAATGACACAAGCTCGAAGCATGTCCTCGAGAATTTGGTTGACTCGTTCAACTTGTCCCTGGGATTGAGGATGAAATGCAGTGCTGAAGGACAGATGAGTCCCCATAGCCTTCTGAAAACTTTCCCAGAATTTTGAAGTGAACAAGCTGCCATGGTTCGAACTGATTACCAACGGAATACCGTGAAGTGAAACAACTCTTGACATATAAAGATCTGCCAGCTGACTAGCATTAATCGTTTCTTTGACGGCCAGGAAATGTGCAACTTTGGACAGTCGATCAATGACGACAATAATAGCATCATTACCTTTCTGAGACCTGGGAAAACCAGTGATGAAGTCCATTTCAACGTGGTCCCATTTCCACTCGGGAATAGAGATAGGTTGCAGAGTTCCAGCAGGCTTTTGGTGTTCTGCTTTGATACGCCGGCATATATCACATTCTGCCACATAGCGTGCAATGTCTTGTTTCATATTGGGCCACCAGAATCTTTGTCGGATGTCTTGGTACATCTTGGTACTACCCGGATGAATAGACAATGGTGTGTCATGAGCTTCTTCCATCACCTTCCCAGTCATCCTGAGATTTTCCTTCTTATTTGGGACGAATAGGCGACCCTTGAAATACAAGGCGCCACCATCATGAACAGTGAAAAAGGAGGGTTTACCCTTTGCAATATAGCTCTTAATCCTGTCGACATCATCGTCAAAGTTCTGTATATTCTTTATGGAGCTCACAAGATCTGGTTCAACCACTAGGTTACTGAGGGAACCCTGATTAACAACACGAAGGTTCATCTTTTGATACTCTTCAGGAGGCGGAACAAGGTAACCCTGAGGAACAATGTGGAGGTTCAGCTTACGGAATTCCTCTTGCAGACGATCGTGAACCTGATGAACCTGGAGGTGGTTGCAGTATGACTTGCGACTTAAGGCATCAGCCATTACATTAGCCTTGCCAGGGGTATATGATATACTACAGTCAAAATCTGCTATACGCTCCATCCATCTTTGTTGACGCAGGTTCAGCTCCGGTTGAGTGAACAAGTACTTCAGCCTTTGATGGTCGGTGTAGATTTCACAGCGATTACCGACAAGGTATTGTCGCCATTCCTTCAATGCATGAATGACTGCGGCAAGCTCGAGATCATGAACTGGGTAGTTCTCTTCATGAGCACACAGTTGACGTGAAGCATAAGCGATCACCTTGCGATCCTGCATTAGGACACAACCTATTCCTTGACGAGAAGCATCACAGTATATGACGAAATCCCTTTTCGTATCTAGAGGAGCAAGTACTGGAGCGGACGTCAGTTTGTCCTTGAGTGCCTGGAAACTTTCCTGACATTTATCAGTCCATTCATACTTAACACCTTTGTGAAGCAGGTTGGTTAAGGGCTTCGCAATCTTGGAGAAGTTCTCGACGAATCGACGGCAATAGCTGGCGAGTCCGAGAAAACTTTTGACTTGCTTGACATTCTTCGGGGGAGTCCAGTCAAGAATAGCTTGAATTCGTCCGGGGTTGACCGCAATACCATCCTTGGAAATCACATGACCAAGGTAAGTCACTTCGTCTAGCCAGAACTCACATTTGGAATACTTTGCATAGAGTTTATGCTCCCGAAGCTTATCTAGTACAAGACGAAGATGCTCAGCATGCTCTTCTTTGTTCTTCGAAAACACCAGAATATCATCCAGATATACCACGACAAATTTGTCGAGGTAGTCCATGAATATATAATTCATCAATCGAGAGAAGGTTGCCGGTGCATTGGTTAAGCCGAAGGACATGACGGTGTACTCGTATGATCCATATCGAGTAACAAAGGCGGTCTTTGGAATATCCTCCTTGCAAACACGGATCTGGTGGTATCCCAATCTCAAGTCGAGCTTAGAGAAAACGGTGGAACCAGCAAGTTGATCATACAAATCATTTATCCGAGGGAGAGGATATTTGTTTTGAATAGTGGCCTGGTTGATAGGACGATAGTCTTGGACCAATCGATTTGTCCCATCCTTCTTCTTAACAAAGAGAGAAGGTGCTCCCCAAGCAGAGGAACTCGGACGGATGAAACCCAGACGGAGCGAGTTGTCAATTTCTTGCTTAAGTTCAAGGAGTTCATGTGGTGGCATTTTATAAGGACGCTTGGCAATAGGAGTGGTACCGGGTACCAAGTCAATGACAAACTTGACAGCTCGAGCAGGGGGAATCCCCGGAAGTTCTTCTGGAAAGACATCTTGAAATTCTTGGACCACTGGTATGTTTTCAATCCCTTCAAGAGGCGACGCATTTAATGCATTCAAAGCATACAGTCGTGCCTCAGCATTACGGACGAGATGAGCATGGTAGCTTATTACTTCATCTGAAGGGTGTAGGAGGTGGACGGTCTTGGTGGCACAAACGATCGATGCCGTATGAGCTTTCAACCAGTCCATCCCCAATATGAGATCAATGTTGGATGACTTTAGTAGGATGGGGTTGGCAAGGAATTCTAATCCCTCAATTTCAACTGGAACATGGGGGCAAACCACAGAGGTTCGACATTCGCCCCCAGGGGTGTTTACCACTATCGGGATGTTCATCTCTTCGCTCCTAATGTCATGCATGTATGCAAAATTTTCCGACATAAAGGAATGCGATGCTCCTGTATCAAACAATACAGAAGCAGGTACTGAGTTAACGAGAAGTGTACCCATCATGGTAGCAGGCTGGTCTTGAGCTTGACCCATATCAATGTTGTTGGCCTGACCACGAACATAAGCAGGCTTAGCGTTGAAATTGCGGTTTTGGTTGTTGCCACTGCCAGTTGCCGGAAGTGTCAGCTGATTCGGTTTCTGCCTGCAGTCTCTAGCACGGTGACCCATACATAAGTTCGATTACAGACTAACGATTACAAACTCGAAATTTGGCGATAGCCCGGACGCATTAGACGATACCCTGGACTCACTAGGCGGCGCGCAGGCATGCGATGGAAGAGTACCACAACGAGATGTAGCGATAAGGCTACATCAACGTCGGAGAGGACGATCGAATCCTGGTAGCTGGCGGTGATAGAAGGTAGGGACAGGACCCTGTGTCCCGTTGTGACTCTGGTGAGGGTACCGCATCCAGTCGAGCAGCTGAGGTCCAAGTGCAGGGGTTCTACCCCCAACATCAGTCCACTCGAGAGCTGATGGTAGCTCTGTCCTGCTCGGCTCGCGGATGCGCATAGGTGGAACCCTCAGACAGTGTGATGGCTGTAGCTCTGTCAACGCGTCGTAAAAATGAGCGCGCGTAGCATACAGCTCCACAGTCAGAGCTCGGAAGGCACGATCCATTGCCTCAGTGTACTGCACCAGAACCCGCGCGTCGTAGCGACGCGTCATGTAGGGGGCGCAGACAACGACGTAGGAACGGTCGCTGCGCTCCCGAACGTCAGAAGCGTAGGCAGTGAGATCAGACCCAGTCTCATCCCCAGCAGGAGCATGCGGGATGTATCTGAAAGGGCTCTCCTCCAGGTGAGGGTACGCTCCACGGAGACGGGTGATGGCGATGTAGGCCGCATCATGGACGGCCATCTCGACCGACACTCCAATACCACAGAACACGTGGCGCTCGAGGGTCTCGCCGCCCCTCTGGTCGAAGATGCGAACCTCAGCCTGGTACTGGTACTGGTTGTACTCGCGGAAATCCTCAAACACAGTGTACTCGGGGTACCAGCGATATCCCAGCTTGGTCAGGAGATCGACCAAAATGGCCGGGAACCCAGTCCTCTCAGTGGCCTGTGTCAGGCGCACGTGCTGTCTTGCGGGACGCATCTGAAAATAAGATTGACGGATGTCAATGACAGTGTGTGTAATACATATTCAGGAGAAAAAGAGTAGATAGTCCAGCGCTCCGGATCGATGTGATTCGAGAACCTAATGTTAGAGTTAGTAAAATCTTTGACCCGAAAGAGAAGAGAAAGTAGAGCCCAGAGTATAAGAAAGGAGTAAAAGATACTAATACCAACCAATTGAGATGTGGGCCCGTAAGCCACAACATCAGTGTTAGTAAAGTTTTTCAAATACTAGACTCAACTTCGGCCAAGGAGTTGGAAAGGGGGCTACCTACAGGCAGTTGGCTCTGATACCAACTTGTGATGCCCTCGATTTAATCGTATGCTAATCATACACGCAAATGCGTACGATCAAACCCAAGGACTCACGGGAAGATATTACAACACAACTCTAGAGACAAATAAAAAAACATCAGCTTCATATTACAAGCCAGGGCCTCGAGGGCTAGAATACGAAAGCTCGATAAACACACGAGTCAGCGGAAGCAACAAATATTTGAGTACAGACATAAGACATGGGGTGCCTTAGAGAAGGCTAGCACAAAAGATGCAACGATCGAACGAGGCGAGGCCTCCTGCCTGGGAACCTCCTAACTACTCCTGATCATCAGCGGCCTCCACGTAGTAGTAGGCACCGTCGGGGTAGCAGTCGTCGGCGGCGGGGACCTCCATCTCCTGGGCTCCATCATCTGGTCGCAGCGACGGATCAAGGGGACAAGGGGGGAGCAAAGCAGCGGTGAGTACTCATCCAAAGTACTCGCAAGTCTTACATCAGAACTATTCTAATTATGCATCAATATCAAAGAAAGGGGGGGGGGTGTATATGTGGACTGACTGCAGCAATGCGAGAAATGAGAGGGAAGGCCTAGTCCTATTGAAGACTAGCATCTTCAGGGTCTTGCAGCAATAGACGAGAGTAGAACAGGGGTAAAACATTAATAGTCATATTGTTACAGCAATATTAAAGTGAGGTCACGCCTAAGGATCCTCCCTCGACTCCCTGCGAGGAAGCAATCCCGAGGCAAACTAATTCCAGTTAAGTAACAATTGTAGTTGTAAAAGATCGTGGCACAACTCCAAGGCATCCTGTAACCATGGACACGGCTATCCGAATAGTTCATTTTCATCCCTGCAGGGGTGCACCACATGTCCCGTCACGCTCGATAACACTCTGGCCGGACATACTTTTCTGGGTCCTGCCCGGCCTCGGAATATCGACACGTCGCAGCCCCACCTAAGACTAATCAGAGAGGCCAGCCCGCCGGTCTAAATCCTAAGCACAAGGGTTCGTGGGCCCAGTTCCCCTTCACGCTCCTGCACGTGGCGTGGGCGGCCGACGTCAGTCCTAGCATCCCTTAATCACAAGCGCGATGCATCTCGGGACCACTCGGGCGCGCGCCGCTACATTGCTGGCATCTGAAAAGCTTCGGCTGATACCGCGACGCCGAGTACCCATAATTCTTCCCGCATAGCCGGTTAGTGCGAAAAGGTCTCCGACCAACCCAGATCAAATACCCAAATCCATTAACATTTTAATTAGGCCAGCAACACAGTCTCACGGGAATCCACCCGTCTTACAACTAATCACCAATGATCCCAGTAACATGGTCGAGTAACTGTGTGGTTGTAACATCGGGGGAATCCGAGGTATCACCCTTGTTGGATTCCGAACGATGTACCCGTCAAGGTGGGCTTAGAGGAATCACCCTCGGGGATCCCACACTTGAGGGGTGGCACGACATAGGCGTCATCGGGAATGGTGAAAGAGGAATCACCCTCGATAACCACGACCGACTAGCTATACTACAGAGATATCATCAGGAATACTTAGCGAGGTGTCACCCTCGGTACCCGATAGTATCTCTGTAGCGTCGTACAACGCAGGGGGGGTGAATGTGCTGTGTCGGGTCTGGCTCGTCGATCGGAGATCGAGATTTGAAAAACAAGCGGGGCAACTGAACTACGGGGTCAGAGGGGATGACTGCTCCACCTATACTAAGCAGATTAAAGGTACAGGACTGAAAGTAGCAGTTCATCAAAAACAGGCTATGCATCACATAAAGGAGCTAACTACAACAGTAGCAAAATACTAATGCAAGAAGTAGGAAGAAAGACATAGGCAATATATGAATGATCAAGGGGAGTTTGCTTGCCTTGCTGCTCTGCGGCAAAGGACTGGTCGGCAGGGTCGTAGATGTACCCGGCAGCAGCGTCAGTCTCGGGGTCTACCGGTAAGAAGAGAGGGAAGAAACAATAAATAATAGCACCGATGCAACACAAAGCATGACATGGCAAGATGCAGGCTAGACATGAGCTAACGCAGCAACATCCGTCATAGACGGGTCGGAAGAATATCTGACGATATTTTCCGGGTCTCGGGCTACTACCGGTTATACTGGAAACGATGGAAAAGTTCCAAGTCTGCTATGCTAGGGACGCGTGGCAGACGAACGGGTCGTGTATCCGGGTTCGTCTCATTCTGCTGATCAACTTTCATGTTGAAATTATATTGATCTGACTTACGGATTATTTTATATTAATTTTCAAAGTTTTATTAATTATTTAGGAATTAAAAACAGATTTAAATGATTTAATAAAATCCTATTATGACATCATCGCGATGTCATGCTGACATCAACATTTGACTGGTCAACTGACCAGCGGGTCCCGAACGTCATAGGCACAAGTTTTATTTAAAATTAAATATTAGTTAATCAGATTAAATTTAGTGGGGGACCCACGTGGCATTCTCTCATTAGGTTAATTAATTATTATATCTATTTATTTATTTATTTAATAAAAACATTATTTTTTATTTTTATTTTAACTATCGCGTGGGGCCTCCCTTTCATAGACAGCGGGTCGTTGGCCCCACCGGTAAGTGGCCTAAGGTCATTTACTCATTTTATTAATCACAAATACATAACCATACAAATGTTGTATTCCTCTAAATATTCATATACGCAAATACATACATCATCTCATACATACATACATACATAC
Organism: Hordeum vulgare subsp. vulgare; assembly: GCF_904849725.1. Lineage (NCBI taxonomy): Eukaryota > Viridiplantae > Streptophyta > Magnoliopsida > Poales > Poaceae > Hordeum > Hordeum vulgare. The sequence goes on along the minus strand of NC_058520.1, from coordinate 485,983,641 downwards.
GCAGCTAATACATCATTTTTTTTTATTTTCTCTCAAAACTCTCATCTCCCTCTCTGTCAACAGACAACAGAGAAACAACTCTGTGCTAACTCAACATAGAAGAACCAAATGTTCAATCCTTGCTACCGGAGTCTACCGTCGACGGATCGGGGTCCCATTTGCCGGAACGGAACCGGGGCGGTGAGGGGAATGCGACGGTGGCAGGAGCCCGAGGAGGGGCTCACCGACGTTGACGGGAGGGGCCGGTGAAGCCGGAGTTCGCGGGAAGGGGCGGAGGAGACGGCGTGGAGGCGTTCCCGGAGGCGGTGATGATGATGGCGTTGTTCCGGTGAGGACGGTGACGGTCGTGCCGGCGAGGAGGAGCCAGCCAGAGGTTCGCCGAGAGGGGCCCCAATGAGGAGGGCCCCCCGGGATGGAGCCGCTGACGGAGAGGGGCTCGGCCGGCGGGGCTCGTGTTGGAAATATGCCCTAGAGGCAATAATAAATTAGTTATTATTATATTTCTTAGTTCATGATAATCGTTTATTATCCATGCTATAATTGTATTGATTGGAAACACAATACTTGTGTGGGTACATAGACAAAACACTGTCCCTAGTAAGCCTCTAGTTGACTAGCTCGTTGATCAAAGATGGCCAAGGTTTCCTGGCCATAGGCAAGTGTTGTTACTTGATAACGGGATCACATCATTAGGAGAATCATGTGATTGACCAGACCCAAACTAATAGACGTAGCATGTTGATCGTGTCATTTTGTTGCTACTGTTTTCTGCGTGTCAAGTATTTGTTCCTATGACCATGAGATCATATAACTCACTCACACCAGAGGAATGCTTTGTGTGTATCAAACGTCGCAACGTAACTGGGTGACTATAAAGATGCTCTACAGGTATCTCCGAAGGTGTTAGTTGAGTTAGTATGGATCAAGACTGGGATTTGTCACTCCGTGTGACGGAGAGGTATCTCGGGGCCCACTCGGTAATACAACATCACACACAAGCCTTGCAAGCAATGTAACTTAGTGTAAGTTGCGGGATCTTGTATTACGGAACGAGTAAAGAGACTTGCCGGTAAACGAGATTGAAATAGGTATGCGGATACTGACGATCGAATCTCGGGCATGTAACATACCGAAGGACAAAGGGAATGACATACGGGATTATACGAATCCTTGGCACTGAGGTTCAAACGATAAGATCTTCGTAGAATATGTAGGATCCAATATGGGCATCCAGGTCCCGCTATTGGATATTGACCGAGGAGTCTCTCGGGTCATGTCTACATAGTTCTCGAACCCGCAGGGTCTGCACACTTAAGGTTCGACGTTGTTTTATGCGTATTAGAGTTATATGGTTGGTTACCGAATGTTGTTCGGAGTCCCGGATGAGATCACGGACGTCACGAGGGTTTCCGGAATGGTCCGGAAACGAAGATTGATATATAGGATGACCTCATTTGATTACCGGAAGGTTTTCAGAGTTACCGGGAATGTACCGGGAATGACGAATGGGTTCCGGGAGTTCACCGGAGGGGGGCAACCCACTCCGGGGAAGCCCGTAGGTATTTGTGGGGGTCACACCAGCCCTTAGTGGGCTGGTGGGACAGCCCACCAAATCCTATGCGCCAAGGAAGAAAAATCAAAGGAAGAAAGAAAAAAAAGGGAAGAAGTGGGAAGGGGGAAGGACTCCCTCCCACCAAACCAAGTAGGACTCGGTTTGGGGGGGAGAGTCCTCCCCCCTGGCTCGGCCGACCCCTTGGGGTTCCCTTGGACCCCAAGGCAAGGTCCCCCTCCCTCCTCCTATATATATGGGGCTTTTAGGGCAGATTTGAGACGACTTTCTCACGGCTGCCGACCACATACCTCCATAGTTTTTCCTCTAGATCGTGTTTCTACGGAGCTCGGGCGGAGCCCTGCTGAGACAAGATCATCACCAACCTCCGGAGCGCCGTCACGCTGCCGGAGAACTCTTCTACCTCTCCGTCTCTCTTGCTGGATCAAGAAGGCCGAGATCATCGTCGAGCTGTACGTGTGCTGAACGCGGAGGTGCCGTCTGTTCGGTACTAGATCGTGGGACTGATCGCGGGATTGTTCGCGGGGCGGATCGAGGGACGTGGGGACGTTCCACTACATCAACCGCGATCTCTAATCGCTTCTGCTGTACGATCTACAAGGGTACGTAGATCACTCATCCCCTCTCGTAGATGGACATCACCATGATAGGTCTTCGTGCGCGTAGGAAATTTTTTGTTTCCCATGCGACGTTCTCCAACAGTGGCATCATGAGCTAGGTTCATGCGTAGATGTCTTCTCGAGTAGAACACAAAAGGTTTTGTGGGCGGTGATGTGCGTCTTGCTGCCTCCTTAGTCTTTTCTTGATTCCGCGGTATTGTTGGATTGAAGCGGCTTGGACCGACATTACTCGTACGCTTACGAGAGACTGGTTTCATCGTTACGAGTAACCCCCTTTGCTCAAAGATGACTTGCAAGTGACGGTTTCTCCAACTTTAGTTGAATCGGATTTGACCGAGGAGGTCCTTGGATGAGGTTAAATAGCAACTCATATATCTCCGTTGTGGTGTTTGCGTAAGTAAGATGCGATCCTACTAGATACCCTTGGTCACCACGTAAAACATGCAACAACAAAATTAGAGGACGTCTAACTTGTTTTTGCAGGGTATGATTGTGATGTGATATGGCCAACGATGTGATGTGATATATTGGATGTATGAGATGATCATGTTGTAATAGAAATATCGACTTGCACGTCGATGGTACGGCAACCGGCAGGAGCCATAGGGTTGTCTTTATACTAATATATGTGCTTGCAGATGCGTTTACTATTTTGCTAGGATGTAGCTTTAGTAGTGATAGCATAAGTAGCACGACAACCACGATGGCAACACGTTGATGGATGATCATGGTGTGGCGCCGGTGACAAGAAGATCGTGCCGGTGCTTTGGTGATGGAGATCAAGAAGCACGTGATGATGGCCATATCATGTCACTTATGAATTGCATGTGATGTTAATCCTTTTTGCACCTTATTTTTCTTAGAACGACGGTAGCATTATGAGGTGATCTCTCACTAAAATTTCAAGACGAAATTGTGTTCTCCCCGACTGTGCACCGTTGCTACAGTTCGTCGTTTCGAGACACCACGTGATGATCGGGTGTGATAGACTCAACGTTCACATACAACGGGTGCAAAACAGTTGCGCACGCGGAACACTCGGGTTAAGCTTGACGAGCCTAGCATGTGCAGACATGGCCTCGGAACACATGAGACCGAAAGGTCGAGCATGAATCGTATAGTTGATATGATTAGCATAGAGATGCTTACCACTGAAACTATTCTCGACTCACGTGATGATCGGACTTGAGATAGTGGATTTGGATCATGTACCACTCAAATGACTAGAGAGATGTACTTTTTGAGTGCGAGTTCTTAAGTAATATGATTAATTGAACTAATTGTCATGAACATAGTCTAATGGTCTTTGCGAATTACGATGTAGTTTGCGCTATAGCTCTACTATTTTATATGTTCCTAGAGAAAATTTAGTTGAAAGTTGATAGTAGCAAACTTTGCAGACTGAGCCTGTAAAACCGAGGATTGTCCTCGTTGCTGCACAGAAGGCTTATGTCCTTAATGCACCACTCGGTGTGCTGCACCTCGAGCGTCGTCTGTGGATGCTGTGAACATCCGACATACACGTTTCTGATGACTACACGATAGTTCAGTACAAAAATACTTAATGGCTTAGAAGCAAGGCGCCGAAAACGTTGTAAAACGTCACGGAACATAAGTGATGTTCTAAAGAGATGAAATTGTGATTTCATGCTTGTGCCCTTGTTAAGAGGTACAAGACCTCCAACAAGATTCTTTGTCCACAAAGTAAAGGAGAAAGGCTCAATCGTTGAGCGTGTGCTCAGATTGTCTGAGTACGACAATCACTTGAATCGAGTGGGAGTTAATCTTCCAGATGAGATAGTGATGGTTCTCCAAAGTCACTGCCACCAAGCTGTGAGAGCTTCGTGATGAACTATAACACATCAAGGATAGATACAATGATCCTTGAGCGATTCGCGATGTTTGACACAGCGAAAGTAGAAATCAAGAAGGAGCATCAATAGTTGATGGTTTGTAAAACCACTAAGTTTCAAGAAAGGCAAGGGCTAGAAGGGATACTTCGTGAAACGGCAAAACAGTTGCTGCACTAATGAAGAGACCCAAGATTAAACCCAAACCCGAGACTAAGTGCTTCTGTAATGAGGGGAACAATCACTGAGGTGGAGCAACTCAAGATACTTGGTAGATAAGAAGGCTGGCAAAAGTCGAAAGAAGTGTATTTGATATACATGATGTTGATGTGTACTTTACTAGTACTCCTAGTAAGCACGAGGGTATTGGATACCGGTTCGGTTGCTAAGTGATTAGTGACGCGAAATGAAAGCTACGGCATAAACTGAGACTAGATAAAGGCGAGGTGACGATACGTGTTGGAAGTGTTTCCAAGATTGATATGATCAAACGTCGCACGCTCCCTCTACCATCGGGATTGGTGTTAAAACTAAATAATTGTTATTTGGTGCTTGCGTTAAGCATGAACATGATTGGATCGTGTTTATTGCAATACGATTATTCATTTAAATAGGATAATGGTTACTCTATTTTCTTGAATAATCACCTTCAATGGTTTATTGAATCTCGATCGTAGTGTTACACATGTTCATGATATTGGTGCCAAAAGATACGAGTTAATAATGATAGTACCACTTACTTGTGGCACTGCCGCTTGAGTCATGTTAGTATAAATTGCATGAAGAGGCTCCATGCTGATGGATCTTTGTACTCACCTGATTTCGAATCACTAGTGACATGCAAATCATACCACATGAGCAAGGCCTTGTTTTCATTGAGATGAAATAAGATAGTAACTTGTTGGAAGTGATACATTTTGATGTATGCAGTCCAATGGGTGCTGAGGCACGCAGTGGATATCATTATGTTCTTACTTCACTGACGATTTGAGTAGATACTAGAGTATTTACTTAATGAATCACAAGTCTGAAATATTGAAAAGTTCAATTCTGTTTCAGAGTGAAGTTCGTCGTAACAAGAGGATAAACTGTCTACGATATGATCATAGAAATGAATATCTGAGTTACGAGTTTTGGTACGCAGTTAAGACAATGCGGAAGTTATTTCGCAGTTCATGCCACCTGGAACATCATAGTGTGATGATGTGTCTGAACATCATAGCCACGCACTGTTTGGTATGATGCATACTATGATGTCTCTTATCGAATTACCACTATCGTTTATGGGTTATGCATTAGAGACAACCGCACTCACTTTAAATAGGGCACCGCGTATTTCCGTTGAGATGACACAGTATAGACTGAGGTTTAGAGAAATCTAAACTGTCGTTTCTTGAAAGTTTGGGGTTTTCGACACTTATGTGAAAAAGTTTCAGTCTGATAAGCTCGAACCCAAAGCGGATAAGTGCATCTTCATAGGATATCCAAAACAGTTGGGTACATCTCCTATCTCAGATCCGAAAGCAAAGTGTTTGTTTCTAGAAACAGATCCTTTCTCGAGGAAAGGTTTCTCTCGAAAGAATTGAGTGGGAGGGTAGTAGAACTTGATGAGGTTATTGAACCATCACTTCAACCAGTGTGTAGCAGGGTGCAGGAAGTTGTTCATGTGGCGCCTACACCAATTGAAGTGGAAGCTGATGATGATGATCATTGAGCTTCGAATCAAGTTACTACAAACCTCGTAGGTCGACAAGGTCGCGTACTGCTGCAGAGTGGTACGATAACCCTGTCTTGGAGGTCATGTTGTTGAGCAACAGTGAACCTACGAGTTATGGAGAAAGCGATGGTGGGCCCGGATTCCGACAAATGGCTGGAAGCCATGAAATCCGAGAGAGGATCCATGTATGAAACCAAAGTGTAGACTTTGGAAGAACTACTTGATGGTCATAGGACTATTGAGTAAAGATGGATCTTTAAAGGAAGACAGACGATGATGGTGATAAGTCACTATTAAGAAAAGCTCGACTTGTCGCAAAGATGTTTTCGATAAGATCAAACAGTTGACTATGATGAGACTTTCTCACTTGTAGCGATGCTAAAAGTCTGTTAGAATTATGTTAGTTGTTGATGCATTATTTATGAAATATTGCACGGAGGATGTCAAAACATTGTTTTCTCGACGGTTTCCTTGAGCAAACAATGTATGTGATACAACCAGAAGGTTTTGTCGATCCTAAAGATACTAGCAAGTATGCAAGCTCCAGTGATCCTTCAATGGACTGGTGCAAGCATCTCGGAGTTGGAATATACACTTTGATGAGATGATCAAAGATTTTGGGTTTGTACAAGGTTTATGAGAAACTTATATTTCCAAAGAAGTGAGTGGGAGCACTATAGAATTTCTGATAGGTATATGTGGTTGACATATTGTGGATCAGAAGTAATGTAGAATTTCTGTAAAGCATACAAGGTTGTTTGAAAGAAGTTTTCAAAGGAGTACCTGGATTACGCTACTTGAACGTTGAGCATCAAAGATCTATGGAGATAGATCGAAAAGCGCTTAATGGAAGTTTCAACAAGATGCATGCCTTGACAAGTTTTTGAAAGGAGTTCAAAATAGATCAGCAAAGAAGGAGTTCTTGGTTGCATTGTGAGGTGTGAATTTGAGTAAGACTCAAAAAACCCGACCCCGGCAGAATAAAGAGAATAGACGAAGGTCGTCTTCTATGCCTTAGCCGTAGAATCTAAAGTATGCCATGCTATGTACCGCACCTGATGTGTGCCTTGACTCAAAGTATGTTGAGAGGTACAGAGAATGATCCATGATTGAATCACTAGCAGCGGTCAAAATTTATCCTTAGTAACTAATGGACTAAGGAATTTTTCTTGATTATGGAGGTGGTTGAAGAGTTCGTCGTAAAGGGTTACGTCGATGTAAGCTTTGACACTAATCCGAATAACTATGAGTAGTGAAACGGATTCGTATAGTAGAGTAGATATTTGGAGCATTTCCGAATAGCATGTAGTAGCAGCATCTATAAGATGACATAAAGATTTGTAAAGAACGCACGGATCCGAACGTTTCAGAACCATTGACTAAAACCTCTCTCACGAGCAAGACGTGATCAGACCCCATAACTATACGGGTGTTGGAATCACATGGTGATGTGAACTAGATTATTGACTCTAGTGCAAGTGGGAGACTGTTGGAAATATGCCCTAGAGGCAATAATAAATTAGTTATTATTATATTTCTTAGTTCATGATAATCGTTTATTATCCATGCTATAATTGTATTGATTGGAAACACAATACTTGTGTGGGTACATAGACAAAACACTGTCCCTAGTAAGCCTCTAGTTGACTAGCTCGTTGATCAAAGATGGCCAAGGTTTCCTGGCCATAGGCAAGTGTTGTTACTTGATAACGGGATCACATCATTAGGAGAATCATGTGATGGACCAGACCCAAACTAATAGACGTAGCATGTTGATCGTGTCATTTTGTTGCTACTGTTTTCTGCGTGTCAAGTATTTGTTCCTATGACCATGAGATCATATAACTCACTCACACCAGAGGAATGCTTTGTGTGTATCAAACGTCGCAACGTAACTGGGTGACTATAAAGATGCTCTACAGGTATCTCCGAAGGTGTTAGTTGAGTTAGTATGGATCAAGACTGGGATTTGTCACTCCGTGTGACGGAGAGGTATCTCGGGGCCCACTCGGTAATACAACATCACACACAAGCCTTGCAAGCAATGTAACTTAGTGTAAGTTGCGGGATCTTGTATTACGGAACGAGTAAAGAGACTTGCCGGTAAACGAGATTGAAATAGGTATGCGGATACTGGCGATCGAATCTCGGGCATGTAACATACCGAAGGACAAAGGGAATGACATACGGGATTATACGAATCCTTGGCACTGAGGTTCAAACGATAAGATCTTCGTAGAATATGTAGGATCCAATATGGGCATCCAGGTCCCGCTATTGGATATTGACCGAGGAGTCTCTCGGGTCATGTCTACATAGTTCTCGAACCCGCAGGGTCTGCACACTTAAGGTTCAACGTTGTTTTATGCGTATTAGAGTTATATGGTTGGTTACCGAATGTTGTTCGGAGTCCCGGATGAGATCACGGACGTCACGAGGGTTTCCGGAATGGTCCGGACACGAAGATTGATATATAGGATGACCTCATTTGATTACCGGAAGGTTTTCGGAGTTACCGGGAATGTACCGGGAATGACGAATGGGTTCCGGGAGTTCACCGGAGGGGGGCAACCCACTCCGGGGAAGCCCGTAGGTATTTGTGGGGGTCACACCAGCCCTTAGTGGGCTGGTGGGACAGCCCACCAAATCCTATGCGCCAAGGAAGAAAAATCAAAGGAAGAAAGAATAAAAAGGGAAGAAGTGGGAAGGGGGAAGGACTCCCTCCCACCAAACCAAGTAGGACTCGGTTTGGGGGGGGAGAGTCCTCCCCCCTGGCTCGGCCGACCCCTTGGGGTTCCCTTGGAACCCAAGGCAAGGTCCCCCTCCCTCCTCCTATATATATGGGGCTTTTAGGGCAGATTTGAGACGACTTTCTCACGGCTGCCCGACCACATACCTCCATAGTTTTTCCTCTAGATCGTGTTTCTGCGGAGCTCGGGCGGAGCCCTGCTGAGACAAGATCATCACCAACCTCTGGAGCGCCGTCACGCTGCCGGAGAACTCTTCTACCTCTCCGTCTCTCTTGCTGGATCAAGAAGGCCGAGATCATCGTCGAGCTGTACGTGTGCTGAACGCGGAGGTGCCGTCTGTTCGGTACTAGATCGTGGGACTGATCGCGGGATTGTTCGCGGGGCGGATCGAGGGACGTGAGGACGTTCCACTACATCAACCGCGATCTCTAATCGCTTCTGCTGTACGATCTACAAGGGTACGTAGATCACTCATCCCCTCTCGTAGATGGACATCACCATGATAGGTCTTCGTGCGCGTAGGAAAATTTTTGTTTCCCATGCGACGTTCTCCAACAGCTCGTGGGGTCGGTGTTGGAATTATGCCCTAGAGGCAATAATAAATGTATAGTTATTATTATAATTCCTGTATCAAGATAATAGTTTATTATCCATGCTATAATTGTATTGAATGAAGACTCATTTACATGTGTGGATACATAGACAAAACACCGTCCCTAGCATGCCTCTAGTTGGCTAGCCAGTTGATCGATGATAGTCAGTGTCTTCTGATTATGAACAAGGTGTTGTTGCTTGATAACTGGATCACGTCATTGGGAGAATCACGTGATGGACTAGACCCAAACTAATAGACGTAGCATGTTGATCATGTCATTTTGTTGCTACTGTTTTCTGCGTGTCAAGTATTTATTCCTATGACCATGAGATCATATAACTCACTGACACCGGAGGAATGCTTTGTGTGTATCAAACGTCGCAACGTAACTGGGTGACTATAAAGATGCTCTATAGGTATCTCCGAAGGTGTTAGTTGAGTTAGTATGGATCAAGACTGGGATTTGTCACTCCGTGTGACGGAGAGGTATCTCGGGGCCCACTCGGTAATGCAACATCACACACAAGCCTTGCAAGCAATGTAACTTAGTGTAAGTTGTGGGATCTTGTATTACGGAACGAGTAAAGAGACTTGCCGGTAAACGAGATTGAAATAGGTATGCGGATACTGACGATCGAATCTCGGGCAAGTAACATACCGAAAGACAAAAGGAATGACATACGAGATTATACGAATCCTTGGCACTGAGGTTCAAACGATAAAGATCTTCGTAGAATATGTAGGATCCAATATGGGCATCCAGGTCCCGCTATTGGATATTGACCGTGGAGTCTCTCGGGTCATGTCTACATAGTTCTCGAACCCGCAGGGTCTGCACAATTAAGGTTCGACGTTGTTTTATGCGTATTTGAGTTATATGGTTGGTTACCGAATGTTGTTCGGAGTCCCGGATGAGATCATGGACGTCACGAGGGTTTCCGGAATGGTCCGGAAATGAAGATTGATATATAGGATGACCTCATTTGATTACCGGAAGGTTTTCGGAGTTACCGGGAATGACGAATGGGTTCCGGGAGTTCACCGGGGGGGGGGGGGGGAACCCACCCCGGGGAAGCCCATAGGCTTTGGGGAGACACACCAGCCCTTAGTGGCCTGGTGGGACAGCCCCAAGGGGGCCTATGCGCCAAGAGAAGGAAACCAAAGGAAAAAAAAGAGGGAAGAAGTGGGAAGGGAGGGGGACTCCTCCCACCAAACCAAGTCCAACTCGGTTTGGGGGGGGAGTCCTCCCCCCTTGGCTCGGCCGACCCCTTGGGAGTCCCTTGGACCCCAAGGCAAGGTCCCCCTCCCTCCTCCTATATATATGGGGCTTTTAGGGCAGATTTGAGACGACTTTCTCACGGCTGCCCGACCACATACCTCCATAGTTTTTCCTCTAGATCGCGTTTCTGCGGAGCTCGGGCGGAGCCCTGCTGAGACGAGATCATCACCAACCTCCGGAGCGCCGTCACGCTGCCGGAGAACTCTTCTACCTCTCCGTCTCTCTTGCTGGATCAAGAAGGCCGAGATCATCGTCGAGCTGTACGTGTGCTGAACGCGGAGGTGCCGTCCGTTCGGTACTAGATCGTGGGACTGATCGCGGGATTGTTCGCGGGGCGGATCGAGGGACGTGAGGACGTTCCACTACATCAACCGCGTTCTCTAACGCTTCTGCTGTACGATCTACAAGGGTACGTAGATCACTCATCCCCTCTCGTAGATGGACATCACCATGATAGGTCTTCGTGCGCGTAGGAAATTTTTTGTTTCCCATGCGACGTTCTCCAAAAGTGGTATCAGAGCTAGGTTCATGCGTAGATGTCTTCTCGAGTAGAACACAAAAGGTTTTGTGGGTGTTGATGTGCGTTTTTCTGCCCTCCTTAGTCTTTTCTTGATTCCGCGGTATTGTTGGATTGAAGCGGCTTGGACCGACATTACTCGTACGCTTACGAGAGACTGGTTTCATCGTTACGAGTAACCCCCTTTGCTCAAAGATGGCTGGCAAGTGACGGTTTCTCCAACTTTAGTTGAATCGGATTTGACCGAGGAGGTCCTTGGATGAGTTTAAATAGCAACTCATATATCTCCGTTGTGGTGTTTGCGTAAGTAAGATGCGATCCTACTAGATACCCTTGGTCACCACGTAAAACATGCAACAACAAAATTAGAGGACGTCTAACTTGTTTTTGCAGGGTATGATTGTGATGTGATATGGCCAACGATGTGATGTGATATATTGGATGTATGAGATGATCATGTTGTAATAGAAATATCGACTTGCACGTCGATGGTACGGCAACCGGCAGGAGCCATAGGGTTGTCTTTATACTAACATATGTGCTTGCAGATGCGTTTACTATTTTGCTAGGATGTAGCTTTAGTAGTAATAGCATAAGTAGCACGACAACCCCGATGGCAACACGTTGATGGATGATCATGGTGTGGCGCCGGTGACAAGAAGATCGTGCCGGTGCTTTGGTGATGGAGATCAAGAAGCACGAGATGATGGCCATATCATGTCACTTATGAATTGCATGTGATGTTAATCCTTTTATGCACCTTATTTTGCTTAGAACGACGGTAGCATTATGAGGTGATCTCTCACTAAAATTTCAAGACGAAATTGTGTTCTCCCCGACTGTGCACCGTTGCTACAGTTCGTCGTTTCGAGACACCACGTGATGATCGGGTGTGATAGACTCAACGTTCACATACAACGGGTGCAAAACAGTTGCGCACGCGGAACACTCGGGTTAAGCTTGACGAGCCTAGCATGTGCAGACATGGCCTCGGAACACATGAGACCGAAAGGTCGATCATGAATCATATAGTTGATATGATTAGCATAGGGATGCTTACCACTGAAACTACTCTCGACTCACGTGATGATCGGACTTGGGATAGTGTAAGTGGATCATGAACCACTCAAATGACTAGAGAGATGTACTTTTTGAGTGGGAGTTTAGCATATAATTTGATTAAGTTGAACTCTAATTATCTTGAACATAGTCTAAAGTCCACTTTGAATATATTTGTGTTGTAGATCATGGCTCACGCAAGTGTCATCCTGAATTTTAATACGTTCCTAGAGGAAGCTAAGTTGAAAGATGATGGAAGCAACTTTGTAGACTGGGCTCGTAATCTTAAGCTAATCTTACAAGATGGAAAGAAGGATTATGTCCTTAATGCTGCGCTAGGAGATGAACCACCCGCTACGGCTGATCAGGATGTTAAGAACGCTTGGTTAGCGCGTAAGGAGGACTACTCAATAGTTCAATGTGCAGTCTTGTATGGCTTGGAACCGGGACTTCAACGTCGCTTTGAGCGTCATGGAGCATTTGAGATGTTCCAGGAGTTGAAGTTTATCTTTCAGAAGAACGCCCGGATCGAGAGGTATGAGACCTCCGATAAGTTCTATGCTTGCAAGATGGAGGAAAACTCGTCTGTGAGTGAACATGTGCTCAAAATGTCTGGGTACTCAAACCGTCTAGCTGAACTGGGGATTGAACTCCCGCAAGAAGCTATCACTGACAGAATCCTTCAATCACTGCCGCCAAGCTATAAAGGCTTTGTGTTGAACTACAACATGCAAGGGATGAACAAGTCTCCCGGCGAGTTGTTTGCGATGTTGAAAGTCGCAGAGTCTGAACTCCGTAAAGAGCATCAAGTGTTGATGGTGAGCAAGACCACTAGTTTCAAGAGAAGCGGCAAAGGCAAGAAGGGCAATTCGAAGAAGAGCGGCAAGCCTGTTGCCAATCCGCCGAAGAAACCCAAGGCTGGACCTAAGCCTGAAACAGAGTGCTTCTATTGCAAGGGTATGGGTCACTGGAAGCGCAATTGTCCCAAGTATCTGGCAGATAAGAAGGCGGGCAAAGAAAAATCAGGTATATTTGATATACATGTTATTGATGTATACTTAACCGGCTCTCGTAGTAGTGCGTGGGTATTCAATACCGGTTCTGTTGCTCACATTTGCAACTCGAAGCAGGAACTGCGGAATAGACGAAGGCTGGCGAAAGACGAAGTGACGATGCGCGTAGGAAACGGTTCCAAGGTTGATGCAATCGCCGTCGGCACAGTGTCACTTCAACTACCATCGGGATTAGTGATGAACTTAAATCATTGTTATTTAGTGCCTGCGTTGAGCATGAACATTATATCTGGATCTTGTTTATTGCGAGACGGTTACTCCTTTAAGTCTGAGAATAATGGTTGTTCTATTTCTATGAGTAACATCTTTTATGGTCATGCACCGAATGTGAGAGGATTGTTCATATTGAATCTCGATAGCGATACACATATACATAACATTGAGACCAAAAGAGTTAGAGTAAACAATGATAGCGCCATATTTTTGTGGCACTGCCGCTTGGGTCATATTGGTGTAAAGCGCATGAAGAAACTCCATGCTGATGGACTTTTGGAGTCACTTGACTTTGATTCACTTGACACGTGCGAACCATGCCTCATGGGCAAGATGACTAAGACTCCGTTCTCCGGAACAATGGAGCGTGCAAGTGACTTGTTGGAAATCATACATACCGATGTGTGTGGTCCAATGAGCGTGGAGGCACGCGGCGGATATCGTTATTTTGTCACCTTCACTGATGATTTAAGTAGATATGGTTATGTCTACTTGATGAAGCACAAGTCTGAAACATTTGAAAAGTTCAAGCAATTTCAGAGTGAAGTGGAAAATCATCGTAACAAGAAGATCAAGTTCCTACGGTCTGATCGTGGGGGTGAATATCTGAGTTTCGAGTTTGGTACTCACTTAAGACAATGTGGAATTGTTTCGCAGTTAACACCGCCTGGAACACCACAGCATAATGGTGTGTCCGAACGTCGTAATCGTACTTTGTTAGAGATGGTGCGATCTATGATGTCTCTTACTGATTTGCCGTTATCATTTTGGGGTTATGCATTAGAAACAACTGCATTCACTTTAAATAGGGCACCATCAAAATCCGTTGAGACGACACCATACGAACTGTGGTATGGCAAAAGGCCAAAGTTGTCGTGTCTTAAAGTTTGGGGATGTGATGCTTATGTCAAAAAGCTTCAGCCTGAAAAGCTGGAACCCAAAGCGGAAAAGTGCGTCTATATAGGTTACCCAAAAGAGACAGTTGGGTACACCTTCTATCTCAAATCCGAGGGCAAAGTGTTTGTTGCTAAGAACGGAACTTTTCTCGAGAAGGAGTTTCTCTCGAGAGAATTGAGTGGGAGGAAGATAGAACTTGACGAGGTTGTCGAACCTCTCATCCCTCTGGATGGTGGCGCAGGGCAAGGGGAAACCTCTGTCATTGCGACGCCGGTTGAGGAGGAAGTTAATGATGATGATCATGAAACTCCAGTTCAAGTTTCTGTTGAACCACGCAGGTCGACGAGATCACGCGCTGCTCCAGAGTGGTACGGTAATCCCGTCTTATCAATCATGTTGTTAGACAACAGTGAACCTGCAAATTATGAAGAAGCAATGGTGGGCCCAGATTCCAACAAATGGCTAGAAGCCATGAAATCCGAGATAGGATCCATGTATGAGAACAAAGTGTGGACTTTGGAGATACTACCTGAGGGCCGCAAGGCTATTCAGAACAAATGGATCTTTAAGAAGAAGACGGACGCTGACGGTAATGTGATCGTTTATAAAGCTCGACTTGTGGCAAAGGGTTTTTCACAAGTTCCAGGAGTTGACTATGATGAGACCTTCTCACCCGTAGCGATGCTTAAGTCCGTCAGAATCATGTTAGCAATAGCTGCATTTTTCGATTATGAAATCTGGCAGATGGATGTCAAAACGGCGTTCCTTAACGGTTTCCTTAAGGAAGAGTTGTATATGATGCAACCCGAAGGTTTTGTCGATCCTAAAAATGCTGACAAGGTGTGCAAGCTCCAGCGATCCATTTATGGACTGGTGCAAGCATCTCGGAGTTGGAACAAACGCTTTGATGAGGTGATCAAAGCATTTGGGTTTATACAAGTGGTTGGAGAATCTTGTATTTACAAGAAAGTGAGTGGGAGCTCTGTGGCGTTTCTAATATTGTATGTAGATGACATATTACTGATTGGAAACAACTTAGAGCTTTTGGAGAGCATAAAAGGTTACTTGAATAAAAGTTTCTCTATGAAGGACCTAGGAGAAGCTGCTTACATTCTAGGCGTTAAGATCTATAGGGATAGATAAAAACGCCTGATAGGACTTTCACAAAGCACATACCTTGATAAAGTTTTGAAGAGGTTCAAAATGGAACAGTCCAAGAAAGGGTTCTTGCCAGTGTTACAAGGTACGAGATTGAGTAAAACTCAGTGCCCAGCAACTGATGAAGATAGAGAGCATATGCGCTCCGTCCCCTATGCTTTAGCCATAGGCTCTATCATGTATGCGATGCTGTGCACTAGACCGGATGTTAGCCTGGCCATAAGTATGGCAGGCAGGTTCCAGAGTAATCCAGGAGTGGATCACTGGACAGCGGTCAAGAATATCCTGAAGTACCTGAAAAGGACTAAGGAGATGTTTCACGTATATGGAGGTGACGAAGAGCTCGCCGTAAAAGGTTACGTTGATGCAAGCTTTGACACAGATCCGGACGACTCTAAGTCGCAAACCGGATACGTATTTATTCTTAATGGGGGTGCAGGAAGCTGGTGCAGTTCCAAGGAAAGCGTCGTAGCAGATTCTACATGTGAAGCAGAGTACATGGCTGCCTCGGAGGCGGCTAAGGAGGGTGTCTGGATGAAGCAGTTCATGACGGATCTTGGAGTGGTGCCAAGTGCACTGGATCCAATAACCTTGTTCTGTGACAACACTGGTGCCATTGCCTTAGCAAAGGAACCAAGGTTTCACAAGAAGACCAGACACATCAAACGACGCTTCAACCTCATCCGCGACTACGTCGAGGAGGAGGACGTAAATATATGCAAAGTGCACGCGGATCTGAATGTAGCAGACCCGCTGACTAAACCTCTTCCACGGCCAAAACATGATCGACACCAGAACTGTATGGGTGTTAGATTTATTACAATGTAATTCACATGGTGATGTGAGGGCTATATTATTGACTCTAGTGCAAGTGGGAGACTGTTGGAATTATGCCCTAGAGGCAATAATAAATGTATAGTTATTATTATAATTCCTGTATCAAGATAATAGTTTATTATCCATGCTATAATTGTATTGAATGAAGACTCATTTACATGTGTGGATACATAGACAAAACACCGTCCCTAGCATGCCTCTAGTTGGCTAGCCAGTTGATCGATGATAGTCAGTGTCTTCTGATTATGAACAAGGTGTTGTTGCTTGATAACTGGATCACGTCATTGGGAGAATCACGTGATGGACTAGACCCAAACTAATAGACGTAGCATGTTGATCGTGTCATTTTGTTGCTACTGTTTTCTGCGTGTCAAGTATTTATTCCTATGACCATGAGATCATATAACTCACTGACACCGGAGGAATGCTTTGTGTGTATCAAACGTCGCAACGTAACTGGGTGACTATAAAGATGCTCTACAGGTATCTCCGAAGGTGTTAGTTGAGTTAGTATGGATCAAGACTGGGATTTGTCACTCCGTGTGACGGAGAGGTATCTCGGGGCCCACTCGGTAATGCAACATCACACACAAGCCTTGCAAGCAATGTAACTTAGTGTAAGTTGCGGGATCTTGTATTACGGAACGAGTAAAGAGACTTGCCGGTAAACGAGATTGAAATAGTGTTGGGGAACGTCGCATGGGAAACAAAAATTTTCCTACGCGCACGAAGACCTATCATGGTGATGTCCATCTACGAGAGGGGATGAGTGATCTACGTACCCTTGTAGATCATACAGCAGAAGCGTTAGTGAACGCGGTTGATGTAGTGGAACGTCCTCACGTCCCTCGATCCGCCCCGCGAGCAATCCCGCGATCAGTCCCACGATCTAGTACCGAACGGACGGCACCTCCGCGTTCAGCACACGTACAGCTCGACGATGATCTCGGCCTTCTTGATCCAGCAAGAAAGACGGAGAGGTAGAAGAGTTCTCCGGCAGCGTGACGGCGCTCCGGAGGTTGGTGATGACCTTGTCTCAGCAGGGCTCCGCCCGAGCTCTGCAGAAACGCGATCTAGAGGAAAAACCGTGGAGGTATGTGGTCGGGCTGCCGTGGAAAAGTCGTCTCAAATCAGCCCTAAAACCTCCGTATATATAGGTGGGAGGGAGGGGAGGAGGCAGCCTCAAAACCTAAAGGTTTGGCCGAAATTGGAGGTGGAGGAGTCCTACTCCAATCCTACTTGGAGTAGGATTCCACCTTCCCACTTGGAAACTCTTTCCACCTTGTGTTTTTTCCTTCTCAAACCTTATGGGCCTTAGTGGGAACTTATTCCAGCCCACTAGGGGCTGGTTTATCTCTTCCCATAGCCCATGAGACCCCTTGGGGCGTGACACCCCTCCCGATGGTCCCCGGCACCCCTCCCGGCACTCCCGGTACACTACCGATGAGCCCGAAACTTTTCCGGTAATGCACGAAAACGTTCCGGTAACCAAATGAGGTCATCCTATATATCAATCTTCGTTTCCGGACCATTCCGGAAACCCTCGTGACGTCCGTGATCTCATCCGGGACTCTGAACAACATTCGGTAACCAACCATATAACTCAAATACGCATAAAACACCGTCGAACTTTAAGTGTGCAGACCATGCGGGTTCGAGAACTATGTAGACATGACCCGAGAGACTCCTCGGTCAATATCCAATAGCGGGACCTGGATGCCCATATTGGATCCTACATATTCTACGAAGATCTTATCGTTTGAACCTCAGTGCCAAGGATTCATATAATCCCGTATGTCATTCCCTTTGTCCTTCGGTATGTTACTTGCCCGAGATTCGATCGTTAGTATCCGCATACCTATTTCAATCTCGTTTACCGGCAAGTCTCTTTACTCGTTCCGTAATACAAGATCCCGCAACTTACACTAAGTCACATTGCTTGCAAGGCTTGTGTGTGATGTTGTATTACCGAGTGGGCCCCGAGATACCTCTCCGTCACACGGAGTGACAAATCCCAGTCTCGATCCATACTAACTCAACTAACACCTTCGGAGATACCTGTAGAGCATCTTTATAGTCACCCAGTTACGTTGCGACGTTTGATACACACAAAGCATTCCTCCGGTGTTAGTGAGTTATATGATCTCATGGTCATAGGAACAAATACTTGACACGCAGAAAACAGTAGCAACAAAATGACACGATCAACATGCTACGTCTTATTAGTTTGGGTCTAGTCCATCACATGATTCTTCTAATGATGTGATCCCGTTATCAAGTGACAACACTTGCCTATGGCCAGGAAACCTTGACCATCTTTGATCAACGAGCTAGTCAACTAGAGGCTTACTAGGGACAGTGTTTTGTCTATGTATCCACACAAGTATTGTGTTTCCAATCAATACAATTATAGCATGGATAATAAACGATTATCATGAACTAAGAAATATAATAATAACTAATTTATTATTGCCTCTAGGGCATATTTCCAACAAATAGGTATGCGGATACTGACGATCGAATCTCGGGCAAGTAACATACCGAAGGACAAAAGGAATGACATACGGGATTATACGAATCCTTGGCACTGAGGTTCAAACGATAAAGATCTTTGTAGAATATGTAGGATCCAATATGGGCATCCAGGTCCCGCTATTGGATATTGACCGAGGAGTCTCTCGGGTCATGTCTACATAGTTCTCGAACCCGCAGGGTCTGCACACTTAAGGTTCGACGTTGTTTTATGCGTATTTGAGTTATATGGTTGGTTACCGAATGTTGTTCGGAGTCCCAGATGAGATCACGGACGTCACGAGGGTTTCCGGAATGGTCCGGAAACGAAGATTGATATATAGGATGACCTCATTTGATTACCGGAAGGTTTTCGGAGTTACCGGGAATGACGAATGGGTTCCGGGAGTTCACCGGGGGGGGGGGGGGGGGGCAACCCACCCCGGGGAAGCCCATAGGCTTTGGGGAGACACACCAGCCCTTAGTGGCCTGGTGGGACAGCCCCAAGGGGGCCTATGCGCCAAGAGAAGGAAATCAAAGGAAAAGAAAAAAAAGAGGGAAGAAGTGGGAAGGGAGGGGGACTCCTCCCACCAAACCAAGTCCAACTCGGTTTGGGGGGGGGGGGGAGTCCTCCCCCCCTTGGCTCGGCCGACCCCTTGGGAGTCCCTTGGACCCCAAGGCAAGGGCCCCCTCCCTCCTCCTATATATATGGGGCTTTTAGGGCAGATTTGAGACGACTTTCTCATGGCTGCCCGACCACATACCTCCATAGTTTTTCCTCTAGATCGCGTTTCTGCGGAGCTCGGGCGGAGCCCTGCTGAGACGAGATCATCACCAACCTCCGGAGCGCCGTCACGCTGTCGGAGAACTCTTCGACCTCTCCGTCTCTCTTGCTGGATCAAGAAGGCCGAGATCATCGTCGAGCTGTACGTGTGCTGAACGCGGAGGTGCCGTCCGTTCATTACTAGATCGTGGGACTGATCGCGGGATTGTTCGCGGGGCGGATCGAGGGACGTGAGGACGTTCCACTACATCAACCGCGTTCTCTAACGCTTCTGCTGTACGATCTACAAGGGTACGTAGATCACTCATCCCCTCTCGTAGATGGACATCACCATGATAGGTCTTCGTGCGCGTAGGAAAATTTTTGTTTCCCATGCGACGTTCCCCAACAGTCGGTCTCCAGGGGGGGGGGTGGTGCCGCGGGGTGAAACAAGGGCCTCGGCCGGCGGGAGATCTGGGGGCCGCCGGCGGGAGGGAGGAGGCCGGGGGGGGGCGACGGGGGAGCTCGCCGGCGGGAGGAGAGGAGCCGACGGGGGGAGAGGCCGCCGGCGGGAGGACTGAGGAGGGAGGAGGAGGAGGGATCGGGCGGTGGAGAGGAGGGATCGTGGGGGGGGGGGTCTGGTTCGTGCGTGGGGGACTGGGGGGAGAGACGCGAGGGGAGGGGTCACGAGAGAGAGAGAGATGGAGGCGCTGTCGGTGGGGGGGTGGGGCCCCCCACGGGGGGGAAGCTGGCGGCGCTGGGAAAACGGGGGGAGTAGCGAGGGGGGGCTCCCTCGCCAGGGGGGCTCTAGGGTTTGAGGGAGGGGGCGCGGGGTGGGCTGGCCAGTTGGGCCTTTTGGCCCAGCTCGGCCAGGGGGGTGGGGGTTGCTTTTTTTTTCTTCTTCTTTTTTGGTTTTCTTTTTCTATTATTTATTTTACTATTTGATTTTTCTTTTGAAATACCTTTTTTTATTATACTTTCTTTTACAATTTATTACACATACTTTTAATTCTTTCTTTTATTTAGTTATTTTCATTTACTATATTTCCTTTATTCATCTCATTCAGTATCCACATTTAAATATACAGTGTTTACCGATAATCCCTAAAGTGCCCGGTTCGATATTATAATCCGTTAGGGAATTTTTGATAACTCCCCGACGTTTTTATTTCAACAACACGAAAATCTTTTCTCGTCTGACTTTATTCTTAAAGCTTCGAATTTGATTCGGTTTCAACCAACACGATATCATTGATATCACTTCCGATGACGTGGCATCATTAGCGCGGGATCAGTGTCGCTTAATTACAATCATTACTGTAGCAAAAGTCGAGGATGGTACAAAAGTGAGGAAATAATTTGCAAACAAACTACTGTTATAATCCAACAGATTATACACAATCTCATGTTCATGTCAATGGAATTGGTATGAAACATCCTTCATATTTCCAAAGTTCAGGGGGAGTAATCTCCCAAACTATAACCTATTAACAATCATCAGATTGCATATATTGTACTCTTTTTCCCTTGATGAGTTTTCCCTATTGGTTTCTCATAAAAGGTTTTTAACGAGACAATATAAACACAAGTGTCTCTATATGCCATATCATTTTCTCCTTGTATTTTTCCCATTGGGTTTTAAAGGAGTTTTCAATAGCATGTACGATTGCACTCTTTTCTCTTATGAGTTTTCTCTCAAAGTTTCTCATAATGGTTTTTAGTGAGGCAATATCTTCTCAAAGATCATATGTCATACTTTCTAATTTCCCTACCAGGGTTTTTAAAGGAAGTACTCAAGACATATTAATTGTTCTCTAAACTTATCAATGAGTTTTCTCCTTCTTCAAAGGTTTTTCTCATATGAGTTATCAAGAGACAATAATCATCATATGTTGCATCATTTTCTCCTTATTTTTCCCCACTGGGTTTAAAGGAGTTTTAGCAACATATCTACTCTATTCTCCTCATATTTTTCCCACAGGGTTTTTGGGGGAGACTCTCAAGATTATCTGGAAGATTTCTCAAGATGGGAGATCTATATGCAAGAAGCTTTCAACGATGAAACATTCAAGGAGCGGTGTTGTACAAGGAGGAGTGTTAGAAATTAATTAGTAGATTAATTCAAGGGATATGTCCAACCCGAACAGTCGTGTCTCCTTTTTCTGTCTATTGCCAACAGGCACCTGTTTTGGAGGGATGCCTCCGAACAGACACCTCTTCTTCGCACCTCTTCGAGATGTATATATACTTGAGAATTAATAGAAACATGACTAATCGTCCATTCACTTTCATTCAATCTCGTTTTACTCTAACAGTTTCTAGAGTTTCTACATGGAGTGCTTCTACGAGGTGGCATAGTTGACCGGCTGCTGCGTAAACATGACGTCCCCAGCTAAATCTCGAGCAATACATCCCCATCCGTCGTGTCCAGTTGAACTCTCATAGCTTGCGTCGCAGTTGATCATGATCCATTTTTCAGGGGGTCTCTTCCACTTATTCTTCACGTGAGATTCAGGTTTGGGCCCTAGGCTGTGAGTTGCCAACCATTCAGCGGTGAACCCCGAGATCGCACTCGCAAACTCCTCCGGAGACAAGCGCTGCTCCCCGTGACGATGCCGGTTTCGTTCAGTCCACCAACGCCACAACAAGCAAATGGTGCGCATTTTCTTTTGTTCAGTTAGGCCCAGGATACTTTCTATGACCTTCGAAGGTGTCTCTGCCTCCATGAGCACACATCTTTCCTGCTCCAGGCCTGCAGTTCTGCATCTATTCTTAACTTCCTTGCATCTAAAGAAGAGATGGCCACCATCTTCAAAATATTGTCCGCAGACAGCACATCTCGTGTCGAGTTCCACTCCTCGTCGTGAAATATTCATGAACAATGGACGGCTATTGTGTCCCAATCTCCACAGAAAATGATGCACCTTCCCCGGACATTTGAGATTCCATATCCCATTCCACACTGCCTGCCGCCAGTCTAAGCTCGCTGATCCTTGGCCCGCAGGTCTTGTCGCCTCCCTATCCAACATGTTTGTGTGAATGCGATAAGCCGATTTCACTAAAAAAGGCCTTTAGCATTGTAATGCCAAGCAATAAAGTCCTCATGTTGCTCACACAAAGCTATGCTTAGGATGGCTCTTGCATCGTCAACATGAAAAATTTGCTTGACAAAGTTCGCATCTCATGTATATGTCTCGGGATTGATCAACTCGCACACTTGGGTTAGCAGGTTGTTACCTTGCCGTGTTCGTGGGCGTCTAGTAGGTTCGATTGGCAGCCATGGGTCTGACCAAATATTTATGCTCTCCCCCGAACCAACCCTCCAGATATAGCCTTCCTTAATTATTTCTAAGCCCCTGAGAATGCTTCTCCATGCATAACTCATATTGGCACTCGTTGTAGCTGATAGAATATGACCTTCAGGATAGTACTTCGCTTTTAAAACCCGAGCACACAAGGATTCGGGGGTTTGCGTAAGTCGCCATGCCTGTCGAGCAAGCATGGCGAGATTGAACGAGTACAGGTCCCGGAAACCCAACCCTCCCTTGTTGGCTTTTGATCGTTAGATTAGATCAAATGTATCGTGTATGTGCTAAGCTTGCTAGCACACAACCAGGCAGCTGGATGGATTGGGTAGCTAGTCTTGACGTGTTGACGTACGTCCTTTGCTTCGGCTGGCTACGATCGGATCGAATCGATCTCGACGGAACGGCCCTGCCTTCGACGTAAATTAGCTAACTAGAAACTGATCGATGGATTTTGTTTTGATAGCTAGAGGGGCGTGTCGCTCCTCGCTTTTCTTTTTCTCTTTTCGTTGTAAGATTACACGATGGATATACATGTATATATATACTACTAGAGCTAGCTGTCTTAACTAAAACCTACAGGAATAGGAACTCTAGTAGTACACGTACACGACACAATATCGGATGCGTATACCGGCCATAATCATGTCGTGCTTACCTAACATTCACGCCCTAAGCATGACGTGGTCGTCACTACCGACCTGGGTCCCAAGTGCGACTACTACTTCTCATCGGCATTGCTTTTGCCGTGTTTTGTAGCATCTCAGGGACCGCCTTCGCAGTCGTCGGCTCAACAAATGCTTGATGCCAACTATTCTCGTTGGTCACGTCCTCAACCTTCACCTGTTCTTCGGTGCTTCGTAGACTGTCCTTCGGGTCTTTAAGGGCATATCTTTTGAATCCCAGCGTGACAAAACTTCGGTCTAACTTTAAATTCCAAACTCTTGGCGAAACTTTCCCTTCTTCGCCTTTCTTCTCATAGCCGAGGGGTTGTTCCACGTACAATTCTTCTGTGAGAACGCCGTTGAGGAAAGCGGATTTAACATCCATATGATGAACCTTCCAATCCTCTTGTGCTGTCAAAGCTAGGAGCACTCTCACTGTCTCGATTCGAGCAACCGGTGCAAACACCTCATCATAGTCAACTCCTTGATGTTGAACGTAGCCCTTTGCAACGAGTCTTGCCTTGTACTTCACAATGGCACCCTCCGTGTCCTTCTTTAACTTGTAAACCCACTTCAAACCAATCACCTTTTGGTTTAGAGGACGGGTTACCAAAGTCCACGTGCCATTGCTCTCAATCGCCTTCATATCCTCATCCATGGCGTGCGTCCAAACTACGGCTTTTGCTCGCCTCTATGAAGTTCGCCGGCTCCTCAACTCCGAACAGACATAGTCCGGAGTACTCGAGCGTAACTGGCTTTGTGTACTTGTAGACTTTCTTGAGCATCTTGTAGCAACGAGGCCCTGAGGAGTCCGTTGTGGCTTGCGAAGGAGGCGACACAAATTGTGTCGTTGTTGATGCACTTGAGGAAGACGGCTGAGACCCTGGTGTGTCATCGACATCCGTGTCGCCGGCGTAGTCGTCGTGACCGTGACCATCATCTTGATTGTCGTCGTCACTATGCGCCTCGTTGTCCATGTTGTCGTCGAGATCTCCGCCCGTGTCGTGCACGGCGTTGTCGCTATCTCCTTGCGACCTATGCGCGTCGTCGTCGGTGTCGGCACCATGATGATCACTACCATTGTGGTCACCTTGGTTGGGCGTCTTGCCAACCACCTGGACATCCTCCCCTGCATCATCATCAGTTGGAAATTCAACCGTGAATATGTTACCGTTTGGAGCACCGTCGGCTGCTACACTCCAATTCCACGCTTTGTTTTCTTCAAACGCGACGTCATGTGAAATCCGTAGACGCTTGGTTTGTGGATCATAGAAGCGGTATGCCTTGGTGCCGGAACTCCTCTCGTATCCGATGAACACCATCTTGGTGCTACGATCGGCAAGCTTTGAGAGATGCGGCTCCGGCGTCTTCACATGTGCCACGCACCCGAACGTCCGTAGATGAGACACATTCGGCTTACGTCCGTAAATTGCTTCATACGGAGTCTTGCCGATCACCGCCTTCGTTGGAGCCCGGTTGAGAAGATAGACCTCCGTCGAGACAGCTTCTCCCCAAAAAATCCCCGGCAGGTTCTTGCTCTTGAGTAAACTCCTTGCCATGTCAACGACGGTTCGATTGCACCTCTCAATGACCCCATTCTGCTGCGGCGTGTAAGGTGCCGTGAGGAACCTCTTTATGCCAATCTTCTCGCAGTAATCGTTGAATTCGGTCGACGTAAACTCTCCGCCGCGATCTGTCCGTAGAGCGCGAACCTTCAACTTGTGTTCCATCTCCGTTGCAGCCTTCAGCTTCTTGAACGCTTCAAACACCTCATCTTTAGATCGTAGGAGAACGACCCACATATATCTCGAGTAGTCGTCTACCACGAGGAAGAAATACTTCTTTCCCGCGTGAGTTGCTGGGGTGATAGGGCCACATAGATCACCATGGAGCAGCTCGAGTGCATCACTTGCACGATAGGTAGACTGAGTAGGGAACGGCCTGCGGTGCTGTTTTCCAACGAAGCACCCGTCACATACTCGATCAACATGGTCGATAACTGGCATCCCGGATACCATCTCCATCTTTGACATCTTCTTCAAGGCGTAGAAGTTAACGTGTCCAAATCTAGCATGCCATAACCATGAATCATCATCACTCTTGGCGAGCCAACACTCCGGTTGAGATTGATCAAGGTTGAGGATATAGAGCCTGTTCCGTGTGCGACTAACACGAGTTAGCACGTTCCGGAGGTTGTCGAAGATCGTCGTCACTCCATTCTCGATATCCACCTTGCATCCATTCTCGTCAAGCTTCCCGATAGAGATGATGTTGTTGCGAAGCCGTGGGATGTAGTACACTCCGGTGAGTATGCGATGTTCACCTGTGAGACCCTCGAAGAGGACATATCCTTGCCCACAAATCTCCCCATTTGAACCATCACCAAACTTGACCGAGCCTTCAACATCATATTCCAGCTCGAGAAATTTCTCCTTGCATCCCGTTATGTGGTTACTGGCACCCGTGTCGAGATACCACGACACGTTGTGATCCCCGGATAACTTAGGCGTCACATTCTTCTCATGAAGTAGCACCTTCCGGCTTGGTTTCACAACCACTGTTTCAGCGAGATCACAAACTTCGGCCATCAGAAGACTTGGACCTTCGGCCTCCTCCTTTGCCAAATTTGCCTTGATCTCCCGCTTGTCAGGCTCCGGACAATTCTTTGCAAAGTGACCCATCTCATTGCAGTTATA
Organism: Hordeum vulgare subsp. vulgare; assembly: GCF_904849725.1. Lineage (NCBI taxonomy): Eukaryota > Viridiplantae > Streptophyta > Magnoliopsida > Poales > Poaceae > Hordeum > Hordeum vulgare. The sequence goes on along the minus strand of NC_058520.1, from coordinate 485,957,566 downwards.
GCACTTGACCTCAGACATATCCAAGTTCCGTTGCTTCCGTCTTTTAGATCGGTCTGCCTTACCACGACCTTGTGGTTTGCCTTTTCCTTTGCCTTCTCCGGTTTGTCCGCCGCGCGTTGCGTTGCTTGAGCCTTCGTTGCCATCACGCCTTCCTTTGCTACTTGGGGACTCCCAATCTGCACGCGAGTACATGAGTTGGTCACTACCTCCTCCGTTGCCTTTTCGACAGCCACGAGCATTCTCTTCCCACGTCCGCAGGCGTCCGATCGCCTCCGTTATGGTCATGTCGTCGATGTCATAAAGCTGCTCGAGCGTGCCGATGATGTACGTGAATTTGTCAGTCACTGAACTGAAAAATTTCTCCACAATCTCGGTCTCCTCGAGCTTTGCACCAAGCGCGCGGATCTCTCCCACCAAAGTAGTAAGACGCATGGCATAGTCGTTCACCGATTCAGTTTCCTCCATCTGCAACTTGTGAAATTGGCGCTTCAGCACTTGTGCCCGAGCCTTGGTGACACGATCTTCTCCGATCCTCATCTCCTTGAGTGCGTTCCACGCCTCTCTTGCCGTCTCGAACTCCGCCAATGTCATTAGCACGGAATCCGGCTCGGACTGGGCTATGGCGGCCATGGCACCTTCGTCGGACTCGTCATCGACGTCGTTGTCCGTGATTGCCTGCCACACTCGAAGGGTTCGGAGAATAATCTTCATCTTCACCGCCCACACGCCATAGTTGGCGTCGGTGAGCATCGGGTACTGGATGGGGATGTTGCGATGCGCCTGGACGTTGGCGCCGCTCGTTCCTCCACCACTCGTTGCTGACTTGCCGCCCTTCTTCACCTTGTCGCCGTTCTTGTTCGCCTTGGCACCGCCGCTGCCGGACTCGACCAACTCAGCGTCGCTGTCCGTCATCGTAGATCGTAGATCGTTGAGGCTCTAGATACCAATTGTTGGCTTTTGATCGTTAGATTAGATCAAATGTATCGTGTATGTGCTAAGCTTGCTAGCACACAGCCAGGCAGCTGGATGGATTGGGTAGCTAGTCTTGACGTGTTGAGGTACGTCCTTTGCTTCGGCTGGCTACGATCGGATCGAATCGATCTCGACGGAACGGCCCTGCCTTCGACGTAAATTAGCTAACTAGAAACTGATCGATGGATTTTGTTTTGATAGCTAGAGGGGCGTGTCGCTCCTCGCTTTTCTTTTTCTCTTTTCGTTGTAAGATTACACGATGGATATACATGTATATATATACTACTAGAGCTAGTTGTCTTAACTAAAACTTACACGAATAGGAACTCTAGTAGTACACGTACACGACACAATATCGGATACTACCGGCCATAATCATGTCGTGCTTACCTAACACCGGAAACCCAACCCTCCCTTGCATTTGGGTAACTTCATTTTCTCCCAACCAACCCAATGCATTTTATCTTCCTCCTTTTGCTGGGACCACCAGTACTTGCAAATCATCTTGCTCAACTCCTCGCATAGGCCTTTTGTTAGATCAAAACAGCTCATAGGCAGGGATTGCTTGTGCAATGGACTTAATCATAATCTCTTTACCTTTCATTGATAGAAAACGTTCCAGCCATCCTATGATTCTCTTCCACATCTGGTCTTTTAAATATTCGAAGCATTGTGCTACTGATCGTCCAACATACAGAGGCAATCCAAGATATTTTCCATTGGATGTTTCTTGCTGTAAACCAAGGATATTCATCACCGTATGTTTGTAGTTTGCTTTTATGTTCTTACTGAACATAATCGAGGACTTATCTAGGTTGACCATTTGACCCGATCCAGCCTCATATATGTGCAGAATCTGGCTGATCTCCGCTGCCCCTTCTGCTGTAGCTTCAAACAAGACCAGAGAGTCATCGGCGAACAACAGGTGCGTCACCGTGGGAGCCGTGGGGGCGAGCTTGATTCCCCAAAGTCGACCCGCAGCCTCTGCTTGGTTTAGCAGTGCCGTCAAACCCTCCGCGCAAAGGAGGAAAAGGTATGGAGAAATGGGATCTCCTTGTCGTAGACCACATCCTGGAGTTATTGTGTCCGTATAAGTTGCATTAACCTTAAATTTATATGAGACAAATCTGATGCATTTTGAAATTAGCTGCACAAAGGCCTTACAAAACCCCAACTGGTGAAGAATCTTCTCTAAAAAGTCCCAATCCACGCGGTCATATGCTTTGCTCATGTCCAATTTCAAAGCAGCGCATCCAGTTGATCCCGACCTCTTCCTCTTCAAGAAATGAGACATCTCATAAGAGAGCAACGTGTTATCAGAGATGAGTTTCCCTGGAACAAATGCACTCTCGTTGTCGGAAATGATCTCACCCAAAATACACTTCAACTGATTAGCCTTTGCAATGTTGTGTACAAGCTTGTGTCAAAAGTTATCGCCAACATGAACGAATCGTGGATATGGGGCACATTGTTGTGTACGGAGCGGGTAACTTAGCCTCGTCTAAACTACAAGGGCGGTAGAGGGCAACGTCTGTCTAGCAGGAAGGGGACTGTTTTTTTTGACGAATTGGCAGTTCTCCTGCCCATATATTAAGGAGTGAGAGTAACAGGTATTCAGTTAAAGCATCTCCAATAACGACGTTAAAAAACACGTCCGCGTGATAAACTGAACTTTTAGCGCGCGGGACGAAATCGCGCGTTCCAGCGGACGCGGGAAAATAGCACGCGATAAACTATTGCGTGCGCGGGAGAAAACGGACGACCGCGTGCTAGATTTGGCGCACCGCTTTCAGCGCGCCTATAAAATGTGGCTCTCGCCACGCGCCCTCTGCCGCTTCCGATCCGCTCCCTCTGCCACCATGCTGCCGCGTCGCCATGGATCCTCGGGCTACCGTGGCGTCCGTGGGCGCCGCTCCAGCGTCTACTACGCCAAGATCAGGTCCGGCGACGTCCGCCTCGGCCTCGGCACCTTTAAAACCTCGCACGAGGCCGCACGTGCGTACGACGCGGCGGCGTGGCGCCTAGGAAGGCCTCGTGCGCAGATGAACTTTCAGGATGTCTACACACGCAAGCAGACGCAGAACCTCGCCCCTCCGCCTCGTCTGATAACAGACCAGGACCGTGAGGAGCACCGTCAGCGGCAGCGTCGGCTCCTTATCGTCGAGGAGGATGAGCGAACCATGGCGGAGTGGCGCCGGCGCCACCCGGAGGACGTCGCCGCTGAGAACGCCTTCTGGGCGGAGAGGACGACAAGGCGTCGCGAGGAGCGGGACAACAGGCGCCGATGCAAGTTACTCGTTATATCTCAGTGCGTGGTCGTCAACAACGGTGGGACGTCCATCTTCACTTCTGATAATGAACGTTGGGAGGACGCATGGCTATCTACCTCGAACAGTAGCTACAGTGACGACTCGGAGTAGTTTTATCTATATATGATAGTTTTATTATCGTGTTGGTCTAGTTTTATTATCTATATTATCGTGTTGGACTAGTTTATTATCTATATGATGAACTATGTATTAAATCTATGCATAATTTTTAACGTGTTGGACTAGTTTTGCGTTTTAATTTGCAGCATGTGCCGGAACACTGCGCGTGCTAAAATATGATACGGTCGCTGAAGCCGGCGCTCATCGGCGCGCTAAAAAAAGCTAGCCGCGCACTGCAAATTCGTTTTTAACGTCTGTCGAAGCGCGCCTGTTGAAGATGCTCTTAGAAATTAGATATAGAAATAATGAATTGGCACAGAAACAACAACATCACCCCTTCAAAAAAGAAAAAAAAAAACAGCAACAGCAATCAAATGGACACATTAATCTGGCTCCGGTGGTGGATCGTTTTCACAAACCGACCCAATGCATCACTCGGAGTGTTCTTTTTCCCAAATAGTCGACGGTCTTACACCAGGCTCAAAGACTCTTCAGTTCGTTCAGTACTTTTCATACGTTCCAGCAAACGGGACTGTTTTTGGCGGCGTTAGCTTTGGAGCGCTGCCGGTGGTCGTGACCCCGGCCGCCGTCATTGGACTGATGACATCTTCGTGAAGCCTTCTGAGGAAATTGTACAAACCATCTACTTTTGGTGCCAGTGCTGCACAAAACACTTATTTTACAGGTTTGTTGAACAAAACACTATATATTGGGGTAACTCGTTGTAGTTAGGTCTAATCCATCATTTTGATGTGTTGACATGATTCCTGACAAGTGGGTCTAGTTTATAAATTCCCATGTGGCAAAAAAAAGTCACATCAACAACCAATTAGAACTGTCAATATTTCACAATCTTTTGCTCCAATTGAGCTGAATTTTCCCAGAATATTAGTGAGTGTACTTATGATTTAAGTGTTAAATTCAAACATAATAATCGGCCAATGAAAGACCTGCATCCGTTCTTAAATCGTTCGATTGGAGGTGAGATATTTACCAATGAAATGACTGCATCCATCCTTAAACCCTTCGATTTGCGCATGCAGACAAAAATAGACGACCATGAAACCTTGGGTTATTTTTAGGTTTGATAGGACAAATTCTTCATACATGTTTACCCATCGACAAGAGAGCTGGCTGGGCTCCATCATCGGCAGTCACTTCGTCAGTGAAGGGACGACAACAACCGCCCGCTCTTAAGTGCAAGGTGTTTTGTGCAAAACAATTAAATAAAAGAACCTAATAAATCACAAATACACTCACTAATATTTCGGGGAAAATTCAGCTCGACCGGAGTAAGGGATTGTGGGATACTGATAGTTCTAGTTGGATGCTAATGAAGTAGTATTTTTTTGGCCAGTCGTGCACTTACAAACCGGATCCACTTGTTAGGAATCATATCGACACACATAAATGGTGGATTAGACCTATCTGCAAGAATTACCTCAATATATGGTGTCTTGTGCAACGGACTTGTTTTTTTTGAGAATACGTCAATGGCGTACCTTAGCTTTATAGAAGAGAGAAAAATATGTATAAGCGATTACATGGTAGATCACCGCAACCCGGTGATCCCACCCTTCTACTCCATTACTCTAAGCGGACTACTCGCAAAAACGTTGGACTCCTGCCACTCCAGCTAACACCCATAGGCGAAGCTCCTGAAAGATATGATCCACCGTAGCATATTCATCGCAAATCGCACCTGACTGGAAAACCCTAGCGTTCCTTTGCTTCCATAACGTCCAACAAATCAACATGACGAAATCATCGAAGCCCTTCTTGTCCGCTCTGCTGATCTGCTTGCGCGTGCTCATCCACCATTGCTGCAGCCTATCTTGCTGCACAGAAATCAGGTTCGGATTGATGCCAGCTTTAGAGAAGCATCCAAACCAAACTTGTCTCGCGAACACACATTGGATCATGAGGTGATCAACCGTGTCCTCTTCCTGCTCAGAAAAATAACAAAGGGAGGCTTTCTCTTGTAATCCATGTCTGAGTCTCCTATCAGATGTCCAGAGGCGATATTGGACAGCCAGCCACATAAAGATCTTGCAGGCTAAGGGGCACCTTTCTTCCAAATGGCAGCTGCCGGAGGAAATCTGACTCCTCCAATACAAAACATGTGGTAGGCAGAGGTGGCGGTATAGACACCCGAAGCATGCTAAGCCCAAAAGGCCTTGTCTTCGCTACTTGGGGTAATATCGAACTGCATAAGGACCTTCCAAAGGTGAATAAACTGCGCTAGCTCATCCGTCGGTAGATTCTCAGGAATGTCATTGGTCCATTCGTGCTGGTACAACCCCTCACTGGCCAGCCTTGCATTGATCGTCCTAGTCTTCACCTTAGCTACCAGTCCAGGAGCAATCTCAGCAATCGAGTTACCATGCACCCATCTGTCCTTCCAGAGCAGAATCCTTTTGCCGTCGCTGATCTCCCACGTCACCAATCTATTGAACACGCCCTGGACCTGCTTGTCCAGCACCAGGTTCAACCCTTGCCAGGGCCGACAGTCATCCATTCTGCGAAGCCACTCCCATCTGAGTCGAAGAGCAAGACCATGCTTACTGAGACCCATAATTCCAAGACCACCCAGCCGCTTTGGACGACACACTCTGTGCCAAGACACATCGCACTTCCCACGACTGACAACATCCGATCCGGCCTAGAAGAAAGCCCTCCAACCATGATCCACTTTCTCAATTGCCCACTTTGGAGCCTCGGCCACAATTAAGTGGTGCGTAGGCCTAGCCCTCATCACTTGATCCACCACAATCAACCTCCCCGGTCGAGTTACTAGACCTATTTGCCAGCCGGGGAGGATTTTGAGCGCCCCGTCCACCATAAATTGCCAATCAGAGCGCGTCAGCTATTTGATGCCCAGTTGGAGACCCAGATACTTGCAGGGAAAGTGATCAATCTTCCATGGCAAAGCATTCGTGACCACCTCCTCGTCATGATCCTCTCCAGGGATCAGAATCGTAGATGATTTGACAAAGTTGACGTGTAAACCCGAAGCCTTTCCAAAGATCATGAGAACCTCCTTGACGAAAGTGATATCAGCCCGAGATGGCCTAATGAATAACACCACGTCATCAGCATAAAGCGAGAGCCGCTGCAAGAGCTTGCACCCATTCAATTTCTCCAAAATCTTGAGCTCGTGTGCCTTGACCATGATGGTCGTAAGGGTCTCCATTGCAATGACAAACAACAGCTGGGAAATAGAGTCCCCGTGCCGCAATCTGCACGCATGCATGAACTTGTCGGTCACACATCCATTCACCACAATCCTCGAGCTGGCAGTAGTAAGCATAGTCGCCAGCCATCTCTCCGAGAAACCCTTAGCACGCAGCACCTCCAAAATAAAGGAACACGACAGGGAGTCAAACGCACGAGCGATATCCAATTTGAGCAGGACTCCTTTTGCTTTCCTTTGGTGCAATTTCCTGGCCATTTGCCTCACAAGCAGAAAATTGTCACGAAGATTCCTACCACGAATGAAAGCGGATTGATTAAGGCTCACCAACTATACCATCCATGGGAAAATCCTGTTCGCCATCAACTTGGATGCCAGCTTTGGAATGCTATGAACTAAGCTGATCGGCCTGAACTCATTGATGCGGCAAGCTTCCTGGTTCTTGGGAATTAGAGTGATCAAAGCTTGGGTGTGTCTGCCAAACCCATGACCATTGTTGAGGACTAACTTGTGCAGAGCTGCCATCACATCTCCTTTGATAATATTCCAAGTTTTTTGGAAGAAAACTCCAATGAAACCATCCGGCCCAGGGGCACGGTCGGAAGGCATGTCCTTGATTATAGCCCAAACTTCCTCCTCCGTGAAAGGAATATCAAACTCCGAGAGGTCCACCTGATGCATGTTAAGCGCCTCCAGCTCCAATGTGTGTTCTCTAGCAACGTCCACACCATGAAGATCTCTGCAAGCTTTGAGGAAAGCCTCCTCTTTCCCTCTTTGATCTGTGATGACATGGCCCTTCACTACAATGGTCGGGATGAAGTTTTTGATCTTCCTACCATTAGCCACCAAGTGGAATAGCTGATTATTCGCATCACCCTCCGAGAGCCAACGGATCCGGGAACATTGTCTAGCAATCGTCCTCTCCAAAGATGCCAAGCCCAACACCAACTGCTTGAGCATACCACGCAGCCACCTCTCCTCTAGGATAAGAGGACGCGAGTCCTGGGCACAATCCAATCTAAGGATGATCAACTTAGCTACCCCAATCCGAAGTTTCATATTTCCCATTTTTGTTTGCCCCCAGGAGGTGAGATCTCTTGTCGTGTTCCTGAGAAGAACATCCAGGCGGTGAAACGGCTCCACCATCGAGGGATCACAAGTCCAGGCCTCCTGAACCACTTCCAAAAACTCCTCAAGTTTAGTCCAGAACAATTCAAACCGAAATCTTCTCTTCGTATCCATGTGGTCCTCCAACGAGAGGTACAGAGGGCAGTGGTCGGATGTAACAGTCGAGAGAGCTTGCAATAAGCTGTCAGGATGGTCAAGCTCCCAGTCAACTGAGACAAAAGCCCTATCAATCTTGGTGAGGGTAGGCACCTCCCTCTCGTTACTCCACGTGTATTTATGAGCATGTAGGAACAACTCCTTGAGCGCATTGTCATCCACGAATCTCTTGAACCTCCCCATCATACTACAATCCAGTAGTAAGTTGTTCTTGTGCGCCTCATGTAATATCATGTTAAAATCGCCAATAACAAGCCATGGCCCCGGGCAGAGCGTCCTCCTCTCCGATAACTCCTCGAGAAACGGCGTTTTCTGGATGTCCTCTTGTGGCCCATACACCACCGAAAGCTACCACGGGCTCCCCTCGATCGGCGCGACATATCCAGAAAGGGAAAAGGAAGCGAGAGAGAAATTAGAGAGCTAGACACGTGAAGAGTCCCAACCCACTAAGATCCCTCCTCTAGTTTCCGATGCCGGGAGGTACGCAAAACCATCATAAGATGGGCCTAGTTATTGCAATATAACATACTGGTTGACATACTCTAGTTTAGAGTCCACAATACAGACAATCGCTATGGGCAACGAGTCCACGAACTCCCTCAACGCCTTCTTCTTGGCCAGGCTGTTCAAACCCCCTCACATTCCAACACACGACATCCATTGCTATGTATGACATGGGCAGACGAGATCATCCGTGTCAGTACCATAGCATAGACCTGACTACGCAACCGCCATAGCCGCAGACTCCATCTGAGATGACAGGTTGATAGGCACTGTTTCCCCGAAGATCGCCGCAATGGCTCTCAGCTACAACGAACTTGTAAAATAGGTGTTTGTGCAACACTAGCACCAAAAGTAGATGGTTTGTGCAATTTACTCAAGCCTTTTTGATGATCTGAAGAGGGGGCTTTCTCTCCAGAAGTTCCGTCCCTAGCAAAAAGCTAGGGCTTGTTGTCCTCTGGTGGCTACCGTCAATAGTGAGTTTTTTCCTTTGTAATTCCTCGTCGTCGGATTGTCAGGAGAAATGGAACTTTTAGCCTGGAATTTGGCGTGCTTTATGCAGGACTTGGGTAGTACGAGCCCTTCTGGAGGTCTAGAGGCAGATGCATACGTATGTGGCTTACACATTCGAACAGAGCTAAGGTAGAAAAAACAAAGAGGAAGGGTTTTCGTCATATGGCAACAAATGAGTGTGATGATAGGAATGGAGGACTGTTTTCCTATTCGGAGGACTAGTCTCAAGGTTGCAGTAAACGATTTTATAAAATCTTTAGTGATGTTTATTGATGATGGTAATTAATAAAGCTTTACGGGCCTCTACTGTGAACCCAACTGGGAGGATAAACACTAGACGTGGACTGCCTTGTGTGATTCCATGCAAAGGCTCAACTACCTTGGGTAGTAATGAGGGGATTATAATGAGATTATTTATTCACATGAGAAGGATGGAGGAAGATAATGGGAGCAAAACTAGAAGGTTAGAAAGAAAAAGAGTACAATAAAGTTGTACTAGAGGAGTGTGAGTTAATTTGGATAAGATGGAGTACTATATCCGTCACGGTTTAGAAGGCATAGTTAAATTTACGTGCATTTCCATAATAAACAAGGTTTAAGGAGCATTGCATTTACTACTAGCAGCTAATTAATACTCCATTGTACTACTTCTATATGCATGCATAGTGTGAATGCTATTTTTACCCCATCTCACAACCAATCAATAACCACCTAGGTTCCAGAGAATTTCTAAACACGTCTTCTAAACCGTGACAGAGGGAGTAGATGATATGGGTGCAAAACTAGAAGGAGATGACATTATTAAATCTTTCATTGCTAGCTATTTTAGTACCCTATTTATTGCTGATGGGAATGTGATGAGCGATGAGGTTTTAAATGAAGTTCAAACAAAGGTAATGCAAAAAATGAATGACATGCTTCTCGCTCCTTTATCTCCAGAGGAGGTTAAGGCTGGCCATAGTGGGGATATCTTAGCAGGTATCATGCATTCGGGAATATCAAACATGCTGATGTGACAGAGAATTAAGAGAGAGAGAGAGAGGGAGGGTTAGAGTAACATACTCCCGCCTTTTCGGTTTATAGGGCTCAACTAAAAAAACTCACCAACCAAGGTAGATTATGAGTGGTGGAATAATTTTGATAGTTGCAAAATCACTCAATTAATGTGCTCGCTTTCCTCAAACAGTTGTGTTTACCAATGCATTAATTGCAATGCATGCATGATTAATAAATAATTAAGAACTTTACATGCAATGGTGAGTTCTTTCTAATCCTTGCATGGAGTGATTTAATACACCTCTATATCTGAGTGTGTGATGAGAAACAATAGAAATTAGACTTATAAAACGAGAAAAGGAAAATTTTAAAATGAACCCTATAAACCGGAAAGGAGGTAGTAGGTAGAAACCGTATAATGATACACTATTTTTTGTTGGAATTATGCCCTAGAGGCAATAATAAATGTATAGTTATTATTATAATTCCTGTATCAAGATAATAGTTTATTATCCATGCTATAATTGTATTGAATGAAGACTCATTTACATGTGTGGATACATAGACAAAACACCGTCCCTAGCATGCCTCTAGTTGGCTAGCCAGTTGATCGATGATAGTCAGTGTCTTCTGATTATGAACAAGGTGTTGTTGCTTGATAACTGGATCACGTCATTGGGAGAATCACGTGATGGACTAGACCCAAACTAATAGACGTAGCATGTTGATCGTGTCATTTTATTGCTACTGTTTTTCTGCGTGTCAAGTATTTATTCCTATGACCATGAGATCATATAACTCACTGACACTGGAGGAATGCTTTGTGTGTATCAAACGTCGCAACGTAACTGGGTGACTATAAAGATGCTCTACAGGTATCTCTGAAGGTGTTAGTTGAGTTAGTATGGATCAAGACTGGGATTTGTCACTCCGTGTGACGGAGAGGTATCTCGGGGCCCACTCGGTAATACAACATCACACACAAGCCTTGCAAGCAATGTAACTTAGTGTAAGTTGCGGGATCTTGTATTACGGAACGAGTAAAGAGACTTGCCGGTAAACGAGGTGGAAATAGGTATACGGATACTGACGATCGAATCTCGGGCAAGTAACATACCGAAGGACAAAGGGAATGACATACGGGATTATAAGAATCCTTGGCACTGAGGTTCAAACGATAAGATCTTCGTAGAATATGTAGGATCCAATATGGGCATCCAGGTCCCACTGTTGGATATTGACCGAGGAGTCTCTCGGGTCATGTCTACATAGTTCTCGAACCCGCAGGGTCTGCACACTTAAGGTTCGACGTTGTTTTATGCGTATTTGAGTTATATGGTTGGTTACCGAATGTTGTTCGGAGTCCCGGATGAGATCACGGACGTCACGAGGGTTTCCGGAATAGTCCGGAAACGAAGATTGATATATAGGATGACCTCATTTGATTACCGGAAGGTTTTCGGAGTTACCGGGAATGTACCGGGAATGACGAATGGGTTCCGGGGGTTCACCGGAGGGGGGCAACCCACTCCGGGGCTCCATAGGCATTTGGGGGGGGTCACACCAGCCTTAGTGGGCTGGTGGGACAGCTCACCAATCCCCTATGCGCCAAGGGAGAAAAAATCAAAGGAAAGGAAAAAAAAAGGGAAGAAGTGGGAAGGGGGAAGGACTCCCTCCCACCAAACCAAGTAGGAGTCGGTTTGGAGGGGGGGAGAGTCCTCCCCCCTGGCTCGGCCGACCCCTTGGGGATCCCTTGGACCCCAAGGCAAGGTCCCCCTCCCTCCTCCTATATATATGGGGCTTTTAGGGCAGATTTGAGACGACTTTCTCACGGCTGCCCGACCACATACCTCCATAGTTTTTCCTCTAGATCGTGTTTCTGCGGAGCTCGGGCGGAGCCCTGCTGAGACAAGATCATCACCAACCTCCGGAGCGCCGTCACGCTGCCGGAGAACTCTTCTACCTCTCCGTCTCTCTTGCTGGATCAAGAAGGCCGAGATCATCGTCGAGCTGTACGTGTGCTGAACGCGGAGGTGCCGTCCGTTCGGTACTAGATCGTGGGACTGATCGCGGGATTGTTCGCGGGGCGGATCGAGGGACGTGAGGACGTTCCACTACATCAACCGCGTTCTCTAACACTTCTGCTGTACGATCTACAAGGGTACGTAGATCACTCATCCCCTCTCGTAGATGGACATCACCATGATAGGTCTTCGTGCGCGTAGGAAAATTTTTGTTTCCCATGCGACGTTCCCCAACAGTGGCATCATGAGCTAGGTTCATGCGTAGATGTCTTCTCGAGTAGAACACAAAAGGTTTTGTGGGCGGTGATGTGCGTTTTGCTGCCCTCCTTAGTCTTTTCTTGATTCCGCGGTATTGTTGGATTGAAGCGGCTTGGACCGACATTACTCGTACGCTTACGAGAGACTGGTTTCATCGTTACGAGTAACCCCCTTTGCTCAAAGATGACTGGCAAGTGACGGTTTCTCCAACTTTAGTTGAATCGGATTTGACCGAGGAGGTCCTTGGATGAGGTTAAAATAGCAACTCATATATCTCCATTGTGGTGTTTGCGTAAGTAAGATGCGATCCTACTAGATACCCTTGGTCACCACGTAAAACATGCAACAACAAAATTAGAGGACGTCTAACTTGTTTTTGCAGGGTATGATTGTGATGTGATATGGCCAACGATGTGATTTGATATATTGGATGTATGAGATGATCATGTTGTAATAGAAATATCGACTTGCATGTCGATGGTACGGCAACCGGCAGGAGCCATAGGGTTGTCTTTATACTAACATATGTGCTTGCAGATGCGTTTACTATTTTGCTAGGATGTAGCATTAGTAGTAATAGCATAAGTAGCACGACAACCACGATGGCAACACATTGATGGATGATCATGGTGTGGCGCCGGTGACAAGAAGATCGTGTCGGTGCTTTGGTGATGGAGATCAAGAAGCACGTGATGATGGCCATATCATGTCACTTATGAATTGCATGTGATGTTAATCCTTTTTGCACCTTATTTTGCTTAGAACAACGGTAGCATTATGAGGTGATCTCTCACTAAAATTTCAAGACGAAATTGTGTTCTCCCCGACTGTGCACCGTTGCTACAGTTCGTCGTTTCGAGACACCACGTGATGATCGGGTGTGATAGACTCAACGTTCACATACAACGGGTGCAAAACAGTTGCGCACGCGGAACACTCGGGTTAAGCTTGACGAGCCTAGCATGTGCAGACATGGCCTCGGAACACATGAGACCGAAAGGTCGATCATGAATCATATAGTTGATATGATTAGCATAGGGATGCTTACCACTGAAACTACTCTCGACTCACGTGATGATCGGACTTGGGATAGTGTAAGTGGATCATGAACCACTCAAATGACTAGAGAGATGTACTTTTTGAGTGGGAGTTTAGCATATAATTTGATTAAAGTTGAACTCTAATTATCTTGAACATAGTCTAAGTCCACTTTGAATATATTTGTGTTGTAGATCATGGCTCACGCAAGTGTCATCCTGAATTTTAATACGTTCCTAGAGAAAGCTAAGTTGAAAGATGATGGAAGCAACTTTGTAGACTGGGCTCGTAATCTTAAGCTAATCTTACAAGCTGGAAAGAAGGATTATGTCCTTAATGCTGCGCTAGGAGATGAACCACCCGCTACGGCTGATCAGGATGTTAAGAACGCTTGGTTAGCGCGTAAGGAGGACTACTCAATAGTTCAATGTGCAGTCTTGTATGGCTTAGAACCGGGACTTCAACGTTGCTTTGAGCGTCATGGAGCATTTGAGATGTTCCAGGAGTTGAAGTTTATCTTTCAGAAGAACGCCCGGATCGAGAGGTATGAGACCTCCGATAAATTCTATGCTTGCAAGATGGAGGAAAACTCGTCTGTCAGTGAACATGTGCTCAAAATGTCTGGGTACTCAAACCGTCTAGCTGAACTGGGGATTGAACTCCCGCAAGAAGCTATCACTGACAGAATCCTTCAATCACTGCCGCCAAGCTACAAAGGCTTTGTGTTGAACTACAACATGCAAGGGATGAACAAGTCTCCCGGCGAGTTGTTTGCGATGCTGAAAGTCGCAGAGTCTGAACTCCGTAAAGAGCATCAAGTGTTGATGGTGAGCAAGACCACTAGTTTCAAGAGAAACGGCAAAGGCAAGAAGGGCAATTCGAAGAAGAGCGGCAAGCCTGTTGCCAATCGGCCGAAGAAACCCAAGGCTGGACCTAAGCCTGAAACAGAGTGCTTCTATTGCAAGGGTATGGGTCACTGGAAGTGCAATTGCCCCAAGTATCTGGCAGATAAGAAGGCGGGCAAAGAAAAATCAGGTATATTTGATATACATGTTATTGATGTGTACTTAACCAGCTCTCGTAGTAGTGCCTGGGTATTCGATACCGGTTCTGTTGCTCACATTTGCAACTCGAAGCAGGAACTGCGGAATAGACGAAGGCTGGCGAAAGACGAAGTGACGATGCGCGTAGGAAACGGTTCCAAGGTTGATGCAATCGCCGTCGGCACAGTGTCACTTCAACTACCATCGGGATTAGTGATGAACTTAAATCATTGTTATTTAGTGCCTGCGTTGAGCATGAACATTATATCTGGATCTTGTTTATTGCGAGACGGTTACTCTTTTAAGTCTGAGAATAATGGTTGTTCTATTTCTGTGAGTAACATCTTTTATGGTCATGCACCGAATGTGAGAGGATTGTTCATATTGAATCTTGATAGAGATACGCATATACATAACATTGAGACCAAAAGAGTAAGAGTAAACAATGATAGCGCCATATTTTTGTGGCACTGCCGCTTGGGTCATATTGGTGTAAAGCGCATGAAGAAACTCCATGCTGATGGACTTTTGGAGTCACTTGACTTTGATTCACTTGACACGTGCAAACCATGCCTCATGGGCAAAATGACTAAGACTCCGTTCTCCGGAACAATGGAGCGTGCAAGTGACTTGTTGGAAATCATACATACCGATGTGTGTGGTCCAATGAGCGTAGAGGCACGCGGCGGATATCGTTATTTTCTCACCTTCACTGACGATTTAAGTAGATATGGTTATGTCTACTTGATGAAGCACAAGTCTGAAACATTTGAAAAGTTCAAGCAATTTCAGAGTGAAGTGGAAAATCATCGTAACAAGAAGATCAAGTTCCTACGGTCTGATCGTGGGGGTGAATATCTGAGTTTCGAGTTTGGTACTCACTTAAGACAATGTGGAATTGTTTCGCAGTTAACACCGCCTGGAACACCACAGCGTAATGGTGTGTCCGAACGTCGTAATCGTACTTTGTTAGAAATGGTGCGATCTATGATGTCTCTTACTGTTTTGCCGTTATCGTTTTGGGGTTATGCATTAGAAACAGCTGCATTCACTTTAAATAGGGCACCATCGAAATCCGTTGAGACGACACCATACGAACTGTGGTATGGCAAAAGGCCAAAGTTGTCGTTTCTTAAAGTTTGGGGATGTGATGCTTATGTCAAAAAGCTTCAGCCTGAAAAGCTGGAACCCAAAGCGGAAAAGTGCGTCTTCATAGGTTACCCAAAAGAGACAGTTGGGTACACCTTCTATCTCAAATCCGAGGGCAAAGTGTTTGTTTCTAAGAACGAAACTTTTCTCGAGAAGGAGTTTCTCTCGAGAGAATTGAGTGGGAGGAAGATAGAACTTGACGAGGTTGTCGAACCTCTCATCCCTCTGGATGGTGGCGCAGGGCAAGGGGAAACCTCTGTCATTGCGACGCCGGTTGTGGAGGGAGTTAATGATGATGATCATGAAACTCCAGTTCAAGTTTCTGTTGAACCACGTAGGTCGACGAGATCACGCGCTGCTCCAGAGTGGTACGGTAATCCCGTCTTATCAATCATGTTGTTAGACAACAATGAACCTGCAAATTATGAAGAAGCAATGGTGGGCCCAGATTCCAACAAATGGCTAGAAGCCATGAAATCCGAGATAGGATCCATGTATGAGAACAAAGTGTGGACTTTGGAGATACTGCCTGAGGGCCGCAAGGCTATTCAGAACAAATGGATCTTTAAGAAGAAGACGGACGCTGACGGTAATGTGACCGTTTATAAAGCTCGACTTGTGGCAAAGGGTTTTTCACAAGTTCCAGGAATTGACTACGATGAGACTTTCTCTCCCGTAGCGATGCTTAGGTCCGTCAGAATCATGTTAGCAATAGCTGCATTTTTCGATTATGAAATCTGGCAGATGGATGTCAAAACGGCGTTCCTTAACGGTTTCCTTAAGGAAGAGTTGTATATGATGCAACCCGAAGGTTTTGTCGATCCTGAAAATGCTGACAAGGTGTGCAAGCTCCAGCGATCCATTTATGGACTGGTGCAAGCATCTCGGAGTTGGAACAAACGCTTTGATGAGGTGATCAAAGCATTTGGGTTTATACAAGTGGTTGGAGAATCTTGTATTTACAAGAAAGTGAGTGGGAGCTCTGTGGCGTTTCTAATATTATATGTGGATGACATATTACTGATTGGAAACAACGTAGAGCTTTTGGTGAGCATAAAAGGTTACTTGAATAAAAGTTTCTCTATGAAGGACCTAGGAGAAGCTGCTTACATACTAGGCATTAAGATCTATAGGGATAGATCAAAACGCCTGATAGGGCTTTCACAAAGCACGTACCTTGATAAAGTTTTGAAGAGGTTCAAAATGGAACAGTCCAAGAAAGGGTTCTTGCCAGTGTTACAAGGTACGAGATTGAGTAAGACTCAGTGCCCAGCAACTGATGAAGATAGAGAGCATATGCGCTCCGTCCCCTATGCTTCAGCCATAGGCTCTATCATGTATGCAATGCTGTGCACTAGACCGGATGTTAGCCTGGCCATAAGTATGGCAGGTAGGTTCCAGAGTAATCCAGGAGTGGATCACTGGACGGCGGTCAAGAATATCCTGAAGTACCTGAAAAGGACTAAGGAGATGTTTCTCGTGTATGGAGGTGACGAAGAGCTCGCCGTAAAAGGTTACGTCGATGCAAGCTTTGACACAGATCCGGACGACTCTAAGTCGCAAACCGGATACGTATTTATTCTTAATGGGGGTGCAGTAAGCTGGTGCAGTTCCAAGCAAAGCGTCGTAGCAGATTCTACATGTGAAGCGGAGTACATGGCTGCCTCGGAGGCGGCTAAGGAGGGTGTCTGGATGAAGCAGTTCATGACGGATCTTGGAGTGGTGCCAAGTGCACTGGATCCAATAACCTTGTTCTGTGACAACACTGGTGCCATTGCCTTAGCAAGGGAACCAAGGTTTCACAAGAAGACCAGACACATCAAACGACGCTTCAACCTCATCCGCGACTACGTCGAGGAGGAGGACGTAAATATATGCAAAGTGCACACGGATCTGAATGTTGCAGACCCGCTGACTAAACCTCTTCCACGGCCAAAACATGATCGACACCAGAACTGTATGGGTGTTAGATTTATTACAATGTAATTCACATGGTGATGTGAGGGCTGGATTATTGACTCTAGTGCAAGTGGGAGACTGTTGGAATTATGCCCTAGAGGCAATAATAAATGTATAGTTATTATTATAATTCCTGTATCAAGATAATAGTTTATTATCCATGCTATAATTGTATTGAATGAAGACTCATTTACATGTGTGGATACATAGACAAAACACCGTCCCTAGCATGCCTCTAGTTGGCTAGCCAGTTGATCGATGATAGTCAGTGTCTTCTGATTATGAACAAGGTGTTGTTGCTTGATAACTGGATCACGTCGTTGGGAGAATCACGTGATGGACTAGACCCAAACTAATAGACGTAGCATGTTGATCGTGTCATTTTGTTGCTACTGTTTTTCTGCGTGTCAAGTATTTATTCCTATGACCATGAGATCATATAACTCACTGACACTGGAGGAATGCTTTGTGTGTATCAAACGTCGCAACGTAACTGGGTGACTATAAAGATGCTCTACAGGTATCTCCGAAGGTGTTAGTTGAGTTAGTATGGATCAAGACTGGGATTTGTCACTCCGTGTGACGGAGAGGTATCTCGGGGCCCACTCGGTAATACAACATCACACACAAGCCTTGCAAGCAATGTAACTTAGTGTAAGTTGCGGGATCTTGTATTACGGAACGAGTAAAGAGACTTGCCGGTAAACGAGGTGGAAATAGGTATACGGATACTGACGATCGAATCTCGGGCAAGTAACATACCGAAGGACAAAGGGAATGACATACGGGATTATACGAATCCTTGGCACTCAGGTTCAAACGATAAGATCTTCGTAGAATATGTAGGATCCAATATGGGCATCCAGTTCCCGCTGTTGGATATTGACCGAGGAGTCTCTCGGGTCATGTCTACATAGTTCTCGAACCCGCAGGGTCTGCACACTTAAGGTTCGACGTTGTTTTATGCGTTTTTGAGTTATATGGTTGGTTACCGAATGTTGTTCGGAGTCACGGATGAGATCACGGACGTCACGAGGGTTTCCGGAGTAGTCCGGAAACGAAGATTGATATATAGGATGACCTCATTTGATTACCGGAAGGTTTTCGGAGTTACCGGGAATGTACCGGGAATGACGAATGGGTTCTGGGGGTTCACCGGAGGGGGGCAACCCACTCCGGGGAAGCCCATAGGCATTTGGGGGGGGTCACACCAGCCCTTAGTGGGCTGGTGGGACAGCCCACCAATCCCCTATGCGCCAAGGGAGAAAAAATCAAAGGAAAGGAAAAAAAAGGGAAGAAGTGGAAGGGGGAAGGACTCCCTCCCACCAAACCAAGTAGGACTCGGTTTGGGGGGGAGAGTCCTCCCCCCTGGCTCGGCCGACCCCTTGGGGATCCCTTGGACCCCAAGGCAAGGTCCCCCTCCCTCCTCCTATATATATGGGGCTTTTAGGGCAGATTTGAGACGACTTTCTCACGGCTGCCCGACCACATACCTCCATAGTTTTTCCTCTAGATCGTGTTTCTGCGGAGCTCGGGCGGAGCCCTGCTGAGACAAGATCATCACCAACCTCCGGAGCGCCGTCACGCTGCTGGAGAACTCTTCTACCTCTCCGTCTCTCTTGCTGGATCAAGAAGGCCGAGATCATCGTTGAGCTGTACGTGTGCTGAACGCGGAGGTGCCGTCCGTTCGGTACTAGATCGTGGGACTGATCGCGGGATTGTTCGCGGGGCGGATCGAGGGACGTGAGGACGTTCCACTACATCAACCGCGTTCTCTAACGCTTCTGCTGTACGATCTACAAGGGTACGTAGATCACTCATCCCCTCTTGTAGATGGACATCACCATGATAGGTCTTCGTGCGCGTAGGAAATTTTTTGTTTCCCATGCGACGTTCCCCAACATTTTTTGTCATGCATGTCCATAAATAAGATCATCTATGTTACTACTCTATGATACTATGCACTATGAATGTAGTATCATACACTAGTATCATAGGCATGATACTAGTATACGATACTCCCAATTATGAGTAGCCTAACAAGGCTTTGTTTGCTATTGCCGATTTGAAGACCCTGAGCCATATGGACTTCATGCAATATTTTATAAGCGTTGTTGGGATTTTTCGAGTGATGATCTGGTGAAGGAAATTTTGGAGTCTGTAAATCCATGGGTTATTCTGGAGGGTTGGAATAAAATTATAGTGCTACTTATACCCAAAGTAGATAATCCAGAAAAGGTAACTCAATTTCGTCCGGTTAGCCTTTGTAGTGTTGTTTATAAGGTGATATAAGAAGCTAGCAAATAGGTTGAAGAATTTTCACCCTCAGAATACCGGTCAACATGAGAGACGGTTTGTGCCCAGGAAGGTAATTATTGAAAATATTCTTCTAGCATATGGATGTTTTCATACCATCAAACAGAAATTGAAGAGGAACGGTTTGTGTGTAGTTAAACTAGACATGCACAAAGAGTATGGTCATGTGGAGTGGGAATTTGAGAAAATGATGGTAGTGTTGGGGTTCGCGCCAAGATGGGTTGAAATGATGATGGTGTGTATTACATTTGTAAAATATTGTATAAGATTTAATGATGCACAGACATATTATATTACCCTTTCTAGGAAGGGTAATCCCTTATCATCGTATCTCTTTGTCCTATGTGTAGAGGCTTTGTCAAAGATGTTATTAAGGGCATAACAGAGGGGAGGCCTCGAAGAGGTGAAGGTGTGTTGGGATGCCACACTAGTTTCCGTCGTATTTTTGTCAACAATGCACTCACACTAATGTCGTAAATCAGAAGAATGCTTTGATTTTGAAGCATATTCTTAACACCTATTGTAGCTATTCAGTTCAGTTGGTGAGTGCCTCAAAATGCATCATTTATTTTAGCCCCAATACGGTGGTTGATGGAAGAGTAGAGATTTGCTAGGTTCGGAATATTATGACCAAATCACAAATCGATAAATGTTTGGGCATAACATCTATGGTGGGGGTGGATAGGTTAGATTGCTTCAAACATTTATTGGACATATTTTGTGCAGGTTTTGCACGTTGGAAGGAGGATACTTTTATTAAGGCAACTGCATAAGTTTCGGAGTATTTGCTACTCCCTCCTTTCCGGTTTATAGGGCTCAAATCTGAAATCTCATCAACCAAGGTAAAATGTGAGTGGATGGCACTAATTTTAACTAGCCAATGAAATATTTTTCACATATTCAATTTCCAAGGCAATAAATGTAGCATTCTCCTTCTCATTGGACTTGCATGATGGATAGAGAAAATGATGCATGCATAGCCACTCATTTCCTTTCTTTAAACTTTATGAATTAAATATGGCGTGGGAGTCAAAGCACTTTAACTTAGTTGGACTCAAAATGAGCCTAATATAATGGAAATCTGAAATTTTTGAGATGAGCCCTATAAACAGGAAAGGAGGGAGTATGACTGTTTTCAATATACAAAAGCAATTTTTAAGTATATTCATGACGCTACATCCATAGATTGGTGGGGTGATGATCAGGATAAGAAACATATGTTGGATGACATGGTGGAAGTTGTGCACACCTAAATTTAGTGTAGATATGGGCTTCGGTGATGTACATTATTTTAATCTAGCCACACTTGCAAAGAAATGATGGAGGTTGTTAGAGAGTTCAAATTCCTTATGTTCTTCCATCCTAAGGATGAAATATTTTTCCGATGTGAATCTTTGGAAATCTAAACTAAAAAGTAGATCATTGTTCACATGGCAAAGTATTATGCTAGGTCTTCAAGCATTCAAGAGGGGGATATATATGGAGGGTTGGTGATGGCACACACATTAATAGTCGAGGTGATAATTGGCTACCAAAAAAGCCCGATCTATGAATTTTGACCACTAAAGGTGGGAACTTAGTGAAAAAAGCATGTTATCTAATCAATCCAGTCTCGACTCGATGGGATTAGCAGCTCGTTAGGGATAGTTTTTGGCGAATTGATGCCAATACATACTATCAATTCTGCTAGTAGATGAGAGTGAAGATTTTGTTGCATGTCACAATAGAAAATGTCATATTTTCAGTAAAAATCGGCCTACTATGGCGAGTGGAATCATAAGTTCGGGAGAGAAAGTTATACCAATGATCATGACATTAGAGATGTAAGAGATAGGGGGTTTGGATTTTTTTTTGGACATCTAATGTGTCACCAAAAGTTCAAGTGTTTGGTTGGAGAGTACTGAAAAAAGCAATCCCGTGAGTGTTGGGGACATACATAATAGGTAGGTCCACGAAGGATACATTTCGCCTATTATGTGGGGCCCACGAATAACAATGTAAAACCTCAAAGTTACTTGGGGAGAACTTTGTTACTCGGATGATACCCGAATTGCCATCTACTTGAATGGCCCAACACCACTAGACATAGATATATGGTACTAAGACAAAATAAGATGAATATGCACAAGCGAAATCAAGATTTCCATGAGGCACACGACAAGCGTCACCACCATTTAATCCGTGAGTTACCATATTTAGTACCAGACACCAATGTACCTTTAACTCTTCCCTGTGGTGCTAGCTTTTAAGGGTCCGACACGCTCTATATAAGCTGACATGTAGCTTTTGTAACAGGGGTTCACAATCATTTGTAATACCCAGACACAAGAGAAAAACATAGTTCTAGAGCTTGAGATGTATGATTGTTAACTCCATCATCAGGGACCCAAACTCATAAAATCTCCATGTCACGCTTGCGCCGTAGCAAGATCTCGCCCTTATTCGTACCCTTACTTCTTATTGTCGGGGTCATTCCCATGACAGTTGGCACACACCATGGGGCTGCGCATCTTGCAACACATGGCGCATATGGATTCTATATCATCCATTGTTTCAGGCATAAAGTTGGTGCCTCACAGCGAAAGCCGTTTTGATACCCTCCGCTTCGTCGCTGATGATTTGGAACGACTTCAGAAAGCCTATCTATACATGGAGTTGTTGCTCATCTACGCCGCGACACTCTTGCCTTCTAATTTCCATGGGGTCCTTCCCCGACAATCATCGACCCCATATGAGGCGATCCTATTTCTTCCTTCTAGACGTCGTCGCTAGCTCTAAGGCCAATCACGACTCCAATGGTGGGTAAAACATGCAGTATCTCTTTAGGTTGTGGCCAAGCAGGTGGCCATGCTAGAGCCTGAAGAGTCGTTCCACGATCTATTCGCCTCCCTTCATGAAGGGAAAGAGGAAGAAGGAAACCGTGAGAGCATGGAGTCCACGACAGAAGTGTTGATGGCTGGCATGGATTATGGCCTGCCTGTATTCGCCGAGCACTAGTGTGGTCTTGGTCGAAGAACTAAAGAGGCAGCATATGACATAACTAGAAATGTCCCCCGAGTAGATGGGACGACACTTCCACCCAGTCAGGAGAGGATCTATGAACTTAACAAAGTAGCCGAGCAAACCTTACACATGTTGATTATGGCGACAACTCCCGAAGCCCTTGTCTTGGAGGCGGTACATTCGGCTACCTTGGACGAGCGGACACGTTTGGAGTAGCTCGAGAAGGCTCATGAAGATTGGATCTGTATTATTCCCACTACGAGAAGATGCATGAGACACTACTTGGAAAAGGCTTATAGGTGACCTTAAATCAGTGGGGCTCAGTCTAGCATCCGTCACTGCAAATATCAGTTGCGGGCGTGGAAATTTGTTCGCTGTTGCTATTGGCTTAACAGTGGCGAGCAAGTATTCACACCCACCAGTGGTAACAAGTTTACAATTTTCCCATGGGACTAATGTTTGCTGTGGCGGGCGTGCGCCGGTGCGTGCCACGGTTATTTGGGTTCGTGTGGAGGGCAACACCATTTACCCGCGAGTGTTATTTTTCACACTCAAAGCCCTCCTTTAAACGCACCCACACCCGCAACCATCGTCTCCCTGATTGTATCGTCTCCCTATTCCTTGATCCCGTACCCACCGCTGCCCCGATTCTATCGTCTCCCTCCCTCTCGATCCCCACCGCTCTACATCCACCCATCGGCCGTCGTTGCCGCGACACGCACACTCACGAGATAATCTCCGTCGTGCCCTGTCTCTGACGCTCGCTCGCGACACCTAGCCGTGGGTAGGGTTTTAGTTGTGGATTTTTGTCCATCGTCCGCGCATCTCCGGCGGCTCCTCTCTGCCACACACAACGAACGATGTATCGCCTACAAACATCTAAGTTGAGCAATCCTAACTCTGCATCCCTCCTTTGCTCCGAGCCAGTGGCTTTGCCGAATGTGATCTATGGTTAGTTTGGATACTAGTCATTCAAAATTGTGGTTTCATATGTGTAATATCTTTTTTTACGTGCCTAAAATATGCATTTAATTCTGTTTTGGTTCAATTTATTGGCAAGAGGCTCTAAGGAATCTTATTAAGTATATGGACATACTCTAAATTAGGATTGAATCCTTAACACTTGTATAGAAAAATAGTTATTTATGTGAGGCACCAAAAACCAAATGTGTTTATTGGTTACTATGTCAATAATAAAACCTGAGAACGATATTATAACTAAAGGTCATTTATTTGTGATATGGAGTGAGCATAGACTAACATCAGAAACTTTAAGTACCATATAAGGACAAGTACATTGAACTTTAAATACCATATCACCACTTACATATTTTACAAAGAATATCACCGCTCAATTAATCTCAGTAGTTCTGGCTATGTAATAGGTGGAAACACCTTCTTTAAGAAACCGTTCAATTAACTTCAATAGTTCATGGTACATGGATCTATGGTTAATATTTTGTTAATGATGTGGATTAATACATGCGTATCATGCACAACTAAGAATGGCTTGCTCCGCCAGCAGCCGGGGCAAGACATCGCCGCCGACAACAGACTCCACAACCTCCGAGGATGCTACAAATCCCTCCTATGCCTCCCGCTCAAGCAGTTCATAGGTAAATTTTGGATGAAGCTGAACTTAATTTGATGTTGTCATGTTATTGTAGGAATCCCTCATATCGATTCTATTTTCACTGTAGGAAGCCCTCATATCGATTCTATTATCAGTGTAGGAATTAATTATGGATGATGATACATGAATGTTCTTTAGTCATAAACATAATAATCTCATGAAGCGTGATCATTTAATTGGATTTCTCCAACAATACAAGGCTTCAAAAGAGTAGAAAATATCGTGAAACATTGGTTAATTTCCGTTTTGTGAGATTTCACACATTCAGTGTTTCATTTTTCAGCAAAAGTAATGCCCAATTTTTATTTCCATCCTTTAAGTTATATCATTATTCCATAACATGAACTTAGGACATGGACGAAGCATGCCCCTTCTATGGCGACAGGAGGCTAGGCACATGTTACACAGTTCACCTAACTTGCAATGAGATATGCGTCAATCTTCAAGACGACTTTATGAAGTGGGTGGTATGTTCCATTTAAATTGCACATCTGTCTAATTATTCCACAATTGTCCAATTTATGTTTTCTTTTTATCATACTCAGCGCGCACCTTGCTGGGGAAGGGAAGATTTCATGCGTGTGGCCAACCCGCAATGGATGAGGAGTGGACGATTCAACTCGGCATGATGCTGATTAATAATGGCATTCCCTTAACACTCACTCTCACCAATGAGGGAGGGATAACATATTTTGGGGTGTCTCCGGTGCCTCAATGATGTCCGAAAAATAGCTCGGGGCTTTCTCACCCGGTTCCAAGATGAAGCCACAATGGATTTAGGATTGAAAAATTCTAAATGATCGGACCAGCTCGGAAGCTAAGCACCACCCGGTGTCAATCGATTGTATGTCGGGAGAGGATGTAGGGAGAGGAATCCTTAGCGATTGGGGCATACGTGAGCTAGGGGCTCCGAGTCATCGGGTAGGAGCAAGGATTGATCCTTCTCGTTTCCCAGGGGAACACTTTCGATCGTGTCCGTATGCGTCCGAGTGAACCAGATCCTGTGGGTGGTATTCACGGACCAAAAAGTTCTATATTTCGCAAGTGGGCACGGAGACCACTCGGGCCAAAACACCGCAAAATTATTGCGGATTTGAAACATGGGCGACGCACGCGCGCGACAATGGTGACATCACAGTTAGTGGTAAAAGTGGGCACAACACCTCAATTACCGCATCGGGATTTATGCCAGGTGCCTCAAGGACAGTGTTACGGGATCTCACAG
This sequence comes from Hordeum vulgare subsp. vulgare, assembly GCF_904849725.1. Taxonomy (NCBI): domain Eukaryota; kingdom Viridiplantae; phylum Streptophyta; class Magnoliopsida; order Poales; family Poaceae; genus Hordeum; species Hordeum vulgare. The sequence continues at coordinate 485,932,030 of NC_058520.1, read as the reverse complement.
ATCTCTCCTTGCTCGTTGATTGATGGTTGTAGATACACCACATCGTTGTATAAAAGTAGCGGACAAATAGGGAGAGAGAGAGAGAGAGTACCAGATCCCACTTCTCCCCTTTCGACTCCCCCGCGACTCCGCCATTCCATCGAGTCTTGACGCCCCCTCTCTCTATAGTCGCAAGTTATTCTGGGCTGACCGGACCGTGAAGGATGACGAGGAGTGCTACTGCGAAAGCTAGGAAAGTGAAGAAGGGTTCACGTGGGTCCTCCTTGAGCGCCAGCGTGTCGAGTGGACGAATTGAGGGCGATTGGATGGCCTTGCGAGCCACAAAGGGTCGTCTACGGGAGCTGGAGGGAGAGGGGATTCTCCCCGTTGGGATCTAGCGGCTACCGGAGGCGGGCGAGCCTGAGCCATTGGCTCAAGGGGACGAGTAAGTCCTCCTACGTCGACTGAGGTTTCTCCCTTCCCCCGCATCCATTCTTCCACGTCTTTCTGGATTTCTTTGGAGCTCACCTTCACCATCATCCCCCAAACGCTATTTCGTACTTGGCCACTTTTATTTCCCTTTGTGAAAACTTCATTGGCTGCCCTCCGCACTGGGGTTCTTCAAACATATCTATACTTAACGAGCTATGACAATAAAAATATCCTCTTCGAGAGGGGAGAAGACCAATGTGATTCAATTATGCGGCGGTCTAGTCATTCAGCTTAGGGGGAAGGAGTTGGGAAACGTTGCATGGGAAACACAAAATTTCCTACGCACACGAAGACCTATCATGGTGATGTTCATCTACGAGAGGGAGATCGGATCCACATACCCTTGTAGACCGCTAAGCGGAAGCGTTAATAAACACGGTTGATGTAGTGGTACGTCTTCACGATCCGTCCCACGATCTGTCCCACGAACCGTCTCGTGATCCATCCCGATCAAGTGCCGAACGGAAGGCACCTCCGTGTTCCGCACACGTACAGCTTGATGACGATCTCCGCCTTCTTGATCTAGCAAGGGAGACAGGGAAGTAGATGAGTTCTCCGGCAGCGTGACGGCGCGCAGGTGATGGTGATGATCTATTCCTGCAGGGCTCCGCCCGAGCTCCGCAGAAAACCGATCTAGAGGAAGAACTATGAAGTAGAGGTTTGAGTTGCACATGGCAAAGTTGTTTCTCAAAAGCCCTAAACCTATAGTAAATATAGGAGGAGGGGAGAGGCAGCCTTGGCACGCCAAGGAAGGCGTCCTTGGGTCGGCCGAAGTGGGGAAGGGAGGAGTCCTCCTCCAATCCCACTTGGATTAGGACTCCTACCTTATTTTCCCACCTTTTTTGGACTTTCCACTTTTTCCTCATGGGCTTTCCCTGGATGACTTTGTCAGCCCATTATACCCTATTGCGCATCCAATAAACCCACATGAACCCCTTGGGGCGTGGTGGGCCCACCTAGTGGGCCCCCGGAACCCATTCGCCACTCCCGGTACACTACCGGCAATGCCCGAAAACCTTCCGGAATCCAAACACCAACTTCCTATATATTAATCCTCGTTTCCGTACCATTTCAAAACCCTCGTGACGTCCGGGATCTCATCCAGGACTCCGAACAAAACTTTGGTCACCAATACATATAACTCAACTATACCGAAACGTCACCGAACCTTAAGTGTACAGACCGTGCGGGTTTGAGAACTATGCAGACATGACCTAAGCACTTCTCTGGTCAATAACCAACAACGGGACCTGGATGTCCATATTGGCTCCTACATATTCTACGAAGATCTCTATCGGTTGAACCTCTATGCCAAGGATTCATATAATCCCGTATACCATTCCCTTTGTCCATCGGTATGTTACTTGCCCGAGATTTGATCGTCGGTATCACCATACCTAGTTCAATCTCGTTACCAGCAAGTCTCTTTACTCGTTCCATAATACAAGATCCCATAACTAACTCGTTAGTTACATTTGTTGCAAGGCTTCTTGTGATGTTGTATTACCGAGTGGGCCCCGAGATACCTCTCCGTCACACCGAGTGACAAATCCCAGTCTTGATCCATGACAACCCAACATACACCTTTGGAGATACCTCTAGAGCACCTTTATAGTCACCCAGTTACGTTGCGACGTTTCATACACACAAGGTATTCCTCCGGTGTTCGGGAGTTGCATGATCTCATGGTCATATGAACAGATACATTGACATGCAGAAAACAGTAGCAATAAACTGACACGATCATATACTACGTTTATAGTTTGGGTCTTGTCCATCACATCATTCTCCCAATGATGTGATCCCGTTATCAAGTGACAACACTTGTCTATGGTCAGGAAACCTTGACCATATTTGATCAACGAGCTAGTCAACTAGAGGCTTACTAGGAACAGTGTTTTGTCTATGTATCCACACATGTATTTGTGTTTCCAATCAATACAATTATAACATGGATAATAAACGATTATCATGAACAAAGAAATATTTCCAACAGTCACCCACTTGCACTAGAGTCAATAATCTAGTTCACATCACTATGTGATTTTAACAAATCCAACACCCATAAAGTTCCGGGGTTTGATCACGTCTTGCTTGTGAGAGAGGTTTTAGTCAACGAGTCTGAACCTTTCAGATCTGTGTGTGCTTTACAAATCTCTATGTTATCCTGTAGACGCTGCTACTACGTGGCATTTGGAACTATTCCAAATGACTGCTCCACTATACGAATCCAGTTTACCCCTTAGAGTTATTCAGATTAGTGTCAAAGCTTGCATCGACGTAACCCTTTACGACAAACTCTTTAATCACCTCCATAATCAAGAAAAATTCCTTAGTTCATTAGTTACTAAGGATAACTTTGACCGTTGTTCAGTGATTCAATCCTGGATCACTCTTTGTACCCCTTAACATACTTATGGCAAGGCACACATTAGGTGCGGTACACAACATGGCATACTTTAGAGCCTACGACTAAGGCATAGGGGATGACCTTCGTCCTTTCTCTTTCTTCTGCCGTGGTCGGGTTTTGAGTCTCACTCAAATTCACACCTTACAACACAGCCAAGAACTCCTTCTTTGCTGATTGATTGCAATCTCTGGCGATAGCTAGACAAATGCTGATGACAACAAACCTTCCCCTGCAACGGCACCAGAAGAATGCTGCTAGCACTCCCCGGCAATGGAACTAGAAGAATGTTGTTGGTGGCCCACCAGCGCGTGGGTTCGCAGCAGTTTTCGAGGGTAGAGTATTCGACCCAATTTGTTGGTTTACCAGACAGGAGGTGAGAGAATACTCTCGAGTATTAGCAGCTGAATTTGTCAGATTCAACCACACCTGAAATATTAGTATGTGCAAGCAAAGTAGTAACAGCAAAGTAGCAAGTAACAGCAGTGTAACGAGCAATAGCAGCGACAAGGAATACCAGTAGTGACAGCAGTAGCAAGTAATAGCAACAGCAGCAGCAGCAGCAGAGCAAAACAAGTAACAATAGTAGCAACAGTAGTAGCAGCAGCAGAGCAAAACAAGTAACAACAGTAGGACAAACTCGTAGGCAATGGGTTAGTGATTTGTTTGGATGATATTCATCATGCAACAGCTATAACACGGAGAAATATGTGGCTAGCTCCCGTTCGTCAATGTGATGTAGGCATGCATTCCGTGTGTCGTCATACGTGCTTAGGGAAAAGAACTTGCATGACATCTATTGTCCATCCCTCCCGTGGCAGCGGGGTCCAAAAGGAAACTACGGGATATTAAGGTTCTCCTTTTAATAAAGAACCAGACCAACGCATTAGCACTTGGTGAACACATGAACTCCTCAAACTATGGTCATCACGGGGAGTGGTTCCGGTTATTGTCACTCCGGGGTTGCCGGATCATAACACATAGTAGGTAACTACAACTTGCAAGAACAAAACTAAAACACACATATATTGGTGAAAACATAATAATTTCAGATCTGAAATCGTGGCACTTGGGCCCTAGTGACAAGCATTAAGCATGGCAAAGTAGTAGCAACATCAATCTCAGAACATAGTGGATACTAGGGATCAATCCCCATCAAAAATAACTCGATTACATGATAGATTTCGTCCTACTCATCACTGCCCAGCGAGCCTATGAATAGATTACTCACGAACGACGAAGAGCTTCATGGAATTGGAGAGGGAAGAAGGTTGATGATGACGATGGCGATGATTTCCCCTCTCCGAAGCCCAAGACGGACTCCAGATCTGTCCTCCAGATGAAGAACAGGTGGTGGCAGCGCCTCCGTATCGAAAATGCGATGAAAACTTCTCTTTTTATTTTTTCTGGGATGAAAGGGATCTTATAGACCTGAGAGTGGGGGCGGCAGAGCCGTGTGGGCCCAACAAGGCTGCCCACTGCCACCAGGGGGGTGGTGGCGGAGCCAGGGCCTGTGGCCCACTCGCCCACCCCCTTAGGTGGAACTTGGCGCAGATATTTTTCTTATTTTCCAAAACTGCTCCCCGTAAATTTTCAGGACGTTTGGAGAACTTTGGTTTCTGCACAAAAATAACACCAAGGCAATTCTGCTGAAAACAGCGTTAGTCCAGGGTAGTTCCATTCAAATCATGCAAATTAGAGTCCAAAACAAGGGTAAAAGAGTTTGTAAAAGTAGATACGATGGAGACGTATCAACTCCCCCAAGCTTAAAACCTTGCTTGTCCTCAAGCAACTCAGTTGACAAACTAAGAGAGAAATAAAAACTTTGACAAACTCTGTTTGATCTTGTTGTTGCAACTATGTCAAACTCATAACCAGAATTTCAGAAAGATCACAAGTTAACTACATAAGGAAATGAAACAAAGGTCTCACGGTAAACTAATATCAATGGCATAATCAGCTAACGAGCAAATAATAATGAGTTTCAAATACCAACACTTCAATCAAAACAAGCATGAAGCAATATGAATAGGTGGTATCTCACTAGCTGTTTCTGAGACCGCAAAACATAAATACAGAGCACTTTCAAAGATCAAGGGCTGACTAAACATTGTAATTCATAGCAACGAAGATCCAGTCATAGTCATACTCAACATCAATCAAAAGCAAAGCATAAAAATGACAGATGTGCTCTCTAATTGGTGCTTATATAAGAGGAGGATGACTCGACAGGAAAATAAATAGACAGCCCTTCGCAGAGGGAAGCATTGATTTGCACAGGTGCCAGAGCTCAAGCTTTGAAAACAGAGATAATAATTTTGGGTGGCATGCTTTCATTGTCAACGCAATGACCAAGAGTTCTCAATATCTTCCATGCTACTCATGCTATAGGAGGTTCCCAAACAGAAAAGTAAAGTTTTAACTCCTCCACCACCAATCAATCACACTCCGCGGCTAGCCGAATCCTCGGGTATCGTCCATACTAACATCAATCCGGGGGGAGTCTTGTTTTACAGTTATGTTTTCGGTTTAAGCGTGGAATTGGGCATTCCAATTACCGGCCCCTTTCTCGTGAATGACTGTGAATAAACACATGTCGAGGATAACACTCCTAGCATGGAAGATACCAATAGCCCTCTGTCAGCACATGAGCGGTTCGGGCATGCAAAACAAATTATTTCTTGAAGGTTTAGAGAATGGCACATGCAAATTTACTTGGAACGGCAGGTAGATACCGCAAATAGGTAGGTATGGTGGACTCTCATGAAAAAACTTTTGGGTTTATGGAAGTGGATGCACAAGCAGTATTCCGCTTAGTACAAGTGAAGGCTAGCAAAGACTGGGAAGCGACCAACTAGAGAGCGACAACAGTCATCAAGATGCAATGAGTTTGACTAACATTAAATGCAAGCATGAACAGGATATAAATCACCATGAACATGAACATCATAGAGGCTATGTTGATTTTGTTTCAACTACATGCACGAACATGCGCCAAGTCAAGCCACTTGAAACATTCAAAGGAGAATACCATCCTATCATACTACATCATAGTCATCTCAAAATCTGTGTTGGCATTCAAGACAAACCATTATAAGCTCTCAGCTAAATAAGCATGGCATCAGAAACTATGATCTCTAAGTTGTCATTGCAAACATGGTTCTCTCACAACAAAGCTAAATCTGGGTCGGCAAGCTATTCATATTTACAAAAAAAATAGATAGAGTTCATACCAGCTTTTCAGTCTGAGTCACTTCATCATATATCATCATTGTTTCCTTTCATTTGCACGATCGAACGATGTAAACGAGAATAAGCGCATTGGACTAAGCTAAATCTGCAGGCAAACAAAAAGGAGAAGACAAAATAATGTGGCTCTTTGAAAGCTAAACAAGTAAGCATGTAATAACCACTAAACATTGTAACCAATATCTTCTACCTTGACACAAATAAAAATAAAACTATTTACACGGGAAAGCTCCCAACAAGCAAAAGAAGAAAGAAAAATCTTTTTGGGTTTTCTCAAAAGGACACAAAAGAAGAAAACAAGAAAACGAAAAGAAACTAGCATGGATAATACAGTGGCAAAGTGTAAACCCCAGCTAACAAAGTAAAAGCATAAGCATGAATGTAAAGTCGGTGAGAACACGTATTACCCCAAGCTTAGGCTTTTGGCCTAGCTTGGTCTACTCCCATGGATGATCCTGGAGAAACCCAAAGTCATAATGGGTGTTATACGGGAGTGCTGCAGCCACTGCCTGAATAGCTGCCTCACGAAGTCAAGTAGCCGTCGCCTCCCTCTCATACTCCTCTGCCTCTCCTATGGTTATGTAGTATCTTCGTTTTACCTGAAAGTCAAAGAAAGCAGGAGAAGGAAGGGTAATATGGAAAACACGTTGCCGGTTAAATATCAAGCGGTATAGGAGGGATCCATGATCTCTCTCAAGGAACTGGTAGCGTGTCAGAGCGACACGATCAAGGTAGGCTGTACGGAGAGGAGGGTCTTCTGGACGGATGGATACTCCAAGAAAATTTGCTAAGCGTGTAGCATAAACTCCACCAAAGAAATCCCCCTCACTGGCATTTTTATTCAGCCTCCTTGGTATAATAGCTCCCATATTGAAGCTCCTGTCACCTGTTACTGCGCTCTTAAGGATACCGAGGTCGGAAGCCCATAGGTGACAATGTGCACCCTTGCCGTTAATGCACCTACCTATGAAGAGGGAAAGGTAGTGCAAGGCAGGGAAATGGATGCTTCCTATGGTGGCTTGCGTGATACCTCTGGTTTCTCCAACAGTTATAATGGAGACAAAGTCTCTGACCGAAGACTTAGGAGGATCATTAACACTACCCCAATTGGGTATCTTGCAAATCCTATTAAAATCATCCAGATCCACGGTATAGGATTTATCGTACAGATCAAACAGTATGGATGAGTCACGGCCAGCTAAAAATTTAAATCTACGCACGAAAGAGGCAGTGAGCATAGCATACTGTTGACATTTATGTGAGAGGAATTCTTCTAACCCGGCATTGCGGACAAGTGCATCAAACTCATCCTTGAAACCTGCTTCGATCATGAACTCATCGGAAGGCCATTCACATGGTTGCACCGGTGCGTCCCTTAGTTGAAAAGGTTCGGGCTCCCGAAAAGAGAGACGAGGACCCTTCTTACTTGAGGAACCATCATGAAACTTCCTCCTGAACATAATTTCCTTATGCTGAAATTTTTGAAGTTCAAGAGAAAAGTGAATAAAGACCCACCACACCTTGTAGCAACTACTCCTACTAGTGTCTAGAGACCGTATCACACGCTAAAACTACTTGGGACCAGCTAAAATCAACATTTCTAGCTCAAGAACAGGGTCACCAAGGTAGGAAGAATTCGTGAAGGATAAAGCACTAGAGCAAAAACTAATTGGACCAATGGAGGAGTCACTTACCAAGGAGTAATTTCCCCAAAACAGTTCGGAGAATGGTGCTTTGAGCAAGGAGATCGAAAATCACAGCCAAATGAGCAAGAACACGGGTTTGAGCTGCGAAACAATTTTTTCTGGAGGTGGAAGAAGAGGCTGAGAGCTGGAATGAGTGGAGGGGTTGCCTGTGGGCCCCACAAGCTTGCACCCCGCCACCAGGGGGTAGGTGGCGGTGGCAGGGCTTGTGGCCCACTGGTCTGGCCCCCAGGCCAGCTCTCAGGCCTAGAAATTTTCAAAAATTCTAGAAAAAATCATTCTAAATTTTCAGGACCATCGGAGAACTTTTATTTTCGAGGTATTTTTCTCCGGGACGCTAAAATAGAAAATAGGAAAAACTAAACTAATTCTATCATTTTTCTTCTAAGCAAAATAAAAGGAAAACTTAAAACAGAGGTATGTGGCTCCTTGATTCATCCGTTTCATGGTCATCGAAAGAAATCCGTCAATGGGATTGATTAAGTCCTCATGACAAAACTTCTCGAATCGCAAGAGAGAAGGAGAATTTTTGAATAGCCACTAAGTCACCTCAATGGGGATATGTATCTTCCCAACAAGCAAATCATACTTCATCTTGACATGAGGAATAGGGCATTCAAAGCTCCCAATGAGAATCGATGAAGTCTTTTTGATAGCATTGCTGCAATGTACTGGATATCGTTTCTTCGGAAAGTGCACTGTGTGCTCATTACCATTGACATGGAAAGTGACATTGCCTTTGTTGCAATCTATAACATCCCCTGCCGTGTTTAAAAAGGGTGTTCCGAGGATGACATCCATGACATCGTCCTCAGGAATATCCAAGATAACAAAGTCTGTTAAGATAGTGGTGTTAGCAACCACAACATGCACATCCTCGCAAATGCCTATAGGGAAAGCAGTTGATTTGTCGGCCATTTGCGGAGAAATTTTAGTGGGTGTCAACTTATCCAATTCAAGTCTACGATAAAGAGAGAGCGACATAACACTAACACCGGCTCCAAGGCCACATAAGGCAGTTCTTACGTAGTTTCCTTTAATTGAGCAAGGTATAGTGGGCACTCCGGGATCACCAAGTTTCTTAGGAGTTCTACCTTTAAAAGTGTAATTGGCAAGCATGGTGGAGATCTCAAGATCTGGTGTCTTCCATTTATTAGTCACGACATCTTTCATCTACTTGGCATACGGAGACATCTTGAGAATATCAATTAACCGCATCTGCAGAAAGACGGGTCTTATCATCTCAACGAAGCGCTCAAAATCCTCATCATCCTTTTCTTGGATGGCTTAGGAGGAAAGGGCATAGGTCTCTGAACCCATGGCTCTCTTTCTTTACCATGCTTCCTAGCAGTGAAGTCATTCTTGTCGTATCTCTTAGGTTGTGGATTATCAGGATTAACCGTAGGTTCAGTCTTCACATCCTCGTCATGGCTAGGTTGAGCATTATTATGAACATCACTGTCCATATTGTCACCAGTTTCATGTTCATCACCTGATTGTGTTTGTGCATCAGACGCAGAAATATCATTAGGTTCTTCCGGTGTGACAGTATTTGGTGAACTGGCATGCAGGCTTCTATCATCCTTTTTCTTCTCCTTAGGATGACTAGGTGTATCAGCATTGATTCCTTGAGAATCTTGATCAATTCTCTTAGGATGACCTTCAGGATACAATGGTTCCTGAGTCATTTTGTCTCCTCTAGTAATGACTCTGACAGAGTTGTCATTTAATTCATTGAGCAGGTCATTGTGAGCTTTAAGTACTTGTTCTACCTGAGTAGTAATCATAGAGGCATGTTTACTCAGAAGCTTCAGATCATTGACACTTCTGTCTACACAAGCACTTAAATGGCTAAGCATACGAGTACTTTGTTCCAAATGTCTGCTAACATAATCATTGAAACTCTGTTGTTTGGCAACAAAGTTGTCAAATTCATCAAAGCATAGGCTAGCAGGTTTATCAAAAGGAATATCACTCTCATCAAACCTACGCAGAGAATTCACTTCCACTACCTGTATCGGGTTATCGAGACCATGGATCTCTTCGATAGGTGGTAGATTTTTGATATCTTCAGATCTAATGCCTTTCTCTTGCATAGATTTCTTGGCTTCTTGCATATCTTCGGGACTGAGGAATAGAATACCTCTTTTCTTAGGAGTTGGCTTAGGAGGTGGGTCGGAATAGTCCAAGCATTATCGTTGATCAAGATGTTATTCAGTAGAGTCTCAGCTTGTTCTACAGTTCGTTCCCTAAAAACACAACCGACACAACTATCTAGGTGGTCTCTAGAGGCATCAGTAAGTCCGTTATAGAGGATATCAAGTATCTCGTTCTTCTTAAGAGGGTGATCAGGCAAAGCATTCTGTAGCTGGACAAGCGTCCCCCAAGCTTTATATTTCCTGCAAGGCAACTTGAGTTGAGCAAAGTTGTATATTTCCTGCAAGGCAACTTGCTTCTTATGGGCAGGGAAATATTTCTCATAGAAGTAATAGACCATCTCCTGGGGACTACGCACACATCCAGGAGCAAGAGAGGTGAACCAGGCTTTAGCATCATCCTTTAGAGAGAAAGGAAACAACTTAAGGATATAGTAGTGGCGGATCTTCTCCTCATTAGTGAAGAGGTTGGCTATTTCAGATAGTTTGGCAAGATGGGCTATGACCGTCTCAGACTCATAACCATGAAAAGGATCAGATTCGCTAGAGAGATTATCTCAGGGTCGACAGAGAATTCATAATCCTTATTGGTGACAAAGATAGGCGAAGTGGCAAACTTCGGGTCATTTTTCATCCTAGCTTCCCGAGATTTTTCCTTCCACTTGAGAAGTAATTTCTCAGCGTCATAGGCATCCTTACACGCAAGAAAGTCCTCAGCTATCTCTCCTTCCATAACGTAACCCTCAGGTATATCAGGCAATTCATATCTAGGAGAGCAAGATCTAGCAGGAGCAAAAGCAGGTTCTATCTCAATAGTATCGGCAGTTTCAGAAGCATCACAAGCATTGACAGTAACTCTAGCAATATGAGCATCAAGGAATACCCCTAGTGGATCATCAGGCAAAATAGTATCTCTAGCAGTATCAAGCATAGCATCATCAGGCAAAATAGCATCTCTAGCATCATCAGGCAAAGCAGTATCAAGCATAGCATCTCTAGCAGTATCAAGCATAGTATCATCAGACATAGTATCAAGCATAGCATCTCTAGCAGTAGTATCACAAGCATCATCAAGCACATGCGACATATCAAGATTTCTAGCAGGAGGTGATGTCGCAAACTTACTCATAACTGAAGGTGAATCAAGTGCAGAGCTAGATGGCAATTCGTTACCTCCCCTCGTAGTTGAGGGCAAGACTTTGGTCCTCGGATCCTTCAGATTCTTCATAGTGATCAGCAGATATAAATCCCAAGTAACTCAGAGAATATAGCAATACCTCCCCGGCAACGGCGCCAGAAAAATGTTGATTGCAATCTCTGGCAATAGCTAGACGAATGCTGATGACAACATACCTTCCCCTGCAACGGCACCAGAAGAATGCTGCTAGCACTCCCCGGCAACGAAACTAGAAGAATGTTGTTGGTGGCCCACCAACGCACTGGTTCGCAACAGTTTTCGAGGGTAGAGTATTCGACCCAATTTGTAGGTTTACCAGACAGGAGGTGAGAGAATACTCTCGAGTATTAGCAGCTGAATTTGTCAGATTCAACCACACCTGAAAGATTAGTATGTGCAAGCAAACTAGTAACAACAAAGTAGCGAGTAACAACAACGTAACGAGCAATAGCAGCGGCAAGGAACAACAGTAGTGACAGCAGTAGCAAGTAGCAACAGTAGCAAGCGACAGTAATAGAAATAGTAGCAGAGCAAAACAAGTAACAACAGTAGCAACAGTAGTAGCAGCAGGAGAGCAAAACAAGTAACAACAGTAGGACAAACTCGTAGGCAATGGGTCGGTGATTTGTGTGGATGATATTCATCAAGCAACACCTATAACACGGAGAAATATGTGGCTAGCTCCCGCTCGTCAATGTGATGTAGGCATGCATTCCGTGTGTCGTCATATGTGCTTAGGGAAAAGAACTTGCATGACATCTATTGTCCATCCCTCCCGTGGCAGCGGGGTCCAAAAGAAAACTACGGGATATTAAGGTTGTCCTTTTAATAAAGAACCGGACCAACGCATTAGCACTTCGTGAACACATGAACTCCTCAAACTATGGTCATCACCGGGAGTGGTTCCGATTATTGTCACTCCGGGGTTGCCGGATCATAACACATAGTAGGTAACTACAACTTGCAAGATCGGATCTAAAACACACATATATTGGTGACAACATAATAATTTCAGATCTAAAATCATGGCACTCGGGCCCTAGTGACAAGCATTAAGCATGGCAAAGTAGTAGCAACATCAATGTGAGAACATAGTGGATAATAGGGATCAATCCCCATCAAAACTAACTCGATTACATGACAGATCTCATCCTACTCATCACCGCCCAGCGAGCCTACGAATAGATTACTCACGAACGACGAAGAGCTTCATGGAATTGGAGAGGGAAGAAGGTTGATGATGACGATGGCGACGATTTACCCTCTCCGGAGCCCAAGACGGACTCCAGATCTGCCCTCCAGATGAAGAACAGGTGGTGGCGGCGCCTCCGTATCGAAAACGCGACGAAAACTTCTCTTTTTATTTTTTCTGGGACGAAAGGGATCTTATAGACCTGAGATTGGGGATGCAGAGTCGTGTGGGCCCCACAAGCCTGCCCACCACCACCAGGTGGGGTGGGGGCGGAGCCAGGGCTTGTGGCCCACTGGCCCACCCCCTGAGGTGGAACTTGGCGCAGATATTTTTCTTATTTTCCAAAACTGCTCCCCGTAAATTTTCAGGACGTTTGGAGAACTTTGATTTCTACACAAAAATAACACCAAGGCAATTCTGCTGAAAACAGCGTCAGTCCAGGTTAGTTCCATTCAAATCATGCAAATTAGAGTCCAAAACAAGGGCAAAAGAGTTTGGAAAAGTAGATACGATGGAGACGTATCACTGATCTATTTTGAACTCCTTCAAAAACTTATGAAGGCATGCATTTCATTGAAAGCTCTATTTAGCGTTTTGATCTATCTCCATAGATCTTGATGCTCAATGTTCAAGTAGCTCTATCCAGGTTTTCCTTTGAAAAACTCCTTTCAAACAACCCTTTATGCTTTACAGAAATTCTACATTACTTCTGATCAACAATATGTCAACCACATATACTTATCAGAAATTCTATAGTGCTCCCACTCACTTCTTTGGAAATACAAGTTTCTCATAAACCTTGTACAAACCCAAAAGCTTTGATCATCTTAGGAAAGCGTATATTCCAACTCCGAGATTCTTGCTCCAGTCCATAGAAGGATCGATGGAGCTTGCATACTTGTTAGCATCCTTAGGATCGACAAAACCTTCTGGTTGTATCACATACAACCTTTCCTCGAGGAAACCGTCGAGGAAACAATGTTTGGACATCCTATGTGCAATATTTCATAAATAATGCAGCAACTGCTAACATAATTCCAACATACTTTTAGCATCGCTACGTGTGAGAAAGTCTCATCATAGTCAACTCTTTGAACTTTTCAGAAATATCTTTGCGACAAGTCGAGCTTTTCTTAATGGTAACTTTTCAGCATCATCGTATATCTTCCTTTTAAAGACCATCTTAACTTAACAGTCTTACGACCATCAAGTAGTTCTTCCAAAGTCTACACTTAGTTTTCATACATGGATCCTCTCTCGGATTTCATGGCCTCCAGCCATTTGTCGGAATCCGGGCCCACCATCGCTTCTCCATAGCTCGTAGGTTCATTGTTGTTCAACAACATGACCTCCAAGACATGGTTACGATACCACTCTGGAGCAGTACGTGACCTTGTCGACCTACGAGGTTTGTAGTAACTTGATCCGAAGCTTAACGATCACCATCATCAGTTTCCACTTCAATTGGTGTAGGCGCCATAGGAACAACTTCCCGCGCCCTGCTACACACTGGTTGAAGTGATGGTTCAATAACCTTATCAAGTTCCACCACCCTCCCACTCAATTCTTTTGAGAGAAACCTTTCCTCGAGAAAGGACCCGTTTCTAGAAACAAACACTTTGCTTCCGGATCTAAGATAGGAGATGTACCCAATTGTTTTGGATATCCTATGAAGATGCATTTATCCACTTTGGGTTCGAGCTTATCAGACCGAAACTTTTTAACATAAGCGTCGCAGCCCCAAACTTTCAAGAAACGACAACTTAGTTTTCTCCAAACCATAGTTCATATGGTGTCATCTCAACGGAATTACGTGGTGCCCTATTTAAAGTGAATGTGATTTGTCTCTAATGACTAACCCATAAACGATAGTGGTAATTTGATAAGAGACATCATAGTATGCACCATATCAAATAGGACGTGGCTATGACATTCGGACACACCATCACACTATGGTGTTCTAGGTGGCATGAATTGCGAAACAATTTACACATTGTCTTAACTGTGTACCAAAACTCGCAACTTAGATATTCATCTCTAGGATCATATCGTAGACAATTTGTCCTCTTGTCACGACGATATTCACTCTGAAATACCCTTGAACTTTTCAATATTTCAGACTTGTGATTCATCAAGTAAATACTCCTGTATCTACTCAAATCATCAGTGAAGTAAGAACATAATGATATCCACTGCGTGCCTCAACACTCATTGGACTGCACACATAAAAAATGTATTACTTCAAACAAGTTACTTTCTTGTTCCATGTGGTATGATTTGCATGTCTCAAGTGATTCAAAATCAAGTGAGTCCAAACGATCCATCCGCATGGGTTTCTTCATGCGTTTATACACCAACATGACTCAAGTGGCAGTGCCACAAGTAAGTGGTACTATCATTATTACTTTGTATCTTTTGGCATCAATATTATGAACATGTGTAGCACTACGATCGATATTCAATAAACCATTGAAGGTAATTATTCAAGCAAATAGAATAACCATTTTTCTCTTTAAATGAATAATCATATTGCAATAAACACGATCCAATCATGTTCATGCTCAACGCAAACACCAAATAACAATTATTTAGGTTTAACACCAATCCCGATGGCAGAGGGAGCGTGCGATGTTTGATCACATCAACCTTGGAAACACTTCCAACGCGTATTGTCACCTCGCATTTAGCTAGTCTCCGTTTATTCCGTAGCTTTTATTTCGAGTTACTAATCACTTAGCGACCGAACCGGTATCTAATACCCTCGTGCTACTAGGAGTACTAGTAAAGTACACATCAATATCATGTATATCAAATATACTTCTGTTGACTTCGCCAGCCTTCTCATCTACCAAGTATCTAGGGTAGCTCCGCCTTAGTGACCATTCCCCTCATAACAGAAGCACTTAGTCTCGGGTTTGGGTTCAACCTTGGGTTTCTTCATTAGAGAAGCAACTGGTTTGCCGTTTCATGAAGTATCCCTTCTAGTCCTTGCCCTTCTTGAAACTAGTGGTTTTACTTACCATCAACAATTGATGCTCCTACTTGATTTCTACTTTCGCAATGTCAAACATCGTGAATCGCTCAAGGATCATCATATCTATTCTTGATATGTTATAGTTCATAACGAATCTCTAGCAACTTGGTGCCAGTGACTTTGGAGAACCATCACTATCTCGTCTGGAAGATTAAATCCCACTTGATTCAAGCGACCGTTGCACTTAGACAATCTGAGCACATGCTCAACGATTGAGCTTTTCTCCTTTTACATTGTAGATACAGAATCTTGTCGGAGGTCTCATACCTCTCAACAAGGGCACGAGCATGAAATCCCAATTTCATCTCTAAGAACATCTCATATGTTCCGTGACGTTTAAAAACGTTTTCAGCGCCTCAATTCTAAGCCGTTAAGTATTTCACACTGAACTATCACGTAGTCATCAAAAACGTGTATGTCATATGTTCGCAACATCCACAGACGATGCTCGAGGTGCAGCGCACCGAGCGGGGCATTAAGGACATAAGCCTTCTGTGCAGCAACGAGGACAATCCTCAGTTCACAAACTCAGTCCGCAAAATTGGTACTATTATCTTTAAACTAAATTTTCTCTAGGAACATATAAAAAACAGTAGAGCTATAGCGCAAGCTACAACATAATTTGCAAAGACCTTTTTGACTATGTTCATGATAATTGAGTTTAGCTAATCATATTACTAATAACTCCCACTCAAAATATACACCCCTCTAGTCATTTGAGTGGTGCATGATCCAAATCTACTAACTCAAATCCGATCATCACATGAGTTGAGCATAGTTTCAGTGGTGAACATCTCCATGTTGATCATATCAACTATATGATTCATGCTCGACCTTTTAGTCTCTTGTGTTCCGAGGCCATGTCTGTACATGCTAGGCTCGTCAAGTTTAACCTGAGTGTTCCGCGTGTGCAACTGTTTTGCACCCGTTGTATGTGAACGTTGAGTCTATCACACCCGATCATCACGTGGTGTCTTGAAACGACGAACTGTCGCAACGGTGCACAGTCGGGGAGAACACAATTTTATCTTGAAATTTTAGTGAGGGATCACCTTATAGTGCTACCGTCATTCTAAGCAAGATAAGGTGCATAAAAGGATTAACATCACATGCAATTCATAAGTGACATGATATGGCCATGATCTTGTGCTTCTTGATCTCCATCACCAAAGTATCAACGTGATCTTCATCGTCACCGACGCCACACCATGATCTCCATCATCGTGCCGCCATCGAGGTTGTCATGCTATCTATGCTATTACTACTAAAGCTACAACCTAGCAATATAGTAAACGCATCAGCAAACACAAACGTTAGTTTAAAGGCAACCCTATGGCTCCTGCCGGTTGCCGTAGCATCGACGTGCAAGTCGATATTTAACTATTACAACATGATCATATCATACATCCAATATATCACATCATGACTTTGGCCATATCACATCACATGCATACCCTCCAAAAACAAGTTATACGTCCTCTAATTTTTTGTTGCATGTTTTACGTGGCTGCTATGGGTATCTAGTATGATCGCATCTTACTTACGCAAAACCACAATGGAGATGTGCAAATTTCTATTTAACCTCTCTCCGAGGACCGCCTCGGTCAAATCCAATTCAAGAGTTGAAGAAACAGGCACCCGCCAGTCATCTTTATGCAACGAGTTGCATGTTAGTCGATGAAACCGGTCTCTCCTAAGCGTACGAGTAGGTTGGTCCGAGCCGCTTCAATCCAACAATACTGCCGAATCAAGAAAAGACTAAGGAGGGCAGAAAATCAAACATCAACTCCCACAAAAACTTTTGTGTTATACTCGAGATTACATCTACGCTTGAACCTAGCTCATGATGCCACTGTTGGGAAAAGTTGCATGGGAAACAAAAATTTTCCTACGCACACGAAGACCTATCATGGTGATGTTCTTCTACGAGAGGGAGATCGGATCCACATACCCTTGTAGATCGATAAGCGGAAGCATTAATATATGCGGTTGACGTAGTGGTACGTCTTCACGATCCGTCCCACGAACCGTTCCACGAACCGTCTCGTGATCCATCCCGATCAAGTGCCGAACGGAGGGCACCTCCGCGTTCCGCACACGTACAGCTCGATGACGATCTCCGCCTTCTTAATCCAGCAAGGGAGACGGGGAAGTAGATGAGTTCTCCGGTAGCGTGACGGCGCGCCGGTGATGGTGACGATCTATTTTTGCAGGGCTCCGCCCGAGCTCCGCGGAAAACCGATCTAGAGGAAGAACTACGAAGTAGAGGTTTGAGTTGCACGTGGCAAAGTTGTTTCTCAAAATCCCTAAACCTCTAGTATATATAGGAGGAGGGGAGAGGCAGCCTTGGTGTGCCAAGGAAGGCCTCCTTGGGTCGGCCGAAGTGGGGGAAGGGAGGACTGAGGAGTCCTGCTCCAATTCCACTTGGATTAGGAATCCTTCTTTATTTTCCGACCTCTTTTGGATTTTCCACTTTTTCCTCATGGGATTTCCTTGGATGACTTTGTCAGCCCATTATACTTATTGCGCATCCAATAAACCCACGTGGACCCCTTGGGGCGTGGTGGGCCCACCCAGCGGGCTCCCGGAACCCATTTGTCACTCTCGGTACACTGCCGGCAATGACCAAAAACCTTCCGGAATCCAAACATTAACTTCCTATATATCAATCCTCATTTTCGGACCATTCCGGAAACCCTCGTGACGTCCGGGATCTCATCCGGGAATCCAAACTAAACTTCGGTCACCAACATATATAACTCAACTTTACCGAAACGTCACCGAACCTTAAGTGTGCAGACCCTGCGGGTTCGAGAACTATGCAGACATGACCTGAGACACTTCTCTGGTCAATAACCAACAATGGGACCTGGATGTCCATATTGGCTCCTACATATTCTACGAAGATCTCTATCGGTTGAACCTCTATGCCAAGGACTCATATAATCCTGTATACCATTCCCTTTGTCCTTCGGTATGTTACTTGCCCGAGATTTGATCGTCGGTATTACCATACCTAGTTCAATCTCGTTACCGGCAAGTCTCTTTACTCATTCCATAGTACAAGATCCCATAACTAACTCCTTAGTCACATTGCTTGCAAGGCTTGTTTTGATGTTGTATTACCGAGTGGGCCCCGAGATACCTCTCCATCACACGGAGTGACAAATCCCAGTCTTGATCCATGCCAACCCAACAGACACCTTTGGAGATACCTGTAGAGCACCTTTATAGTCACCCAGTTACGTTGCGATGTTTGATACACACAAGTTATTCCTCCGGTGTCCGGGAGTTGCATGATCTCATGGTCATAGGAACAGATACATTGACATGCAAAAAACAGTTGCAATAAACTGACACAATCATATACTACGTTTCTAGTTTGGGTCTTTTCCATCACATCATTCTCCCAATGATGTGATCCAGTTATCAAGTGACAACACTTGTCTATGGTCAGGAAACCTTGACCATCTTTGATCAACGAGATAGTCAACTAGAGGCTTACTAGGAACAATGTTTTGTCTATGTATCCACACATGTATTTGTGTTTCCAATCAATACAATTATAGCATGGATAATAAATGATTATCATGAACAAAGAAATATAATAACAACTAATTTATTATTGCCTCTAGGGCATATTTCCAACAGAAGGGTAGTTTCCCACCGATGTCATTTCCCGACTCGAGGAAGGGTTGGAAGACTCTTGGTTTTACTGCAAGGACGTCCTAGTCGGTGATGGACAGTGAGGCCTCCCGTCGTACTCGACATAGAGAGTGCAGGCGACTCCATCTCTGACCTGGTCCAAGTAGGAGAGGAAGGAGGTTGATATCTTGGTGATCACGGTGGTTGCCTTAGTACTGAAAGGCGTCAATGGGATGTTCCTTCTAGAGGTCTTCTTCTAGCTAAGGTTTTAGCCCCTGCAGGCAAGGGCTCATTCTATGTAGATGTATGAGGGTCCGACTGACTCCACGTGAACTTACTCGGAGGAGCTCGAGACAAGGGCACTGGAGGTGAAGCTTATGGGTGTCACTCCGGCGCGAGACAACCCTAGGGGGACTAGCGTGGTGGCTCCCCTCTCCATAGAGAACCTGCGAGTTGAGATAATCTTCAGTTTGTCTTATCCGAATGATCTTCTTCCTGTCGTTTAATAGTTCTTTGACTTGGGTGATTTCTTCTCAATCGAGAGAGATTCACGATGATGATTAGTGTGGTGTCGTTTATTAATCGTGCACCCATTGATGTGGCAAGCGACACCGAGCATCAGGATGGCTCGAGGGACAAAGAGTATGAAGAGGATGATGACGAGACCAACGGGGATGGTGGCGACACAGAGGACGAAGATGAGGCGGAATCCTATCCATCAAAGAACATTCCGACTAAGACCCTCTCCAATGCGTGTCAGGACCCATGGTCTCGTACGCTCAGCGCCAAGAGGCCAAGTGTCTCCTAGCGGACCGCATCGGCCCTTACAACCCATAGCTCAAGTAGAGGGCATGGTGTGTGTCGTGATTTTGTCATGGCAGATGTCCTCGTGAAAGTACTTAGTGGTGGAGCCATTGCAACTATGTGGTGAGTCAAAGGGGTTGATCGGGAATGAGAGACGAGTTTACCCAGGCTCGGCCCCTCCGATGGAGGTAAAAGCCTACGTCCTGCTTTGTGTGTATTGATTATGAAATCGATTACAAGGGTGCGGTTTCGCCTAACCTAGCTCTCGGTTAATTGTAACTTAAGTCTATCAACCCTAGACACTCGCCTTTATATACAGGTCGAGACCCTAGGTTCACAAGAGTCCGGGTCACGTTGCGACTCGTGTCCTCTTGTGTTTCTGACTTGCCTTGCTCTGTTAAGCCAGGAGACTCCTGGCGATCTCCTCCCTCGTGGGCTGTTAAGCCAGGAGACTCCTAGCGATCTCCTCCCTCGTGGGCCAAGACTTCCCATCTTCATGTCATGGGCCACTGTCGGCTCTCTTTAACGAATCGCCTTGTACCTCCTACCTTGTATCTCAAGGCCTATCTTGGGTGTGCTCGTCAAGCCGCCATCATCTTGGCCCGGCCTCGCAGGGCGGGTCATACAGCGGGATAATATCCCCAACAATAGGCCCGAGATTGGCTTGAATTTATTCATGTCAATAGTCTTTGCTTTTCCCTTGGCGGCTGATACGTCTCCAACGTATCTATAATTTTTGATGGTTTCATGCTATTAACTTGTCAAACTTTGGATGTTTTGTATGCCTTTTATATATTTTTTGGGACTAACTTATTAACTCAGTGCCAAGTGCCAGTTCCTATGTTTTCCATGTTTTTGACCCCTTTAGAGGAGGATTTTGAACGGAGTCCAAACGGAATGAAACTGCCAAAAAGATTTTTTTTCCGGAACAGAAAAAGATCGGGAAGCCGGAGAATCAGGGCACGGGGCCACCAGGGACCCCACAAGCCCTCATGGCGCGGCCAGGGGGGCACACCCCCTAGCTTGTGGGCTCCCTGAGGCTCCTTTGCCCTAGGTTTTGCGCCTATATATTCCCAAAAATTCCATAAAAAATCAGGAGATCATCGAAAGTACTTTTCCGCCGCCGCAAGCTTGTGTCTCCGCAAGATCCCATTTGGGGCACGTTCTGGTGCTCTGCCGGAGGGGGGATTCGGATACGGAGGGCTTCTTCATCAACACCATGACCTCTCCAATGATGCGTGAGTAGTTCACCATAGACCTACGGGTCCATAGGTAGTAACTAGACTACTTCTTCTCTCTGTTGGATCTCCAGTACAAAGTTCTCCATGATCTTCATGGAGATCTATCCGATGTAATCTTCTTTTGCGGTGTGTTTGTCGAGATCCGATGAACTGTGGATTTATGATCAGATTATCTATGAATCTTATTTGAGTTTCTTCTGATCTCTCTTATGCATGATTTCATATCCTTGTAATTCTCTTCGAGTTGTGGGTTTTGTTTGGCCAACTAGATCTATGATTCTTGCAATGGGAGAAGTGCTTGGGTTTGGGTTCATACCGTGTGGTGACCCCACCCAATGACAGAAGGGGTAGCGAGGCACGCATCGTGTTGTTGTCATCAAGGGTAAAAAGATGGGGTTTTCATCATTGGTTTGAGATTATCCCTCTACATCATGTCATCTTGCTTAAGGCATTACACTGTTCATCATGAACTCAATACACTAGATGCATGCTGGATAGTGATACGTCCATTTTGCATCATGTTTTGATATTGATATTTATCTCTTCTTTGGCTGTTATTTCACTTCACGGTACAATTCTTATGCCTTTTCTCTCTTATTTTGCAAGGTTTACATGAAGAGGGAGAATGCCGGCAACTGGAATTCTGGCCTGAAAGAGGAGCAAAGTTGATATACCTCTTCTGCGCAACTCCAAACACCGTAAAAATCAACGAGGATTTTTTTCCCGATTTATCAAAAATACTTGACCGAAGAAGTGCCAGAGGGGGGCGTGCAGGTGGCCAAAAGCCTGCACGGCGCGACCACCCCCCCAGGCCGCGCCATGAGGGCTTGTGGGCACCCTGCAGGCCCACTTTCCCCCCTCTATTGCTATATGGAGGGTTTCATCGAGGAAAAAATCAGAGAGGAGCTTTTTCGTGGTTTCGTCGCCGCCACGAGGCGGAACTTGAGCAGAACCAATCTAGAGCTTTGACAGGACGATCCTGCCGGGGAAACTTCCCTCCCGGAGGGGGTAATCGTCGCCATCGTCATCACCAACACTCCTCTCATCGGGGGGGACTCGTCAACATCAACATATTCATCAGCACCATCTCATCTCCAAACCCTAGTTCATCACTTGTAACCAATCTCCGTCTCGCGACTCCGATTGGTACTTGTAAGGTTGCTAGTAGTGTTGATTACTCTTTGTAGTTGATGCTAGTTGGATTACTTGGTGGAAGATTTTATGTTCAGATCCTTGATGCTACTCATTACACCTCTGATCATGATTATGGTTATGCTTTGTGAGTAGTTACTTTTGTTCCTGAGGACATGGGATAAGTCATGCTAATAATAGTCATGTGAATTTGGGATTCGTTCGGTATTTTGATATGTTGTATGTTGTTTTTCCTCTAGTGGTGTTATGTGAACGTCGACTACATAACACTTCACCATTATTTGGGCCTAGAGGAAGGAATTGGGAAGTAGTAAGTAGATGACGGGTTCCTAGAGTGACAGAAGCTTAAACCCTAGTTTATGCTCAGATCCTTGATGCTACTCATTACCTCTCTGATCACGAATATGATTATGCTTCATGAGTAGTTACTTTTGTTCCTGAGGACATGGGATAAGTCATGCTAATATTAGTCATGTGAATTTGGTATTCGTTCGGTAATTTGATATGTTGTATGTTGTTTTTCCTCTAGTGGTGTTATGTCAAATTCGACTACATAACACTTCACCATTATTTGGGCCTAGAGGAAGGCATTGGGAAGTAGTAAGTAGATGATGGGTTGCTAGAGTGACAGAAGCTTAAACCCTAGTTTATGCGTTGCTTCGTAAGGGACTGATTTGGATCCACTAGTTTAATGCTATGGTTAGACTTTGTCTTAATTCTTCTTTCGTAGTTGCGGATGCTTGCGAGAGGGGTTAATCATAAGTGGGATGCTTGTCCAATTATGGGCAGTACCCAAGTGCCGGTCCACCCACATATCAAACTATCAAAGTAACGAACGCGAATCATATGAACATGATGAAACTAGCTTTACAGAAATTCCCGTGTGTCCTCGGGAGCGCTTCTCCTCCTATAATACTTTGTCAAGGCTTGTCCCTTGCTACAAAAGGGATTGGGCCACTTTGCTGCACCGTTGCTACTTTTGTTACTTGTTGCTTGCTACGAACCATCTCACCACACAATCACTTGTTACCGATAATTTAAGTGCTTGCAGATATTTCCTTGCTGAAAACCACTTGTCAGATCCTTCTGCTCCTCGTTGGGTTCGACAATCTTACTTATCGAAATGACTACGATTGATCCCCTATACTTGTGGGTCATCAAGACTCTTTTCTGGCGCCGCTTCCGGGGAGTGAAGCGCCTTTGGTAAGTGGAACTTGGTAAGGAAACATTCATATAGTGTGCTGAAATTTATTGTCACTTGTCACTTTGGATACTAATCCTTTGAGGGGCTTGTTCGGGGTATCTTCACCTCGAACGGAAGCACAGATAGTTGCTCCTCAACCTGCTGCACCTACTTAAAATATTTGCTTTGAATTTCCTTCGGGTATGCTTGAGAAACTGCTGGCTAATCCTTTTACAGGACATGGAACATCACATCCAGACTTGCATCTGATCTATGTAGATGAAGTTTATGGTTTATTTAAGCTTGCAGGTGTGCCCCAGGATGAGGTCAAGAAGAAGGTCTTTCCTTTATCTTTGAAGGATATGGTGTTGACATGGTATAGGCTATGTGATGATACTGGATCATGGGACTACAATCGGTTGAAATTGGAATTTCATCAAAAGTTTTATCCTATGCATTTAGTACATCGTGATCGGAATTATATTTATAATTTCTGGCCTCGTGACAGAGAAAGCATCTCTCAAGCTTGGGGGAGGCTTAAACCAATGTTATATTCATGCCCCAATCACGAGCTCTCGAGAGAAATTATCATTCAAAACCTCTATGCTCGGCTTTCTCATGATGATCGCACCATGCTTGACACTTCTTGTACCGGTTCTTTTATGAAGAGAGATATTGACTTCAAATGGAATTTATTGGTGAGAATTAAATGCAACTCTGAAGATTGGGAGCTTGAACAAGGTAAGGAGTCACGTATGAATTTCATGTTTGATTGCATTAAATCCTTTGTTGAGACAAATACCTTTAGTGATTTTAGCGCTAAGTATGGACTTGACTCTGAGATAGTAGCTTCATTGTGTGAATCCTTTGCTGCTCATATTGATGTCCCCAGAGAGAAGTGGTTTAAATATCATCCTCCTTTAGAAGTCAATGTAGTTAAACCCACTCCAGTTGAAGAGAAAGTCATTGCCTATAATGATCCTGTTGTTCCAGTGCTTACATTGAGAAACCACCTTTCCCTGTTAGGATAAAGGATCATTCTAAAGCTTCAACTGTGATACGTAGAGGCTATACTAGAACACCTACACCCCCTGAGAAAATTAGAGTTGAACCTAGCATTGCTATTATCAAAGATTTTCTGTCTGAAGAAGTTGAGGGACATAATATTCACTTTTGTGAAGATGCTGCTAGAATTGCTAAACCTCACGCTAGAGACAAAGATAGGCCTGTTGTTGGCATGCCTGTGGTTTCTGTTAAGATAGGAGATCGTAGTTATCATGGTTTATGTGACGCGGGTGCTAGTGTTAGTGCAATACCTCAATCCTTATACGATTAAATCAAAGATGAGATTGCACCTGTTGTGATAGAGCCTATTGATGTCACTATTCAGCTTGCCAATAGAGATACTATCTGCCGTGTGGGAATTGTTAGGGATGTTGAAGTCTTGTGTGGTAAAACGAAGTATCCTGCTGATTTCCTCGTTCTTGCTACCACACAAGATAGCTTTTGTCCCATCATATTTGGTAGACCTTTTCTCAATACTATCAATGCTCATATTGATTGTGAGAAGCAAACTGTCACTGTTGGCTTTGAAGGAGTGTCACATGAGTTCAATTTCTCCAAGTTTGGTAGACAACCTCATGAAAAGGAGTTGCCTAGTCGGGATGAAACTATTGCTTTAGCCTCTATTGCCGTGCCCCCCTACTGATCCCTTAGAGAAATACTTGCTTGAGCATGAAAATGATATGCATATGGATGAAAGGGATGAGATAGATAGAGTTGTCTTAGAACAATATCCTATCCTTAAAGAATAATCTACCTGTTGAACTGCTTGGGGATCCACCCCCACCAAAGGGTGATCCTGTGTTCGAGCTTAAATAGTTGCCTGATACTCTAATGTATGCCTATCTTGATGAAAAGGAGATATATCCTGTTATTATTAGTGCTAGCCTCTCAGAGCATGAAGAAAAGAAGTTACTAAAAACTCAGAGAAAGCACCGTGCTGCTATTGGATATACTCGTGATGATCTTAAGGGCATTAGTCCCACTCTATGCCAGCACAAGATTAAAACTGATCCTGACTTCAAACCAGTTGCTGATCATCAAAGGAGATTAAATCCTAAGATGAAAGAAGTAGTGAGAAAAGAAATACTAAAGCTCCTCGAAACATGTATTATTTATCCTGTTGCTCATAGAGATTGGGTGAGTCCGGTGCATTGCGTCCCTAAGAAGGGAGGCATTACCGTTGTCCCTAATGATAAGGATGAATTGATCCCACAGAGGATTATTACTGGCTATAGGGTGGTGATCGATTTTCGGAAATTGAATAAAGCCACTAGGAAAGATCATTACCCTTTGCCTTTTATCGACCAAATGCTAGAAAGGCTGTCCAAACACACACACTTCTGCTTTCTAGACAGTTATTCTGGTTTCTCCCAAATACTAGTTGCACAATCTGATCAGGAGAAAACCACTTTCACCTACCCTTTCGGTACCTTTTCTTATAGACGTATGCCTTTTGGCTTATGTAATGCACCTGCCACCTTTCAAAGATGAATGATGGCTATATTCTCTGACTTTTGTGAAAAGATTGTCGAGTTTTTCATGGATGACTTTATCATTTACGGTCTTCTTTTGATGATTGCCTCAACAACCTTGATCGAGTCTTACAGAGATGTAGAGACACCAATCTTGTCTTGAATTGGGAGAAGTGCCACTTTATGGTTAATGAAGGCATCGTCTTAGGACATAAAATTTCTGAAAGAGGTATTGAAGTTGATAAGGCTAAGGTTGATGCAATCGAGAAAATGCCATACCCCACAGATATCAAAGATATAAGAAGTTTCCTTGGTCATGCTGGTTTCTATAGAAGGTTCATTAAAGACTTCTCTAAGATTTCTAGGCCTCTTACCAATCTCTTGCAAAAGGATATACCTTTTGTCTTTGACGATGATTGTGAGGAAGCCTTCGAAATATTTAAGAGGGCTTTGATAACTGCACCTATTGTTCAACCACCCGATTGGAACTTACCTTTTGAGATCATGTGTGACGCTAGTGATTATGCTGTTGGTGCTGTTCTAGGTCAAAGAGTCGACAAGAAGTTGAATGTTATTCACTACACTAGTAAAACTCTAGACAGTGCCCAGAGAAACTATGCCACTACGGAGAAGGAATTTTTAGCAGTCGTGTTTGCATGTGAAAAGTTCAGGTCTTACATAGTTGATTCCAAAGTAGCTATTCACACTGATCATGCTGCTATTAAGTACCTCATGGAGAAGAAGGATGCTAAACCTAGACTTATCAGATGGGTTCTCTTGCTACAAGAATTTGATTTGCACGTTGTTGATAGGAAGGGTGCTGATAACCCCATAGTAGATAACTTGTCTAGGTTGGAGAACGTTCTTGATGACCCACAACCTATTGATGATAGCTTTCCCGATGAGCAATTGAATGTCATCAATACTTCACGTAGTGCACCGTGGTATGCTAATTATGCGAACTATATCGTTGCCAAATACATACCACCTAGTTTCAAGTACCAGCAAAAGAAGAAATTCTTCTTTGACTTAAGACACTACTTTTGGGATGATCCTCACCTTTATAAGGAAGGACTAGATGGTGTTATTAGACGTTGTGTACCTGAACATGAACAGGGACAGATCCTACAGAAGTGTCACTCCGAGGTCTACGGAGGACACCATGCGGGAGATAGAACTGCACACAAGGTATTGCAATCAGGTTTCTATTGGCCCACTCTCTTCAAGGATGCCCGTAAGTTTGTCTTGTCTTGTGACGAATGTCAAAGAATAGGTAATATTAGCAAACGTCAGGAAATGCCTATGAACTATTCACTTGTCATTGAACCATTTGATGTCTGGGGCTTTGATTATATGGAACCTTTTCCAAAATCCAACGGGTATACTCACATCTTAGTTGCTGTTGATTACGTCACTAAGTGGGTAGAAGCTATCCCCACTAGTAGTGCTGATCACAACACCTCTATCAAGATGCTGAAAGAAGTTATCTTCCCTAGATTTGGAGTCCCTAGATATCTAATGATCGACGGTGGTTCACACTTCATTCATGGTGCTTTCCGTAAAATGCTTGCTAAGTACGATGTCAACCATAGAATTGCGTATCCCTATCACCCTCAGTCCAGTTGTCAAGTAGAGCTAAGTAATAGAGAGATTAAACTAATTCTGCAAAAGACTGTCAGCAGGTCTAGAAAGAATTGGTCTAAGAAGCTCGATGATGCACTGTGGGCTTATAGGACTGCCTATAAGAATCACATGGGCATGTCTCCGTACAAAATGGTGTATGGGAAAGCATGTCACTTACCTCTTGAGCGAGAGCATAAAGCTTATTGGCCAATCAAAGAGCTCAACTTTGATTTCAAACTTGCCGGTGTGAAGAGGTTATTTGATATTAGCTCGCTTGATGAGTGGAGAACTCAGGCATATGAGAATGCCAAGCTGTTCAAAGAGAAGGTTAAGAGGTGGCATGATAAGAGGATACAAAAGCGTGAGTTCAATGTAGGTGATTATGTCTTGCTATATAACTGTCGTTTAAGATTCTTTGCAGGCAAGCTTCTCTCTAAATGGGAAGGTCCCTATGTTGTTGAGGAAGTATATCGTTCCGGTGCTATCAAGATCAACAACACGGAAGGTAATTGTCCGAGAGTTGTAAATGGGTAGAGAATCAAGCATTATATCTCAAGTACACCCATAAATGTTGAAAGCAATATTATGAACACCATAACTCCGGAAGAATACCTAAGAGATATTTATCGGCGTGTTTCTGACTCCGAAAACGAACAGGTATGTGATTCGGTAAGAAAACAGAGTCCAAAACTTTTCAAGTAGGAAATTTTCTCCGTTTTGGAATATTTGAAAAAATACAAAAATTGGAAGTAGTCCGGAAAGAGCGCGAGGAGGCGACAAGCCTGCACGACACGGGCCCACCCCCTGGACGCGCCGTGAGGGCTTGTGGCCACCTCGTGCGCCTCCCGGACTCCATTTTCGTGCAGGGTAATCCTTCTGGTTTGGAAAAAATCATTATATGTACTCCCATTTGGTCTGAACCCTGCATCACGCAGATCTCTTCTGTTTTTCGTTTCGAGGCTGTTTTCTGCCGCAGATCTAGGTCAAGATGTCTTCTCAGGATTTAGAGGGGGAGAGCTATGTGGTTGATTATCTTGCTAACCCCAAGGTCTATGGGGACTTGGATCCTTATGGCTGGATGATCCAAAGGGGAAGGAACAAGCAAGTTCCAATGAAGAGGAGGCTCCTCTACCTCAACTTGGACACACTCATGTGGAGTTCAAGAAGTCGAGCCTCCCTGACTCAAGGAAGAAGCCTAAGACCTTGTTTATCCTTTCTCGTTTCTTGTAGGAGAGTAAGCTGGAATTATGCCAAAGGATGTTGAAGCTTGAAGAGGAAAATGATGATCTCAGGGAGCATAATTTTATGCTCAAGTGGAAATTAAACAAGCTCAAGACCTCTTCAACAACTCCACCTCCATCACCACCAAAGGAAGACAACTGAGCATTGGTATGGGCAATCCCCTTGGCTTCTGCCAAGCTTCGGGGAGTTGCCCCGGTATCGTATCACCATGACATATTTTGCCTTTACCTTTGTTTTAGTTTGTTCCTTTTCAGTTTTCTTTTTCTCTCGTAGATTAAAAGTCTTAGTGTTTTAGTCTTGAGTTTTGCTTTGTGTCACCCCCGAAGTATTCTTGCTCGTGAGCCATATAATAAAGAATGTCTTAGTTGAAGGACTTTGCCTCTTGCCATGATCAAAAGAGTGAGAATAGAACAAAAGCATGAAAGATCATGCAATGATCTTGTGGGGAGTGATGGCTTCACATATAAAAAGAATGAGGATTGAAACTTGTTTAGGGTTGATACATCTCCAACGTATCTATAATTTTTGATGGTTTCATGCTATTATCTTGTCAAACTTTGGATGTTTTGCATGCCTTTTATTTATTTTCTGGGACTAACTTATTAATTCAGTGCCAACTGCCAGTTCTTTTCTTTTCCATGTTTTTGACCCCTTTCAGAGGAGATTTTGAAACGGAGTCCAAACAGAAGAAAATCCCCGAAAAGATTTTTTCTGGAACGGAAGATGATCAGAGGACTTGGGGGCCAAGCCAGAGGAGCACCAGGGGCCCCACAAGCCCCCACCCCGCGGCCAGGGGGGTGCCATGCAGGCTTGTGGGCCCCCTGGAGGTCCCTGACCTAGATCTTGCGCCTATAAATTCCCAAATATTCCCAAAAAAATCTGAGGACGATCGCAATCACTTATCCGCCGCCGCAAGCTTCTGTCTCCGCAAGATCCCATCTGGGGCACATCCTGGTGCCCTGCCGGAGGGGGGATTCGGACACGGAGGGCTTCTCCATCAACACCATGACCTCTCCGATGATGCGTGAGTAGTTCACCATAGACCTACGGGTCCATAGCTAGTAACTAGATGGCTTCTTCTCTCTCTTGGATCTTCAATACAAAGTTCCCCATGATCTTCATGGAGATCTGTCCGAGGTAATCTTCTTTTGTGGTGTGTTTGTCGAGATCCGATGAATTGTGGATTTATGATCAGATTATCTATGAATCTTATTTGAGTTTCTTCTGATCTCTCTTATGCATGATTTCATATCCTTGTAATTCTCTTCGAGTTGTGTGTTTTGTTTGGCCAACTAGATCTATGATTCTTGCAATGGGAGAAGTGCTTGGTTGTGGGTTCATACAGTGCGGTGACCTCACCCAGTGACAGAAGGGGTAGCGAGGCACGTATTGTGTTGTTGCCATCAAGGGTAAAAAGATTGGGTTTTCATCATTGGTTTGAGATTATCCCTCTACATCATGTCATCTTGCTTAAAGTGTTACTCTGTTTGTCATGATCTCAATACACTAGATGCATGCTGGATAGCGGTCAATGTGTGTAGTAATAATAGTAGATGAAGAAAGTATCGGTCTACTTGTCTCGGACGTGATGCCTATTTGTATGATCATTGCCTTAGATATCGTCATGACTTTGCGTGGTTCTATCAATTGCTCGACAGTAATTTGTTCACCCACCGTGATATTTGCTATTTTGAGAGAAGCCTCTAGTGAACACTATGCCCCCGGGTCTACTCCACACCATATTTTCAGCCTTACACTTTTTACTTCGTTGCACTTTCCGCCTTCAGATCTCACTTTGCAAACAATCTTGAAGGGATTGAAAACCCCTTTGAAGCATTGGGTGCAATCTTGTTTGTGTTTGCGCAGGTACTCTGAACTTGACGAGACCCTCCTTCTAGATCGATACCTTGGTTCTCAAACTGAGGGAAATACTTACTACTCCTGTGCTGCATCACCCTTTCCTCTTCAAGGGAAAAAACCAACGCAAGCCCAATCTCCGTCAACATGTCAATTGCTGGCGCTGTTGTTTGAGAAGTAGTAGAAGGGTTTCTGGCGCCGTTGCCTGGGAGGAAGATCAAGTCAAGAACTCATCCAAGTAAGTGTCGCAAACTCATCTCTTGCATTTACTTTGTTTGCCAGTTGCCTCTCGTTTTCCTCTCCCCAATTCACGAATTTGCCTTTTTCATTCGCCTTTTCGTTTGCCTTTTCGTTCGCCCTTTTTTCTCACCCGCTTTTTGTTTGCTCGTGTGCTTGCTTGCTGAAGTCATACGAAATCAATGCCGCTTTGCTGAATCTTGTTATGAAAGAGCAATTCTCTAGCCTTCCTAGTGAAGATGCCGTATCCCATCTCAATACCTTCATTGAGCTTTGCGATATGCAAAAGAAAAGAGATGTGGATAATGCATGATTAAATTGAAGCTTTTTTCCTTTCTTGTTTCGAGATCGCGCACAAACTTGGTTTTCTTCTTTGCCCAAAAATAGTGTCGATTCTTGGGATAAGTGCAAAGATGCTTATATATCCAAGTATGTTCCGCCGGCTAAGATCATCTCTCTCCATAATCATATCATGAATTTCAAGCAACTTGATCATGAGCATGTTGCACAAGATTGGGAGAGAATGAAATTAATGATTAGAAATTGTCCCGCTCATGGCTTGAGCCTTTGGATGATTATTCAAATCATTTACGCTGGCTTGAATTTCGCTTCTAGAAATATCTTGGACTCCGCCTCAGGTGGAACGTTCATGGAAATCACGTTAGGAGAAGCCACAAAGCCCTTAGACAACATCATGACGGACTACTCTCAGTGGCACACTGAAAGGTCACCTACTAGTAAGAAGGTACACGCTATAGAAGAAATTAACTCGTTGAGTGCTAAGATGGATGAGTTAATGAATTTGGTTGCTAGTAGAAGTGCTCCTTTGGATCCTAATGATTTGACTTTGTCTTCTTTGATTGAGAGTAGCAACGCTAGCTTGGACGTTAATTTTGTTGGTAGGAATAATTTTGGCAACAACAACGCTTTTAGAGGAAACTATGTTCCTAGGCCTTTTCCTAGTAACTCCTCTAAAAACTTTGGCAACTCCTAGAACAATACCCATGGAAATTACAATAGATTACCTCTGATCTAGAGAGTAATATCAAAGAGTTCATCAACTCTCAAAAGATTTTCAATGCGTCCATAGAGGAAAAACTACTCAAAATTGACGATTTGGCTAAGAGCGTTGATAGGATTTCTTGTGATGTTGATGCTTTGAAAGTTAGATGTGCTCCTCCCAAAATCAACATAGATGAAACTTTGAAAGCTATGCGTGTTTCCATGATTGAGAGCCAAGAAAGAACCGCCCAAATTCGTGCTAGACATGAATGTCTTAAAAAGGCGTGTTCCCGTGATGAGAATCACGAAGATCTTAAAGTGCTTGGTGTGACTCCCATTGAATTTTTGTTTTCTTGTGTCAAACCTAATGATTATGGGGCTGGATATGAATCCACTTTGGTTAAAAAGTGCCCCGATGATTCGGAGTCCACCTACCTTGTTGCTAAAAGCATTAAAAGTGGAGTAGAAGACGTTAAAACTTTGAGTAGTAATGAAATTACTACCATGGATTTCAAGGAATTCAATTATGATAGTTGCTCCTTGATTGAATGCATTTCTTTGATGCAATCCATGTTGAACTCTCCACACGCTTATAGCCAGAACAAAGCCTTTACCGATCATATCGTCGAAGCTATGATAAAAGCTCTTGAAGAGAAACTTGAATTGGAAGTCTCTATCCCTAGAAAGATTCAGGATGAGTGGGAACCTACCATCAAAATCAAAATCAAAAACTATGAGTGCAATGCTTTGTGTGATTTGGGTGCTAGTGTTTCCGCGATTCCAAAGTCTTTATGTGATATTCTGGGTTTTAATGAGATTGAAGAGTGTTCTTTTAATTTGCATCTTGCTGATTCTACTATCAAGAAACCCATGGGAAGGATCAATGATGTTCTTATTATTGCAAATAGGAACTATGTACCCGTGGATTTCATTGTGCTTGACATTGATTGCAATCCTACATGCCATATTATTCTTGGTAGACCTTTCCTAAGGACTATCGGTGCTATCATTGATATGAAGGAAGGGAATATTAGATTTCAATTTCCATTAAGGAAGGGCATGGAACACTTTCCTAGAAATAAAATAAGATTGCCTTATGAATCCATGATGAGGGCTACTTATGGTTTGAGCACCAAAGACGACGATACGTGATTCTATCGCTACTATGCCTAGCTAAGGGCGTTAAAGAATAGCGCTTGTTGGGAGGCAACCCAATGAATTTGTCTTTTTCTTTCTGTTTTGTTTTGTCCACACTTTCACAATTCTGTTGTGATTGTGTTTTTTGTGTTTCTTTTTGTGTTTGAGCCAAGCAAAAACCTTTATGACTAGTCTTGGTAATGGTTGTTTGATCCTGCTGGAAAAAGACAGAAACTTTTCGCTCACGAGATGATTTTTCATTTTTATTAAGAAAGTGCTTTTGAGTTGATTATTTTTGCTGCTGATTGATATACTTTTTCCCCAGACCATCATAATTGTTCAGATTTTTTGAGGTAACAGAAGTATATGAAGTATACAGATTGCTACAGACTGGTCTGTTTTTGATAGATTCTGTTTTTGTTGAGTTGGTTGCTTGTTTTGATGAAACTATGGTTAGTATCGGGGGGGGGGGGGGGGTGGGGTACTAGCCATGTGAAAGTGAGAATACAGTAGCCCATCATAAATATAGGTGGAATTCAAGTTTGCTACAGTGCCAAAGGAAGTGGTAGTTTGTTTTCTTGTACTAATGTTATCACAAGTTTCTGTTTAAGTTTTGTGTTATGAAGTTTTCAAGTTTTGGGTGACGTTCTCATGGACAAAGAGATAAGGAGTGGAAAGAGCTCAAGCTTGGGGATGCCCAAGTCCCCCCAAGCAAAATTCAAGGACACCAAAAAGCCTAAGCTTGGGGATGCCCCGGGAAGGCATCCCCTCTTTCGTCTTCAATCCATCAGTAACATTACTTGGAGCTATATTTTTATTCACCACATGATATGTGTTTTGCTTGGAGCGTCTTGTATCTTAGGAGTCCTTTCTTTTTGTTGTGTCACAATCATCCTTTCTGCACACCTTTTTGAGAGAGAGAGACATGCACTCATCGTGATTTTGCTAGAATGCTCATTGTGCTTCACTTTGAGCTAGATACTTTTGCTCTTGTGCTTCACTTATATATTTAGAGCACGGCGGTGCGTGATTTGGTAGTTGGCTTATTCTATGAAAGTAGTCCCATGTGCTAGGTACCCAAAGAGGATGCAAAAACCTCCATCTTCATGAGCATTGAGTAGAAAGAGAAGTTTTGATTCCTCTCAATTAGTTTTGAGACGTGGATTCGGTAATATTAAAAGTTATGTTAGTAGGATGTTCTGAATCTAGAGATACTTGTGTTGGAGTTAGTGATTCCCGCAGCATGCACGTATGGTGAACCGCTATGTTTGGAAGTTGGAGCATAATTGATCTATTGATTGTCATCCTTTGTGTTGAGGCCGGGATCGCGCGATGGTTTACACCTACCAACCCTTCCCCTCGGAGTATGCGTTTAACACTTTGTTTCGATTACTAATAAAAACTTTTACAACAAGTATGTGAGTTCTTTATGACTAATGTTGAGTCCATGCTATAGATGCACTTTCACCTTCCACCAGTGCTAGCCTCTCTAGTGCCGCGTAATTCTCGCCGGTGCACAAACCCACCAAATTCCTTCCTCAAAACAGCCACCATACCTACCTACTATGGCATTTTCATAGCCATTCCGAGATATATTGCCATGCAACTCCCACCGTTCCATCTCATGACTTGTGCCGTCACTCTCATATTGCCATTGCATGATCATACTAGATCGTTGCACATCCCGGTACACTGCCGGAGGCATTTCCTATGGAGTCATCATCATTGTGATCTTTGAGCTTTGAGTAACTAAAAAGTGGGATGAAAATCATTATTAGAGCATTGTCCCATGTGAGGAAATAAAAAAAAGAGGCCAAAGAGCACAAAAATAAAAAAAGGAGGAAAAAGAAAAAAAGAGGCCTAAGAGCCCAAAAAAAAGAAATGAGAGAAAAGAGAGAAGGGACAATGCTACTATCTTTTTCCACACTTGTGCTTCATGTTAGCACCATGTTCTTCATGATTGAGAGCTTCTTGCATTGTCACTGCCATACACTAGTGGGAATCTTCATTATATAACTTGGCTTGTATATTCCAATGATGGGCTTCCTCAAAATTGCCCTAGGTCTTCGTGAGCAAGCAAGTTGGATGCACACCCACTAGTTTTCCTCTTGAGCTTTCACATACTTATAGCTCTAGTGCATGTCTTGTATGGCAATCCCTAATCATTCACATTGATATCTATTAATGGGCATCTCCATAGCCTATTGATACGCCGAGTCAGTGTGACCATCTCCTCCTTTTTGTCTCACAACCACCACCACACTCTATTCCACCTATAGTGCTATATCCATGGCTCGCGCTCATGTATTGCGTGATAGTTATAAAAAGTTTGAGAAAGTAAGAGTGCAAAAACGATTACTTGGCCAATTCCGAGGTTGTGCATGGTTTACATTAATTGTGTGAGGATGAAGGAGCATAGCCAGACTATATGATTTTGTAGGGATAACTTTCTTTGGCCTTGTTATTTCGAAAGTTCATGATTACTTTGCTAGTTTGCTTGAAGTATTATTGTTTTCATGTCAATAGAAAACTATTGTTTTGAATCGTACGGATCTGAACATTCATGCCACGTGAAGAAATTTGCAAAGGACAACTATGCTAGGTAGCATTCCACATCAAAAATTCATTCTTTATCACTTCCCTAGTCGAGGATGAGCAGGAGTTAAGCTTGGGGATGCTTGATACGTGTCCAACGTATCTATAATTTTTGATGGTTTCATGCTATTATCTTGTCAAACTTTGGATGTTTTGCATGCCTTTTATTTCTTTTCTGGGACTAACTTATTAATTCAGTGCCAAGTGCCAGTTCCTTTTTTTTTCCATGTTTTTGACCCCTTTTAGAGGTGATTTTGAAACGGAGTCCAAACGGAAGAAAATCCCCGAAAAGATTTTTTCTGGAATGGAAGACGATCGGAGGACTTGGGGGCCAAGCCAGAGGAGCACCAGGGGCCCCACAAGCCCTCACCCCGCGGCCAGGGGGCCGTGCCATGCAGGCTTGTGGCCCCCTGGAGGTCCCCTAACATCTTGCGCCTATAAATTCCCAAATATTCCCAAAAAAATCAGAGGACGATCACAATCACTTTTCCGCCACCGCAAGCTTCTGTCTGCGCAAGATCCCATCTGGGGCACGTCCTGGTGCCCTGTCGGAGGGGGGGGATTCGGACACGGAGGGCTTCTCCATCAACTCCATGACCTCTCCGATGATGCGTGAGTAGTTCACCACAGACCTACGGGTCCATAGCTAGTAACTAGATGGCTTCTTCTCTCTCTTGGATCTTCAATACAAAGTTCTCCATGATCTTCATCGAGATCAATCCGATGTAATTTTCTTTTGCGGTGTGTTTGTCGAGATCCGATGAATTTTGGATTTATGATCAGATAATCTATGAATCTTAGTTGAGTTTCTTCTGATCTCTCTTTTGCAAGATTTCATATCGTTGTAATTCTCTTCGAGTTGTGGCTTTTGTTTGGCCAACTAGATCTATGATTCTTGCAATGGGAGAAGTGCTTGGTTTTGGGTTCATACCGTGCGGTGACCTCACCCAGTGACAGAAGGGGTAGCGAGGCACGTATCGTGTTGTTGCCATCAAGGGTAAAGAGATGGGGTTTTCATCATTGGTTTGAGATTATCCCTCTACATCATGTCATCTTGCTTAAAGCCACAACTCAATACCCTAGATTATCCCCCTGTTCGTCATGAACTCAATACACTAGATACATGCTCGGTAGCGGTCGGTATGTGGAGTAATAGTAGTAGATGCAGAAAGTATCGGTCTACTTGTCTCGGACGTGATGCCTATATGCTAGATCATTGCCTTAGATATCGTCATGACTTTGCACGGTTCTATCAATTGCTCGACAGTAATTTTTTCACCCACCGTGATATTTGCTATTATCAGAGAAGCCTCTAGTGAACACTATGGCCCCCAGGGTCTACTCCACACCATATTTTCAGCTTTACACTTTTTACTTCGTTGCACTTTCCGCCTTCAGATCTCACTTTGCAAACAATCTTGAAGGGATTGACAACCCCTTTGAAGCGTTGGGTGCAAGCTTGTTTGTGTCTGCACAGGTACTTTGGACTTGACGAGGCCCTCCTTCTGGATCGATACCTTGGTTCTTAAACTGAGCGAAATACTTACTGCTCCTGTGCTGCATCACCCTTTCCTCTTCAAGGGAAAAACCAACGAGAGCCCAATCTCAGTCAACGTGTTAATTTGCGGCACTGTTGTTTGAGAAGTAGCAAGGGTAAGCAAACATAGACCTTGGTCATTGTTGTAATTAATAGGAAGTGATAAAGAAGGACAGGTTCACATATAAATATATCATCTATGATTGTGAACACTCACCAAACTATTGCATCCCTAGAAGTAGATGTTGGACAAGGAAGACATCATAATGAATTGTGTTTGCTTGGCTCCGAACAATGTTATATGATTAGAGATCCCTTAGCATGTGACGATTTCTTCCACCTCATAGTAGCCAAAACTCCCACACCAAGTAGAGATACTACTTGTGCATCCATAAACCTTCAAACCAGTTTTGCCATGTGAGTCCAGCATACCTACCTATGGATTGAATAAGATTCCTCAAGTAAGTTGTCATCGGTGCAAGCAATAAAAATTGCTCTCTAATATGTATGATCTATTAGTGTGTGGAAAATAAGCTTTATACGAACTTGTGATGAGGAAGACATAAAGGCGACATACTGCATAATAAAGTTCTTTATCACAGGAGGCAATATAAAGTGACGTTCCTCCGCACTAAGAGGACACACATCCAAACCTCAAAAGCACATGACAACCTCTGCTTTCCTCAGCGAAGGGCCTATCTTGTACCTTTACTTTTTGCCCTTGAAAGAGTCATGGTGATCTTCACCAATTCCTTATTTCGCCTTTATCTTGGTTGCCGTCATATGCTTGGGAAAGATCTATATTCATATGTCAACTTGGAGGTAAGTATTCATGAATTATTATTGTTGACTTTACCGTTGAGGTAAGCAGTTGGGAGGCAAAACTGTAAGCCCCTATCTTTCTCTATGTCTAGCTGAAACTTTGATCTCATGAGTACCACGTGAGTTGTAGCAATTGTAGAGAATGAAAGAATGATTGAGTATGTGGATTTGCTTTACAAGCTCTTATTTGACTCTTTCTGATGTTGTGATAAATTGCAATTGCTTAAATGACTAAAGGCTATCGGTTGTTACTTCTCGGTAAGGTTCTTGATCCATGCTTTACTTTGTGAAGGAATTATCACTTTAGCATGAGAGATTATATGTTGGTATTAATGTTCTGATCTTGATCATGATGCATGCATGTTCGTATCTTGTTTTGTCGACACCTCTCTCCCTAAACATGTGGACATATTTATTGAGCTCGGCTTTCGCTTGAGGACGAGCGAGGTCTAAGCTTGAGGGAGTTGATACGTCCATTTTGCATCATGTTTTCATGTTGATATTTATCTCTTCTTTGGCTGTTATTTCACTTCACGGTACAATTCTTATGCCTTTTCTCTCTTATTTTGCAAGGTTTACATGAAGAGGGAGAATGCCAGCAACTGGAATGCTGGCCTGAAAGTGGAGCAAAGTTGAGATACCTATTCTGCGCAACAACGTCGTAAAAATCAACGAGGATTTTTTTCCCGATTTATCAAAAATACTCGGCCGAAGAAGTGCCAGAGGGGGGCGTGCAGGTGGCACAAGCCTGCACGGTGAGGCCACCCCCCAGGCCGCGCCATGAGGGCTTGTGGGCACCCTGCAGGCACCCTTGCCCCCTCTTTTGCTATATGGAGGGTTTCGTCCAGGGAACAAAAATCATAGAGGAGCTTTTACATGGTTTCACCGCCGCCACGAGGCGGAACTTGAGCAGAACCAATCTAGAGCTCTGGCAGGACGATCCTGCCGGGGAAACTTCCCTCCTGGAGGGGGAAATCATCGCCATCGTCATCACCAACACTCCTCTCATTGGAGGGTATCCGTCACCATCAACATCTTCATTAGCACCATCTCATCTCCAAACCCTAGTTCATCACTTGTAACCAATCTCAGTCTCGCGACTCCGATTGGTACTTGTAAGGTTGCTAGTAGTGTTGATTACTCTTTGTAGTTGATGCTAGTTGGATTACTTGGTGGAAGAGTTTATGTTCAGATCCTTGATGCTACTCATTACCTCTCTGATCATGAATATGATTATGCTTTGTGAGTAGTTACTTTTGTTCCCGAGGACATGGGATAAGTCATGCTAATAGTATTCATGTGAATTTGGTATTCGTTTATGTAGTATGTTGTTTTTCCTCTAGTGGTGTTATGTGAACGTCGACTACATAACACTTCACCATTATTTGGGCCTAGAGGAAGGCATTGGGAAGTAGTAAGTAGATGATGGGTTGCTAGAGTGATAGAAACTTAAACCCTAGTTTATGCGTTGCTTCGTAAGGGGCTGATTTGGATCTACTAGTTTAATGCTATGGTTAGACTTTGTCTTAACTCTTCTTTCATAGTTGCGGATGCTTGCGAGATGGGTTAATCATAAGTGGGATGCTTGTCCAAGTAAGGGCAGTACCCAAGCGCCGGTCCACCCACATATCAAAGTATCAAAGTAACGAACGCGAATCATATGAACATGATGAAACTAGCATGACAGAAATTCCCATGTGTCCTCAAGAGCGCTTTTCCTCCTATAAGAATTTGTCCAGGCTTGTCCCTTGCTACAAAAGGGATTGGGCCACTTTTATGCACCGTTGCTACTTTTGTTACTTGTTGCTTGCTATGAATCATCTAACCACACAATCACTTGTTACCGATAATTTCAGTGCTTGCAGATATTTCCTTGCTGAAAACCACTTGTCAGATCCTTCTGCTCCTCGTTTGGTTCGACACTCTTACTTATTGAAAGGACTAAGATTGATCCCCTATACTTGTGGGTCATCAGATAGCGGTCGATCTGTGGAGTAATAGTAGTAAATGCAGAAAGTATCGGTCTACTTGTCTCAGACGGGATGCCTATATGTATGATCATTGCCTTAGATATCGTCATGACTTTGCGCAGTTCTATCAATTGCTCGACAGTAATTTGTTCACCCATCGTGATATTTGCTATTTTGAGAGAAGCCTCTAGTGAACACTATGGCCCCCGGGTCTACTCCACACCATATTTTCAGCATTCCACTTTTTTACTTCGTTGCACTTTCCGCCTTCCGATCTCACTTTGCAAACAATCTTGAAGGGATTGACAACCCCTTTATAGCGTTGGGTGCAAGCTCGTTGTGTTTGTGTAGGTACTCTGGACTTGACGAGATTCTCCTACTGGATTGATACATTGGTTCTCAAACTGAGGGAAATACTTACTGCTCGTGTGCTGCATCACCCTTTCCTCTTCAAGGGAAAAAACCGACGCAAGCAAGAGAAGTAGAAAGAAGAATTCCTGGCGTTGCCGGGGAAGGACTTTTGTTTCCGTAGAAGAATAATTTCTAGCGCTGTTGCTGGGGAGGATCAAGTCAAGAACTCATCCAAGTAAGTGCCGCAAACTCATCTCTTGCATTTACTTTTTTTGCCTCTCGTTTTCCTCTCCCCCACTTCTGAAAAATAAAAATTTACAAAAATATTTGCCCTTTTTTTCGTTTGCCTTTTTCGTTTGCCTTTCCTTTGCTTGTGTGCTATGTGCCTTCAATATGCTTGCATCTTCGCTTACTAAAAATCTATTGATATGGATCCTCATCCACTTGCTAATCTCTTTAAGAGATCCAATTATGTTGATCCAATTGCTAGTGAGTTGAGTGCACTTGACTTTCTCTATGGAGTTTTGCTTGAGATGCGTGAATCTGAAAATTGTGATGAAGAAATTCATGAAGTGATTCACGAGGGCTCCTTGAATGAAAAACATGATTGCAATGGTTTCACTATGAATTCTATTAGTGACAATCATGCTAAAAATATGCAAAACCCTAAGCTTGGGGATGCTAGTTTTGCAATGTCCACTACTTGTTGCTATGGTCAGGATTGGGGTGATGATTTTTCTTATGATCTTGAAAATTTGTTTAAGCCTCATGATGATTATGATATTTGCAATATTATTGAAAGTGGGTTTGGAGAAGTCATGACTTTAGTTGATGATAATCCCACTATTTTTGAAGAGCGTCAACTTTGCATGCATGTGGATCATGACAATAATATCCTATGTGATAGCAATATTGTTGAATTTGAATATGATCCCACATGTAATTTCTATGAGAGAGGAAAATATTGTGGTAGAAACTTTCATGTTACCAAATTACCTCTCGTTATGTTGAGATTTCTATTGTCTCTTTCTTCTTCCTTGCATTTGGTAACTATTGGTTGTCTTGCCAATTTGTTTTCCTATAAAATGTTGGGGAACGTCACATGGGAAACAAAAATTTTCCTATGCGCACGAAGACCTATCATGGTGATGTCCATCTACCAGAGGGGATTTCCGATCTACGTACCCTTGTAGACCGCACAACAGAAGCGTTAAGAAACGCGGTTGATGTAGTGGAACGTCCTCACGTCCCTCGATCCGCCCCGCGAACCGTCCTGCGATCAGTCCCACGATCTAGTGCCGAACGGACGGCACCTCCGCGTTCAGCTCACGTACAGCTCGATGATGATCTCGGCCTTCTTGATCCAGCAAGAGAGACGGAGAGGTAGATGAGTTCTCCGGCAGCATGACGGCGCTCCGGACGTTGGTGGTGATCTTATCTCAGCAGGGCTCCGCCCGAGCTCCGCAGAAACGCGATCTAGAGGTAAAACCGTGGAGGTATGTGGTCGGGCTGCCGTGGCAAAGTTGTCTCAAATCAGCCCTAAAACCTCTGTATATATAGGTGGGAGAGGGGGGCCTCGCCTTGGGGCTCAAGGAGCCCCAAGGGGGTCGGCCGAGCCAAAGGGGGGAAGGTCTCCCCTTCCAAACCGAATCCAACTTGGTTTGGAAGGTGGAGTCCTTCCCTTTCCCACCTCCTCCTTTTTTTTTCTTTTCTCTTTGATTTTCTTCCTATGGCGCATAGGGCCTTCTTGGGCTGTCCCACCAACCCACTAAGGGCTGGTGCTCCAACCCCAAGTCCTATGGGCTTCCCCGAGGTGGGTTGCCCCCCCGGTGAACACCCGGAACCCATTCGTCATTCCCGGTACATTCCCGGTAACTCCGAAAACCTTCCGATAATAAAATGAGGTCATCCTATATATCAATCTTCGTTTCCGGACCATTCCGGAAACCCTCGTGACTTCCGTGATCTCATCCGGGACTCCGAACAACATTTGGTAACCAACCATATAACTCAAATACGCATAAAACAACGTCGAACCTTAAGTGTTCAGACCCTACGGGTTCGAGAACTATGTAGACATGACCCGAGAGACTCCTCGGTCAATATCCAATAGCGGGACCTGGATGCCCATATTGGGTCCTACATATTCTACGAAGATCTTATCGTCTGAACCTCAGTGCCAAGGATTCATATAATCCCGTATGTCATTCGCTTTGTCCTTCGGTATGTTACTTGCCCGAGATTCGATCGTCAGTATCCGCATACCTATTTCAATCTCGTTTACCGACAAGTCTCTTTACTCGTTCCGTAATACAAGATCCCGCAACCTACACTAAGTCACATTGCTTGCAAGGCTTGTGTGTGATGTTGTATTACCGAGTGGGCCCCGAGATACCTCTCCGTCAGACGGAGTGACAAATCCCAGTCTCGATCCATATTAACTCAACTAACACCTTCGGAGATACCTGTAGAGCATCTTTATAGTCACCCAGTTACGTTGCGACGTTTGATACACACAAAGCATTCCTCCGGTGTCAGTGAGTTATATGATCTCATGGTCATAGGAACAAATACTTGACACGCAGAAAACAGTAACAACAAAATGCACGATCAACATGCTACGTCTATTAGTTTGGGTCTAGTCCATCACGTGATTCTCCTAATGACGTGATCCAGTTATCAAGCAACAACAGCTTGTTCATAATCAGAAGACCCTGACTATCTTTGATCAACTTGCTAGGCAACTAGAGGCTTGCTAGGGACAGTGTTTTGTCTATGTATCCACACATGTATATAAGTCTTCATTCAATACAATTATAGCATGGATAATAAACGATTATCATGAACTAAGAAATATAATAATAACCAATTTATTATTGCCTCTAGGGCATATTTCCAATAGTATCCCACTTGCACTAGAGTCAATAATCTAGTTCACATCACCATGTGATTCCAACGAATCCAACACCCATATAGTTATGGGGTCTGATCACGTTTTGCTCGTGAGAGAGGTTTTAGTCAACGGTTCTGAAACTTTCAGATCCGTGTGTTCTTTACAAATCTTTATTTCATCTTATAGATGCTGCTACTATGTGCTATTCGGAATTACTCCAAATATCTACTCTACTATACGAATCCATTTCACTACTCATAGTTATTCGGATTAGTGTCAAAGCTTACATCGACGTAACCCTTTACGACGAACTCTTTAACCACCTCCATAATTGAGAAAAAATTCCTTAGTCCATCGGTTACT
The DNA here is from genome assembly GCF_904849725.1 of Hordeum vulgare subsp. vulgare. Classification (NCBI taxonomy): domain Eukaryota; kingdom Viridiplantae; phylum Streptophyta; class Magnoliopsida; order Poales; family Poaceae; genus Hordeum; species Hordeum vulgare. The sequence goes on along the minus strand of NC_058520.1, from coordinate 485,888,450 downwards.
AAGGATAAATTTTGACGGCTGCTAGTGATTCAATCATGGATCACTCTCTGTACCTCTCAACAGACTTTGAGTCAAGGCACACATCAGGTGCGGTATCCAGCATGGCATACTTCAGATTCTATGGCCAGGGCATAGAAGACGACCTTCGTCTATTCTCTTTATTCTGCCGAGGTCGGGTTTTGAGTCTTACTCAAATTCACACCTTACAACTCAACCAAGAACTCCTTCTTTGCTGATCTATTTTGAACACCTTCAAAATCTTGTCAAGGCATGTATCTTGTTGAAACTTCCATTAAGCGCTTTTGATCTATCTCCATAGATCTTTGATGCTCAGCGTTCAAGCAGCGCAATCCAGGTATTCCTTTGAAAAACTCTTTTCAAACAACCTTGTATGCTTTACAGAAATTCTACAATACTTCTGATCCACAATATGTCAACCACATATACTTATCAGAAATTCTATAGTGCTCCCACTCACTTCTTTGGAAATACAAGATTCTCACAAACCTTGTACAAACCCAAAATCTTTGATCATCTCATCAAAGTGTATATTCCAACTCCGAGATGCTTGCACCAGTCCATTGAAGGATCACTAGAGCTTGCATACTTGCTAGTATCCTTAGGATCGACAAAACCTCCTGGTTGTATCACATACAATGTTTGCTCAAGGAAACCGTCGAGTAAACAATGTTTTGACATCGTACGTGCAATATTTCATAAATAATGCAGCAATTACTAACATAATTCTAACAGACTTCTAGCATCGCTATGAGTGAGAAGGTCTCATCATAGTCAACTGTTTGATCTTGTCGGGAACATCTTTGCGACAAGTCGAGCTTTTCTTAATAGTGACTCATCACCATCATCGTCTGTCTTCCTTTTAAAGATCCATCTTTACTCAATAGTCCTATGACCATCAAGTAGTTCTTCCAAAGTCTACACTTTGTTTTCATACATGGATCCTCTCTCGGATTTGATGGCTTCCAGCCATTTGTCAGAATCTGGGCCCACCATTCATTCTCCATAACTCGTAGGTTCTTTGTTTCTCAACAACATGACCTCCAAGACAGGGTTACCGTACCACTCTGCAGTAGTACGCGACCTTGTCAACCTACGAGGCTTGTAGTAACTTGATCCGATGCTCGATGATCACCATCATCAGCTTTCACTTCAATTGGTGTAGGCGCCACAGGAACAACTTCCTGTGCCCTGTTACACACTGGTCGAAGTGATGGTTCAATAACCTCATCAAGTTCTACCACTATCCCACTCAATTCTTTCGAGAGAAACCTTTCCTCGAGAAAGGATCCGTTTCTAGAAACAAACACTTTGCTTTCGGATCTGAGATAGGAGATGTACCCAACTGTTTTGGATCTCCTATGAAGATGCATTTATCCGCTTTGGGTTCGAGCTTATCAGACTGAAACTTTTTCACATAAGTGTCGAAGCCCCAAACTTTCAAGAAACGACAGTTTAGATTTCTCTAAACCTCAGTCTATACTGTGTCATCTCAACGGAAATACGCGGTGCCCTATTTAAAGTGAATGTGGTTGTCTCTAATGCATAACCCATAAACGATAGTGGTAATTCGATAATAGACATCATAGCATGCACCATACCAAATAGTGTGTGGCTATGACGTTCAGACACATCATCACACTATGATGTTCTAGGTGGCATGAACCGCGAAACAATTTCCACATTGTCTTAACTGTGTACCAAAACTCGTAACTCAGTTATTCATTTCCATGATCATATCGTAGACAGTTTATCTTTTTGTTACGACGAACTTCACTCCGAAACAGAATTGAACTTTTCAATATTTCAGACTTGTGATTCATTAAGCAAATACTCTAGTATGTACTCAAATCGTCATTGAAGTAAGAACATAATGATATCCACTGCGTGCCTCAGCACCCATTGGACTACATACATCAAAATGTATCACTTCCAACAAGTTACTATCTTATTTCATCTCAATGAAAACAAGGCCTTGCTCATGTGGTATGATTTGCATGTCACTAGTGATTCAAAATCAAGTGAGTATAAAGATCCATCAGCATGGAGCCTCTTCATGCAATTTATACCAACATGACTCAAGCGGCAGTGCCACAAGTAAGTGGTACTATCATCATTACCTCGTATCTTTTGGCACCAATATCATGAACATGTGTAACACTACGATCGAGATTCAATAAACCAATGAAGGTGATTATTCAAGAAAATAGAGTAACCATTATTCTCTTTAAATGAATAATCGTATTGCAATAAACACGATCCAATCATGTTCATGCTTAACGCAAGCATCAAATAACAATTATTTAGGTTTCACACCAATCCCGATGGTAGAGGGAGCGTGCGACGTTTGATCATATCAACCTTGGAAACACTTCCAACACGTATCGTCACCTCGCCTTTAGCCAGTCTCCGTTTATGCCGTAGCTTTCATTTCGTGGTACTAATCACTTAGCAACCGAACCAGTATCCAATACCCACATGCTACTAGGAGTACTAGTAAAGTACACATCAACATCATGTATATCAAATATACTTCTTTTGACTTTTGCCAGCCTTCTTATCTACCAAGTATCTAGAGTTGCTCCGCCTTAGTGACTGTTCCCCTCATTACAGAAGCACTTAGTATCGGGTTTGGGTTTAATCTTGGGTCTCTTCATTAGTGCAGCAACTGTTTTGCCGGTTCACGAAGTATCCCTTCTAGCCCTTGCCTTTCTTGAAACTTAGTGGTTTTACAAACCATCAACTATTGATGCTCCTTCTTGATTTCTACTTTCGTAGTGTCAAACATCGCGAATCACTCAAAGATCATTGTATCTATCCTTGATATGTTATAGTTCATCACGAAGCTCTCACAGCTTGGTGGCAGTGACTTTGGAGAACTATCACTATCTCATCTGGAAGATTAACTCCCACTTGATTCAAGTGATTGTCGCACTCAGACAATCTGAGCACACGCTCAACGATTGAGCTTTTCTCCTTTACTTTGTGGACAAAGAATCTTGTCGGAGGTCTCGTACCTCTTAACAAGGGCACGAGCATGAAATCACAATTTCATCTCTTTAGAACATCACTTATGTTCCGTGACGTTTCAAAACGTTTTCGGCACCTTGCTTCTAAGCCATTAAGTATTTTTGCACTGAACTATCGTGTAGTCATCAGAAACGTGTATGTCGAATGTTCATAGCATCCACAGACGACGCTCGAGGTGCAGCACACCGAGTGGTGCATTAAGAACATAAGCCTTATGCGCAGCAACGAGGACAGTCCTCGGTTTTACAGACTCAGTCTCCAAAGTTTGCTACTATCAACTTTCAACTAAATTTTCTCTAGGAACATATAAAAACAGTAGAGCTATTGCGCAAGCTACATCGTAATTCGCAAATACCATTAGACTATGTTCATGACAATTAGTTCAATTAATCATATTACTTAAGAACTCCCACTCAAAAAGTACATCTCTCTAGTCATTTGAGTGTTACATGATCCAAATCCACTATCTCAAGTCCGATCATCACGTGAGTTGAGAATAGTTTCAGTGGTAAGCATCTCTATGCTAATCATATCAACTATACGATTCATGCTCGACCTTTCGGTCTCATGTGTTCCGAGGCCATGTCTGCACATGCTAGGCTCGTCAAGCTTAACCCGAGTGTTCTGCGTGTGCAACTGTTTTGCACCCGTTGTATGTGAACGTTGAGTCTATCACACCCGATCATCACGTGGTGTCTCGAAACGAAGAACTGTCGCAACGGTGCACAGTCGGGGAGAACACAATTTCGTCTTGAAATTTTAGTGAGAGATCACCTCATAATGCTACCGTCGTTCTAAGCAAGATAAGGTGCAAAAAGGATTAACATCACATGCAATTCATAAGTGACATGATATGGCCATCATCATGCGCTTCTTGATCTCCATCACCAAAGCACCGACACGATCTTCTTGTCACCGGCGTCACACCATGATCTCCATCAACGTGTCGCCATCGGGGTTGTCGTGCTACTCATGTTATTACTACTAAAACTACATCTTAGCAAAATAGTAAACGCATATGCAAGAACAAACGTTAGTTTAAAGACAACCCTATGGCTCCTGCCGGTTGCCGTACCATCGACGTGCAAGTCGACATTATCTATTACAACATGATCATCTCATACATCCAATATATCACATCACATCGTTGGCCATATCACATCACAAGCATACCTTGCAAAAACAAGTTAGACGTCCTCTAATTTTTTTGTTGCATGTTTTACGTGGTGACCATGGGTATCTAGTAGGATCGCATCTTACTTACCCAAACACAACAACGGAGATATATGAGTTGCTATTTAACCTCATCCAAGGACCTCCTCGGTCAATACCGATTCAACTAAAGTTGGAGAAACTGATACCCGCCAGTCATCTTTGAGCAACGGAGTTACTTGTAGCGATGAAACCAGTCTCTCGTAAGCGTACGAGTAATGTCGGTCCGAGCCGCTTCGATCCAACAATACCACGGAATCAAGAAAAGACTAAGGAGGGCAGCAAAACGCACATCACCGCCCACAAAAACTTTTGTGTTCTACTCGAGAAGACATCTACGCATGAACCTAGCTCATGATGCCACTGTTGGGGAACGTCGCATGGGAAACAAAAATTTTCCTATGCGCACGAAGACCTATCATGGTGATGTCCATCTACGAGAGGGGATTTCCGATCTACGTACCCTTGTAGACCGCACAGCAGAAGCGTTAAGAAACGCGGTTGATGTAGTGGAACGTCCTCACGTCCCTCGATCCGCCCCGCGAACCGTCCTGCGATCAGTCCCACGATCTAGTGCCGAACGGACGGCACCTCCGCGTTCAGCACACGTACAGCTCGACGATGATCTCGGCCTTCTTTATCTAGCAAGAGAGACGTAGAGGTAGATGAGTTCTCCGGCAGCGTGACGGCGCTCCGGAGGTTGGTGGTGATCTTATCTCAGCAGGGCTCCGCCCGAGCTCCGCGGAAACGTGATCTAGAGGTAAAACCGTGGAGGTATGTGGTCGGGCTGCCGTGGCAAAGTTGTCTCAAATCAGCCCTAAAACCTCCGTATATATAGGTGGGAGAGGGGGGACCTTGCCTAGGGGCTCAAGGAGCCCGAAGGGGGTCGGCCGAGCCAAAGGGGGGAAGGTCTCCCCTTCCAAACCGAATCCAACTTGGTTTGGAAGGTGGAGTCCTTCTTCCCTTTCCCACCTCCTCCTTTTTTTTCTTTTCTCTTTGATTTTCTTCCTATGGCGCATAGGGCCTTCTTGGGCTGTCCCACCAGCCCACTAAGGACTGGTGCGCCACCCCCAAGGCCTATGGGCTTCCCCGAGGTGGGTTGCCCCCCCGGTGAACATCCGAAACCCATTCGTCATTCCCGGTACATTCCCGGTAACTCCAAAAACCTTCCGGTAATCAAATGAGGTCATCCTATATATCAATCTTCGTTTCCGGACCATTCCGGAAACCCTCGTGACGTCCGTGATCTCATCCGGGACTCTGAACAACATTCGGTAACCAACCATATAACTCAAATACGCATAAAACAACGTCGAACCTTAAGTGTGCAGACCCTGCGGGTTCGAGAACTATGTAGACATGACCCGAGAGACTCCTCGGTCAATATCCAATAGCGGGACCTGGATGCCCATATTGGATCCTACATATTCTACGAAGATCTTATCGTTTGAACCTCAGTGCCAAGGATTCATATAATCCCGTAGGCCATTCCCTTTGTCCTTCCGTATGTTACTTGCCCGAGATTCGATCGTCAGTATCCGCATACCTATTTCAATCTCGTTTACCGGCAAGTCTCTTTACTCGTTCCGTAATACAAGATCCCGCAACTTACACTAAGTCACATTGCTTGCAAGGCTTGTGTGTGATGTTGTATTACCGAGTGGGCCCTGAGATACCTCTCCGTCACACGGAGTGACAAATCCTAGTTTCGATCCATATTAACTCAACAAACACCTTCGGAGATACCTCTAGAGCATCTTTATAGTCTCCCAGTTGCGTCGCGACGTTTGATACACATAAAGCATTCCTTCGGTGTCAGTGAGTTATATGATCTCATGGTCATAGGAACAAATACTTGACACGCAGAAAACAGTAGCAACAAAATGACACGATCAACATGCTACGTCTATTAGTTTGGGTCTAGTCCATCACGTGATTCTCCTAATGACGTGATCCAGTTATCAAGCAACAACACCTTGTTCATAATCAGAAGACCCTGACTATCTTTGATCAACTGGCTAGCCAACTAGAGGCTTGCTAGGGATAGTGTTTTGTCTATGTATCCACACATGTATATAAGTCTTCATTCAATACAATTATAGCATGGATAATAAACGATTATCATGAACTAAGAAATATAATAATAACCAATTTATTAGTGCCTCTAGGGCATATTTCCAACATAAAATGCCTATGCATAGGAAGTATGTTATACTTAGACGTGATTTTCACATGCTTTATGATGCTCTCGTTGTGCTTCAATTCTTGTCTTTTGTGTGAGCATCATTGAATTATCAATGCATAGCTAAGGGCGTTAAACAAGAGCGCTTGTTCGGAGGCAACCCAATGAATTTATCCTTTTCTTTTTGTTTTGTTGCGTCCACACCATCATAATTCTGTTGTGATTGTGTTTTTTTGTTTCTTTTTGTGTTTGAGCCAAGCAAAACCTTTATGATTAGTCTTGGTAATGGTTGTTTGATCCTGCTGGAAAAAGACAAAAACTTTTCGCTCACGAGATGATTTTTCATTTTTATTCAGAAAGAGCTTTTGAGTTGATTCTTTTTGCTGCTGATTTATATGCCTTTTGCCCATGCAGTCATAATGTTTCAGAATTTTTGAGGTACCAGAAGTATACGAAGTATATAGATTGCTACAGACTGGTCTATTTTTGACAGATTCTGTTTTTGTTGAGTTGCTTGCTTGTTTTGATGAAACTATGGTTAGTATCGGGGGTATTAGCCATGGAAAAGTGAGAATACAGTAGCCCAACACCAATATAGATAGAATTAAAGTTTGCTACAGTACCAAAAGAGGTGGTAGTTTGTTTTCTTGTGCTAATGTTATCACGAGTTTCGGTTTAAGTTTTGTGTTGTGAAGTTTTCAAGTTTTGGGTGATGTTCTCATGGACAAAGAGATAAGGAGTGGAAAGAGCTCAAGCTTGGGGATGACCAAGGCATCCCAAGCCAAATGCAAGGACACCAAAAAGGCTAAGCTTGGGGATGCCCCGGGAAGGCATCCCCTCTTTCGTCTTCAATCCATCGATAACATTACTTGGAGCTATATTTTTATTCACCACATTATATGTGTTTTGCTTGGAGCGTCTTGTATCGTAGGAGTCTTTTCTTTTTGTTGTGTCACAATCATCCTTGCTGCACACCTTTTTCAGAGAGAGACATGCACTCATCGTGATTTTGCTAGAATGCTCATAGTGCTTCACTTATATCTTTTGAACTAAATAATTTTGCTCTATGTGCTTCACTTATATCTTTTAGAGCACGGCAGTGCGTGACTTGGTAGTTGGCTTATTCTATGAAAGTAGTCCCAAAGGTGATAGGTACCCCAAGAGAATACAAAAACCTCCATCTTCATGTGCATTGAGTAGAAAGAGAAGTCTTGATTCCTCTCAATTAGTTTTGGGACGTGGATTCGGTAATATTAAGAGTTATGTTAGTAGGGTGTTCTGAATCTAGAAATACTTGTGTTGAAGTTAGTGATTCCCGTAGCATGCACGTATGGTGAACCCCTATGTTATGAAGTCGGAGCATAATTGATCACTTGATTGTCATCCTTTGTGTTGAGGTCGGGATCGCGCGATGGTTAACACCTACCAACCCTTCCCCTAGGAGTATGCGTTTAGCACTTTGTTTCGATTACTAATAAGAACTTTTGCAACAAGTATGTGTGTTCTTCATGACTAATGTGAGTCCATGGTATAGATGCACTTTCACCTTCCACCTTTGCTAGCTTCTCTAGTGCCGCGCAACTTTCGCCGGTACACAAACCCACCATATGCCTTCCTCAAAACAGCCACCATACCTACCTATTATGGCATTTTCATAGCCATTTCGAGATATATTGCCATGCAACTCCCACCGTTCCGTCTCATGACTTGTGCCGTCACTCTCATATTTCCATTGCATGATCATAAGATAGCTAGCGAGATGTTTCAACGTCATACACCAAGCTAGATCGTTGCACATCCCGGTACACTGCCGGAGGCATTTCCTATAGGTTGTCGAGATCCGATGAATTGTGGTGTGTTTGTCGAGATCCGATGAATTGTGGATTTATGATCAAATTATCTATGAATCTTATTTGAGTTTCTTCTGATCTCTCTTATGCATGATTTCATATCCTTGTATTGAGTTGTGGGTTTTGTTTGGCCAACTAGATCTATGCTTCTTGCAATGGGAGAAGTGCTTGGTTTTGGGTTCATACCGTACGGCGACCTCACCCAGTGACAGAAGGGGTAGCGAGGCACGCATCGTGTTGTTGCCATCAAGGGTAAAAAGATGGGGTTTTCATCATTGGTTTGAGATTATCCCTCTACATCATGTCATCTTGCTTAAGGCGTTACTCTGTTCGTCATGAACTCAATACACTAGATGCATGCTGGATAGCGGTCGATCTGTGGAGTAATAGTAGTAGATGCAGAAAGTATCGGTCTACTTGTCTCGGACGTGATGCCTATTTGTATGATCATTGCCTTAGATATCGTCATGACTTTGCGTGGTTCTATCAATTGCTCGACAGTAATTTGTTCACCCACCGTGATATTTGCTATTTTGAGAGAAGCCTCTAGTGAACACTATGCCCCCGGGTCTACTCCACACCATATTTTCAGCCTTACACTTTTTACTTCGTTGCACTTTCCGCCTTCAGATCTTACTTTGCAAACAATCTTGAAGGGATTGACAACCCCTTTATAGCCTTGGGTGCAAGCTTTTTGTGTTTGTGCAGGTACTCTGGACTTGACGAGATTCTTCTACTGGATTGATACCTTGGTTCTCAAACTAAGGGAAATACTTACTGCTCCTGTGCTGCATCATCCTTTCGTCTTCAAGGGAAAAAAACCGACGCAAGCAAGAGAAGTAGCAATAAGAATTCCTGGCGTTGTCGGGGAAGGACTTTTGTTGCCGTAGGAGTGGCTTGTGTGCAACCCATGTTGTTGTCTCCTCAGGCAGAAATGCCGGCTTCGAATAGCTTCTTAAGTTTTTGCTCTATTGATTGATCCTAGGGCTTTAATGACGTCATCGCAACAACTCTTTTGGCTTATCCATTTAGGCCGAAAATCTAGGCGCCATCATCTCCAAAATTTACTGCACCTCGTGGATTCCCGCGCCTGCTGTTTTCTTTTCTACTCCCGGTCTTTAAATACTCGCGTGGGGGTCCCTCTTCATTTTTTACATCGTCTTCCTCCTTCTTCTTCATCTTCCCCGTGCTCGGACTTTCATCGTGTTGTCGCCGTGCGACCTCCATCATCGAGCGACCTAAATCGGGGTCACCACGCCAAGGGGTTTCCTTTCCGCATCGCGGGTTTCCTCCGCCGTTGTCAACACCGTTAGGTAAGTCCGTTCCTCTTCCCAGATCCACCTGTTAATCTATTGTAGCTCAATAGGGTTCGTCTGAGTTCATCATGTGCTCGTCGCCATTCCTAACATGCTCGATTCTTCAATGAATCATTCCCATCGTTAGGGGGTGGTAGATGTAGTGATCTAGTTCCTTGTGTAGCTTCCTCCAGATGCTTCGTAAGATCCGTAAATAACGACCTGCCACCGTCTTCGTATGTTGCCATCACCTAGGATTATTGGATTTTCCCCTTTTTTGGACATTTTGTAGATCCATATGTTGATGTAATTTGGTAGAAACCTTTTTGTCCCAATCTTAGTAAAAATGTGAAATCTCGACCCTTTTGTAAGCCGCCTATAATCTCTTACCGGCTTCCTTGTTAAGATCATAAATCTTTTGTAGATTGCCTTTACATTAGGGTGATTGAACACAACTGCAAGCCACCTTTGTTCTATTGCCATCTCTATTGCTCCTCGTGATGACTCATATCGAGGCTACTTTAAGAATAATTTCGTTGCCTCTAGCCACCTAGGCTAGTTCAATCCGATTTTTTTCTTCTTGCCCTTTTTCTTTCCTTTAATGACCCGCCAAATATGCTTCTGCAGCTCTTGACTTTTTGAAAACATCAACATCACAAAACCGTCCACATGCAACTGGGTGCCTTCTATGGTCACAGACGAAGCACTTAATGAATATGTAGCTATTGGAATCTTGCCATCTCAGGAGATCATTGGTTGGTGAAGCGCCTATGTGGAAGAAATACCCGCCCCTGCTGAAGGAGAAGTTATAATTTTCCCGACCACTTTGAACAGGGTTTTGCACCTCCGGGGTCAAAATTCTTCACAGACGTCTTGCACTTTTATGACCTCCAACCTCAAGACTTGGGTCCCAATGCCATAACCAACTTATGCTAGTTCCAAGCTTTTTGTGAAGTTTATGTGGGGATAGAACCTTCTGTTCTTCTATTCTGGGAATTCTTTTATCTTAATCGTCAGACCGAATTTGTTGATGGACCCTGCTTGGAACTCGGCGGGGTCAATATCCAAAGGTGAAGAGAGTGTGGATTTCCAGCCGCCACTTTGCCCAATCATCCTAAGGGCTGAGGTAAAACTAGGTTTTACTACAAGTATACATCTACTGCTGATGAGAATCCACTGCTGGGTTACAGAGCGGAACGTCTCCCAATGAACTTTCAGCTACCCGGCTTGATTACTAACGCAGAGCGTACTCAAGTTGCCAATAGATATCCTAATATTAGAGCCCTGACGGCTAATGGCTTCACCGGCGTTGATCTGACCCGGTGTTGGGTGGACTGGCGTATCTTTCCCTTGAGTCACTGTAGCTTGCTAATGTGTCAATATGACGGCGACTTAAACAGCCCTCAATGTTTTAATGACGCCCTGCTTGGTATTGATGAAATCAACAAGATCGTGAAGAAATTGCAGGGTGAAAACAAAGATGCTTGTAGCAAAATTGGGCTGAAACATTTCTACACTCAAAATCCTGTTCCTCAGGTAACAGACATTTTCATACCTCATCTTATCGTGCAAAGAATCTCATTGTTTGGACTTACTTATCATTGCTAACACCACCGTAGGATAACTTGGCATTTTGGAAACGACATCAAACCAAAGTTCCTGCAATTAAAACCAAATCCGCCCCGAAGAAGTTAAAGTAGAAAACCACTATAGCAGAATCATCAGCTATGGACGATTTTGAGCCTGTGGACAACCATTCTGAGGTAAAACTTTTACTTTTGTTGAACCGCCCTTTAATTGAACTTGTTGACGCCTCATTTTTTCAAGAATGATAAAGAAGATAGTCATGATGAACATGTCGAGGTAATTTCTATCTCCCCCGGATCAGAAAACTCCTTTCCAAGGCCAGAAAAGTGAGTCGTTAGGAAAGTTGCCTTATCTCACCTAGAAGCTTATTTGGCTCGTGATTTCCTTTTGAAGAAAAACCTTTATACTCCAAGGCGCCATACCCGAAGTGGTTCGGGTGAACTTGTATTTGGGCTACCCAACAAGCCGGCCTCTCGAAAGCATCCCAACGAGGTACTTATCATTCCAACTTTTTTCCTTTTCAAAAGCTAACCTTTTACACCATCTTCTTGACCCTTTCATTCAATTCATCAGGATTCTCCCCCGTCGTCAGGTGACTCAAGTGCCTAAAAAATGCCACACCTTATCATCAATCCATGGTAAGATTATTACTTACTGTTCGTAATATTACTTTGGCTCCTTTAATATCTATATATACCTTGATGTATTACGTTCTTTATGCAGGGCTCAAGCCGAAAAGAGGAAGGTAGGCGGGTCATCAACGAATCCAAGTGCAAATGAGATGGAAACACAGGATCTTAATCAACCCGAGTTGACTCATCCTGCTGAAACTCGCGTTGACCCCCCCCCACAGTCCGTCAAGTCTCGTGTGATGATCTACCTTCTCGTAACAAACTGGCAAACCAACCAATTGATCTCACCCCACCAAATCCTCTTGAGACAAACACAAAATCCGCTCCTTATGAAGATGAAGTTGTTCTTACTGGGACAGGTTTTAATGCTCCCATCTTCACCGCGTTGGCCAAGCACACTGCCAAGGATGAAACACTTGAGAAGGGAAAAAATAAAGTTGAGCTTCCCAACATGGAAAAACTTTCCTTTGAAGAGCTCCACTCTGGTTATCTGAATCGCTGCTCCATAAGCTGAGAAATTGAGACCAACTTAGTAGGCATGAGGAGGAAACGCAATGAGGTATATCCATACTTATCTCATACTCTATTCCCCCTTATGTAGCCCCCAAGAGACAAGTCATCTTCCTTAAGATGAGTCGGGTCTTGATATAAAATAGGTGAAGGTTGACCTGTAGTCCCCAAGGGCCAAGTCATCTTCTTGGAGATGAGTCGAGTCTTAATATAGAATTTCTGAAGTTCGACTTGTAGCCCCCAAGGGCTGGGTCATCTTCTTGGAGATGAGCCGGGTATTAATATAGAATAGTTGAAAATCGATCAGTAGCCCCCAAGGGCCGGGTCATCTTCTTGGAGATGAGCTGGGTCTTAATAGAGAATAGTTGAAAATCGACGTGTAGCCCCCAAAGGCCGGGTCATCTTCTTGGAGATGAGCCGGGTCTAAATACAGAATAGATGAAAATCGACCTGTAGCCCCCAAGGGCCGGGTCATCTTCTTGGAGATGAGCTCGGTCTTAATATAGAATAGTTGAAAATCGATTTCTAGCCCCCAAGGGCCGGGTCATCTTCTTGAAGATGAGCCAGGTCTTTTTGAGAGACTAAAATCCAATATACATTAGCCTCCAAGTGTCAAGTATATTGCTAGCAATCTGCTTGAGACTTGTGACAATCCTTCTGACAACCCCAAGCATTATGATGCACCTACCTGCCGGCTCATAAAATGAACTTGATACTCATCTGAATATGTTGAAATGCAGGAGACTGTAACTCTGGCCGACTCTAAATTAGATAGCATGAGAAAAATACTTGGGCAATGATACGCCCATTTTGCATCATGTTTTCATGTTGATATTTATTGCTTCTTTGGCTGTTATTTCACTTCACGGTACTATTCTTATGCCTTTTCTCTCTTATTTTGCAAGGTTTACATGAAGACGGAGAATACCGGCAACTGGAATTCTGGCCTGAAAGTGGAGCAAAGTTGAGATACCTATTCTGCGCAACTCCAAACGCCGTGAAAATCAACGCAGATTTTTTTCCCAATATATAAAAAATACTAGACCAAAGAATTTTCGGAGGGTCACCAGGGGGTGCCCACAAGCCTGCACAGAACGACCACCCCCCAGGCCGCACCATGGGGGATTGTGGGCAGCCCACTGGCCCACTGGCCCCCTCTTTTGCTATATGGAGGGTTTCGTCCAGGAAAAAATCAAGAGGGAGCTTTTTCGTGGTTTCCCCACCGCCACGAGGCGGAACTTGAGCAGAACCAATCTAGAGCTCCGGCACGACGATCCTGCCAGGGAAACTTCCCTCCCGAAGGGGGAAATCGTTGCCATCGTCATCACCAACACTCCTCACATCGAAGGGGACTCGTCACCATCAACATCTTCATCAGCGCTATCTCATCTCGAAACCCTAGTTCATCTCTTGTAACCAATCTTCATCTCGCGACTCCGATTGGTACTTGTAAGGTTGCTAGTAGTGTTGATTACTATTTGTAGTTGATGCTAGTTGGATTACTTGGTGGAAGAGTTTATGTTCAGATCCTTGATGCTACTCATTACACCTCTGATCATGATTATGGTTATGCTTTGTGAGTAGTCACTTTTGTTCCTGAGGACATGGGATAAGTCATGCTAATAATAGTCATGTGAATTTGGTATTCGTTCGGTATTTTGATATGTTGTATGTTGTTTTTCCTCTAGTGGTGTTATGTGAACGTCGACTACATAACACTTCACCATTATTTGGGCCTAGAGGAAGGCATTGGGAAGTATAAAGTAGATGATGGGTTGCTAGAGTGACTGAAGCTTAAACCCTAGTTTATGCGTTGCTTCGTAAGGGGCTGATTTGGATCCACTAGTTTAATGCTATGGTTAGACTTTGTGTCTTAATTATTCTTTCATAGTTGAGGATGCTTGCGAGAGGGGTTAATCATAAGTGGGATGCTTTTCCAAGTAAGGGAAGTACCCAAGCGCCGGTCCACCCACATATCAAACTATCAAAGTAACGAACGCGAATCATATGAACATGATGAAACTAGCATGACAGAAATTCCCGTGTGTCCTCGGGAGCGCTTTTCCTCCTATAAGACTTTGTCCAGGCTTGTCCCTTGCTACAAAAGGGATTGGGCCACTTTGCTGCACCGTTGCTACTTTTGTTACTTGTTGCTTGCTACGAATCATCTCACCACACAGTCACTTGTTACCGACAATTTCAGTGCTTGCAGATTTTTCCTTGCTGAAAACCACTTGTCAGATCCCTCTGCTCCTCGTTGGGTTCGACACTCTTACTTATCGAAAGGATTACGATTGATCCCCTATACTTGTGGGTCATCAAGACTCTTTTCTGGCGCCGTTGCCGGGGAGTGAAGCGCCTTTGGTAAGTGGAATTTGGTAAGGAAACATTCATATAGTGTGCTGAAATTTATTGTCACTTGTCACTATGGATACTAATCCTTTGAGGGGCTTGTTCGGGGTATCTTCACCTCGAACGGAAGCACAAATAGTTTCTCCTCAACTTGCTGCACCTACTAAAAATATTTGCTTTGAATTTCCTTCGGGTATGCTTAAGAAAATGTTGGCTAATCCTTTTACACGAGATGGAACATCACATCCAGACTTGCATCTAATCTATGTAGATGAAGTTTGTGGTTTATTTAAGCTTGCATGTGTGCCCGAGGATGAGGTCAAGAAGAAGGTCTTTCCTTTATCTTTGAAGGATAAGGCATTGACATGGTATAGGCTATGTGATGATACTGGATCATGCGACTACAATCGGTTGAAATTGGAATTTCATCAAAAGTTTTATCCTATGCATTTAGTACATCGTGATCGGAATTATATTTATAATTTTTGGCCTCGTGACAGAGAAAGCATCTCTCAAGCTTGGGGGTGGCTTAAATCAATGCTATATTCACGCCCCAATCATGAGCTCTCGAGGGAAATTATCATTCAGAACTTCTATGCTCGGCTTTCTCATGATGATCGGACCATTCTTGACACTTCTTGTACCTGTTCTTTTATGAAGAGAGATATTGACTTCAAATGGAATTTATTGGAGAGAATTAAACGCAACTCTGAAGATTGGGAGCTTGAAGAAGGTAAGGAGTCAGGTATGAATGTCACATTTGATTGCGTTAAATCCTTTGTTGAGACAAATACTTTTTGGGACTTCTTTGCTGCTCATATTGATCTCCCCAAAGAGAAGTGGTTTAAATTTCATCCTCCTTTAGAAGTCAATGTAGCCAAACCCACTCCAGTTGAAGAGAAAGTCATTGCCTATAATGATCCTGTGGTTCCCAGTACTTACATTGAGAAACCACCTTTCCCTGTTAGGATAAAGGTGTTGGAAATATGCCCTAGAGGCAATAATAAAATGGTTATTATCATATTTCCTTGTTCATGATAATCGTCTATCGTTCATGCTATAATTGTATTAACAGGAAACAGTAATACATGTGTGAATGAATAGATCACAATGTGTCCCTAGCAAGCCTCTAGTTGGCTAGCTCGTTAGTCAATAGATGATCATGGTTTCCTGATCATGGACATTGGATGTCATTGATAACGGGATCACATCATTGGGAGAATGATGTGGTGGACAAGACCCAATCCTAAGCCTAGCACTAGATCGTATTGTTCGTATGCTAATGCTTTTCTAATGTCAAGTATCTTTTCCTTCGACCGTCAGATTGTGCAACTCCCGGATACCGTAGGAGTGCTTTGGGTGTATCAAATGTCACAACGTAACTGGGTGACTATAAAGGTGCACTACGGGTACCTCCGAAAGTGTGTGTTGGGTTGGCATGAATCGAGATCGGCATTTGTCACTCCGTGTGACGGAGAGGTATCTCTGGGCCCACTCGGTAGAACATCATCATGAGCTCAATGTGACTAAGGAGTTAGTCACACGATGACGTGCTATGGAACGAGTAAAGGGACTTACCGGTAACGAGATTGAACAAGGTATAGGTATACCGACGATCGAATCTCGGGCAAGTTCTATACCGACAGACAAAGGGAATCGTATACGGGATTGATTGAATCCTTGACATCGTGGTTCATCCGATGAGATCATCGTGGAGCTAGTGGGAGCCACCATGGGTATCCAGACCCCGCTGATGGTTATTGGTCAGAGAGGTGTCTCGGTCATGTCTGCCTGTCTCCCGAACCCGTAGGGTCTACACACTTAAGGTTCGATGACGCTAGGGTTATAGGGAATTGTTGTACGAGGTTATCGAAAGTTGTTCGGAGTCCCGGATGAGATCCCGGACGTCACGAGGAGCTCCGGAATGGTCCGGAGGTAAAGATTGATATATAGGACGGATGGTTTCGGACACCGGAAGTGTTTCGGGCATCACCGGTAACGTACCGGGACCACCGGGACCACCGGAGGTGGTCCCGGGGGACCACCGAAGGGGGCAACGACCCCGGGAGGCTATATGGGCTAAGTGGGGAAGGGAACCAGCCCCTAAGTGGGCTGGTGCGCCCCCACCCAGCCCATGTGCACCAGAAAAAAGGGGAAGGGGGGAACCCTAGCTTAGGTAGGCCTAAGGCCCACCAGAGGGGTGCGCCACCCCTCCCCCTTGCCCTGGCCGCCACCCCTCTCCCATCTAAGGGCTGCCGCACCCCTTAGGGGTGGGAACCCTAAGGGTTGCGCCCCCTCCCTCTCCCCCTATATATAGATGAGGTTCGGGGCTGTTTGAGACACGGTTGAATCTCTCTCTCTCGGCGCAACCCTGCTCCTCTACCTCCTCCTCTCTGCCGTGGCTTGGCGAAGCCCTGCCGGGAGACCTCGTCTCTCCACCGGCACCACGCCGTCGTGTTTCTGGACTTCTTCCCCAACCTCTCCCTCCTCCTTGCTGGATCAAGGTGCGGGAGACGTCACCGGGCTGCACGTGTGTTGAACGCGGAGGTGCCGTCGTTCGGCACTAGATCGGAATCGCTGCGAGTACGACTCCATCAACCGCGTTCTAGCAACGCTTCCGCTTAGCGATATTCAAAGGTACGAAGATGCTCTTACCCCTCTCTCGTTGCTGGTCTCTCCATAGGAAGATCTGAATAAGCGTAGGAATTTTTTTGAATTTATGCTACGTTACCCAACAATGGTATCAGAGCCAGGTTTTCTATGCGTAGATTCTATGCACGAGTAGAACACAAAAGTTGTGGGCGATGGTTTGTCAATTTGCTTGCCGTTACTAGTCTTATTCTTTTCCGGCGGTATTGTGGGATGAAGTGGCCCGGACCGACCTTACACGTACGCTTACGTGAGACTGGTTCCACCGACAGACATGCACATCGTGCATAAAGGTGGCTAGCGGGTGTCTGTCTCTCCTACTCTAGTCGGATTGGATTTGATGAAAAGGGTCCTTATGAAGGGTAAATAGCTTTGGCATATCATCGTTGTGGCTGTCACGTAGGTAAGAAGGCGTTCTTTCTAGAAACCCAAATCAGCCACGTAAAACTTGCAACAACAATTAGAGGACGTCTAACTTGTTTTTGCACGGTTTGACATGTGATGTGATATGGCCAAAGTTGTGATGTTGCATGTATGATGTATGAGATGATCATGTTATTGTAATAGGTTTCACGACTTGCATGTCGATGAGTATGACAACCGGCAGGAGCCATAGGAGTTGTCTTAATTTATTGTATGAGATGCAACGCCACGTGCTTACTATTTTACTTCATTGCTAACAGTTAGCCATAGTAGTAGTGATAGTAGTAGTTGGCGTGACGACTTCACGGAGACACGATGATGGAGATCATGATGATGGAGATCATGGTGTCACGCCGGTGACAATGATGATCATGCGATGCCTGAAGATGGAGATCGAAAGAGCAAAGATGATAATGGCCATATCATGTCACTATATGATTGCATTGTGATGTTTATCATGTTTTACATCTTATTGCTTAAAACGATGGTAGCATAATAAGATGATCCCTCTTAAAATTTCGAGAACGTATTCCCCTAAGTGTGCACCGTTGCGAAGGTTCGTTGTCTCGAAGCACCACGTGATGATCGGGTGTGATAGATTCTAACGTTCGCATACAACGGGTGTAAGCCAGATTTACACACGCGAAACACTTAGGTTGACTCGACGAGCTTAGCATGTACAGACATGACCTCGAATACAAGAGACCGAAAGGTCGAACATGAGTCGTATGGTTGAATACGATCAGCATGAAGTTGCTCACCATGGTGACTAGTCCGTCTCACGTGATGATCGGACACGGGTTAGTCAACATGGATCATGTATCACTTAGATGACTAGAGGGATGTCGATTTGAGTGGGAGTTCATACTTAATTTGATTAAATGAACTTAATTGTCATGAACTTAGTCTAAAAGTTGTCTTTACAAATATTGTAGATGTCCAACGTCAACCTCAACTTCAACGCATTCCTAGAGAAAAACAAGCTGAAAGATGATGGTAGCAACTATGCGGACTGGGTTCGCAACCTGAAGCTCATCCTTGAAGCAGCTAAAAAGGCTTATGTCCTTAATGCGCCACTAGGTGACCCTCCCACTCCCGCAGCAGCCCAGGACATTCTAAGCGTCTGGCAAGCGCGGAGTGATGACTACTCTCTGGTCAGGTGTGGCATGTTATACAGTTTAGAAACGGGGCTCCAAAGACGTTTTGAGCAACACGGGGCATATGAGATGTTCCAAGAGCTAAAGCTAGTTTTTCAAGCTCATGCCCGTGTCGAGAGATATGAAGTCTCCGACAAGTTCTTCAGCTGTAAGATGGAGGAGAACAGTTCTGTCAGTGAGCACATACTCAAAATGTCTGGGTTACACGGTCGTGTGACTTCACTTGGAGTCGAACTTCCGGATGATGCTATCATTGACAGAATCCTCCAGTCTCTCCCACCAAGCTACAAAGGCTTTGTGCTTAACTACAACATGCAAGGGATGGAGAAAACCATTCCTGAGTTGTACTCGATGCTCAAGTCTGCAGAAGTAGAAATCAAGAAGGAGCATCAAGTGTTGATGGTCAACAAGACCACTAGTTTCAAGAAAGGCAGGGGTAAGAAGAACTTCAAGAAAGATGGCAAAGCTGTTGCCGCGCCCGGCAAGCCAGATGCCGGGAAGAAGAAAAAGAACGGACCCAAGCCTGAGACTGAGTGCTTCTACTGCAAGGGAAAATGTCACTGGAAGCGGAACTGCCCCAAATACTTAGCGGACAAGAAGGCCGGCAACGTTAAAGGTATATGTGATATACATGTTATTGATGTGTACCTCACCAGCGCTCGTAGTAGCTCCTGGGTATTTGATACCGGTGATGTTGCTCACATTTGCAACTCAAAGCAGGAACTGCGGAATAAGCGGAGACTGGCCAAGGACGAGGTGACGATGCGCGTCGGGAATGGTTCAAAGGTCGATGTGATCGCCGTCGGCACGCTACCTCTACATCTACCGTCGGGATTAGTTTTAAACCTTAATAATTGTTATTTAGTACCAGCTTTAAGCATGAACATTGTATCAGGGTCTTGCTTAATGCGAGACGGCTACTCATTTAAGTCAGAGAATAATGGTTGTTCTATTTATATGAGTGATATGTTTTATGGTCATGCTCCGCTGGTGAATGGTTTATTCTTGATGAATCTCGATCGTGATGTTACACATATTCATAGTGTGAGTACCAAAAGATGCAAAGTTGATAATGATAGTCCCACATACTTGTGGCACTGCCGCCTTGGTCATATCGGCGTTAAGCGCATGAAGAAGCTCCATACTGATGGACTTAGAGTCTCTTGACTTTGAATCATTTGACACATGTGAACCGTGCCTCATGGGCAAGATGACTAAGACTCCATTC